>NC_086046.1:17191226-19591226 GCF_947568885.1 Cydia strobilella
AAGCTCAAGATCTGGAATACCTGGAGTGCTTCTGGGTGCAAAGAGTGTAGGCAGGTTAAGTTCTACAAGACCTAGAACACCTGGAGGGCTGCCAGGATGAAGCAGGCGCCTGACCAGAGCTACCACACGTTTAACGCAGTAGGTACTGTTTGCTATAATCAGGTTAAGTTCTCCAAGACTTAGAACACCTGGAGGTGGCTTTACACGCGTCCCTCGGCGCTTGTAATATTTTGCTGCACAATTTTTTTTTTAATTAAGTTTCTTCTGGAGACGCTACTGATGGGAGACCAGGGCTACCACAAGCTGAATGTTCAACAGGAGGTGAAAGTTTGTATAGGGAAACAATAAATAGCTCATTGGTTAAAAAACACTTGAAATTTCCAAAATGATGATGTGTTTCTGTTGCCGCTATAACAACAAATACTAAAAAGTACGGAACCCTCGGTGGGCGAGTCCGACGTTGCCTCCATTTCTGACAAAATATTCGATGTAAAGAGACGCACATTGTGTAATTTTAAATAGTTCCTTTATAAAACAGGTCGCGAAAAGTACAAGGTAAGGTTCTCATTTAAGTTAAACTTAGTAAACGTAAAGAAATAGGATGAGTAACTTGGTGCATTATGAGCTATGATATGTAGCTTCGAGGTGACTGTTAATCTTACAATAAAATCGCTTTTAAATATTAGAAATTTTGTGTATAGACCTAGATACAAAATTTCTTAATGCCTCAAAATGATGGCATTTTTACCTACACTATTTCACCCTTTTTAATACCTCTCCTAGTGTCCCCTTTTAGCACGTCATGGATTATCCATTCATTGTGTTACAGACACTTCATCAACAAATATAAGTACCGCCCAATAGTTTATTTTCCGGTTAGTACCGGTTGTACCGGGAGCACATCACTATTTATAAGACGTAAAAAACTAGCAACACATGAAATGTCATTTTAGTCTACGCAATAAAAAATAGGCTTTAGTGTAACCGATCGCACAGGCTCCTGTACAGATGTTAAATGTATTATATGTAGGTACCAGCTATATTTAAACATACATAATATACATATATTGGATCCCACCAAAATATTTCATTTCAGGAAATAAGACTGCCAATCAACAGACAACTTTGCTTTAATGTCTAGGAAAGATCAGCAACATAGAATAAACAATATTGAATACATAAATACCCTTAAAAATATATATACTTATATGTATATAAGATCGCGATTAGACAAGTCAACATGGAAATAATACGATACTAATTAACAACATTACCGACTTCCAAGAAAATTAGAAATAATAAAAAACTCGACAAATAAAAGGAATGTGACCTTGGGGACCGACGCACCGCGAATTTCCAAGAAAATCGTAAGTTTTTATTACTAAAACTTCTTTTACTAAAACTCCCTTTTCTGTAAGAAAGAGGTATCAAAAAATATATTAACAAAACGGGAATTTCATCGGGAAATTGAAATTTGCGTATGACAACACTTGCGAAAGTTGAGTTTGATGGGCATTGGGACAAGTTCGAGGAATCTTGGAAACTGATAATAATAACAAAAATGGGCGGGGGTGAACTGATGAATGAATGATGGTGTTTGTAGGTGGGTCATTCAATCTCGGATATTCTAACAAGTAAGGGGAAGCTCTGTTCGTGCGCGGGAAAACATCGAGCTTTCTTTCGGGACATTCAATCTCAGATATTCAGACGCGTAAGGGGTGACTCTGCTCGGGCATTGAGCCTAACCCTAGACCAAAGTTCGGAAAACCTATTAGTGCTAAAGGATACCTACATCTTTTGGCATAACTCTGCCTTCTTGCCGGTGGCATTGAGTTCGGTTCGGAGTGTTATAACAAACTTTATAGTGTCGAAAACGTTAAATTTGACTCTGCCTTGCGCCGGTGGCATTGAGTTTCGGAGTGGTACGACTACGAGGTAATAGAGCAGATACAGAAGGGCAAGAGTCGGAGAGCTGAATTCTTCTAAGAGACGCAGCCCAGGCACCCAGTAGCACAGGAGCAGCAGTAGGAGAACCGTAGAACAAGATCGTCGGGGTGGTGAGCAATATCACATTATTTACTAGATAGGAGTCGAGTGGCAGAATAAATAGCCAACTTACATTTCAATTTAGAGAAAATTGAGTAAATCCATTTGATTTACATCTTAAAATAAACACCTAGCAGTTTTATTTGTTTTGATATCAATTAATAATTAGATAATTTTATAAAGTAACTAGACCTGAGTTTGACAATTCAGTTCCATTAATTCGTCATTATAATAGCATGTGTGTGCTAATCAATATTTGATAGAATTGAACAACTCATGAGCGGAAATGTATGTCAACCTTACTCATAAATGAGTTTTTAGAATAGGGGCGAATTTCGTTCAATCGGTGAAAATTTTATTTATGAAAATATTTTACTATAAATAGATGATGGTGTTTGTAGGTGGGTCATTTAATCTTGAATATTCTAACAAGTAAGGGGAAGCTCTGTTCGTGCGCGGGAAAACATCGAGCTTTCTTTCGAGACATTCAATCTCAGATATTCAGACGCGTAAGGGGTGACTCTGCTCGTGCATTGAGTCTAGCCCTAGACCAAAGTTCGGAAAACCTATTAGTGCTAAAGGATACCTACATGTTTTGGCATAACTCTGCCTTCTCGCCGGTGGCATTGAGTTCGGTTCGGAGTGTTTTAACAAACTTTATAGTGTCGAAAACGTTAAATTTGACTCTGCCTTGCGCCGGTGGCATTGAGTTTCGGACTGGTACGACTACGAGGTAATAGAGCAGATACAGAAGGGCAAGAGTCGGAGAGCTGAATTCTTCTACGAGACGCAGCCCTGGCACCCAGTAGCACAGGAGCAGCAGTAGGAGAACCGTAGAACGAGATCGTCGGGGTGGTGAGCAATATCACATTATTTACTAGATAGAAGTCGAGTAACAGAATAAATAGCAAACTTTCATTTCAATATAGAGAAAATTTAGTAAATTCATTTGATTTAAATCCTAAAATAGGTACTTAGCAGTTTTATTTGTTTTGATAGCAATTGATAATTGGATGTAACAGACTGACATCTACACTCATTTACTTACCCTCTCGGAACTATTGAATCAGTTACGATTCGATACAAGTCGGGCGCCATCTAGTTCGTTGAGAGTGAACCAGTAGGTAGGTTAGTTTTGATTCACGCGTTACTACCCTAAATACATACATAAATAAATAATAATACATAATATAAATCGCTGAAATGCATTTATTGTTTAATTAATTAAATACACTAAACTACTTTTGAGCTTTTTAATTTATTCATGTTGTCTTGAGAGACGCCATCTGCTGTAAGGCAGGTGAATCAAAATACGCTGGAAAAAAAGACAACCAATGACATGCAAGGATAATATAGGTTATCCAATCAGATCTCTTGATTTTGGTTGAAACAATAGGGAATTGGATTAACACGGCGGTTGTTAGGGGTTCTCATGGAAGCGGGGAGCGAGGTTATTTAAGTGACCGTAAGGAGGATTCGAGGCTTTTTTTCCATCGGCAGAGCATCGTGTCAAAGGATATCTGTGAGTGTTAGTTGTAAGATAAACCCCGTGTTTGAGTTTGTTCGCAGATGCGTATTATGGCTGCCGTCTTCTAGAATTGCAAGATGTGGAAGTGTGTGGCGACAATGGGCGTGACGCTTCTACAACGAGTCGTGTTAACCAGAGCCACGGGCATGGATCGGCAGAGCGTCGTGTCAAAGGAGATCAGTGAGTGCTAGTTGTAAGATAAACCACGTGTTTGAGTTTGTTCGCAGATGCGTATTATGGCTGCCGTCTTCTAGAATTGCAAGATGTGGAAGTGTGTGGCGACAATGGGCGTGACGCTTCTACAACGAGTCGTGTTAACCAGAGCCACGGGCATGGATCGGCAGAGCGTCGTGTCAAAGGAGATCAGTGAGTGCTAGTTGTAAGATAAACCACGTGTTTGAGTTTGTTCGCAGATGCGTATTATGGCTGCCGTCTTCTAGAATTGCAAGATGTGGAAGTGTGTGGCGACAATGGGCGTGACGCTTCTACAACGAGTCGTGTTAACCAGAGCCACGGGCATGGATCGGCAGAGCGTCGTGTCAAAGGAGATCAGTGAGTGCTAGTTGTAAGATAAACCACGTGTTTGAGTCTGTTCGCAGATGCGTATAATGGCTGCCACCTTCTAGTAGTACAAGATGTGGAAATGAGTGGCAACAATGGGCGTGACGCTCCTACAACAAATCGTGGTGTACCAGAGCTACGGGCGTGTAGATCTACGTCTGCCACGACGCTGCGACGAGGGCGGCACGCTCTCGGAGCCACCAGGACCGTGGGCATAAAGAACTACATCAAACCATAACGGGTCAGCAGCCAAACCATATTCTGTCACGGTATGTTAATTCAATATGTTAAATTGCTTGTGAGTTATTTTACATCACGAAAGTACCTGCATACATATTGTGTTCATACATGTACGATAATTCAACATACTAATTTAATTGCGTGGAGTTAGTAATTATCTTATTTTTACCTAATCTGATTTGTTTATCGATTCTCCATACAAACTTCCAGGCCCCTTTTCACCCCTTTAAAGGATGATTTTAGAGATAAAAGCTACCCTATGTTCTTCCCCGGGGCCCAAACTATCTCTATACCAAATTTCAATTAAATCTCGGTTCCGCGGAGATAACAGACAGACAGACACCCTTTAGCATCTATAATATTATTACGGTTTATGAGAAGTGATGTGTGAATTGCGGGTAGTTGGCGCATTGTACGGTGGATTGTGGAAAAAAAAAACTTGTATTCGAGGTTAACGTAAGACGTTTGTGTTATTTTTAGCAATTAAGGCAGTAATGATTTGAGTTTAATATGTTTTGTTTCATTTGATCTATAAAATCTTAATCGTGAAAAGGCTTGAGTGTGGTTATATCAAACTAGTTTTATCAGTGTTTTGTATAGACTGTGAGTATAGGACACCTAAGTATTGGTAATTAGAGAGTATTTGACCTGTGAATCTTTAGTCGTACATGTATGTAAATAAACAAGCTTGCTCGTGATAGTGATTTTGGACAACAAGACTGTGTAAGAGCGTACTTCCATCCTAAGGGCCGTCAACACGCCTGCAGTATATCTGGTGTTGTAGACGATACGCCTGCTCGTTTGCCTTCATATCATTAACAGACCTACATTATTGTAAATATATCACAGTATAATTAGATTGCTTAGTATGTACCCTTAATTGAATTATAACTTCCATAAATAGATTGGGCGTAAAATTAATAAACGTTGTAGGTGGTTTGGATTATGGCTTGTTTTAACATATAACTTAAATTGTGTATTTCTCAAATTCTCGGTTCACGTACGAGGAGCGTCTAGTCCTGCCAATGGCTCCTAAGGGCTCCAGGCTCCAGTTTTCCAGAGCATCCTCGCGACCCAGGGACTGGCTCCAAGGAACTTAGAGGCGAGATGCAGACCTCGCAGAAGCGGCTACAAGGCGAAGCTAAACCCATAGGCTAGATGGCCGAAGCTAGTCGAAATGGTGCGTTGGTTCTGATTTAATCTTATTTCAATTTTGATTCGACATATTTACATGTATAGTAAATATATCTTATGCTTTCATATTTGAGTGTTAGTGAGTTGCATAATTCTGATTAATAATGTGGGTTTGTAGGTTGAGTGTGTTATAATACTTTGTCTACATAATTTACCTTATAACAATAATTCAATAAATAATTGGTTGTTTATTTGCAAATTTGGTTGTGTAACTATATGTGCGCGCTATATGGGTATACCGTCATGTTTGTTTTAATTAGCAACCAAGTTCGAGTGACTAATCTTAAAATATCTTGTTTTGGGAATGAAGTTTAAAAATACCTGTTAATTTATGCTGAGTTATCTGGGTAGCGTCAATGTTCATTTATGCTATTTTAATTAAATAATAACATTCCCTGTCTGATTTAGAGACTGGTATTTACCAGACTCATAATTTAAAATCCAGTCATTGTTTTATTTATTAGTGCATATGGTATTTATTTAGGACATTATATTAATAGGTTAATAGTGTATTATTTTGTAGCCATAATTTATAGGTTATTTCTAGTCACGTCATAGTTGCTTATATACTAATCTCGGTAGGTACGTCAGTGAGTTGACCCTTAACCTTCATTATTTCAGTTCGTTAATGGTATAGAATATACTTGCAATTCCAATTAAACCTATCAAATTATAGCTTTTACAGTTGAAATGTTGCCTTTGTCTTTGTCCTTGTAAATCATTAGCTTTATATTTTCCATATTGCGTAAATGTTTTAGTTCAATTAAAATTAGGTACCTACTTCAACCATTGCTACAATACTTTGTTAAACACTATGTATTTTCTAATTTCCGGTTACGAGCGGATGCGGGCGAGCCTTTTCCCATTTGCGGCTTTGAAGGGTATCCCTGAGCAACATCACCTGCGAACCTGATCAACCTCACTGCTACGGCGACTACTCATCACGATGTGATAGCGTTGGAACTCTGCCAAGCAGAATCTACCTAAACGGTGATGTAGACCATGTTCATGTATTTGCCTAAAATATTATTCATTTCAGTTCATCGTTTAAATAATTATGTTGGCGTACTAAAGTGGTTTAATACTATTATTGATTTATTATGGGATGACGTAATTATCTGTAAGCAGAATTATGTAGTACGTTTGCCATTTAATTTTATTGTTATACCTTTGCGGTTTAATTACATAAATAGGTGGAAATACTCTTACGGATTCAGGTTTAGAATGTAGGCACGGATTTTAGTTCTTGACGTTCATTATTGGTTTAGTCTATGATTCTTATGACAATTTGAGATGATTTAGCTGAATGTAAATGATCTATGACAATGTGAGGTCTCTATGAAATCAGGTGAAGCCATCTGTGTGATAATTGATACCTATTTAATGTTGTGATTATACATTCATAATTTAATATAGTAGTTTACAAATTCTAGAGACACCTATCTTATTATATTACGTATTCAATGTTGATGCGAGAATTCACGAGTACTATAGGTACATAAATACTGAATATATAACTTTATACAACTGGTTCAGCTTTAGTTGATTGCGAATCATTGTATCATTGCAGTTACATTGCTAAGTATCGTTATTACTGATAATATTCGGTAAACAGATTGGTATATTTCTTATGGTCTTACATTTTATACTTTAAGTATGAATCTGAGTGATTTGCAAGCAACTATCTGCTCTATAAGTTCAAGAGCCGTAAATTGCTATTGTGGGTGTATATTTTGATCATTTGGTATATAGTTTGACCTATATTTAGCCAATATTTTATACTTGCCCTAAATTCATTTGTCATATTGAATCAAGTCAATTTGACTAGTGTACATAGTACATAGTAACTTCCATTTTGGTTTACGTCCAATTGGAATCCTTTTATATTTATTTACTAACCAATGGTAGTTGTTAAAACCGGTCACAATGGTTATAAGTACATGTGGCTGTTTTAGCAATGAGGTATGAGGTATTTAGTTATATCTGGAATTACTGTCACATATGAGTTTTCCAGTTATTACAAAAAGGTTCTTGACTACCCAGAATTCAATTATTTTAGATATCGCTAAGCGATGGTTTTATCCCAGGTTGATGAAATACGACCTTGTGTTTTACTATAGGGCCCGTTCATTCGTTTCTATGAAGGGTGGCCCACCTTTGGTCACACCCACTGAAGTCGATCTTTGGAAAGGGATTGCTTCAGTGTTGTAGCACGTTCAGTGGTGCTAAGCTAAGTATATTGATTGTATTAATCTTATGATTCATGCAATACGTGTACCCACCTCCCCTCACATAGAGGTTCGTGCATCTTGGAGCGCCAAATTGCTGCTTATCGAAATCTGTTTGGATGCGTATAAAAGACGCATATATCCTTTTAGATTTTTATAAGACGTCTATTCACCTCCCTGACGAGAAATCTGTGTTTGTCGTTTGCTGGTACAAGCCATTAAAGACTCCTTTATATATTAATACTGATAGGACTATATACATTTATAGGATGAGATGGTTATGTATCGGAGTCAACAATGATACAGATTATTGCTGGGGGCGCGCTTACCCCATTGCCCTTCATAGGTAACTGAATCCTTATTGGGTCTTACTTAGGTAAGCTCAGTAATGAGAACAACTTAGATTATAAATGATCTTTTTAGTATGATTCAACCTGGATATAATCCTGTACTGTAAATGCTTGGCTTTTTACTTTATTGGGTAAAGGTAAAGGCAAAGATAGATATAACTCCGTAATAGATGGATACAGTCTAAGGAAAAAACGTGCCTCGAAAATCACGAAAATTTGATTCTCGATCAGAGGGCGCCACTAGTTTTGGCCTACACTCGTATAGAGGGCGTTGACGGTTTCGTTTGTTATTTATAATTTTAACGCATATCAGTGAAAGAACATGGGTCAAAATCATAAAAATAATTAATGCAAATAAAAAAAATCATTTATCCATATTTAAATACATTTTATCGTATTTTTATAAATATTTATTTTTAATTTTAAAGTGTGTCGACAGATGGCAGTGAATTTACTGGGGTTACAAAATTTACTATGACAGTACCGCTCTAGTATAAGTTACTCTATGGTAAAAGTAAGGAAAGGTAACCCTAATCCACCTGGCCTTTAAGTAACAATTGTATTTTACCCTTTGAGTGATGTACCTATGTGCATATAATATGTGTAATGAAATGGCTGATCTCATGATAATAGGGGCAACGCTTATATCATTGTCTTGTATATGGTCGTTATTGGGCACTAATGTCAATTACTTACTAGATATGTCTCGGTTTCTGTACTCGATAGTATAAACCATTACGTGAAATATTCCATTTAAGCGACGGGCTTAGAAGGTATTGCAGACGGTGCAAGTCCTAGTGACATACCTATGGAAATATTCTCGTAGAGACTTGCGGCTCGACATATAAGGAGTGGTCCATAGTGCGGCGTATGCATGATAGTTTTATGAGATTCAAAAGGTTGCCTTATAATTGACTGCAAGCAGCTATTTTATTCTACAACATACTTAACTAAAATAATAAAACCCTTCGAATCCATACTTCACCCACCGATCCTGACGTATTCATAAATACGTCAGGCACACCATAAACTAACGTATCGTTATGTATTAAATCTGAACGTATTAGTTAATCTTATATATTATTAATAGATCGTGTTACAACCTATTTTCATATCTAAACATTTTGACTGAAACACATTTAATTATTTTAGAGTGTCTGCATAAATTTCAGGCACCTTCTTATTTTAATTTAGAAGTATCCCACAATAGCATTTTATAGGAAGAGGGTAGGGTTTATAATAGTCATATTAGTAATAATATTTAATAACTTTGATAGGATTTAACCAATTCTTATTGATTCAAATTATTTTAAATAGCGTTTTATTCTATGGACATGTTTAAATTTTACTTTACTTTGGTTTATAATAGTCGTTTTGGTAATAATATTTAATAACTGTGATAGGATTTAACCAATTCTTATTGATTTAAATTATTTAAAATAGCGTTTTATTCTATGGACATGTGTTTATTTTACTTTACTTTAGGAGCGTTAACTGTTATTCCCCATTTCTTGAAGCTTATTTATTAGGCAATATTTATGATTTATTGTGCTTGTTAGAACATATTTCAGATGTTATCTTATCGTGTAACATGTCTCACACCTCGGAGAGCTTTGGTTATTACTTGTCATGATGTTAGTCCTTACCTACCACTAGACGATCTTGCCATATTTTCTTATGTATTAATAGGTTTTAATTCTTAGTATGACATATTTTATTATGTTTGTGTATAGGTTAAACTTGTGCAGTCAGGTTTTTGTTCCGCCTTGTTTTCCTGACTTAGGTTTGGCCCTAGCAATCAAGGCGGTGTATCCAATGTAGTCCTTACCAGACTTAATTGGATATAGAGTTTGTAAAATTTTGAATTAATATATCTTACAAACTTAATTAATTTAAATGCAATAAATCAAATTCGTTAGTATTCACAATCGTGTTTATTTTATACTTCACCCCTATTGTATAGATCCTTATTTACTAAATTTCAGTATTACTTTCCAAAGGTTCAATAATAGAGTAGGTAGAGGAAAGTTTCATTATTTAAGATTATAAGCTTCAGTAGTAGAGCTACTTACCCTGGAAAAGACTTTACACTGAGTTTGATAATTCAAAGTTCCATTAATTCCTCATTATAATAGCATGAGTGTACCTACAAATCAATATTTGATAGCATTGAACAACTTACGAGCGGAAATGTATAACCGATAACGATGTCAACGTACTCATAAATGAGTTTTTCGAATAGGGGCGAATTTCGTTTAATAGGAGAAGATTTTATTTATGAAAATATTTTACTATAAATAGATGATGGTGTTTGTAGGTGGGTCATTTAATCTCGGATATTCTTACAAGTAAGGGGAAGCTCTGTTCGTGCGCGGGAAAACATCGAGCTTTCTTTCGAGACATTCAATCTCAGATATTCAGACGCGTAAGGGGTGACTATGCTCGTGCATTGAGTCTAGCCCTAGACCAAAGTTCGGAAAACCTATTAGTGCTAAAGGATACCTACATGTTCTGGCATAACTCTGCCTTCTCGCCGGTGGCATTGAGTTCGGTTCGGAGTGTTATAACAAACTTTATAGTGTTGAAAACGTTAAATTTGACTCTGCCTTGCGCCGGTGGCATTGAGTTTCGGAGTGGTACGACTACGAGGTAATAGAGCAGATGTCCTTGGGCCCCTCCTGTGGAACCTCGGATACGATTGGGTCATCCGGGGGGTCCAGCTTCCGCGCATGGTCACCATGTGTTATGCGGATGACAAACTGGTGGCCGTGCGAGGAAAGGAGCTGGAGGAGGTGCTCAGGCGGGCGGCGGTAGCGACCGAGCTCACGGTCCACCGCATAGGCCTCCTCGGGCTATAGGTCTCACTGCCGAAAACCGAGGCCATGGTCCTCGGGGGACCAAGGGGCTGGGGGCGGCTGCCGGCGTGCGCCGCTGTAAGGGTTAGGGGCGAATCTGTCCAGGTCAGGGCCTACTTTAAGTACTTGGGACTTGTCCTGGACAGAAGATGGACCTTTAAGGAGCACTTCACGAGAATGGCTCCGAGTCTCGTGGGTGCTGCCTCGGCTCTGGGCCGTCTACTGGGCGGGTACCCAACCTAGGGCCGAATGCCCCATGCAGACGGCTGTATGCGGGGGTCGTCCGGAGTATGGCGCTCTACGGAGCCCCAATCTGGGCCGGACGACTCACGGAGGCCACGAAGGCGCTGCTCCGCCGGCCGCAGAGGGTGGTGGCCCAGAGGATGGTGAGGGCCTACCGCACCACCTCTCACGCAGCGGCGTGCCTCCTTGCCGGCACGCCGCCGTGGGAGCTGGACGCGGAGGTGTTGGCGGAGAGGCACGAGCTGAGGGCGGAGGCCAGGAGGCGTGACGAGCCCCCAGACGCGGAGGAGGCCGAAAGGATGGCGCAGGCAGCCGCGGAGCGCCTACGAGCGCGATGGAGGGATGCCTTGGAGGATAGCCACTATGGAACCCGAACAATAGGGGCTATCCTCCCGGTGATGAATGAGTGCGTGGACAGGAGGAGGGGGGCCCTGACCTATAGGGTGACGCAGGTAGTGTCCGGACACGGCTGCTTCGGACACTACCTGTTTAGAATTAAGAGGGAGCCGCGGCCCCAGTGCCACGAATGTGGCGCGGTGGACGACACGGCCCAGCACACTGGAAGAGTGCAATCGCTGGGCCGTGGAAAGAGCTGCCCTCAGGGCGGCAACAGGGGTGTTGGACCTGTCGCTGCACAGCATCATAGCGGCGATGCTGAGCAGCGATAGGAATTGGGAAGCGGTGGCCTCGTTCTGCGAACAAGTCATGGTGCCGAAGGAGGAGGCAGAGAGGGGGCGCGAAGCAGATCCAGACGCGCTGCCTCTCCGACGCAGGCGGCGGGGTCGAGGGCGAAGAGCGTATGTTCGCCTCGATCCCTAGTGGGGCCAGCGGGTGCGAGACCCGCGTTGCACGGCCCCACATAAGTCGTCGGGGGGGGGGATCCAGCGTTTCTGATCCCCCCCCATTGTGCGGGTGTCCTTGCGCCAAGCCGGGGCTGCCGGGGAGCGTGTACTCGATCCCATGGCGCCCTCATAAACGGCAGAGAGGATACGAAACGCCGGAGTGGGTTTAGTGGGTAGGGCCAGGTTCTCCCTCCCCTCTCGCCAGTTGAGAGGGGACAGGAGCGGCGAGTCCCACATACCCCCCCCCCCCCCCCCCCAATGGCCTTCTCGCGGCCGGGGGGACGGTGCGCAACAGCATTCGCCCACTCCGTTAACAAAAACAAAAAAAAAGGTAATAGAGCAGATACAGAAGGGCAAGAGTCGGAGAGCTGAATTCTTCTACGAGACGCAGCCCAGGCACCCAGGAGCAGCAGTAGGAGAACCGTAGAACGAGATCGTCGGGGTGGTGAGCAATATCACATTATTTACTAGATAGGAGTCGAGGAACAGAATGAATAGCCAACTTTCATTTAAATTTGGAGAAAATTTAGTCCAAAAAGTCCATTTGATTTAAATTTTAAAATAAATACCTAGCAGTTGCCTACTATTGACTCAGTTATGCACTGAAGGTTGGAACACGCTAAAAAGCTCGGAACCAGGCCGCCAGCGCCGTCATAACTCATCACTCATCAGCAATACGTAAGCACGCGACTCAACGCTTCGGAGATGTAGTGCACTGCTACAGCTGGTTGACATTGTAACTTGCAGCTGGGCGACTAGGGAACAGCTTACAGCATCTAGGGAAACCAATTAATATTGGTAATGAATTTAAAAATTAAAATAAAATAAAAACCACGGGCGGTCGGCGGTCCGCGCGCCGCGCCGGTCCCGCGCCGACGGCAAAACGCAAGCACCTGTTGGTAGCGCGGAATACTGAGCGGGCCAGGTAGAGGCGGCTGGTGCGGAGCTTACTGGTGTCGTGTCGGTATACGATACCCTACTAGTGCATACTAGTTATTTACGATACAAGTACGAAAAATAGGAATTACCCATTCGCACGTTTATCGAACAACGTTTTATCGTATATCGTGCGCCATTACGACACCCTGTGCTATAATAAGTACATTACGTAAACAGGGCCAGATGTACTGTAAAGCGTTGTAACTACGATTGCCACTCGTTGCGAATTCCCTATTTTTCGCACTTGTATCGTAAATAACTACTTAATATAATTTGGACAGAAAAAATCCGGCGCTTATTTATATAAAACACAGCCTATCAACTGACTTCCGTATGATAATTGATTCCGTATGATAATTTACTGGGCCAATTGAGTGCCTTACACGAGCCAGCGCTTTCTCGTAAAAATGCTATCGTAATCACCTAATGTAGATAAAACGCATATTTTGTTAGTTACCGATACCAAATCTAATCTAATTCACTTACTTATTTCATGACGCCAGATTGATTTACGTACATACTTAGTTGTATTTTGTACACGGAGCTCGGAGCAAGAAAGTTGTGAGTCGTTGTAATGTGAAAAATTTCATAATTTCCTGGATCCTACAAGCTTTGCTCGAGGAATCCTTACAGTTTCGTCACGTCCGTTTGTCTGTCTGTTTGTCCGTTTGCAGCTTAGCTTAGTGGTAGTTAGTACAATCAGGAACTTTAATTGATGAGCCATTTAGGGTTTACTTTATGTTGGACATTTAATACTTGCCGTTAGTATTGACAACCAAATTAGCTTGAATCCTAAATGGCTTATCAATTGAAGTCCGTGACCAAACTAGAAAGCTGCGATTTCACTAAGGTCAAATAAAAATCAGAAGTATAGGGAGGTTACAATAAAAAATCTAAATTATCGAAGTGGTTCTCGATTATAAGACCCTGTTACCGACGTAAACTCAAAGATCAAGATGAGTGACCTAAAAGACAAGATAGTGTTGATCACCGGCGGGGCCAGCGGCGTCGGCTCGGGCGTTGTAAGGCTACTGATGGAAGAAAAAGTTCAGGTAATATAACAATTCATGTAAATTAGCTTGCCAACACTAGTAGCTAGTAGGCTATGGACTCACCTTTGAAAAGACTCATTAAAAAACCACTATTTTTATAGAATATTTGAAGAGCCAACTCGCACGTGCCCACAACGAATTTCATCGAAAACTAAATATGGCTACGTAATCCTTTTCGCTATCTGTATATATATGGCACTCTAGTTAATAATGTAAAACATGGAAGATATTTCGATTTGTTGAAATTTCCCGCAGTCGAAATTGTCCCCCTACACATAGTCATAGTACTCTACGGCAAGCCACATAATTTAAGCCTTTCTCATTTTACCAAAAGAGTGTAACCGGTCTGCTGGTGTGATAATTATGGTGACTTATTTTTGTGGACTATTGCATTAGGTGCATCTGGTTGTCATAGAAATGCATTTTAATATTTCGATGCGTATTTCTTAGTAAAATGCAAGGCTTGACAATTTCAGGTATAAATGAATGTCATAATCTTAACCAGCTTATTAAGGTATTATCTTCTTATGAACTACCTATCATAAACAGGGTCAGCAGGAACAATCAGCTTATGAACTCTGTTCAGTTTTAAATTAATTTACTCTATTGCTGTACTTAGCAACAGCGTACATTTTGTTATAATTGTACTGCACTTTAGTGCTTATTTTATAGTACATAATAATCTGACAATAATATTACATGACGTGCTCTTGCCTCTTAGTGTCCGAAATTTTGCGCAAGTTTTTGTCCGTTGTACACGGTTTCTTTCGAAAAAAAACGGTCATATATTCGCCAAAGCCATATCTATATTTTACTTCTTAACAATCAGAATCACATATACACATACGTACCTATATTTCAGCATGTAGCCATACTAGATATAGCCAAAGATGCGGGCGAAGCTTTCCAAGACGAATTGAACTCGAAGTACGGGCCCGACAAGGTGAAGTTCCACCTGTGTGACGTCACCGATGAAGAAGTGTTCTTGAGCATCATGGCCGAGATCAATAAAACACGTGGCTACATCGACGTGGTCATCAACAATGCCGCGATCATGAATGATAGCTGGCAGACGTATAAGAAGCAAATATCTCTTAATGTGGTAAGTACCTAACTAGATTTTATTATCATAAACTTTAATTTATTTCCCCCTGACTGATTTCACCATCAAGCTAACATTATAAAAGTAACGGTGGCTGGTAACTGTAACAAAACGACGTAACTGGGAATCCTATTGTATTCCATAGATACCCATCATCAGCCAAGAGGGGGGCCAACTAATATTGATCTTAACTTGACTAATAATCGTTTCTCAGATGGCAGTCGTAACTGGGACTCTTCGAGCCCTGGAAATGATGCGTCGCGACGAAGGTGGGAGGGGTGGCACCATTATCAACATGTCATCCGTGACCGCGCTGTGCCAGCGACCAACGCTGCCAGTCTACTGGGGTACCAAGAGCGCGGTCTTGCAATTCAGCAACTGCCTCGGAGTGAGTAGACTTTACATGATTGCCATTACATCGCATTCCCGCTGCACATTATTAGACTTATGTTCTACGAGTACACTTAATTCTGCCGTAGTTGACTTACCTAAGTGTATATTGAGAAAGCTACAAAATGCTACAGAAAAAAAACACTATTGGAGAAAAACTTCACCTGGAGGAATTGCATATTTAGCGTAAATATGCGTTCTTCAAAATTACAATAAAATCGCAACCTAGAACCTACTTTCAGATGGAGGAGCACTACAGCAGATCGGGCGTACGAGTGATTACCGTATGTCTAGGCCTTACCGATACGGGGCTACTCACGCCGCAGAAGACAGGCCGCTTCGACAAGTATTTCGACGCTGGTTACGGGGAAATATTTCCCGCGATGAGATTACAGAAGCAAGTTCTAAGTATTTTTAAATTAAGATTTCAAAGTTTGCTTGAACAAAAGTGATGCCGTACTCCCCACAATGACCTTCATGGGTTCACTGCAATGAGAGTTCTGTTAATTGGTCAAATCGGATGTCGATTTGTCTTCGGTTACCGCGATAGTTACTCATGAAATAAAACTATGAAAACGAATTATATCGCGTACATTAAAGATCGCGTGTTTGCGCTATATAATCCATTTTCATAGTTTTATTTCATGTCGATTTGATTAACATACCTCGACATCTTAAAATACTTAGATTAAAGAGGAATATTACGCAGTTCAGTGAAATGATACAATAACGCATGTTGTTTTTCCATAACTTACCTAGTACCTATAATTTATATCATGTAATATTTTAGTTTAGTATGAATATGATAATATGATGGTAACCTACTTTTACTTATCTTGTTTTATGATTTTCGGGGTCCCTTACGGATACACTTTGTAAGTACTACATGTGGGAAGGTTTGTCTGAATTGCATTTAACTTTAATAAGTGGTACCTAATTTTAGTGTACGAAAAAATTAATTTTTTCTTGTTTTATTTTCAGGATGGAATCAGCAGCCAAAGGAATTGTAGAAGCCTACAAACGCGGAGAGAGCGGAAGTACATGGTTGGCCACACGAGATGAGCCCGTTAAAGATATCACTGAAGACATCAGGAAGGCTTATGATATACTCGCTGTACATGCCATGCCATAATTTCTTATTGCAATAAAATGTTTTACCTTATTTTTGTTATGTCACAGATGGATTTTACGTAAATATTTATCTTTTTCATATGAAACAGTACGTAGTTCGCGAATTTGCTTAGTCTGTGATGACGAGCAAAAAATGTAAGTACTTGCTATCATAGTATATACCACCTCCTATGAAGTAGATAAAACGCATTATTTGTTATTTACCGATACCAAATCTAATCTAATTCGCTTACTTATTTCATGACGCCAGATCGATCTACATAGTTGTATTTTGCACACGGAGCAAGAAAGTTGTGAGTTGTTGTAATGAGTGAAAAATAACATAAATTCCTGGATTCTAGAGGCTTTGCTCTAGGAATCCGTATAGTTTCGTCATGTCCGTCTGTCTGTCTGTCCTTCTGCAACTTAGCTCAGTGGTAGTTAGTACTGAGCCATTTAGGGTTTACTTTACATTGGACATTAAATTAGCTTGAACCCTAAGTGGCTCAACAATTAAAGTCCGTGACCGTGACTTTCTAATAGAAATTTGACAGGTAAAATATTATTATTTTATTCGGCCGAGCTTGCCGGGGACTCTTAACTAGCTAACTTCCGGGAGCTACTTTAGACGATTTTTCTCAAACCATGTCCAGAGCTGCTGACCATGTTTCAAAGAAAGAACTTATTGTATATTAGGACCAAGCTGTCATCATTATTTAATGTCTAATTCTATGAAAATATGCCGTTTATAATGGCACTTTGTTCTGTTTAATTTCAAGCGTGAGCGATTTTCAAAGTCGTATCAAAATGAGATCAAAACAGTAACAAGTTGTTAAATCTGAATTGGGCTCCTGGTCGACTGATCTTGATCAGATCATCCATCTACCACACTGCGGTTACTGATAAACTTGATAAGGTGCTTTGGGGTAAGATTGAAAGGGGTTTTCATGCGGGGTAAGATGAAAAGTCGCCCGTAATGCTTCGGCATACGGACGATTTTTTGATTTTCATGAAAAACCCTTTCAATCTTACCCCAACGCACCTTACCTGACTACTGATTTATTACGATTTTTTTTTCAGTTGAATTTTATTTCTTACGAGTTCTTTTTAACATTTACATTACATACATACATTACATACACATACATTTACAGGAGTACATTTTAGAAATTCAATATACGCCATATAATCCGTTTTCATAGTTTTATTTCATGAGTAGGTACATTTTATTTGATAATATTATACAGTACATATGGAGCTACTTTATCGCACTAGTGCGACAATTAGCACATTACGTAACTGTGTCGAAAACTTGTACGATACATGTGCGAATAGGTAATTCGCTCTCCCTTTGGTCGTGTTTTAATGTATCGCCACTCGTTGCGAATTTCCTATTTTTCGCACTTGTATCGTGATGTACTATTATTACTACCACTAATGGCAACTCTCTACTATGTCAACGACCATTCTTTATACCTACTAAATAAGGTACTTAGGTTCAGTCAAGGTAATTAATATCAACAACGACAAAGTGCCAAAAATATGTACATACTACCCTAATCTATGGGCAAGAAGGTCGTATACACATATTTTTAGCACTTTGTCCGTGTCAATATTTAATACCTTGACTACCTATACTTACTGTTCAGATTCAGATGCACAAGCAAATTATCACTAGATAAATTCTCATAGGTAATTTGATAATCGACTAGTCCGCGAGTGCCCAAAAAGGAAGTACACAGGAGATCCTCTGGACTTACTTAAGCTAAGCGACAACGCAGCCCATTGGGTGAAGAACCTAACTATTAATTTGTAAATCTGTAAAGCGACCATGAATTGTAATATGCCATACGACTAAATAAATAAATAATCGACTAAGATAAGATAAGATATATTTATTTGCAAAAATGTAGTAGTAAACATAGTTGGACATTTGGTAATTTTAAGTGCGTACATTTTACTTAAAGTAGCATGCAAACATTCCTTATTAACTAGGTACTATAACTAAGTATACACAAAGCCAAAGAGAATTTAATAGGATAGAGCGGTACTGTCATAGTAAGTTTTGTAACCACAGTAAATTCACTGCTATCTATCGACACACGATTAAAACTAAAAATGAAGATTTATAAAAATACGATAAAATGTATTTAAATATGGTTAAATGATGTCAAAATCATATAAAAATAATTATTGCATACTTATTTTTATATGATTTTCACCCATGTTCTTTCACTGATATGCGTTAAAATTGTTAAATAACAAACGAAACCGTCAACGCCCTCTATACGAGAGTAGGCCAAAGGTAGTGGCGCCATCTGATCGAGAATCAAATTTTCATGATTTTCGAGGCACGTTTTTTCCTTAGACTGTATCCATCTATTACGAAGTTATATCTATCTTTTATATTTATAAAAAGTTATACAACAATAAACCATGCATTATTTATAATCATATAGTATCAGTTAACTTTACATCAGTCAGAACACATATACTAATTATTAATTTCTATCTAAGATATACAATATATTATAATCATTATTCATCATCATTCATTATTTTCATTATTAATTGTTTATTATTCATATTCATTATTTACGCATGTAATAACATTTATGCAAGCAAAATTTGTATAATTTGTATTTAAATTCAGGCATGTAGAGTTTCTTATTTCTACGGGTAAGTTATTAAATATTTTTATAGACATACATAACACATTGTTTGCAAAGAATGCTGTGTTTGAGTGAAAAGGATAGCACGTTTCGAGACAACACACACAGTTACGTGACAGTTACAGATAAGACAGTACATTGTGCAACGTGGGGGGGTAAGTGTAATTTCGCAAATGAGGTCTTTATATGCACGACAGCCGCAGGCTGGAGTGCATTAAAGACTCAAATTTGCAATATTCTTACACAATGTTTTTCATCACACTTGCGAAGAAAAAACTAAATTTTAAGCGAAATCATTCTTAAATACGGTGACATTTTAAACATTCGTTCGCCATTTTTTAATATTTTGGCAGTTTTGGCATCGATGGGTCTGTATCGGCATAACAGCCACAATTGAAAATTGTGTAAAAATAATTTAAACGGCTATTAAATTAATCAAATTAAATATTTTTAAACATAAACAAAAATATTAAGTTATAAACGTATTTTATACGTAAAACTCATTTTTACTTAGTAAATTCATATGAATAAGTAACATAATTAAATAAAAACTATAACACTAGTGAGTTATACCTTATTTTTTCACAATCCATAACTCACGCGGAAACAATATAGGCCTTTGTCCTTCAGTACACCTGCATGAAATAAGATCTTTTTCGAGCAAGTGTGATGAAAACATTTAAATGCTTTTAAAATGCTATTGTGAGGAGTTTAAAGACCAACTGAATCTTAGAAACATAACTAGCACAATGACAATACAAAATAATAATATTCCTTGTTAAGTGTTGTGTGTGTATTATGTTGAAACATTGACGAGACTAGGTTTTGCTGTGGTCCACAGACACTGCAGTTTGTATAATATAATAAATATATTTTCCCCTCACTAGCTCGGAAAGCCTTCTTTTATCCTTTAATACAAGCAGGGAAAAACGCATTTTATCCACTAGTGGGGAAAGTAATTTGACCTTGGATGGAGCCTGTTTAAGTAGCTTGACAGATAACAAAACGTAAAACGCTCATAAAAATGATTCGTTCGATATTAATTATTATTAAATAAATAGTTTGAGAATTTAATAAAAAGTACCAAATTTAGCTTTATTTAATAATTTTAAGTCGTAGACCTTAAATTCCATAAGAGACATTTGTTTTTCTTAATGATGATGCATGTAATTCTGAACGCACAAGTTGAATCGATGCAATTTCAAAACGCCTCGTCAGAAATGTCAACATTGTCAACAAAAAAATTCTCACCGACTCCGACACGTAAAAATACACAACTTCCAGTTTTCTGTTATAATATCGTATTATCGTAAAAAAAATTGTGATTCCAGTGGTGAAGATGATCTAACGCCTCTGGATGCTGCACTTTCCTCGATATAGTGAGGGGAAAAGTTTTGTGTTACACACGGGTGCAAATGTATTTTACCTCTTGTGTGTTGAAACACTTGCTACGCTCAGGATTCTTTTATAGTTGAACCACGAGCGAAGCGAGAATCCTTTCGCTTGCTCGTGTTTCAATTCCACACTCGCGGGTAAAATACAACTTTGCACCCTTGTATAACAAATAACTATTTTTATTTCTACAAATGTACTTAAATGAATTGCCCTTTCTAAAGAATACACGAAATTAATGTAAATGCCAACAAATGACGAAGTAATCGTTGAATTTAGTATTAAGTATTCACGTTTTAAATTGTAACAAAGGAACTATGATATCGGATACTATCAGTCGTACCTACAATAACCCAGCCGCTAACCTTTAAATTTCAATAACACTTCATACAATAAGCTACTCATAAATTCAAACAGATTCCTTCAATATCCCGTCCGATGCTGAGTCCTCACCGCGGGCATAATAAAATATCTGATATCGTGACAAACTTATCCTTGCAGTGGTCAAAAGTGAAACTAAAGTGGACGCATATAAATTGTATACATGCCCTTGGCCGAGCGACACTCACGTAGACTGAAGTAAGTTTGTCTTTGGAGACCTCCCTCAGATCAGTTACCCGAAACTACTAAATCATTCTGTAACCCATTTTTCAATAAATGTTGTATAATTTAGAGGATATTTAGAACGATGTAGGTTGAGTTTAACAGCTTTAAAAAGTGGAATGTTATAAAGCATTTTTTTCTATACTCATGTAGCGTAAACTGATTACGGATAATTTTCATACAAAACTCGTCGTTTTTGGTAGTTATATACCTAAGTTGTAAACGTTACCGGCATAACATAATCATTGCATAAGATCAAACCCATTGATGGTTGTGTGTATGTAAATAAAAAAAATAAAAAAAAATATTCAATGTCACGGAACATCAATTCTGGCTGTTATCCATATACGTATAGGTTCCACGAGAAAGTCAAGCAAATTACTTAAAAAAACAGGACAAATGGAACATCTTCCGTTAACCTAAAATCCACTGTATGAAACACAATATATATTAAGTATACATAAATTGCCTAAAGGGGCCCACTGACTATCAGTCCGCCGGACGATATCGGCCTGTCAGTTAGAACAAAAATTTGACAGCTCCGAACAACTGACAGGCCGATATCGTCCGGCGGACTGATAGTCTGTGGGCTCCTTAAGTTACATGTATTGGTGGTATTCGATTGAATCGCAAAGTTACCGGTAACATAATTATGTATAGGTATATCACCCACAGAAATATGATCACCATTCAACGACCACCAATCAAGCATCACCATTCAAAACCCTTGCATTTTCGACAGTTTCTTATGATGCAATAAAGACAAATCTAAATTAACCTTTCACATGCGCTTGTCAAAAATTTGCTATTCAAATAGCAATCATGACAACTTAATTTTTAAGTTGAATATATATGGAGCAGATCTACTACTAAGCATACGAAAGGTTAATTTCTGTTATTCATCAAAATCGGGTTAATTTATGATGGAACAAAGGGTCGGTATATGCATTAGTCCATGTTAAATATATCAGCGGACATATGAGCGGCAAAAAATCTATCATATTGCTATTTCTATGCAGGCATTTCGAAATTTCGCGATATTAGACTTTATATCATAAAAACAATGATTGTATCATCAACACGACACGTCCCACTTCACGTTGCATTAAGGGGCCCACTGACTATCAGTCCGCCGGACGATATTGGCCTGTCAGTTAGAACAAAAAATTGACAGTTCCGAAGAACTGACAGGCCGATGTCGTCCGGCGGACTGATAGTCAGTGGGCCCCATTAGGCAGCCACGTTAGTACAATGCGGATTGGGGACACACACTCCAATTAATGTAGGTATATGATATATGATATAAATATTGAATTTCTTATTTGAAAACTCCCTCACTCTTTAATTAAGGAAGAAAAAGACGGAATCAGTCTTGTTCATAAATATGCATACATTATTTTTTTATGCATACATTTTTGTAAAAAAAATATAGATACATATTTATGAAATAGACTGTAGCCTAACAAAAATTATAAAATTCTGTTATTATTCCATAAACATTATCTTAACCACGATATAATCAAACACCTTAAGTTTTCTACCCATACCCATAAGACGTTACATCACGCCATAGTCAATATTTCTTAAAAGGCAGGAACAGTTTAACCTTATTTTATAACCACCCTAGTTTGAGTCGACACAAAGGCCCAGGACCGGTTATTTAATAAACTGTTTTAAAAGTATTAATTGGAATTCTTTGAAATTATTTTAGAAAAAAAAAATTGTTTTCAAAATACTTTGTGAAGCAGATAATAATTAATAATTCTACAGTAAATATTGATGGCAATTCGGAATTCGTGATTTCAAAAATCGTAATTGTTATAAGTATTCGGTGTTTGTCACCATCGGAATTGTTATGCTTAATCGGAATTATGTGCTTCGGAATTTGCAAAATTCGGCTTTTCGGGTTTTCGGAAATATAAATCTTCGTGATTTTCATCATTCGTAATTACGACAGTCGGAATTTTGATAGGTCGAACATTTAAAAATCGGAATGTTAAAATTCGACATTTTAAAATTCGGAATAACATTTTTCGGAATTATGTAGTTTACCCGTATGTAATATATTATATATTTTTCGCAGTGGCTAACAGTAGTGTTATGTGTGCATTATGTTTGAATTTGTTCAACGCTACCTTTGTATGTTGAGTTTTAAACTCGCGAAAAGTTATACTACATTTTTAACACCAAAGAATTGCAAGAATATGCTAATGCTTTAATAAAATCTCCCTCAGATTTTACAGCAACTAGAAATTATTACAATGCAGAGCGTTCGTCGGTATTGGAGCAGAAACAGTGTGAGATAAAACTGCAGGCGTTTGCGAATATACCATGAAGCACAATGCTGAAAGAAAGAAGAATTATGTAAAACGTAAACTTATTTCTAAAGCTTATTATACCACACAAGACTACATGAATGATAAAACAACGTGGGATTAATTTTTTCACCTTAGCAGCTCGAACAACTTTCGTCACTCCCTGGAGTGAGGAAAGTGCGACTTTCGTATCGTACAAATTATAATACTTTTTTTTCTGTTTATTCTGTGTAATTCGAAATACATTTTAACCTTTAATATGTTCTCACTACTGAGGTGAAAAATTATGTGTGCAACGCGAGAGAAAAGTTATTTTACATCTCGTGTTTTTGAGTCCCTCGCTACGCTCAGATTCTACCTTAGAATCTTTCGCTTTCTCGGGACTCAAAATAAACACTCGCAAGAAAAACCAACTTTCCTCTCTTGTTGCACAAATAACTATTGATTCGAAACGATTATTTATTTATAAGGTATATTTGATTCATGATGAGGAAATGGATAATCCAATGTATGTACTTCTTTTGTGGTTTTTTTTTGACATTTAGATTTTATTCTAGTAACATTGTAGACCAGTATTTTTTATTCAATTTTTTATATTTGACGATCTTGTTGTGAAATTCTTAGTATTAAATTTGATCTGTATAATAATTCAATGTTATTATGGAATAATACTAGTGGCTCTGTGAGCTGTAGACCTCGCGAGCATAGCTTAAAATAAGATGGATGTGTAGAGCAGCTGTCCTGCCGACTAACCACCAAAAGATCAGTAGATTCGTAATGTAAAGTAACCTAGATAGCGGATGGAATGTTATCAATGAATTGCACTGATAATTAGCTTAAGATAATATATAATGTACATATTATTCACCATCCATAAGTGCTTGTTGCTAGGCATACAGGAATAAAGTATATTTTGAACTGAACTTTTGAAAATAGAGACTTGGGTATTTGGGAGCCATTGATAATAGACGTGCTGAATTTCACTAAGCTAATTATACGGTTTAACTCACGTATTAAGTATCACGTATTCACGTCTCACGTATTTGTGCTAAATCTCTCTCTATTTTTAAACCGGATAAATAAAATTCAGTCCCAGTTTTCTTTGGAACTCCTTTTAGCGATAGCTAAATATCATAATAACGTGTTCCTACAACATCAGAATGTCAAAACAGATTATTCTCATAATGTCTAAAGCTCGAAATGACTTGTGCCTACTTCTTAAATTACCGTATTCTTAATATAACTATAAGTCTATAATTCATTTAGACTATCGCGTTTTAATAAATTTTCAATTCTACATTTCCCAAAATGTCTATAACTTGACTTGATCATGTTTTGATGAATTTTCAATTATACCATTTCCCAAATTTAACTAGACACTAAAACGTCACATTGTCAAAATATCCAAAACTCAGTACCCTATGGAAAATATACGCTATATAATCCGTTTTCATATTTTTATTTTAGAATGGAAGTTTCGCTTTTTCTACTCTACCGACCTTCTATGTACATGTATAAGTGGAGTATAGGTATATGTACAAATGCAAAAATAAGAAGCGACCTTATATTTATTTAATTTAGATAGTTTTCCCACATTGAGATTTCTTTGTCTAAGATGCACAAATGTACAACGCGTCAAACTTGTTTCAATATCATTATTTTCCCTAGGAACTTTGTCTATTTCCTATTTCCCGCTGCCGGTGTTGCAGGACAGCGGGCGAATGCAAAATGTCGCAACGTTATTTGTCAACGTTGTGTGGTTGACCGACGCGGGTTTCGCGTTGGGAGAACAGGGAAAATCCTGAAGTGAAGCTTGCTGTGTACCTACTTATAATTAAATTTAGTTTGTTTTTGTTAATGTGTTTTTTTTACAATTCTTCAATGATAAAAGAGCTCGAAGTTAGACAGAGGGCACACCACAATAGTCCATGATTGCAAGGCGAGTGCGCCTCCAATTTACTTTACACCACAAAATAACTAATAGTATTTCATAAGAAATGGCGTCTCCACGCATGGAATTCGATAAAATAGTTATTTGTGTGCAACAAGAGAGCAAAGTTTGATATTTCTTCGAATTCATATTTTGAGTCCCGTGTAACCGAAAGATTGTATAATCTAATTTAGAATCTTGAGCGTAGCAAGGTTATCAAAAGCACGAGATGTAAATAACCTTAGCAGTGAGAACATTTTATCATTCTTCATCACTTTTTAACTCATGTTTTTTAAGACATCGATCGAGAACTTAAAAAACATCGTTCTAAGAAAAGTGCGGAATTGCGAATACCTCAATTTGGCCTCTATAGTAGAGACCTTTAATTGTAAGTAGGTATTTATTTGTCGTGATAGTCTTTGTTATTTTTAAGCTAAGTACATTCTTTTTATTTTACAATAAAATAAGTAAAATATATTGTAAACAACAAAGATTTTTTATTTATTAATTAATTATTATTGTTACGAATTCGTAGGTGTTTTTGAACGATGCTGATGAATGACGTTTCAATTATTTTTGTCTCTTTTTTTTATAACAACGTGAAAGAAACAGAGTGAAATTTCGAACTTGTATTAGGCCTTGCGCGTTGAAATGACATTCGAATGTACCTAAAGGTCACTTAAATGCTATTTTATCTCACGCAGTGAGCAAAATCGCTTTTTGCTTACTGTTTTTCAGCAGCGAAGGACCCTTCTTCGAGCTGCTAAGGTGAAAAACTCTTTATTAGACACCTCACAGATTTTAAATACCGGTAATTTTGATCTACGAGTAGATAAGTTTGATCTACTATAGTTTGTCAAAGGATTGTCTCATTTCAAACATAGACAGAGAGAATCATACTATATTTGTCTTACACTAGTACTAGCACTCAAAAGAAAGGGATGAGTATAATTTTCCTGGTTCTTACTGACTGACAAGTTGGTTTGACCAACTATATATCCGTTTTACATGCTCTTATTAATTAACCAGTAGGTTTATTGTACTGTAGTAACGAACCAGTAGGTTATACTGGCGGATTTTTGTCCCCTATATTATTTTATTATAATAATAAACCGTACGTGAAACGTGAGTGAAATGTCTTTAAAAAACCCGTAAGGGTCGGATCAAAAACTAAGTAATTAAGTCCGACTCACGCTTGACTGCAATTTCTAATAGGTTTTCCTGTAATCTTTAGGTAAAGATCTATTTTATGTATTTTTTTCAAGATTTTAGACCCAGTAGTTTTGGAGATAAAGAGGGAAATGGTAATTTTTTGCCTATTTTCTTGAATAACTTCTAAATTGTTTATCCTAAAATTTAAAAAAATATATATACTTGAGATTCTCACAATGAGCTCTCTCATTAAAATTTGATATACAACACGATATAGTTTAAAACACTTTATTTTTTAATTTTCTCATTTACCAAGTGGCCTCCATGTTTAAAATTCATTTGTTTACGTTACATGTCCGTCTTTGGGTCGCAAACTTACATACGAATACCAAATTTCAACTTAATTAGTCCAGTAGTTTCGGAGAAAATAGGCTGTGACAGACGGACAGACAGATAGACAGACAGACGCACGAGAGATCCTATAAGGGTTCCGTTTTTTCCTTTTGAGGTACGGAACCCTAATAAAGATAAAGTTAAACCAAGATAATTCTGCAACGATTTTGATAGCACGCGCAGTGCAAGTGTTATTTATACGTCATTTCATAGAAGTTTGACGTTTAAAATATGACATGCACTGCATGTGCTATGAAAAGCGTTGCAGACTTATCTTGGTCTAACTCTATAATTCCAAACTTTCCTGACGACGGATTTTTCCCAAACAAATGATCCCATTTGAATAAAAATTATATTACGCTATAAAACAATCTAAAAATCCTCTCTAGCGAGCGAGTTGGCAGTCCCCGCATAGTTTTCAAGACTTGTTATGAAAACAATAAAAAGTACACAACATAAAGGGAATGTCTGGAGTTGTTGCCCCTCGTCAGAACGCTAAACGTAATGGGTACCTACATATTTTCTTACAGTGCTAATTTGATAAAAATGTTTCTCAAACTTCACTGAACAGAATTGATTATATTTAGGGCACTCTGAATTTTAATATTCATATAGAATATAACAAAAATAATAGGGATCCGTTTAAGGGCATATTTGATATCGTGTTCATAGGAAAAGTATTAAAAAAATGTTTATAGGGCAAGTCCAATCGGCCAACCCTCCATGCAAACACCAAACATTTTTCAAGTCAAAAAATGTTTCTTTTACTTTTTTCTAATCAGAACAGGATACTGAATATGCCCTTCAACGGATCCCCACTATTTTTGTTACATCCTGTATAAAGTGACCCGTTACCCTTGCAAGAAACTTTTCTGTAACTTGAGACAACTTTAAAAACACCATAATGAACAAATACGAGTTTACAATTTTTTCCTCTTCTCTTATTATCTCTCATTCCGAGGTAGGGTTGAGTACTTACCTACAAAAGGTAAATAGGTCAAATTGATGCTAGACTGTAGCTTGACTGTACTGCGCAAATAACTAAAACTTTTCAGGTTCAGTGGTTAAAAAATTTACATGTGTTTCCCGCACCACCGTAAGTCTACGTAGTGATACATGTATTTATACTCGCCTCACGACACCTTTCAAAACTAGGTATTTCTAAATAGATTTTATGGCTTAACAACTGTACCGAAACCGAGATCAGGCTTATTCTGGTTTGAAGTTTTGTGAATGAGACTTATTCCGATTACTCATTGAGAACGGGTTTAAAGATTCCTGTGAACCAATATCTGAACAGCTATCTATTATTACAAGTCTAAAGTTAAACTGGTTTTAATAACACTGGTTTCCCAAGAACCGTCACAACGTCACAACGTCACAAGAAAATTGTTCCTGCAAGCGATGCACGACCAGCGCTGACCAAGCTTTAGTTGGAAATTATTTTGCAACATTCAACTTCGTCACGGTTCAACTCGGTCGGACTCTGCCCTGCCTGAGGTGCCATTATTTGAATTCAAATCAGTCCAAGTGCTTTGAATTGAAATATATTTACCTCTATTTACCTATTGCACTGACCAAATTTAATGTGCTTCTGTTATCAAATTAGTTCATATTATTTCTAGTTTCTTATAAGTACTTTACAACGCAATACTGATACAAGACACTACCTATAATAATATACTTACTGTAACATAACATCAGTTCCAACACGGAAAGTTTACCCAATTTGTCGCTAGATTGCGCTAGCGTCGAGATAGAACACGCAAGCGTTTGTCTTTCACAATGAGGGCTAACGCGTATGAATTCGCCGCTAGGGGCGCTAGTGTAGATGGTGGTCTTTTCCATAGTTCGAAATGTCAAATGTCACTTGTCACTTCAATGACTGACAGCTGTTCCACCATCATTGGACCACCATCAACAGAGGTGCCGACTGGTGAGCAAAAAAACGATAGCCCTCATTTCATGGCATGTATATTAGTATGCTAACCGCTCACTAGATGGCGGCAGCGTCCTGATAGAACGCGCAAGCGTTTGTCTTTCACAATTTCATGGCATGTATGAGACATAAGTATGCAAAACCGCCCACTAGATGGCGGTGGCGTCGAGATATAACGCGCAAGCGTTTGTCTTTCGTAGAATAGTTGTTAAGTTCTAAGTTTGATTTTTGTTTATTTGATAGATTCGATAGGTAACACGGTTGTACACATGCGAAGTGTCAGCTACTCTGTATACTTTCAGACTCAGATATTCGGAGACTGAATAGACTGATACTACGTAATTTAAACCGGCGGTTACGTTCGTCAGGGTGTTTGCTCCTGCAATATCTTGTGGTCCCTACACCTTACGCGGACAGTGTTACCTCCTTTTTGAGAACTGTTACAAACCCTGTACAAATTTGCTGTTTAAAAATAAAAAAACCATATGTCGTCAACCACTGCCTTTTGCTGATTGGAACCCCATCGATCCCGCCAATTACAATACTATAAATGTGAAAATTGTAGCTATGTTTAGTTAGATGTTTTAATATCTTGATGTTCAAGTTTATTTATTGCTCAATTGCGCAATATCCATATTATTGATTCCATATTTGTAATTGTTTTTTTGTAATTTTTGGTTAATTTTATACATAATATTGTCTTCGGTTACCGCGATAGTTACTCATGAAATAAAACTATGAAAACGGATTATATCGCGTATATTGAATTTATAATTCATCCCGACGTTTCGAACTCTTTACAGCGTTCGTGGTCAACGGGTGACTGAGGAAAAATTACAAAATGCAAAAATACCCACATACTAAAAAAATAATGAACAATCATAGACTACAAACTTTAAGGCTGGTTGTACATGCAAAATCGGTTCATAAGGCTAGTTATACACTATAATTATTTTTCAAGTAAAGATATATATTATATACGCGATAAAAACTATGCCGGCTCCAACCCTACACCACGGACCCGAGAAGATTTAATTCCCTCCTAAATTGTAGGAGGGTATCCCAATATGGGACCGGCAACAAACTCGGCGGGACACAGTTTGTTGCCGGTCCCATATTGGGATACCCTCCTACAATTTAGGAGGGAATTAAATCTTCTCGGGTCCGTGGTGTAGGGTTGGAGCCGGCATAGTTTTTATCGCGTATATAATATATATCTTTACTTGAAAAATAATTATAGTGTATAACTAGCCTTATGAACCGATTTTGCATGTACAACCAGCCTTAAAGTTTGTAGTCTATGATTGTTCATTATTTTTTTAGTATGTGGGTATTTTTGCATTTTGTAATTTTTCCTCAGTCACCCGTTGACCACGAACGCTGTAAAGAGTTCGAAACGTCGGGATGAATTATAAATTCAATATACGCGATATAATCCGTTTTCATAGTTTTATTTCATAATTTTATACAAGTAAAAGTTGTTAAAATTGTAAAAGTGCCCCTGTGGCCTATTTGCTGAATAAAGGATGACTCACGATAAACCGGGCCGTGTCCGGGCCGGAGCTTCCGGCGCTTACTTTTCTATGACATGACAGGTGGTCACGTGATGCTTTCCATAGAAAACGAAGCGCCGGAAGCTCCGGCCCGGACACGGCCCGGTCTAATGTGAGTCATCCTTAAATGTTTGATGTTTGATCGGTACAGAACTAAATACTGTATTTTAACTTGGAACAAGATATCTATATAAGATAATTTAATAATGGAATTCATGCCCTAAGAGGATGAAATAGGGGATAAATTTGTCAATTTGACGTGGACGAATTTTCGTTCAGTTAGAAAATATTTTTATAAAAAGTCGCTGACGGATTTCAGGGTACGAAGTAATTTACAAGCTGCAACTTACAGTGCAGTGAAACAACAAATGAGATGTGAACTAACAAATGCAAGTGTAAATCAGAGGAAAGTTTCAACCGCGAGAGTTCGCGCGGCGGATTGTCGGCGACACCCAACTTAGAGGATGGGTGACAGGTGAATGGGATTCACTAGTTAAAGAAGACTCATATGACACCGTGCCGAGCCAGAGACGTGTCTTTAATCGCTCCTCTACACGATGGCCATGCGATGGTTGAAACGCAACTACACAATGGCGACATTCAGTTGTGATCTATTCGTTTTCCAAGATGGACGTGGAAGCATTAGCAGCTGCAGCAATTTATGTATACGCCACGTTCCAACATTTTCTTAATGTGCACAATAATAAAGTAATTAAAAATAAATGGCGTAGAAGATGGTGGATGTTATTTATCCATCGCGAAAGAACTAAGTACCTAAGTCAATTTAAATTTGTGCATAAACTCTTCAAACTACTGAAAAATCATTAATTGTATCTTCCTTAATGTGCCGCTGTGTATACAACTGTACGAGTATGTATGTAAATAGATATGTATCTAATATTTATTCATTTTACTATTGGTGTGTTATATTTATTTATTTAAATTGTAAATGTACTCTATGTACTGTCTGCGTAATGTATGTGTAATTTTCTTATTCCTCTAATTAACTTCATTACTTCACGATGAGACCACGGGTGTACTCGTAAATTGATACACAGCGCAAATGCAGCATACGCAGTGCAAATGTCATTCTAAACGTCAAACTTCTATGAAATTATGACGTATAAATGACACTTGCATTGCGTGTGCTATCAAAATCGTTGCAAACTTCTCTTGGTCTAGCTCTAGTTACTAATTAAAGTCACATACTTCTTCTTTTTGTCACCGTTAACTCTAGTAAAGTAAGGTAACGGTGTAACATACGTCAACCCTAACCAGATTAGAGCTACCAGTTCCATTTAGTGAAATATGTTTACCGAGTTAATCTAAAAACCTTATTTTTTACAATGATTAGCAAGCGAACTACATGAAAAACAAAGTTAATACCTACCAATTTAATTGCTTACCTAATAATGAAAACTTCCGATTCGTTTAAATATTGTACCTCCTAAAAGTGAAATTTTAATAATATCCTCAAAATATAATATACTTATTTAAAAAAATCTTCTAGATGTCAACCTTTTTACCGTAAGTACATAACTCTTTATCGTTTTGTGATATCTGACTCACAACGACCTCCATAAAAGTCAGATAAAACTAGTTACATACATAACATTTGTCCCAGTAGTACTAGTAACGAACATATTTACATTTAAATTTAATTTATTGCCAACTTTATATTCGTAATAAGATAAAAGTAGTTTTATTAAGGTAACTACAAGGCGTAACAAAAATAGTGGGGATCAGTTTAAGGGCATATTTGGTATCGTGTTCTGAATAGGAAAGTTGATAAATAAAATTCTATGGGTGGAAGACTCTTTCTAACAAAAGCTGTCAAAAAGTGACATCCGCTTGTATTACAAGTTACAAGCTTTTGAGAAACGGGCCCCAGGTCGCGCAAGTCGGCAAACCTTCCATACAAAGTCCAAATTGTTTTTGCGTCAAAAAAAAATTTATAAAAATTCTACTTTTTCCTTATTAGAACACGATTACGAATATGCCCTTATACGAATCCCCACTAAGTATTTTTGTTACACCTTGTAGGCTTGTATACTTAATCAAAACCTCGCATAGTTCGCGCTCTTGCTTTTAATTTTGCCTAGTTGCCTATATAATAAGTATTTGCGCAAATACGACTTAAAAGTTTCACTAAGAACTTTGTAAAACATACATGATGATTAACTGAAACCCGCATATGAACCATTCTCTTTTTCAGGTGTAAAACCTCGAGTCAAAAAAACTGACCTGTTTTTTAAATCTGAAAACACCCACCAATGTCCCACCTGCCTTTTACAATCACAGTGGCAAATATTCTATATTTATGCAATTCGCTCGGCGTGGGCAGTTTATCAACCGGTTCAATTCGGCCCCGAATAAATCATTGCCATCGCCGTGTTTGCGCTCTTAATTAACGTTTCCTGCAAATTGTAAAAATATTGTTTACTTAGCAAAGGGACATTTGGCATCTCTTTTCATTTAGAAGTGTCACGCAATCATTGCATTTAGGCTAGGTATAAGTTAAATATTTACAGTAATTAACTCAAATATGAACGATCAAGTCGTGGAACAAACAGTTGCTGAGCAAGCATGCGAGACAATTTCAAAAAAACTGTATCACCACAAGCAAAATACGAACGAGACAATGCGAGGCGACTTTATCAAGCCGGCTTGCCATGTTAGAATTAAAATAATGTTATGAATATAAAAGTTTAGTTTTGGTTTGGTTCTTACTCTTACCCTTAATAAAAAGCTAATGCATCAATTTTATTCATTACCTAAGTAAATTTCAAAACTATAGATTAAGAATGAAACTTATCATCGATTTGTAAACGAGTAAACGAGTTCAGAGCGTACAATCAAATGTTAATAAAATAACGTTTTCATTATTAACGCCGGATCGTTTTTCTCGTGGTCCTCTCCGAGGGTCTCCATAAATTAGAACGTGTGAAAAGCTCTCGCCTTTATAAAAATAATACGGGGCCTTACAACACGGAGCTACGAAAGCTGTGATTTATTTGCAAATACTTAACTTGGCACACAAAAATCAAAAATATGTATTTTTTTTATTAAATTAAATTATTGCACGCTTAAGTTTGCTTTCACTGTTGCATAGTTGAATGTGTGTCACGCGCAACTTCTCATTTAATATTGCTGTAAAATGTCATATTTAACTTTGCTAAAAAGCCATACAAGCTTTACAAAACCGTACCAATTTATAGCCGATTGCAGCCGAGACGTCTGGATACATGCATCCCAAGGGAATATCTCTAAAGCATCCGTCGTGTCAAACACACAAACAGCCCACCACCTTAAAATCATAATTACCTCCTTTTATTACGTGGACATCATTTCCACCACAGTGTTTTCCCTGATGCAAATAAACTGAAAGCATGTGGACAGCTGCATGATTTCCGAGTCTATTTGCCGTTAATAGATAAATAGCATGCGACAGGCGACTGTGATAGATTCCCGCGTTTGTCAACCGTAGTAATGCCTGTTAGCTATTCGGTCTGTGGGCTAAATTCAGTACGGGGGAGAGTTCAGGCACACACACGAATGTAAATTCTGATTTTAAAATCTGGAATTCTGGATGCTTAAGAGCTTCCTAGTAGTTCCATAATACTGTAATTATTTATGACGAGAATATTCAGAGAATATAAGATAGTGTAGGGTACAGCGAAAGTTTGTCTCGCTCGAACCTGGAGCAGCCCGAAAGACGAAATACAGACAAGGTTTTGAATTCCGACGCGGAAAAAGTGCCAAAAATATGTACCTACACATTACTAATGTGTACATATTTTTGGCACTTTGTTCAGGTCTATAATTTGTATTTAATAATTTGACTGTATCTCTACGCTACAGAACATATCTGTAGTTAGATAAGTTTGAAATGCGGGTTTCATGTTGGCCTAGGCTTTGCTAGAACTACCGAGGATGATCTCTATTGCGGTGAGGGACCGGCGTTTCTTTATTAACATGCTATAGGTTAACTGGAAGAGATCCCTCAAAGGGATAAGTTCGCCTTTGTACATCTTATTATTTGTACCATGTAATTTTTAATATGTATATTTGTACAATAAAGAGTTTACTACTACTACTACTATATAGAACGGCCTTTTTTCCAAAAACTGTTATCCAAAGCAATTGATTTACTCACTCTTTAATTGATTGATTTATTGTTCAAGATATAATTTCAGGTGACTGTAGGTACCTATGATCATTTGTTATTAGGCATTCCTACCGTAGCAAAATAAAGTAAACGTCGACTTAAACGTTTTGGGCACTTCTTACCTCCAGGGCCTTCTGTATAGCGGGTTGTTTTCACAAATAAATAATGGAAGGAAGAGCTTATCCCACTCGCAGTTATCCCAAAACACGTATTGTTTAACCAGCAACTACGTGATGTGCCCGGAACCGAAGAATTAAGCTTGCTGCCGCATTTTGAATCTTAACTAAGTTAGTGTAGGGTCCGCTTTCAGATACGGGAGGTAAAAGGTTTTGTTTGAGGACGGGAAGCTAAGTATTATGTTGACAATTGACCGCGAATGTGTTTGTAATCTGTTATACATAAGTAAGTGTTTGCATACGTTTCCTGAATTTTTGAGTTCAGAAGACTTTAAAAAGAATTATTTAAATATTCCACAATTTAAACAATTATTATTATTATTATTAACACCTATATCTTAACCCGTCACGGAACAGTGGTGATCCGGACATTAGCGAGGAGTGCGCGGAGCCGAAGCCAACACGTAGATGTCCTTTAGAAACTTTAATGAAATGCAATGCACTTATTATTATTAAAAAACTACAGAAACTTTATCACATGATGCAAATTCCTACGTATGTACTTACTATCTCGATTAAGTAACACATCTTAACTATTTTTATAATTTAGAACAATTTAATTTCGACCCAATTTAATAAAATGTATAACTCACCAAAACAACCAATTATTAAATTACTTAAGGAGGAGAAGATTGAAAACTTTCCAATAATATTGTCTTCGGTTACCGCGATAGTTACTCATGAAATAAAACTATGAAAACGGATTATATCGCGTTTATTGATTGGAGTCACCCGTTGACCACGAACGCTGTAAAGAGTTCGAAACGTCGGGATGTATTATAAATTCAATATACGCGATATAATCCGTTTTCATAGTTTTATTTCATGAACTTTCCAATAAGTAACTACATACTTAATAAGTTTCGGTTTTTTTTATGAATGAATGAATGAATGAATGTTTCTTTATTCAGGCAATAGACCCATTACATACAATACAATAAAAGGTAAAAAGAAATACGGTAAAAATAAAATAGAATAAAAATAAAATAAAATAAAACTCACTAAAAACTAAACTATAAATAAATTTCAAGAATCTAGAAACAAATACATTAATATTAAGTAGATTTAGTGAGACAAATGGACCTGTAGATAATTGCTAAAAATAGCCACATTTGTCCTTGTATCCTTCGGGCGAGACCGAATCGGTCTGCGGTGGGCGCCAATTAATGATTGGTTAGGATTGCTTGGCAGAGGTAGCGAAGCGGGTGAGGTGGGACATAACCTGCTTATACTTTATTCTTTTGACAGTAAAGTTGTGTTCGGATCGTTCTGTACGCTTCGCCTGCGCAACTTCTGTTACCGACTGTGCTGTGTATAGTTGCCTATGGATGCGAAGGATACGTAATAATACGTAATAATAATAGGATACGTAAATAAATTTGCCCTTATATATAATACCAACGTAAAGAGTAAGATTATGTATTACATCCTATGATAAATTTAAAGCCCTCATTAAATTTGGTATACATATTAAGTATTATTACAGGTTCCATATTATTACTTAGAAATATTATACATGCTTCCATACATTTTGGGTCAAGTATATAAAAAACACAGTTTTATTTATTGAAGTTTTTAATTCAAAAGCCCAATTGTTCATCACGTGCTGGTCCGATTAAAAAAAATCCATGTAATCAAATCACTTTTTAAAAACTTGACTAACACATTGGACAAATTTTAGTGTTCCGTACAAATTTTTGTTCACGGAACACTTATGGGATCACTTCGATCTTGCAAATCGGTAAAAAAAAATATTTTATTTATTTCAAGCTACCATCGTCGTCATAGTTAATTATTCGTAGACCTTATTTCAATCATATAAGGTTGAATTACCCTTGGTCAGTTAAATGCGTTGCTGTTAGTAGGTATGTACGTTTGTGTTTAATCTTATCTTTTTACGGTATCTCTCGGCAAGCTCACTTTTCCCAGCTCAGGACAAATTCGTCCACAATCCTATTTCGTCACCTTTTTAAATCGTCTACAATGGCATGTCGTCAGCATACATTTCCTAAATCGTCACCTTCCTATCTCGTCCACGTTGTTAATTATATGTAGAAGGTGACCACATAGGAATGTTGACGAAAGAGGACAGTGGGCCATATGGTTATGAGAACAACTTAATAAGGTGACGAAATAGAACTGTGGACACAATCGCCTTGAGCCCTTTTCTCGTCACCTGACAACCCACTAATTACACACCCAAACTGACGGACCAAATTAAACGGAAATAGAACAAATTGTATTTTTAAGCGACAACATCGAGCTGTCTTGCATTTCATCAATCAATACTCACCCTTAATGTTAAGGAACAAGGATTAATGTGGCGTTGTTTAATTAAGTCTTGGGAAGTAAAAGTTTCCGGTGTTTGCGAAGTCGTTGTTTCTACAAGTCGCCGTGGAGCGCTCGGCAAACACGCCGGCCACAATACCGGTGAGACGTTGTTCTAGATTATTTTTAAAAGCTTGTGATATTGCTATTTTTGTAATCAAGCATCGGTAAATATTGAGCACGTTTAGGTTTGATACAAAATTGCATTTTAAAGGAGATTGCCATTCCGTGTATGAAAGTCAGGCCACATTCGAACATTAAACCGACCATGACGGCAATAGAGGGCGTATTATGTATTACCTACCAAGTTTTTTAAAACGAGAATTGAGATTGTTTTATGATTTTGAGGATATTTTCTGAAGTACTGTAAATACGCTTTAGCTGGTTTCTTCAAAACCAGAGAGATGTACAAAACCTCACTTTAATTATTTATCAGCTCTGCCACGTTTAACAGACGGAACAGCCAGTGGAACATTCATTCCATTCCTTACCGTATTTTCGAGTGATAAAATGTATCAAACTGGTGTTTCAGTCGCTGTTACGGTGAACAAAGCTGCATTAATACCCAAGCTTCACAAATAATTTTTTTAAGCACAGGCCTGCATGTGTATTTATTAGTACCAAATTAGTAGGAAAACTCAACAGTTCACTGGTGGAGGAATATGTCACGAGTAATTATTAGAACAAGTCGAAGTTAGCTTCTATTCCAAGCAAAATTACTTACATTCGCAGAGACGTAAGTGTGATAATATTTCGATGAAGTTAAGTCCTACAAAACTAGTCTCGTAAAGCAAATATCCCTCGGGATATTTTTATTGTCCTTTTTCTACGCCACTTGCCGCTTTTCAGGTGTAATTCAAAGCTTATTGGGCAAATATGATGGGCTTTTCTAAACTAGAAATGCTGCTGTGTAAATATAACTACTCCGGTAATATTTTTTTTTTTCCTATGGACATGTTTCTACTCGAACGTCTTGGTTACACTACTGGTTACACTTTTTTGCCAGACTGTATCTAGATAGTCTGGTAAAAATAAGTAGAAATTAAAAAGTGGTAACACTGATGTAGTGTCGTCCCGTTTTTCTTAGATTGATTTGAAAGGGATGACACTACAGTGTTGCCACTTTTTAATTTCTACTCTTTTTTGCCAGACTGTAAGTATATGAAAAATCATTGTAAATTAATTAGTGATCTATTATCTATCAGTCACCTGTAGGCTGTAAGACAAACCACATAAACTGTGGGCGGTGCAACAAGAACTTATAAACAAAAGAAACAAGATTTATTTGCATACTATTGCACCACGCGACCACATCGACACATTCAGTCCGTTATCAACCCGGTACCGCCGCGTACTGGTTAGCATCACTCCGACAGTCGTCGGGCCTAGCTGAGTTTCTTGCTGGAGTCTTCTCGGCTAGGCTAGGTTGTAGCGAACCAGCGACAAGACTCCCATTAGCTCGATTCCCTTTACACCCTCAAAATCAGGTTGAGACCGCTCAACCGATCTGCGCTGGAGCGAAAACTCTCTAGGAGTATTCCAGCGCAGCAAAACCGTCTCGTGTGATGCGGAAGGGTTCTGGATTTTCCCCAGGCTACCATCCCCCCACACAGTCCTACCGCTCCAATGGCCCTAGTGCCATAGAGCCCAAGTCAGGTTAGAAAAAAAAAAGTACAAAATAACAAGGCAATATGAATACGAACTCTAATTGAGAAATGCAATTTTTATGAGCCTTTCAGTATTAACTTTTTGCAATTTTAGAATTTGTCATCGTAGTTAACTAGTTCTATAGTTTCTAATGGTTCGAACTTGTGAAGGGGTGTTGATGAAATTATCTATCCTGCACAAATATTTGACACCCCATCGCTGCCCAATTATTTAAGCAGTCACTAACTGGGTTAGTAAATTACATGTAGTGATAGCGGTTCGCTAAAAATCGCTGCAAATGTTGTTAATAAAAGCTAAAAAAGCTATGAAAATCGTCAGGATTGATCTTTTGTCCATATAAATCAATTTTACCCGAAGCACCAAAAAATTAATTAACAAGGAGAGGAGTTATGACATCTTTTTTTTGTATGAAAAAAAAATATGTTCAGAAACCTACCGTGTGTGGTATTAAATGAAAGGTCAGTCTGAGCCGGTTCTAAAATATATCGCATAATCACATTTCAGTCACGTGTTTTAAATAAAAATAATTTTTAAAACATACCAAGTTTGGGCTCCTTCAGATACGATACCGTTGAATTAGTTTTTGTAAAATATACCACAAATACATAATATTTAATCCCAAGAAAGTAATTTTGAAAATAATTTCATTGTTTTTTTTTATATTGAAAAATTATACACATAAGAAATATTTAAAAAAGTACCTACTAAATGATTTTTTTTCAAAATTGCTTTCTTGGGGCAAATACGAAAATACTACGTATCATTTGTGCTATATTGAATGACTGAACATATTGAATGACTATAATTAAAAACACAGAAGGGCATTTAAAATAAACTCAATTTATTCTAATTAATTAAAGTGTAGTTGTTGAATAAAAATATGAATGAATCGTATAACATTTCAGTATTCGAACTATTTGAGTTTACATTCGTCTCAAAACTTATGAACAGACGAGGTATATATCGACACTCCCAAGGGAATCAAAATGTATAGGGTACTTTCCGTTGACATAGAACTATGTATTGTGACAAGTAATATCGTCTTTCACTACTAGTACAGGGAAAAATCGAAATACTATAAATTGGTAAAAAATAACAAAAAAAATGTAAAAATTTTACGGAACCCTTGGTGGGTGAGTCCGACTCCCTCTTGGCCGGTTTTTTTTTTTCAAGCTAGATATCTTCCCAACCTTATAACCGACGACTCCTACATCTACACACTAGCAATAGTCCAAAACTTTCTTACACGCCGGCAGGCGTGGCTCACTCCGCGATTTCGTCGCGTCGCTACAAGTACATGCGCCCCACCCCAATTTTGGGGTCTAGCCATAGTAATTGCCGCGCACCGCTAAGGAACGGACGCGTGCTCCCGCTTGCGCCACCTAACGGCTATATCTGTCGTAATAGACGCGTTTTGTTAGAGAGTGAAACTTCTGTACTTAGTACTTCTGTGGCGCCGCCGGTCAGAAAGCCCGACTCACTGGTCTACATCGCATTTGTCAGACAATCCCTTCCTTCCCAACCTTTATTAACGTACTTACGAACTATTGTTTGACGCATTTGTTGCATATTTGTTATAATTTACACCGAGGGTCACGGACTGGATTGTTGTATAACTTCGGGACGTGGCCCAGAGTTTAAATTAACAACTTCCGACTCCGCGGCATGCCGCTGACGCGTTCCTTTCAATTTGTTATTTTAATAATCTTTTGTATTTGCTCTTACTTTGAATATTCTTAAAAATTATCCGTAATAGGGAGTATTACTGCGATGTTCTGCCACCAGAGTGCAGCACTCGTGCACATGCTAAACCATAGAGTAACATAGGTACCTATACATACTATGCCTTAAAAAAACAGTTTATTGACAAGTTTTCACTATGACATTGGTGCATCAAGGCGGTTTGTTTATCTGCCTCTCTATCGATCGAATATGCAAGAGTGATAGTGAGAGGCAGAAACCGAACTTTAGATATTCGTGTTTCGCGATAAGACCTGTGATTGTGCTAGTGAATACTCCCTATAATTAAGTGAACGAAGACGGTAATTAAACTTGTTCTGGATTTAGGTCCTGATTGGATATTTAAGTGCTACATAGTACAGTCGCCATCAGATATATCGGAGCAGTGAAGGTGCTCAAAAATATCTGAACACGCACTCTAACGCATTGACAATAGAGACGTGTTCAGATATTTGTGAGCGCCTTGGCCGCTTCGATATGTCTATCTGATGGCGACTGTACCTAGTTATAACTTCATAGTATGTTCATTATTCTATTTTACGACTACAGTCTTAAATTGTTGGCGCAGTAATGTATGGTTGACTGGTATAAAATACCTTAAGGCGTTAGTTTGTGCAATAAAGCTTAAATAAACAAATACATATTTATATTTTTGTACCCTGAGCGAAGCTAGTCCTAAGTTCCCATTCCTGAGCCGAAGGAGAGATTCAAAGGCACTTTATAAACTTTGCACCCCAAACAATTTAAAGCATAATAACTTCTATATTTATAAAACAACATAGGGTGACTGCTATAATTATTGACCACTACATAGTAATTGGCCACTCTTAACAATAAAGATTCAATTGGCTTGTTTCTTTCTGATTTATTAGGAGAGGCCAAATACTATATGATATAGTGGCCAATATCTATAGCAGTCATCCAACGTTAATAGTAATTAATATTTGGATTGTAACAAAATAATAAATAATATTTGAATATACTATTTTGCAATAATAACAAAGTATTTGCTCGTAATTTTGAACATTTATAAAAACACGCCATATAAATACACAGAATACCTAACTGTAAACTCAACTAATGAACTATAACATAGCATATTTCATATTAAAGGATTTATTATTATGTATTCGTTCAACACGTTAGCATACGTCAACGTCCGCACTCACTGGGAATAAATTAATTACAGATTCAGTGAATGCGAAAACAAATATGACGGGATGGATTGCGGCCAATAATCGCAATTAAACTGCTTCCAGTGGAATATAATACAAACTATAAATGGACGGCTTATAATAGTCGCGTTTTTATCACTTATCGCGGTGGATAGACATTCTCGGACTATATAATTATTTACTACTTGTCGGAAGGAACATGACGGATGTCTTCTTTTAATTAAATACTTAGTTACTTACCTACCTTGAACCAAAAAAGTTTGCACATTTAATATTGTTTTGAACTTTTGACGTACTTGAGTCACTCGATTTCTATATCAAGCGTGACCATAGTCGCGCCAGCCGGGCTAGCACATGATTGGCGCGACAGTATCTCGCCGCGACATAGACTACCCGTCCCCCTTAAATTCATACAGTTAGTAAAAGACCGGTAGTCTATCTCGCGGCGAGATATTTACTGTCGCGCCAATCATGTGCTCGGCCTACAGGCGCTGTAAGAAGGACTAGACGTACAGATGCCAATATTAACATAAATGACAATATTTTTCAGAGGACTCTTTCAGGAGTTTCAGGCATTTCTAACTCCAACTGGTAACCCTAGGCCTAGCCTCCAGCTTGATCTTATTATAATCTAAATACCTAACGGGGGCACGGCCCGAGGCCAGGCTCCGAGCGTAAGAGGTTTGTCTAAAATGCAAATACTCAGAGACTGCGGGACAATAGCTGCCGGCTGCTATTGAAGCGATCCAATCACTAAATTCTGGTTGCAAATTTAATGCATGTATTTCATATTTACGTATAAATTACCAGAAATAAGTGAATATATTAATAATATGTTCGTTATTTCAGAAATATATGCTGTTTTAACAAAGTTTCAAGTTGCTTAAGAATGTTCTGTTGTATGAATTCTTACTAAACTTTAGTCGTACCAATTCACTTCATCAGAAACGAGTTAAGTTTACTAAACCTAAATTATTGAATATTTTAGTTATTTTGAAATCCTAATTTGTTTAGTTGTTTGTTAAAAATCTGTAATTATTTAATTAAGTTTCAAAATAAGGGGAGGCTCTCAAGTGTTTTATTTTAACCTCAGTCTTTAAGCCTAACCTAACCTAACCTAACGAAACAAAGACCGGTATATTTTTTATTGGTATAAAGAAAAGAGTATTCTAAAATGACTTACCGTTTATATACCTACAACCTGATACTTCTCAACCAATCTTTTCCATCCATAAATCTGCCAATGATCTTCCAATAGTCAACAAACATTCAATTTGCGTACCCCAAGTACATTTTCCTGAGAAATGACCACAATTTCGCTTGCTTAATTCCATAAAGGTGCAAAACATAGAACACTACCTTTGAATTTGAATCGTAATTCAACGTCTATAGAGTTGAAAATAACAATAGATCGACTTGTAAATCGATCTGTGTATTATTAACAGTGCGCTTTGTTTTTTGCACGACGTGTTTGCTTGCAACCTCTCCAACTTTCACTCAACTTTTTGTAAAAACAAATGAAATAGGTCACGCCATTGTACGGGCGTGTTCTACAGGTCTCTTGTTTAATAGGTCATCTCATTATGGGACCTGTGCGGTAGGTACATTAAATGCCATGAGTGAGAAGTGACTCTAATACTTGCCTCCTTGGGCTATTAAAAATGTGCTATGGGTACCCATTATTTACCCTTTTACTAGTGTCCGCTGCAAACAGTTTTCGCAACATAGGAAAAACAATGGCGCCACCCACGATATGGCACTCATCGGGGTAGTCATAAATATAGTTCCATTCTTATACTGAATATTAAGACGCGGCTAACGCAAAATTCATATTTTTATATTTGTTACATTTTTTTAAACCGGCCAAGTGCGAGTCGGACTCGCCCACCGAGGGTTTCGTACTTTTTAGTATTTGTTGTTATAGCGGCAACAGAAATACATCATCTGTGACAATTTCAACTGTCTAGCTATCACGGTTCATCAGATACAGACAGACAGACGGACAGACGGACAGCGGAGTCTTAGTAATAATGGGGTCCCGTTTTTACCCTTTGGGTACGGAACCCTAAAAACATGCCTATAGTTTTCATTTAAGTTCAGGTATATATATTGTTACCCTGCATACCATAGCAGTATAAATTTAGTATAAATCTGCTAGTGATATAACCGAGTGCGGTCACAAGCAACATTCTAAAAAATAAAAGTATTTTTTTAGAGTAGGTAATTTAAGTAAAAACGAACTGATAATCAGTGGGCCCCTTAAAGGGGCCCACTGACTCTCAGTCCGCCGGACGATATCGGCCTGTCAGTTAGAACAAAAATTTGACAGTTCCGAACAACTAACAGGCCGATAACGTCCGGCGGACTGATAGTCAGTGGGCCCCTTAACGCATAAAATGATTTGCGTTCGTAATCCGTAACGATTGTCAAGTGTTTCTTTAGTAACGCCGTATAATGCCGTCATTTATTTCGTCAACAATTTACTCGGCTTTGTGAGTAACAGTAGATATTGAGCTAAATCAGTACGGACCGGATAAATTCAAAAGAAAGTAAACCATTTCCATTAGTTTATAGTTGTTTACGAGTGGCGAACATGTGTGGAAAGGAGGAACTTTACTTGCCTTGTCAGAAAAAAATGGTACAATTTACTTTTTTTCTAAAAACCATCAACTTTTGGGTTATTTAGACTCAGAATCACGAGTACTATTGAATGAGACAAAGAAAAAAAGTGTCCCCAGTTTTTCATACAAATTTTGGGTGTCAGTTTTGTAACGGTCCATACAAAATGTATGTGAAAATGGATTACAACACTGTAATTTTTTGGGTACATTTTTTTTTTTAAATCGATAAGTCTTCTTGATTCTGAGTAGAAATAACCCAAAAGTTGATGGATTTTCGAAATAAATAAATGGTACACTATTAAGTGAAAATGCCCTTACATAAATAAGAAACAAGCAGGACGTATTTAACGTTTAGTACGTCCGCTAGCTGGCGCGGTTCCACGGAGCGACACACGGTTGAGTGAGTTAACCAAAAATAGTTTGAGCAATGCAACGCTATCTGGCGCGGACGCGTGCGACGAATTTTACCAACAGTGGCAACCGCGTGCGTGCGATCTTTGCTACCATCTTATTACGGATTAATTAATGACTATAATAACTATTTAAGACAATGCATATACCTATAGTTTCCACGTTTAACTTTGAAAGCGGTACGGTGGCATCGCTAACACATTTAACACATTCAGTGCCAGTGACTCGCCAGGGGAGTTCTCTGTTCGTAGGCGCTTTTCGCTACATACGGTTTTTCCCGTGTTATCGGCTACACTCGTAGCGCGTAGCTCGGACTGGCACTGGTTCATCTTACTGTGTTACTTACTGTAAATCTATGTTTACTGTGTTCATACAGAACGTGTATCAGTTTTAATTAATGCGATTCGCGGAGTTGTCTCGTATGTTGCTATAAATTGTGTTGTAAACGTTCGTAGCAGCGGTATATCAACACGCTAAGGGCGCCTACGCGTGCTACGGTGCTACGGCGCTACGAATGTTAGAGGCAGGAGGCAGTACTGGGGAGGAATAAGAATGGGTTTTATAATATGTATTTTGATTCCGTTTGCTAAAGTAAACTGACATTTTAATTTTTCTAGTCGCTCACAAAAGTCAAAAGGTATTGTCAGAATTGTCATTTTAGCTGCATAATTATGTCAGTAGATAAAAAATTAACAACACAAATAGAAGCGCTAGGTTTATTATTATTATCCATTATTTTTATTATGTTTGCTGAAAAGCGTGGATATTCCTGAATTAAATACACAACCTATATCTGACTCCAGTGGGCTTAGCATAGGAGTGCCGCGACAGTATCTCGCGCATGAGATAGACTACCCATCTTTTTGTAACTGTATTATTTAGAGATAGACGGGTAGTCTATCTCGCGCGCGTAATACTGTCGCGGCGCTGCTGTGCTAAGCCTACAGCGGTGTCACAAGTGCGTCGCCGACCCCTTTTAGATACATAAAAAAAAACCTTTATTACAGGCTTTTAGCCCATAATACATGACGACACAATGGTATAATTAAATAATAATAAAAGCAAAATTAAAATACAATACAAAAATAATATCAACAATGATTAATTATAAAATACTTTATTAAGTATGTACCTACGTCATTTAGCCCAGTTATGGGACACTGGTGCATGCAATGACAACCAGTGTCCCATAAATGGACCGTCCAACCTGTCGGCGACGACTGCCAGCAGGCAATAAGGTATACAGGTCACAATTTTTTGTTACTTATTTCTACACATCTTACGTCTTTTAATTATATCACAAATAAATATATATTTTTTTATAGGCATAGGACATAGACCAAGCAGCGATTTTTATAGCACAAACTTCTATGAAATTATGACGTTTAAATAACACTTGCAAGTATTTGCTATAAAAATCGCTGCAGTGTTATCTTAGTCTGACTCTTTAAGGTTTCACGGTGATTGACGGACAAATTCGAATGATTAAAATACTGTTTTATGTATGTGGACCAGACATAAGTAAGAATCATATTATTACTTTTAAATACAAAAATCGGAAAGGAGAATATTGTTAATGTCATTCTTACTTATTGTATATTTACAGAATAAATAATAGTACTACGTACAGAAGAATCACTCTCTAACAAAACGCGTTTATTACGACAGAACTTAATCGCGTAAAATAAGTTTTAAATTTACCTCCGACGTTTCGAGGACGGCGTTGTCCCCGTGGTCTCGGAGAAGACTCAATTAAGACGCGATTAAGTCCCGTCGTTGTTGAATAATAATGAGTAAAAATCGTGAAAGTTTAAATCAGTGTATTACGACAAATATAGCTAAAGCGCGAACAGTCGTCCGTTCCGTAATGGTGCGCGGCAACTAGTACTGCTAGACACCTAAATTGGTGTCAGCCGCATGTACTTGTAGCGACGCGACGAAATCGCGGAGTGAGCCACGCCTGATATAGTCAACAATAAACTCATCCCAGGAAGCGCCATGCAGCCAAAGCCTTAAAGCATATAAACACACATGCAATTTGGTCGTGAATATTTTGTTTACTCATTAGTGGTGACGTGAATCAAGTTAACGAGCGTGTGTGTGTTAGAGCCCTTAGCCAAACATCTTCGATAAGGCGGAAATTTTGTTCGCCACAACATTCTGGTTGCTGAGACAGTCAATTTCCTTTTTGTTTTAACTCTTTTTATGATACGTATTCGAGAACGAATTTTATGCGTGTTCCCAATTCTTCTGTTTATATACCTATTTATTATGTATTGTGTAAGTATTTATTAATAAACATGTCTCAGTTTACTTAGGTATAGGTAATATTGTCTTCGGTTACCGCGATAGTTACTCATGAAATAAAACTATGAAAACGGATTATATCGCGTATATTGAATTTATAATACATCCCGACGTTTCGAACTGTGTATTATAAATTCAATATACGCGATATAATCCGTTTTCATAGTTTTATTTCATAGGTATAGGTAGTTAAAGGGATAATATAGGGAATATAAGCTCGCCTTTGTACCTAAATTTATATGAATTTCATGTTAACAATAAATAAAAATTGTACAATAAAGTGATTTACTACTACTACTACTACTATGTACTAGTTCGTTAGACCGATTGACCCAAAGCGGAGCACTCTCTGTTGTGAACGAGCAGGCACAAGCCTACTGGTTAAGGATACCTACTGATTGGTGCGCGTGAGATGATTATACGACAACTACTATTGTTAAAACAATCTCTGTCATCACCGCGCTTGAAGCTCCCAAGAAAGTCAGATATCTTGTTACCTCCTTATTAAAGCAGCCGCGAGTAACTGATTGGTGCATTTTGTTTGCATATCCGATGCCTCATTCATCAAGCCCGATGTTTCTTTCATGAAATCTTTATTATACTTGCGACGATCCATCACTATTGTCGAGAAGAATTTGGAAACACAATTGAGTTTCCTAATAGGTACTGAACTGAAAAACTGGATTTTCACTACAGTTTTCACCTGACTGATGAAGTAGGTAATTTGAAACCGATAGCTTCAGATATAATTCATTTTATTTTATTTGAACTTGGGAAACAAACAGGTAATAGAAGTTTGTATGCAGGGGTACAACTAAATAATTAATTTAGACAGTTTACAACCAAAACAGTTTACACTTACTTATGACTAATGCCTGAATGCCGAATGCCGGATGACTTGTGGGCCAAGTTAACCACGGAGTGGGAGCCCCACGAGTCTAACCGGGGATCCGGCAGACCTCGTCGGCGATGGCGGGATAACTTGGACTCCTTCTAGACAGGCTGGCCAGATATAGCATTAAACAGAGACGAGTGGAAAAAGAGGGGGGAGGCCTTTGCCCAGCAGTGGGACACAGTGGGCTCTGAATAAAATAATAATAAATAAATAAAATATGACTAATGAAATTTATGTTGCCCAGACAAGAATATTTACAGAACAAGTAAGCTATCGGGCTTTCTAATAAAGTTTACGATTACGAATGGCGCTGTACTTTTAGTTTTACTTTTTAATTTACGTCCAAACGGCGGCGGTTTGATCAGGTTTTCTACGGTAGGTGTTTATGCAAAATCGGTACTTAATTATTTGGTTTAGATGATTAATGAGCTACGAGCTCTGGGAATACTTAATTAACGTTTATTTCAAGCAGGTAAACGAAACGAACGGGAGAAATAAACGTTAACAATACGAGGATTTTTTATGTCTTCAATAAAATAAGTATGCCAATGACATATTTCTGTCGATTAAAAAATTCTAATAAATTAATACTCCAATACAAAGTCCGTTTGTTTTAAGCTTGTATTTAATTTGTATGTAAACTTAATAGTACATTTCGATGCTAGTGCGGAAAGTATGCCACTACTTCACGAGTACCGAGATATCTTGCCACGAGCCGTAGGCGAGTGGCAAGACTCGGGACGAGTGAAGAATGACATTTCCGCACGTGTATCGAACGACGTTTTTTTAATACAGTTGCGAAAAAATAATAAAAGCAACAAGTAAGGAATGGAATTCGGATCGGAACTTTTATATTATTAATTCTGTGACATCATTGACATTATGAAGAGGTGTTTTTCTTCTAGCTTTTATTCGACTAAAATAGATTTTGTTATTATTATTGAACCCACTTCAATGAGTTTTTTTTTTTTCAAATGCATGTTCTATAAGACAGAAACAATTGTAAATATTAAAACATTGTACTATTATTACCTAAATATCGTTATTTACGATTATTTGTGTATCGTATATTTATAAAAAGTTAAAACAAAATCGAATGTTGCCTTTGGAAACTTAAAACATTCTTGCAGTAAGAAAATACGCCTCTTCTTTGACAGGCGTTCCGTTCCATTCAGACAACTTATTAAGAACGGTTTTTCAACATTAAAAAATAAACGTGTTATAATATTTATAATGATGAAGAGGTAAGTAATAAAATATGAAATATGCATATTTTTAGTATTCTTACATTAACAGTAGGTTTTTATGTTGATTACGACGTTTAAAGGAAATTAATATTAACACTCATCAATAAGTAGTCATGAATTGAAACAAGTAAAATTTTTAAAAAATTGGAAAAGTAAAATGCACTAGTTCGCGAAAACTAACTTTCCGCACGCTAAACAGCCACGAAAAGTAGCACTTTTTGAGCAACTGTATTAAAAATTTAATTTGTACCTATATTCATTTGTTATAAATTCAATATACGCGATATAATCCGTTTTCATAGTTTTATTTTATACATTACAAAGTTAAGATTCATCTCCTGAAAAGGTAATAATTTCACGGTGTAATTTTCTTCTGGTATGCAACCATCAGTGTTAGAATTTGGAATTTGGTCTCGAAAATGCACTATCGCGTCATTTTACGACTGGCACTATTCCGTACGGTACGACATTTTATCGTTGCTACGCGGTCTCATATCGCCGCTATACTTACTCAACCTCGTATCTGCAATACTCATTTGATGACAAAAACACCCGTATTCCGAATGAAAGAAAAGCGACATTTCCATCAAATGATTGTTGCAGATATGAGGTTGAGTAAGTATAGCGACGATATGCTGAAAGTATGGCGGACACGTGAAACAAATCAAGACTGATCTACTTTTGCTGGATTCCAGTAACTTTAGAAAAAATCCTGGAATAGGTTAAACAATATTGTCGAGGAATTATGAAATAATGAGAGTTAAGTTTAAACGGACGACCTTGGGAGGAACTCGTATGCAGCATTGCTGATGTCGCGAAAATTAACTGGTTTTTAACCTATGCACTTCGTCTCCCAATAATCCGGCAAAGTCCGACTTTCAATCCGGAGGTCGCGGGTTCAAATCCTGGCTCGTACCAATGAGTTTTTGGGCATTAATAAAAGTTGCTAGGTATAACCTATAAAGTCACTACGCAGAGTATGGACGGTGGTTAAATTTTCACCCTGTATAAACACATTAATAAAAGTAATACCATAACAAAAGAAACATGCCATAACCCACAAAAATTGTATTAACCGGTTTTTGGTAACGTTACTGGGTAAAATGGGTAATTTACTGGTAAATTTCCCAAATGGGAAATTACTGGGAAAACACTACTCGGCCGCTTCGTTCCAGTTCCAGGGCATCCAGCTCGGTCTGAGGCCACCTTAGTATGCCAAAGGAGTATGTGAGTAGAGGCATTACCCAGGCGTTGAAGGCGCGCACTTTGTTGCCTTCTGACAAAAGACTGATAAGGACTGAACGTCGGTAAATAAAGGTAACAAAATAAATTCGCGATAGACCCGATTGTAAATGTGATTTACCATAAAGTGTTTAATAACATTTATTAGAGTCCCTTCGTTTACCTACAATATCTACTGATCATAAGTTAGGTACGTGTTATTATTTGTGTATTAAAAAACAGCAAAAAAATTCATTTACTTACTCGTAATAATTCTCCAGTGAACATAGATAACAAAAATAAAAATGTGACTTCGAGAATCCAATTTATTGTGAAAATTTATCCGTGTCTGTATGTACGTAAACACTATATTGTAGATAAGACACAATAAAACAAAATATATTTGTATTTGTAGATTGTTCTCTGTTCTTGTTTCATCATAATGACCGAAACGAATATGGCGGTATTAGCATTCCCCTGTTTAACAATTTACCACACGTATCATCGTAAATCGGCTTAATACCCGTCCCGCATTACCGTGATTTCATGCCATTCCATGCACTCCGCGAACGATGGAGCATACCTACAAAGTCAGCAGTTGTACGGATGGAGTAAGAGCCCATCAAGTTGATGGGCATTAATCGATTAATCTTTTAGTTAACTAATCAATCGATTAAAAATATCAATCGTCATTTTTTAATCGCGATTAATTTAGTTGCGATTAAATTAGTTGTGAGAATGTTCGACTAACAACTAAATTAGTTTTAGTTTCAATCGACTAAATTTCACGATTAAATCTATATTAAAACTACGTAGTCGCCCGTTTTTGCATTTTTTATCTTGCAATATGTAACTACAAGTACGTATGTAACATACGGAGGTACTCGTATGTTGTAACTATGTTAGTTTGGGTAGAATTTTGCGACTTATTTTGAAGCAGATATCTTCATCCGATTGAGCTAAAATTATGTATACACGTTTAATTTGAAATGCTTGAATGACAATGCAAATAATGCCATAATATTATTATAACGATATATTGGTAATAACGACAAATAGCGAAAAACTGCATTGTTTACAAACCGCAAACAATAAAGTAGGTTGGTGCATTATTAATACTTTGATTTATACGATACTGAGTAAATCTTAGACATAGAGTCTATCAATATTTTGCTGTCTCTGACAATAGTAAAACTCTTTTTAGTGTCACGCGGTGACAAAACAATGGGATAATCCTACTTACCTGGAAGTTGTTTGTTGCATTTTGGTGCAAGTGCCGACGCATCTTCTAAAAATAACACGTTCTATTGAATGACACATCTGCATGTTGTTTATTATCTACGCGGTCTATTTTGTTTTCAACGTGTGGTCATTAAAAAATATTTACTTTATTTATGATTTTGTCCTTGTTTTTAAACCTATCACAATATTGGAATCGTGTCTGTTTTATTAATTTTATACAGTTTTTTTATATTACTCACTGATTAAATAATAAGTAAATGTCACAAATAAATAACATTCTTTGCTAATTTTGATTAAGTATGGCAGAATGTTATGATATACGTACACATAGAGGCATAGAGGTACATGTTGCTGTATAAACCGTTGATTTTTTAATACTTTTTGCTTTAAATTATTATTGTTGTTTAATATACGATTTAATATACATAATATAATACATACAAAGTTTGATTTATTATAACTGTATTTTTTAAATCTTATCACATATAAACATGTTACTGTATAAACAGCGTTGATTTTTTGATACTTTTTGCTTTGAATGTTTCATATACAAAGTTTGATTTATTATAACTGTGTTTTTTAATGTTTTATCTTATCACATATAAACATCTTACTGTATAAACAGCGTTGATTTTTTTGATACTTTTTGCTTTGAATGTTTCATATACCTACAAAGTTTGATTTATTATAACTGTGGTTTTTAATGTTTTATGTTATCACATATGAACATGTTATTGTATAAACAACGTTGATTTGTTGATAATTTTTGCTTTTAATTATTATTGCAACGATTGCAAGACTAACCTCATATAGTGTAACTAAATACATATCATGGTTGCTTTTATATTTAATATACAAAGTTTGATTTATATAATTGTGTTTTTTAAGTGTTATTTTACTAATGCACAAAGTACCCAGTTCTTATTTACCCTTAGATAAGAGAAATTTAATCCAATTTCAGAGAGATGCACTACTTTAGTAGCAAAATAATAGTGAGAACAGATCTCACTCCTTAGAAACGGTCAAAATATCGTAAGTAATACATGACTATTTTATTTTTAAACATCCGTTAAGATGTCCTAATCAGTCTGTCAACATAGCCATACCGGGGTATTCTATTCAATTTGCTTCTAACATTAGTCGCGAGAAAATAGTCTAACTAATTAGTCGATTACAAAATTTAGTTGTCCGAAATCAATCGGCAACTAAATTAGTTGCACTCTATACAACTAAGATTGATCAATCGTCGTTTTCAATCGTCAGTCGCAATTAATTCTTGTAATCTTAATCGTTAATCGTTAGTCGATTACATTTTGCCCATCTCGCATCAACGTACTCACTAGCGCCACTGCTAAATAATTGTGATTATTTAAATTTAACTATAGATATTTAAAACAGGGGGCCGCTATGTACTGTATTTTGTATTTAAGTACCTTTTGAATACATCAAACTAGTATTTGTGTTGCTGGATTTATCGATCTATGAACTCAAAACAAAAACGGCCGTTTTAACTTTAGATGTGCTCGTATAGATTGACGAATCCAGCAACGTAAAAACTATTATAATATTTATAATGTATTTGACAGGTAATCAAATACGAAATACAGTACATTTTTTAAATATCTTTCGTTAAATTTAAATAATCACAATTATTTACCAGTGGCGCTAGTGAACACGTTAACTACCACGTATACTTGATGGGCTCTTAACTCGCTAACTAATTGTAATTTTTAATCCCGCTTCGTAAATAACCCTTGATTTGTTGTGTGGCGCTTATAAGTTATTCCGGTTATGTTCGTTAGAAATTGTGGAATAATTAAGGCTTACTTGGCTTCATTTAATACTTATAGGTCGGGAAAGTAATCAAGAAAAGTCTATGGGTATGGGTATATACCCAAGCAAGTAAGTATAACGGGTTAGCACTGATTGACCAGCACGTATTTTTTTCGCGGAAAAGCAAAGTAATATTTTGGTATTAATTTTTATGGGTCATCAGTTCAAGTTCAGTTCAAATATACTTTATTCATGCAGGCCTAGCAACAAGCACTTCTGAATGGTAAGTATTATGTAAATTATGTATTATTATCTTAAGCTAATATTATTATCAGGGCGTAATGAGTATAGCGTAACATCGAATTAATACTCATGGATTGTTTGATTTAAAATTCCAGAGTAGCATACTGGCTAACATTTCTTTTCTTTCAGTGATCGTTAGTACCAGAATGCTGCAATTTGGATGAGATTTGCATTTCAATTACGCAGACGACCTGTTAACCTAAAAAAATAGGGTACCTACCTCCCAAGCACGTAGTGGAGGTGATATTTTTTCGCTTCAATCCTAATGTCTGATATCGTTGGATAGGTTTTACAACGAACAGTCTTGTAATACTATTTTATAAAGGAAATATATTCTCGGAAATAAGCGCTCCAAAAGTCCCGTTAAGCTTTTTTTAATAATAAGAAATACTTCACAGCTGACTCACGATGGTTTTAAGCGCCAAATACCCTAACGGCTCTCAAATCATCTGTTCTAATTTCCGGTTCCGGGAGACATACGACTTGTAGAGAACAGTCGGACACACAAAAGCATTTTTACCCAAGCTGAAACGGAGAACTTTACTTTTGCTCGGTCAATAAAACGAATAATAATGTTCTCATTAGACCATTTATTAGGCACATGACCAATTATTAATATATTACATAACATTTTATAACAATAATATTTGAGAAATGTTGGCCACATGTACTTATTTAATTTTTAAGCCACTTCACGTTTTAGCAGTATATAGTATAAACTTACTGTACTTATGTCTATAAAGGCGTGCTCTTAGCATAGAGGTGGGCTCTAGAAAAGTGCGATATCTGAATACAAGAGATATGGATTTGTGTCGTGTGTCTAAAAGTAAAAACGCCGAACTTGAACAACTAGTCGCTGAACCAAACATCATTGGTGTGACAAAGGCGCAAAGGCTTTGGTGGCTCGGCCATCTGGAGCGAATGGGAGGCGATTGAGCGGTGAAAAGAGCGTTTGAGGGAAAACCGACAGCACGCCGCCCGGTCGGGCGACCTAGGTACCGATGGGCAGATGTGGTGGACGCTGATCTGCGCGAGCTCCAGGTTCAAAACTGGCGAGAAACGTCACAGGACCGGGATCAGTGGCGAACTGTCGTGTTGGAGGCCAAGACACACTTTGGGTCGCTGCGCCAGAGGAATGTGAGTGAGTGAGTCTAAAAGTATGTGCGACATACATGATTATGACTTACTGTTTGTGTGTTGTAGTTCTTACAACCAATTCATCGTGTTTATATGATGTATATATTTATAGCCAAATATGCCTAATGTGGTCAAACACTAATCATCTGAATCGTGAGTGTCGATACGGTTTAATGGCACATCGCTTGTATTCAGGATATCTATGGTATAAATGCTTGACAATATAAAGGAATAACATCAATTCATGAGAATTGGCGATTGACACAACAATTGACAGGAACTGGCGTTTGTTAATAACAGATTTAGTATTTTTTTGTTAATGTTAATAACTTTTAGCAAGAAATCTGTGGCTAAAACTTATTCGAGTAAGATTATTTTTAATGCACCAATATTCAATTTAAGGAAGGACAATCAATGAGAAAATATGCTTAGAATAAATTTAAAAGTGGAAAAATTACTGCGAGGTCTGGGTGGCTCAGTTGGCAGAGCGCTGGAGTATCGATCCAGAGGCCGTGAGTTCAAGTCTCACCCAAGGCAGTAATTTTTCCACTTTTAAATTTATTCTAAGCTTAATAGCATCGATCGCAGACGTTTCTGCTTGTTAAAAATTAATGAGAAAATATACTTTATTCAAAGAATTAATCTGATTAAAATATAATTTGACAGTAAAATTGCAAATAAATAATGACAAACTGAGAGGTTCATTATCAAAATTTATGAAAATAACAGAATAGAAAGTCACTCATATTTTGGTGGGCAGTTGTTTAGCAATAACAGTGATAGTACTAATCTATAGCTTATTACATATTCCTCAATTTCTCAAAGGTTGAAGTGAATGGAGCCTGGAAGAGATCCCTTAAGAGATAAGCTTTACTTTTATAAAATATGTTAATATGGAAAATATATTAACATTTACTAAAAAAAAGACATTAGACTTAGTCTTTCAAGATAATATTGTGCATAGAACTAAATATAAATACTCGTTTTCTAAACTGATTATTTTATTTGTGTTTTGTCTTTGCTGAGCTTTATAATTGTAAACTGAGTCATACTCATGAGCCTATTTTTATACTCCACAGTCATAGTCAAAATAGTAAATTTACATAGAACTTTAGAAATAATATATAGGTAATACGAAGGCACATAAATTGAGGCAACGCGATGAAGTTTATTCTTTTATGTCAAAAGACAGTGATAAATAATTATTATTTTTTAATTAATGGTAAAATCTCGTTCACTTTTGTTAATATAAAACATATATGTAATAAAATTATACTGTCAAAATTTTGCAAATTTTTCATAATTATAAAAACAACTTTAATTAGTATTTAATGACCTGCAAAAGCAGATCCATCAAGAAGAGTGGGTACCATTCAATTTCAATCGTTTCACAACACAGATATAAATATATAATACGTATGAAACTCAAGATGAAATTTCTGAAGTGATACACAATATAAAACCATTTGAAGAAATCATTGAGATTCTAGTAATACAGCAAATTTTTGATGATTAATAATTCAATGAGGCTTCCGTAGACGCTAAAATACTTAAAGGTAATACAACATACAGATGTTTTTATTAAAAAAAAAGATGCTTAACGAGTAGATTCTTTAGATTAATACAATCCGAGCAGGCCCAGGAGAGTTTTCTTGTAGTGCCCGGAGCAATCACCCTGAAAATTAACAAAAACCTTAAATTATATGATTAATGATGACTCCCAACTGCATGAAAGCATTTTCTGCATCGGACATGGCTGAAGACAGATTGAATATCCGATGCACAGCATTTCAACACATCTAGTTTCCACAGTCTGCTGAGATGTTTAGATAGACTAATTTCGAGATTATTTTAAGACATACACGAGTCAGCTTGTAAAAAATGCGCGTGGTTGTGGGGTGTGGATACTTTTGACGCGTGACTACGCGTGGCGCTATCTATAAAAACCTTTGACAGTTGCCAACTATATTGAACGAACGCTTTAATGGTGACTTTGGAGGTGCAAATGACTTAAGATTTATCAACTTAAATAACGCTTATATAATATTGTCTTCGGTTACCGCGATAGTTACTCATGAAATAAAACTATGAAAACGGATTATATCGCGTATATTGAATTTATAATACATCCCGACGTTTCGAACTCTTTACAGCGTTCGTGGTCAACGGGTGACTGAGGAAAAATTACAAAATGCAAAAATACCCACATACTAAAATAATGAACAATCATAGATGTACAACCAGCCTTAAAGTTTGTAGTCTATGATTGTTCATTATTTTAGTATGTGGGTATTTTTGCATTTTGTAATTTTTCCTCAGTCACCCGTTGACCACGAACGCTGTAAAGAGTTCGAAACGTCGGGATGTATTATAAATTCAATATACGCGATATAATCCGTTTTCATAGTTTTATTTCATAACGCTTATATATTAATTATTAAAAAAAGACTCTTCTCCCGATCTTACCTCGATCCAGCTCTGCAGCGACTCGCCGTACTTGGCCTGGAACATGTCGGAGATGACCCCCAGGTCGACCTCGCAGGTCACCATGATGACAAGCTGACGGACATGTAACAGATGATCTTACCTCGATCCAGCTCTGCAGCGACTCGCCGTACTTGGCCTGGAACTTGTCGGAGATGTCCCCCAGGTCGACCTCGCAGGTCACCATGATGACGAGCTGATGGACATGTGACAGACGATCTTACCTCGATCCAGCTCTGCAGGGACTCGCCGTACTTGGCCTGGAACATATCTGAGATGTCCCCCAGGTCGACCTCGTAGGTTACTATGATGACGAGCTGACGGACATGTGACAGACGATCTTACCTCGATCCAGCTCTGCAGGGACTCGCCGTACTTGGCCTGGAACATGTCGGAGATGTCCCCCAGGTCGAGCTCGCAGGTCACCATGATGACGAGCTGACGGACATGTGCCAGACGATCTTACCTCGATCCAGCTCTGCAGGGACTCGCCGTACTTGGCCTGGAACATGTCGGAGATGTCCCCCAGGTCGAGCTCGCAGGTCACCATGATGACGAGCTGATGGGCATATGACAGACGATCTTACCTCGATCCAGCTCTGCAGGGACTCGCCGTACTTGGCCTGGAACATGTCTGAGATGTCCCCCAGGTCGACCTCGTAGGTTACTATGATGACGAGCTGACGGACATGTGACAGACGATCTTACCTCGATCCAGCTCTGCAGGGACTCGCCGTACTTGGCCTGGAACATGTCGGAGATGTCCCCCAGGTCGAGCTCGCAGGTCACCATGATGACGAGCTGACGGACATGTGCCAGACGATCTTACCTCGATCCAGCTCTGCAGGGACTCGCCGTACTTGGCCTGGAACATGTCGGAGATGTCCCCCAGGTCGAGCTCGCAGGTCACCATGATGACGAGCTGATGGGCATATGACAGACGATCTTACCTCGATCCAGCTCTGCAGGGACTCGCCGTACTTGGCCTGGAACATGTCTGAGATGTCCCCCAGGTCGACCTCGTAGGTTACTATGATGACGAGCTGACGGACATGTGACAGACGATCTTACCTCGATCCAGCTCTGCAGGGACTCGCCGTACTTGGCCTGGAACATGTCGGAGATGTCCCCCAGGTCGAGCTCGCAGCGCGTCACCATGACGCGGATGAGCTGGCGGTCGTTGGTGCCCATGCCCTTCATCGACTTGTGCAGCCGCTCGGCGAAGAACAGCGGCTTGTTGCGGACCACTTTCACTGCAAACAGAAATTGGGAGGTTAGTTTCACATTCAAAGCGAGGTTATGTGACAAGATTATCTACGTCGCCGTCAATCTTCAGAAATTTTTGTATTATTTTGTACGGGACAACGGTAGACAAATTCGTGGAATGCTTTCGCGTCATCAGATCACCAGAAAAATCGTTTTATATTTGATTTCTGCTGTTGTATCCACTAACACACTAACAGAAACGCTTACATCTCTTTACCAGCACCAGGAGCTCTCCCTCGATTTCATAGCCAAACTTTGAGGCATTGTTTTTAGCAAAGATCCAGTAGTAGCAAAACATTAATATTGTAACAAGGATGCGATCCACATATAAAAAGTATTCTATTCTATTCTACATGCCGCTCCAGTGTGCGAGTGAGATAGCCCTAAGCACGTATAGCGATGTCCCTCGCTCGCACAAAGTAGAGCATTCGTTTACTTACCGATGGCACGAAGAGCTTTCTCCATATCACCCGAGAACTCGGCCTTGATCGCGTCGTCGATGTCGTGGCCGGTGAGGAACTGGTACTCTTGGAAGATGGCGGCCAGCTGTGTGAACGAGCGCGAACAGAGGACGGCGTTGAACACCGACTCATCCGTGCCGAGTCGCAGCTCGCCTGTAACATCACATACACGTGTAAGTTTATAGTAGAATACAATAGAATAAGATTTTATTCGTAAGCACAAACAAACATTACATAATATAACAATAAAACATAGAATAAGATTAAAGTGCCACGAAATGGCCTCATCTCAGCATATTGCTGGTGACTTCCAGCGCTGATCTTCCGATGAGACCATCAAGCAGGGCTCGGAACCGGTATTTTTTAAAACCCCGAAATAGCCCAATATTTTGAATTTTTTTATGCTCATTACGTAGGACTGAATCATGTATTTAGGAAACAATTTTGCATTATTAAAACGTCCCATTAAAAATGAAATTATAAACAAAAGAACGTAAAAGAACGTAATAATAACGGTATTTTTGTATGGAGCAAATACCGGTTTCCGACCCCTGCCATCAAGTGAGAAAAAACCCCGAAGGCAACAGACAAGAAAAAAGACATAAAATAACATGACAGTGAACAGTTAAATAAGAAAAAGTAAACAAAAGTTACAACATCAAGAAGATACAACCAACAATAGATATAGTAGAGTTCAATAGAAATTGCAAATTATGTAAACAAATATGACATCACACAGCGTATCTTATTAAATACCTACATATTTCATATTTAAATACTATGTTTTGCCGTAACGTAACGTAACGTAACGTACGACAGATGAGTAAAAGTTAGTCAGAAAATAAATTAAAGTTTATCAAATCATGTATCAAATGACCACCCGTGCAAAATTGTAAGTTTGCCTTTTAATAAGGCCGATTAGAAAAAGACGAACATACCAGCTTGTAGCAAGCTCCTGGCGTCCTCTCTCGCTCTTTCTTGGTTCACGTGGAACTCCTCAGACCTGTTGCCCTGCAAATAAAATACATAGGTATAGTTTGTCAAAGGACTGTCTCATTTCAAAACATAGACAGAGAGAATCATACTATCTTTCTCTTACACTAGTACTAGCACCCAAAAAAAAGGATGAGTATGGTTTTTTTTTGTTCTTATTTACTGACAATTTAGTTTGACCAACTATATGTTTATTATCTCAATAACCATACTTAGCTTCGTGTTAAAGACTTAAATGTACACAAGTAAGTTGAGAAACTAAAAATGCATTTTATTAATGATGCAAATTAAAGCGTCAATTACTCATAAATAAATGTTACTTTCATCCTTAGACAAATTGTCATTTAAATTTGCGTCATTGAATAAAAAAAACACTCAATGGAATTGTGACTCGTGTTGTCAGTACCAATTTACGATGACGATGACTCAAATATAAAAAGATGAATATTTAACAACATCATTATCGTCATCCGACTTAAACGGGAGCAACTTCGTCATCGGCTCGACAGTTAACGAGTCATAAGTGCGTCACGAGGTGATTCCGATCTTAATCATCATGTTTGGCATTGAGTTTGTACTTTGTCCTTTTTTTATTTACATTACCAACGCAGTGACGCTAATGACGCAATCATTTTATCCAAAGCAAATATTAACAGGAAATATTACGCAGAACACATACACACACACTCTTCTTTAATTTCTTTTACATAAAAAAAAATTACTTAATTTCTTTAATTATTACGTCTATTAATGTCACCTAGTTTTTTACTTAACCTTTAGTTCACGGGGACTATATAACTTTGGTTGTATATTGCGAATCCGGCTACCACGTGACAGGCATAGCCTAGTGTGGGGCCACAGGAATATATCTAATGTTTTTAAGGTTTTTTCTTTTAAATAAATATTCTTATTCTTATTATTAACTCTGCGTAGGTGGAGCCACTAGTACTAGTACATTCAGAAGGTCTACTGCGGAATATAGAAATCGAAATTTCGTTATCTGTCACTTGCATATTCGAACGACAGAGAAGCAGATAACGAAATTTAATTTTTTGCGTTTCGCGGTAGGTCCCTGTAAACAAACCGCCTTAATGCATCAATGTCATATTTATTCGCAACAAATTATCTGAAAACTTGTCAAAAAACTGTTTAAGGCGTAGTATGTATATGTACAACTTACTCTATGGTTTAGGATGGGCGCTAGAGTTGCACCCTGGTGGCAGAACATTGCAGTAATATTGGTTACGCTTACACACTCCGTATACATATAATGCGGTAAAAAAGTGACAAGGCCTTACAGCACAATTTTTTTTAGCTGTCAAATGCGGGGGCACGATTTTTTCTTAGACTTTTCATATCTTATGAATCTTTCATGCAACTACAGAAATCTTCCAATTTGTATAAATTAATAAACATTTTAATTTTGATTGAGAAAAGCGTTAAAATACATATTTTTCGTATGACAATGTGGAAATGCTTGTTGTAACGTTTTCGAGTAGGTACCTAATGAATTAAGCCCTAAACTTTATGGACTACAATTTCAACACAATATTTGTCAGTGCCACTAAGCACATAAATATCACTTGGTGTTTAACGATCCTTTTGTGAATTCTTATTATTAAGTTTGACATATCTATAATAATTCAATGTTTTTAAGAATAATAATAACTGCATCAATAAATTGCTCTGATATTTAGATTAAGGTAATATTTAAAACTTGACAATTTAAAAGTGCTTGTTGCTAGGCCTATTTGAATAAAGAATATATTGAATTGAATATTGAATTGAATTGAACTAACAGCAAAAAGGGAATTGAAACGAGTACAGTACAGTTTTGTATACAAAATACAAAATTAACCTGTTTTCATAGCTACAAAGTGTAGTTTACGATATTCTTACCATGCTCAGTGAGGTCATTAGCCTCTTGAAGTTTCCAGACGTATCTCCGCGGAGGTCGTCCTCCAATAGAGTTCCGTACACTGTAAAAAACAACACCAATTGAAGTGCTTGGCCATGAAACGGGTCTACCTAGTCAACAAGTATATTAGATAATTATTCGTCTAGATCTGATACCATAAACATCTTTTGAGTGAATATTTATCAGTACGGTTTTTACTCACTATTATTTTTAGTCGCTTTTGGCGACATGTTTCGGATTCTTTGGGAATCCATCCTCAGGCACGAGTGTCCGCGGCGGTTGTTCGTCGTGCACTGATAAATATTTTGAAATATGTCTCACGATAGTTTAAGTGCGATCTTTTGAGTGTGTTCAATTTCATCGTCTACTATTTGATTCCATTTTACTGCAGATATAGATCCGGTTTGTGATCAATTGAAAGCTGTTCGATGCTTGTCAATAACTGGTTTGGATAAATAATTACTAAGTTAAAAATAACCGGGAGTAAGGTTACCGTATAACGCAAACAACTACGTTAGATGACAGGAAGTTTAAAAGCGTCAGACCAAGAAAATAATATTTAGCTTCGTTTAATTAATTATCACATAATAAATAACATTTTTAACTAATAAAAGCAAATCATTTAAAAATTCATGCGTACCAATTTTCACATGCAGTGCGTTTATAATGCATATAAACCTTTTAATAATGAAAACTGTGTCGCTTAACTTCAAACTCGTGTAAATCCATTCGACCCTCTCAGCAAATATCTACCCTATTACCTTTTCTTAATACCAAAATCGCATAATCTGACAGATGGATGTACCCAAGTTTGAGTTAAGCGGCTCAATTATAGGTACTTGTGTCAGTCTGATACATCAAGTATAATGAATGTCTGTTATAAAGGTACCCCACATCAGCTCACCGTGTTACACTTATCAATATTGGGTAACTGAAGTAACCCAGCGATATCTAAATGGAGTAATGCTGCCTATTATCTGTAATTAAGCCTACACCGTTCCGCAAGATGGCAGATAACATGACAAAATAAGCACAGTTCACATATCATACGTCTTAGTTCTACGGCGGTCGGAAGCAATTCATTAAGGAGTAACGGTCCGAGGACAAACTACAGTTGCACACAATTTTAAGAGTGTTACAGTCAGCAGATGAAGCTTAAACTTTGCCACAGAAGAACAGATCTAGCGAAGATGACAATCTTTGATAGAAAACGCCAATAGAAATTTAATAGCACTAGCACAATCGTATTAAGTCTCACCTCGAAATCCTTCCAAAGATATGAAATTTGGTATGTATGTTAATTAAAGGTCTCTTTTTCATGTCCACACTATTTGACATTTGGGGACCTCGAGGAATCTACCGATGTCATTTAAAAAAATCCGTCCAGTATCCTGAGCTACAGGGTGTACTGATTTTCAGTATTTAAACCCATAACCCTACTTTTTGTTTAAGTCGCAGTCGAGTAAAATGTTGATATTGGAGTAGAACGTGTACAAATGTATAGACAAAAGTGGAATTCATATTCCTCCAAGTTTCATATTAAGAGAATATCCCCTGAAAGGGTATAAGCGCTAAATCTGGATTCAGCTATTATTTTCTTTAACAAGATGTATTTTTTCCGCAAAGTTATCTAGGACTTTTTTGTTTAGAATTTAATAAGCTTTAATGTTGCCTTACACCATATTTTCATAGAGAACGTATATTTAGAGTAAAACGCAAATTTCTCCAGGATGGTACACATTTTCCAAGATGGCTGCGATTCCTCGAAGTCCCCAAATGTTAAATAGTGTGGACATGAAAAAGAGACCTTTAATTAACATACATACCAAATTTCATAACTTTGGAAGGATTTCGAGGTTAGACTTAATCCGATTGTACTATAAATAATGTATGGAAATAACAATCCTTATTTATGGTTGTGAAGCCTGGACACTAACACAAAAAGAGATAAGTCAACTCCTGGTAGCGGAAAGAAAGTCTTTCGTAAGATCCTGGGACCTATCAAGAGAGACAACGGCACGTGGAGGATACTGTCGAATGCCGAAATCGGTGGGCAGATCCAATATGATCGGCGAAACGGAATCCCACAGACTTCGCTGGTTCGGTCACCTATTCAGAATGGGAGAGGATCGGGCTGCCAAGAGGGCGTACTTGGGAAGACCGACTGGTGGCCGCCCAGTAGGTCAGCCAAGATACCGATGGGGAGACAATGTAGAAGCGGATCTGCGTCAGCTTGAAGCCGATAATTGGCAGAAAACGGTGCAGGATCGGGAACAGTGGAGTGCTCTCGTTTCGAAGGCCAAGACACTCTTTGGGTCGTTGAGCCATATTAGTTAGTTAGTTATGGAAATAGTCACGAGACTTTTCGAAGCATCTGTCATCTCGATACATTTTCTCTTTTCATTTGGCGTTTGTCGATGTACGATTGTCATCTCGGCTAGGCCCTCAGAAGACAGCTAAGTTTTATTCTCAGACCGATCTCGCATCGACTTTCATAGTCATCAAAAATGATGTTTCTATACATGAGTTACATGACCAATGCGTAAATCGGATATAATAGACGAAAAGGAAAATAATGCTGATACTCTAGCCAATCATCTACGTAGATCACATGCCTACATACATACACGTTTACATGATGACGTCACTCAATCTAGTTCTGATATTTCTGATTGGGAATAGGTAGTACAGAACTAGCACAAAAAAAGGGAAATTTAGTAGGAAGTAAGGGGAAAAACAATCAGAAACGTTATAATACGAACATTCAGATTCACTCCAATGCCGAAAATTACGCTTCAGTATCCTCAGTTTGAGAATAGGAAAAGACATGGAATTTAATAATGTGGAATAACAATTTTTTCCTTGTATAACCATGTAGGTATACTCTTATGATAAGTATAATGGTGTGCAGATTGTGTTTAGCATTCTGTACACGTGACTGTTTCTTGTTGACTATATTTATAACGCTCTGTTGTGCTACAAATGTATCCTAACCTTGATGCTTGTTTTAAGTACAGGTTTACTGAAATATGCAGTTACTAGGGAATCATTGCAATGTTAATAAGCGCAAGGAATATGGTATTTAGCAACTATTGTAGTTGTCATTATTGTAGCAAATAATCATGTTGTATTTGACCCAAATCGTATCAACTGTAACGCAGGAGGAAATAAGTACTGATAATTCCATAAATATATTGTGCAAAGTGTTGCAAGTTGTCATGTGATTATAACGATATTCATGTGTACAGAAACTTCAGCCTTATTTGTTTAATACTTAAAAACTAACATTAAAAACCAATCTACGTTCAAATTCAAATCGGTCTTTACGTGTCTATTCCATTTGTTAAATAGATCATTTGAGTTTGTAATGGATAATATTGTCTTCGGTTACCGCGATAGTTACTCATGAAATAAAACTATGAAAACGGATTATATCGCGTATATTGAATTTATAATACATCCCGACGTTTCGAACTCTTTACAGCGTTCGTGGTCAACGGGTGGGTGTTTGTAATGGATGTTAACTGCAGTAAAAGACATCGTTACGGGCTAAAAAAACGATAGCTCGTCACGATTACGAATAGAAGTACCTACTAAACTGAGGCTATCCACTCCAAAGCGTCGTGTGTCAGAGCAACAGAACCGTTCTAAGAGCTGCGAGCGTTGGACTTAAATCCGTGTAAAATACCGATGTCTATGAACTTACTTCGTAAGACCGTAACGACGACTGTTTTTAAGAGACCCTAAGTTTTGGACCGCCGCGTTCCTTTTATTAAGCCTAATATTTCAAGCCCTGATACGTCTCTAAATTTTACTACAAAAAGGGCCCCGCGTGCCCGTACTCCTGCTCGGAATCAGATCTGAGGGACGCGACGGTTTCTGAGCATCCACTGTTTAAGGGAACCTCAACACGAAAGAAGAAGACTACAAAAAATACATTACCTATTCCCGATTTCGACCTAGACTCGCTGCTACAATTATCACAAGTAGGATACGTGAATACTGCTATGAGGATGTTATACTCACTGGCATTGTACGCCTGCTTGATGACCTGGATCTCATGGTTGGACATGGTGCACATGACCTCGATGAGCACGTCCTCGTCCGTGCCGATGCCGGCCACGGCGTCATGGAGCTCTTTGGCGTAGAACTGTGGCAGTGGCGTCATCAACGCCACTAGGATGTCTTCGAACTTGCCGCTGGTTTCGCTCTTCAGGTCTGAGATTAGGTCCTGAAAAGTTCATAGACAACCGTTGAATAGCTTGTACATGTCATGTTGTTGTTGTCATGTTAAAACTATACGAGTAATAGGACAGGAAACGAAGGAAAATCAAAGAGCAGGTTTCCGAATAGTAAATATGAATTGCAAAACAGCGTTAGTGCTCTAGAAAGGCACAAAGCTGTCTAAGTCATCTTACACCGTCTCATTTATAGGAAAAACAACCAGGAAGTTTTTAAAGTGTGCTCGGATAACATTTGAATCGACAAAAAAAACTCAAATGCAATTTCGCCAAGATGTAAATGTGCAATGCATATACATATTTTTTAGTTTGGTTCCGGCGACAAAGGCAATGTCGGCAATGGTAGGTATCTATCTACTTGATTCCTTTAGTGCATTCAGAGCACTTCATTCAGACATCCATTTTATCTTTGACTAAGTACCTAATACCTATTAACAATCGCAAAAATGCAGTGGGCGAGATAAGTCGACATGCATGTTTGGTTATCAGTTATCGCTCACTTCAACGCCCGTGGCGCATACGTTTTAGACTTCAATTGGAATTATACCAATGTACATTTACTTAGGTGGTACTATGGTGTAATAGTAGATTGTACACCAAGGGGATAAAGCACTGTTTTATGTCACGGGCGCGACATTGAATCCTGAACGTAACGAAGGACTCCCCGTTTTATTCCCGAGCGCCGCGAGGGAGTCATGAGTTAATTCCCGAGCGCAGTAATTAATTTAATTAAGTTTAATTAAGTCCTGAGTGCAGTGAGGGATTCAAGCGCCCAAGACAAAAACAGTTTTATTCCCGAGGTATATACTCTACTTTTCTCACCTTATGCGAGACAATAAAAAATAAAAATATACAATAAAATGGATACAGCAACTTGTTTCTGCCGGCGTGGCCTACTTGATTTAACAAATGAAGATCGTGCGAATCTAGTAGGCCGCGGCTTCGGTTTTCGAAAATCGAGTTGGCCACGACCGCTAATTACCAGGCCGCAGGCGGGTGCAACACATTTTGCTTAACGAAATTTGACTTTATCGTCATAGCAATAAGGATTATGAAAAGTGAAAATTACCTTATTGACCGGCGGGTTATAATGAAATTCCATACAACATTATAACCCGGCTAAAGCCAAGGGATATAATGTCTTGCTATCGGTGAGGTTTATATGATATATAATCCGGCTTTGTCGAGCATGTGGTGTGAAAAAAATTATAAATACATTTAGCTTGTAAATATCAGCACGGTGATTGTTAATTAGTTACATTGTCTGAAAACGCGCCCTTTTCAAACAGTGGCTTCAAATATCTAATGAATTTAGTCCTGTAGTTTAATATGATAATAAACCAGCAGTTCTAACAAACCTCTGCCAAAGAAGCTGTATCAAACAATGTATGTTCTCAGAAAATATAAACTGGCGTCCTTTACTTTCGTAATTGAAACGACATAGTGATTTAAGATCGCAGACAAGCGGGAAAAAGTGGTTAAATCACTATGCATAGTAAATAACAGTAGTTACTACTTTTCCTCGACTAGAGTTCGGTATTGATTCATCAGCTTCTCATGCATTATGAAGCGAAAGTCTTTGGACGCATGCCAAACTATTTGAATGTTTTCTGGGTAACACTATTGTGCGTGTCTCCCATGAAAGTAAAATGGAACCCTGGGATCGGTAAAACGTTACGAGTACGTTGTTGGACTAATAAATTCAATTAGGTTAATTATGTTAGGTTTAATTTCTAGGTTTAACTTTAGCTTCAATTTTGTAATATAGTTTACATTATGTCTAGTCTGTATATTGTTGTATGTTGTGGAATTAGATAGATACGACTACTATTAGGTTAATTGGGAACTGTAATTAAAACTTAACATGTATGTGCATAACTTACCTACGGGACTGACCGAGGTCATACATAATTTAAAAATTATACTGATTAAATTCTTAAGCTTTTAAAGAATTGGCGAAGGGCATTAATGTCGATTAATAGTTATTTTCATTACTCAGAAAATACGGCCGGATTTGGTTCAAACACACACCTACATTTCCGGTTTGTATATCATCTCAAAGTATGACGCAATCAACAAATTTAAAATGTGATGTTCCTTCCCCAACCCAGAAAGCCCACTCAATTTTTTTTTCAATTAAGTACTATCATGTATAGTTGCCTATTAATAAATATTGTGGATATCAATGACCCGTATAATAAGCCTCGGTATTTACTGATAAGAGAATACATAAAACAAATGAGTAATTTAAATTAATTAAATACAGTACCAAGGGACCTTATTCGTACAACTAATGAGTGCCAGACTCGAAGTCTTTTAAGTGAAAGCGACTAAGACGCTCGACGCTCTCTCCTTTGTTGTTATTAAAAAACCAAACACGTGCAAACAGCCGAAATCGTCGACTATTTTTTGTTCACGAAGGTCGCAATTATTCTTCGTCAATGAGCACGAAACAGAAAATAAACACGATTTATGATAGCAAAAAAAACTCTATTTCTGATGTCACGATCGTCAAATCAATTCATCCAAAAACAGTACCAGAACCGGGTAATCCCGGTTCTCGATATACGTACCAATATTACAAAAAAACTACCGGGAGCATTTTGTATATGAGATCATGCTGACTTCAGCGATGCACTATCGCTGCTAGATGCTACTGAACGGCATTTTCTTTCCGGCTTGTAGTGAACGAGGACGCGTGAGGGAGCTCAGCTGATTACATATCGTCTAACGGTGGGATTGTAGAGAATTTACATGTACCGTTACCTTTCTGTACGCAATGCGCAGCCGTTGCTCGTTGCTGCGGCGCGTGAGCACCTGGATGCTGGCCTTCTCGTCTGTCAGGACGCGTCGCTGTCATAATGGCCGAATGTAAACGAACCCAGCTGACTGCATCTTTCCTAACTGTGGGATTGTAGTGAATTTACATGTACCCTTACCTTTCCGTAAAGCGTTTTGAACTCAAACGCAATGCGCAGCCGCTGCTCGTTACTGCGGCGCGTGAGCACCTGGATGCTGGCCTTCTCATCTGTCAGGACGCGTCGCTGTCATAATGGCCGAATGTAAACGAACCCAGCTGACTGCATCTTTTCTGTGGGATTGTAGTGAATTTACATGTAGGGTACCTTTCCGTAAAGCGTTTTGAACTCAAACGCAATGCGCAGCCGCTGTTCGTTGCTGCGGCGCGTGAGCACCTGGATGATGGCCTTCTCGTCCGTTCCGAAGCCCTTCATCGCCTTGCGGAGGACGGCCGCGTCCTCGCGGGGGTCGAAGGGGTTCACGGGGACCACCGTGGGCTTTGACTGAAATAATATGAGAATTTTAGGTGTTGATGTAACTAGACTTATATTGACCGGGATATGAACCGTGATGGTATGGGATATGGGGGTGATGGGGGTATGCGGTGTTGATGTAAGTTTTTGTTTGAATAATGAATTACTTTAATTTTGGAATAATGTGTCTGTTTGTTACGTATGTATTCGTTAGTCTATCAAAAGTGTCGTTTAGTTATTACAAATTTATTCATATATGTACTACTAAATCTCTTTTATATTGTTATTGCTATTTTGTTCCTAGGCTCTTTAATATTGTTATTTTGTATTCACCAAAAAGAGGAAAACTACCTCTTTCTAGTTCGTGTAGAACCTACCTCTTTCAAGTAGCTACTTGTTAATATTATGCTTTATTATTATATTGATTATGAATATGAATAATTTATAACAATTATTTATTCAATAAATGTCAGTATAACAATAAAAAACAATTAAATAATAACTTAAGCCTAGTCAAAAAGTCCCACCGAGTTGTCCCTGGCGCAAAGATGCCCATCACACTAGCCGCGTTACCACGTTGAATTGCGATGGACAACCTTTGCACCAGGTACTAACCCGCGCATAAAGGCAATAGCCTCTGACTCTATATTTTATAACTACCATTTTCATTGTTCACTTATGTTAACCAGTAATGTGTCCTTGGCCTAAGTGTATATTTTCATTTAATTAAATTAGTAATGGAAATCGTATAGTGTGCTAAAAAAAGTCTCTCTAGCTCGTTTATTTATTTTCGTTTTTTTTTAAAGGGAGACCTTATATGATCAAGTTTACTAATTATTATCAAAACATATAGGCGCATAAACACATATATTAGGTGTTCGTAGAACTGATCAAATCAGAAACACGGAACTACGCTCCAGAACTAGAGTTGCAGATGTAGGCGTCAAGGCCGCTAAGCTTAAGTGGGACTGGGCGGGACATGTCTGTCGCATGCAGCCGGAAAGGTGGGCCAAAATGGTTACTGAGTGGGACCCACGGAGCACCATAGACGGTGCAGGCCGGGGTTCAGGCAGACCAAAAAGGAGATGGCGGGAGGACGCATTCTACCCCAAATGGTGGGAAAATGGCGATGACAGGGTCGAGTGGAGAAAACGAGGGGAGGCCTTTGCCCAGCAGTGGGACACCAAAATAGGCTAATATAAAAAAAATAATAGGCGCGCACATTCACTTCACGTCAGTACTGACAGTAGCTGAATAGATATCTCTCTGTTCTATGTGAGCATAGATAGAAGCATAACAACGTTAATACGTTCCAATGACTCATTTATTGCCGCATAGATACATGATCTCCAAAAAAACTCCCAATTAGGTAAATTTCATCCGTACGGCCTTATATTTAAGGTACGTATTAATTTAAACAACATAGTATCCAGGGTCAGTTACTAGGCCTTTGTTGTTTGGTGCCGACTGCCAAGGTGAGGGTCAAACCTGTACACTGTACAGTATAAACAGATCCTTAGGCCAGGTAATTTGATTTAGAGGGGGACAGGGGTCGGCAAACCGCGGCTAGCGAGCCACGTGAGACTCTTTGGAGGTACAACTACGGCTTTTCAAATCACCTAAATAATTAACACTCGGGGTTATAAGGCCATTAAAACCAACACTACACGGTTCTAAAAACTGGCAATTTCTACTGTGGATGGTTTTTCTCCTACAAAGTTTGTCGACCCTTGATGTAAGATATAGGGCTTAGACATCTTATATTACCTATACTCATTATGTCATCAAATAACTAGCGGATGAATTCCTTAGACATGGTATTATTGCTAAGGAATTGTATTAAATCATGTTCTCGACAGGAAAATGACAAACTATCTGGGGCCCATTTCTCGAGCGATATTAGTCTAATATTATTAATGTGTAGTCATGGCAACCCATACGATTAGACAGTTCGTGAACTAATAATATTAGTCTAATACCGTTCGAGAAATGGGCCCCTGCTAATGTTATATTAAATAATTGGAAGGAAATGGAAAGACAGGTTAGTTACAGATTCATTGCGTTTGTAATCTTTAGTATTTTTATCATTTCTTATAAGTATAGACAACCATTACAATTCAGTTTGATGTGATGAGAACTATCTTTCAATTTATTCTATTTATAGTAAATTAATGTACCTAATTACCTGGGTAAGTACCTAAACAACAACCCACTTAACTGATTATTGACAAATGTACCTAAGTATACTACTAAGTTGTGTGGTAAGTACCTACTTAGCGTTATCTAATGAATTAATAATGAATTGCAATTGAACAATTGCAATTGCTGTAATTAATAGCTATATTTGTGATTGTAATTACTTTTCTATTTAACACGTTCACTGTCCCCACACAAAATGATATGACAAAGTCACACGTCCACGTGTGCTTTCCCTTTGAAATTGTGAACCCATAGTGGAACCCATAATGGAACCCACGGACTACTGAAAAAAAGCTTTAAGGCCCCGCATTGGAGGCACCCGGACAGGGAACGTGTTACCTACTACCTATACTTAGAACTCCAGCATAGTATAGTTCAACAATGATAATGCAGCAGACCATCAGCTGACGTAGGAATGGCAACTACTTAGAAAATTGCATAATATAGCGTGACCAATAGGCGTCTTGGTCACGATAAGCCTATGTATATACGAAACGTTTTTCTCGACTAATCCATGTATATTCGGACCCCTTGATTCATAACATATATAAGTAACGAAGTGTCAGACTTGTGCTGGTTGGCAGTAGTGTTGCTTTCTGTTTTGAACAATCCAGTGTTTGTACAAGAAACGTCGCAGATAATGTGAAGTGACTGATAGCCTAGGTACAAGTAGATAAGTACTATAATGGGAACAAGATTTATGTCGTTAGATATTATTATCCGATAATCTTGTTTGTACTCGAAACTATTGCGATAACATCTGTAGAGTAGAAACGTTTCTACAAGTGTAGGCACCTACCTGCCCAAATATGTTGGGTTGGACTTGGACCAATTTCTGGTTGACTAATGGACCATGCCATGGTGCTTTAAGTCCACCTTATCTTTATGCACTCTAAAGGCATATAGTCTAATATTATTAATGTGTAGTCATGGCAACCCATACGATTAGACAGTTCGTGAACTAATAATATTAGTCTAATACCGTTCGAGAAATGGGCCCCTGCTAATGTTATATTAAATAATTGGAAGGAAATGGAAAGACAGGTTAGTTACAGATTCATTGCGTTTGTAATCTTTAGTATTTTTATCATTTCTTATAAGTATAGACAACCATTACAATTCAGTTTGATGTGATGAGAACTATCTTTCAATTTATTCTATTTATAGTAAATTAATGTACCTAATTACCTGGGTAAGTACCTAAACAACAACCCACTTAACTGATTATTGACAAATGTACCTAAGTATACTACTAAGTTGTGTGGTAAGTACCTACTTAGCGTTATCTAATGAATTAATAATGAATTGCAATTGAACAATTGCAATTGCTGTAATTAATAGCTATATTTGTGATTGTAATTACTTTTCTATTTAACACGTTCACTGTCCCCACACAAAATGATATGACAAAGTCACACGTCCACGTGTGCTTTCCCTTTGAAATTGTGAACCCATAGTGGAACCCATAATGGAACCCACGGACTACTGAAAAAAAGCTTTAAGGCCCCGCATTGGAGGCACCCGGACAGGGAACGTGTTACCTACTACCTATACTTAGAACTCCAGCATAGTATAGTTCAACAATGATAATGCAGCAGACCATCAGCTGACGTAGGAATGGCAACTACTTAGAAAATTGCATAATATAGCGTGACCAATAGGCGTCTTGGTCACGATAAGCCTATGTATATACGAAACGTTTTTCTCGACTAATCCATGTATATTCGGACCCCTTGATTCATAACATATATAAGTAACGAAGTGTCAGACTTGTGCTGGTTGGCAGTAGTGTTGCTTTCTGTTTTGAACAATCCAGTGTTTGTACAAGAAACGTCGCAGATAATGTGAAGTGACTGATAGCCTAGGTACGAGTAGATAAGTACTATAATGGGAACAAGATTTATGTCGTTAGATATTATTATCCGATAATCTTGTTTGTACTCGAAACTATTGCGATAACATCTGTGTACGTTTCTACAAGTGTAGGCACCTACCTGCCCAAATATGTTGGGTTGGACTTGGACCAATTTCTGGTTGACTAATGGACCATGCCATGGTGCTTTAAGTCCACCTTATCTTTATGCACTCTAAAGGCATATATCTTTACATTTCTTGTAATAAGTATTGATGAAGTAAATGAATATACATATTAAAAAGTTGAGATTAAGTCACATTTTGATATCACCTTCATCACCTGTTCAAAAAAAGCCATTTATCTTACATTAACTTTTCAAACTTTAGGACCAATACAACATACTTATCTAATTATGCTTTGGAGAGCATATTTAGAAATAATGAGGATAGATACAGGCAACAAAGTTGACTACTTTTGTATATCTACAGCACATACCTACCTAATAAGCCCTTTAATTTTACAAAAATGAAGAACGCTCTCTCTCTCTCTCTCTCTCTTTAGCCCGTCTACCCTTCGGGTGTAAGCCCCCTTCATTTTACGCCGTTTGTCACGGTTCTGTGTGACCTGGAGCCACTTCTACCCCGCAGTCCTTTTGATGTCGTCGTTCCAACGCATCTGGGGTCTACTTTGAGGACGCTCCTCCCCCCACGGCAAGAGCGAATGAGGAAGGCAAGTAAGAGCATTTTACACCAACAAGTAGCAGAATGACTCATCAGTGACGAATAAAGAAAGGCAAACTCAAGGCTTGAAAACATTAAATAATTCAATATTTAATAATAACACCTATCTTTCTCAAACCTAGAAGAACAAAAGAGAACAGAAATACCTTATAACGAAATGACTTGAACCCACGCCGTACGCCAATTGTCCCTCTATAGGCACTACGCATACTTGAATTTGATGTAACAGAGGACATATCAATAATCCGCACTGACTCACACTGTTAATACTTTTCTCTACCAAAACCAATCAATAACATCACTCTGCTTGAACAAGTTATAAACTGTTTAAGGTTTGAACAAAAAGGTTTCTATTGGGTTTGAATCGGCTACATCCATTGTAGCAGGGGCCAGAGTTGAGACTGAATTATTGACTCGGTGATAAGTGTACAGTGGAGATGAAGTGAGCATAACAATGTAATTACAGTCAACTACTTCTTGAATAGAGCTGACCATGTATTCCTATAGCTAACTGAGAGTTGGCAAACCAGCTTGACTGTGATCTGACCATCCATAACAACTATGAGTAACTGTAAATCACTATTATACTGGTTGCTTGTGTGTTCAACTCGCCTGTAAGCGTTACCTGATATGTCATTGGAATAAGTCCTGGAGGTATGCTTGTAGGTATTCTATATGTTAGTCAGAGTTCTCCAAGTCACATGTGGCTAGTTATAGCCTGTAGTGCTCAATTCATGCCAAATGGTAATATTAATTGCAATTACTTGTGTAGCGTCCTAATTAATTTGGAGGCATTAATAGTCCTAAATATTTAAGCTGATTGAAGTTGGTATTAAATCTTGAGAAAATAATGTGTGTATGGTTAAGAACTATTATATAATCTGTGGTATGGTATGGGTAACAGATCCTACAGTATTTTAATATTTCACTTGGTACTTATGGCTTTTATTAGATTAGCCAGTGTTATGTCGATTTATTACAATACAAAGAGAGCTAAGAATTATGAATAAGATTACCGAAAATAAAGTTGCTGATTCCAAAACTGTAGAAATCAAAGTTTTGTTTTATCCCCTTTCTTACAATTTTTTATTTTTTATTTAAGCCTTTATTTTTCCTTAAATAGTTTTACATAGTAAAAGTTTTCTAATATTATTGTTTTTCATTTTACTCTATTAAGGACCCCTGTCGGGTATAGGCCCTTTCTTACAAATACCTAACTCAAAATGACAGATAAATACCAGACAAATACCTAACTCAAAATGACAGATAAATACCAGACAAATACCTAACTCAGTGACGCGTTTATGTGAAAGTTAGTTACAATGATAGAATGAAATAAAAATTAAATGCACATTAAATAATTCTGTTCTAATAAATTCTGTTTACATTGGAAAAATTAAATAGTACATTGATGTGTGTAATTAATTACAGGATAACTTTCCACCACAAACAATTGATAAGAGCAATGGAAACAATTGATATAGATACAAAATTTCATATTTTCAATTTTATAGAATGAAACTAAGGTAATTAGGTATTTAACCCACAACAAACAGAACAACAAACAAACTTAACCCAGTTTTCATTGCTCTAGCGTCTAGCATATAAATAAGTAATAAAAAGCACTTGTTCTGCTTATCACAAATAGAAGAAGCCATCAAATTAATGGAAGTATGAAAAAGAGTGATACAATAAGAAAAACAACATACCTTTGGTGTTGGTACAGAGCTTGATTGGCCATAAGAATATTGGCTATGTGGCTGAGACTGGCTTTGAGTGTACCCCTGTTGCACTTGGGGTGCTTGGGCGGCTGGTGTGTAGCCTTGGTAAGCACTAGGGTACGCTTGGGCACTGGGGTACCCTTGATTGGCACTGGGATACCCTTGATTGGCATTTTGGTGGCCATTGTTAGCACCTGGGTATCCCTGATAGGCACTAGGATAACCTCCTGGTTGTGGGTACCCAGTTTGAGCAGATGTTGGATATTGAGCATTAGACTGTGGGTAACCGGGTTGCCCTGTGGACTGCGGATATCCAGGGTTAGACTGAGGGTACCCTGAAGGTGGTGCCGGGTACCCCATGGTTGGCATGCCAGGCATAGGCATAGGATTGCCGAACGACTGAGGAGCGGCATTGTTAAATCCTATATTATGCATGTACTGCTGCTGAGGATATCCCTGTTGGCCCTTGAAATGAAATGAAAAAGTAATTATAACGAAATCCAGTTCTAAACGTGACCTTCATTGTGATAAACATAACAAGATTCTTTTCAATAACTAGAGCCATGAGAAAGTTGATAAAACTAGGTACTTACTTGCTGGTAGGGATTCATTTTGGATACAAAAAGCACTTAAATCCGCACTTCTAAAAAGCACTTGTTGGAAATGGTAAGGGAATGAGGCTATGAAATTACGACACAGTTGCTTCCCGCGATTTTTCCGGTAATTCGGTACGTGTCGTGAGTTTCACCGCAGCCGCTTTTGTGACGTGTGACGAGATAATACGTTTTGTTTAGTGATTCACGACTTCAACAGCTTCAACTTGTAGTATTCTGCAAGCAAGAAAAGCCTGTTTGTCAATGTTATAAGATCTGTTTTATTTTAACATCAGAACCTATTTGTGATTTGTCCCAGAAAAATGACGTCATAATGAAGGTTCGTTCAAAAACGTGGAAAAACAAAGTTAAACCCTAATTTGCCTTGTTACTTTTAGATAAGTTTTTTTATGTAAAATTAAATAAATAATAAATAACTGAGGACCGGTCTGGCCTAGTGGGTAGTGACCCTGCCTGTGAAGCCGACGGTATGGTCCTGGGTTCGAATCCCGGTAAGGGCATTTATTTGTGTGATGAACACTGTGAACACAGAAATTTTGTTCCTGAGTGTTCCTGAGTCTTGGGTGTTTTCTATGTATTTATGTATTTGTATATTATATATATCGTTGTCCTAGTATCCATAAGACAAGCCTTCTTGAACTTACTGTGGGACTTAGTCAATCTGTGTAAGAATGTCCTATAATATTTATATTACCGCAACGCCCCGCAACCTTGGTGCAGTGCGGCCTTAGAGCATTTATTGCGGCGCACGTATCGAAAGTGTGTAAAGCGGTCGCCATACGTGCGTTAAGGACGCAGTTATAAGTTAGAGCCAGAAAGAGATATTTTGACCGCACCAAGGTGGTGCGGTGCGGTAGTCTGTATGTCTGTTTAAGAATGGCTTATGCTATTAATTCGGAACGTAACCCTTCAACAAATGACACTAGAACAGTTGACATTGTTGACAGTTCAGTTCAGTTCAATTACAATAGATTGACGTGTGATTTATGTACTTTTGGGCTGAGATTGGGCTTTCTAATAACTGATAAGTAATTATTTATTAATGAGATGCACAAAATGAATATCAAACCTGATTTAAACAGCATTGATAGTTATCATAAACTATTCTCCAAGTTAGATAACCCTGACGTGGTTTTTCAAAATTTTGTAAAGAAGTTGGCCAAATATCACTTTCAGGTCAAAGCTACAATCCAGGTAAGAAACGTTAATTTAACATTATCTTTATCTCAATAAATAATTTACATCACAAATTTTAATACCTTTAATTTTCTTTTGATTGAAATCGCCTGGAAACTTTTGTATTTTAATGTTTCGTTAAATATATGAATTTAAATTTCTCTTTCTTTTTCTAATTCCTTCGATTATTTTGTATTTCTAGGATATTTTAGAATGTAGAGAATCCATGGAGGCGTTGAGTGAGCTCAATGAAAAGGGCCGAGCAAAGATAAATCTATTGAGAGATGAAATAGAAAATATGGAATTATATGGGAAGGAAGCTTCTGATGATAAATATACTGCGGAACTGACATCCCAGAGGCAACAACTGGCTATGTATGTATTTCATACTTACACATAATCATAACTTGCTTGGCAACATGGCAACCACCTTGAGTGAACACTTTGGAAGGCACAAAAACTGCAGAGCCCAGTTTTCATGTGTTTCTTTGGTGGATGAACTTTGCAATACTTAATATGCGTACTTAGTTCTAACACAGTCTAATTCTCCCCTTGGGATTTAAAGATTTGATAATAGTAATTTTTCTAAAAACTGTGTTTCTTGGGATTATGTAGCCAAGCAGACTATGCGCTCCTCTTAGATGCATTAGTTCTTAAAGAAATTAGTTCAATCTCATTATGTTATAATAATGAGTTTGTGATTATACAACTGTTAACCATCACATTTCAAGTATCTATTTAAATAGGTAGTTTTATCAGTTTGTCTGGCAAATCTCCACAGCGGGAATGCAGAATTGAAATTTAATTAATTGACAAAAAGTTAATATTCCAACGATTCTGTGATTTTGTCTTCTTGCTGAAAGGTTTTTTTGATTTCACTTTTATTTAATACTAGCGCTGGCTTTGCATGGGTAGTTCAACAAATTTACACAAAACCTTTACAATTTATACATACAAACCTTCCTCTTGAATCACTCTATCTATTTAAAAAAAACGCATCTAAATCCGTTGCATAGTTTTTAAGATCTAAGTATACATAGGGAAAGACATACAGACAGCGGAAAGCAAATTTGTTTTATACTATGTAGTGATATTTCAACAACACATATTCCTTTTTATTACAGCCTCCTTAAAGAGTTCAAAGATGCCAACATCTCTAGCATGTTTGCAATAGATAAGGCTCAGCGGGAGGAGCTGCTCAAGCCGCCAGAAGGAGACGACTCAGCTCTCAGAAACAGAAAGAAAAAAGTTGACCGTGATGGATTGCTTGAAAAATCTTCAGGTATAGTGAGACATAAAATAGTAGATTTTAAATAAAATGGAACTAAAAAAATTCCATACTAAATTGTTGCCATGTTTAAGCATTTTACATCAAAAATGTGACAGTTATACAGGAAAGGGCGGCCTCATTAATTTTCTGCAATTTCTTGTCGGACTATATATTGAGGTATGTCTTACTCTCAAAAATCGTCGTCTTTTCTTTACTCCACCGGGACCATGCGCATTGGCCCTCCAATCTTCCGCCTTGTGGCCTAACTCGGAACCATAGAGTAACATATACTAGAGCGGTACTGTCATAGTAAATTTTGTAACCCCAGTAAATTCCCTGCCATCTGTCGACACACTTTAAAACTAAAAATAAATATTTATAAAAATACGATAAAATGTATTTAAATATGGATAATTTTTTTTTTTTATTTGCATTAATTATTTTTATGATTTTGACCCATGTTCTTTCACTGATATGCGTTAAAATTGTTAAATAACAAACGAAACCGTCAACGCCATCTATACGACAGCAGGCCAAAGCTAGTAGCGCCCTCTGAACGAGAATCAAATTTTCTTGATTTTCGAGGCACGTTTTTTTCTTAGACTGTATCCATCTATTACGGAGTTATATCTATCTTTGCTCGGAACCTAAACTTGTACACACATGACACATTGTACAAATCTATTTATTTAGCCTATTTATTCCATTTTTATGAAACAAATTCCTAGGAAAAGGTACCTTATGGTTGTTGGCACTTAAGTCGCGTAAAGGAAGGACGTTTGGGACGAAGAATTTCATACATTGACGCGCCTGTTCCTATCTCTTTCGCACGCACATAATTATATTGCTGTTCTCCTTGCAGAGTCATTGACCGCCGGCATTATGAGCGAGACAGCAATATAATTACGCACGTGCGGTAAAGTTAGGAACAGGCGGGTCAGTGTACGAAATTATTCATACTATGCGTCCTTTCTTTAGCACTGCATTAGTATTGGTGCATCTTTCATAATAGAGTAGTGTAGAACATCACATTTATACACTATAAGATATTCTCTGAATTCGATGTGCCGGTTTGCAAAGGCCTTCTCCAAGGATTGCCACTGTTGTCTGTCTTGGGTAGTTACCCAAACTTCTCCAGTTAGATTTCTCTAGCACCGCATTATTGGTGCATCTTTCGTAATAGCGTAGTGTGAAACATCACATTTATACACTATAAGATATTCTCTGTGACACTCTCTGTGGCACTCTGTGAGGATGTGCAAGGGCGTCTCCTCGTGTTGTCTGTCTTACCCAAACTTCTCCACTTAGTTTTCACTGTCAATTTTAGTGTCTTGTCACGCATCAAGTGCCCTGTTCGTCTCCACTTCTGTTGGTCAACGTAGTGGAGATGGACAGGGTCATTGTACCAATAAATATTAATGTGTCATGTAAGTAAACTGTTTTATTTTAATTATATGTTGTCCTGTTCTTGTTCTTTTCTCTTTTCAGTAGCACTAAGTAATTAGCGTGTCTATAATTCTGTTTTTTTTTTTTTGAGGCGTGACTGAGCAGCTGCTACAAATCAGCAGACAGTTAGCTGACACAACACATAGAAGTCAGAATACACTAGACAGTTTAGTTTCATCCAGTTCTACAGTACATGTAAGTGCATTTATTGTTTTTAAGTCCAAATTTTAGTAGTTATGTAAATCATCACAACCATGTGTGTGATAACCTAATAAGTTGATAATACACTGATACCGATACGCACGCCGATCCTGTGTATCAGCGAGACAGCGCTATGCACGTATATGTATAGCGATGTCCCGCTCACACACTGGAGCAGCATGAGGAACCACATTTAATGTGAAGGTGGGAGTACATTCCACAGCCAGAGTAATCGAAATTCCTCTTAAACCTGTCAGTACATACTGACTTACATACATATGTGAGCCAGCAGTATGATCTGGTGATAATAGAAAGGCATTTATTAGGAAGACATAGTACTTAGCTAAATATATTGCAAAACACCTTGATTACAATAGGATAAAGATGTGTTGCGACAGGGCTCCCTTTGTTTGACATAATTATTGAAAGTCATAATGTAATGATTGCCATATTATCATTAGTCATAATTCTGAAACTGTTAACTTTTAAGGATTTTCCTCAGGTTATCCTATAGATAAGTTAGGTTTGTTTTATGGCAATCCTGAAAAGTTACGCGTTTCTGAGAAAAACCAAATTATGACTAACGAAATAGAGGACAAACATTATGACTTAAAACTATATGGGAAACAATAGAGACCCGTTGCGATATATTTGGTTCGGCCTTCATCTATAGGTATTTAATTCTGACTGTGATTATTTCAACAAAGTAGAAAACCATTACAAACCAAGACAAAACATATTTTATAACCAATTGTATACTTGCAAGGAATTAATAACAAAATATTACTTTGCTAATCCGCGAAACGATAACGTGCTTGTCAATCAGTGCTAACCCGTTATACTTACTTGCGTATTTTTTACATGCAATTAATGTTCCCACCGCAAAAATAAATATGCAATAAATATAACAAACCACCACCAAAAGAACAATACTCGACACGTGTTTCGCTTCTCTACGAGGCATCCTCAGGAGATGTTGACGGTCTGACGCCCGGCAACGAAAACAAACTTGGGGTGGGAACATTAAAAAATACGCAAGTAAGTATAACAGGGTTAGCACGTGGTTAGCACTGATTGTCTAGCACGAGTAGCACGTTATCTTTTCGCGGATTAGCAAAGTAATATTTTGGTATTAATTAATATGAAAAGTAAAGCCGCAAAGTAAAGCCTGATTCTATTCATTACTTGCAGGGAACACAATCAGAGCTTCAGAACACAGCGGGATCTATATCAGAATCGAGCAAGCTTCTGAAGAAATACGGACGCAGGGAATTCACGGACAAACTAATTATGTTTTTTGCATTCCTTTTTTTCTTGGCTGTGTGTCTATACATCGTTCAGAAAAGACTGTTTTAGTCTAAACGTGCCATGACTTTTATTTTAATACTACGAGTATACTGTTTTATAGAAAAATTAACAATAGAGTGAATAGGCTGTTACTGAACCGGTGAGCTCCATCTTAGGCCCTGTCTTCACTTTCCATCAGGTGTGACTAGGGCCAATCGCCGATCAGTTTATAAAAAAATAAAAAAATAAAAAGCTATGATTATGAGTCCCCGGCAAGCTCGGCCGAATTTCACCTTCCCATACAAACGGAGTTTCGTTTTATTTTAAAACTACGTGTTAGATTGTAACGAAACTTTGCATAAACAACGACATGAGGTATATCTAGTTCTGTAATTAGTTTATATAGCTCCAGTTTATAAAACAAACGAAATAGAGCAAAAACAAGTTGTGTATGAAAAACTTAAATTCGTTTTTTTTTTTCACTATGGTATCTGAAGTTACATAAACTAATTACAAACCTAGATATACCTTATCCCATTGTAAGTACAAGGTTTCAGAGCAATCTAGCTAGTCGTTATAAAATGAGAGCGTAACTACCTTTGTATGGAGAATTACCGAGCTTGCCGGGGATTCTTAAGTTGTTCAAAAATACTTTGCGCCGTGATTTTTATAGCTGAACAAGCTCAAACCGTGTATTTTCTCGCGACCTTAGGGGAATTTATTTGTATTCCCGAACGTTTATTGTTGATTATGTTTATGACTGTATGCTGAATTACGACTGTATTTAAATTATTCTATGTGTGCTCTTGGAATGTATTTTTGCAGCGTTAGCTGAATTATTTATATGATGGACTGCTATTTTAATTTGTAATGATTATTATTATGCCTAAGTTTTGCAATATATTTGTAAATATTTTGTAAATATGCCTAGGTCATTTAAATAAAATATGTTTTTAAGGATTTTTGTTTCATTTTTATTAGAGTTCCGTACCCAAAGGGTAGAAACGGGACCCTATTACCACTGTCCGTCTGTCTTTCACCAGGCTGTATCTTATGAACCGTGATAGCTAGAAAGTTGAAATTTTCACAGATGATGTATTTCTGTTGCCGCTATAACAACAAATACTAAAAACAGAATAAAATCCATATTTAAGTGGGGCTCCCATACAACAAACGTGATTTTTTTGCCGTTTTTTGCGTAATGGTATGGTATCCTCCGTGCGCGAGTCCGACTCGCACTTGGCCGGTTTTTTACTATTTTCAATAGGGACCATGCGCGTTGGTAGCTCTGCCATCTTGTCACTTGTGGCCTTAATCGGAAACTTAAACGTGTACATTGCCAAAGCAAGTGCTGCCATCTACCGTTCTCGTACGTTTTCTCGTGCATAGCTACATCGGAAGCATAAACTTCACATTTACGCCTCGCGCCGAAAATCTGACGGTTCCTTTGTTGCCCCCTAAAGTTAACGCACGCTCCCTACAGTTACCAAATTGCACCCAAGATGGTGCTTTTCGATTAATAAAATTCTTAATCGTGCTATTAAGGGTTAATAACCGTTCGTTGACCGAGCATCAGTGAAGGTCTCCGTTTCAGCACTTTCAGCTTAGGCAAAAATGTTTTCGTATGTCCGGATGTTTTCGTCTACAGGTCGCAATTGACAACGGATTCTCGTGAAATTATATTGATTAAATAGATATTTTTTTCAAAATGGCGGTGCCATAGGTACATTTATTTAGTTTTAAGCTATATTCGCGAGGTCGACCGCTCACAGAACAGAGCCAATAGTCAAGTTCACAAAGAACATATATTATACGTGATTATACCTACGTTTAACGTCATTACCGGGTTTAATTATGTGTACAAAACGCGAGAGTTTAAAGTGTTATATATATATATATATACCTACGTTTTTATTTATTTAATGTGGCACCCTATACCGATGGGTCAAGATCGTAAGGCCCTCAATTAACACGATGGGAAGACGAAATTATACGTACAGTGCATGGGACCACTCTGGACAAGGGTGGCAAGAGAGAGGAAATACTGGAAGGAGTTGGAGGAGGCCTTTGCCGACAGGCACACTGAACTAAAAGACTTCATATAAACAATCAAAACTAATTTACTATCACAAAATCAAACATGTTTAGAACAAAAGGCTATATAATAATAAAAAATATCTAAAACTATGTACATATGTATTAAGATAAATTCAATAACTAATATAAAACCCTGTAACCTCCGTGCGTTGCTTTCAACTTTCCCGGTTTTTACACTTCATTTAACTAAGCAAAGAGAATTAACAAACCTCACTGAATTTCGTTGCCTATCTACATGTGGCCACTTTATGAATGAATTCCATTCATAATGTGTCCATGCAAATTTGCAGCTCACTGTTCTACATGCGGTCAAATATGTTCGCCCAAGATCTCGTATGCCCTATTGACGTTGTCAGTAATGTCCTTGGCGGGGAGGTCCCGGGTTGCGATCCAGGTGCTGCCACTGGAGCCTTTCTTGTACGCATCGATCACACCCTGGGCTGCTGATTCCATCCTGTAAACAGATAGGCAAATTCAATAAACACTGTGTCGATATAATCACGGATCAATGGCCTTCGTAGGCCAATCATATCATCTCCGCAGTACCAAGAAGTCCTTCTTTCCTATATCTCACAGAATTAATGTAAACAAACTACTGTCACTGTCAAAGTGACCCTCGCAGTCGAGTCAGGGGTTCTCAAAGTAAGAGCTCGCAGAAAAACAAAAATAAGTAAAAACTGTAATAATTTAATTTCAATTATTTTTTAAAAAAGGGAACCGCATTTAAAAAAACCGGCCAAGTGCGAGTCGGACTCGCGTTCCAAGGGTTCCGTACATTACACAATTTAAACAATGTATTTTTATGTGAAACGTGAGTGAAATGTCTTTAAAAAACCCGTAGGGGTCGGATCAAAATTAAGTAATTAAGTCCGACTCACGCTTGACTGCAATTTCTAATAGGTTTTCCTGTAATCTATAGGTAAAGATCTATTTTGTGTATTTTTTTCAAAATTTTTGGCCCAGTAGTTTCGGAGATAAAGGGGGGGATGGTAATTTTTTGCCTATTTTCTTGAATAACTTCTAAATTGTTTATCCTAAAATTATAAAAAATATATATTTGAGATTCTCACAATGAGCTCTTTCATTTAATATATAACACGATATAGTTTGAAAAACTTATTTTTTTAATTTTCTCATTTTCAATAGTGGCCCCCATGTTTAAAATTCATTTGTTTACGTTACATGTCCGGCTTTGGGTCACAAACTTACATATATATATGTATACCAAATTTCAACTAAATTGGTCCAGTAGTTTCGGAGAAAATAAGCTGTGACAGACGGACAGACAGACGCACGAGTGATCCTATAAGGGTTCCGTTTTTTCCTTTTGAGGTACGGAACCCTAAAAACCAACCTATTGAAAAGCACAAAATAATTTTTATATACCCCACCCCCTATACTTGTCCAGTCCCTATCCCGTCGTAAAGCAAATTTTTGCCAAAAAGTAATTAATACTTAATAAGCAAATTAATAACCATCCGGGTAATTACTTAGTTTTCGAAGGCGGTGCCAAACCAAAAAACAGACAGGCTTTACGACGGGAAAAATTATTTCGTGCTTTTCAGTGGGATGGTTTTTTGAAGGCGGTTCCCTTTTAAAAAAAAAATGAAATTAAATTATTAAAGTTTTTACTTATTTTTTGGTTTTTATTTGGTTTTTTCTTTAAATTTTTTTTTTCACTTTTTAGTGATAGTTGTTTTTTATTTTCAATTTTATATCATCTTTTATTATTTATTTATTTTATTTTTCTTTTTAGCGATTTATTTTAGATTTTGGGCTAAAATATTAGTTTGTTAACAGTTAGGTTCCTCATTTAGTTTTGGGCTAGTAGGTACTCTAGTGTAGGCGATAGCCACCCTCGATAATTATTCGCGACGAACCTTTGACGTTTCGGTGCTAAACGATTTGTAGTTGTAGATGTAGTTAGGTATAGGTATTATGTTTCGTCCTATTGTAATTAAGATTGTAACTAACATGTACATCGATTTGCGGTATTTTAATACGAACGGGTTAGACTAATACGCTAGATGACGCAAATACCACGATTTGTATTGAAACCAAGCGTGCCGACTTTTTCATACAAAATTTACGCATAATATAATTTTAAAATTACTTACTTATCTGTGATAGGAAATATGTTCTTGTCTTTGGGTGCTCGTAATTTTTGGGCTGTTGCAGTTAATTATCATGCAATGAAGCATTTTTTAAGTTTTACGGCCTTCCGGCTGCAACAACTGACGCGCGTGGACTGTAAAGAGCGACGGTCAACCCCGAAGATTGTTCGGGGTTCGGTTTGGACACGCGAAGTAGATGCATTTGCGTCTTCTATGCTATAATTTATTTCTGTGCCTACATCCAAGATTGGATCACCAAAAGGCCAACATGATGATGATGGTCATGTTACTAGGTATATATTCCGTAACCTTACATAGGTTCTGCTAGATCTGTTCTTTTCCAGCAGTTTATTGTTTGCATTATTAACAATATTCCGCTCCTGACTTTGTATAGATATGGGCATTTTTATCATTTATTATTTAATATTCAACACTAATAACGATGGAGCGACCAGAAGTTGGAAACCTGTCAGTTGAGATGCACTTCGAAACCTGCGCCGTCGAGTGCATCGGCGCCGACCTCATTGTGGTGCGCATTACAGACCTCCTAGCGGTGACGTACAATTATATTTTTCTAAGCTAACCGAATTATTAAATATGACAATCATGCAAAATTACAAGATCTTGTTAGTCGGTGATATTAACAGATTTGTTGAGAAAATGTAGCCAGACATGTAAAATGAATGATATAATCAAACAATATGGATTTAGACAATTAATTAATATGCCTACTAGAATAAGCACTTTATCTAGCACTTGTATCGATCACGCCTTTACTAATGTTCCGAAATCTGACATCCAAAGTTTATCTTGTATTGAGCTTAAGAGGCCGTAGTCGATTTTGGAGCAAAAATGTAAAATTGATAGATTTAGTCGTTGAAATTATACACGTTTTGTTGCGTAATATCTTAATAACAAGTATTGATTTCTATTAGCACGTCTTCTCATTTTGCCTTTTAATAATGAGGTCGCGAGCGTGCGTCACCGGTAATGCATGAAGAGAAGGGGCAGTTTTTAAAAATTCATCAAAAAATCATGGTGGTAAATTATACAAATTATTGTATAAGAATAGTTTCAGCAAATGTTGTAGATTGTTTAAGTATCAAAATCACGTTGAAGTTAAGTCGATTTTCAGAGAAATTGTCACTTGTTTTGAAGTAATTTCTGGAGAAAATTGATTTCGTCTAACTTTCATTTACACTACTTCAAAGTCATAATAATTAAAATGTAGTCTGATAAACGTCTAGTACAGGATATGTGTAATACAAAATTACCATGTTTAGCAGTCCAAACTTTACGAAATTTACAAATAAGAGCGACAAAATCAGTGCTTTACGCGCGTTTACCTAAACGTCCATCAGAAAAGCAAACATTACTAATTTAGTGAGTTTGTTTTCAAAAAACTGATCTGATAAAAGGTAAGATAAGAAGACGTGCTAATAGAAACCAGTACTTGTTATTTCAATTAGGTAACAAAAGGTGTAAAATTTCACGGACTAAATCTATCAATTTTACATTTTTGCGACTAAAATCGACACCGGCCTCTTAACTTGTCTGACCACGTAAGCATAAATGTCTCTGTAAATATTAAAAATAAAGCGAACCTTTTCAAATAGCAACATAAATAATTTTATTTTAAATATGGAACAATATAATTGGGTTGAAATTTATGATAATAAAAATATATGTCCTGGTGCTAAGATAGGTTTAGTTATGAACGTAATTAAGCATTATTTTGACATATGTTTCCCACTTAGAAAACAGTTGGTAAAAAACAATGTGAGTACCTGGGTTACCGAAACGGTTCGACAAATTCGTTACCGAATACACAAACTTACGTTAGAAATATCCGAAGCGCCTAACGCTAGCGGGTGACGCCCGACCCTTGAAAAAATGGAAGTACTGTATTGGTCCACGCTGAAAACTACTCGTTGTGAATATGTAAACAGTCAGATACCTAGCTAGATCGAATGAAAACTTGTCTCGGTGCATATGGCGCATAATCGCCTCCGAAACATGCAAAAACTCAAATAAGAATAATAGTGCCATAAACGTACTTATTTATTTCTAAATCAGCTGGTGAGAGCGATAACGCACGCGCCGCCGCTGCCGCCGACCGTCTAAACCGGTACTATACACAAACAAATGTAAACAAAACAAAGCCGTGTAATCGCTCTGCTCTTATCTATTTGTATAACTATTTACCAATGTATGTGCCTACATTCCAGTTTAAACCCTATACTCTAACTGAAATAGTTAATGCATTTAAAACAATTAAACGAAAAAAATCCCAAGATATAAATGACATGTCTACTTGCGTGCTGGATTATCTACCGCCGGTGGTCGTGTCATTATTTCTGCTATTATTCAATGAGTGCCTACTTAACGGAGTATACCCAGACATATTGAAACTTATAAAAGTACAACCACAGTACAACCCATATATAAGAGGAAGGGCGAAATGGAGCTCGAGAAATGTTTCCGACTAATATCTCTAATACCCATTATGTCTAGTGTTCGAGTATCTTATGATTTCATCACTTACGAGATACTTCATAGGAAATGGTTTATTAAATAAGCAACAGTATGCATATCAAGCGGGGCGGTCGACGACAGACGCGACGCGCGACGTCGTGGCGCGGACGCTGTCTCAACGTGGTCTCAACTCGACGCCGGGCGACAGGCCGCTGCTATTTTTTGCGATCTGTCGCGCGCCTTCGAGATGATCGACCATTCTCTGCTCCTTGAAAAATTATCTAGGTATGGTGTCGGAGGCCAGTTTCATGGCACCATACGCTCCTTTCTAAATAACCGTAAACAGAGTACATGCGTTATGAACTCTAAATCGAACTTAGAAAATGTTGGTAATATTGCTGTACCGCAGGGATCGACAATGGGAAATGTCCTATTTTTGATCCTGGTAAACGACATCTCATTCGCAAGTCCCGATTTGGAGTTCATAACGTATGCCGATGACACGTGCATCCTGGTAAGTGCTGACAACCTTCAAATTTTGAATTCTAGGGTCCAAATTGCTATGCAACGAATATCTCAATGGTTTGCTGCAAACGGAATGCTATTAAATTTAGAAAAAACCAATATTTTATATTTCCAGCTTAGACATAACATCAATAACAAATTAGTTATAAAGCTAAATGACATCGAGGTACCACAAGTTAAAGAGGTAAGTTACCTAGGCTTCATCCTGGATTCCGGTCTCACGTGGTCCCCTCACATCGACCGTATGTGCGACAAACTGTCTTCCGCATGCTATACGCTTTCAAGAATAGCACCGCCACCGACCTTGACACATGAAAATGTGATAAAAGCGTATATTGAATATCATGTATACACCCCACATTGGATCTTCTATTAATATACTTAATCTATGACAGCTAATTGAAGTTTGCTGCATCTTTGTGCGTTACTCTATCTATGGCACTTCCTGTCAAACATCTCTACAACGCGAACATGGCTCCGTAATTATGATATATACTTTAAATACTAATCTTAAGGAATCTTTTAAGTCTTTTATCAAACTTGGACTCACAATGTTGTAAGTTTATTATTTATTCAATAATAAAACAACATTGGCTGGATTTCGGCATTTTATTGAAGACACATGTAAGTAACCTTCCTTTCATATCCTCGGCGTACGCGAACCACAGCGCACTGATCTGCCAATAGGTTATGGGCCCAGCACGCTTCCACTGCGCACTGATCTGCCAATAGGTTATTGCCCCAGATATAACGCCGTGAGATTGTATCTGCAAAAATATACACCAAGAAGGTGCAAGATACATACGTTTTGAGGTTACATGTGGATCAGACAGATTTGCACTTATCCCCTCGTGCAATCTGTTACATCTTCATCCGAATCCAGCCATAACTTAAAAGATGTCTTCAAAGCATACGGAAATCCCCATCGAGAAGTTGGATGGCATCAATACATACGTAAATTGGAAATTTGCCATGCAAATGGTACTGACCCTTGACGGATTGTGGACTTGTGTCGAAGGTACCAACACCGATGCAACCAATGAAGCCCGTGCCTTGGCCCGTATCTGTCTAGCGATTAAGCCTAATTTATACCAATATGTGCGTGAAGCGAAGACCGCAAAAGACGCTTGGAAGAAGCTAGCAGATACATTCGAGCCGAAGGGTCTTTACAGGAAAGTGCTACTTCTCCGGCAATTACACAAGATTGAATACAAGCAATATAGTGGGATGTCGGATTATATCGAGGCGGTTATGCGGTTGGTGCAGCAACTGGCAGACATCGACAAAACTATCGAGGACGATGAAGTAGCTGAGATATTGCTTTCCGGCCTGCCCCAGGAATTTGACAATCTTGTTTCTGGTCTGGAGACTGCCTGCTTGACAAGCAAATTAAGTAGTGAAGTGGTCCGGACGCGCCTGCTTCAGGAGGAGCATAGGCGCAATGGAGAGGAGAACGCTACAGCTTTACATGTTAAGAAGAAGAGTCCCTTATACTGCAGCTTTTGTAAGAGGAATGGACATACAGTAAAACGGTGTTTCAAAAAGAAAAGGGAGGAGCAGAAGGATCCGCATACTCACTCCATGTATGCATCAGCGAATGCGGCCTGCAGTGAAGATGCTCAAGATTTTATAGTGGATTCAGGCTCGACATCCCATATGTGTTCTAATAAGGACCTTTTTAGTGAAACCCAAGGTAAAAATTCTGTTGTTTTTATTGCTAATGGTCATAAACTGTGTAGTAATGATACCGGTAGGGTTCCTATATGTTCTAACATAAGCCTAAATAATGTTCTCCATGTGCCAGACCTTACCAATAATTTATTGTCAGTGGGACGTATTGCCGATAGGGGATATACTGTAATTTTTACTAAGGATAACTGTCGAATATATAAAGATTGTAAAATCACAGGCAACCAAGTTTTGACTGCTAGGAAAGAGAAAGGGTTGTATAAAGTGAAGGTGCAAGGGCGGCCTGTCTTCGAGGAGGAGTCTCTCAAGCCCATGCACAGGCAAGGGACAGAGAAGGCTCATGCTGCGTCAGATGTGTCTATGGGCAGATGGCATTCCCGTTTTGGACATTTGTCGGAAGAAGGTATGCGTACGCTGGGTGATGGGAAACACTGCATGAATTTTCGTTTTCAGGAAAAAGACATGAGTGGTAGCTGCGTGTCGTGCTTGTCTGGAAAAATGCCTAAGGCACCTTTTCCAGTCAGCACTAGTCGTGCTACTGTCCCAAACCAGCTTATACACTCCGACGTCATTGGCCCGATGCAAGTACGCTCATGGGGCAACGCACGCTACTTGCTGACCTTCACTGACGACTATACCCGAAAAACATGGGGCTACCTGATGAAAAATAAATCTGAGGTGAGTTCCCATTTTATTAATTTCAAAAGCCTAGTTGAGAAACAGAAGGATTTGCCAATTAAAGTGCTTCGCACAGATAATGGTACAGAGTATGTTAATCATAGACTCAGTAGTTATCTTCAGCAGCACGGTATTATTCACCAGACCACTGTACCTTATTCGCCCCAACAGAATGGTGTTGCGGAACGTGCAGGTAAAACGATTTTTGACAAAGCAAGAGCAATGTTACATGAATCCGGCCTTTGTAATCGCTACTGGGGAGAGAGCGTAATGTGCGCGATTTATTTAAAAAATAGGTCTCCTACCAGAGCTTTGTCGGGTGACATTCCTGAACGCTTATGGTCTGAGTCTGATGTAGATGTTAGCCATTTACGCGTCTTTGGATGCCTTGCTTATTCTTTGATTCCTAGTCAAAAACGTCGTAAGCTTGATCCGAAAGCGAAAGCTTACATATTTGTGGGTTATGGTGAAAACTGCAAAGGTTATCGTTTGAGTGATCCTGCCAATCCTCGTAACGTAATTCTTGCAAGGACAGTAAACTTTTTAGAGGATAAATTTCCTGGAAAATATGACAGTTGCAAGCCAAGTTGTGGAGATGAATTTTATTTTTATAATGTTGACATGGATATTGGCAATTTTAATAATGCTAATAATTTAAATTCAAATGAATCTAGTCAATGTATTTTAAATGATGAATTAATTTTAAATAATGACTTGAATTTAAATAATGAAGCCAATTTTAATAATGAACGTGATAAATCTGACAAATCTTGCTCAACTAGCCCTCGTCACATTTCAGATGCGGAGTCACCGACGCCACCTGCGTGGTCGCCGCTGTCTGAAAGATATTGTACTGGCGATGAAGGTGATGATGACGCGCGTGATGAAGACTATGTGCCGGTGGGCTCTGAGTCTTCGCTTCCTGCGTCATCACTTGATAGTAATGACAAAGGTAATGGAGCTTGTGACCCGCTGGGCGCTGTGTCTTCTGTGCCGGAGTCTACTTCACCTGGTAAGGAGTCGATGTTGTCGGCTGTTACCGACACATTTAGCTCACGCCCCGTACGTAGTACGAGAGGTACTGTTCCTGGCAGATTTGACGACTACGATTTATCCATGTTATCAACAATGGCTGATGGTTCATTAGATGAACCCTCGTCATATGAAGAAGCTGTGAACTCGCCAGAAAAGGATAGTTGGTTCGAGGCGATGCAATGTGAGTATAACTCTATGATCAAGAATAATGTTTGGACGCTAGTCGATCGGCCCAAAAATGAAAATATCGTAAAATGTAAATGGGTATTTAAAAAGAAACTAGATGATTCAGGTAAAGATTCTAAATATAAAGCAAGACTGGTTGCTCGTGGCTTTAGTCAGAAAGAGGGGATAGACTACACTGACACTTTTTCACCTGTTGTAAGGCACAGCACTTTGAGAATCTTATTTTCTCTTGCAACTGAATTAGAACTAGAAATTGATCATATAGACGTTACTACTGCATTTTTAAACGGAGAACTTAATGAACAAATTTTCATGGAGCAACCATCAGGTTTTAAACAAAATGACAAAGTTTGTTTATTAAATAAGAGTATTTACGGGCTAAAGCAGGCTAGCAGAGTGTGGAATACTAAAATACACTCAGTTTTATCACACAATGGATATGTTCAAAGTAAATGTGAGCCATGCATCTACATTAAGAAAACTGAGACTGAATATGTAATAATAGCTCTGTATGTTGATGATTTTTACATCTTTCATAGCAATTGTATTAAAAATGTTTTAAAACTCTTGCAAGACAATTTCGAAGTTCGCCATTTAGGTAAACTACAGAATTGTTTGGGAATGAATGTTCACAGGCAAAATGGCGTAACTACATTAGATCAGTCAGCATACATAAGACGTTTATTAGTTAAGTACAATATGATAAATTGTAAGGCTGTATCCACACCACTGCCTGTAAATAATAAATTTGAAAAGCCAGATAAAGCATGTTTAAATGATGATGCATATAAATATAGGCAATTATTGGGCAGTTTGATGTATTTAAGTGTTTGTACAAGACCTGATATATCATTTGCATGCAGCCAGTTAGGTATGTTTAGTAATTGTTTTAATGAAAATCACTGGCGCGCCGCAAAACGTGTTCTGCGTTATTTAGCTGGTACAGTTAATTATGGACTGTACTTTACCAAAAGCAATAGTTTTGATATTAATGCTTACACAGACGCAGACTGGGCAAACGATATATCGGACCGTAGATCTTACACTGGGTTTGTCATAAAATTAGGCGAAAATGTCATCAATTGGGAGGCCCGAAAGCAACGTTGTATAGCTCTATCAAGTTGTGAATCAGAGTATATCGCTATTGCTGACGTTTGCAAAGATATTTGCTTTGTTAAAAATTTCATTTGTGAAATTATAAACAAAACTTGTAATGTAATTGTATTTAACGACAGTCAAAGTGCACAAAAGTTGCTTCTTATAAAAGATCACTCCCATAAGAGAACTAAACACATAGACCTAAGATACCATTTTGTCAAAGATTTAGTTCAAAGGAAATACCTAAGTGTAAAGTATTTGCAAACTGACCGTATGGTGGCAGACGTACTAACTAAGCCATTATGTAGTCAGAAACATAACAACTTTGTGAAGGCATTGAATCTTAAACCGTGTTAAGCTTGTGATAAAATATGTTTTTAATGTTATGTTAAGTTATGCATCATCTCTTGTTCTACTTATGTCTAGCATGCTATTATGAGACATTGTGCATCATGTTAATTTTAAGCTCTACCATACTTGCTTGCCCATGTTTTGTATGTTTATGTAGAGCCATATTTGCAGTTTGCAATCTCAGGATTGATATAATCCAATGTGAGGCGTAAGGAGGAGTATTGAATATCATGTATACACCCCACATTGGATCTTCTATTAATATACTTAATCTATGACAGCTAATTGAAGTTTGCTGCATCTTTGTGCGTTACTCTATCTATGGCACTTCCTGTCAAACATCTCTACAACGCGAACATGGCTCCGTAATTATGATATATACTTTAAATACTAATCTTAAGGAATCTTTTAAGTCTTTTATCAAACTTGGACTCACAATGTTGTAAGTTTATTATTTATTCAATAATAAAACAACATTGGCTGGATTTCGGCATTTTATTGAAGACACATGTAAGTAACCTTCCTTTCATATCCTCGGCGTACGCGAACCACAGCGCACTGATCTGCCAATAGCGTACTACGGATATTTTCATTCTGTTCTTATTATGGGTGGTGACCTGTGGGCGACGGCGGCTGACCGCGAAAGGCCTTTGAAATTACAAAAACGTGCTGTTCGTATCATTAGCGGAAAGCCATATGATCATCCCGCAAAAAGTTTATTTAAACAGCATAAGATTCTCACTCTTCCGAGTGTTTACATATTAACCGCATGTAAGTACGTTAGGGCAAACGTGGATCAATACGCTACCCATTCCCTGGCCCGTAGAAGTAACCGGCTAATCGTCCCGCGGTGCAGACTTGCAAAGGCCGAAAGTCACTTGGGATCTTAGGCCTAAAATTGTATAACTTGCTACCTAAGGAAATAAAATTAGCTAAAACGGATAAAAAGTTTGACCGAAATCTTAAAACAATGTTAACTGACTTAGCATGCTACAGCGTCGACGAATTTGTTGAAACGTGTACTAACCCTAAGTAATTTATCTCCTAATTAATATGTATAAGCAAATTTATACCTTATAAATTAAAATGACGACTTGTTAAGCCATATGCGACCCTATTGTCTATTGTTTACGAACCTGCTTTGCTTAAAATATGTTTTATTTAATAATAATTAAGTTTAAGTGACATAAATACTTACTCTAGAAACGTTGTACCTACTATGTACCTACCTATTTTACTGACCTGTAAAACATTAACTTTTACCAATAAATGTCTTGTATCTTGTACTTAAGTATGATTCGAGTAAACCGCCACAATGACACTGACAACAGTGACAACCTATCATTAAAATTATTGCCAGTGTAAGAAATTATTCCAATGAAATTCCGCAACATGGCGCATGATCATATATTTTTGGTCAGGCTTTATACATACAAAAAAGCGGTCAAATTAATACCCATACAAAAAAATGTTCCTTTCAAAAGTTTGTTTAGCGCTCTCCGTTTAACCTAGCGGGGGGTATGTTGGCATTGGCAGTAATCCAGTTCAGGAAGCTAATGGTCCTGGGTTCGAATCCCAAAATGGTTAAAGTTAGACCAAGAAAAGTCTGCAGCGATATTGATAGCACACACAGTGCAAGTGTTATTTATACATCATAATTGCACGTTTAAAATAACGCACTGCGTATGCTATTAAAATCGCTGCAGATTTTTCTTGGTCTAACTATAGATGTGGCGGACGAATGTCTGAAATGTCACCGTATTTAAGAATTATTTTACTTAAAATTCAGTTTTTTTTCATTGCAAGTGTGATCACTCTGTGTGTAACTCCAGGGGTAAAAATATTGCAAAATGCGCCTGTCGTGAATCTATAGACCTCAGACAAAATATGTACTATTTGTTGTAGGTAGTTCAATAACGAGGTATCTACCCGTTATTATTTTAATAAACAGTTGTCATCTGAGCTCGGTGTTTGATTTACTACATGGTGGCAGCGGTGAAAAATAAATAGTTTTTATACAGTTATCGGTGACTGTTAGTGAAAATATTGAAAGTTATTGTGTTTGTGCTAAAGTGTGATTCAAATGGAACACGCGAGACCGCCTCCCGAGCTCAACACCGACGGGAGCCCCGTCAGCCGGGCTGACGCGTGGCAAACTTGGAAGATACAATTCAATTTATTTCTCAAGGCTTCCGGAGTGGTTAAAGAAGACTCCGCGACTAAGGCCAGTTTACTTATCAACTTAATTGGACCCGAGGGGTTTAATGCATATCAAACATTCGAGTTTGACAAAGAGAGTGATCGCGATGATATCACTATCCTTCAAAAGAAATTCGATGGATATTTTGGTCTGAAACCGAACATAACTTTAGCGAGATACAAGTTTTTTACTCGCAGCCAAGAAGATGGAGAAACAATAAGCCAATACGTAACGGCACTTAGGTTATTAACAAAAAACTGTGCATTTTCCACGTTAGAACAGGATTTGATTCGCGACCGTATCGTCTGCGGCATAAGTAGCACTATTGTGAGAGACCGACTGCTTCGTACGGATGATTTGACACTCGATAAGGCCATACAAATTTGCCAAGCGGATGAGGTATCGAGTGACGGTTCCCGGAGACTAGACGCGCTCAAAATAAGCGCGGGTCCCTCGCAAGTGGACGCCGTGCAGCTCCGTGGCGGCAGGGCCGGCCGCGGGGCCCGAGGCGGCGGGCGCTGGAGGCCGAGTCGCGGCGCCTGGGGCGCCCGGCCCGGGGGCAGCGGCGCGGCGCCGCCGGCCCACCAGCGCGGAGGCGGCGGGGCGCGCGCTCCGTGTCCGGGGTGCGGCCAGGCCTGTGACCCCGGCAAGTGTCCGGCTAATGGAGTGCAGTGTTTCATGTGTCAGGGCTATGGGCATTTCGCGCGAATGTGTGTGAGTAAATCGATAAATAAAAAGGTGTATGACATTGCGGTTTGTGACGATGATTCGAGTAATGAGTGCGAGTCGTTTTTTGTACCGGTAATTGCTAATGTTTCGTCGGTGAGCTCGTCATCGAAGGACTGGTATGAGACACTAAGAAGTGAGTATGGCGAGGAAAATTTTAAACTTGACAGTGGTGCCGATATAAATATGATATCTTATCGTAGGTATTTGCAATTAGGTTGTGACCCAAAAAATATTGTACATGAACCGAGCACGAGATTGTTTTCATATTCCCGCAATGTTATTCCTATTAAAGGTGTTTCTATTATGGACTGGTATTATAAAAACCGAGTGTATAAATTAAAATTTGGAATAGCTGATGACGAGCATGCTGAAAGCGTACTGGGGCGTGACAGTTGTACCGAGTTAGGGTTAGTTAAACGTGTCCATTCTGTAGACGTATCTAAATACAGCAATTTATTTGAAGGGCTGGGGTGTCTTCCAGGGCTGTACCACATAGTGGTGGATGAGACTGTTCAGCCGGTTATTAGTGCGACACGGAAAGTACCGATAGGATTACATGATAAATTGCGGCAAGAGCTGGATAGAATGGTACAGTTGGGAGTTATACGTAAAGTGAGTCATCCCACGCGATGGGTAAATGCTTTAGTTATCGTGGCTAAGAAAAATGGGTCACTTCGTATCTGTCTTGATCCCCGCCCGCTCAACTGCGCCGTGCAGCGCGCTCACTTCCAATTGCCGACTATTAACGAAATAGCTGCTAAACTTCACGGGGCCCGTTACTTTTCAGTTTTAGACGCTAGTTCGGGGTTTTGGGCTATACAATTGGATGAAGAGAGTGCAGACTTATGCACGTTCGGCACGCCATTTGGCAGATACCAGTATCTTCGCTTGCCATATGGAATAAATTGTGCTTCAGAAGTGTTTCATGCTAAGATTAAACAGCTGTTAGAAAATTTAGATGGGGTTGATTCGTTTATTGACGATATTATTTGTTGGGGCCGCTCGAAGGAAGAACATGACGAAAGGTTAAATAAATTATTAAAAAGGGCAACGGAAATAAATTTGAAGTTTAATAAGGATAAGTGTAAGTTACGTGTAGAGGAAGTAACGTACTTAGGCCACGTATTCAATAAAAACGGTATGAGACCCGATCCCGAGAAGATTAGGGCTATAAAAGATATGCCCACACCTGAGGATAAAAAATCGCTTGAGCGATTTTTAGGTGCAATTAATTATTTGTCTAAATTTATCCGGAATTATTCGGAACATACTTTTCCATTAACTAGATTGCTTAAAAAAGAATCCGTATGGTGTTGGGACTCCGTGCACGACGCGGCGTTTGTTAAATTAAAAGATTTGGTGTGTAATGCGCCGGTGTTGACGCTATTCGACGCGTCGCAGCCCGTGGTAGTTTCTGTAGACGCGAGCTCGGTGGCGCTGGGCGCCACGGTCCTCCAGGGCGGGCGGCCTGTCGAGTACGCATCGCGCACGCTTACCGACACACAAATGAGGTACGCGCAAATAGAAAAAGAAATGCTTGCGATCGTGTTTGCGTGTGAGAAGTACCATCAGTACATATATGGTCAAAAGAATGTTATTGTAGAAACTGACCATAAACCATTAGAAAGTATTTTCAAGAAAGCATTAGACACTATCCCAGTACGCTTACAGAGAATGTTGTTACGTTTGCAGGGCTATGACTTAAAAGTTACCTATAAACCTGGCAAATATATGTATATACCCGATACCTTGTCGCGCGCGCCTCTTCCAGACTTATATGATGACTCAATAAGTAGATATGTTGTGTACCAAGTGAATCAATTACTGGACAGCATACAGATGTCACAATCTAAACTTAAACTCGTAAGGGATGAAACTGAAAAAGATGAGACCTTGTGTCAGTTAAAAGAATATATAAATAAGGGTTGGCCACAGAACAAACGTGATGTTATTGAAAAATTGAAATGCTATTGGTCATACAAAGACGAGTTACAAATAATTACAGACATCGTGTTTAAAAACAAGCTTGTTCTCATCCCTGCCGCGTTAAGAGAACAAATGCTAAAAATCATTCATGACGGTCATCAGGGCATTGACCGCTGCAAGAGCCGCGCGCGAGAGGTATTGTTCTGGCCGGGCATCACGCGCGACATTGAGTTGTATGTGCGGCGCTGTGAGGCCTGCCAGGAGTGTCAAAATGCTCCCGCTAGGGAACCCATGTTGCCAGTACCTATTCCAGAATTGCCGTGGTGTAAAGTAGGAATGGATATATTTGAGTATAGAAAGCAATACTTTCTAATTATGGTTGATTATTTCTCGGGGTACATTGAGGTGGCTCAGTTGAAAAATATGACATCGTTATCTGTAATTACTGTAATGAAAGAGAATTTTGCTAGATACGGGATACCGCAAACAATAATCACAGATAACGCTACTACATTTACAAGTCGGGATTTTAATCGGTTCAAAGGTCAATGGGGATTTGAGCACATAACATCTTCTCCCCACTACGCCCAATCTAATGGAAAGAGCGAAAGAGCCGTTCAAAGTATAAAAAAGATTTTAACAAAATCAATTAATAGTGGTACGGATTTTTATCTAGATTTGTTAAGCTACAGAAATACGCCGCGTGGAAACATAGGTTCTCCCGCGCAATTGTTAATGGGTCGAAGGTTAAATTGCAGGCTGCCCGTTCATCATAGTTTGTTAGAACCGGTAAATATGAACTTGCGGTGTCATAAGGCACTAATTGAGCAACAAAAGAAAACAAAAACAAACTATGACAAACGTTGTAGGCATCTTGCAAAATTAAATGTTGGCGATGACGTAATAATAATGGACCACACTACTACTACTAATAAAATGAGAGGAAAAATTGTAAAAACATGTAGTGCTCCTCGGTCATACATAATAAAAAATCGGAGAGGTATGGAATACCGTCGTAATCGCAGACATTTAATTAAGTGCGAGCCGAATCCGCCACCGCCACCGACCGCTCAGCCGCCGGACCAGGGTTCGAGTCCGATCGATGTAAAGTGTGCGCCTGCGCCTGCTGTCGAGCAGGCTTCGAACCCGTGTACAAGTGATACTACCCAGACTACTCAGCCAAACGAGCCCATAATGACTCGTAACAGAGCTCGTAAAATGGGTATTGATATCAATGCTTTGTTTTAGGTATACCTACCAATTTACTTGTACTCATTTAAAATAACTTAAATAAGTATATAGTCTATAGCTATATTATGTAGGTACGCTACTTTTATCTTTAATATTATTATTCTCTCTTCTCTTTGTTTAATTTTTTTTACTCCCTTTTTTCTTTTGAAACAAAGAAGAGAGGAATGAGTGTGTTATTGTTCTTGAGTTTACTTTAGTGCATGCTTATTATTTTTAAGGGAAAGATGTTGTAGGTAGTTCAATAACGAGGTATCTACCCGTTATTATTTTAATAAACAGTTGTCATCTGAGCTCGGTGTTTGATTTACTACACTATTCATAACGTTATCATATACACCTTGGAAGCTGGAAGGAATGTCAGGCGCTGTGTGGTTTCGGTATAGCCCAGTTTCACAGAATTATTTTACTTAAAATTCAGTTTTTTTTCATTGCAAGTGTGATCACTCTGTGTGTAACTCCAGGGGTAAAAATATTGCAAAATGCGCCTGTCGTGAATCTATAGACCTCAGACAAAATATGTACTATTCATAACGTTATCATATACACCTTGGAAGCTGGAAGGAATGTCAGGCGCTGTGTGGTTTCGGTATAGCCCAGTTTCACCGGAACGAGCCTTACTTCGATATTATTTTAGGAAATCACAATAGGTTCGGTTAGTGTAAGTGCTTAAGGTACGTACCGTTGTAGAGGGAATTCCTTTAATAAGCTGAGGAGAATTTCGCCGTCCACATTCTTGTCGAGGGATCCCAGCTTCTGAGCGCTGAGGAGACTGGTGTCGGTGCCTCCAAAACTCATTACCAGGACGCGGACGCCAGTCTTCTCGTAGTAGTCCTCTTTCTGAAATTGTTATTATGTAGGTGTCAAAAATACCTATAAAACTACTCTTGGCGGAGAATGGCAAAATACTAAGAAGAGGAGAAAAGGGGAGAGCAGAGACTACATTTGGGGAGGATATCTCTAACTAGTCTCACCACTGATTATCGTGACTTCGATGGAATCGCTGCAATAGGTTTCTGTCTTCTTAAATTCTATCTTCTTAAACACCTCCCGGCTTGTTCGCCAAAAGTCTATGGTTTGTCACACAGCTGCGGAAAGCGAGTGCCATTAAGGCTGGTGCAGCCCCGTCCCTAGGTGGCAGCGGATCAAGAGCCTACAGTGTCACGCAGCATTTACAGTTACGTAGTTTGTAAAAAAACTACGCTTTTATAAAAAAAATACTTACACCTATACAGTTGCTGAACTGGATAACAGCCGCCTTGGTGGCAAAGTAAATGGGCAAGGGAGACCTCTGGCAAAGGCCGGCGCCAGAAGCTATGTTGATAACGGTGCCTCCTTTACCACCTTCATCTGTACGCATCAGCTCTAGAGCTTTCAAGGTGCTGGTGATCAGAGCAGTCTGGAAGTATATTATGTAATTATTTAAATTTATTAATTATTATTATTTTTTATTTTGTAATTGTTTGAATAATGACAACTAACTGACAATAGCAAGAAGCGCTGGCAGCATGAGAATTACGTGGTCGTAGGTTCGAACCAATGGGGTTTTTCGAGCGTAGGTAAGTAAGAAAACTACGAATTACGAGTATAAAAAATAGTGAACTATGATTTAGACGTACCAGCATCAGCTGCCTGTCTAAAACGAAATAATAATAATAATAATCTTTTGATCTATCATGTGCAGTGACAAGAATACTGACTGGACACGGCAAGTTGAACACACATGTTTCTAATTAAAAAGAAACAAGACGCGACATGCAGGTTCTGCGGAGTCGTAGCACGGTACGCTTATCACCATGCCTGTCACGTTCTAACAAGTATGTGAGTGCGAAAGTGACGGACTTAGTGATAGGGGAAACCATGCTGCGCGGGCAGGAGACTGCAATGCAATGCACATTCTCTATTCCTGCAGACTATTAATGTCAAAAAGAAGTACCTACTTAGGGCGGCACGTGCAACGTTGCAACCTTTATGAGGTACAGAGCATTACGGCCAAAAGAATATGGAATTTCCTAGTCAACGGACATTAGTAATGAACTATAATGCAGTGCTTTGGATCACTGTTATGCTGTGAAATGTAATGAATAAATAATAAATAATAATAGATCCATGCTGGTCGATGTGGCACTCAAAAAGGCCCACTAACACCACAATAAACTATCATTTGATTTAGTTCAGATTCCTACATATTTTTACCCACTCGCAGCTTTCAACCACAACCGCAACCCTTTAACCAGTAACCACACAGTCAATCATAGTCGGACTTGAGGAACGGCAATCCGACTCCGACCGACTATTTGGTTATTTATGAATTCTCGCTCGAGTTTATACCTACCTACCGACAATGAGCAACTCAAACAGGACTTACCACGTTAATCAAAATTTCTTTCTTATACACGTCTGGAACTGTCAAATTTTGGTTTTAACTGATAGGCCGATATCGTCCGGCGGACTGGGTGGGCCCCTTTAAGATTTACATATTAGCGCATGTGACAAATGACAACTCGAGGCAAAATGCGAAGGGAAAAACCTAGCGATGATAAAATATGCTGATCGTCGATGCTCTCGGGGCAAGCTATTTTTTAAATACCGTATTTCGTATAATTTTAACCCAACAAAAACATAAATGTGAAATGAGAGCCAAGTGTCGTTGTTGACTCGCCAACAAAAGAATTGAGATCTATACCTACGGGTGCCAAGTTCTGTCCTGTGCAGAAAATCCTGAAATTATAAAGGATTTTATTTGAACAACGACACATATTCTTAATATTGAACTTGGCTCACATTTATATTTTTGTGGGGATATCATTACTTTTTGTACAAAAATTATTAGTATTCATCATAAAAAGCAGTTTTGCCCAAGCTGAAAAGGAGAGCTAGCGAGGGTCAATTGTAAAAAAAAATCAGTTTTCAGATTTTTTCCTTTATATACGCCTATCTACCTTCATGCCAAATATCAAGTTTCTAGATCATCTGGAAGTGAGTTAGGTTTTTCATTGATACATACATACATACATACATATAATCACGCCTATTTCCCGGAGGGGTAGGCAGAGATCACAGATTTCCACTTGCTACGATCCTGGCATACCTTTTTCGCTTCCTTCACTTTCATAACATTCCTCACACACGCTCGCCGGTTTAGGGTGCTCTTGACCTGGCCTTTCTTCAGGATTTCCCCGATCTGATCAGAGAAAGTCCGCCGAGGTCTGCCCCTTCCAACTCCCGTTTCTACCTCTCCCATAAGGGACACTCTCTATGTTAGCCTTCTTTCACTCATTCTTTCCACGTGTCCAAACCATCTCAACATACCTTTCTCAATTTTTGTCACTACATCTTCGTTCTCACACCACACACACTTCTCAATGCTCTCATTCCCACTGCATTCACTTGGCTCTGATGCCTCTTCTGCCATACCCAACTTTCGCTACCATACATAAGTGTAGGCACCAACACCCCTCTATGCACAGCCAACCGTGCTTTTTGCGACACATTTCCAGCACTCACTCTCCTTTCAATGTCTTTATCATGCTTACCGTCCCTAGTGAACAAGGTTCCCAGATACACAAACTCTTTCACTTGTTCTACTCTTTCTTGACCAATCATAATTTCACAATTTGTCATATATTCATCCTTTTCAAATACCATTACTTTCGTCTTGCTTACGTCTTGCTTTTTCATCTATAAGTGTAAATTAATCTAATAATCGTAAATATGTTTTTTTCATCGAATTATCAATAATTTTCAGTTTTTAGATTTTTCCCTCTATCATCTAATAGTCTACCTTGATGTCAAATTTCAAGTTTCTAGGTCATCTGGAAGTGGGTTAGGTTTTTGATCTATAAGTCAGTCTTAGGGAATACATTTTTAAAAACGCTGTAATCACTTTTCTTGTTTTCTATTGTTGCGTCTTTTTACGACATTTCAAGTTCACTATTTACAAAACATTTCGTTCCCGATGCAAACTTTCAACCCTTTTTTCACCAACTTATGAAATGAATTTTCAAAAACAGTAAAATCAATAGTCGTCTATTCCTTTACCAAGTTTGAAGTTCCTAGCTTAAAAGATAACTTCTACCACATATTAACTTTACACAACTTAAATGAAATGAAAAATGCTTTATTGCCACAAAAAAGTAGGTACAGAATATAAAATAACCTAATTTAAATAAACTATTCTAATAATATTAAATATACCTTATAAACTTTAATATATATAATGTGGCAAACGGTTTTGGCGTCAGCATGATGCTGAAAACGCCCGCCAACATGGGTGACACTTCAGCGCTGTTTTTCAGCCAGAACCAGATTCCCTACGCACTTCCAAGATTAACTTAATAGGGGTTAACTTAGGGGTTGAATTTTCAATAACTTTAAATAACTTTCTTTGTAATCTTATATTATGTCTTTCTAAGAAGTTTAAAAGCATTTGTGATGTATTAAAATTTTCAACCCCTTTTGAACCCTGCTAGGCGATTAATTTATAAAAATGCTGAAATAACTTTTCTTGTATTTTAATAATATGCCTTTATACAAAGTTTCAAGTCCCGTACTCAAAAAATGTTTGTTCTCCATAAAAACTGTCAACCCCTTTCTCACCACCTATGGGGATGAATTTTAAAAACGCTAAAATTAGTTTTCTCTGTATTCTAATAATATGCCCGTATAAAAAGTTTCAAGTCCCGCGCTCGAAAAAAATTAGTCAGGACACTTACTTACTTACTTAAGTACTGCTGTGGCGCGACGACCCGAAGTGGATCTTGGCCTCCGACACCAAAGACCGCCATGCTACTCTGTCCAAAGCCGTTTCTATCCAGGTCTATATCTGAGGTCTTTCTGCACTTCGTCTCTCCAGCGGTACCTAGGGCGTCCAGACGGTCTTCGGCCACTTGGTACTCCAGAGTACGCCCTCCAGACTGCGCGATCTTCCCCCATCCGGACTATGTGCCCGAGCCATCGGAGCCTGGCGGCTTTCGTTTCTCCGATGATGTTCGGCTCGGACACCAGATCTTCAATCTCCAGGTTCCATCCTCTCGACGTGTGGGTCCCAATATCTTGCGGTAGATCTTCCGCTCGGCTACCAGCAGCGCGCGCTCTTCTTTTTGTGTTAGTGTCCAGGCTTCGCATCCGTACATAAGAATTGGCCTTATGACCGTTTTGTATATTCGAAGCTTCGTGTTCCTGGTCATTAGCTTGGACACTAACACTTTGTGCAGGGCAGCAGCACAGCGTAGAGCATTCTGGATCCGGACTTGTATCTCTCCCTCTCTCTGGTTGGTATCTGTGACGATGCATTCAAGATACTTGAACCTCTCCACGCCATTGTATGAGGTATCTCCCACTGTGAGGCCTTTCAGTCAGGACACTTGCATTTAATTATATATATATATATATATATATATATATATATATATATATATTATGTGTATATAGAGCGCCACTCTGCCCTATTCTGCGCCACTTCACTCATAAATATCTTCTATATATGTATACATTTACTATGGCAACCTTTCATTTTATTCTTAGTGAAAAATGTGAAACAAATTCACAATTAGACGCCGCCTAGTAATTCGAGAGATATTTATAGATTTCGGAGCGGCATTTAAACAGAATTTAGCCTCATTTTGATTATCAATCGCAGCCCATCTGTGGCATGGCACAAGTAAGTAGGAGCGAGATGCACTTTGAGTGGTGTAATAATGAGACCTACTTTATATTTTTATCAATGTTCCGAATTTGTTGAATGTCATCTATCTAAAAAACGACAACACTGGATAACGGATAAGATAATAGTTATTTATTTTACAAGGGGGCAAAGTTCTTGTTTACCGCTCGTGCTCATATATTATATAAGTATATTTCATACTGTTATGCTGTATTATAAATAAATAAAATATTGATACCCGAGCAAGCGAAAGATGCCAAAATTTTACCACGAGCGTAGTGAGTGTTTCGAGAAGTGTAATCTTAAGCGTTGCGAGGGTTTCAAGGCACGAGGGTTGAACAAACTTTGCCTCCGAGTGAAACACAAAATTTTTCACCACACTACACAGGAAAATACTGTGAAATACCAAAAATATCAAACTAAATCAAATCCAAATGAGTTACTTAATAAAAAAATATCATTCAAAATCATCAATTAAAAGGTCTGCGATAGGGTCGACTATACTGATATTTTACAAAACGCCCTTTGGGTAGTTTTTAAAACCAAATATGTAGCGGTGAATGCTCTTAACTCTTAATACAGAGTTTATTACGGCTGCTAGCAGAGTGTCCACCGTTGTGACTGCGCCAACGGGTCAGGAGCTGGAGTAAAAATTTAATTCAGTAGTTCGGCAGCCGGAGTGGTGGTTCCAATTAAATGGCCTGCTATTAAACAGGGTAAAAACTATGTTTCTCGTATTCCACTTAATGGCACACAACCGACCAGCAAACCGCGCTGCAGATGGTCCAAACGACAAAGCTGCAGCTTTATTTTTTTGGACCCATGCTCCAAAAGTTAGAGGGGGGGGGGGGGGAGAACACGTTTTTTTTCTTTTGGAGCTATTATTTCCGAAACTATTCACTTTATCAAAAATAATTTTTAAGAAAAAAAAACCGACTTCAATGGGGGATGCCGCTGAAAGTTCACTTATTGTTGATGGTGCACTCTTAGATTCCAGACAATGAAATGAAAAAGACAGCATCTTTTGCCTAATTATGTAGAAAAGGAGGTAAAACCACCCACTTTTCTAGTAGCATTTCGTTTTTGTAAGGGTCGCAGTTCTAACCTAACCTAACCTACTTTTCTGATAGCATTTCGTTTCTGTAAGGGTCACAGCTCTAACCTAACCTAACCAACTATTCTGATAGCAGTTCTGTTCTGTGAAAATCGCATTAAAAAAAAAACACTTTTCTAGTAGCATTTCCGGGTCCGGGTGTGGGTTCGGATCCGAGTCCGGGTCCGTGTCCGGCTGTCCGGGTCCAAATTTAGGTCAGAGTTCTGTCCGGGTCCGGGTCCGAGTTGGGGTCCATGTCCAGACCCGGGTCAGGGTCCGAGTCCGGGTCCAAGTTTGGGTCTGGGTCCATAAGGAAGAGAACAAATCGCCAAACGTGAACTATGTGTCATTGAAGAGTTCCATTCTGATCATCATCAGCAGTTCCACTTCATCAAATGTCACTTTTTTATATTTCTATTCTATTCTAAAAATATGTGTCCATGTGTTGTGAACCATGGGTCCAAAAAATATGAATAAAATCTTAAAACAAAAGCTTTTAACAAGTACTCTCAATGGAAACTATAGCGAACATGATCGGTCCAGCCGTTATTGAATTGAAGACTTATACCTACAAAGCACGGGTCTCCTCACACCACCTACCTTCGCTCCTTCAGCCAACAACAGCCTCACTATCCCCGCGCCCACGCCGTTAGCGGCGCCCGTCACAAGCGCGACCTTGCCGTTCAAATCGTGCGCCATGCTGCCCATGCTGCGTGTGCGCCGCTCTGCGAACTGCAGCTGAATGCGCGGATGATGTCTAATATACCCCGGCCACATACCTCATGCGTATTATGAAAAAAAAAACTGGTCAAGTGCGAATCGGACTCGCGTTTCAAGGGTTCTGTACATCACACAATTTTTAACAATGTTTTTTACGACCAGATGTAACGGGAAGTGTCATGGCGTGGTGGCTTATATATCTCTGAAACTATGCAATGCAAAGTAGCTTGGATAGGAAGATTAAATTCCGAACAATAGTACAAGTGTACAAATGCGAAGACCAAAGGCCGAGCTCCGCGTAGGGCTGAAAGCTCTGTGTGCGTCAGCGAACATGCCAGACGCGCTGCAATGCCGTGTATAATAGTGTTTGTATCAATTACTCGTAACTACATCGCGCTATGCTACGAATGTCTTACGATCATTTGATTATTTTTGTATATCATAATTTATTACGTAAGAATGTGATTCTGTTTCTTTGTTTTCGAAAAATAATTCGTGTAATTGTGACCCGCTGGCTTAGCACGGTAGCATTTTTATCGCCTGTCACCATGCCTGTCACGTTCTAACGTGATAAAAATGCAACCATGCTGACACCGCAGATTCTATGATAAAATTTCAACACAATAGAGAATATACTTAAGGGTTTGTGTTTTATCATGTCATGAAATAGTAGATTGTTAACCAAGGGAAGAAAGGCACTCATTTCTGACGAGGTACTTTGACGCTCGAGCGCAGTGAGAGCGTCAATAGTCCGAGGCTGAAATGATGCCTTTCACCCGAGTTAAATACTTCTTTTTATTTCGAATACGAGGAAAGTAAAATGCATGTGTTTTTTTAAACATGACTAAGTATAATTTTTTACAGTATTTCTTGAGGGTACTTTCAATTAACAATTTAGGCAAAAGTATCGTAATTTATCGAATGGGGAGTCAAATATAAGAATGGAAATTGTATAACAAATCCATTTACACTCAAAATTTAATTTCTTATCGTAAATGTTTTTTTTAATCGTACTTCGAACGTAAAATGCTCTAGTGCAGACACGTATCATTTTCTGCACACCTTTTAGAACAACAATGACCCTCTTTCAGAGCATGAGAAATGACAAATAATAATATTAGCCCTATCGTGTCGTAACCATAGCTATGCTACGCCCAAAAAAACTTATTAGTCAAAGCTAAAACTAAAAGTCGTATTCTATAAAGAAAAGTTTGAGAACCCTAGTTTACTTCACCTCAAAATGGGATAAGATTGAAATATCACTTTTTGGAAAATCGAATTTCAGCAGTAAATAACGGTTTTATTTAAATTTGCCATACCGTTGGATTTATATGCATAAAATATACCTACGACGCGTGTAAGCGATTTTAAAAGCTATATCGATCTTACCCCATTACCATTTCATCTTGTCCTAAGTTTTTTTTTGTTACAAGTGTAACTTCTAAGGTTGTTAATACTAAAAGGATGCCAAAAAAGCGTTTTTTTTATTAAGTATAAAGAAAAGTTTGTACTCTTTACAAAAAACATAGTTTTTGTACCTGGTCCTCAAGCCGTTAGTACAATGGAGCTTTCACGAAAACACTACTCACCTCGCCTAAAACCCGATCAATTAAGATCACAGTATTAAGTCACGATTAAAATGTAACTCTAGGAATCTTACCCCAACGCTCTCCTTACATTGCCAAAGCAAGTGCTGCCATCTACCGTCCTCGTACGTTTTCTTGTGCATAGTAGGTTCCGCCATATTGTGGGCTACATACGTAAATGCGAAGTTTATACTTCAAATATAGGCGCATTTGAAGTATAAACTTCACATTTACGCCTCGCGCCAAAAATCTGAGCTCCTGTGCTGCCCCCTATAGTTCATGCACGCTCCCTATAAAGTTACCAAATTGCACGCGAGATGGTGCTTTTCGATTAAGAATTTTATTAATGTTATTAAGCGTAAATAACCGTTCGTTGACCGAGCATTGGCGGAGGTCTCCGTTTCAGCTTGGGCGAAAATGTTTTCGTATGTCCGGATCTCCGGATGTTCTCGTCTACAGGTCGCAATGACAACCGATTCTCGTGAATTTTTGTGACCAGGTTCGATGATTGAATAGTTATTTATTGATATTGATTAAATAGATTTTTTTTTTTACAAAATGGCGGAGCCATGAATGAATGAATGATTTATATGCATATGAATATTGGGTTACATAAGTAGGTACATTTATTGAGGTACTAGCTTTTGCCCGCGACTTCGTCTGCGTGGAATTACTAAATAGAATGTTGAGTTTTTAAGATATTATTGATTCCCCATACAAACTTTCACCCCCCCTTTTTATACCCTTAAGGGATAATTTCGGGGATAAAAACTATTCTATATCTCTATATACCCACATTTCAAACTATCTCCATACCAAATATCATCTAAATCGGTTCAGCGGTTATTGATTCCCCATACAAATCTCGACCCCCCTTTTCACCCCCATAATGGATGATTACTGGGATAAAAACTACCCTATGTCCTTCCCCGGGACTCTTATACCAAATTTCAACTAAATCGGTTCAGCGAGACAGACGCACTTTCGCATTTATAATATTAGTATGGATAAGCTGTGTTGGCGAGGTCTACAGCTCACAGAGCCACTAGTCAAGTTGTTTAGTTACCAAAGAACATCTACGTTTTACACGCCGAGTATGATAAACACAAATAGAGGGCAATGGAAGTATAAAATAAAACCACGGAATTTAGATTTATACTGAAATTTATTATACAAAACCTTGTAACCTCCGTGTGCCGCTTTCAACCTCCCTGACACTTCATTTAAGTAGAAAGAATTAACAAACCTCACTGAATTTGGTTGCCTATCTACATGTAGACCCAGCTGTAAAAGGGTATGGCCACTTTATGAATGAATTCCATTCATATTGTGTCCATACAAATTTGCAGCTCGCTATACCTACATGCGGTCAAATATGTTCGCCCAAGATCTCATATGCCCTATTGACGTTGTCAGTAATGTCCTTGGCGGGGAGGTCCCGGGTTGAGATCCAGGTACTGCCACTGGAGCCTTTCTTGTACGCATCGATCACACCCTGGGCTGCTGATTCCACCCTGTAAACAGATAGGCAAACTTAATAAACACGGTGTCAATTTAATTACGGATCAAAGGCCTTCGTAGGCCAATCATATCATTTCCGCAATACCTATATGCAGCCTAGCCTAAAACAATTTTCATTTCATCACACTTGCGCTGTAGGGGAGAGGGGGGGAAGGGCGGGTAATCAAAATCAGTGAGATATACAGGAAGTGGAGCATTTCTAGAGACTAAGCTGAAAGGATAGTGTTATCTAAGTATTCTAAGTGATCTACAATCGAGTTATACCTAATCGTAAAGCTGGATTAAAAAGTAAAACAAAATCATTAAAATCAAATATTTTTATATCAGTGATAACCCTACAAAGTTATTTACATTGTAAATAGCATATCTCATGCTCTAGCTCAACAAATCATGTCTGTGTCTTACGCAAATAAATTAAAATTATTGAAATATTTGTATCACTTAATAAAATATTTTATTTTAATATTTAATAAAAGGTTTTAAGTATTAGTAATAGCGCATTCGGATTAAGTCTAACCTCGAAATCCTTCCAAAGTTATGAAATTTGGTATGTATGTTAATTAAAGGTCTTTTTCATGTCCACACAATTTGACATTTAGGGACCTCGAGGAATCGCAGCCATCTTGGAAAATGTGTACCATCCTGGACAAGCCACACACTATATATATAATCGAATTTAAACTATCGTGAGACATATTATACTATATATATAGTTTACTATATATATAGTTTGTCATAGGACTGTCTCATTTCAAACATAGACAGAGAGAATCATACTATCTTTGTCTTACAATAGTATTAGCACCCAAAAGAAAGGGATGAGTATAATTTTCCTGGTTGTTACTGACTGACAAATTGGTTTGACCATCTATAAATTAAGAACTGTAATAGATGTCATATATTAAAGAAAAAGTTAGTAAAGTTTTTGTTACGTAACTAGCTCGAGAAAACCACCAAATTTCACGTTTCTAAAAGATGTCTTAGATATGTTAATCAGCCAGACAATTAACATAACTTCCTCTTGTTACCCGCACATTAAAATCAAACCTATTCATTGATTACAACAATCTATAAGTATGACAATGTCGTCAATAGCATACTGCCTAATTTGGAACTGTTAATAAGGGTTTCTATCAGAAATCAATTTATACGAATAAATAAATAGGAGTAAAGAACCATAAAATAATCCTCTTACAGGGCCATGATAACCCAAACTCCCAAATGATGATATTTTAAAAATAATTGAAATATTAGTGACAATAATCTGAGCAGATTCGAAGAAAATAAAAAATGCTTTTTTTGGGTAACTTCTTAGTGTTGTCTGAATTTATCCTTTTTATTTATAGTTCTAGCTGTTACTGTAAGTAATTAAAATATTCTACCGTAATCCTCATCCTGAATGCCAACATTACATTTTTATTAATAACTTTGTTTTTATAAAACGGCTTATTCTTTTAAAATAAATGATAATGTTACTCGGCCGCAATTCAGTGATTGCTGATGGTTTTCATTAAAGACTGCATAACTATACAGTAAACTCGTACCTATATCGCACGTAATTTAAGTAACAAACCAATAAAACAATAATTAAATTAAATTATACTATATTATTCATGTCAACTTCGAAATTGAGATTTTTTATTTACATACAAGATATATACAGTGGTACTACGTAAACGAAATTAATAACTAGCTTAAATCTAAAATAGGCCCTTGAGCCATTGTACCAAGGATACCTATATTTTTTAGTTAGTATTGTAAATAGTCCATATCATAGTTTACGGAATGGGGTTGGCCGGTCGAAATAATTAGCAGATGGCGCCAGCATAGCTTGCCCTTGTTTTAATGCCCTGGATGCCAGCCCTTTAAGCCAAATCTTATGGAAAAAGGGGCAAGCTATGATGGCGCCATAACCCCATTATGGTGACTCATTTTATCGTAAAAAAGAAGTGTTTGTACCTTCACTATAATATTTATTGTATTGAACTAATGTTGAGAGAAAGATTATTCATCTTAGTTCCCTTTTTTACTGAAGATTGAAGTAAAAATAAATTTTGTGTGCAGTCCCGAAAGTACCGAAAATACCGAGATAACCCCGTTTCATGTTTGGCTGTTACCGAAAATCCCAGTTCTTTTAAACAGTACCGGTTCTGCAATCCCTAAAGTACTGTTATACTTCTATACCGATTACATTTTACATTGCATTCCTCATTTACGTAGGTAACCATTGGTAGTAACCTTTCTTATTATGCTACTGTTAGATTTCTATGGGTTAATCAATTTATTTATGTGCTTTTCATGTAGTTATGTAACTCTCCTCTTTGTAAAAGAACCAGGGGTTATTACGTACAGCTACGGGGTCCTACAATTTCCTAGACGATCACATCACTTTTATGGCCAATAGTTTTAAATGCAAGACAGATATAAATCACATCCTTAGTTAAACTAGGTTTGCTTTTAGAGATCCCTAACGATTTAGGTCAGTTCTTGGGTTCTATGGGTTCTTGGGCCTTATATGGGATAGAAGGGGTAGAGTGACTAGAGTGTAGGGTATTATAAGGAGTGTCGGGGGTCTTGACCATCACAAGCTCCTAGATACTAGTTTGGACCCTTTAACTCAGCGCACGTTGTGCGAGTCTTCAACTCGAGCTAACGAGCAATATTAAACCTCCGAGTCTAAGAAGAGACTGCCTTCGATTTCTATTCTACCGTTTGTATTTTAATTATGGTTTGTGCTCAGTTCAGATGAATTGTTTGGCACGATGCCCACGGTTGCTCTGCACCGCTCGTCGTTTACAGGACATTCATCCTCCATCGTCACACCTTGGAACGTGCCTAAATTTCACGCGCTGTGTGGTTTCGGCATAGCCTACAGTTTCACCGGAACCAGTCTTACTTCAATAATATTTAAGGAAATCACAATAGGTTCAGTTAGATTGTATAGTAAGTGCTTAAGGTACGTACCGTTGTAGAGGGAATTGATTAAATAAGCTTAAGATGTTTTCGAGGTTTTTGTCGATCGATCCCAGCTTCGGAATGCTGAGGAGACCGGTGTCGGTGCCTCCAAAACACATTACCAGGACGCGGACGCCAGTCTTCTCGTAGTAGTCCTCTTTCTGAAATTGTTATTATGTAGGTGTCAAAAATACCTAAGTATAAAACTAGTCTTGGCGGAGAATGGCAAAACAAGTTGGACCGATAAAATCACAAACTAAGAAGAGGAGAAAAGGGGAGAGCATATCTCTGTCTCATCACTGATTATCGTGACTTCGATGGAAGAGTTGCAATAGGTTTCTCCAAATGTAGCATCAGCAGCAGTCTGGATCTGGAATTCTGTCTTCTTAAACACATGCCGGCTTGTTCTCCAAAAGTCTATGGTTTCGTCACACAGCTACGGAAAGCGAGTGCCAATAAGGCCGGTGCACCGCGGCCCTGTCCCTAGGTGGCAGCGGATCAAGAGCCTACAGTGTCACGAAGCTTACAGTTACCTAGTTTGTAAAAAAACTACACAAGTATAAAAAAAAAACTTACACCTATACAATTGCTGAACTGGATAACAGCCGACTTGGTGGCAAAGTAAATGGGCAGTGCAGAGCTCTGGCAAAGGCCGACGGCAGAAGCTATGTTGATAACGGTGCCTCCTTTACCACCTTCATCTGTTCGCATCAGCTCTAGGGCTTTCAAGGTGCTGGTGATCAGAGCAGTCTGGAAGCAGTTATATTATGTAAATAAGTTTGAATATTGGCAACTAACAGACAATAGCAAGAAGCGCTGGCAGCATGAGAATTACGTGGTCGTAGGTTCGAACCAATGGGTTTCTTGGAGCGTAGGTAGGTAGGTAAGAAAACTACGAATTAGGAGTATCATTTAATCTTTGATCCATCATGCGCAGTGACAAGAATAGTACGGACACTGCAAGTTGAACAAACACATGTTTATAATTGAAAAGAAACAAGACGCGACATGCAGGTTTTGCCAGGAGTCAGAGGAGACTGCAATGCAATGCAAATTCTTTGTTCCTGCAGACCACTAATGTCAAAGAGAAGTACCTGCTTAGGGCGGCACGTATAACCTTATGAGGTACAGAGCATAAAGGCCCAAAGAATATAGTAGAATTTCCTAGTCAACGGACATTAGTAATGAACTTTAAAGGGCCACTATAATAGATCAATGCTGGTCGATGTGGCACTCAAAAAGGCCCACTAACACCACAATAAACTATCATTTGATTTAGTTCACATTCCTACCTATTAGATTTTAACTTAATGAGCACACGCAGCTTTTAACCACACAGTCAATCATAGTCGGACCTGAGGAACGCCAATCCGACTCACATTGAGGTATTATGTAGGTATTTAGTTATTTATGAATTCTCGCTCGAGTTTATACCTACTATGATACTATGATACCTACCCAAAGTGAGCAACTCAAACAGGACTTACCACGTTAATCGAAATTTCTTTCTTATACATGTGCGCGGCATCGTTCATGATGCCAGCATTGTTGACCACCAGGTCGAGGCCCCCATGGCCCACTACGACGGACTGAAACGCCGCGAACAGCTGATCGTCGTTCGTGACATCGCACTGGTAGAACTTGCTCTTATTGGCGCCATATTCAGCGTTTAACTCGTTTTGGAACGCTGTCCCTTTAGTCTCATCGATGTCCAGAATGGCGACGTGCTGTGTAAAGTATTTTTAAATTTAAAATGCTATTATATAGGCAAAATTCCCTGTGTTGACCCTGTTATGAAGATGATGTTTATGTAACTTGCGCCTTAGAAAGTAAGTGCTGTAAGGTGAATTACCCCCCTAAAGGGGCCCACTGACTATCGTGCGTCGGCGGACTGATAGTCAGTTGGGCCCCTTAAAGGGGCTCTCCCATTACCGGTCCGCCGGACGATATCGGCCTGTCAGTTGTTTGAAACTGTCAATTTTTTGTTCTAACTGACAGGCCGATATCGTCCGGCGGACTGGTAATGGGTGGGCCCCTTTAAGATTTAATCCTACCATACATATTACCGCATGTGACAAATGATGTTTGGTGCCTTTCACCCGAACTCTGACGAAAAGTAGATTGTTTAACTAAACAATACGAGGAAACCAAAAATACAGCATTATCAGTAGGAAAAAATCATGGCCATACGTCTATTACTTTATTTAGTAGGCTTAATTAAAGTACTTAATAGACGTATGGCCATGATTTTTTCCTTAGAACTTACTTTCAATCAGAGACTTTCCATATCTGCAATATTGATGAAAAACCGGCCAAGTGCGAGTCGGACTCGCGCACGAAGGGTTCCGTACCATTACGCAAAAACCGGCAAAAAATCACGTTTGTTGTATGGGAGCCCCACTTAAATATTTATTTTATTCTGTTTTTAGTATTTGTTGTTATAGCGGCAACAGAAATACATCATCTGTGAAAATTTCAACTGTTTAGCTATCACGGTTCATGAGATACAGCCTGATGACAGACGGACAGACAGACACACAGCGAAGTCTTAGTAATAGGGTCCCGTTTTTACCCTTTGGGTACGGAACCCTAATAACATAAATATTTTAGGAAACTGCAGTAATTTTATAATGATTTGTTAATTAAAGAATGAAAATCAGCGGGCAAGCCTCTTACGTTTTAATTTTTTACTTTTATGATTCCGTACCTCAAAAGGAAAAAACGGAACCCTTATAGGATCACTCGTGCGTCTCTCTGTCTGTCTGTCCGTCTGTCACAGCCTATTTTCTCCGAAACTACTGGACCAATTAAGTTGAAATTTGGTATACATATGTAAGTTTGTGACCCAAAGACAGACATGTAACGTAAATAAATGAATTTTAAACACGGGGGCTACTTTTGGGGGGTAAATGAGAAAATTAAAAAATAAAGTTTTTCAAACCATATCGTGTTACATATCGAATAAAAGAGCTCATTGTGAGAATCTTAAATATATTTTTTTTATAATTTTAATATATTTAGTTTAGAAGTTATTCAAGAAAATAAGCAAAAAATGAATATTCCCCGCCTTTATCTCAGAAACTTCTGGGTCTAAAATTTTGAAACAAATACACAAAATAGATCTTTACCTATAGAAGACAGGAAAACCTATTAGAAATGTGCAGTCAAGAGTGAGTCGGACTTAATTACTTAGTTTTTGATCCGACCACTACGGGGTTTTTAAAGCCATTTCACTCACGTTTCACATAAAAATTAAATTGTGTAATGTACGGAACCCTTGGAACGCGAGTCCGACTCGCACTTGGCCGGTTTTTTTTTTCGTTCTAAAACTTCCAATAGTCAACGTCATTACTCATTCAGCCAATGAAACTGTTATAGAGATATTAAATTACAATTAAATGAGTAAAATAAGCAATTTTTATCTTACATTTTACTTTATCTACATGCCAAATATCTTTAAAAACCCATTTAATGTCGTAATAACGTTTAACTGTGGCTGTACGTGTTTTTACTATGAAGGGGAAACTTGTGCGATAACTCAAAAACGGCTAAACTGATCATGTTCGTTACAGTTTTCATTTAATGTCTTTCTTAAGCTCTATATTTACGATTTTTTTCATATTATTTGGACCCATGGTTCAAGGGGAGAGCACATTTTTTTTTCTTTTGAAGCGATTATTTCCGAAACTATTCACTTTATCAAAAAATGTTTGTTGAAGACCCGTATTCGTTTTAAAAGACCTATCCAACGATCCCACATTGGAGGGTTGAAGGAAAAAAAATACACCCCCACTTTACGTGTTCTTCTAGCTCCCTAACATATATTATACAGGTTGGCTAAAAAATAAGTGCACTCCCGTTGCCAGGGAGGTTTTAGGATTATACTGAGTAACTTTTACTATAGGACCAACCACGAAATCGCGAAAAAAAATTTAGCCTCCCATACAAAGTGGACCAGCCAAAATGTATGAAAGAGCTAAATTTTTTAGCCACCGCGTATAAATATTATTTATTCTAATCTAGTCACCTTTATGAAGCCTATACTGAAATTAAATGTACCAATTAAATGTGTTCAATGTGTAACAATTAAATTTAATATGTAATACCTAACTATAGTGTTAGCGATGCGCTCACTATACAACTACTACTTATACATATTACGTAGGTAACTAGTTAAGTTTTATTTTAAGGAAACTTTGTCATATTAATTTAGAAGTTAATGTCTAATACTTAAAGTTCAAAACTGTATGACATATCTTATGCAAGTAATGTGCATTATGTTGCTATGCGCCGGCGGCAGTCAGCAGTCAGTCCGCTGCTAGACGCGATCCTTTTCACTCGACTGTATATTGTATCCGAAAATCGAATTAAAATTCATTGTCAAGTTTCAACTTTATCTTTTCATTCCTCGCGCCAGTGACTACGATCTACACCTACTGATATGAAAACCATCACATGTAACTTGGTGTTATAAATAAAGTACATACTTTATTTAATTATGTGGTGTGGACGCAATAATAAAATAGGCTCGCCTTTCCCACTTGATTCGATTGTAAGATTGTGACCGATCATATCTCCTTATGCTGCTCGGATGCAAAAATACCAATTTTCGGGTACCTCCCATACAAAATGTTTTTTTGTTTCTTGAAAAATATTTGTCGCTTTTTGCCAATGGTGTGGGGTATCGTTGGATAGGTCTTTTAAAAAGAATAAAGGTCTCCACAGCCATATTTTCATAGAGTGAATATTTTCGGAAGTAATCGTTCCGGAAGAAAAAAAAATATGTGTCTTCTCCCTCTAACTTTTAAACCATGGGTCCAAAAAATATGAAAAAAATCAAAACAAAAGCTTAAAAGTAAGTACTTTCAATGAAAACTATAGCGAACATGATCGGTCTAGCCGTTATTGAATTGAAGAAGTACCTACAAAGCACGGGTCTCCTCACACCACCTACCTTCGCTCCTTCAGCCAACAACAGCCTTACTATCCCCGCGCCCACGCCGTTAGCGGCGCCCGTCACAAGGGCGACTTTGCCGTTCAAATCGTGTGCCATGCTGCGTGTGCGCTGCTCTGCGAACTGCTGCTGAATGCGCGGATGGTGTCTAATACCCCAAAAAAACCGGCCAAGTGCGAGTCGGACTCGCGTTTCAAGGGTTCCGTACATCACACAATTTTTAACAATATTTTTTTTTGTACTAGAAACGTGAGTGAAATTTCTATTTCAGTTTTATTTTGCCATGTAGGTATACAAAGTTATGTCCGTCAATTATTGCACATTATTTCCTTAAAGCTGTAACATTTTTAATTATTCGACTAATACAATTAACAAATACAATCGCATACTTCTTAGTAGGAGATACCCTACCTTCACCCATACGTCTGACTCTGACGGATGAAACTTATATTTTATGAAAGATAATATGTTCCTGAACATAAATAAATAGAGTTGCCTAAAGAAATATGGTCATGGCTATTTTTAATAAATTTTTGAAAATATATTTTTTTCTTAAAATTTCACCGATTTGTCTGACGCACGGAATAAGTTCCAATGGAAAGTATACAACTTCTACAACATGAATAAATTAGGTTTCCTATGTTTTTTCGATCACTATTATGAGGTTGCCGTGTTTAAACAGGTGAGTTAAAATCGATAATTGCACCCATCTGTCTGACGCTTGAATTATATATCAAAATAATGGTAATTTTATTGCGAATACAATGGTATAGGGTTGCCTGCGAAAATCCGGTCACAAATAAGGGTTGCCGGGCTTTTAAAGAAAATAAGAAGGAAAGACTTTTAGCGATGACTCAAAAACGGCTTAACTGATCACGATTGTTTTTAACTATTTTCGAATGTGTTTATTAATTACTATTTTTGTTATTTTTTTCATAATTCTTGGATCAATGGTTCAAAAGTTAGAAGGAAAAACCCTTTTTTTTTTCTTTCTAAATAATTATTTCCGAAATGATTCACTTTATCAAAAAAAATTGTTCAAAGAGCCGTATTTATTTTGAAATACCTATCCAACGACACTCCACACCATAGGGTTGAAACGATAAAAAAATTGTCACACACATTTTGTTCCTTTCAAAGCGTTTATTTCCGAAAATATTCACTTTATCAAAAAATGTTTTTCTAAAAACCCCTATTTATTTTAAAAGACCTATCCAACGACATCCCACATCATAGGTTTGAAACGAAACTAAAAATCCTTACATACATTTTGTTTCTTTCGACTTTATCTAAAATTGATGATTGAAAACCCCTATTCATTTTAAAAGACCTATCCAACAATACCCGGCACTGTAGGTTTGAAATGAAAAAAAAATCCTTACATACATTTTGTTTCTTTCGAAGGGATTATTTCCGAAAATATTCGCTTTATCTAAAATTGATTATTGAAGACCCCTATTCATTTTAAGACCTATCCAACAATATCCGGCACTATAGGAAAATTTTATTTTTACATATATTTTGTTCCTTTAGAAGCGATTATTTTCGAAAATAGTAACTATCAAAAAATTTTTTGTTACAAAAAACCCCTATTCATTTTAAAATACCTATCCAACGACGTCCCACACCATAGGGATAAAGTGAATATTTTAGGTAACAACCGCTTCTAAACGAATAAAATATATGTATAAAAATAATTTAGTGCCGTAAAATATATGTAAAAAAAATCACAAAAATAGTGATTAATAAACACATTCGAAAATAGTTAAAATAATCGTGATCAGTTAAGCCGTTTTTGAGTTATCGCTAAAAGTCTTTCCTTCTTATTTTCTTTAAAAGCCTGGCAACCCTTATTTGTGACTGGATTTTTGCAGGCAACCCTATACCATTGTATTTGTATTCGCAATTAAATTACCATTATTTTGATATATAATTCAAGCGTCAGACAGATGGGTGCAATTATCGATTTTAACTCACCTGTTTAAACACGGCAACCTCCGGAAAAACATAGGCAACCTTATTTATTCATGTTGTAGAAGTTGTATACTTTCCATTGGAACTTATTTCGTTCGTCAGACAAATCGGTGAACGGTAACATATTTAATCACCTTTCATTTTGTAAAAGTTGCCATGTCGCTAAAATACAATGGAACCTTCAAACCCTCCTCTCCCCCCCGGCTCAAGGGCTACGGCCGGGGACTGTTGTTACACCTAACTAGTGCAAACAAAGTTACGAAGTCAAAACTTGTGTTCCAAGCATTTCCCTCTATAACTTTTTTTGAGCATGCACGCCTGGCCTAAACGCCGTGGGCCCGCCGCGCCGCGCCGCTTCTCTTCTCGTTCGCGAATTGTTCGCTTACGTAACGTAAGATGCTGCGTATGGGCACAGATTATATAATAGTTCTTATCTCTTCTTATATACTTATCTCTCAAAGAAAACGCAAATTCCTACCGTTTTGATACCTAAGTACACAAAAATACAATGGAGTGTCCTTCAACGCGTCGCTCCCGGCACCGCGCGCGCCGACACAACGCTAGGGTTGCCGACGCTTCTTTCAAATACTTAGGTGTCTTAGGTAGATATTTATAAATGTGTCGTTAAAATCATTACCTACATCTTTAAAACAATTTAATAGTACCTACGTAGCTTGTGACTATCGTAAGAATAATAACAGGTGTAAGTAGCTAGTATATTGAGAATGTACTTACTTTTCCTCATCTGTCGAAAGAGGAAAAAATATATACATTTTATTTGTCTTGTTGTTTCTACATCCGTCATTTCACTACAAGCTGTTATTATTTCGTGACGAAGACATTTCTATGGCATAAGTAGGGCGCGGTGACGTGCGTGCGTGAGCGCGTGTGGCAACCAACTAGCTGGCTTTAGTGGCTTTTGTACCGCCGGCGGGACGAGATTCGTAAGCATAGATCCGATCTCTCTCGGAGTTCCATAGGCCTGGTAAGGGACGAAATTACGGGTGCGTCGAAAAAAATTGTTTTATTGGGTCTCCACTATTGTAATGTTGTCACACGCGTCGGGACGAGTGTGGCAGCATGTACGATCTCCCTCGGTCCAGACGGGACCTCGGGTTATGTCTCGACAGCTCAGGGATGAGAGGGCAGAGGGGTGAGTAAAGAAACATTGATTTATATCTCTACAATCTACGGGCTTTTATGCCGGTTTATTTATAATAGGATCAAACGGGTATGCTAGAGCCTACGCTAATGCGCACGGGACGGGATCCCTTATTCGGGATGTTAATGACGGGCGCGAATCCCTAATCTATCCGCGACAACCATACGGGGTTGTGCTGACCCTCGGGACGGTCGGCAGGGCCAGGCTTACGGTGTACGGAACGGGATCGGGGTTGTACCGAAGGGATAGAGTGCTAACGCGTAACCACACACTGCGCTGCTATTCCTTCGGGCGGAGTGACGGGATCTCGGGGCAAGGACAGTGTGCTGGGCGTCTACCACGCTCCCGGCACTACTGTCCCCAAGGGTAAGGTATAGAATCCTCTAGCAAGGTACCCGGGCTGACGCGTGAACCACACACCGCTCAACGTACCGAGGAAGAGGGGGAAGGAGTCTCTAGGGAGCTGACGCGTGAACCACACACCGCTCAGCTAGAGTGCAGTGCCCCTAGCAGCCGATCCGCGACTGCGAAGAACACTGCCCGATCGCTGCGAGTGCGCGGGGTTATATACGGTTCGGCGCGCGGGGTGCGCGGCGCGGTCGGCGGTGGGGCGCGGCGCTCGGACAGGCGGCCGGTTCTGCGTGGCTGTGTTGTGGTGCCGCCTTGTATGTGTGCGTGCTGTGGCGCGTCATCACAGTCCCGTCCCGGCTGAGGAGATTTTTACCTGTAGGGGAAAAATCACCTGTAATCGTGTTTATTTATATTACTTTAGCTTGGTTAAAAATAAAAATTAGACTGGGAAAAAAAAGTGGGCTGTATTTTTTTTTTTACACACTGTATACGGGGTTGACACATGTCGCTAACGGCGACTAAAATATACTCGGGTGTCTACTAATTCCTGTTTTTATGTTCACTTGTAGTGATAATTATAATCCTCTTCATACCTTACTATATTTCTGGTTGCGGTTGCTAGGTCCCCTTACCAGTCCACTGATGGTAAGGTGCCATACTTATCGTCCTGTGCTAGCAGCCCGCGCACAGGTCGTCCGGTTCTGGTTCTGCCCTGGGGGCGGTTCCTGCGCTCCCATCGGGCAGCTGGGCTGCCGTTATCCTGGTTTCGCTGGTGACGGCTGGTCTGGTGTCGCGAGTGACGGTGGGTTTGTCGTTCCCGCTTCAGCCTCGCTACTGGGTCCGTGGAGTTCCGACTGTACTACGCCCACGCCGGGCCATAGCACTATATCGGCAGTATTCTATTTCTGAAATTTCGGATAATTTTATAGTAGGTAGTTAGGTTTCGCGCTTATGGTTTATGTTTTGTTTCTAGTTATTTAAATTTTATTTTATTTCTTGTTATGTTATATTTATATCGTTTATCTTTTTCGTAATAGTCCGTTTGTACCCTTTTGGAGACATTTCCGAGGTTGGGTTCACTTAATCTGTGATATTCTGGGTTTTAATTTTGAGTTTTTTTATTTTCTAAAATTTTGGTTAGACCTTATGCGGACTGTGTACGGTTCATTTCCGTGCGCTCGACATAGTTTGTTTACGAGTTGCCGTGTTCTACGCTCCCTGCAAGAAGCATTGAATGATCAGAGAGTTATTGTCGTTATTTATTTCGCGGTTACGGTAATTTTAGTATTGTATCTCGTTGTTGGATTTTACTCTTCTGTAGGTAGTTACTCCTATCTTTGGTTATAATATCTCTCGGTTGCCGGCTCTCGTGTGCGGTGCGACTTATAATGAACCCTATTCCTTTTAATGATTATGCCGGCTTTCGTTTGCGTTCTTGTATGCTATTTTGCATGGTACCTATACCCTATACCTAACTGCCGGTTGTGTGGTCACGGGACGGTTATGTTTTATTCAGTTGGCGTAAAGGTTTCATATTCTTTATATTATGCGCTGTTACAACTTTACGTTTGCGGTTTTTTTTTTCTTGTAGTAGGTATATAACTGGAGATTTCTATTCTAGAATGATGTATGGTCGGTCTTATGTACTTAGGAGCCAAGTTAGCGGAATAGCTTTTTTCGGCGTTCGATAATGTGAAATTTCTTCTTAATACTTGGTCACGTATTTTAGGGTTCCACGGGCGTTTGTTTTTGTCGTAATAACTTCTTTGTATTGTTGATGTTTTTTCTTGGTTTTTCCGTACTATTTCATGTCGTTTTTTAATTTCTTTAACCTGTGGTTCCGGGAATGAGTTTTGATTGTTCTGAGGGTTCCGTAGTTCTCTGCTATATCGTAGGAATGCGGGTGTATATTTTGTTGACGGTTGGACGGGCGTATTTAGGGCAAAATTAAATTCGGTTCGGTATTTATCCCATGTTGTATTCTTATTTTCGATGTATGTGGCTATGTTTTGCTGTTGTTTGGGGTTCCGCGGGTAATATTTCTGTTTAACTGGTTCTGAGTGGTTCCGTTTTGTATCCTGTAATTTGTTGTTGTGATTCGTTCTGGATTTTTCTGGAGTATGTCTTGGTAACTTAATATCTTCTCGTTCCGGCGGTTTTGTCTCATTATCGGTGTCGGTTACGTCGTGTTGCGGCCATCTTAGGGTCATTCCGAGCCGTCGTAGTACGTCCATGCCGATTATTATTTCGGTTGCTGTAGGTAACACTCGTACCCAGTGCTTTATTTTGACGTTTTTTACTTGTAACTCCACCAGGATACTCTTTTTGGCTTCCGTTCTGTGTCCGTTTGCTAACACGATCGGTATTCTAATATCTTTTTCTAATATTGCTTCGTCCTTGCACTCGTTGTATGTTTGTTGATTGATGTACGTGTTCGTGGAGCCGGTGTCGATTAATCCGCGGTATTTCTGTCCCATTATTTGTATTTTTGTGTACGGACGGGTGTCTTCCCTTGGGCTGTCAGACACGCCTAGGGCTTCGGTTTTCCCCCATTTCTTGCAGCAGTCTTTGCTAAGTACACCTAGCTTTCCGCACTTGCTGCAGAATACTTGCCGTCTGCCTCTGCATGCCTCCGCATCGTGTCCTGGCTTTCCACAAGACCAGCAACACGTCTTCGAGTCGTAATTGGGGTTTATTTTGCGGTGATCTTCGCAGTCCTGTGTCCTTGATTGGCACGAATCATGTGGCCTACTTGGGCCTGCGGTATACGTCGTTTGCGGGTTACTTTCTGGAGTTGCTGTTTCCCAGCATGTATCGCTGTCTCCCTCCGATGCTGCGGGCTCCGTTTCGGGTGTGTTTAGTGTGAAGCTTTCGTACTCCTTTGCGAGCTTTATTAAACTTGTGAGGTCCTTGAAATCCTGTTTTTTAATATACATTTTATAACTTTTCAACATGTTTTCATGTATGCGGTGGTTTCTCTGGTTCGGTGAGGCTTCCGTGTCTTCTTATTAAAGTTTGTAGGTCCGTCACGTATTGTGTAAACGTCTCCCTATTTTGTTGTTTTCTCGCGACTATCTTAGCGACGAGTTCTTCCTCGTAATTGCTTGGAAAATAATATAATTTAAAACAACTTACGAACTCTTCCCATGTCGTCCATTGCTCTGCGTTATTCCTGTGCCAGAGGAGTGCTTTTCCTTGCAGGATACGTGGCAGTGCGGGTAATATGTCTTTATTTTGAATGCCACTTGCCGCTACGAGCTCTTCTAGCCTCTCAATGAAGTCTACTGGACAATCGGTTGTTTTGAAGGAAAGGTTCCACTCTCTTATGAGTTTCGTGATTGTTTTCGCACTGTTGTCGGACATGTTTCTTGACTTACTTTGTTTCGGTGTCTGGAAAGCGGCTTCTTCTTTTAGGGTCTCGACTAACCCTTTTCGGATTTCTTCTACGGTTCTGGTTCGGCTCTGTCGGTAACTGCCTCTATCAGCTCCGAGTTTTTTAAGCGGTATACCCAAGCTGTTGCTTTGTAGCGGACTTGTGGTATCTGTCACGTTAACTTACCTGTGTTAACTATCGTGTGTCGGGACTGTATTTCGGGCGGGTGGGATACGCTATATTATGTTTTTATACGGATTTATCTTTTAATAAAAATAAAAACAACTTTAAGATGAAATAACCTGAGTCCTCTCGAGCGATTGAGCTCTTACGCGAGTTTTTGAGTTGGGCGCCAGATGTAATGTTGTCACACGCGTCGGGACGAGTGTGGCAGCATGTACGATCTCCCTCGGTCCAGACGGGACCTCGGGTTATGTCTCGACAGCTCAGGGATGAGAGGGCAGAGGGGTGAGTAAAGAAACATTGATTTATATCTCTACAATCTACGGGCTTTTATGCCGGTTTATTTATAATAGGATCAAACGGGTATGCTAGAGCCTACGCTAATGCGCACGGGACGGGATCCCTTATTCGGGATGTTAATGACGGGCGCGAATCCCTAATCTATCCGCGACAACCATACGGGGTTGTGCTGACCCTCGGGACGGTCGGCAGGGCCAGGCTTACGGTGTACGGAACGGGATCGGGGTTGTACCGAAGGGATAGAGTGCTAACGCGTAACCACACACTGCGCTGCTATTCCTTCGGGCGGAGTGACGGGATCTCGGGGCAAGGACAGTGTGCTGGGCGTCTACCACGCTCCCGGCACTACTGTCCCCAAGGGTAAGGTATAGAATCCTCTAGCAAGGTACCCGGGCTGACGCGTGAACCACACACCGCTCAACGTACCGAGGAAGAGGGGGAAGGAGTCTCTAGGGAGCTGACGCGTGAACCACACACCGCTCAGCTAGAGTGCAGTGCCCCTAGCAGCCGATCCGCGACTGCGAAGAACACTGCCCGATCGCTGCGAGTGCGCGGGGTTATATACGGTTCGGCGCGCGGGGTGCGCGGCGCGGTCGGCGGTGGGGCGCGGCGCTCGGACAGGCGGCCGGTTCTGCGTGGCTGTGTTGTGGTGCCGCCTTGTATGTGTGCGTGCTGTGGCGCGTCATCACACTATCATCATGCAAAGTGGCTTGCTTCTATTTTAAAATGCAGCTTTTCGACAAAAAAGCTCCATAACCAGTAAGACTAAAGAATGTCCCTCCGCGACTGCAAGACTTTGCTGTACAAGTCTCTGCTGGAGACACTACTGATGGGAGACCATGGCTACCACAAGTTGAATGTTCAGGAGGTAAAATTTAGCCTACCTAACCTAAGTTTTGCACCATGCATTAAATAAAGCACCAAAAGATTAATAGAGAAACGTAGACAGCAGTTATTTTTAGACACAATTTCTATTTTAAAACCCGTATAAAACTATAAAAAGGAGGTAATTTGATTGTGGCGTCACATGCTAGTGTTTCATATAAATTCCACAGTAGCAAAATCGTTTTGAAAGTTCGAAAAAGGGTAGCGTCAGACAGTCCTCAATTCACATGAAGGGGCCCACTGACTATCAGTCCGCCGGACGATATCGGCCTATCAGTTAGAACAAAAATTTTCCAGTTCCGAACAACTGACAGGCCGATATCGTCCGGCGGACTGATAGTCAGTGGGCCCCTTACAAACATTATCAACGACAATCTTATTGAACATCGGTGTACCTTATTGTCTTTAGAATAGAATAGTCAAGTTTTAGACATTTTGGGAAATGGTATTATTGGCAAGTATAACGCGATAGTCTAAATGAATTATAGTCATATTACGAATACGGTATATTAAGAAGTAGGCGTAGTCATTTCGAGCTTAGTCATTATGAGAATAATCTGTTTTGACATTCTGATATTCTAGTAACACGTTATTATGATATTTGGCTGTATCAAACCGGAATCCACATACGTAGGTACATCGTAAACTTGTTTACAAAGTTAGCTGCTTTATATAAAATGCCGAATCACTGTGACACGATTTCCGTAATTATTATCAGCATTGAAGCACTGTTGTGACCTCGAATTGTTTATAGTACCGACCGAGACCGTATCATTTGCTACGCCATCTGATACCCTGATAAGCCTCATGGGCCATGGCACACGTTCATAAAAGTGATGCTTAGTTTCGACAAAATAGAAAATAAAAATAGAATTGGCCGAAACCAATAACCAAAATAAATAGTACCACTTCCGGTGACAAAAAAAAGTTAAATTTACGTCATCTGATACCTAGACAGTGGGGGGACACTCCTCCTTTCGGGCAAACTCGGCTGCGTTCGTCTGAGCATTGCTCCGAGCAATTATTAGGGTTGGCACAACTTGACGTCCCTTTGCGTGCACGGCCACCGATAAGGTAATTACTTGAATCTTGACAACCCAAAATAGCCGAAAGGGACAGTGCCATACAGAAACGGACAGCATGATTCGACCCTGAATCGCTGTCAAACTTAGGGTTTGTAGGAAGTGTCCTTTCTGTACGGTAGTACTATTACTTATCCTGTGACCTAGATGAGACTTGGCAACAGACAGGAATTTATATGTAGCTTCAGAAAACACTCGTCTGCCAGCTCTCAAATGGCCGGAAGTGAGCCTGCCGAGCATTTCAAAGGTATCGCCATCTACTACTACAGGCGCTAGGTAATTAATTAATCAAATCATTGTATCTAGATAATATTATAAGTGTTTGTATCAACTACTCGTAACTAGATCGCGCTATGTCACGATCATTTGATTATTTTTGTATATCAATAATTATTTACGTAAGAATGTGATTGTGTTTCTTTGTTGCATAATAGAATGACGTAATATTTTATCTCATTACTACCTACTTAGCCACTTAGCAAAGGTTGGATGATTTTCATAAACGATAATTGACCGAAGCGTTAGCAAAGGTCTCAATTTTAATTTTATCTTGGGCATTTTGCTTTCGTATGTCCGGATGTACTCTACATGTCGCAATTCTTAACCGATTCTCGTGTAATTTTGTGACCAGATACTATGATTAAATTGACTTTTTTTTGTCGATACAGTTTTTGTAATTTTTTCAAAATGCGGAAATTGGCATAAAGGACTTAAGCGCCAATAGCGTCTATGGCGCTTAAGACCATTGTTAGTTCACTGCGATAACGACTTAACGAACTAAGTATTTTTCACTTTTTATTTTCTAACCTTAACGCGAGGTCTACAGCTCATAGAGCCACTAGTAAGTTATTGTATAATAACTTTTTGACAAAAATTTCATTTTTGGTACAAGCTTTTATCGCTGACTGTACTTATCTTTCCACAGGCACAGAATAACTTATAGTACTACCGTACAGAAAATTCACTCTTTCACAAAAGCCAGATTTAGGCATAAAATTATACCTACGCTCGCCGCCTGCAAGCGAAATTGAAACTTATAACTGCGCACGAACCGTGAATCTTCTTTGCGCGCCGCAGTTTTATGACCGAGCTGCGAGTGTCGGCACGGGGTTGTCACTTGACAAGTTTTTGTACCTATACCTACTAATTTATTATTTTTAAGATAAATATGTATGAATTACAAATGTTGATTCTGTAAACATAAAATTTTTAGCCGGAGATAGTAGTCTGATTCTCACGGAAGTAGGTATGCCACAGAAGTACTAATTCCTTTGAAAATATGTCGGTCAATATAGTCAGGAATTTAAAAAAAATGTTTTTTCTGCTTCCTTGTTCTTCCGTTTATTCAGACATCCGTAAACAGAACATTATCTTTTATACAGATTAGATCGCGATTTAGGTTTCGAAGCCATTGAGTATTTACAATTTTGCGCGAGCGCCACGTGACACGACTATCGTGCGAGCCGAGCGGCAGCCCACTGCCATACACCTTCCCGGGCGGTGCCCCGGCCAAATATACCTAAACTGCGCAGTGACACCCCCCTGCCACAGGCAACTAATACTCATCGAGACAATTCTAAAAAAACCTAACCACAATTGGGTTTCGTTGTTTTATCATAGAGTTCCTGTGGCCACCTCCTTTCTCCATCATCAGATCAGTTTGATGATACCATAATATGGCATGGACACGACACCCGACTTATCGGAAACTGGGAAGTGGGTCAAATTTAACTTGCAATATTTGACCTTTATAAACATAGTTACATACATAGGTATGTTACGGTCAACTTGATTAACCGGGCAGTATAATTAATGACCGGTCATCACTACACCTTATAAAACAAAGTGCCCCGCCGCGTCTGTCTATGTGTTTGTATGTTCGCGATAAACTCAAAAACCGGCCAAGTGCGAGTCGGACTCGCGCACTAAGGGTTCCGTACCATTACGCAAAAACGGCAAAAAAATCACGTTGTATGGGAGCCCCACTTATTGTATTCGGTTTTTAGTATTTGTTGTTATGCGTATAGCGGCAACAGAAATACTATCACGGTTCATGAGATACAGCCTGGTGACAAACAGACGGATAGACAGACAGGCAGTGGAGTCTTAGTAATAGGGTCCCGTGTAGTAGTAGTGAGTAATGAGAAAGCGGACGAGCTGGCGAGGAAAGGGGCGGAGACGGGATATAGGTCCGGAAGCGGCTCTGCCCATGTCAGCGGATGTCACGAAGGGAGTAATAGAGAAGGTAAAAGATATAAAAGCACAGAGAGTATGGGAAGAAGACGCTGGATGTAGACAGTCGAAGATGATGATTAAAGGTATAGATCACAGGAGAACCAGCTGTATCTTTTGTATAACCAGGTAAGAGCAGTCTGAGACTACTGACAGGTATCATTACGCCTCCTGTCCGCATTGTGGTAAGGAGGAGACTATCTTTCACTTACTAGCAGAGTGTATTATGTATACGGCACCGCGATATAATACATTCGGTAGAGACACGCTGAAAGAGAATAAACTAAAGAACGTCGAACTTAAAGATGTCCTTCTGTTCTGCAGGAAAACAAGAAGATTTGAGGAGAATAGTGTGGGAATGCCGCCGGGACAGTAACCTGCAGCTCCAACTTCAGGGAACTGGGCTGAATGAACACGTGATCGACAGCCCGTCTGCTTCAGGCCGGGCGTCCCTACACTACGTCTACATCTAATAGGGTCCCGTTTTTTACCCTATGGGTATGGTACAAAGTTATTTACATGGATACAGTATTAATCATTGTCAAACTATAGTACATTGTGATACAAGTGTGCTAAGTTGGTCATTACACACGAGGCGATATTGTGTGATTCAATAAGAAAGCCCATGTGTGTAATGACCAATGCACACGCGTTTTATACGACGTTTTTCAACACACTTGCGAGGAAAAAAAAGAAACTTTCATATTAATCAAATTTTAATTGTTAAAACAGTACATGCAGTCTTGCATCTGTCATACTGCCGGACGCCCCCCGCCCCGACCGCGGGCGGGCCGGCCGGGCCGCGGCAGGCGGTCGGAGGGCGCCGGTGCCCGCCAGTCCGACGTCCGACCAATTAAAGAAGGCTCCGTTTCCATGCCCATATTATTAGCAACCTTCTTAATTCAGTCGGATAATACAATGAAAAAGCACGCGTGTTTAATATCTAGGATTATGAGCTAAAAATCGGTGGAATAAAAACGTCGTTTTGAGCAAGTGCAAAGCAAGTGTGTTGAAAAATACGTTTGTTACATTGAGCATTTTATACAGATTATAATGGCCCTGTACACCATACAATTTAAATGAATATTTTAAGTTATCGTAAATTTTGCGCGTAAAATTCCACCGGGCTATAGTATTTTTCAAACGGCATGGGTACGCTGACAGATGTCATCTCAGTACTGCTCTGCGAGATTTTGCGTTTTATGGTAATCAAGTTTTTTTCAGTTACAAGTGTAACTTTATTCAAAGGTTTTTAATACTAAAATGATGTCAAAATGCATTTTTATTTTATTTTATTAAGTATTAAGATTTCTTTTTGCTTTACAAACAATGTAGTTTCATGTACCTGGTCCTCAAGCCGTTAAATGGAGCTTTCGCGAAAACTATCTTGTCTTAATAGGCCAGGAAATAAATGCCCAAAAAAAGGTATAGAGGGAAATGCTTGGAACACAATTTTTGACTGCGTAGCTTTGTTTGGACTAGTTAGGAGGGGAACATATATTTATATTTATTCAACATTACAAAAGTCCCCGGCCATAACCCTGGTGCTGGGGGGAGGGGGTTTGAAGGTTCCAATTTTCGGTTTTTCGATTATATCTCGGAAACTATGCGTCTGAGCGACTTGGCCTCTTATACAAAATGAAAAGAAAATTTAATTTGTTACAATTTTTATTTAGTCAAATTTTTCGATATCTTGTGTAGTTTTTGAGATATCCGCTCTTGAAGGTTTATTTAGGGCTCTCATTTTTATCTTGATTATCTACATCAGTGAAGCTGCTAGGCCGGGTTTGGGATCGTTTTCGTATAAATCGGGGGTGCTGAATTCATTTATGGTATCAACATTGACACCATTCCTAAGTGAAAATAAAATTTATAAAAATGATTTTACAGTACATATGGTGCTACTTTCTCGCACTAGTGCGTAAAAGAGCACTTTTCGTGCATATGTCGAAAGTTTAAAGGGCCATATGTACTGTAAAACGTTGTACGATACACGTGCTGATAGGTAATTCGCCACTCGTGTCGATTTAAAACACCCTGCGGTCGTGTTTTAATTTATCGCCACTCGTTTCGAATTTCCTCTTTTCCGCACTTGTATCGTAAATAACTATTTTATAAAACTCCTCTTTACGCTTAAACCGCCGAACCGATTTCTTTGAAATTTGGTATAGAGATGGTTTGAGTCCCGGGACAGTACATAGGATAGTTTTTATAACCAAAATCATCTTTTAAGGGTGTGAAAAGTGGGGTGGAAATTTGTATGGGGAATCAATAACCGCTGAACCTATTTAAATAATATTTAAGATAGTCTACATGTTTGATTTAGTTGATAATGATACCAAACATGACTTCAAACCTAAATTTAAACAGTATTAACCACAGGAATTCAACTACGGCGAAAAAGCTGAATTCCCCTCACACCAAATTTCACACCTTCAAAGTATGATTTTTAAGATAAAAACTATATTATATCCTGTCTCGGGACCAAAAACACCTATTTACCAAATTTCAACTAAATCGGAATTTTTACTGCGGAAAAGTGTCAATGTTAATACCATAAATGAATTCAGCACCCCCGATTTATACGAAAACGTTACCAAACTCGGCCTAGCAGCTTTACTGATGTAGATAATCAAGATAAAAATGAGAGCCCTAAATAAACCTTCAAGAGCGGATATCTCAAAAACTACACAAGATATCGAAAAAATTGACTAAATAAAACTTGTAACAAATTAAGTCTCTTTTCATTTTGTATAAGTGGCCCAGTCGCTCAGATGCATAGTTTCCGAGATATAATCGAAAAACCGAAAAATGGAACCTTCAAACCCCCCTCCCCCCCAGCACCAGGGTTATGGCCGGGGACTTTTGATATGTTCACCTCCTAACAAAGCTACGCAGTCAAAAATTGTGTTCCAAGTATTTCCCTCTATACCTTTTTTTGGGCATTTATTTCCTGGCCTATACATCGGAAGGATAAACTTCAATACGCCTCGCGCCAAAAATCTGACAGCTCCTGTGCTGCCCCCTATAGTTCATGCAAGCTCCGTATAGAGTTACCAAATTGCACGCATGATGGTGCTTTTCGATTAATAATATTCTTAATCGTGCTATAAAAAAAATTACGGTTAATAACCGTTCGTTGACCGAGCATTAGCTAAGGTCTCCGTTTCAGCTTGGGCAAAAATGTTTTCGTATGTCCGGATCTCCGGATGTTCTCGTCTACAGGTCGCAATTGACAACCAATTCTCGTGAATTTTTGTGAGCAGGTTCGATGATTGAATAATTATTTATTGATATTGATTAAATAGATATTTATTTCCAAATGGCGGCGCCATAGGTACATTTATTGAGTTATAAGCTATGTTCGCAAGGAGCTCACAGAACCACTAGTCAAGTTGCTTAGTTACCAAAGAACATCTACGTTTTACAAGCCGAGTATGATAAAAACAAATAGAGGGCAATAGAAGTATAAAATAAAACCACGTGTAGGCGACAGGTTAAATAAAAGGCGTAAATTCGCGAAATACGAGGCCAAAACTATGAGCGAGCGAGGAGCCAACGCGGCGGGTGTGAATTCTGGAAATGTACTCCTACCTACAGTTACATATATAGGTGCAGCGTATGACTTGGGCTCGCTACCGTTCATTGTTTTATGTAGCTTTAATTAGAATAGTTTACACTAGATGGCGTAACAAGTACCAAAATTAACCAACAACAATAAAAATTGATAAACCTAAAAGTACAGTTCACATAAAATATATGCGTCGCCTACAATCCCACCCCCTTAGTGATGACTAGTCATCACGAGCCATCTCTGGTGCAAGTAAGGCGACGCGTGTGACGGGACGGCGTAAAATACCGGTGCGCGTGCGGACATCGACCACGCGAGTACGTCCATCAGTACCGGCGTGTGTCGCACTCACTATTCCGTGCCGCCATGATCCACGATCTAAGTTAGGTTCGACTAGGATTACGTAATCTCCTACGTGTAAGGAACGCCTTTCGCGCGTCCACTTCTGTCGTGGAAGAAGTGTAGGCAAATACTCCTTAAGCCAACGTGCCCAGAACATATCAGTGAGACGTTGCGCTATCCGCCACTGACGTTTTAGGTGGAGGTCCTCGTTGTCGTACCTACCAAAAGCTGGTCCATTTGATGACGTGCCAATCAAAAAATGATTAGGCGTCAGAGCTTCTGGATAAGAAGGGTCCGTCGATACGTACGTTATTGGACGACTGTTGACCAAGACCTCAACCTCAGCCATCAATGTTGAGAGCGTCTCTGGGCGTGGTGCGCGTTCCTTGAGTACAGCTCGCAGGGATGATTTTACAGTGCGCACCATACGCTCCCATGCGCCTCCCATCTCTGGAGCGCCTGGAGGAATAAACTTCCACTCGATTCCTCTCACGAGTCCATCACGGCGCAGCGCATCGCTGTCTAGTTCAGCGATACTGCGTTTCAATTCTAAATCGGCGCCTTTAAGATTTGTCCCATTATCGCAGTATATCGCGGTAGGGGTACCTCTACGGGCTATCATCCGTCTCAAACCCATTATGGTCGAGTCAGTTGTAAGGCTTTCCGTTATTTCGACATGAACGGCTCGAACTGTCAGGCATGTAAATAACATACCATAGCGTTTTTGCCTACCACGACCGACGGTGACCTCCATTGGGCCAAAAAAGTCAATTCCGGTGAACGAAAACGGACGACGGTTGTGCTGCAGCCGGGCAGCTGGCAGGTCACCCATGCGCTGCGGCTGCGGCATGGCGCGGCGATATTTGCACAAGAGACAATGAGCTGCGACTGCGCGTACAGTTGGTCGCAGTTGCAAAATCCAATAGTGTTGCCTTAACTCATTAACTACTAGTTCTTGAGCTCGGTGCAGTGCTCGCCTGTGGTGGTGTTCTACGAGCAGTCTGGTGATTCGATGCTTGCCATCAAGAATCACTGGCCTCTTCGCAGACTCCTTGACACCCACAGTCTTGTCGATACGGCCTCCTACCCGTAGTAGGCCCGCATCGTCAAGATAAGGCGTTAACTGCAGTAGCCGGCTATCTTTCGATAACGGCTTATTTTTCTTTAAACAATCAATTTCTGCAAGAAAAGAATCATGTTGACATTTTTTAATCAACAGGTCCTCTGCCGACTGCACCAGCCCGGTGTCGATTCGATTACATTTACGTTGACATTTTTTTATAAATAATAATACCCTTGCAGTTGTCATAATTAATCGAATCCACGACGAAAAATTATTTTCGTTAGGTACCGGCAGCGTGCTAGTACAGTCGGCCGAGGACACGACGTTAATAATCTTACGTTCACAAACAGCCTCTTCGAGCTGCTTAGAACTCTTAAGATCCTTGGGCCACTCACTTTCGCGTTCACGCAAGAACCTAGGCCCCTGGAACCATACATCATCGAACTGCAGAGGTGGCGCATCCTCGCGAGTGGCCACATCGGCTACGTTTAAGGCCGTGGGCACGTAACGCCACTCTGACGCAGTGGTCAACTCGTCAATCTCACCAAGGCGGTGAGCGACGTATGGTTTATAGTCTCTTGGGTCACTGCGAATCCATTGGAGGGCGGTATTTGAATCCGTCCAAAAATACCTTTTGTTTGGCTTAATATCTTTGTGCTCGCTCTGTATTGTGGCGGCAAGACGAGCAGAGAGCAAACAACCTTGAAGTTCCAACCTCGGTATGGATACCGGACGAAGTGAGGTCACTCTGCTTTTACTAGCCACAAAACATACATTCAGAGTCCCATCTGAGCGAACAAAACGCCAATAAACAACAGCGGCATATGCCTTACTGCTGGCGTCACAAAAAGCATGCAATTCGGTACTTATAATGGTGGGGTCACTCACCCCATCCGCCGAATCGTCATAGCATCGCGTCCATGCTCCCGCGTCAGCGTAGTGCCGTGGTATGCGCAGCGATGCTAGTAGTTTAAGCTCGTTGAGCCACCTTACCCAGCACGCATGCTCCTCCGGTCGGATGCGGTTGTTCCAATCCACGCCACTGCGGTGAACGTTCTGAAATATTATTTTGCTCTTTATAATAAAAGGTGACAAAAAACCGTGAAGGTCATAAACCGACATGATGAGACTAAGCATTTTTGCTTTCGTAGGAGCCTCAGATCCATTTAATATCTCCTGTGGAACACGATTAAATGAAATTCTAAATCCAAAAGTATCATCTGAAGGATGAAACATTAACCCTAATGTGCGCTCAGTTGTATTCATGACTCCGTCCTTGAAGTGAACAGCTGATTGCGCGAGCGCATCGGTAGGTATTTTTTTCAATACCTCCTTACTATTGCTGGACCAGTTTCGTATCTCGAATCCACCGCTCTTGTGAATAAGAGTAATTTGTTCAACCAACTTAACTGCATTTTCTACACTGCTAGTTGAATATAAACAATCATCCATATAATGACTATTTACAATAACATTTACCGCCTCCGGATATAAATCATCGTACTTCGATGCATTTTTATTCTTAATGAATTGAGCTATAAAAGGACTGCAAGTAGCACCAAACAATAGACTTTGCATAACACATGTTTTTACGGGTGCGCCCGGAGATTCCCGCCATAAAAAACGAAGTACATGTTGATCTTCCGGCCTTATTTTCACCCTTAAAAACATGTCTTTAATGTCCCCAATTATAACTATTTTATTCTCGCGAAACCTGAGCATAATTCCCATAAGTGAGTTATATAAGTCTGGTCCCGTTAATAAATAACTATTAAGACAATTCCCATTTACTTTAGCAGCACAATCATAAACAAGTCTCAACTTACCAGGTTTGTTGGGATTCTGAATTCCGAAGTGCGGGAGATACCATACGCGGTCGGCCGAAAGTTCATTTTCCTTGAGCTCACGTGCATAACCAGCGGCAAACAGCTTGTTTACCTCCATTCGGTAGCGATCTGCGTACGCGTCGTCTTTAGCAAATTTGCGCATTAAAGACTGTAGTCGCGTTAAGGCAGCTTCGCGTGTATCTGGCATGGTGCATACGTCCTTCTTGAACGGCAGACCAACCTCCCATTGATTTCCGATAAGGCGCGCGGAATTTTCTAATATCTGCAACGCCCTTAAATGATCGCTATTTTCACGGCGTAAGGTTGAAATTCCTATGGAGTCTAGGGAAAAAGAATGTTTAATTAAATCATTTAATTCACCTATATTCTCGCTGTCTGTGTGACTGAGATGGAACACGTTGGCAGCGTTAGAGTGAGTGCGACCACAATTGCCATGAATTGACCAACCTAACTTGCACAGAGATCCATAGGGCTCGGTTTCACTACCATGAATGATTTCAATCGGAGCGATTAAAAAGTAATTATCTTCCCCAATAAGAATGCGCGGCATAACACGACTTTTACACACATAATCCTTAATATGAGATAAACGTTTACAATTTAAACTCCTAATTACAGACAAATCTTGTGCTGGTAAATGTAATTTAGACACTTTACGCAACTTAATGTCATAACTATTGTTATTGTTTTGTCCACTTATCTGAGCGATGACGGTCGGTACGGCTGATTGGTACACTTCTAGTCCAAACGCGTCGGTAAACTTTATAGAACGCGGTTGTTCACATTTAAGACCTAGCTCGGTTGCTAGGTCAGAGTCTATCATAGACACTGAAGAGCAATCGTCCAGTAGCGCGTATGTACTTACGGTACCTTTAGGTCCACGCAATCGCACTGACACTACTTTTACCATAACGTTATCCGTAGAAGAAGGTTTAGCACAATCCGATGTAACATGTGCCACGGTGTCGGGGGCCGAAGGTGCCGGCTCGGGGGCCGGCGGTTGAGCCTGCGCCGGGGCCGGCTCGGGCGGCGGGTCGACGACCGCGTCAGCTGATTGTGATGACGTAGGCTTCTTCCAGTGTAGTATCTTGTGGTGTGCGAGTCCACAACCATTTATGTCGCAAACGGGCGCGGGGCATGTTTCTCTGTCGTGTCGTGACGTCAGACAACAATAACAAAGTCCTTGCGATTTGATGAACTTCCATCTATCACGGCGCATGGCACGTTTGAACACACGGCACTCTGGTAGCGGGTGAAATCCTTTTGAGCAAAATTTACAATCTTTGTTTTCCTCGACGGCTTTAGTTGTTAATACAGGCCGATTAATACGGACTTTGTTATCACTTGAGTACTTTGCTGTAGTTTTTATTTCACTCAGCTTACTTTGTTCACGTACCTGTGTCATTCCAACTAGTGATAACATTTGTGCTTCTTGTTTAAGAAACTCAGAGATTAGGGTCAACTTAGGCTGGTCTTCATCTAATCTTTTGTATGCGAAATCGGTCCATTTGCCAATCAAAGTGCTCGGTAGCTTGTTAAGAACAGCTGATGCGAGCTCAGGGCTGCGTAGATAATCTGGCTTATTTAGCGCACCTATTGTTGCTACGCAGTTATTTACTTTAATTGAAAAATCAATTAGGTCATAATGGTACGACGTGGGTAACGAAGGTAGCTTCTTCAGCTGCGTCGTAAGGTTCATGATGATGACTTCCGATCGGCCAAACCTTAATTCGAGAGCTTCCATGACGGCTGCGGGCGGGGTGTTACCGATCAGCAGAGCGGTGACCGTGTCCTTGGCGTCGCCTCGCAGTGCTTTACGTAGTCTCTCCAGGTTCTCAGACTCACTGAACTCACAAACTCGAGTAGATTCCGTGTAAGCCTTTTTAAAGTGCAACCATTCGACGCTGTCGCCGCTGAAAATCGGTAAGTCTCGTGGCGTAGACAGGCGGCTAAGCAAACGATCCTCGCGCTTGGCTGACGAGTTCGTCATGATATCCTTCAAGGTAAGCGCTAGTTCTCGAATGCTGTCACTGGGGACATCGGGTTGCCGGACTATAGGTAAGTTGACGGGTGCTGGTGCAGGGTTGGGTGGCAGTGCTTGCTGCTGTGGCTGATAGGGCACATCTGGCTGCGGTATGTAAGTAGTTTCGTCGTGACCTTGACTCAACCATCGTTCGACGCTAGACCGCGCTCTGTTGCTAGGCGCACCTCCGCTCGCTTCACTACCGCGCTCATTTTCCCTCTGCGATTCTTCGGCGTCAACTTGGGCTAGATCAGCTTCTAGCTTTTTATCAATAAGTGCCAACTCAATCTGGGCCTTGGCCTGAGCGGCTTCAAATTCTAATTGCTTACGTCTTGCAATGGATGATGACGTAGATAACTCCGACTTGGCAGACGAAATCGAACCACGTACACTTTTTGGTGTTTCCATTTTCACTTGTTCCAAATCCTTCGGCTGTTTCACTTTTTCACTATCGGTGCCGAGGTCTAGGAACTTATTAACTATAGGTTCCGCGGGCGCGGGCGCGGGCGCGTTGCTCGATGTACTCGCCATTTGCAATTGCGTGCGCTCGAGTTCGCGGCGATGTTGTCTACGAGTTTTAACCTGCGATGGGGTCCTGTACATCACTTCTAGCACAGATTCGGTTCGAAGACCACTTTATTGTAGGCGACAGGTTAAATAAAAGGCGTAAATTCGCGAAATACGAGGCCAAAACTATGAGCGAGCGAGGAGCCAACGCGGCGGGTGTGAATTCTGGAAATGTACTCCTACCTACAGTTACATATATAGGTGCAGCGTATGACTTGGGCTCGCTACCGTTCATTGTTTTATGTAGCTTTAATTAGAATAGTTTACACTAGATGGCGTAACAAGTACCAAAATTAACCAACAACAATAAAAATTGATAAACCTAAAAGTACAGTTCACATAAAATATATGCGTCGCCTACACACGGAATTTAGATTTTTTGAAATTTATTTCAACAAAATAAAACTAAGATCAAAAACGATCTATTAAGATAAATTCAATAACTAATATAAAACCTTGTAACCTCCGTATGCCGCTTTCAACCTCCCGATTTTTACACTTAATTTAAGTAAATAGAATTAACAAACATTACTGAATTTGGTTGCCTATCTACATGTAGAACCAGCTGTTAGGGCATGGCCACTCTATGAATGAATTCCATTGATAATGTGACCATACAATTTTGCACCTCGCTGTACCTGCATGCGGTCAAATATGTTTGCCTAAGATCTCATATGCCCTATTGACGTCGTCAGTAATGTCGATAACGGGGAGGTCCCGGCTTGAGATCCAGGTGCTGCCACTGGAGCCTTTCTTGTACGCATCAATCACAGCCTGGGCTGCTGATTCCATCCTGTAAACAGATGGGCAAATTCAATAAACGGTGTCGCTCTCAGTAAGCATCATACGATACAAGGGCCAATCATAGAGAACCTCAAGAAGGGGCAGCTAAAATAACATGTAATGTAAGTAAATATATGTGCACACTGTGCGGACCAGTGCGGACCTAATCGCTATATACGCGGGCTGCTCCGGCTCTACTGATGCGATTGCATGAAAGATCCCTTTTAAATCTCTCAATGGTATAGATAATATGTATTTTTTGGTCCTGAGTTATGGATGTTTTCTATTCATTTAATTTTTAATCTATTAAGTATGAAATAAAATGAAAGAGAAGTAAATATAAAATTGTCTTATAGTATTTATTTATGTAAGTATACCATTGTGAGGAATTTTTCAGTATAAATTTATTGAGTAGTACTTAGTAAAAAAAAATTTAGAAAACGCTTTGTTTGTTTTATTTGTTTTTTTACTTCGACGTGTCGAAGCCTAACCAACAGTCAAGATGATCATTAATTAAGACTCCATATGTGCTATCATTTATATTTATTTAATATAAATATAAGACAGCATCTTTTGCCTAATTATGTAGAAAAGGAGGTAAAACCACCCACTTTTCTAGTAGCATTTCGTTTCTGTGAGGATCGCAGTTCTAACCTAACCCCATTTTCTGATAGCAGTTCGATTCTGTGAGGATCGAAGTTCAAACCTAACCTAACCCACTTTTTTAGTAGCATTTCCAGGTCCGGGTCCGGGTCTGGGTTCGGGTCCGGGTCCTGGAACGGGTCCGGGTCTAAGTCCGGGTCCAAGTTCAGGTCCAGGACCATGTCCAGATCCGGGTCCAGGTCCAAGTTCGGTCCGGGTCCGAGTCCGGGTCGGGGTCCGGGTTCTAGTCCGGGGCTGGTTCCAGGTCTAGGGATCAGGTCCATGTCCAGATCCGGGCCCGGGTCCGGTCCAGGTCCAAGTTTGGGTCCGGGTCGGTGACGAAGAGGACAAATCGCCAAACGTGAACTATGTGTCGTTGAAGAGTTCCATTCTGATCATCATCAGCAGTTCCACTTCATCAAATGTCACTCTTTTAAATGCAAAAGCTGGATTTGTCATTGAAAATACAAAAATCACTATATGTATGCTACATTTGAGGAGTTCCCTGGATTTTTCATGGATCCCATCATCAGAAATCGAGCTTGACATAAATATGTCTTGAAAACCTAACTTGCTTAACAAACATAACGAAGAGGACAAATCGCAAAACGCGACTATGCGTCGTTGAAGGGTTTCATTCTGATCATCAACAGCAGTTCCACTTCATCAAATGTCACTTTTTTAAGGTAAATACTTGATTTGTTAATGAAAATACTAAAATCATTATATAATGTATGCCTTTAACATTTGAGGAGTTCCCTCGATTCCTCATGGATCCCATCATCAGAACTGCGTTTTAACAAAAACGGGATCAATCTTACAATAGTCGGGATATATACTTAAAAATAATTTTTAGGAATGACAAAAGAATTTTCAGGAATTTTCAGGTCCAGAAATGACGAAGATATGGATTAACAAACATAAAAAAACATACAACCGAATTGATAACCTCCTTTTGAGATTTGGAAGTCGGTTAAAAAGAAGACCAGGGCCGTGTTGTATAATAAACTAAAACTAATGTTACAAGCGGAACTCCTTTTCTAATAAGTGGAAATAGAAAAGGAGTTCCGCTTGTAATATTAGTTGTAGTTTATTATGCAACACGGCCCTGTTTGCTTTTACAAGTCAGTCAGTCGAAGGCAACTAAATACGCAATATCGATAAAAAAAAACCGGCCAAGTGCGAGTCGGACTCGCGCACGAAGGGTTCCGTACCATTACGAAAAAAAAAACAGCAAAAAAAATCACGTTGTATGGGAGCCCCATTTAAATATTTATATTATTCTGTTTTTAGTATTTGTTGTTATAGCGGCAACAGAAATACATTATCTGTGAAAATTTCAACTGTCTAGCTATCACGGTTCATGAGATACAGCCTGGTGACAGACAGACAGACGGACGGACAGTCGGACAGCGGAGTCTTAGTAATAGGGTCCCGTTTTTACCCTTTGGGTACGGAACCCTAAAAACTGATGTTGAATTGTGATCGTTTATTCAGGGAATATTGCCAATTAAATGAAGAGCAATTCAACGTTGTATGAGGCTTAATAATTGACGAAATACAACCAAATTACCCAAATGAAATTAATGCAGTGGAACAATTACTCTTAACTTAAGGTAAGTTAACATTTTGAAATTATCTTCCCCATCCTCTTGACTAAATTCGTGACCACCGCAATAGGTGTAAACAAAGTCATTTTATCAAAAGTAGAAATTACAGAACTTAAAAAAAGTGCTATAAAGTCGTATAGGACCACTTTGTTGTCCGTCCGTCCGTTCGTCTGTCTGTCTGTTAAGACCTTTTATCTCTGGAATAAGTGGAGGTATCTTGAAATTAAAAACATAATTATACTCAGATTTACAGTCCCTTGAAGCTGTGAAAAAATCAAACTTCCAAGTTTACGTAAAAAAAATACGGCCGTTTATGCCGCAAAAAACGTATAATATTTCTACATTTTCTACACTCAAAGGAATCTAAATTTATAGAGTACTTCCCGTTGACCTAGAACTATACAATTTGACAAGTAATATCGTCTAACACTACAAATACAGGGATAAAACTATAAAGTACAAAAAAAAATTGTACGGAACCCTCGGTGGGTGAGTCCGACTCGCACTTGTCCGGTTTTTTCTAAGCAATATCTAACTCCATACAAAACCTAGCAGCGTTCAGTAAAAAGTATATAATAAATAAATTATTCGCATAGGTTTATAATTTTTTCATGGCAATAATGAGCATTCAAATATCCCTTACAATGGTAGGTATAATTAATAATATTGTAATCGCATGAGTAGATCCGGAGCAGCTAACAACTTTCATTCATAACAATCATTGGAATCTCCTTCGCACTTGCACGGCCTTATGAAGCGGGACTAGCAACAACTAGCCTTCCGTCCGGGCCGTCGTGCTAATAAATAATCTGCATACATATGTATGCATATGTATGGGTCCGGGATGCCGACATTTTTGCTGACCAGTTAGGCAACTTCCTAAAAGCGGTTATGCCTGTTCTCAATTCCATGTAATGTAAATGTATTTTTTATTTATCCGTCGATCTCTTGCCACCATCAATGTACCCGCTCTTCTTGAGCCGACTGGCATTATCAGGGATGATGGCAAGAGGCCCAATGGGGTGTCCTTGGTTCCTTGGAGCTTGGGACGGATGTTGGTGTGGGATGCTACCTGCGTAGACACACTGGCACCGTCCCACCTCCAATGGACTAATGTAAAAGGGGGCGGAGCGGCGGAAAGCGCCGAAACTTTAAAACGTAATAAATATAAGAGCCTCGGTAGAGAGTATCATTTCGTTCCATTTGGAGTTGAAACTCTAGGTCCATGGGGTCCCAGCGCGCACAAGTTGTTTGCAGAAATCGCGAAGCGTCTGGTTGACGTAACTGGTGACCGAAGAGCTGGCGGCTTCCTCGCACAACGTATCAGCATTGCGATACAGCGAGGAAATGCCGCCAGCATCCATCTGATAGTACAACGCCTGAACGGCCTATTTTAGATTTAAGCTAATTTCGTTTACGTAGTAACACAAAATATATATCTTGTATATAATAAAGAGATTTAATAAAAATAAAAATAAATATTTTTATCGACTCGGTTACTGACTTTAGTTGATACTGACATTCATTTTAATCTATGATAATTGACGTGATTTATTTACTTAATAATACTGATTTATAATATGATTTAATTTAATAATATTAATTTGTTGACATTTTTTTAATAACTTTTATCTTCTTTCTAATATTCTAATATTCTATTGATATGTCTATTTTATAAGTGTACATATTGTGCAATTGTTACTTTTAAGTGTTTAATTATTATATACCGTGTAAGCGTTTATGGTGTAAACTGTGAGCTTGTTAGTGGAAATAGTTGATAAGAAATGAAATAGATAAACGCCAAACAAATAAAAAAAATGTATGGGGATGACAGATGCTACGAAAGGTCTAGTGACTGTTTCATTTCCACAAATTGTAAGTTTCGATTGAATAGAATAGAATAGAATAGAACATTTTTATTCAACATCACATGAAATGGCAGAGTGAGTGGCATGAGATTGGCGTTTAAATTTTCTATTAACGTTTGCCATCTTAGCTAGGCCCCCTGACCTGACATATATTGCCCGACTTGACACTTGGTGCTGCAGCAAGTTAAGGCTTAACGTACGTACCGTTGTACATGATGGGCTTCATAAAAAAAGCTGGAGATGTTTTCGCCGGCCACGTTCTTGTCGAGCGATCCCAGCTTCTGACCGCTGATGAGACTGGTGTTGGTGGCTCCAAAACACATTACCAGGACGCGGACGCCAGTCTTCTTGTAATAGTCCTCTTTCTGAAATTGTTATTATGTAGGTGTCAAAAATACCTATAAAACTAGTCTTGGCGGAGAATGGAAAAATAAGTTGAACCGAGAAAATCACAAACTAGGAAGAGGAGAAAAGGGGAGAGCAGAGACTAAACATTTGGAGAGAATATCTTTAACTAGTCTCACCACTTTATAGCATCCATTTCTCCAAATGTAGCATCAGCAGCAGTCTGGAATTCTGTCTTCTAAAACTACACTTATAAAAAAAATACATACGCCTATACAGTTGCTGAACTGGATAACAGCCGCCTTGGTAGCCCAATAAATGGGCATGACAGACATCTGGCAAAGACCGGCGGCAGAAGCTATGTTGATAACGGTGCCTCCTTTACCACCTTCATCTGTACGCATCAGCTCTAGGGCTTTCAAGGTGCTGGTGATCAGAGCAGTCTGGAAATAGGTATATTATGTAAATCAGTTTGCATAATGGCAACTAACAGACAATAGCAAGAAGCGCTGGTAGCCTGAGAATTACGTGGTCGTAGGTTCGAACCAATGGGTTTTTTGGAGCGTAGGTAAGTAAGAAAACTACGAATTACGAGTATCTTTTGATCTATCATGCGCAGTGACAATACTGACGGGACACTGCAAGTTGAAAAAACACATGTTTCTAATTGGAAAGAAACAAGACACGACATGCAGGCACATTCTCTGTTCCTGCGGACCACTAATGTCAAAAAGAAGGATCTATATACTTAGTACGGCACGTACCTTACAAGGAAACCTTATGAGGTACAAAGCATAACGTCCCAAAGAATATGGAATTTCCTAGTCAACGGGCATTAGTAATGAACTTTAAAGGGCCGCTACAATAGATCAATGCTGGTCGATGTGGCACTCAAAAAGGCCCACAAAATGAATTCTCGCTTGTTTATAATTATACCTACCTACCGATAATGAGCAACTCAAACAGGACTTACCACGTTAACCGAAATTTCTTTCTTATACACGTGCGGGGCATCGTTCATGATGCCAGCATTGTTTACTACCAGGTCGAGGCCCCCATGGCCCGCTACGACGGACTGAAACGCCGCGAACAGCTGATCGTCGTTCGTGACATCGCACTGGTAGAACTTGCTCTTATTGGCGCCATATTCAGCGTTTAACTCGTTTTGGAACGCAGTCCCTCTAGTCTCATCGATGTCCAGAATGGCGACGTGCTGTGTAAAGTATTTTTTAAATTTAAAATGCGATTACATTAGGCAAAATCATGCAAAATGCAAGGTGTTGACCCTGTTATGAAGATGATGTTTATGCAATTTGAGCCTTAGAAAGTAAGTGTTTTAAGGTGAACCCCTAAGATAGAATCCTGCCATACATATTAGTGCATGTGACAAATGACAAAACACAACTCGAAGCAAAATGCGATTAGGGAAAAACCTACCGATGATAAATGCGCTCGGGTCGGGGTAAGCTAAATTTGCAATTTTTTAAGTAAAGTATTTCGTATATTATATTTTTAAATTAGTTTCCTTATTAGAATTACCTAACCCAAGGATCAGTTTCATTGGTCGATAACTCTGTCGACGTACCCCTAACAACCATTTTCGGTCGCCGTTACGACACGGTGTAGACACATCTTGCGTCGACACCGTCTTTTCCGGTCACAAAACGGTCGCAGTGTGGTCGCCGTTACGTCGTCGTTACCAAAATGGGGAAGGCTCGACACAGACACATTTCAGTCACAAAGTGTCGTCGCCGTGTGCACACATTGTTACCAGTTTGCGACTAGTTATCCCAAAATCATTCGTTCATTTTGTTCGTTTCAAATGGGAACTGTCAGATGGAAATATACTTAAATAAAAATAAACAAGTGACAAACGCCATCGATAAGAAGGATTTACAAGACGTAAGTATTTATTGTTTGCATTTATATTACATTATGGTTTTAAATACTATGGGAAATTAAACTGCTCGAGTGATTTGATTAACTAGGTGTAATTTTATCAACGCGCCACCTCATTATTTTAGTTTAGCCAGAAATGAAATTATTTACTTCTCAGTGCATGTGTTCATAACTACATTATTTGATGCAATTTTAGTGCTCCGATGCATATACTATACCTAAATAATAAAAATAACGCTTTACATACTACTAAACTTGGTAATTATGATGTAAAAATATGGTTTAAGGCTGAGAAAAATTCCAGTCACAAAGTAGTCGCAATGTTACGACTCTGTGTAGACTCTGTGTAGACACTGTGTAGACATATGTCAAAAGTAGTAACAAAGTTACTGGATTTGCAAAATGGCTCCTTGTACTCATTTGTTTTCAGATCAGTGTTGCCAGATCGTACCTTTTATTTACGTACTTTTTGAATAGCATATGTACTTAAAACGTACCCCGCCCAAAACCGTACTAAAATCGTACTTTTTGGCTAAACCGCACATTTTAGTACGATTTTACGTACTTTTCGTATGAGCGGTTCAAAAATATGCTATAATGGCGTAGAAATAATAGTGACAGACCAAAAAAGTACGATTTATTTGCGTAAAAATTTGTGACTTTTTGTTTTGGTATTTCTGTGCCTTACTATTTTGCATATTAATACTGTTCCTTTTGCCCTGAGAAAAACAAACTAAACATAGTTTTTTGCCCAACGTGACCGCAAGTTATCTTTATTTTCAGATCTAACCAATTGCTACAGAATACAAATGACAAAGAAAAGAAGCAAGAAGGAAATAAAACAAACAAAAATACAAATGATTCCTCGACGCAATCGGGTGATTCTTAAATTGTGTCCAGATTTTTTGTTTTTGTCATAAAAGTTTTGAATGATTCACGGCTAGTTTCACTACCTATATAGACCGTGATTACCCTTTGTATTGTTTTTGAGCTCCCGATATTTCGACGCAGTTACATGCATCTTATTCACGGGTGACTGAAGATAGCGGGTGGGTGTCAAAGTTGTGTAGACTGCGCTCTGTCTACCCTCATTATATCATATCGGGGATATCGGGAGCTCTAAAACAATACAAAAGGTAATTACGGTCTTTTTTTTTTCATACAAAACATGGTACTATATTGGTGATTCTTGAATTGTGTCCAGAAGTTTTTTTGGCATAAAAGTTTATTTTTCAGATATTGTTACATATAAAGTACATACAAAAAGTGAGCGTTCCGTGACATTTCTTGCATTTTCTAAATATGTATTCTTTATCTATGAGGATCTCACTAGAATACCTAATATAATTAAGTCGTTAATTTTTAATTATTCTGTATAATGATCTCAGCAATTCGTTTTAGTAGTTTAAGTTTTAAATAAGTATTAAATAAGTACAGACGGATGGTTGTGATATAATATATAGACTGCGAGCCACGAACCGATTTTAATGACCAATAGCCTCCCGGGCGAAAAATCGTAAAGTGGAATACCTAATATAATTAAGTCGTCAATTTTTAATTATTATTTATAATGATCTCAGCAAGTCGTTTTAGTTTAGTAAGAACCTGTTATCGATTTTAGTCGCAAAAATGTAAAATTGTTAGATTAAGTCGCAGAAATTGTACACCTTTTGATACGTACTTAATAGAAATAACAAGTACTGGTTTCTATTAGCACGTCTTCTCATCTTGCAGTTTTGCAGATCAATTTTTTGAAAACAGACTCTAAATTAGTAATGTTTTTTTTTTCAGATGGACGTTTAGCGCGCGTAAAGCACTGATTTTGTTGCTCATATTTATTCGTAAACTTCGTCAAGTTTGGACTGCTAAAAATAGTAATTTTGTATTACACATATCCTGTACTCTACCTTTTACAGACTAAATTTTTATTATTATGACTGAAGTAGTGTAAGTTAGACGAAATCAATTTCTAGTATATTGTTTTTGAAATCATTTTAGATCATTTAAAGTTTTTTTTTTCATACAAAACATTGTATTATATTGGTGATTCTTAAATTGTGTCCGGAAGTTTTTTTTTATAAAAGTTTTTATTTTTCACACATTGTTACATATAAAGTACATACAAAAAGTGAGCGTTCCGTGACATTTCTTGCATTTTTTTAAATATGTTTTCTTTATTTATGAGGATCTCACTAGAATACCTAATATAATTAAGTCGTTAATTTTTTTTTTAATTATCCTGTATAATGATCTCAGCAATTTGTTTTAGTAGTTTAAGTTTTAAATAAGTATTAAATAAGTACAAACGTATGGTTGTGATATAATATATAGACTGCGAGCCACGAACCGATTTTAATAACCAATAGCCTCCCGGGCGAAAACGCGTAAAGTGGAAAACCCTGGTTTTTTTTCTTGTTATTTTATAATAGTTTAGTATGGTCAACCACTGAACAAATATTAAACTTTAAAATATTTTGAGCCTTGCCAAGATAAGGGTTAAAAAAAGTATGCTTAGAGAATGTTAATAATTAAGGTTTATTTATCGAAGCGTTGATAATATTGGAAAGAATACCATTTCGGTATTGCAATCCATAGCAAAAACTTTGCATTTAATGTCGTCTAAATTATATTCTCTCAATTCTTCATTTTCATAAATGAGCGCTGTGGCATATATGTTTATGTTTGATGATTTAAATGGCAACTCAAAAAAAATATATTTGTTTTTTATATTCCCGCCGAAGACTTTTATTTTTCCTTCTACACAAGTAGCGTATTGCATTTCTGTTAAATTTTTGTCAGTAGTTAGAAACCACTTGTCCTTATTGTTTTTAAGCTTAGAATAAATTTAAAAGTGGAAAAATTACTGCCTTGGGTGAGACTTGAACTCACGGCCTCTGGATGCCTCGGCAGAGCGCTGGAGTATCTATCCAGAGGCCGTGAGTTCAAGTCTCACCCAAGGCAGTAATTTTTCCACTTTTAAATTTATTCTTAGCTTAATAGCATCGATCGCAGACGTTTCTGCTTGTTAAAAATTAACTTATTGTTTTTAGATATCGAGTATTTGTTACTAATTCTGACTGTCTTAAAAACTTTTTCACCAGTTTCCAGTAAAATTTCGTTTTTGAGGGCGGGATCTGATTTGTTCCAAGTAGTCTCTATATTCAATTTCGACAGTTCTTGTATGCGATTCGCTACTTGCGCCAATGGTTGGTCCCCTTTTCGTAACAGGTTTTTAATACTGTAAAGCATACCTTCAAAGGGATAGGCGCTAAGAGAAGGTAGAGACCCGAACTTCATAACGTCAATCATTGACAACATGGCATTAAATCTTTTATATTGGACGCTCGATGCCCAAAAGGGACGGTAGTTCGGAAGGGACGACAAAGGGACGGTGCGGCATTAAAAAGGACGGAAATTCGTCCTATTTGGGACGATCTGGCAACACTGCTATTAATGGACAGTTTGACAAACCTTCGTTTTCAAGAGGTATTTTATATTGTCATTTGCGGTCACAATGTTTCGAAACATTTCAGTAACCGTTACGACACATTGTGTAGAGATTTGGTCACAAACTGAACGCAAAGTGTACACAATGTGTCGACACCTTGTTACCGAAAAGTGTACACACGGCGACGACACTTAGTTACTGAAACAATTCTGGTCACATTGTGTGCACACGGCGACCACACTAAGTTACCAAAACTGAACACAGTCGCAAAGTGTAGTAACGGTTACGACACCGTTTCGACACATCTGACATTTAGTTACTACTTTGATGATTCTGCGACCGGAATGGTTATATGGGACAGCATGCGGTAACTCCCCGCAAGCATTGTCACAGGGCGGACACGCTATACATCAAAAATCACTTGCGTTTCTATGTGTGAACGGCACGTCTGTACACACGGCATTCGTGATTGTGTGAGTAAGTTGCTTAAAAACAATACTGAGCGGTCGGCTAAAAGTCACCATCTGCTGTCGCGGGGCGAGGTAATTCGAATCGGGCGGGGCGGTGGGTGGCCGTTCTGTATGATAATACTATTACCACAGAATAACTAATAGTACTACCTATTACTTCTGGCTCAATTGACTTATAAGTAGTGAAACGTTATGGAAAATCTCGTACCCATCTGCCAATGTAAACGGTTCCCCGAATGTGGGCCTTGGCATGCGTAATGGAAATCTCACTTTTGCATTTTATTCACATGTGAGGCAAAGTAATCAGATGCAAATTTTGAGTGGTTTCCTTATGTTAGCTAGTAGAATTGACTTTTAAATGATGATTTGAATGATAAATGTTTAATGACGTTCATTTGGATTTGATTTGGTTTGATTTTGTATGATATATTACAGAAAATAAATATGTTCTTCGGGTTGGTGTGGTCAAAAATTTTATATTTCACGCTGGGGCAAAATTTGTTTAACCCTCGTGCTTTAAAATCCTCGCAACGCTGAAGATTCCATTTTGCGAACCGCTCGCTACGCTCGTGGTTCAATGTTGGAATCTTTCGCTTGCTCGGGTATCAATATTAGCAAGAGCGCACATAGGAGTTAAGTATCTGACTCTAAAAGCTGGCCATTAGTCGAAAGACTCGAAAGTAACAAACGAGCGGTTAAACAACAACTTTGCCCTCTTGTAAAACAAATACTTAACTATTTTTATATGGTTGTGAAGTAGTGACACCGCTAGATTTTTTTCTCGGAATAGACCAGACCGTAACTACAGAGCCCTAATACACTGAGCATGACCCGACATGCTCCTGGCCGATTTTTTAATTTCGAGGGCTTGACACCATGAATCTACAATTGATGATTACATTTTGTAACAGTGTACGTGGTAGATGAGATTGACAATCAAATTTGATTGTCCCGTCTGAGCTGGCCTTAATAAGTTTGGTATCCATGTAATCCGTGGGTTTTTAACCCCAATAGCACGGGTCTGTGTGAGGAGCCTAGGGACCTACCTTCGCTCCTTCAGCCAGCAGCAGTCTCACCATCCCCGCGCCCACGCCGTTACTTGCGCCCGTCACAAGCGCGACCTTGCCGTTCAAATCGTGCGCCATGCTGCGTGTGCGTCGCTCAACGAACTGCGAACTGATAAATGCGCGGATGATGTTTAACATTTTTACAATCTAATAATACGCAAATCACCTGATTGATAAATTTGGGCAAGTGCGAGTCGGAAAGCAAGAGAATGTTAAATTTACATTACACGACGTACTTTATACCGAAACGAGAAATTATGTAAGAATAACGATATCAATTTATCGAAATAGAGTTCCAAAGTGTGGAGGTTTCCGGCAGTCGGAAATCCACAAATTTTTCTTTTGGCTAGTCAATGTTGCCCATAGTGGTAGGGAAATTTTCAGCGATTTTCTTGATGCCAGAGAGCTCAACGAGGGTGCATCAACGCGCACGTAACTCCTTTGGAGTTGCAGGCGTATATAGGCTACGGAGACTGCTTAACATCAAGCGGGCCGTATGATTGTTTGCCACCGACGTAGTATAAAAACAAAATGTCACGCCGCAATACTGCAGCAGTAATGTTGGTGTAGGTAGTCTAAATCCGAACGGTACCTTCCTTTACCGTTTGAACTAAGCAATGGTTAGAAAATTACATGAATTAAACAATTAGATGTCAACACTCCAATAGATGAATTAGATGTCCTCTGGAGTTGCAGGCGTACATAGGCTACGGAGACTGCTTAACATCAGGCCGTATGCTTGTTTGCCACCGACGTAGTATAAAAAAAAAACAGTGTTTCAATGCTGATAACAATAAGGTAATCGAGTCACAGTGATTCGGCATTTTAATTTTAACACATTCATCTAAAGCAGCTAACTTTGTAAACAAGTTTACAATATACGTACATTGTAAACTCAGATACGTCAGTTAACAGCGGTGCCAACTGACGAATAATAAGCCGTATTGTAAAGACAATAAGGTACACCGATAGTCAATAAGTGTCGTTGATAATGTTCGTTATGTGAATTGAGGACTGTCTTGTCAAAAGGTCTTATTACTAGTGGCTCTGTGAGCTGTAGACCTCGCGAGCATAGCTTAAGATGAATGTGTCTAGGGCTGTCCTGCCGACTAACCACCAAAAGATGGCGTGATTGTGCACAATTTGCGAATTATCACCATCGTTTCCAAAACTCAAACATTTTCTAAGACGTGTTGATATTCACGCATCATAGAGTAACTTATACTAGAGCGGTACTGTCATAGTAAATTTTGTAACCCCAGTAAATTCACTACCATCTGACACACTTTAAAACTAAAAATAAATATTTATAAAAATACGATAAAATGTATTTAAATATAGATATTTTTTTTTTATTTGCATTAATTATTTTTATGATTTTGACCCATGTTCTTTCACTGACATGAGTTAAAATTGTTAAATAACAAACGAAACCGTCAACGCCATCTATACGACAGTAGGCCAAAGCTAGTAGCGCCCTCTGAACGAGAATCAAATTTTCTTGATTTTCGAGGCACGTTTTTTCCTTAAACTGTATCCATCTATTACGGAGTTATATCTATCTTTGCACGCATGCAACAAAAATATGACGTCTAAATCGAAATATATTTACACTCAACAGTAGAGACTGTTACACTTCATCAAAATTGTGTAAAGACTGCAAAATATAGCAATATCTTGCATTCACATACACATACCAATTAGTATTTGTTGTTATAAAGGCAACAAAAATACATCATTTCTAAAAACTTCAACTGTCTAGCTATCACAGTTTATTAATTAGATACAACCTGGTGACAGACAGACGGTCAGACGGACAGAGGAGTCTTAGTATGTATATATATATTATAACAGGGTCCCGTTTTTACCCTTTGGGTACGGATCCCTAAAAATCGGCCCGTTTTGACCTCACGATGTTACCACCTGTCGAGTAAATTAGGCACTACTTAGTTAGGTCACCAGACCTGTGTTAAAGTGACATCTTTGTTAGTTATTATTGAACAACTTTACCATCTTGTTTGACATGGATAGTGAGGTCACTCACACAAACAGGCGTTAAGTAAAATTTTCTCATTTTTTATTGAATTTTTCAATAATATTATTGAATAATTGGCTCCATAAACCCGCTTAGACAAACGAATCTAGGTATATACTACTTAAACCTCAAAGTTTATGGTGCAAGAAATCTACGTATTTTAAAATAAAAACTGCAAATCCAACTGTATGAAATTCGGAATAAGGAGAACCACTTAAAGCTAACTAAACGTATGGCTCCGCCGTTCAGAACACTTTAGAAAATTAAAATAACAAAAAAAACATATTTTTTAGAGCTAGTTAAATAAAAGCTTGTAAAAATGAAACGAATACGGTTAGCCCGCGCTTAATCAATCAATTTCAAAATAGAAAAATAAAAAACAAAAAAAACTACGAATTTTAAGTGTAAAAAAAATACAAAAAGTTATGTAGTAGCATACAATTACTGGGGATCGAACCAGAGACCACCCGGCGCAAACGAAAAAAGCGAATGTTTGCAAAACACACTATGATAGTGCTTACCTAAGATGACGAAATTCAGCTACTCATCCTCGAGTAAAAACTAAATATCTAAATACCGCCAAAACCAGCAATACAAAGTTTCTACATCTTTCGATATTTAATCTGTAAACACATCTCAAAAAGAAAATACTGTTATTATATCGATACGACTATTTGTATAGGCGCGAGCTATCACAACTCCGCCATTTTGAAAAATTTTCAAAAACCGGATCGACAAAAAAAAATCTATTTAATTATACAATTGGTCACAAAATTTCACGAGAATCGGTTGGGAATTGCGACCTGTAGAGGAGAACATCCGGACATACAAAAGCAAAATGCCCGAGTCAAACCGTAGACCTTCGCTACGCTTCGGTCAATTATATGAGAGATACGACACTTTCATTGAGAAATACGACCTTTTGAAAAGACACTCCTTAAATTGCCAAGTCATGATGATCCGTTCAAAAAGGACATGTTATGAATTCGGAACGAGAAATATTATAAATATTTTTACTCTACGATCAATACTTCAGGAGCTACAGGCTGTTTGAGATAAAAAAATAGACGATATAAGAAAACGTCCTTTTTTCGTAGTTGTTCATCATCTCATTTTTAGGGTTCCGTACCCTAAAAACGTACCCCGTACCGTAGAATCCGTCATACGTACCGTAGGAACGGGACCCTATTACTAAGACTCCGCTGTCCGTCTGTCCGTCCGTCTGTCCGTCTGTCTTTCTGTCACCAGGCTGTATCTCATGAACCGTGATAGCTAGACAGTTGAAATTTTCACAGATGATGTATTTCTGTTGCCGCTATAACAACAAATACTAAAAACAGAATAATATAAATATTTAAATGGGGCTCCCATCTCCCATACAAGAAACGTGATTTTTTTGCCGTTTTTTTTTTCGTAATGGTACGGAACCCTTCGTGCGCGAGTCCGACTCGCACTTGGCCAGTTTTTTTTTGTTTAGAATAAGCAAGTTTAGTCACCTGCTGGTCGAAAATAAAAATAAAAATGGCCAAGAGCATAGCGGGCCAGGCTCAGTGTAGGGTTCCGTACTTTCGTAGTTACCCGCCCGTCAAAATATACTTTTTGCAAAAACTCATAATGCTTTAACGCAGTGACGCGCGCGCAGCGATCGGTATCGGTTGTGTGCGCTAACGGCTATCTCGCCGACTCGCTCGAGACGAAATTCGTGAAAATGACGAATGTGCTTAAATGTAACGCGTGTAATATCGTCATTGATGAACTGTTGTGCTACATACAGAACAAACTTTCGGTGATAGACGACGACACTTTAGTGCGCCTTTGCAGAACATCGTTTTCCAGCGAAGAAATCAAAATATCGAAATGTTTATTGTTTGGTTCTGTGTCGACCAATCAACGCAAAATATCGCGAAAAAACAGTGGCAAGGAGGTTCGAGACCTGGAGGACATTGTGGCATTACTACGATCTGTCGAAATAGATAAAGTGCCCGTGTTCGTTGCGCGTAAACTCGAGAACTTACCTCCAATAACGGTAGATCATTTAGATTGTACAAAACTGTTAAAAGATCTCGCTAAGATACAAAATGATATGGCGCTAGTAAAATCTTCTTATGCTACAATAACTCAAGTCGAGGAGCTACGTTTGGATTTAAATAACATGAAATTTGCGTCAATACCGCAATCGCCGTTTAGCAAGGTGAATGCGAGACGGGGTGCGTGGATGTATGATAGTGGCCCAATTGGGCTATCCCACTGTTCCAACAACTCGGAAAAAGAGAACTCTTCCACGTCACAAGTATCTCCTACTATACCGCTAAATAATAATAATAATATAAGCAAAAGGCAGTTATCTCCGAAGAAACAATCGCCACTCAAAAATAGTCAAGTAAAGTGCTCCAATAACAACGAAATCGCAACATCGAATCCGTTATTATCCGTTGAGATGAGTCATCCGCCTTTACCGGAGAGTGTTGAACCGTGTACGCAAGCGGTCAGTGAATGTGTAGATACCCACCGCGCGGCGACAGACAACAGCGGCTACCCGCGCGACCACGACAATAATAGTGAAAACGGTGAATGGATTATAAAGACGTATAAGCGCAATAAACCGAATTACCGCTATGCGGGAAAACGGGGCCTAGCCTGCGATGCGGAAAGCAATGTCAAGTTTAGAGCGGCCGAGAGGAAAATACCAATTTTTATCTCAAATGTTAACAAAGATTGCCTTGAATCCGATATTATAAGCTATGTCAAGGACAAAACACAGGAAAACATAATGCTAGAACGACTAAATATCAGAAAAAACTCCCATAATGCATTCAAGTTTTTCGTATCGGAAAGCAAGGAGTCACTTTTCCTGGATGCTAAAATATGGCCGCAAGGCATAGTATTTAAGAGATTTGTGCATTTTAGACAAGGCACAACGAACAGAAAGTTATCTGTTGACGGCACACATAATAACATTCATAATGAAAAAAACAAATAACCAACAATGTAATAGTGCTGATGGATTGGTACAGTTAGTAAGTTTTAATTGTAAAAACGTAAAGCGGTCAGTGGATTCAATACGGCAGTTATGTCAGTCTTCTGATGTCATCGCCTTGCAAGAAACCTGGTTGCGGCCTGACGATATACATTACTTAGCTGAAATAGACCCACGGTTTGGATATACTGGAACCTCAGCGATAGACACCACGGCTGGCATGCTTCGTGGGAGACCCTATGGCGGTGTCGCGCTGATGTGGAATAAGAATGTGTTCCCCGACGTTTCTATTGTGGAGTGTGATAACGCGCGCGTAAGTGCCATAAAAATTAACCTCGCTCGAGAATCGTTACTTGTGTTCAGTGTTTACATGCCTACGGATAAAATGGTGAACTTAGTGGAATTTACGGATTGCCTTAGCCTGGTGAGTGCTACTATTAGTAATGAGGATGTCCGCTCGGCGTACATACTTGGAGACTTTAACGCTCATCCGGACGAACTATTTTATAACGAAATGTTAGATTTTTGTTCTGAACAAAAGTGGACTTGTGCTGACATAGATATGTTAGGAATACAATCAAACACCTACAGTTTTATTAGCGAGGCTAATGGGTCTAAGCGCTGGCTAGACCACATTTTGACAACGGAATTTGCAACGAAAACAATTGTAAATGTTAGCTTTCAATATGATGTAATGTGGTCAGACCACTATCCTCTCTGTATTAAATGTAACGTTGGTATTATTGGATCCGAGTTATTATACGAAATAAAGCCTGTGACTAATAAGGTTATTTGGGGGGAAAGAAAACCCGAACAAGTAGATCTGTATAATAAAATTTGTCATGAGCGGCTTGGCCGTAATAATTATTCAAATAACTTTGAATCCTGCGGTGACAGTTATTGTGATGACAACGGACACAAAAAACTTATAGATGCATTATATGCTGATATAATAGAGGTTTTAAGTGATGCTGCCACTAATTGTTATTCGTTGAAACGCGCCTTTAAAAAGAAACCAGTAGTTGGATGGAACAAACATGTCCGTGCGGCGCATTTAGAGGCTAGGGATAAATTTAAACTATGGGTTTGGTATGGAAAACCTAAAGCCGGTCTTGTTTATGATGACATGCGAAGTAGTCGTAATGTTTTTAAACAGCGTCTGAAGTGGTGTCAAAACCATAGCGAACAAATAAAAATGGACATCTTGGCAAGTCATCATGAAAATAAAGATTTTCGTAGCTTTTGGAAATCAACTAAGAGGCTGAATGGCAAACCTAGTCTTCCGGCAAGTATTAATGGCATCAGCGATCATAGCAGTATAGCCAGCATATTTAAATCTCATTTCACTGTATCGACACCTTTGGTGACATCGCCGTCAAAAAGTGATGTGGGGCCGCGTGGACAGGAAATTATAGCTAGATTTAATGCAAAAGACGTTCATGAAGTAATTAAATCAATGGCTCGGGGGAAATCTCCTGGACACGACGGCCTTAGCATAGAACACCTTAAGTATGCAGGCCCTCACCTGCCTAGAGTACTGGCCCTATTATTTAACCTTTGCATGAGTCATTCTTACTTGCCGGATGCTCTCATGAAAACTGTAGTTGTGCCAATAGTTAAAAACAAGCATGGCGATATTAGTGACAAAAGCAACTACAGGCCGATCTCGTTGGCAACTGTGATTGCTAAAGTGCTTGACAGTCTGCTCAGCACACAGCTTGACAAATACCTGAATATAAATCACAATCAATTCGGTTTCAGACCGGGCCTGTCAACTGAAACAGCTATCATGTGCTTAAAGCAGACTGTCAGGTATTATACGGATCGACACACGGCAGTGTATGCGTGTTTTCTTGACCTCTCTAAAGCGTTCGACCTGGTTAATTATGACATATTATGGCAGAAACTAAGAGACATCAATATGCCTACTGAGCTGTACCACCTACTTAAGTTCTGGTATGTTAACCAGGTCAACGTTGTGAGATGGTCTAACGCATATTCGGATCCATACAGGTTGGAGTGCGGGGTGAGACAGGGGGGTGTCTCCTCACCCAAGCTATTCAACCTGTATGTGAATGCATTAATAGAGGAGCTCAGCAGCACTCATGTCGGCTGCCACATTGATGACGTATGTCTCAACAACTTAAGCTACGCTGACGACATGGTGCTGTTGAGTGCCTCTCCGTGTGGCCTTGGGCAGTTGCTTGGCATCTGTGAGCAGTTTGCTAGCAGTCACGGCCTAATATACAACGTTAAAAAGAGCGAATGCATGGTCTTTCGGGTCAAAGGTAAAGATCTGCCACCCGTGCCCCCTATTCGCTTATACGGCACTCCTTTGAATAGGGTAGAATCTTTTAAGTACCTCGGCCATGTGGTAACCTCCGACTTGAAGGATGATGCCGATATTGAGCGAGAACGGAGGGCGTTGTCTGTTAGGGCAAATATGGTAGCACGCAGGTTTGCTCGTTGTTCTGCTGAAGTTAAGGTAACTCTCTTTAGAGCCTTTTGTACAACCTTCTACACGAGCAGCCTGTGGATCTCTTACACGCAGAAACAGTACAACGCCCTCCGTGTACAGTACAACAATGCCTTCAGGATGATGATCAGGATGATGATGTCAGGGGCTGCCTCGCTACTGCAGCGCATCGGGGATGTTTGCTGATGCTAGGGTAGACTGTTTTTACACCACTATGCGGAAGCGGTGCACATCCCTGGCACGTAGGGTGCGGGGCAGCACGAACAGCGTCCTGAGGGCATTTGCGTCAAGGTTTGACTGTCAGTACATGAACCATTGCCATATGATACATGTGCTGACAGGCAAGCCAATTTACTGTATGTAAAATTAGAATGCTGTGTATATATACTAACCTTAGTTGTAAGACTTCATACTGCTACTAACAAATGTAATTTATTGTAATTTATTATATAATTTAATATTAATTTTACATGTTATTCAATTGTATATGGACATGGTCCGAAATAAAGAATATTCATTCATTCATTCATTTAACCGATCAGGTTCGCTATAGTTTACGCTTTACTTTCACGACTTTTTTTTCGTATTTTTTTGAACCCATGGTCATGGACCTTTCCATGATCGAAAAGTGGAGATGATTTTTTTTCTCTTCAACCCTATAGTGTGGGGTGTCATTGGATAGGTCTTAAAACGAATATGGGTCTTCAAGAACCATTTTTTAATAAACGTAATATTTTCGGAAATATTCGCTCTGAAAAAAAAAATTTGTGTGAGTGAAATTTTACTTTATGCACAAAATGGCGGAGCCATAGGTACATTTATTGAGTTTAAAGTAAATAATGTGTCCATACAATTTGCAGCTCTCTGTACCTACATGTGGTCACACTGGTCACATATAATAAAATAAAATAAATAAATTGATTTTATTTCAGGCAAGCACCCATATAAATGTGGTAGGTCAGAGTTGAATGAAATCACTTGTGGAGAAATTAGACGAAGCGGTGGCTTTTGTGAATTTGCCTCTTTTAACAACAGTTATGCAACTGTTCACTGTTCACCCAACATATGTTCGCCCAAGATCTCATATGCCCTATTGACGTTGTCAGTAATGTCCATAACGGGGAGGTCCCGTGTTGCGATCCAGGTGCTGCCACTGGAGCCTTTCTTGTACGCATCGATCACACCCTGGGCTGCTGATTCCACCCTGTAAACAGATGGGCAAATTCAATAAACGGTGTCGCTTTCAGTAAGCATCATACAATACAAGAGCCAATCATAGAGGAATTCAAGAGCAGACATCTAAAATAACAGGGTCTCTATTGTTTCCCATAAAGTTTTAAATCATAATGTATTGTTTTTCCACATTTTCGTTAGTCATAATTTGGTTTTTCTCAGAAAGGCGTAACTTCAGGATTGCCATAAAACAAACCTAACCTATCTATGTATATGAAAGATAACCTTACGAAAATCCTAAAAAGTTAACGGTCTCAGAATTATGACTAACTAGCTGTGCCTGCGGCTTCGCCTGCGTAGAATTCACCCCTAATTTCCCTCCCTGGAGACGGAACTTGAAGTAAAGTTGACAGATGGATACGCTAGAGGACTGTAGTCCAGATCAAATACTTTTACAATTAGGTACCACTAAATAAAACTACACTCCAAAATCAATAGCTTTTTTTTGCCCTTATTCCAATTTTTGGCGTAATTTAAACGACATAGAGTAGTAGGTGTATATCGAACGATGCAGTACCACTTTTGTATTTTTACGTCCTTGACTGTACCTATCCAAATCATGTCCATGGCAAATATTTTGTTTAAAAAAAAAATGCCCGAAATGTAATGATGTGATATATTTTTAGAATCGCCTCAAAAAGCCCTTTCGTATGATACCACATTCGATAGGTTTTGGATTTTTTTTTCCATACAAAAAAATGTTTTACCACTCCCCCAGCGAAACTTTTTTAGGAACTGCGGGTCAAAAATTTTGTTTCCATCTCTAGTATGCGTGTGCCAAACGGCTAACCTGTACATCGATTTGCGGTATTCCTTTGAAATTGGGGTCGAGCGGCTTCCGCTATTAATCTAAATCGGTTTAACGGTTATTGAATCCCCATACAAATTTCTACCTCCCTTTTCACACCCTTAAGGGATGATTTTTGAGATTAAAGCTATCCTATGCTCTTCCCTGGGACTCAAACTATCTCTATAGCAAATTTAAACTAAATTGGTTCAGCGGTTCAACCGTGAAGAGGAATTTAAAAAAAGTTTTTTATTTTTATTTTTTGTGTTTTTAGTCCGGAATTGTGTCATTTCGATATCATAAATGAATTCGGCATACCCGATTTATACGAAAACGATACCTAACTTAAAACTTCTTCTTCTTCCAGTGCCATCTCCTACCGGAGGTCGGCTATCATGAGGGCTATACGAACTTTAGACGCAGCCGCGCGGAATAACGAGCGTGTGCTCTGTTTGAACCACGTTCGGAGATCTTTGAGCCATGAGTTACGTCTTTGTCCGGATGATCTTTTACCTTGGATCTTTCCTTGGATAATGAGTTGAAGGAGTTCATATTTTTAAAACCTCGGCCTCTTTATTTACTAACTGCAGCACTCTTTCGTTAGTTACTCTATCCGTCCATGATATTTTCAGGATTCTTCTGTACACCCACATTTCGAAAGCCTCCAAGCGTTTACACATATTCTTGGTCAGTGTCCACGATTCTACTCCATACAGAAGAACCGAGAAAACATAGCACCGTGCTAAACGCACCCTAGTAGAAAATTAAAACTAGTAGCTTAAATGATATAGTTATCAAGATAGTTTAGTTTAGAGTTTTTTCGAATATTTTCCAAGTACAGACTTTCGACCCTCTTTCGCATTATTATATGTATAGATAATAATCTGACAATCATTACATTATGCCTTTATGAATTATGTCAAACAAAGGGACCCCAAAATAACGTAAGGAAATGTGCACACTGTGCGGACCAGTGCGTACTCGCATACCTAATCGCTTACGTGGGCTGCTCCGGCTCTACTGATGCGATTGCATGAAAGATCCCTCACAATGGTATAAATAATATGTATTTTTTGGTCCTGAGTTTGGATGTTTTCTATGCATTTAATTTGATATTTAAAATTTTCGATCTCTCCTTCACGGGACAGGCATGGATAGCCAAAAAAAATGTGTAAGGGCCATTTGTAACATAGATATTAGATATCCTAACATCTTGTAAGCCGTTCTTTTATTTAGAGATTTAAAACTGTTGACATGTACATCTACGAAGTTTGTTTATTTGTAATTTGTTAACCTCACCCAGACCTTTTTAGTAAAAAAAGGACGTACTTATGTGAATTTAATACAAGGTACACAAATCGTCTTGTAATTCCGCCTAAAAAGACGCAATTGTATGGGAAAAACGCTTATTGTATGTCAGTTAGTATTTATTATCAATTGCATGATGACATCAAAGAATTACCACTTAACTTATTTAAAACTAAACTAAAAATATGGCTCCTACAAGAATGCTTCTACTCTGTCTGTCTGTTAATGATTACTCTGATTACGAGTTATAAATCTTGATTTTATTATTGAAGTTAAGCATGTATGTAACTCAATTTTATGACCATATTTATAAAGATTTTATTGACATTGTATATAAACATCTAGTTGTAGTATGTTAGATTCTGTTTTATATTTTAGGTTTCTTTTGTTCTTTATTGTTATTTTATATTATTTTTTGTGTTATTTTGCATGCCAGTTGCTGGTAAAATGTGTGATTCCTGTGTTTCATGTACATAACCAACTTATGCACCACATTTTAGGCAGAATAAAAGATTTACTTACTTACTTAAGTTACTTAAACGCCAAACAAATAGAATAAATGTATGCGGATGACAGATGCTACGAAAGGTCACGTGACTATTTTATTTCCACACATTATTTAAGTTTCGATTGGCCTTTTCTATCAACGATTGTCACCTTAGCTAGGCCCCCTGACATATATTGCCCGACTCGCCACTTGGTGCTACGGCAAGTACAGTGCTTAAGGTACGTACCGTTGTACATGGGATTGTTTAAGATAGCTGCAGATGTTTTCGCCGGCTATATTCTTGTCGAGGGAACCCAGCTTCTGACCGCTGAGGAGACTGGTGTCGGTGATTCCAAAACACATTACCAGGACGCGGACGCCAGTCTTATTGTAATAGTCCTCTTTCTGAAATTGTTATTATATATGTGGGTGTCAAAAATACCTATAAAACTAGTCTTGGCGGAGAATGGAAAAATAAGTTAGACTGAAAACATTACATTAGTTAAGTATATTAGTTAAGTATTTAGTTAACAGTAGAATAAAAAATATGTGTAATGATTATAGCGAGTTATACCCACTATGTAAAATTTTACCCCTACTTACAAAAAAGAAATTAAATACAAACTAAGAAGAGGAGAAAAAGGGAGAGCAGAGACTATACATTTGGAGAGGATATATATAATTAGTCTCACCACTGATTATCGTGACTTCGAGAAAGCGTTGCAATAGGTTTCTCCAAGTGTAGCGTCAGCAGCAGTCGGGAATTCTGTCTTCTTAAACACCTGCCGCCTTATTCTCCAAAATTTATGGTTTCGTCACACAGCTGCGGGAAGCGAGTGCCAATAAGGCCGGTGGTGCCCTGCGGCCCTCTTTCTAGGTGGCAGCGGATCAAGAGCCTACAGTGTCACGAAGCATTTACAGTTACCTAGTTTGTAGAAAAACTACACTTTTATTAAAAAAATACATACACCTATACAGTTGCTGAACTGGATAACAGCCGCCTTGGTGGCAAAGTAAATGGGCATGAGAGACATCTGGCAAAGGCCGGCGCCAGAACCTATGTTGATAACGGTGCCTCCTTTCCCTCCTTCATCTGTGCGCATCAGCTCTAGGGCTTTCAAGGTGCTGGTGATCAGAGCAGTCTGGAAGCAGGTATATCATGTAAATAAGTTTGAATAACGACAGCTAACAGACAATAACAAGAAGCGCTGGCAGCCTGAGAATTACGTGGTCGTAGGTTCGAACCAATGGGTTTCTTGGAGCGTAGGTAAGTAACCACTGGCTGTTGGTGTGCTGAAGCCAAGACTTTTATTGGGGAGGTGGGCAGACGGTTGCGGGAGAGTGGTCGTTCCTTTTGCAAAGGTTGTCCATCGCTGTTCAACGTGGCAACGCGGCGAGCGTGATGGGCTCCTTTGCATCTGGAGGGGCGCGGGGCGCATTTTGTGAATAGTTTTTGTGTTTGTTAGGTTCTAGTTTAGGTTAAGATCTTTGTAATGATATTGTCTTCGGTTACCGCGATAGTTACTCATGAAATAAAACTATGAAAACGGATTATATCGCGTATATTGAATTTATAATACATCCCGACGTTTCGAACTCTTTACAGCGTTCGTGGTCAACGGGTGACTGAGGAAAAATTACAAAATGCAAAAATACCCACATACTAAAATAATGAACAATCATAGACTACAAACTTTAAGGCTGGTTGTACATGCAAAATCGGTTCATAAGGCTAGTTATACACTATAATTATTTTTCAAGTAAAGATATATATATATACGCGATAAAAATAAACTATGCCGGCTCCAACCCTACACCACGGACCCGAGAAGATTTAATTCCCTCCTAAATTGTAGGAGGGTATCCCAATATGGGACCGGCAACAAACTCGGCGGGACACATCTTTTCAAAACATCAGAATGTCCAGCATCATCCAACACTACGGTCTCACAGTCTATGTCTCGCTTGTTCCTTTATCAGGTGGACTACAGGATCCCAAGCTGGTGGTAGAGAAAAGCCATCTTCCCTATTAAAGTTTGGATATTTCTTAATCTCAATGGCCTCGCGCAGCATTCTGGGTATGTAACGCTTCTCCTTGGCAAGAACCAGAGGCTTATCAAACTTGATTGAGTGATTGGCTTTATCCATGACATGCTCACAGACAGCAGACCTAGGTCGACGGTGCTTGACATCAGCTATGTGTTCCTTCACCCGAGTGGAAATGCTCCGTTTCGTCTGCCCGACATATGATAGGCCACACTCACAGTCCAGCCTGTACACTCCTGCAGTCTGTAGAGGGGTATTGCATTTTACAGGCCTCAGGAATTGTGACATCTTCTTCATTGGCTTGAAATATGTTTTTATAGAAGCACGCTTCAAGATGTGGCTGATCCTGTCCGTGACCCCCCTGACAAAAGGCAGAATGGCAGGCCTGCGCTCAACTGTGGGGATCTTAATGTGGGACCTCTGGTTGACCCGCGGTATCCTGAGCTCGTTTGCCTGGAGCGCGCGCCTGGCATGCTGGAGCTCCGCGGCCAGATGCTGGTCATCACATATCCTCTGGGCTCTCTGAAACAAAGATTTGCCTACTGTAACAAGTTGACTGGGATGGTGATGCGATTTGCCATTTAAGTACCTATCAGTATGAGTAGGTTTCCTATACACAGTGCGACCTAGGGTGTTATCAGGATTTCTTTTTACCAATACATCTAAGAAGGGGAGAGAACAGTCTTTTTCCAACTCCATAGTAAATTTTATTTTGCTATGGATGGAATTTAGGTGATCCAAGAAAGTTGAAACACTACTTTTTGGAAGTATAGTAAAAGTGTCATCTACGTATCTTTTAAATATCTTCGGTCGCACAGGAGCCAATGAGAGTGCCCTCTCCTCGAAGTCCTCCATAAAGATGTCAGCGACTACTGGAGACACCGGAGACCCCATGGCCACGCCGTCGACTTGAAGGTAGAATTCACCATTCCATAGCAAGTAGCCAGATGTAAGGCAATGTTCCAACAGCTTAGCATATTCCTCTGACATGTTCTGCTCACATAACCTCTTCTTGACAATTTCAATGCAGTCTTGTACCGGTAGGCTTGTAAATAGCGACTGGACGTCAAAACTGACCATGATCTCATCATCAGTCAATGTTAGGTCTTTAATCTCACCGATGAAATGGTAAGAATCCTTTGTATGCGTGCTAGTGTTACCACGTAATGCTGAGAGGGCTCCCGCGAGGTACTGAGCCAATTTATATGTGGGAGCATCTATCTGGCTCACTATGGGACGTAGTGGGGCACTAGGTTTGTGTATTTTTGGCAACCCATACAACTTTGGAGGCACGGGGCAGTCAGGAACTAAACTTGCAACATTCAGATCAAGGCTGTCCGAGTAATCACTAATTAGTTCTTTAGTGGTTTTCAATACTTTCATAGTCGGGTCCGTCTTTACATGTTTGTAGGTTGTAGTATCCGCTAATAATTCCCTAATTTTCTGGTTATAATCTGAAGTATTAAGTACAACTGTCGCATTTCCCTTATCCGCTCGAAGAATAGTAAGGTCTGGATCATCGCGTAACGTTTTCAACGCGGCCAATTCATCTCTAGGCAAATTCCTTTTCGGAGGCTTGGCTTTCCGTAATAATGACGAAACATCCTGCCGTATAGCCTCCAAATAAAATAAATCTTTGTAATGTTTTATTTTGTATGACATGTGTGTTATAAATTGATATTTAGTAAGAAAACTACGAATTAAGAGTATTTTTTTTTGATCTATCATGCGCAGTGACAAGAATACTGACGGGACACTGCAAGTTGATCAAACACATGTTTCTAATTGGAAAGATACAAGACGCGACATGCAAGTTCTGCCAGGAGACTGCAATGCAATGCACGTTCTCTACCTGCGGACCACTAATGTCAAAAAGAGGAACCTATTTACTTAGGGCGGCACGTACCTTACGACGAAACCCTATGAGGTACAGAGCATAACGTCCCAAAGAATATGGAAATTCCTAGAGTCAACGGGCATTAGTAATGAACTTTAAAGGGCCGCTACAGGTGCATTCCACGAGAATGTCCCTTAGTTCTGAAAAGGCTGAGAAAATGATATTGGGTCTGGTAATATTTCATGACTGCTAACAAATTGGCAGTATATTCTCGAGCTTTAAGGATTTCATTGAATTAACTGCCATACAAGGCAAAAGCATTTCGTAAGGGACATTCTCGTGGAATGCCCCTACAATAGATCAATGCTGGTCGATATGGCGCTCAAAAAGGTCCACTAAAACCACAATAAGCTGTCATTTGATTTAGTTCGGATTCCTACCTATTAGATTTTAAGTCATATTAAAATAGTCATAGTTATGTGGTGTTAAGTTATATATATTATTGTTAGTATAGTCATTGAATGTGTGATTTTAAGTCGTTGGTGCATTTAACCACACGCAGCTTTTAACCACAACCCTTTAACCACAGTCAACCATAGTCGGACCTGAGGAACGCCAATTCGACTCACATTGAGGTATTCGGTTATTTATGAATTCTCGCTTGAGTTTATACCTACCTACCGACAATGAGCAACTCAAACAGGACTTACCACGTTAATCGAAATTTCTTTCTTATACACGTGCGGGGCATCGTTCATGATGCCAGCATTGTTTACTACCAGGTCGAGGCCCCCATGGCCCGCTACGACGGACTGAAACGCCGCGAACAGCTGATCGTCGTTCGTGACATCGCACTGGTAGAACTTGCTCTTATTGGCGCCATATTCAGCGTTTAACTCGTTTTGGAACGCAGTCCCTCTAGTCTCATCGATGTCCAGAATCGCGACGTGCTGTGTAATAGTAGATTACCAAGGGATGAAAGGCACTCATGTCTGCCGAGGTATTTTGGCGCTCGAACGCAGTGAGAGCGTCAATAGGCCGAGGCAGAAATGATGCCTTTCACCCGAGTTACACTATACTTTTCATTTCGAATACGAGGAAAGTAAAATGCATGTGTTTTTTTTAAACATAACCAAGTATAATTTTTTATAGTATTTCTTAAGGGTACTTTCAGTTAACAATTTAGGCAAAAGTATCGTCATTTATGGAATGGAGTCCATCCATTAAAACTAAAATTTCAATTGCTTATCGTAAAAAAATTTAAAAAATCGTACATCGAACGTAAAATGCTCTAGTGCAGACACGTATTATTTTCTGCACACCTTTTAGAACAACAATGACCCTCTTTCAGAACATGAGAAATTAAGTATTTTTAACCGACTTCAAAAAAGGAGGAGGTTATCAATTCGACCGTTTTTTTTTGTATGTGTTATCTCAAATCTCCGTCATTTCTGAGGCGATTTGGATTTTTTTTTTGTTTGAATGTATATAGTCCCTAGTTGGTCCCGCTTTTGTAAAAACCCAGTTTTGATAAAGGGATCCATTAGGAATCCAGGGAACCCTTCAAATCTTATAGGCATACATATACCAGTTTTAGTATTTTCATCAACAAACCAAGCACTCATCCAAAACAGTAGCATTTGATGAAGTGGAACTACTGATGATGACCAGAACGGGACTCTTTAACAACGCATATTTCAATTTTGGCGATTTAAGTCCTCTTCATTATATTTGTTAAACACAAGTAAGTTCTGAAGGAACATTTGTATTAAGGTCTAGTTCTGATGATGGGTTCCATGAGCTCCAACTCCTCAAACCTTGAAACTTACCCGAAGTGCAAACATTTTTAGTGACAGTTTGACCAGACATATGAAGAAACACTAAAAATTGAAAAATAAAATTAATCTTTAAAAAAAAAGGTAAAACCGACTTCCAACGGGAAAAAATAAAATATTATCTCGTTTTATATGCGCTAGCAAACTGATACGTTTCAAGTCGGTGCCAAGCTAAATAGTTACAATACTGGTTCGTTTGTTCTTATCAAACTATACCAGGGTACCGACTTCAAACGTATCAGTTTGCTAGCGCATATAAAACGAGATAGTATTTTATTTTTTCCCGTTTGAAGTCGGTTTTCCTTTTTTTAAAGATTAATTTTTAAACTTAAAATGCCAGATTAATAGGCAAAATGCAAGGTGTTGGCCCTGTTATGAAGATGATGTTTATGCAACTTGAGCCTTAGAAAGTAATTGCTTTAAGGTGAATTACCCCCAAGATAGAATCCTGCCATACATATTAGCGCATGTGACAAATGCCAAAACACAACTCGAGGCAAAATGCGATTAGGGAAAAACCGATGTGTGCAGGATTCGGTGGTTTTCCAGGGTCCATTCAATAAAGACGTTTATTGTAAAATTTATAAAATTCGTTTATTACGAAAAGTGGCTTTATATAAGCTTAGATTTGAAATGTAACGAGTAACGTGTTTATCGTGCCGTATATCGAGGCGAATGAATGAGACAAGATGGGCGCGAAGGGGCGGTATAGCAGTTGTCGTCGCAGCGCCGCTAGGTGTCGTTAGAAGGTGCGTGAAGACGATGATAAATGCGCTCGGAGCAAGCTAATTTTGTTAATTTATAAGTATTTTTTTTTTATTTAGTTACCTCAGATTTACCTAACCCAAGGATCAGTTTCATTGGTCGATAACTCGGTTGAGATACAGCAAGTGGTAACTGCCCGCAGGCATTGTATCGATAAGTATTGTTTTACTTAATGGGAGACTCCAGCCTTTTATGTAAAGTGTAATAAATCATAATGTTAAACCAAAATAAACTATTTGTATTTGTATAAGTAGTGAATCTCATAATAGCATACGTTATGGAAAATCTCGTCTGCCTAAGTAAACGGTTCCCCGAATGTGGGCCTCTTGGCATGCGTAATGGAAATCTCTCGCACCTTGCATGGATCGACCCTATCGACCAATGAAACTGAGCCTTAAAGCAGGTCAGCCGAGCCTTGCAAATGGTCAACTCGTTATCTATTTAATCCTATTGGATTTGATATGCGGCCGCATGACGCTAATAAAGGTATGTGCGTTTCGAGGCAATTTTTAGAGATCCGTAGTCAACTAAGAACCTTTATCCGTCCGTCCGTCCGTCTGTCCCAATGGTGTGGGGTATCGTTGAATAGGTCTTTAATTAAGGGTCTCCAATAGCCATTTTTTGCTAAAGCGATTTTTGACAAAGCACGGGTCTCCTCACACAACCTACCTTCACTCCTTCAGCCAGCAATAGCCTCACTATCCCCGCGCCCACGCCGTTAGCGGCGCCCGTCACAAGCGCGACCTTGCCGTTCAAATCGTACGCCATGCTGCCCATGCTGCGTGTGCGCCGCTCTACGAACTGCTGCTGAATGCGCGGATGATGCATTTATACCATCCTGCGCCTGATTGATGAATTTAAGCAAGTGCGAGTCGAAAGCAAGAGAATGTTAAATTTACATTACACGAGATACTTGAAATGAGAAATTACAAAATAATAACGATATCAATTTACCGAAATAGAGTTCCGAAGTGTGGAGCTTTCCAGTAGCAGTCGGAAATTTTCCGCAAAATTTTCTTTTGACTAGTCAATGTTGCCGAATGTACCGAGATGCCCTTCCACGAATCTATAGTAGATTGTTAACCAAGGGATGAAAGGCACCCATTTCTGTCGGGGTAGTTTGGTGCTCGAACGCAGTATTGAGGCCGAGACTGAAATGGTGCCTTTCACCCGTGTTAAACACTACTTTTTATTTCGAATACGAGAAAAGTAAAATACATATGTGCATTAAAAAACCGGACAAGTGCGAGTCGGACTCGCCCACCGAGGGTTCCGTACTTTTTAGTATTTGTTGTTATAGCGGCAACAGAAATACATCATCTGTGAAAATTTCAACTGTCTAGCTATCACGGTTCATGAGATACATCCTGGTGACAGACAGACGGACAGAGGAGTCTTAGTAATAGGCTCCCGTTTTTACCCTTTGGATACGGAACCCTAAAACGGCAAATTATAAACTTCAGTAGTATTCTTTGACCACTTTCAATTAACAATTTAGGTAAACATATCGTCGTTATTTATGGAATGGGGAGTTAATTATCAGAATGGAAATTGTACAACAAATCCATTTAAGACCAAAATTTATATTGTTTTTTGAACGGTAATCGTTTTTAATCATTTAATTTTCTTTCCTAATCTGTTTTGGGTTATATAATTACTAATATTTCTTTTGTCAAAAATATTTTGATAAAATATTAATAATACTTAATTCGATTTGCCGATTTAATTGAAAAAATGTGACGTCACACCAGGGGGGAGTGGTTTGCCAAATGTGACCAAGTGTGACAAGGAGTGGGGCGGGGTCAAAAAACCTCGAAATTTGTGTGACGTAATTAATGGATGAACCCTAACAGGCAAGTCGTTATTTTTTTCATTTCCACCCCCCTTTTCACCCTCTTTAGGGATGACTTCTGACATAAAAACTATCCGATGTCCTTTCCCGGGACTCAAACTATCTATATGCCAAATTTAAACTAAATCCGTTCAGCGGTTTAAGCGTGAAGAGGTAACTGACAGACAGAAAGACAAACAGACAGCCAGACGGACACACTTTCGCATTTATAATATTATATCATCATTATTCGCTTGTCCTTATCCCATTCATTTGGGGTCGGCGCAGCATGTCTTTTTCTTCCATACCTCTCTCTCGCCCGTCATCTCATCATTCATTCGCGTTCGTTTCATATCATCTCCAGTCCATCCATCTTTTCCTCGGTTTTCCTCTCCCGTTACTTCCCTCCACATTCATTCGTAATACCTTTCTCGTCACATGACTTTCATCCCTCTGCATTAAATACATGTCCGCACCACGCTAGGCGATTCGCTCTTACTTCTTTTTAACTATAGGTGCAACTTTCATTGTTATATAGTATGGATTTAAACTAAATCCGTTCAGCGGTTTAAGCGTGAAGAGGTAACAGACAGACAGAAAGACAGACAGACACACTTTCGCATTTATAATATTAGTATGGATATATATTATGTTGTACCCAAGTATATAAGTAACATGCCTTACCTCATTGTTATCAACTTATCACTCATCACGACCTGGCCATTTGCTGTACAAATTTAATAACCGCAGATAAGAATTTATAGTATACAATTCACAATATTGTACTGTAGGTATCACGATGATTTGATTACCTATATCTAGTCTAGAGTTAGACCAAGCTAAGTAAGCAGCTATTTTGATAGCCCAGACGGCGCATGTGTTATTTTAAACGTCAAAATTCTATGAGATTACTTATGACGTTTGAATAACACTTGCGCCGTCTGGGCTATCATAATGGCTGCCAACTTAGCTTGGTCTAACTCTATTCCTAAACCTATCGGTAAATACCTAATTATTAGTGTCATTTCGTTCCATTTGGAGTTGAAACTCTAGGTCCATGGGGTCCCAGCGCGCACAAGTTGTTTTCAGAAATTGCAAAGTGTCTGATTGACGTGACTGGTGACCGAAGAGCGGCGGCTTCCTCGCACAACGTATCAGCATTGCGATACAGCAAGGATTTTTTTAATTTTATGTGATAGTCAGCAAACGAGCAGAAGAGCCGCCTGCCCGCCATAACTCTCTAGAGAAAACGCTTTTTTTATAGTTCCCGCTAAGCCTGCGTGCAATTCCACATTTACTGAGCGAGTGTGATGAAAAGAAACAAAACTTGAACTTATAAACTATGTATGTATTTATTATGATAATTCAATAACTAACTTAAAACCCTCTGTAACCTCCGTGTGTCGCTTTCAACTTTCCCGATTTATACACTTCATTCAACTAAGTAAATATAATTAACAAACCTTACTGAATTTGCTTGCCTATCTACATGTAGACCCAGCTGCAAAAGGGCATGGCCAGTTTATGAGTGATTTCCATTCATAATGTTGTCCATGCAATTTTGCAGCTCGCTAGACAGTCACCTGCAATAATATGTTACTCGTCGAAGACCGCAAAAATATGCTTTTATGGCTCTACAAATAAGATCGTGGCAGATATTTTTGCGGCCTTCATTGTGTAAAATATTTTGCAGGTGACTGTACCAGCGGTCACATATGTTCGCCCAAGATCTCATATGCCCTATTGACGTTGTCAGTAATGTCCATAGCGGGGAGGTCCCGGGTTGCGATCCAGGTGCTGCCACTGGAGCCTTTTTTGTACGCATCAATCACACCCTGGGCTGCTGATTCCATCCTGTAAACAGATGTGCAAATTCAATAAACGGTGTCGCTTTCAGTAAGCATCATACGATACAAGGGCCAATCATAGAGGACCTCCAGTAGAGGCAGCTAAAATAACATGTAAATGTGCACACTGTGCGGACCAGTGCGGACTTAATCGCTTTATACGAGGGCTGCTCCGGCTCTACTGATGCGATGGCATAAAATATCCCTCACAATTAATTGTTTACTATGAAATGAAATGAAATTGTCTCAAAGTATTTTTTTATGTATACCATTGTGAGGTGAGGAATCCTTCAGTATATACTTATTGAGGTGGTGTAAATTCATTTTTAGAAAACACTGTTTGTTTTACTTGTTATTTATTATAATTATGATCAGTAGGTAATTGAGAAACCATATGTGCTATTAATTTTATAAACAGTATTTCTTTTAAAAACTATAAGTTTTTTAGGTGCTGGTGCTGCTAATTGCGAATCCTGACCGTTTTTGCGTATACGTCGTTTTGATTGAGTAAACATAATTATGACTTAAATAGGTGTAGAGTTAAACCAAGAAAAGTCTGCAGAGATTTTGAGACCACACGCAGTGCGGCTGTTAATTTAAACGTCAAACTTCTATGAAATTATGACGTATAAATAACACTGGCACTGCGTGTGTTGTCAAAATCTCTGCAGACTTTTCTTGGTCTAACTCTAGTTATTTATCAATAGGGAATATTACGCGAAACTCTAGGTAGGGGGCGCCACTACCACAATCTGAGGGTCGAAATCGAAATTTCGTTATCTAACATCTCTGTCACTAGTATATATCACTCTTGCATTTTCGAGCGATAAAGAGGCAAAAATTGCGGATTCGCGTTTCCCGGTAGATCCTCTGTAAACAAACCGCCTTGATGCATCCATGTCATATTTTATTATACTTCTCTCTGAAAACTTGTCAAAAACAGCCGCAAATACAAGAGCAGCCGCATGCAGCCGATTCAACGGAGCCACGCTGTTTTGTCGCATAAATAGTGTTTAGTTTTAAGTTTATATAATAATACATACATGTATGTTAGTCTATAAGGTATTTGTAATATGGGCCTTGTTGCCTGATTTAAATATTAAATAAAATAAAACAAATAAATAAATAATAAATAAAAACCTGTTAAAGGTAGTATGTATAAGTTACTCTATGGTTGACTAAAAAGGCTAGTGCTGCACTCTGGTGGCAGAAAATTGCAGTATAATCCCTTATTAATGTACATTAAGAAAAGCGCAAGGGACCGAATAATTAGTCTCGGGTAAATTAAAGTTCGATTTTCAAAGATTTCAATACGAAATTCATTTTATTGTGACAAAAATTGCCTTTTTAGGGTTCCGTACGTCAAAAGAAAAAAACTGAACTCTTATAGGACCACTTTGTTATCCGTGCGTTTGTCTGTCAAGATTCAAGACCCTTATTATCTCCTTTTAAGCTGTGAAAAATCAAACTTCTAAGTTAACGTAAAACGTATACAGGGTGATCAATCCAAATGGGTCAGTAGGGAAAGGCAGAAACTATGAGAGATAGCGACATCTATTCTTAGGCACCATGGCTTCGATTTTAGATTTAATAATAATGGCATTCAATTTTTTTTTTAATCTTTCATACATAACCTTATACTTTCAGGATCATTATACAAACAGTATTTGTTTACGCGATTACATAAAGAATATTGACCAGGTTCGATTCCCGGTTATGTATGAGTTTAAAAAAAGGTTTGAATGTCATTATTATTAAATCTAAAATCGACGCCATGGTTCCTAAGAACAGATTTCGTTATCTCTCATAGTTACTGTCTTTTCCATACTCACCTATTTGGATTGATCGCCCTGTATATCTACACTCTCAGGGTAATTTAAATATATAGAGTACTTCCCGTTGACCTAGAACTAGAACTAAAAAATAAGTTACATCTGTACGGCACCCTCGGTGCGGTGGGCGAGTCCGACCCGCACTTGTCTTTTGCACTGGTTTTTTCTAAAGCCCGCTCCAGATTACGCGGCGCGAAGACGCGAACGCGAGTGGGGAGTTGATTTCGCTGACTAGCTAACTATACTTCACACTCGCGTTCGCGGCTTCGCGCCGCGATTCGCGCACGAGTGTGGAGGACCCTTTAGCAATTTGTAACTCCATACAAAACAGCGTTCAGTAAAAAGTATAATAAATAATCTATTCGCATTGGTTTATAATTTTTTCATGACAATAATAAGCATTGAAATTTCTCTCACACATTCATATTGTAATCGCATTAGTAAATCCGGAGCAGCTAACAACTTTCAATCATCTCAATCATTGCAATCTCTTTCGCACTTGCGCGGCCTTATGGAGCGGGACTAGCAACAGTAGTGCAAGGGCTCGTCTATCAAAAGCTTGTAGCTTGTAATACAAGTGGAAGTCCCTTTCTAACAAAAGCTGTCAAAAAGCGACTTCCACTTGTATTACAAGCTACAAGCTTTTGATAAACGGGCCCCAGATAGTACTCATAAATGGTACGGTACCTAGCCAAGATGATAATAGTACATAGATAAACGCCAAACAAATAGAAAAAAATTATGGGGATGACAGATGCTACGAATAGTCACGTTCACGTGACTATTTCCACACATTATTTAAGTTTCGATTGGCGATTTCTATCAACGATTGTCATGTTAGCTAGGCCCCCTGACTTATATTGCCCGACTCGCCACTTGGTGCTACGGCAAGTACACTGCTCAAGATACGTACCGTTGTACATGGGATTCATAAATAATGCTGGAGATGTTTTCGCCGGCCATATTCTTGTCGAGCGATCCCAGCTTCTGACCGCTGATGAGACTGGTGTCGGTGGCTCCAAAACACATTACCAGGACGCGGACGCCAGTCTTCTTGTAATAGTCTTCTTTCTGAAATTGTTATTATGTAGGTGTCAAAAATACCTATAAAACTAATCTTGGCGGAGAATGGAAAAATAAGTTCGACCGAGAAAATCACAAACGAAGAAGAGTAGATAAAGGCTCTCGCACTAGTCTCACTACTGATTATCGTGCCTTCGATGGAAGCATTGCAATAGGCTTTTCTTAATGCAGCATCAGCAGCCGCCTGGAGTTCTGTCCTCTTAGTCACTGACTTATCCCTAAAAGTGTATGGTTTCGTCACATAATTGCGGGACGCGAGTGGCTACGCCGGTGCACCGCGCATCCTCCGCCTGTCTAGGTGGGATCTAGGCTCGCGCCCTGCTTCAATGTGTCAAAACCTTTACAGGTACTACTTAGTACAGATACATAAAAAAATACATACACCGATACAGTTGCTGAACTGGATAACAGCCGCCTTGGTGGCCCAGTAAATGGGCATGACGGAAAACTGGCAAAGGCCGGCGACAGAAGCTATGTTTATGACGGTGCCTCCTTTACCGCCTTCATCTGTGCGCATCAGCTCTAGGGCTTTCAAGGTGCTGGTGATCAGAGCAGTCTGGAAGTATATTATGTATATAAATTTGAATAATGGTTACTAACAGACAATATAAAGAGGGTGCAGTTCCTTATTGTACAAAACTAGTGAATCTAGCCTAGGACACTTGTCGATGTCCTATAAAGCTAATATTTGGTATGAAGCCTTGGATTTGTATACAAAGATCGACAAATACTTTAACCATCAATCCCCTAAAAAAACTACGGCCAAGACATTTTAAATCAAGGTGTAGGGTTAATAAATAGTAAAGTCAGGGCTTGGTTTTTGCTGAGATCTGATCTCTTTTTAACCGACTTCAAGATTTCAAAGGAGGAGGTTCTCAATTCGGTTGTATTTTTTTTTAATGTTTGTTACTCCATAACTCCGTCATTTCTGGACCGATTTTGAATTTTTTTATTTTATTGTAAGTATATACATACAGATTGGTCCCGTTTTTGTCACAAAGCAGTTCTGATGATGGGATCCATGAGGAATCGAGGGAACTCCTCAAATGTTAAAGGCATACATATAGTGATTTTAGTATTTTCATTAACAAATCAAGCGCTTACATTTAAAAAAGTGACATTTGATGAAGTGGAACTGCTGATGATGAGAACGGAACTCTTCAATGACGCATAGTTCACGTTTAGAGATTTGTCCTTTTCGTTATGTTTGTTAAGCAAGTTAGGTTTTCAAGAAACATTTTTGTCAAGCTCGGGTTCTGATGATGGGATCCATGAGGAATCGAGGGAACTCCTCAAATGTGAAAGGTATACATATAGTGATTTTTGTATTTTTATCAACAAATCCAGCATTTCCATTTAAAAAAGTGACATTTGATGAAGTGGAACTGCTGATGATGATCAAAATGGAACTCTTTAATGACGCATAGTTTACGTTTGGCGATTTGTCCTCTTCTGTATGTTTGTTAAGCAACTTAAGTTTATAAGACATATTTTTGTCAAGCTTTTTGAACTGCGATTCTCACAGAACAGAACTGCTATCAGAAAAGTAGGTTAGGTTAGAGCTGTGACCCTTACAGAAACGAAATGCTATCAGAAAAGTAGGTTAGGTTAGGTTAGAACTGCAACCCTTACAAAAACGAAATGCTACTAGAAAAGTGGGTCGTTTTACCTCCTTTTCCACATAATTAGGCCAAAGATGCTGTCTTTTTCATTTGATTGTCTGGAATTTAAGAGTGCACCATCAACAATAAATGAACTTTCAGCGGCATCCCTATTGAAGTCGGTTTTTTTTTCTTAAAAATTTTACAGTAAAAGCTATAGTGAGTCTTGGGCGCCAATTTTATATGAAATATTTTTGGTGAGATTACATTTCAACTTAACCCTTAAATGCATAATGATGTATATATGCATCGTATATTTGATGGTCCGTGGCTCAATATGCAGCTATCCAAAATCACATTTATTACTTTTATACAGCATGACACATCTATTTCAATTTATTAAAAAGTTATACAAAAAATCATGCATTTAAGGGTTAATGAGCCTTTAACGACATCGAATCCGAGTCACAGAGTCGGTTATATTTGAATGCTCGTTTAAGTTTACCCACAATGAGTGTCTTAAACAGGACTTACCACGTTAATCGAGATTTCTTTCTTATACACGTGCGGGGCATCGTTCATGATGCCAGCATTGTTGACTACCAGGTCGAGGCCCCCATGGCCCGCTACGACGGACTGAAACGCCGCGAACAGCTGATCGTCGTTCGTGACATCGCACTGGTAGAACTTGCTCTTATTGGCGCCATATTCAGCGTTCAACTCGTTTTGGAACGCAGTCCCTCTAGTCCCATCGATGTCCAGAATGGCGACGTGCTGTGTAAAGTATTTTTAAATTTAAATTGAGATTAAATTTGGCAAAATGCCAAGCCCCAGACCCTAGGGAAAATCCCCAATCAATAGCACGGGTCTCCTCACACCACCTACCTTCGCTCCTTCAGCCAGCAGCAGCCTCACCATCCCCGCGCCCACGCCGTTACTTGCGCCCGTCACAAGCACGACCTTGCCGTTCAAATCGTGCGCCATGCTGCGTGTGCGCCGCTCTGCGAACTGCTGCTGAATGCGCGGAAGATGTCTAACATTTTTACAATCTAATACGCACAATCACATGATTGATAAATTTGGACAAGTGCGAGTCGGAAAGCAAGGGTGTCAAATTTACATTACACGATGTAATTGACCGAATTCAGAAATTGAAGGCAATAGGCTAGAAGACTAATTTTTAATAATGGTATTTATCAATCGATCATGTTTGTTTTTAGAATCAAATGTCTATATATGGGACCCATTGCATTAAAGCAATTCAAAAGTCAGAAATGATAATCAAAGTCCGACAGATTATACTCGAATAGATGGCGCCACACCTTTGGCGTATACTCGGCTGGATGGCGTTGACGACACCATTTGTGGTATTTTCTATAAAAAGGGACCTTCTTGTCGATGGCGCTTACGCCATTATTAACGATGCTCCGATATAAATACAATGCCGCGCGACGCTGTGCGGCGTAAGCGCCATCGACAATAAGATCCTTTTTCATAGAAAATGCCCCATTTGATGTTAAATTTAACAATTTTAACACATATACCAACATATACACACAATAAAGAACATGGGTCTAAGTCATATGGCGTTCAAAGAAAAATAAAAAATCATCCATTTTATATACATTTTTTGACAACTATTTTTATACATTTTCATTTTTAGTTCTAATCGTGTGTCGATAGATGGCAATAAATTTACTGGGACCATATGGGGACTATAAAATTTACTATGACAGTAACCCTTTATCTATACTATATATTTTCTTTAGAATAACTACAGAAGTCTGATTAGAGCTCAAAAAGAGAACGAAAATACCCCACGTGTATTTTGGTACCTACAACAACATATCTAAATACAATGATTTGGTTAATTAAAGCTTGAACACGCCAAAATTAAGCACACATTTTTATCACAGTGACAGATCTAATACCCTAATGAGCAATTAAATTACAATTAGTTTGAATTATAGGATACCATTTCTACACAGGAACAGGGACAGGAACAGGTAAAACGGTAGTGCAAGGCTCTTCCGAATGACCCTGCTATGTATGTATGTAAATGTATGTTCTTGCAATGTCCTGACATTACCTAGGCCGAGTTTCACGCCGTACGGATGCTTAATCAATGTTGCGTATCGTTGCGTTGTTATATAGTTGCTATTTACTTAGTAGGTGCATAGTACTATATTCTCGGATCAATTTTACACCTCTTATAATGAAGCAGTTGCCTACTTTTGTCGACACTTCAAACTACTGTTCAAATAAAAAATTCAATAAACCTCGGCAATGAATCTTCATAGAAAATTTTCCGCACTTGAACTGCCCCGTGAACCGCTTTAAAAAAAAACAAGAAATATATTGTTAAATAATAAAATCAGTAAATATAATTATTAAACCCGCTCACCGCACACAAGAATTGGTTAAGAAATGCTACCTGTAGAGGAGAACAGGCGAACAGACATACGAAAGCATTTTTGCCCAAGTTGAAACGGAGACCTTCGCTCTCGCTCAATTATTTAATCGGCCTGTATAAGCATTGAAGTGCATTAAATTTGAAACGAAAGGTATACTAGCTTGGCTACAGCAGTGGAGTTAATTAAAACTGATCAGAGCCCATTAACTGATCGTTCCTGCTGATCCTGTTTATGATTGCTCATTTGAAAGGAAACTATACCTAAGCTGGAAGACCTGAAATTGTGATAACTCATACTTTCCTAAGAACAAAATAAAATATTACCTACCTACTATAAATTTTCAGAAATACCATATTTCAATCAGCTTTGGACAGAGTAGCATGGCGGTCTTTGGTATCGTTTTAAAGACATAGATCTTAAACTATTCAAGTCAAACACAAAAATGTGGCTTATAGAAAAATATTTTAACTGTATTAAATCACATTTAGAAACGGGTCTATCGCGAATTTATTTTGTTACCTTTATTTACCGACGTTTCGACACAGGTTTCACTGGTCGTGGTCGCGGCTAACTGACGTCCCAGCAAAATGTCAAAACAGAGATTTGTGTGACTACCCCACGAAAAGTGCATTTAAAGTTCGAGGTAGACATCACATTTTCAAACCACCCACTACACATAAAAGTTAATTATTGTCAATAGTCCGACACACAACACTCACAACATCCGCGCACACATCCGAAGATAGATCCCTCGGCTTTAACTTCTGGATCACTGGTCCCTAAGTTGCCGATAAGTTAAAACCATCTTCCCTATTAAAATTTCTGGGGTGCTTCTTGATTTCAATCGCTTCTCGCACAACTCGAGGATAATAATGGCGTTCAGTGGAGACAACTTTTGGTTTATGAAGCTCAATCCAGTGATTTGCGCCGCATGTAAGTAGATGTTCGGCGATCGCGGACTTGTTTACTTGGCGATTTTTTACTGCCGCTATGTGTTCTTTCACTCTCTCTTGCACACTTCGTTTGGTTTGACCAATGTACACACTTCCGCAACTACATTCTATTTTGTAAACGCCCGGATTTTGGTACGGAATGACATATTTTGGACTGCGTAAAAGATCTGCTACTTTGAATAACGGCTTGTATACAGCCTTGATGGAGAATTTCTTAAGTACTGCTCCTACTTTGTCCGTTATCCCTTTCACATATGGTAAGAACGCTGGTTGTCTGTTGACCTCTGGATGTCTTTCCGTTCTCTTCGGCTTGGCGATAGACCCGTTTCTAAATGTGATTTAATATGTGTTTAAACCGCAAAAGTTTTAAATGTTATGTTTTAACTGTGTTAATGATTATTTAAGTTAGTCATAAGTATGTGCAGTATTTAGATAAATATGTAAATATATATGTTGCAAATGTATGTACACCTGAAAAGGTAAAGTCTCAGTGTAACTGAACGTGTAATTGTATATTCGACCTGCAAGGTAACCTGATTCTTATACACAATAAAAACTTACTTACTAAGATCTTCGGGTCGTCGCGCCACAGCAGTAAGTAAGTACCATATTTCAATGTTCAATAAGTACCTACCTGTCTGCTGTAAATTGTACCATCAGGGCCATTAAAAGAATGCCAACAAATTATTAAACAGCTCGTTTATCAATATCGAGCACATATTATTTCGAACATTTGTAATTATTCTGAATGAAAAAAAAGCTTCTTGCCGTAGTGCTTTAAATACCTGTAAGTAAAATGTCTCTAATGTTAGGTCTATTGTTTAACTGAGGTGGTTGGTAAGATGTTAAGGCTCATTTAGATTATAGAATACAACTTAAAAAGAGTTAAGGTGAGGAGGAACAAAATGAAAACACCGCCAATTGTGTAATTATGTTATTTTTTATTCTATTTCATTTTATGTGATTCATTTATTTTTATGTGATCGTACCACAGAAAGTGATCTACATTTACTCGTACCTACTTAAACTGCAACTACATTTTAATAATCAAAAGCATAAGCTGATATGTGGCTTTTCAACAAAGAAGGGTCCTTATGCACATGGATCATAAGCATAATTTCTCTGAAGGAAAGTCACATATTATATATTGGTTTAAGCGACAACATCGTATAATACGGCAAAAATGGAGTACCCGTTGTACAGCGTCTGAAAACGAAATAAAAATCGTATTACCTGCAGTTATAATACCATTTCGGTTTTTTACCTACTACGAAACGGTGGTGATAATTGGATGAGATGATAACCTATGATGGACTTCACATAGTAATATTTGCGTTGTGACAATTTTCTTCGGGCTGTGTCATAAGGAGAATCTGCGGCCGTTGGGAGAGAATGTTTCAGATCTCGTTTATGGCTTACCTGACTGTAAGTCTGTATAGACATGGCGACCATGCCTCCAGCACTCAAATAAAGCGGTTTCTGGGCTACTCTCAGGAGGATCAACAAATCTTTCTGCAGGTCCAATGGCCATGATATCCACGAAGATTCGTATGCCGCCAATGCAAGATTCTCACTCTATAATTAAATCACAGATGCAAGGGTTGTGCTCAGTATAGTGGATAACATTTAACAAACAAACAAAATAACAACCTGAATAATCATCTCATTACCCAAATAGCAATAAATGTATGCATTCATCAAAGCGATACACAAAAAGACAAAGAAAGTAGCCAACAGAGTTTTTTGCTCGAATCCAACCTGAAACAATTGAATAAATGTGTCGCTTAACTTTAAACTCGGGTAAATCCATTCGACCCTCATAAATATCTTCCCTATTACTTACCTTTTCTTAATAACAACATCGCATAATCTGACAGATGGATTTACCCAAGTTTGAAGTAAAGCGACTCAAATATCATAGTATTCTCTTAAAAAAAGTTATAAAATATGAACCGGCATGGAAGGATTGCCTGCCTCGTAATTATAACATAACCCCGTTGAGGCTGCGTTGCCAATAATACACTGCTAATTAAATGATATCTCTTCCTTTCCTGCTTTACACCAATATTTTTATCTATCACTAGGTATTTTTAATAACAAAACTTCTGTGAGACACTGACATATTAAATATATTAAACCCGGTCACTTACATATATAAAGTCGATGATTGCTCGTCATGTTTCGCTCCATAACGAGGAGCATATTTACACGGGTGATTATCAAACATGAGTGACCCGGTTTAATATATAGGTATCATGATATTAAGGTACCCACCATTGTGGCCATCAGAGCATTGAGACACAATTCTAAAGTGACCGCTAAGTTCTGGATCAAGAAATACTCTTCGAAAATTTTATTCATATTTTGAGTGTACCTGTAAAATTTTCCATCCATCAAGTTTGTTATATTTTATCATGAATCTAAACTAAACTAGTAGTTCACACCGAATTGAGAACTCACGATTCGCCAAAAACTATAGAGTATATTCGATCAGACAATACCTATGGTGGCGTCCATTAATTTTGTGTGGGCTTCAGGGGGTGGAGGGGGGTTCAAGCTCAGAATCTCACAAAACCTCACGAGGGGGAGCTTGGGCAAATATCACGTAATTTTTTACGGGCAAAAAAGTGTTAAAATTATAAAGAATCAGATTAATTTAAAGTAAAACATGTTTCATCAATAGATGTCTCCATGACAAATCCATGAATAGATGTAAAATTATTTAATATTGATATATATATTAAAGGTTCTGTTCCCGTCGTTTTTACTACTCTATAATATTGCAAATTGTGTTTTGTTTAATAAATCAAACGCATTTATACTCAAAATACATAAATTTTAAGATCTCACGTCAGATTAGGGGGGGGAGGGGTCGAGACAAATCTCACGATATCTCACCAGTGGAGAGGGGAGGGGCTCAAAAAATCCTCATATACCCCTTGCGTAATTAATCGACGCCCCCTATAGATATTTAGGTGTTGAATCCACGACGCGATTGGACAAATAATGTGGAAATTCAAGGAGCCTTTCGAATCCCCACATATATTTTTTTTAACATGATCATACCTACCATAAATAAAGAAATTTATTTGGTAAATACGGCGGTACCATTCGTCATATTAAGGTACCATTCGAAACCTCAGATATCAATTTACATCATGATTAGAGCAAAAATGAAGAAATTCAAGATTGCGGCCGTTTGTGGGCGAACTTTGTCTATTAGTGATCCCCGTTTTTTATTTAAAAGTCCTTCCGCACAACCTCAGGTCCCGCTTTTCAACTCAATCAGTGATGCCTATAAATATTTTATATGCCTCCTAAAACACATACCACACTTGATCAGTCAACAGTCCACTTACCCTACCTACCTACCTAGCCCCTACGCTACGGTTACGCATACTTTCTTGCAAAGAAGTTGACCAGTAGGTATAGCAAGACCCCTCACAAATAGCTTTTGGGCCTTCTAGGCTCTAGGCTCTTCTAGCTCCATAAACCCTTGATGGATCCTGCTCATGCACAACAACACGTTAACCTTATTTTATTTAAATTAGAACAAATTTACTGAAGTTATTGCGTAACAAACTGGATAGTTTCCTGATATAATAGTACAGTCAAAAAATATCGAAATGCCGGGACGTGTCCGTAGCCAGCCGTGTGTTCCAAGTTAAATAAAGATAAAGATAGTTTACTAAAGTAGGCATATGGCAATGCGCTTATGAACATCAAATAAATCTACGCTCTGACCCGAGAAGATTCAAGCCCCTCCTAAATTGTAGGACTCATACGAGTATCTTTTGAAAACATTACATCTTATAATTAACATGCATTAAATTAAAAAATATAATTTTAATTAGTATGGAATTCACAAAATAACATACAGTTATAGAAATTTGTTGCACTAGATTGCTTATGCAGGACGTTATCATTGCCAAACATCCTAATGCAAAATGTAAGAACTTCTCTTCGCTTCGCTCCCTCGTACGACTATATAGTATATAATAACTAGGTAAAACAACTTACCCCATCAGCCGAACATGTTTTTTTATAATATCTTTAAATTCCTCTCTCACAGCTCTTTCAGTCATAGAAGTAAATTCCAGCGACCTGATCCTATCTTGCAATTCGACTAGTTGGTCGCACAAGTACATTATCAAGCTACAGACTATCCCTTGCATAGATATACCTCGCCAAATCACCGGCACCACAATGGTAATGGCCGCCAGTTGAGTTGCCGTCAGCAAATTCATCTTGCTTTCCATCGGATCGAAAGGCATCCAAGCCTCTACAGGCATTTCGTTGTGATACAAAGCTAAAGCACTAAACGCACCTACTACAGATGTACTCAATCCAGTTACAATTATGATCATCATCAACGTCATCTTTTTACGTTCTTCGGTTATCTGATCGCCTGAATTAATAATCTGGGAAATCAGAATCTCAACCTGCCTGCGTTTGAAAACGAAAATAACCACTTTTGCGACAAAATTGTATGCTACCAGACACTTGTCTAAATTGGTCATGAACAGAACAACGTCATCCTTTATTTGATAGGTCCCGATGCCACTAGAAATCATGTAAATAATTGCCAGTACGTGCGTAGTATACTCGTACATTTTGTACAGAGTTGGGTGCGCTTTGGCCCAAGGATCGTCCGGCCATAATCCGACAAGAAACAAATATTTTAAATTGTAAGCAAAGAAGTCATCGGTCAGCTCTAAAAGTGAACCAAACATCTTGAAAGCCTTATAACTTGTAAAATGAAATCAATTCAAGTTGAATACATATTTTCTTGCCATTTTAGTTACCTAGTGAAAGTTTTAATTTGACTTTTACTAAGTTTAATGGACAAGCCAGTTAGCATAATGCTACACAGACATTAACTGTATAACTTGGCGAAAGCTCATCAATGTCAGCTTATAACTCTCCATAAATACGCAATTGGAAAACTTTAATATTGGCTTGGTTTTGTGATGGGTAGAAAAAAAGGAAACTGCTTTCATTAAACCATTTTAATAGCATTTTAATACAAATGTAAGCACAATACTTATTAAGAGAATCCTTCGTGTACGAATGTAAATTTTGTTTTGCCTCTTGAGATATGTTTACATTTATTTCTTAACAATTTTACTAATTTCTTTGGTCCGCAGCAATATAAGTTTAGGTGATCCCTGTAAACAAATACAACATATCTAAGTATTATTTAGCCATACCGGAGGACTTCGTCAGGATTTTATAATAAATATTTCAGGTCGTCAAAAATATTGTTTAAGTTTAAACGACGAAAAATTCAATTGAGTTAAATTTACCATCTTGGAACAGTGATCTAAAGTCATAGAGGGGGCAATCAGTTTCCTAACTGCGATTTAAGTGCCTATCCCAATTAAATAAATTTTCATAAGTATTTGTTACGTCATAAGGAGTATACAAAAAATCATTCTTAACTTCTTAAATTAGAACTTACTCTGGATATAGATGCACCCAGGAATCAAACAGTTGATTCCAATGAGGCCTGCCTCTCCTCACCCTGCACGCCAAATGGGGAAACTCTTTTGCTATACTATAATCTTCACTCACTCCTTCTTTCGTAGCATTGTTTAAATAATCTCGTCTCTTTCTATTCGGTGTGAGAAGAGTCGCTTTATCATTAGTAACTACTCGAGTTAGAGAGCTTTTTTCGTCAAGGAGTACGTGTGTTGCAATTTGATCTTTATTAGTATGAATACTTGGTACATTTTGGACTGTACTCGTGACGTAGAGTTGTAGGTGCAGCCGGTCAGGTTTGTTGGCATTTCTGAGTTCTATGAGGGTTTTGGTTGCGAGCTCTGTCAGCCATGTCAGTTCTTTTTCGTGTCGGACTATCCATATTAGGTGGATTCGTCCGGGTAAACGACTTGTTGGGTTCCTGAAACAACGAATTGAGAGATTGAAAATTGAGAACTAAAGCCTTCACTCTAAGCATATGCAACAACAGAATATTAAAACTATATGTATGTATATGTAAATAACTATTAGTGATATTATTCATAAAGTTTGAGGAGTTTTAAGAGGCACAATTGCTGTCTTAACGTGGCTCTTTTCGTGAATAATAAATACTAGGTACTTATAGTTCAGTAAGTAAATGTTTCGTGAGGGTACTTGTAGTTGAATTTAAAGGTTTCTTTAATTACGATTAATTTATTTAAAAAAACTTGGATTTTTTTCTCGTATATGGATCAAGAGATAGTCCTTCGTCTTTCTGAATAAAAATAAATAACATTTTCTGATAAAAAAAGGGGAGTAGAAGCAAATTTAATCCTAAATTAAGCTGTAACATCGGTAAGATCATGGCGCAAGCATCCACACGATCGCCTGTACAACGCAACCACCCGGCGAGTCAACTCGTGGGTCACAGGCGATGATAGACGATGACTGGCGGGGACTGCCGAGTATGCCATCTACACTATCGTGCCCGCCAGTCATACACGATATAGGTAGGTCTATATTCTTTATTAGGTTAAATATGAAAGTTACAGCAGCATGTGATGCAACAGCGACACGAAGGGAGTGACGCCGACGCCCGCCGCCACGCACACCGCCACGCGCCCGCTCCGGGCCGCTTCCATCGGCGATGAGAACGGGCCGTCCACTAGCATACTGCAATCACACGAGTGTGACTTATTGAACGGCCGAGGTAAGAGAGATTGAAGCTTTGGAATATTTGAGTTCAGAAATACCAATTTATACACCGCAGTTTTACAAAGCGCTAAACTGTTTAACTAAATAGTACATTATTGTCGAGGCTCGGAAGTAGCTATTTGCTGGCTGAGGATTGGTTTTAAACGGACGACCTTGGGAGTCCGTTTAATTGAATCCGAAGCCAGCAAGTAGCCTTCCAGCCGAGTCATATATAGTGCTTTTCTCAAAAATGGCGCAATAAATACAAATAAAAGAGAAATATTTTACAGAAGCAACGTTCTTATATATATATTTTCAAAGAAAAAAGTAAAAAGATTTGCTTTGCCGCCGTTTTTTTTTTATAAAAAATAGAAGTGTATTTTTCTGCTGAAAATACGCCAACCTATTTGAGACACCTAAATAGTCGCGGTACCAACATTATAATAATAAGTACTGATCATCTGTTTGGCTGTTTAATGGACCTATGCATACCTATGCCTTCATTTGATATGGCCACTTAAACTTTTAAAAAGTTTGGAACTCGACAAATAATGGAATTTGTATGCAACATTGCGGTCCTGAAATCGAGACTGCAATGTTTTTAACTTTAATTTTTTGACTGACCATAAACTACGCACTTCGCGACCTACTTTTTAACCGGCAACGTCGACTTTGCCGTCCATTTTTGAGAAAAACATATTGGGATACGAATACATAAGAATAAACAAAAAGTAATTTGCCTGCAATTTAAGACATTTTAAAAACGTACGTAAACATGATAATACATTTAGATGGTACGAGGAGTTGGTACGACTTTAAGCTCCGATTTTTTTATTGTGTTATTTTCACAAGGTGCACTGCACTATACGTATTATTTGCATTTGCACAGTATCGGTACCTACAGTCTGGCAAAAAAGAGTAGAAATTAAAAAGTGGCAACACTGTAGTGTCGTCCCTTTCAAATCAATCTAAGAAAAACGGGACGACACTACAGTGTTGCCACTTTTTAATTTCTACTCTTTTTTGCCAGTCTGTACGTATAAAATAAATATAGTCTGTCAAAGGACTGTCTCATTTCAAACATAGACAGAGAGAATCATACTTTCTTTGTCTTACACTAGGACTAGCACAAGTAGCACACAAAAGAAAAGTATGAGTATAGTTTTTTTGTTCTTATTTACTGACAAGATTTGCTTGACCAACTATATGCACATTATGTAGTTGCGATTAGACAGACTCACCTAAGATTGTTTGGTCCGTTCTGCAACAGTAGCCTCTCTAACGCCTCAGTCCAATCACCCTTTACTCTTATCCAAACAATTAAATTTCTTTGACTAGATGTAGGAACCTGCAACAAAAAATAAACATATACTTAAGTCAACTTTTAAAATGTTACTTACCTGTATAATTTTCTAAAACAATAGTTTTTGGGCGTAATCTCGACAGGAAAAACAAAAAATATGGGTTAACGTTTTGTTTTTAGTTTTCTACACGTTGCTGGTTGGATTTGAATTGGAAAATAGCGCGCATTTGAATTTACGATTTTTGCCCGCCTGATGGTAAGCAGTCACCGTAGCCTATGGACGCCTGCAACTCCAGAGGTATTACATGCGCGTTGCCCACCCTTTAAAAACCTATATAGGCTCTAGGGTGTGAGACTGAACACCCTGCCGACGGCGAGTGGTGTGGTGATAGAAAGTGGTCGTTGGCATCATGTCATGTCAAACAATTCTTCAGGTTTTTTTGTAACCCGTGCGGAGCCCGGTTCGGGTTGCAAATATACGATAAAGCTAATAGGCATTAAAACTATAAAGATGGGGGAGATGCTCATAGCCCTGATTGGTTCCTTAGTACTTACTTTAACAACAGTAAACGGGTGCCACTCGAGGCTGGAGATGTCCAGACACTGCAACAGGACGTACTGACCCGCGCGGCAGCTGAAATTCTCGTAACCCAGGGTCAGACTGAGCGTGCGCCCTGCCATATGCGTTACCTGAAAAATATTTCCGATATTCTTAACAACTATTCAAAGAAGTAATTCATATACAGATTTGGCTTCTAACGTATTTCGGTTCGCATAGTTTGGTAGATATTAATTCTTAGTTTAGATTTAGGTTAAGATTAAATAATAGTTATTTGTGCAACAAGAGAAAAGTTGGTTTTTCTTGCGAGTGTTTATTTTGAGTCCCGAGAAAGCGAAAGATTCTATAATTGAATCACGAGCGAAGCGAGTGATTCTAAGGTAGAATCTTGAGCGTAGCGAGGGACTCAAAAACACGAGATGTAAAATAACTTTTCTCTCGTGTTGCACATATAATTTTTCACCTCAGTAGTGAGAACATATTAAAGGTTAAAATGTATTCCGAATTACACAGAATAAACAGAAAAAAAAAGTATTATAATATGTACGATACGATAAGATACGATACGATACGATACGTTACGAGACCGGACCGGAACGGACCGGACCGGACCGTACCGTACCGTACCGGACCGGACCGGACCGGACCGGACCGGACCGTACCGTACCGAACCGGACCGGACTTGACCGGACCGTACAGTACCGGTCCGGACCGTACAGTACCGGTCCGGACCGTACCGTACCGTACCTGACCGGACCGGCCCGGACCGTACAGTACCGGACCGGACCGGACCGGACCGTACCGTACCGTACCGTACCGTACCTTACCGTACCGTACCGTACCGTACCTTACCGTACCGTACCGTACCATAAAAAAAAAATGTAATAAAAGTATGAAGTTCATGGCCTTCACTAAATTAAAAAGCTACATTGTTTCACTCCAGGGAGTGACGAAAGTAGGCTTGTTCGAGCTGCTGAGGTGAAAAGATCTTTATTCGTCTTTTCTGTTCCTGAAATTTAATATTGGTGACACAAACGCCTATATTTAGATGCAACCTAAAAGTATGTTAGGAAGGTTTCCGATAAGTATAAATAAATCACGATCAGAATTAGCCTTCTATATGTCCATAATTTTCGGGAATAGAAATAGTTATTTGTTATACAAGGGTGCAAAGTTGTATTTTACCCGCGAGTGTAGAATTGAAACACAAGCAAGCGAAAGGATTCTATAGGTGAACCACGAGCGAAGCGAGTGGTTCTAAAATAGAATCCTGAGCGTAGCGAGTGTTTCAACACACGAGAAGTAAAATACATTTGCGCCCGTGTATAACACAAAACTTTTCACCTCACTATAGCGAGGAAAATGCAACATCCACAGGCGTTAGATCATCTTCATCACTGGAATCACTCATTTCTTTACGATATTATAACAGAAAACTCTGGAAGTTGTGTATTTTTACGCGAGTCGGTGAGAAAAGTTTTTTAGTAAAAAATTTGTTGACAATGTTGACATTTCTGACGTATGAAATGTCAACGATGCGTTTTGAAATTGCATCGACTCAACTTGTGCGTTCAGAATTATATTTAACATCATTATAAAAAAAAACAAACGTTTCTTATGGAATTTTAATGTTTATGACTTAAAATCATTAAATAAAGCTAAATTTGGTATTTTTCATTAGATTCTCAAACCATTTATTTAATGATAATTAATATCGAACGAATCATTATCATGATTTACGTTTTGTTATCTGTCAAGCTACTTAAACACGCTCCATCCAAGGTCAAATTACTTTCCCCACTAGTGGATAAAACGCGTTTTTCCCCGCTTGTATTGAAGGATAAAAGACAACTTTCCGAGCTAGTGAGGGGAAAAGATTATTTATAACTTGGTGTTAAGGTTGGAAATGCAAGTCCGTATCCTACCGACTGCGCCATATTAACTTTCGTTGTTTGTGACTTTTGGGAGTCGTAGATATATCAAAAACGGGCGCTGAGATAAGACTAATTTATTCTACTCAAATATCATACTATCCACTTTTGCCATGTACAAAGTAATGGCACCGATTTAGATTTAAAATTTGTCGCTGAAATCGACGAGGCATAGGTAGCTATGAATATCGAACTCGGCTCTCATTTACCTACAGTACCTCTATTGAATATGACTGTATGTACACCTCACTAGTGGAAATCAACCTACTACATAGTTGCGGTTTAGTTATTATTTAGTACCTAAGAGATACCTAACAATCTATGTATCTGATATTTTAGGTGCCTTAGTAACGCAGCGCAGACCATTCCCCATTGCCTAGGACCTACTCGAAACTGGTAAAAAATCGAACAGTATTAGCTTCCGCCCAGCAGCATTCGAACCCAGGACCATAGGCTTCACAGGCAGAGTCACTACCCACTGGGCCGGACCGGTCGTCAAATAAATGAAACTCTAAATTTCTTATATACCTACTTATATCAAATAAGAGCAATACTCAAAGCGTTCTACTTTTTTCAAAAAACCTACCTATCGGAAAAAAAATATTTATGCCAATTCCGTCATTATCTTCAAAGTAGCTTCTTATTCTACGAAGCATTTCTATCCTCATTTACTTTGTGAAAAGGATGTGGAATTCCCTACCGGCGTCTGTATTTCCGACAAATTGTATCTCAGACATAATATTAGAGTAGAGCTCAGTACCGAGTTACATAACTACAAGCACCATAAGTTAGTATTTCTAGTAAGACCACAAAATCTTAATTTTAATAAATGCTTACAATTTACATTAGCTTACAAAATTTATGCCGGTATTTAAAAAAAAGCTGTTCAGCAAATTATGGGAAATAATGCTTAATTAAGTCTACAAAATAAATAAGAACAGGAAGACAAGAACATCAAGAAGAGCGTACTTAATAAAAATCTAAAAGCACTTCCAGTTTTTTTGCTGTCACTATTTTATTACATGACTAGGAAAATATCAGTTTGCCCCATAAGCGCTTTTGTCGGTAAAAAGTCACACGACTAATTCATTTTCATAGCTTTTAAAATCCAATATTAATGCGTATGCGTAATAAAATCACGTCCGGAATCCATACAATGTATTCAGATATACGTAGTTGGGGATTATGCAAAGTTTAATCGGTTATTGGACCAAATCGCGAAACGTTTGCGACTGATGGCGTTATAACTGCCTGAAACGGCATTCAGATTTTCAATATCTGATATTGATTTGATATGTATATGACATTACTCTTACACCTCGGCCACGACAGGCACGCTCCTAGCGCGGCGGACGCTCATCACGCTCATGTCATCCCTGGCCCCGACCGCCATTAATAAATGTTTTAATTAACCAAAGCAGAGAGTAGAATCATATGCATATCAAATCAATAAAAAATGTAAACCTAATCTAAATGCCCCTCCTGTATTTTCGTCAAACTTTTTGTAAGTTCCGTGTCGCGGGGCTATTAGGAACAAAGAAAATTATTACGTTATTGGTATATTTTTGCCAGTCGCAATAATCGGATGGCCGAGGACAAAAAAATGGTCAGGGAGATCGGGCGTCGGTTGAGGGACAGAGGCTGTGACCCCCGGGCTGGATCTTACCTGGTCCAACAAATATCCTTAGCCATTCAGCGTGGCAACGCAGCTGGCATATTAGGAACATTTAGGCCAGGTAGGGACCAGTTCGGGACCTAAAAGGAAATTTTTGAAGGGACTAGTTTGTTATTATTAAGTTTTTATATACTAAGTGTATACAGTTTAGGTTTACAAGGTTAGTTTTAATTTTATAATATTGTAATTTATTGCAGTATAATCGGATTAATATCCTAACTATTCTCTACGGGCGAAATATCTTTATGAAAAGGTAACCGTGAACACTAACAAAATTAGTAAAATTATATTCGTACTGAACCAGAGGCTAATAAATATAGAAGACTCACAACCTCCATACAGCACTGCATGCCTCATCATTATTGTAGATGGGCTATTCGCTATTTTTGTGTTTTATTAGTTTTGTGTGTATGAAGCCTGTTACCTTACTGGCTACTTCGGGACATCAAAATGGAACATGGGACTTGCCTGACCACAGGCATAGGCATAACAGTACTTACCATGAAAGTATAATAAAACCATTTTAGTCATGTAACTTATTTATTAGCGCCATCTAGTAGAGATCTCCGAGAAAATCCAAAAAGTTCAAAGTGGAAGAACAAAAATAGTAAAAAATAACGTCACCTAGTTACAACAACGACTTAATGTTTAATACTCTTAATATTGTCTTCGGTTACCGCGATAGTTACTCATGAAATAAAACTATGAAAACGGATTATATCGCGTATATTGAATTTATAATACATCCCGACGTTTCGAACTCTTTACAGCGTTCGTGGTCAACGGGTGACTAACCAAGAAGAGTAAGAGTCACCCGTTGACCACGAACGCTGTAAAGAGTTCGAAACGTCGGGATGTATTATAAATTCAATATACGCGATATAATCCGTTTTCATAGTTTTATTTAATACTCTTGTTTAATTTAGGTACTATTAGTCTGACTAGACATAAACTCGTGTTAGCAGTCTAGTCTACCTGTATAGCAGATTAAACTTTGTGAATTGCCCCCCAGTGTAAACGGCACTTTATCAAAATAATGCCGGCAACAGCACCATTAATTTACTAATTTCATTTAGACTAGGTATTTTCGGTAGTACGGTTATTTATGAATATTAATTGCTCGATAAATAATCATTGAACCGTAACGCCGCGTCGCAGATTTATAGAAACATATCTCTATTAAGAGTTGGAGGTAATAAATTAATATTGATTAAGTATTTTCGACCGCGTTGTTTATAAAAGTATGAAACTAAGCAATTTCACTCGAATGGGTTATTTTATAACACTACCAGCAAATGCGATTGTTTCACGGCAGGATGAGTGGAATTTCCTTACAAAGTCGGCATCAAATAGACGACGGAATAGATGACGGCCAGTGGCCAAAATATATCGTAACATATAATCGTCGGTAACACTTTCAAAAATAGACTAGGTATACATTTTAGAACTTTAAAAAGTGCAAAATAAATAAGTACATATATACGCATATAATAAATAATAATATATTATCTTTGTTACGATAGAAATAAGGGTGTGTTTCGATATATTTGACCACCCTGGCCGTTACTTACTATCTATTTGATGCTGACTGGACCTATTGAACCCATGTTTTACAAATAAAGCATTTCAAACAACAAATACTAAAAAGTATGGAGCCCTCGTTGGGCGAGTCCGACTCGCACTTGTCCGGTTTTATTGTATCATGAGGGTAAAATCCAAAAGAAAGTCCAAAAGATGTAGCATTTCTCAGCGACAGTAGGTACTCATACAGCTCATGTTTTTAACAACAACGCGTGCTGTGCGGAAAGGAGCCATCTACTTTGACGCAAATCCCTAACCTGCCGCGCAGGGCCACTTGCGCGTTCCAGGGTTAGCCAACTAACTCGAAGTTAACCGTTTAGACAGTTTAACCCTGTATAAACGGTTAAGCTCGAGATAGTTGACTAACCCAGGAACGCGTAAGTGGCCCTAACATCCGCGGTCCTTCTCTTACGCATTCACTGCCAGGGGGCGTGGCCTAGGAACAAACTTGTATGACGTTGAACGCACATGTGCGTTGGGGGCAGTGAATGTGTTAAACAATATGTATTGTAGACATTGTTTTATGACTCACCTGTATAATGTCCACTCTCGCTAGGTTTCTGGACAAAACCCGCCACAGGAGATCAAGGAAAAAACACGAAAGAGGACAGGCCATCCAAATCCAAGTCTGAAATTGGAATAGAAAAGCTTTATACAAAAAACTTTTTTTTAAACTACTAGTACCTATAAGAAATCATTATTTATTAAACATTAAACTCATAGTGTTCAAACTTAGTGGATCATAGAGCGTGATGTCATGTAACATGTTAAACAAATGCAAACGAGCAGCCTCAGTGCACGCGGCACAAATCGGAGAACACACCGTAAAAGGTCGACAGATAAGAGAGAAGAGAGCGCCAGCTAGTACGTACTACTCAATAGTTCTAAATTACAACAAAACGTGTGTATTAACAGAAACTGCGTTATCGAGGCTTATAAGCTCGAGTTAGTTCAGCAACTAAGAACATTAATACCAGAACATTAAGGCCAAAAACGAAAGCTATTAGGAACTAGGTTTCGAAACATTTCCCTTTCCATTACATTAATTTTACCTAACACGCACCTAAAACACATTTCTAGGCGTACGAGGGTTTTAATAAAGTTACAGGTCTAACCTACTTCTAAACAAAACTCGACTTACATTTACGAGCTACATAAATTCATAATATTGAGCGATGTTATCTGTAAATTAAATGTATTTATTTGGTTGTGAGCCTGAAGAGCTTTTTCAAATGACATTATAGTATAGTACAATACCTATTCATATAAGTAAGTAATATATCTGATGGCTTGGCCAGATCATATGTGCCATTTTCAACCAAAAGGGTACTTAATATTGTCGCTTGTCAGTAAGGCGCTATTTCCATGTAGCTTCAACTAGAAATCAACCTTATCGACAAGCGACAATGTGGTACCTTTTGGTTGAAAACGTCACATATATAGAATTGATCACTTCATAATATACAGGGTGGCTAAAAAATAAGAGCATTCCCGTTGCCAGGGAGGTTTTGGGATTATACTGAGCAACTTTTACTATGGGACCAACCACGAAATCACGAAAAAAAATTTTACCTTCTCATAGAAAATTGACCAGCCAAAATGTTGAACCAGCCAAATTTTTTTTAGCGATTTCGGGGTTGGCCCCATAGTAAAGTTGCTCAGTATAATCCCAAAACCTCCCTGGCAACGGGAATGGGGGAATTCTTTAGCCACCCTGTATAGTTTAGGTTTGACTTTCTCGTGATGTGACCGATCATTTCATGGAATGATTGCCACATCATGAAAAGATATATTCTAGGATCTGACCACGACACATCCATTTATATACATATATTATATATAACAGGTCCATGCGTATTATAAAGCCAAGTACCGAAATGCAACAACAGATAATGGCATTCTTGTTCGATTCGACATTATAGCTAAATAAACGATCGAGGTCACTGATGAATAAGTTTAATGGGAGGCGTGGTAGGAAGCAAGGCGTTTGGTAAGCAATGGGACTATAACAACGCTGAAGGACGAGCTATTATTGAAAACCGTAAGTAATTTGACCAAAATAGATCCAAAGACCTTTTTACTGCAATCACAGGAAATGAACTAGGTGTAGCTAATAATTTGATTAGTTGAAAGCACTAAAAACGGCATTGTGACAGGCATAATTTAAGGAGTCATATACTAATAAGTACGCCGCCGCCTTCCTGAAAGGCTCGACACTATAAAAATCGTTCCACGTGTAAACGTTGAATCTTAGTGTGTGCGGACCCTAATGTGTTGTACAATTGTACATATTGGATTCTCTAACAAACTGCAATAGGCACATGTACATTACCAAAGCAAGTGCTGCCATCTACCGTTTTCTTACGTTTTCTTGTGCATAGTAGGTTCTGCCATTTTGTGGGCTACATCGGAAGCATAAACTTCACATTTAGGTACGCCTCGCGCCAAAAATCTGACGGCTCCTGTGCTGCCCCCTATAGTTCATGCAAGCTCCCTTGCACTTCCATACATTGTTAAAACTGGACATTATAGCAGTCACCCCATTTATTTACATTGCTATTTTACACGTTGCTGTGACAAACTATAGTATTTTTCACACAGCTTGGGTGCGGTGACGTGACGGCTGTCATCCTCATACAATTATCACCTTTAATTATCAGCTAATCACCATGTATCACTGTATCCAAGGTATGTGAAAAATGCTATACTCAAAAGTACAACGACTCAAAGTAAATAAAAGTACATATCAACAGCACTCACCTTTGACTGTATAGAAACGAAAACTGGAGAATCCCCGGAGGAGTTATACGTATTATTAGTTTCATACTCATAATTCAGTCTTTCTTCTGGTAGCAACTCCCTTTTCAGCACGCCACTGAAAACAAAAGTGATCTCACTGAGAATGTTTAAACATAAACTCGGCACTAAGTGCTGCAGAGAAACATTCAATAAATAATTTACTGTAAAGTAAAGTGAAAGTAAAATTAAACGTTATAAACAGTTGCCTATTTCGGCATCTAAGCACTATATCAAATAGTTGTTCATTATGAAAGCTACATGTAGGTATAATTATATGTTACAAATATAGGTACCCTAAAAGTGGTCGTTTGTAAAATTAACGCACAGTGCATAAGGTCGAGCAATTTTGATCCGTGTGTTGATTGTTAACACATCAATGAAATCCAGTTAAAATTATAAAATAAGCCTTTATTAAGGTCATGCAGCTAGGTCATGGCATTACGTAAGAGGATTTAATACTTGGACACACGGTTGACGACAGGCGTTAACGAACGTTCGAATAATTCGACTGTAGCCATTGATTGACATGAACAACGTGTAACTTAAACACTTTGGTATCTGTGACACGTGAAAGTAACAATATAAAATAACAATAAACCTTACTGTAGATTTATATAAAGCGCACTTTAAAAGATAATCAATCAACAAAAAATACGGCAAGTAGAACTGGTGCGTCCACCAGAACACATTTTTAGGGTTCCGTACCTTTTAGGGTAAAAACGGGACCCTATTACTAAGACTCCGCTGTCCGTCTGTCCGTCTGTCTGTATGTCTGTCACCAGGCTGTATCTCATGAACCGTGATAGCTAGACAGTTGAAATTTTCACAGATGATGTATATTTCTGTTGCCGCTATAACAACAAATACTAAAAACAGAATAATATAAATATTTAAATGGGGCTCCCATACAACAAACGTGATTTTTTTGCTGTTTTTTTCCGTAATAGCACGGAACCCTTCGTGCGCGAGTCCGACTCGCACTTGGCCGGGTTTTTTTTTTAAATCACTTTATTGTACAAAAAAAATGTTAACATGAAATTCATACATTTTATTTTTATTTAGTCTAATATAATCAAATGCTAAAAATTACAATTTAACAAAGCTCCATAAAACTGTAATTAGTTTGACTGTGGAGTCAAGTATCAATCTCTTTTTATACTTAGTTCTATAATTGTACATACATGGTAGAGCCGTCATTGTACCTAAACGATATGCTACCAATATTAACTCTTCATCTGATAAACAAGCTTACCTTAACGGATGAACTATCAGCAGAGCCATAAATGGCAAATAGAGCTGATGCGTGTACCAAAACCAGTTATAGAGGCGCCTTCGTACCACTCGTAGCGACGTCAGGCCCATGGAGACAGTAATAGCCAGCATGGCCGCACCAGTCAGGCCTGCTGGGCTCATTAGCAGGAAAAAGGGATTCTGGAATCACACCCATGGAAATAAGTTTGAAGAATGTAACAAACTAAGGGCTATCGTACTATTTCATTATTTATAGACCTCTGTGACTTTGTGACAGTCAAATTACGGGTAGTTGTGCCAAATAATCTTATTTTTATTAAATAAATTAGTCTAAGGTCCATCACAGCACAGCTCTATTGGTAGTCGTTAATCATCTAACTTTAATTTTTTTTAGTAACACTACCATCGTTCCGAAAAAAAAATTTCAAGTCACTAAGTATGGTATGGCAAATCAGTTGCAAGAGCTATTAATAAATGATTTGTACTAGACTTGTTTTAGTTGATGTTTTACTCTTTTATTGGCTTCTGGAGAAAGATCTTGTTTTTGTAATAAGTTTATCTCGATTATAATTACCTACCCTACCTATTAGCACAGAACTTAAGGTTTTCCGATCCATCCACCTGTACATAATCACGGGACACGTGTCATGAGCATGACGGCTGCACAATAGGCATAAGAAGGGGTCCTTTGCTTATTCGGATGTGATTACGCGACCTAATAGGGTCGGTTTATGCATGGACCTAAGAACGCACAGACTCTGCCCTGAGACAGCGATACCGGATGTAATTTCATAAGGGCTTCTACTAGTATATACGTCACCGATAATTGCATGCGATTTGCGTTACATTACAGAATTTGATCGTTCGATTGAACTCGTTGCACAGCCGACAATTATCTAAAATCACATGCGATTTGTTAGAAAGTCTGTAGAGCGTAGAGGTGTTATGTTAACACGAAAATTTCGCATACACGTATACGGCCTTATCAGGTTTTATTCATTCACCGCTCAACCCTCAAGTGTGACTGTATGCGTGTCGCGCCTAAATACAAGGAAATCAGCGACGACGTCCGTGTATTCCGAAGTCCATGGGTTCATGCGTGAATGTAGTATACCAGCGTGTTAAATTTCTGTGTTAAGCTGTGAACGCAACGCTGAATCATGATTATTCAATTTAGGTATCTATTTGAAAGACTGTTTACTTCATCAATCATTAAACGGATCAGTAAACGGGGCATATTTACGACCGCTTATATCATGAACAGCTGTTTTATCCATTCACGCGTAAGAAGTTAATTTAGAATACGCACTTTGGAAACATATATAAATATACTTAACCACTTAATAGTCGGCGCAACATGGATATGGACCTCGCATTAAGCTTAGAAAATGTTATCACAGTGAACTCACAATGGTCTTAAGCGAGATAGACGCTATTGGCTACCAAATTCCGCATTTTGAAAAATTTACAAAAACTGTATTGACAAAAAAATACTATTTAATCATAGAATCTGGTCACAAAATTTCAGGAGAATCGGTTAAGAATTGCGACCAGAGGAGAACATCCGGACATACGAAAGCAAAATGCCTTCGGTCAATTATAAATGCGAAAGTAACTATCCGTCTCTTTCTACAGGTAACCGGTGAAACCGCTCAACCGATTTAGATGAAATTTGGCATGGGCATAGTACCTAAGATAGTTTTTATCAATTATCATCACCATCCCATGAGGATGAAGTCCAGGCAGGAGCTAATATTCTTTAGTAGCTTAGTATCTTTTGCTATTAATTTGCGGATATTTATTCAAAAAGTAGATCAAAGAAGTAGAGAAGCTGAGGCTGTCATTTAAAAAGGTATATATTGAATTTTTAGTTAGTTAAACATTAAACAGAGTACAACACTAGTGTATTTCCGAAACTGGAAGCAAACATCAAATTTAAGGCAAAGCACTAACCTCATTCTTGTACCTCGCGAAGTTAATTTCCTTCCGGCTCCGGTCGTAATTCCTCGAGAAGTTCCACAGGTTCACGAAGTGGGAAATGGAATGTATGACTGAAAGTTTCTTTTCAACTTAATGGACAAACAGGTAAAACTATGGAAGTTTTTTGATGCATTGTTGTGTTGTTCAGTAATCATCCTTCTTCAGAAGCAAAAACAACTTAATGCAGTATGTTTAGTGAATATTCTCGGAGTAAAAAATGTAACTGAATATGATATTTTATACATCAACACAAAATATTGTAAAGAAAAAAGAAAGAAAAGGATTATCACGTTCACCTCAAAATTAGCAAAAATGTTAATTATCAGCTCTCAAAATGCTGTGTGCAATAAAATGAGGCGACTTTGTATAACTAATAACGGGGTTATTTTGACAATTCAATTACAGTTTATTTTTACGAGTAGCTAGCTTGTTAATCCTAAGTAATCACAATAAAATGGTTCGTTTTTACACAAACATATATAGGTAACTAATATTAATTACCCATGTTGTTTCTTTTAATTCTTAAAACCACCCCACTTTATGACGACTGTGTGTTCTTCAAAACAACGGCATATTAGTAGTCACACCGGAGTAAATCAAGTTATATCACGAAATCGAAATATGTACTTACACACCTTCCTACGAAAACTAACTGCAAAACTAGCTCGAAATTCTAAGCAGCTAGGTGCCCACCATTAGCCCCGTCTCAAGAACTTAATGGTGCTCCCAGACCGGGGCCTTTTAGCTCTAAAGTGATTTAGGGCTGTTTCGCTTTGTGAAAGCAAGCCATGTTAACTGCACGCCTACTATAAATTTATGGGACGGTATTGATGCATTCCGGGCTACAGGAATTTTATGTAGGTACATGTGTATAAATCAAAGCGCGCTGCATGAATACTTGCCTTATTACTCCGTCAATTATGCATATGCACGGATGTCCGATGTAACATATAACCGAACGGCTTGATGTAGCTCGCGCGTATTTATTGATATTCCGGACTTATTGATACCATAGTCAAGCTATGTTTCTTCAATAAGCGATGAAATATTGTCCTTATTTTTGTGATAATTGACGATGAAACAAGGTGTTTGTGTCAATCGGAATTAAGACGACGGAAATGTATTCGGGTAATTTTTCTTATTTTATAGCCCAGCTAGATTATTATAACTAGGATCAATCGGCCGGCACAATTCACAGCGCCCGAAAAGGTTGGCTAGATTAGAAGATAGAAAAGTTCTCTCTCTCTCTCCATTGCCGGCCTAGGCCGAAATACCGCAAATTTTTGATTTGACCACAACACGGAGTGAGTGTGAAAAGACGGACGAACGTAAGCAAAGCAGTCAGGTATTAATTAATTCCCGATCTCCGTAGCAAATGTATTAAATATATACATACGATACTCACCAGCAAATACAACAAGGGTTATCGCAACGGACATGTGAAAACTTTTTGCTTTTTCCAGCCAGAAAAAGAAAAGTCCAGGCCAAAGTTTCGACAAAATTCGATAAAGAACTTGGTTGAGCTTCTTGCACAGGGGAAGTAAAACGAGTGCACAACATATATTTAGAACCGTTGCAGTCCCACGGGAAATACATAGACCGATCTAAAAACAAAGAAAGCTGCGGTGAGTATGAAGTAAAGAGTTTCCCCCTGAGGGATAGTGGATAGAGTAGTGTTTTAAGGACTTTTTTATGGACTGGCGTTATACGGCGCATCTTGCGAACATAATTCAAACTGCTCTAGTGTGCGCGTTTTCAAGCTAGCCGTAGGCGCTTCGAACTGCCTGTACATAAACAAGTCTAAGCAACTTACCCCTAATATTTCTCGTAAATAGTAAAACTGCCGACTAGTTTGGTAAAACGTAAAAGTGGTATAAAACACGTAAATGACTAGTGAGATCCATGATATCTGGAACAAACAAAAAGTCCATGTCAGTCGTGTCACCCTGCTATTACCGATGCTAGACGAACCGAACCTTACGTGTCGTGTAGCAATAGAAATAATAGCGAGCAACCAACAGTACACCGGTAATGACTGTTTTCTTTCCATTAACTATGCATGTCAATCTGTGCTGTTTTCAGACGTAAATTTAACACAACACTGTAACAGCAATTAAATTGGAATATCTTTGTCGAGCTCACACCCTCGCGTTCTGGAGAGTGTGAGCCCACGTATCCAATGCATTTTTGTTGTTATAATTTTAGTAGGTACGTCAAATGTATATTCGAGGATAAGACCCTAAATAAGAAGAAAAATATTGTTGTAGCATTTGTCCGCAGCAAAAGTGAGGACAAGTAGAGTAAAATTAGGTAGGTATTAGGTACCTAAGGTTGTATTTAGATTTGAGATGAATAAATAGCTGGATATTTTTTTTTTGTTTCGGGTCTATTACGAACAAAGATAATTTAAGACGTAACCTTCAAATATTTCACCCCCGCAATACTTGGAACAAACACCAAATCAATTGAATCTGCTTAAACCTATTATTAGGCGTAGGCAGCCCCATATATTTCACGAGACGGAACCGAATACCCATTACATTCCCCGGTTGTAATCCGAATTCAAATTATGCACAATCGCACATCGCACATTTGGTAATTTGGCGAATAGTTACACTGTTCGGTTGGTAGGTAGTTTAGCAACTATAACCTAGTAACTGTAATTTAAAGTTACATTAATTACGTGCTATAGGACGTGTACGTCAGCGTGCGTGAAATAAACTACTTATATGAAGTATACAACTCCTCCTATACAATATCCTCAAACAAAGCAGCTTTTATCCCTTTTAAGCCAAGTGACTAAATAAGCCAAGCCTATGAATAAGCCAAGTGACTAAATCAAAGATCATAAAATATATTAAGGTGAAGGTGGCCGAAACCAATAGGTATTTCATGCCATTCAAATGTCTATATCGAGTGAAGAATTAATTCGTGAGTGAAGATTATGTATAATCGTGTAACCGTATTGTGGAAGAGGGCCCTTAAGGAAATCGAATCGAAAATTTAACTCGGGCTCTGCCCACCTCCCTTTAATAGCGACGCCTTGAAATATAAGCTGGCGTATACAAGTATAACAGCGTACCTACTTCAGACAGACACCATTCAGGCTGTGCGTTACTACATTCTCTATGCGCCGCCTTTGAAAGCAGCTCCATTGAACAACTAAATAGAGCCGATGCGATTCGATGACAGCGGATCTGGAGTGTTCTCGCATTAATTAATAGCTGGGACGTGCTACAGTATCATTTTCATTTACATGCGTCAACGACTGTGCGGAGTGGTGGCGGCCGGTGATTGCATTTTTGACAAGCTCACTTTTGAACGGACGCCTCTTTTAGTTGTCAAATGTTAAAATCTTTTATTTTTAGAAATAATCTCTATTTATGCATCGGAATATGAAAGTACATAGTTAGATTTTCATAAAAGTTACGTGCTTAGATAATATACATTTTTCTTTACTTGTCTTTTATGAATATAAAAAGATGACCGTTTCCAAATCGTAACTACATATATATGTTACGGGCAATTTGATAACCGGGCAGTATAAATAATGACCGGTCATTATGAATAATGCCCAAGAGCGTCGGGCAAAGTGATAAATGTATTACTTTGGCCCGTCCATATTAATTATGCCCGACGGCCCTTGCTCCATTAAATAAATCAAGGTTTGAGATTGAATTTATCACTTGGACAGGGCAGTATGAACACCTACTTCCGTACTTCTAGCCGGGCAATGTTATAAATTCGTTCGCGCCGTGGTAGAAGCAGTTTATTTCTGTGGGGGGTTGCAATTCGAACCTAACCCAAACCTACTTTTCTAAAAACAGTTCTTTTCTCGGGGGGGGATGCAATTCTATCCTAACCTAAACCTACTTTTCTGTAAGCAGTTCCTTTCTGTGTGGGGTTGCAGTTCTAACCTAACCTAAACCTACTTTTCTGAAAACAGTTCTTTTCTGTGGAGGGTTGCAGTTCTTACCAAAACTAAACTTACACTACATTGCCCAAGGTAGGGCGGTCATTATTCATACTGACCGGTCAAAGTGATTAATCGTGAGTTTTAATTACATTTCCCATTTGATGCTATCATTATTCATAGTGACCGGACTTGTAAAGTTGCCCGTAACACATAATATATCAATCCCGCAAAGAAATACGCGCTTATTATGCAATAATCAAATTAATAAAGCATGGTTTAAAGTAACCCCGCTTTATCCTATCATAAAGTTGGTACCCCATTTTGCAGTATCGATGTAATTACATTTACATACATGTATATTCTATTCTACCTAGGTTAACTAGACGTTTTGAGCAGTTTAAATGCAGCAAAAAAATTATGTAGAAAATTTTTTGTGTTGTGTATTAGGTCGCATTAAAAATGTAGATATATCGGTCACTATCACTATCGGTAGTAAATTTTTAACTTCGTAATAGTAAACATACAGAGCTTGTTTCTAAGCAGACTAATCCCAGGTGACCCAGTTTCGTGTACAATATTCATGAAGTTTAATGGCAGGAACAACTACACACTACCGGGTGTTTCTGACAATGGGAGTTTACGCAAAGGAAGATTCTAGTCATCAAACTTATTAACTAGTTCATCACATAATTTTACAATATTTGGGTTTAGAAGGCAAAATATATATAGGCAGATTAGCTAAAAGTATCATATCATTTACATATTAAATGGTATCGGTACCTACCACGTTGTTCCTTCGTCACCCTTGCCTCGATGTACATATGAATCTTTATTCACCACTAATAGACAATAGAAGAAACAACCGAAATTTAAACAAACTAGAATTTCCTTTTTCGTCATTAAAGCTTGTAACATCTAGGCCATCTAGCCCACATTTTATGTCTATCAAAATTTATAATCAACTTCCGAATTCTCTGAAAAACTTAGAAAATCCTAAATGATTTCAAAACAAGTTAAAATCTTCCTTATAAATAATAGCTTTTATAGTGTATATTATATTATGTATATGTAGATAGTGTGAATGACTACTTTAACGAAAAATAATATGAACTGTAATAGATGTCATATATTAAAGAAAAAGTGACGAAGCCCTCCAGTGGTGAAGGCCGGATCCGACAGACACAGTCACACAGTCAGACAGTTTATAATTTATATATAGTAGTGTGACTACTTATTAAACACAAATCAAAAATATTTAATAAAATAGTTTGATTTGTTCCCAAAGTTGAGGAAAAATAATATGATTAAAATGATCTTATAATATGTAATAAAAAAAAATTATGTTTAAAATAGTTTGTAGTTTTACGAGTAGGTTAACTGTAGTATAAGTATATTTTCAGTTTATAATTTGTACATCAATGTTTTTCAGACGAATACATATAATATCCCTACATTAAAAACACCATACCTTAATCGCCCTGTATTATAATATTATCAAACTATAATTTATTAATAGACCAATGCTACACAACTGACGAATATTTTGCCAACGCACTTGATTAAAATGATTCTAGGAATATATTGTAGTTGACTTTTTTTTATTTTTACATAATAACAATATTTAAAAAAAACTATAATGTAGTAATAGGTAGTTATAGCACAAATACAAATTATATAGTCAATAGTTCTTACAAAGTCATAGCTATAGGTATCGTCACTCATGTGTCTCCTACTTGGTCCACATTAGGCGGCGCATGGTGAATGAATTAAAAACCACTTACGCTTCCACCAGGCTCGGAAGATTCTCAAATGATGACGATAATTTGATAAATGCTTATATATAATTAATGATGGGAGTAACACAAAGTGCCCTTGTTTTATGTACTATAATAAAATCGACTGACTCATGATTTTATTCCATTGGCCTCGTACTCCTTCCTACATGTCTTTGAAACTAATAGAAATAAATGAAGGAACCAGTCGTTATTTTGGGGATTACGAACGATAATAAAATTACGAACGCTTACAAACAGCTGGTCTAACGATTCATTTTACGAGTCTGTGCCTATATTAGTCGGTCTACTCGAAAGTGGCAAAGTAGGTAGATCTATATATTACTTAATAACTGCTAGACAATTAATGTTCCATAAAGACTAAACAACTTCCGCTGATCGCTATGGCGCTGTGGAGGCGTATCCAGAAAACAAAGGATCATATTTATTTTATTTGTTAATTATGTCGGAATAAGTATATAGGTAATCACCTGTACTCTCATTAGAATAGTTATTTGTTTTACAAGGGGGCAAAGTTGTTGTTTATGCTCTCGTGCTAATATTGATACCCGAGCAAGCGAAAGATTCCAAAATTGAACCACTCGCTAAAGTGAATCTTTTCGGGACTCGCTTATGAGTATTAAGTATAAATTATAACATTTATAACCAGTTATTTGTACAATTACATATAGGTTTACCGATTAATAAATCACTACATAGTAAAAAACAAGGTCGCTTTCCGCTCTGTATGTATGTCTGTCCCTATGTATGCTTAGATCTTTAAAACTACGCAACGGATTTTGATGCGGTTTTTTTAATAGATAGTGATTCAATAGGAAGGTTTATAATTTGTAAAGGTTTTGTGTAAACTAGTTAAACTACCCGTGCAAAGCCGGGGCGGGTCGTTAGTATTATATAATTAACAAAGGTTATTGCCGATGTACTTGATAATAACAATGATAACGCCTAAGATCATATCTCACGTAATTCAAGCCTTATTGGACGGTATCCTAACGCATTGGCAGCGCCTAGTAGCAGTCAACTGCCAGTTACTGTAATTTGATTAATAGGTTGATATACAACACACAGTGATTCTCCACATGTCTGTGATATTTTTCAGAGATGAACTGTATTGCCTAAGTAATAAGTCACGGTTGGTAGCTATAGCTACCAAAAGGAAGTAAGTGGCTATGTAACTACGTATCTACAAACAATTCATCAAGCGTCTTTGCTCTATGCAGCCATTCTCAAAGTGTACTCCGCGGACCCCTAGGGCTCCGCGAAGCCTCTGTGGGGCTCCGCGAGAATACATGTAATAATAATAAATAAGTTTTTGACAAAAATTTCATTTTTACCCGTCTGCCAAAGGAGGAGGGTAATGTTTTTCGAGTGTATGTAAGTATGTATGTATGTATGTCTGTTTCTTTGTGGCCTCCTGTAGCCTAAACGGCTTGATGAATTTTGATGTATGAGGTATCGTTAGATTCGTCTTGATCACGGGAGTATCATAGGATACAATTTACCCCGAAATTCCTACAGGAACATGTTAATTCTTCGTAAACTCAAGCACTTGTTCTGCAACTCCCGCGCACCTCTCGCGTAGCGGTCTGGTAGCGGGCAAAGAGGGCGTGGCCTGCCTTGTGGCGCGCGGTGCGGTACGAAGGGGGATATTCTCGAGTCTACAACCCGAACGCGGGCACACGCATGAGGGCACACGTCATTGACGGTCGACTTTTCTAAGTGATTTTTTTCGATACTTCCTCGTCCGAAGCGAAAATTATATAGTAATAACGTGTTCTTTTTTGTTCGTGTTTATCTCTTTACATTTATTCGTTCTTTCTAATTAATTAACTCGTTCTTTCGTTCCTTCTTTTCACTTCCTTCGTTCTTTCTAAAAAAGTTATAAATAAAAAAATAATTAACCCGACTGCACACTAAAAAGAGGAAAACAAGCCGCACAAGAATATTGTTTAATCAAATGCTAAAACCAAGCTATGGAATACCGTTTAAACAATATAAAATGCACTATGAAATGTGTTCGTAATACTTCGTATACGATAGTTAAATAAATAAAAACTTATTCTAAATACTAACTAAAATATAATTTATAAATGTTGATGGTAAGTATCGCAGGCGGGGACCAACTTGACCGCCACCAACGAAAATACCTACCTAAGTAACATTCTGCTAAATAGTAAACTTAACAACCAACAACCAAAATGACTATAAGTAACCCTCTGTTGGTCCCCGCCTGCGATACTTACCATCAACATTTATAAATTATATTTAGTTAGTATTTAGAATAAGTTTTTATTTATTTACCTATCGATTACGAACACATTTCATAGTGCATTCTATATTGTTTAAACGGTATTCCATAGCTTGGTTTTATCATTTGATTAAACAATATTCTTGTAGGGCTTGTTTTCCTCTTTTTAGTGTGCAGTCGGGTTTTTGGTTTTTTTATAATAATTATTTTTTTGGTACAAGCTTTTATCTCTGACTGTACTTTTCTTTCCACAGGCAACTAATACTCATCGAGACAATTCTAAAAACCCCAAACACAATTAGGTTGCGTTGTTTTATCACAGAGTTCCTATGACCACCTCCTGTCTCCATCATCAGTACCAGCTCGATGGTACCATAATATTGCATCGTCACCCGACTTACATATGTATGCAAATTTTCAGCTTTATCGGAAATCAAGAAGTGGGTCAAATTTAACTTGCAAGACTTGACCCTTACAAACATAGTTACATATTACATACATACTTACATAGGTACATTGCAAGTTAATAAAAAGCTTGTAAAAAACAGCTCTTTTATAGGTACATAGGTATGTCTGGTCTACAGTGACGAACGAAGTTTTTTTAATTTGGGGCTCCGTCAAATATTTCGCATTCCAAAAGGGTTCCGTCACCAAAAAAGTTTGAGTACCGCTGCTCTATAACAGCAGCTTAAAAGAAATAAGCAGATCATATTCTTAGGTACTTATAAGTACCTACTGATCGCGATTTTTCCGGCGTTCGGCGTTACAGCTTTTGATAGAAAACAATCAATAATTCAGTGTATATTACTAATATGTATATATATAAATATGACCACATCCTTGCCTATATCCCTACTAATACTCATATTATACATAATTATTATAAATATACACATCTTTATATATATACTCATAATCACATTGTACATCCTAGTGTAAATAGCTTTAATTTTACTGCACTACAAAAATAACTTGGTAACTCATACATTTATACAGGATTTCTATAGGATAATTAACTCAACTAATTTAATACGTAACTTTCTAGATCATCTGGCAGGTAGAAAGTCCCGACCAAATGGTCTAGCTAATTTTTATATGACTAATTAGATATTTAATTTTTACTTGTAAACATTACAGATTGCCTCAAGAACATTTTTTAAAATTGTTGGGCCCACATTGTTGTTTCTACCGGTATATTCGAGAAAAACCGCTCAAAATGATCTGCCACTTCACGGTCGGAACTTACTAAGGTGTCAGTAATAGATCTCCTAAACTACCTACCTACTTATGTAGGTGAAGCTCTCCACCATCAAAGTTGTGGACCTTCGTATGAGCTGTAAGTTTAGCTTACATATATAAAGTTAGTCCTTTTTTTAGCTTTACCTAAATTAAAGGTAATTGCAATTAGGTAAGGTGCAATTATGAGAATGTATTTTTTTTTCTTTCTGGTCGACGTTTCATTATACAGTGACAATCAAATCAAATTATAATAAAATTTTAAATTTACGGACTTGAAAATAAGTTGCCTTTTTCAGTAAAACAATTCAAATCAAAGTACATCAACCTAAATCTGGACATTCCGTACCTACGTGCCGCCTTGTGCCGCCTTTAGTAGAATCATAGAATGCAACCAAACTATTCGATCACGATCCCCCAGTTATACTTGGGAACACGTCGTTTCGCAACAATGCATAATACATTGCCGGTTTTATAGAATGTTCTTATTATTATAGTACTGATGTGCTAGGTAATGCATGCGTCATTGAATACTGATACTGTGAAAGGTCGCTGGCGTCACCGTGCGATTCTTGGAAAGATGACCAATTCACAAGTCTGTAGTCTGATATGCTGCGAGTTTTTGATTTAGTTAAAGAAGTCATGTAGGTACTCTACTAAACTAACTTCACGCATTAGTGGAGCATGAACACTAGACCATATCATATATTTACCTGATATACTTACCTAGATGAATCTTATGTAAGTACCAATATCTATTGTTTGGCGTACGGAAAAAGTTACAAAATATTAAAAATTAACTTACCAAAAAAATGCGCCTCATAAAAAATTCGTAAAAAACGCGGATTATTGTTGCCATTGTAAGTACTAAAATTTTATTAAGTTAATTAAGTTTGCAGTAATTAAACAACACATTTTAAAAATTTTTTTTTTCCAATTTTGCCTTTTAATTGTTTTCCTGCATTTGTTTTTTAGAGTTTCCGTGTGTCGGCGTCGGATTCCATTGTGAAGTTAAAATTTCAAAATTGGAACCAGCGTGTGATAAATTGATAATGTCCGGCCAGTGGCTGACACGGGCGGCGATGGCGGCGGGACTCGCGTACTGAAACGCGCTGAGATTCGGTAGGTCATATCATCTCGCGACATTATTCATAAACACAGCTTATGTAAGGGCGATTTGCACCGTTCACTTGCCAGAAGATTGAATATCCACATGACAGCAAACTAACTACGATATCCTTTACTAATATCTAACAATGGTAATGAACTAATGAACATTATATAGTATTGCATGGGTACTGTTCTGTTATAAATACCTACAATTAAACATTAGGTAATTTATATCTTCCAAGCGCTATCCGGCGCATGCGATGGCCTTCCTATTGCACGAATCAAAATAAAACAAACAAATAGTCACTATATTTTTTTGTTATTGTTGGAAATTATTACACAAAATCTAAAAAAGTGGTACATTATTTTCATAAATATATGTATTGTAGTTACCTATTATAATGCTGATGAGGAATGACACATCCAAATGTGGCTAAGGGTTATAAAACACCCTGTTAAAGGTTACGGCGGGCTTAAAGCTTCAAGACTTAATTTATATATTCTCCGAGACGTGCTCTACAACCATTAGGTATTATTTTATATATGGAAGCCAATCGGTAGGAAATTTGATAAATTTAGGCCCCCGTGGTTTCATTGCTATTCGGGCTGTTGTTTTAATCCTTTGCCAAATTTTGTGAGTTCACTGAGGTCAGTACCAGGGACCAACTCTGATCACAAATAAAGGCTCTCCCTTGGCTCTACCATAGCCTCCTGAGATCCAGAAGCAGTTGTTTTGTTTTTGAATTTGGAACCCTTAGTCTTTTTATGATATGAATATAGAAGGCAAACAAGCAAACGGAAACTATAAAAATATACTCTGGCCCAGCACAGTAGAAAAAGGCGCGAAACTCAATATTTCTATGGGACGAACACCCTTCGCGACTACACTTTTCAAATTTGCCGCTTTTGGTCTACTGACGGAAATGGCTTGACAGACTGTAATTTTACTGGCAAAATTTTAAGGGATTCATATAGTTGGTCAAGCAAATCTTGTCAGTAGAAAAAGGCGGCAAATTTAAAAAATTTAGGCGCGAAGGAATATCGTCCCATATGAAATTTGAATTTCGCGCCTTTTTCTACTGACAGGATTTGCTTGACCAACTATACTTTTGTACTTTGTACTGGGCAATGGCAACTATGAATGTCAACTCAAAATTGGCTTAAAGGTCTAGTAACCAGGCCATAAAATCCAAAAAAAAAAGCAACTCCAAATTGCCTAATGGCAACCCGCAACCCGCAACCCAGTTTTTGACAGCCAAGAAGATGCGTGTTTCTATTGTTTTGCTCTATAATATTTTTTAAATAAAGCGGCGGCTTTTAGTATTCAGCCTAATTAACCATGTTTTAAGTTTTAATAACAGTGATATACAGTTTAGTCTAATTTAAAGATAGGGAAAATGAACCCGCCTCCATCGCCATGGAAAAGGCCCAGCGAAGTTATGCAGCTGCACAAGCTGAAAAAACGAAAATTAGCTTTACAGGTATAAAATTACCCTTTTTATAATATTTGTTATTTTATAGTTCATTTCATTGTTGTAAGAAACCTTAAAATTGTTTTTTTTTGTGTATTTTTTGATGTATACACATGCACTCTATGCAGTGAATAGTGATGTTTGTTTATTATTATTAATGTTGTCTAACGCAGGAACGCATGAAACACCCCTCAGTATCGTCTAGTGAGGAACCCATTAGTCAAGAATCCAGCGCCTTAGATTTTTCTAGGCTACTAGACGGAGAAAAAAGAAAAAACCCATTTTCAAAGTAAGTTGATGATGTTTCTAGGCTTAGCTTACATTTAATAGGCTCCTAGACGGAGAAAAAAGAAAAAACCCATTTTCAAAGTAAATGATGTTTCTAGGCTTAGCTTACATTTTCTAGGCTCCTAGATAGAGAAAAAAGAAAAAACCCATTTTCAAAGTAAGTTGATAATGTTTCTAGGTTTGGCTTACATTTTTTTGCTTTTTCCAAGGGCCTGACACTCTTTGATAGAGAAAGATAGTCTTATTGCAATTCCTATAAGAGGAAAGCGGAAATAGTGCCATGCTTTGTCTTTATCACCGACCGGGCATTTTTTCTTGGTCGGGTTATGGCATCATATAAGAAGGCTATGGCGAAATACCGAAATTTAAATAAGTTTGTAAAAGCCACTAGATATATTATGTTAAGTAACTGTAATTAAATTAAATTATCTGTAATTGCTACACCCTATTCAGGGTCCATGTGATACCATAAGAAATATGTAAATACTACCCAAAAATGTACCATGGACGCAAGTAATAAATGAATACTGAATACTAACTGAACTGGTAACTTACCCTTTCATACATTCACCTCATGTTGTTACACTAAAGTAGAAAGAAAAAAGAAGTAGAAAGAACAAGAACCATTGTCAATTAAAAACAGGTCATGCTACTAATCATGTTGACCTTTGACCATTTTATCATGACACATACCTACTTCTTTCAGGTCAAATCCTCAGCAAACTAAAAAGGCAAAAACTGATTTTGCAGAACTAGATGAATCAAATGACAAAACACTGTTTGCTCTTTTAAAGCTACCTGCAAAGGTAGAAAAGCCTCCGCAGGAATTGGACAATAACAAACTATCCACATTCTCAAATCTATTGCAAAAATTCACTGCAGAACATTCTGTAGAACCGGTAAGTATATCTCCTATACTCTGAATTTGGTTTGAATGAATTACAACTGTGTTAAATACCTTTAAAGGGGTACAAATATTAACTGGCTTTTGTCTCAAGAGAAAATTGTCCACACTAAACCTTTTTAATAATGAGAATCAAACGAAAGCTGCATTTAAAAAAGTAGAAAGCTTTTATTCTAGCTTACAAGTTGTAAGCTAGAATAAAAGCTTTCTACTTAGCTGATGGTATCATTTGTTACTAGCAGCTCACTCCGGCTTCGCACCGGTTACTCTAAACCTTAACAAATTATACACCTAAACCTTCCTCAAGAATCACTCGGGGATATTAATAAGTGAAAACGCATGAAAATCTGTTCAGTAGTTTTTAAGTTTATCGCGAACAAACATACACACAGAGAGACAGATGTGACGGGGGACTTTGTTTTATAGGGTGTAGTGACGAATGTTTTAAGGGAAACACATTTTTGTTGCAAATATATGTATAGGGTGTACAAATTTGACCAGGTTTCATTGTTATTAGTTCCGCACAGAGCGAGCATACGCGCGAGGCAATTTCCTCGCGCACAAAACGGCCAGTGTAGACGTGCCTCGGCCAGTGGCGTGCGCGAGGCACGTCTAAAAATGTCGATACAACACACGCGCCTCGGCCGAGGCACGTCTACACTGGCCGTTTTTCGAGCAAGGAAATTGCCTCGCGCGTATGCTCGCTCTGTGTGGACCCGCTATTACCATACTTTACAATACTTATGCATCATACAAATTGTTAGGATGTTATATTAAATATATTAATAACGGGTCACTCACGTATTTTAAGTCGAAAACGCTGGACATGTTTCACTCCGTACCGAGAAGCGTCATCAGGAGCTTGCGTCGACGGTGACGCTGACCCGTTATTAATATATTTAATATGTCTGTGTCTCACGGAAGTTTTGTTAGGATGTTGCTGTAAGGAAGTGCAAGCACCTGCCAATAGACTGGGCGCTCAAGTCAAAACTTAGGTTAATGTCACCAAAGCCATTTGCGTGGACTGCAAAACTGAAAGCCAGTGAAGAGGCGTCCGGGATTACAGGGTATGCAGTTATATATTTTTAAGAGAGGAAAAGTATTGTTTTTCATTGCATTTCTACTAATGTCATAATTTATCAATGTAATGTTTGGCATGGCATGGCCCTGTTACCCCTGCCAAAATGTCGACCACAGTCATAAATAAATAAATAAAATAATAAATATTATAGGACATTTTTTCACACAAATTAACTAAGCCCCACGGTAAGCTCAAGTAGGCTTGTGTAGTGGGTACTCAGACAACGATATATATAATATATAAATACTTAAATACATAGAAACCAACCATGACTCAGGAACAAATATCTTTGTCATCACACAAATATATGCCCTTACCGGGATTCGAACCCGGGACCATCGGCTTCATAGGCAGGGACACTACCCACTAGGCCAGACTGGTCGTCAAAACTAGGAAACAATTTTTTTTTTATAAGTGTGGCTTATGGCATCTGCTGCAGAAGCTGGTTTGATCTCAGCATCTCCGCCCAGGGCACTGGAGGCCTTAGTATTTTTATTTTGTTTCTGTTTATATCAACTACACTGTCTACACTCTTAAGAATCAGTAGATAACATGCACTGCATTATGTCAGGTTCGTCCGCTGCCTCGACACAACCACCTCATCTACTCTGGACACCTCACCGCGGGCGCGCTTCCACCAGACATGCCTCTACTGGCAACACCCGCAACTCCCATGGCTAGCGTTGTTCCCCCGATCATCAGGCCGTGTGTCTGCTACCGGCTTCCTGGCCGGCAATGAGGAAGTCAAGCAGGCACTGCATACTGAGTGGACTGAGAGCTTCAGATCACTTTTTCAGGTGTGAAAAAAATACTTTTTAGATGATACCGACTATTTTTGACTAAATTGAATTAATACATCTATATCTTTAGATTTAATCATTTGTGTACTATCTAAGGGGCTGGGTTAACAACAATCTATGTCAGCTGAAAACCGATCGACACATATTTTCAGACTGAACCAAAATTCTGGTCATTTGATTCATCAATGTCCGTAAGTTTTATATACAGAAAACAATAAAAGTACCCTTATACTATTACTAAGAAAAGCTGTAAAAAGTAATAAAATAAACTCATTTGTATTTGTATTTGAAAGTTAAATCTGTATATGCCCTAAATTTTTAGCATCAAATTCTCCATTTAAAAAGATAGTTTTTTCTAGCTGCTACGAGCTCGCCACTGCCCATACTTCTACGTGTGTGCAAACACTTTTACGTGCCTATTCCGCGCCGCGGGCCTGTGTGGTGTGTCAGAGCCCTGCGCGCTCATCAGCCCTACCACGAGGGGCTTCAGGCAGACGCTGCGGCAAGAAGGTGAGACTAGAACACGTTCTTATCAAATTCTACTCTAACGTCGAGGATAGTGTAATACCGCGCAACTATAGTATGAATTTTCTTAAATGATTTTTAGGCCTCAGACCCTAACCCGTTAAACAAGTCTTTGTTTATTTTATGGAGAGGCGCCTTAGTCGCGTGCCGAGCGCGTGCGAAAGCAACCATGTCGTTAAAAAGCAACTACGTGATAGTATTAAGGTTCAAAATGTAACAGCTCATTCTGAGATAACGAGTTTGGGTAATATAGGACGATCGGTTGCCTGTGTGAGCCCTCAAAATACAGAGCTGCTACATAAATTTGAACCATATAAATAGGACGTTAAAATTTCTTTTGAAACGAGTTTGTTCCCGTTCAGTCAGTAGCGGTAGCATTGGTAACCACTAAATAAAAGAAACAAAGTTTCAAAATTCAAACAATGTACAAGGTAATTGGTGCATTCAAACAACAACAACAAGTTCGAAATTCAAACAATGTACAAGGTAATTAATTGGTGCATTTGTTAGTTACGCGGTATTGCACTATCCCCGACATTACAACAAACAAGATGGACTTAAAAATGGAGCACAACAATTCACCAAATTATTTTTCCTCACAGATGTAGAATTCACAATGCCCCTCCGCCCTGACAAAAAGCGGCTAAACACATCAGACGAAGACCGGCCAAAGAACTCCTCGTTCGATAGCTGCTATGACACGATGGACGACACTAATGTGAAGCAAGAGGTTCAAGAGGAAGGGTCGGGGGACGAGGATCCCGATGCATTCCTGTCGCAACTCGGTCTGGAGACAGCTATGCTGAATAGAATTAATAACCAGCAGGTATGTGATGACTGATGATATGAGTTGTATGTGTACACGGTTGATGACACGATGGATGACACTAATGGGAAACTAGCGTCTAGAACTAGGTTAGAAAAAACGGAACCCTTATAGGGTCACTCGTGCGTCTGTCTGTGTGTCTGTCACAGCCTATTTTCTCCGAAACTACTGGACCAATTAAGTTGAAATTTGGTACACATATGTAAGTTTGTGACCCAAAGACGGACATGTAACGTAAACAAATTAATTTTAAACATGGGGGTCACTTTTGGGGGGTAAATGAGAAAATTAAAAAATTAAAATTTTTAAACTATATCGTGTTATATATCAAATGAAAGAGCTCATTGTGAGAATCTCAAACATATTTTTTTTATAATTTTAGGATAAACAATTTAGAAGTTACTCAAGAAAATAGGCAAAAAATGACCATTCCCCCCCCCTTTATCTCCGAAACTCTGGTTCTAAAATTTTGAAAAAAAATACACAAAATAGATCTTTACCTATAGATTACAGGGAAAGTGGGAAACCTATTAGAAATTGTAGTCAAGCGTGAGTCGGACTTAATTACTTAGTTTTTCACTCACGTTTCAAATAAAAAATACATTGTTTAAATTGTGTAATGTACGGAACCCTTGGAACGCGAATCCGACTCAGTCTCTTTTTAGTCAGGTTTAATTTATATTAAAATACGAATGAAAATAAAAGTAAACAAGATATTTTTAGTCCTCGGGTTTTCTTGCAATTCTTTCCTGCTTATGTTTGTGGCTCCCTATTCTCGTTGACCTATGAGGATTGTTATCGAATACGTACTATTTTCAGGCGCGCATCGTCCACACCGCCGAGAGCAGTGTGGACAGCGCGGCCGAGTCGCTGGTGTTCGCGCGCGGCGCCGACGCCCAAGCGCTGTTCAACTTCCTGCTCAACTGCAAGAGCATCGTCGCGGCCACCGGCCCGCTCGCCGGCGTGCCGCCCACGTTGCTAGCGCCTACTGCGTTTCATGGAGGGACGCTACAGTCGCTAAACGTACGCACAACAATACTAAGCACTATATTTAAAGAACTCCCTAGACGAGTTCTACACCGGCCGACACACAAGCGCTATTCAACTTCCTGCGGCCCCTGGCCCCCTTACCGGCCTGCAACCTATATTACTAGCGTCTGCGTTCCATGGATGGACGTTACCCATCCGTTAAACTTAAGAAAACCAATACACTTGCTAGTAACTCGTCTAATATTTTGCGTCCGGGGCTAATTCGCAAGCTCTATTCAACTTCCTGCACAACTTCAGCATGTTTCCACAGCTCTCGAAGAAAAGACTTAGCCCTCCAGATGGTTACACGCCCTGCCGCTAAAAAATTACACTGAGCTTCCTAAGTCTCATAAAAAATAATAAAGTATCGTTCGCAGTCGTAAGCGACATTCTATTTAACACGCTAGTTTCTAATAGTATCGTGTTTTGTCTTTAGGTCCGCGAAAGTGTCCTACACTCGGACAACAAGAAGTACTTCTCGATCGAGCTGCGAGGGCCCATCCTGCCGACCACCATCCACTCCCTGTTCGACGTGCTCAAGGACTCCGGCGCGCAGTTCAGCGCCACGTTCGCGCATCATTCGCCTACTGTGGCTTTCTCGTGGGCGGCCAAGGGCATCGCACAAGGTACAATCTCCCATATGCTCGGAAATGTTCACGTTATTGTATCAAAAATAGTACGGAAAGTTCTTCGTTAGGGGTCAAACTCAAATTAAAAAAATTCAAACCATTATTGTCCTGTGTTGTAAGTGTTCATTACAGCTATTAGGATAGAGTGAGATAGTAAGATAAACGACCTTACATTGTCTCGTTCTTACAAGAACTTCGTGTATGATCGTGCGAATACTGCTTAATAAAATCAAAGACTATATAACTTTTATATTTTTTTAAGAATCTCATGCGTGCACCGTGCACATACAGCTTATATTGCACAATTATACCGTGTCAAGCCATATTCGTCATTAGAAAAAAGCGGCAAATTCAAAAAATGTAGGCGCGAAGGGTAATCGTCCCATAGAAAATTCAAATTTGCCTCGGCAGGAATTCGTGGATTCGTCTTTGTCGGACTCCGCTTCGTGTCGTCCGACAATGGATATGACGACCGGATATTATCTTGTCTTGTTGTTGAAACAGTTTTTACTCACTGGCTTTAAATATAATAAATGTCCCAGTAGTTGACACTGTTCCATATTTTCATATTTTGGCACCTTTATCACAGGGCGGACACACTATACATCAAAAATCACTTTCGTTTCTATGTGTGAACGGCACGTCTGTACACGCGGCATGCGTCATTGTGTGAGTAAGTTGCTTAAAAATAATACTGAGCGGCCGGCAAACGGTCGTCAATCTGCTGTCGCGGGGCGAGGTAATTCGAATCGGGGCGGGGCGATGCGTGGCCGTTCTGTATGAGAATACTATTACTTATTCTGTGAGTTTATTCTTAATGAGTAGCGGTGGGAAACTATGTCAATTATTGGTATTAGAATATTATTGGATGTTTATCTACAGGAAAGGTTGGCCTTGGTTTTTTTATAATTCGTCGACATTCAAGCAAAATCTTGTCAATTCCCTGTCTAAAAAGGAAAATCCACCTTTATTTATAACATTGAACAATGCATTGACATCACATTCATAAATTTTCAGACGAGTCCTCAAAGGAGAATGAGCCCAACCACTTTGCCAAAGCCTTCAACAAGGAGAACTTATCCGACTGTGGGATCAGTGAAGACATGTTGCAGCATTTCTGTTCCTCGGACCCCAGTATAGTCAAGCCGCTGGACAGCGTCAAGTACAACGCCGAGGACAATACTTACACGTGGTGACCTGTTTCTTAATCATTTATTTTTGACTGACTGATTTTTGTGTGAATTGGATTGGAATGTAATATATTTTTATACAAATTACTTCGTTTCTTTTGCAACTTCTCGTAAGGCAGCAAGATTTTTTTTTTGATTAACCTTTTGTCTATAGAATGCAAACTGTAAATAGCACCAGGATCTAGGTAATATTCATTCAGATGGTCCGTTTTAACCAGATTCATTGATTGTGTAAGGTATACAAAGATGAATTCGTGCCGTTTTGTCAGCTATATAGTAGTGGACCCGGTAATGGGCGTGGAACCGGTAATGGGTCATAAAACTACAAATCTTGTAAAATAAGTATCTTAAACTAGTTTATAAACACTGGTAATATTTGACCATAAACAAGAGTCATAGAGCTGCTTAAGTTTGACTTTTTATGAAATTCGGTTATTATTTAAGAAATTGGCGCCAACCCAAAAGTTATCGTGTCACTGAAAAACATAACCAGTAAGAATTCTTAACAACTTTGCTAAGAGAGGTGAGTTCATATATTTAATTTTAGTTAATTATTAGTTGGTGTAAACTAGAATGTGTTTTGTTAATTGCATTCACCATGAGATAAGGTATTACAACACACTATTTTCTGACTCCAGAAATGTAAAAAAATAGTAGTATTTTGCCCAATCCCATTATAGGAGCTGTAAAACTACATGCCTCCTATGATGGGACAATTTACATAATGATACTTCCCATGCCGTCATTTTATGTTTAAATTAAACAATAAAGTGTAGTACTGAAATTTGTCAGGAGGTATGCTCGGACTTCAGATAAAATTAATATCGTTTTACAAACTTTTATTAACTTGCCCTCTTAGTTATAGACCGCGAGCCAGACGCAAATTTCGTCAGTCATCGCCTCCCGGGCGAAAACTAGTATAGTAGGATTGCTAGTTTCGAAAATGATGACTATTTTGGAATCCAAGATGGCGGACATGTACTATGTCATAAATGTTGTCATGGATGTCGTTTTATAGGTTTAAGGGAGTGCAGATTTCGAAAATGATGACCATTTTGGAATCCAAGATGGCGGACATGCACTATGTCATAAAATTCGTCATGGATGTCGTTTTATAGGTTTAAGGGAGTGCAGATTTCGAAAATGATGACCATTTTGGAATCCAAGATGGCGGACATGCACTATGTCATAAAATTCGTCATGGATGTCGTTTTATAGGTTTAAGGGAGTGCAGATTTCGAAAATGATGACCATTTTGGAATCCAAGATGGCGGACATGCACTATGTCATAAAATTCGTCATGGATGTCGTTTTATAGGTTTAAGGGAGTGCAGATTTCGAAAATGATGACCATTTTGGAATCCAAGATGGCGGACATGCACTATGTCATAAAATTCGTCATGGATGTCGTTTTATAGGTTTAAGGGAGTGCAGATTTCGAAAATGATGACCATTTTGGAATCCAAGATGGTGGACATGCACTATGTCATAAAAGTCGTCATGGATGTCATTTTATGGGTTTTAGGGAGTGCTTGTTTCGAAAATAATGACCATTTTGGAATCCAAGATGGCGGACATGCACTATGTCATAAAATTCGTCATGGATGTCGTTTTATAGGTTTAAGGGAGTGCAGATTTCGAAAATGATGACCATTTTGGAATCCAAGATGGCGGACATGCACTATGTCATAAAATTCGTCATGGATGTCGTTTTATAGGTTTAAGGGAGTGCAGATTTCGAAAATGATGACCATTTTGGAATCCAAAATGGCGGACATGCACTATGTCATAAAAGTCGTCATGGATGTCATTTTATGGGTTTTAGGGGTGCTTGTTTCGAAAATGATGACCATTTTGGAATCCAAGATGGCGGACATGCACTATGTCATAAAAGTCGTCATGGATGTCATTTTATGGGTTTTAGGGAGTGCTAGTTTCGAAAATGATGACCATTTTGGAATCCAAGATGCATGCATGCATGTCGTTATATGGGTTTCAGGGAGTGCAACAAGCAGCCAGTACTGTAAAGGGGATACGCCTATTGGGGAAGATGTGGTAGATATTTATTTATTTTATTTATCATTTATTGCAGACAACATTGGTCCATATACATAATAAGCATAACACAATAAGCCAACAGTTGCAATTATAATAAGAATTAAAATACAATTATGTTAAAATTAATAATAAATAAATCTTGACATTTAAATTTAATAGATTGATCATAATAATGGATACTGGTACCATAGAGTAACTTATACTAGAGCGGTACTGTCATAGTAAATTTTGTAACCACAGTAAATTCACTGCCATCTATCGACACACTTTAAAACTAAAAATAAATATTTATAAAAATACGATAAAATGTATTTAATTATGGATAAATGTTTTTTTTATTAGCATTAATTATTTTTATATGATTTTGACCCATGTTCTTTCACTGGTATGCGTTAAAATTATAAATAACAAACGAAACAGTCAACGCCCTCTATACGAGTGTAGGCCAAAACTAGTGGCGCCATCTGATCGAGAATCAAATTTTCGTGATTTTCGAGGCACGTTTTTTCCTTAGACTGTATCCATCTATTACGGAGTTATATCTATCTTTGCTGGTACTAATAGTAATAGATTGATTAAATTCTGATTAAAAATAATATTAAAATTAAGATTAAAAATTAATAGTAATAATGAGCGCAGTCAAAAATAAATTTAAATGTGAACGCTAAAATTAAGTTTAAATATTAACATGCAGACTATGCCAGTGTCCAGCTATCGGACAATCTAGGCTGTCTGCCACCCGACTCAGGATGCTGTTGGAGCTCCCACGCACTCGGCGCATAATGGAAGCTGTTCGTTTCCGGATTATGGCTTGGAAGCCATCTATTTGTGAAACCGCAAACATCCCAGAAGCGCTACAGTACCTGGGAAGACCCAACAGCATCCTCAGTATGTTATTATACAGAACGCGCAAGGCGCTGATTGCCTTCTGAGTATGGTTGACCCACAGGCTGCACGTGTACAAGGACTGGCAATATGCCTTAAATAGGGTTACCTGGGGTGCAAACCTCCGAGCCACCATGTTACCCCTGACAGCCAACGCCCTGCGCTCCCTCTCAATGTCTGGATCATCCGAGAGGCACTCCGTGACCCAATGACCCAGGTACTTGAATTTCTTGGTTCTGTTTAGAGGTATACCATACAGCAAGATTTCCGGTACCCTATCCACCTTATGCTCGCGCGGCTGGAAAACTAGAATCTCACTCTTAGCCACATTGTACCTGAGTCCTTGAGCCACGGCATACTCCTCACACATGCTCAGAAGTTTTCTGACTGCACAAACAGAGGGCCCCAGCAGCACCATATCGTCCGCGTAACTAATATTGTTTACCATATCCCCGGCAATAGCGCAACCAACCCTGGTACTACTAAGACTCTCTATGAGCGCATTAATGTACAGGTTGAAGAGACGCGGAGAGGTTAACCCACCCTGCCTCACCCCGCACTTCAACCTGTACTCATCAGGAAAAACGTTTCCCCACTTGACAACATTCGTTTGGTTGTTGTACCAATAATCAAAAATACCTATTACCTCCTCCGGGACGTCTGTCTCTGTACGCAGCTTATTCCAAAGTAGGTCGTAAGACACCATATCAAAAGCTTTAGATAGGTCAAGAAAACACCCGTAAACCGGTGTTTTCCTATCGGTGTAATATCGGACAGTGTGCTTGAGACTAAGAATTGCTGTTTCAGTCGATAACCCAGCTCGGAAACCAAACTGGGCATCATGCAGCTTGAGGTATTTACACAGCTGTCGATCAAGCAAACTGTCCAACACCTTGGCTACCGTGGTCGCTAGTGATTTAAACATAGAGGATTGATCTTCAATGTATTATTTTTTCTCACAGGTTAGCTAATTGACAAATCATCTATACAGAATGACTGCCTCTTCAGAAATGGCGATCACGCACCCCCGTTCCATTTGATAGGGCGATACGATTCTAAATTCAAAATGTGGCTGTCACCAGTTACTGATAAAAAAGGCTGTAAAGGTTACAAAACCTTTACAGTACCTATCAAAAGAAGCTATGTGTATGTAAAAAACGGATTAAGCAATATCAGACCAATTTGTCGCGGGGCCCTCTATGACATTTGGTCGAGCACCGTTCACCCATCTCGCACCGTTAAGAAGTTGCTATACAAAATAAGTGGTAATTTTTTCCATCTTGGATTTTTTCCAAAAAATTTTTTATAGCAATCCATCCAACCCCGAGTTTCCGTGACCAACATTTAGCGCGCTAGGACAAACTTGAAAATCGGGCGCCATTTAGAATCAGCCATTTTGAAATAAAAATGGCGGCGTCAGAAACTGCCAGGGTCCCTGGCATGATATTTGGTCGAGCAAGCCCCACCTAATTTTGACCGTATGGCTGGGCCGTCGTAAATTTGCCATCTTGGATTCCAAAATGGTCATTGTAATGTTTTGTATTTACCACAGTAAATCATACGATGTAATGTATTTCCAACGGCTCGTCAACCCAAACAGCACGTGATACGACTGCTCTGCTCGCGGTCTATCATCGACTAACACCTAACTGTCAGTGACGTCACTATGACGTAAGCGCTCGAGACGCCAATACACTAGTCATCATTTTCGAAATCGACACTCCCCAAAACCCATAAAACGACATCCATGACGACTTTTATGACATAGTGCATGTCCACCATCTTGGATTCCAAAATGGTCATCATTTTCGAAACTAGCAATCCCTAAAACCCATAAAACGACATCCATGACGACTTTTATGACATAGTGCATGTCCGTCATCTTGGATTCCAAAATGGTCATAATTTTTAAAATCTGCACTCCCTTAAACCTATAAAACGACATCCATGACGACTTTTATGACATAGTGCATGTCCGCTATCTTGGATTGAAAAATGGTTATCATTTTCGAAATCTGCACTCCCTTAAACCTATAAAACGACATCCATGACGACTTTTATGACATAGTGCATGTCCGCCATCTTGGATTCCAAAATGGTCATCATTTTTGAAATCTGCACTCCCTTTAACCTATAAAACGACATCCATGACGACTTTTATGACATAGTGCATGTCCGCCATCTTGGATTCCAAAATGGTCATCATTTTCGAAACTAGCACTCCCTAAAACCCATAAAACGACATCCATGACGACTTTTATGACATAGTGGATGTCCGTCATCTTGGATTCCAAAATGGTCATAATTTTTGAAATCTGCACTCCCTTAAACCTATAAAACGACATCCATGACGACTTTTATGACATAGTGCATGTCCGCCATCTTGGATTCCAAAATGGTCATCAGTTTTGAAATCTGCACTCCCTTAAACCTATAAAACGACATCCATGACGACTTTTATGACATAGTGCATGTCCGCCATCTTGGATTCCAAAATGGTCATCATTTTCGAAATCTGCACTCCCTTAAACCTATAAAACGACATCCATGACGACTTTTATGACATAGTGCATGTCCGCCATCTTGGATTCCAAAATGGTCATCATTTTTGAAATCTGCACTCCCTTAAACCTATAAAACGACATCCATGACGACTTTTATGACATAGTGCATGTCCGCCATCTTGGATTCCAAAATGGTCATCATTTTCGAAACTAGCACTCCCTAAAACCCATAAAACGACATCCATGACGACTTTTATGACATAGTGCATGTCCGCCATCTTGGATTCCAAGATGGTCATCATTTTCGAAATCCTGTCCCTAAAACCTATAAAACAACCATGATCATAATTATTCCTTAAATTAATCGAGACAAAATTATACGAGTGGATACGAGTTTTCGCCCGGGAGGCGATTGGTCATGGAAATCTGTTCCTGGCTCCCGGTCTATTAGTGTGGGTCAAATTTTGGAAGCTGAATTTGCCAAATCTTATTTCCTATTCCAATATTTTATACTCATAGGGATGCCCATTATAGGGGCCCCATTACTGGATCCACGCCCATTACCGGGGTATCATTACTGGAGATTTGCCGACCATGACTGGAGAAAAAACACATAGTTTTAATTTGTTAATTATGTGGAAACTAATTGCTGAATTTTTGATACAACACGCCTGAAACATAAAAGATGGATGGGACATTCAACTTCTAACACGCAAGGCGGTAACATTTTACATGTATCAGGGAAATATCACAAATACTCCAAATTTCCTCTTACAAGTCCCATGACTGGTGCCGTTACTATAACCCAATGACAAATGAATGAATACAATGAATTTTCGAAAACAAATCAATTTGATAAAGAATATAATTTTGTTTTAAAATAAGTCTTTGGACAGAGTAGCATGGCGGTCTTTGGTGTCGGAGGCAAAGATCCACTTAGGGTCGTCGCGCCACAGCAGTAAGTGTCAAATACGTCTAATTGGCTTAGCGGGGCAGTATAGATGGCGCTGTGTATGGCTACAATAAATAACTCTTTGATTTTAACGTCGTTTTAGCGTAAGGTGTGAAGGGGCTGTCAACACTCAATGTGCTTGAGATTGATGTTGATTGACCGAAATCGGCTCGATAGAAAATAATTGTAAAGATTGGTCTTAACACTTACTGTCCGTGCATTACATAAGATGCACCATCAAACTACTCTGTAGCCCCCTCAGCCCCCTAGCCGCGAGTGTGGAGCGGCCGTCGCAGATTTGCGAAATCAACTACACGCGTTCGCAGCTTCGCGCACGAGTGTGGAGCGGGCTTATCACGTCCACGTGATGTCAGTAGTGATAGCGAGGGGCAGTTAAAAGTGTTAAAATCACCATTAAAAGGTTGTCTTTATTTTTTGGGATCTGCATTTAAAATCACAATTTCAAAACATACCTAAACCGCTAACGAGTAGTATTACACTAATAATCCACTTTTTTTTTCAATAGTTTTCTTCTTGCCCAGGCCCAATAATATCTCATTTACTTCGATACAAATAGTGTGCGCGTTATAGGTATTGACAGCCTCTTAAGGACAGTCACTTAATAATATGATTTATTCATTTCTTATTTTTGGTAAATCAAAAATAATGAATTCATAAAACAAAAATCCACAATCACTTATTACATAATATAATATTATTGACAACATACAGGTCAGGATGAAATAAATAGTAGTGTGTCCGTCAAAATGTCATAAAATATGTTACCTAACGCATAATGCACTAATCACTATAGTTATCACTTCAACCCAACATGGAACAGGAATCTTGAAAAGCTTACATCTAAAATATTCATCTATTCGACCATAATTTGCTCACTGAAACAAAAAAACTTTGTTAGAATACTTTAATAGTATAAAAACAATGAAAATACATTGCCACACTAAACATAATTACAATAATTTTATTATTATTGAAATTTACTTTATTGGTAGGAAATAGAACTAACATATATCAAACAAATACTGTACACCTTGATATAAAATTACAAATACATTATACAATACAATCTGATTTTAAAATTAGGTATTGCATTTTCTTGGTGTGGCAGTAAATTTTTATGAATAGAAAATTCTATTTGCTAATTATAATAAATATCATATGTGCGATAATTACCTGAAGTTGGCCAATTCGATTGCGGTGGATAAGTTACGCGGGTTTATGATTTCTGTAAAGGAAATAGTTTCATGTTAGCATTCCCCACATCATTTGGATAACTATCTCAAAAGGGTAACCTCGGACGAAAGCGGTTTTCTATAATATTACCTAAGTTCGACCAAACGTTAATAATGAACCCATAGGTTTACCATTTTATTATATATTAAATCATTCTCATCACACCCATACTATGAATAGACTAAAAATTCATTGTTCTGTCGATTTTGTTCCGCATTATTGTCGCCTTGCCTAGGTCATAATTGTACCTCCTGTCCTATTATTAAGTGACATTAAACTTAAACGTTACAAAAGTCAATACGTCCATATTGGAAACGTAAGGCAGTCGAGTCGTGTTAGGTTAGAAGGCGGTTATCACACCGCTTCGCACTTCGGAGCGACGTCCGGTGTTGCGATTTTATAACTTTGTACTGTAGAATCTCGATTTGTATGCAAAAACCGCATGGTTATAACACATCGGCGCCGCCTCTCCGTGCAAAGCTACGAATCGCACGACCATTCGTGCTTTCGGACGGAGATGCGGTGCGCGCCGCAGGGTATGCCACACCGAGCTCTATAGTACCGTACGGATTTTTGTTCATAAACGCGATTCGTCGCGCAGCGCAGCTTCGGACGAAGATACGGAGAAAACCGCACCATCGTACAGTCGTCGCCGCACGCGAATTGACGTGATAACCGCCCTAGATGTAAGGTTAGTCTGTTATCTTACGCTGGAGCTGGAGTTGGCGCCGGCGGTGGCGGTGGCGGTGGCGGCGGCGGAGGCGGCGGCGGTGGCGGGCTGGCCGGGCACGGAGTACTGCGGACGGAAGTTGGCGAAGTTGGCCGCCGCCGCCGCGGCCGGCGCGAAGCCCGGCAGCGCGCCCGTCGCCGCGAACCCGCCCGGGAACGCCGCCATTTGCGCTGTATAACATTAACGTGATGGAATTAGAACATGGCGTGATTATAACAGTGGAATCTGTGGAATCATGTCCTTCGACACCTGCCAACACTTCTGAGAATATCTTCAAACTTGCAAGCACATTTTGCGTAGTGTAAGCATTTTTGAGTAATCTTTGCAGTACTTGCAATTACAGAAGATTCAATATGCTAAAGTAACAAACAAATTTTGACCATTTTTAGATTTTTTTTACAGCAAATGAGGTAGCAAGTTCCCGAGATTTTTTCATATGGAACTTTGGAAACTTGTCAATGGAACATTAGTTACTCGAAATAAATGCATTATTAGCTCGTTTTCAAAACCAACACAGATGTCTCCTAACCTTGTTTTTGATAAAGATACAAACAGCTCAGTTAAGCGATTCTTTAACTTTAAACTGATGTGCTAAGGTAGGCTAGTGAGCTTAGGATCAAGATCCAATTCTCATGATGGAAGTGAACAGAGGCCCTACAACGAAAATCGATATTGCTTCATCTCCCTCTCTATCGCTAGTATAAGGCCCTGGTAGCCATTGGAAGGCCCTGAGTTGTTGAGTGTCCATAAAAAATAAATAGTGTTAGACGTTAGTTACCGGCGGGCACGGGGTTGCCGGCGGTGGCGGCGAGGCGGGACAGGATGGACCGCTCCGACATCTGCAGGCGCTGCGCCACCGGCGGGATGCGCGCCAGCGTGGCCGGCAGCCGCGACACGTCCGACTTCATGTCCGACAGCAGCTCCTCCAGCTGGTTCAGCACCTGCACACCGCAACACTATGTTACTACAGAGGCAGGAAACACAGGGATAGCCAGTCAACTACATACGAGGCTGGCGATACCTTATCACACCGATAGTTATAGAGCTTTCGCGGAAATAATTCTTAAAAATCAATACTTTCTCCCGCTACGGCTGGGGAACAAACTCCGTGCCGAAATTTTCTCGAGAGAATCCAGTATGGGGTTCTTCGAAAAAGGAGTGTGTTCCAGGAGTCCAGTGGCTACAGTGATCGCTTACTATTGTAATGTGGCAAATGTCCACTTTCCGTGTTTAGCAGTAACGATTTGGTTTACTGCGACATAAACGCATATTGCTTGTGTCAGCTCAATCTAACATGTATATATAGGCATTTAGAGAATAGACGTTCTTATACTATCACACTTAAGGTGTTTCACTACCTACTCCCATCACCTGCTCGAGAAACAACATAACAAGTTCAATCCTGTTATTTGACTATCAGGCGGGTTGTACGCTTGTTTGCCACCGACGTTGTATAAAAAAAAAACGTATAAGCTAAAAGTTCGATGGTTTCGGCCCGATTCAATATATTGAATAGAGCCTGAAATTATGGCCTGGAGATGCTGGTGGATAAAGACGTTCACGCAAACATGAATATCGTGCGGTAAGCCTGGTTTTACTGGCATTGAGGCCTTCATGTTGTGTGAATATTTATTGCCGACGCATCTCACTGAAGCTCCCATAACATGATTTTGCGCAGCCTATTATCACGAACGTAAAGACCAATATTCCCCCGCATGTTTGAGAAAATCAACTTCAGCAAAGAAGTTAAATGATCTATCATCACAAACGTAACAGAATTATTTCAATAAATTATCGGCCAGGGTTGTGTCGGTGTCGCACGTCGCACGCACGTACCTTGTGCAGCACGGCGTTGGCCGGCTTGTTGCCCGCGAGCGACTCCTTGCTGAGGTGCTGGTGGGACTCGGCGAGGCACTCCACCTCGGCGAAGCGCGCGTTGAGCGACATGGCGGGGTGGTTCGGGTCCTGGGTCAAGTTCAGGTACGCCGCTCGCCTGAGTTGCTCCTCGATTACCAGCGCTTGTTCCAACAGCTATAAAAATAGACATTACACAATAAACTTTTATATGACATTGACCGTTAACATTCCACAATGCCTGAAAACTCGTCTCTTTAACCAATGTGTCCTGCCCACCATGACCTACGGTGCCGAGACATGGACGCTCACTAAGGAGGCTGTGCATAAAATCCGAGTGGCACAGAGAGCCATGGAGCGCGCCATGCTCGGCATCAAACTTCAAGACCGAGTAAGGAATGCCGAGATCCCACGCCGCACCAAAGTGCAAGACGTCGGATACGTCATTACCAAACTTAAATGGAGCTGGGCGGGACATGTTGCCAGACAGTGATGGCAGGTGGGCCAAAATGTTAACGGAATGGTGGCCGCTTTCAGACGAAAGGAGTGCCTGGCGTCCGTTGGCTCGTTGGGTGGACGACATTCGGAAGACTGCGGGTCACTTCTGGATGAGATTGGCTCAGGACCGGGATAAGTGGCGTACGCGAGAAGAGGCCTATGCTCAGCAGTGGGCGATAGGAGGCTGATATGATGATGATGAATATATTGAATCAGTTCGCCATTGCAGTGCGGCCACTTTGAACATATGTATGTGAAAATTCCAAAGGGCTGCTCGTTCGTAAATCTCGTATAATTTACTCTATATTCCAGTATTTCCTAATCTCTTACCTTGATCCTCCTTGCAAAGAATTTGTTCTCGATCTCAAGGAAGTTTCTTTTCACGGCATCCATCTCGAAGGGCTCGTTCTGTATGTCCTGCCGGCGACCGTGGCCGTCGGTGACGATGCCGGCGATAGGTCAATAGTCGGGTGTAGTACCAAATCTGTATGTAAAATAAAGTCCTCACCTTAAACCTCCTCGCCAGGAACTTGTTCTTGATCTCAAGGAAGTTGCCCTTGCCCACGTCCATCTTGAAGGGCTCGTTGATGATGGCGAAGCGCAGGTCGTTCTGTATGTCCTGCCAGCGGCCGTAGCCGTGCGTGACGATGCCGGCGAGCAGCCAGTAGTCGTGGCGGCGATGCCAGATCTCGTACTCGCGGCCGGGCGCGGCGGCGCGCTCCTCGTTGAGCCACAGCGTGTGCAGCTCCGTGAAGCCGCCGTCGGCGATGTTGAACATGAACTTGCGTCGCTCCACCTGTTCATTAACGGGTATTTCATTAAGAAACTTACTCTATCGTGCGACAGCCCGCTTTGAACAAGGCTTGTGAGTTAACAAAATTAAAATAGTTGGTCTGCAAAGCGACTTTCACAAATCTGACTTCTATTGAGCCCTCGAGCTAGGTGATTGCTCTGAATATGCATGGATTTTTGAGAGGATTTGAACCCTCAAGGGGAGGTTTAAATAGATCCCCTATGTTTATGCCATTAGAATCGCTTCGCATGCTTCGCGATGTTTTATCTCTTAGCGAGACCTTTACGATCGCTATTGATTCAGAAATAAAGATAAACGTTATGTGTTTGGAGAGTAATTTGATATGAAATTAGTATGAAAAGTAAGTTCTACTTTACTAACCTTGAGATCATCCTCCTCCTTGACCAGCACGACATCATCATCGTCGTCATCCTTCTTCTCATCTTTGCTCGGTTTCTCCGAGGCCTCAGAGTCTGCCTTCTCGCTCTTCTTATCCTCCTCTTTCTTATCATCCTCTTTAGGCTCCTCCTTGGGCTTCTCCTCCTTAGGCTTCTTCTCGGCATCCTCCTGAGCCTCCTCTTTAACCTCCTCCTTTTTCTCCTCCTCCTTAGGAGGCTCCTCGTCGACGGACATGCGACGCTCCGGCTCGGGTTTAGCCTCGACCGGCTCCTCCTTAGGAGTCTCTTTTTCTGCGGATTTCTCGCGCTCCTCCTTGTCGCTGGTGTCCATCGGCTCGTCTTTAGGTTCCTTGTCGGATTTCTCCTCCTTAGGCGCTTCTTCTTTTTCTTTGTCGGTGCTTTCGGCAGCGGGAGCGACCGCCGACGTGGGCGCGGGTGAAGGTGCGGCGGAGGTGATAGGTGTGGCGGTGGAGGGCGCGGGGCTCGGAGCGGCACTTTCACCGGCGGCTCCTGCAATTTTTACCGGCTCCACCGGTTTTCGGATTAGTTCCGGCATGCTGTAGTAGCCGTTGATGTGCTCGAACTCCTGCACCTTCTTCCTTATCAGGCTCATGACGCCGATCCTCGTCAGCACGTGCTGCCGCGACAGGCCCTCGCGTGGGACACCGTCCGCGAACGTTTCCGCGTTATCCGCACCGGGCTCGCACAGATGCCGCATGAACAGCGACACGTAGGCCTTGAAGTTCCTCTCGGATTTGCCTCGGAGATCGCGCACTAGCCATTGCGAGTTGAACGCGTCCTGGGGCGGCATGCCGTATCGCATGATGGCGTTGAGGAAGGATTTCCTTTGGCGAGCGTTGAAGCCGAGGACTTCCATGTTTCCCCCGACGCGAGCGAGCAGGGGCGGCAGCGGTCGATCGCGCTCCTCCCGTCGCTCGAGGCGTCGCTTGCTGCGGCGACTGAGCAGATCTCCATTGTCATTCTTCTCATCGAAATCGTCATCTTCTTTATCGTCCTCGCTGCCCTGAGAGAAGTCGGAGTTGTAATCCGAACCGTTCTCCTGCCACGTCGAGTCCTCTCTGTTCTCTGTCTGCGCGACGCTGCCGTCGTTGTAGTTGACCTGTTTGCGTACTCGCTTGCCTTTCCCGAGAGTTCGCGCCTGGTCTTCTTGGTGCTGCTCGTAATGGTGCCGGAGCAGTTTGATCCAGTACGCCGGGTCGGTGTTCTCGGCTTCCTGTTTGATAATTTCCGTGTCGACTTCCTCCTCGTTTTCACCTTCCTTTGTGGAGTAGCTGGCCACTTTGAAGGAACTGAGATATTCGTTAGCCCACGATTCCTTCGATTCGATACCCTCCTTTGATCTATCGAGCAGGTCAGACACTGCTTTATCGTCGTAATGGATAGCTTCTTCTTTGCCCTCATCTTCTTTGAATAACTCTTCGGTACCAAATCGGAGAATATCGTCCAACTCCTGTTTGGTGAAGTTGGCGCCTTTGCCGCCCATGCCGGGTCGTACGACCAAGTGGGTCAACATCATCTTCCTCTTGGCGACCTGTGTGACTCGCTCCTCGACACTGTTGCGCGTGACGAAGCGGTAGATCATCACTTTGTTCGCTTGACCGATACGATGGGCACGGGAAAACGCCTGGATGTCGTTGTGAGGATTCCAATCGGAGTCGTAAATGATGACAGTGTCGGCGGTGGCCAAGTTGATACCCAGACCACCTGCTCTGGTGGACAACAAGAACACAAACTGTTGAGCGCCTGGAGCGTTGAACCTATCGATGGCTTCCTGACGGGTGGGTCCTGTTATACCACCGTCGATTCTCTCATACTTGTAACCGGCGCCTTCTAAGAAGTCTTCGAGGATATCCAACATTTTTGTCATCTGTGAGAAAATAAGAACTCTGTGGCCTTGCTCCTTAAGCTTCTGTAACATTTTAGCCAAAAGTACGAGTTTTCCTGAAGCTTTGATCAGAGCAGACGTGTCGTAGTTTCCGTGGGCTCCTAGCGGCGCTTCTTCCGCCGCCACGGGGAAGAGATAAGGATGGTTGCAGCATTTCTTCAAATCCATCATCACGTTCAACAGAGACACGGTCTGACCGCCGCCCTTCGGGTTTAGAGCTTCGTAATTCCTCGTCAAAATGTATTTGTAATATTTCTTCTGCATGGGAGACAGCTCGACGCGCACGATGAACTCGGACTTGGTTGGCATGTTCTTCAGTACGTCGGCTTTAAGTCGTCGCAGCATATGCGGCCCCAGCATTTCGTGAAGCCTCTTGACTTGTTCCTCTTTAGAAACGTCCGCGAACTCGTTCTGGAACGCGGCGAGATCGTTAAATTTGTCCTTGTTCAAGAAATTCAAAAGATGGAACAACTCCTCAAGGTTGTTCTGAAGGGGAGTACCGGTGAGCAAAAGTTTGTAGTTGATGTGGTAGCCGGCGAGCAGCCTGAAGAATTTAGACTGGTTGCTCTTAAGTCTGTGGGCTTCGTCGACGACTAGCACGGCCCAGTCAATAGAGCCGAGACACGTAGCGTCGATAGAGACCAATTCGTACGAAGTGAGCAAGACATTAAATTTGACCTGAGACTTGATTTTTGACGGTCTGCCGCCTCTATTAGCGCCATCGTCGAAAGTCAACTCGTTCTCTCTAATGACAGCTCTCGAATCCTTGTCACCGACGTAAGTGATGCAGTATAGATCCGGCGCCCACAGTTCGAATTCTCTCTCCCAATTGATGATGGTGGAAAGAGGGACGGAGACCAAGAACGGCCCCTTGCAGTGTCCCTCCTTGAAGAGGGAGTAGAGGAAGGTGACGGTCTGGATGGTCTTGCCGAGCCCCATCTCGTCGGCGAGGATGGTGTCGATGCCCTGCCCCCAGGAGTAGCGCAGCCAGTTGAGCCCCTCCAGCTGGTAGGGGTGCAGCTGCATGCCGGTCTCGTAGAGGAAGGAGGGCTGCTCCTCGTACTTCTTGTTGAGGTTGGTGACGGGCTTGTCGGGCGGTGGGCAGTACTTGTGGCCGGCCACCTTCACCTGCTGGCCGCTGCTGCTTTCGTCGTCGTCGTTGGGGTCGCGGTTCTTGCTCTTGCGCCCGGCCTTCTTGCCTTTGCTTCCCTTCGATTTTCCTTCCGAAGTGATGTAGGAACGCATATCCTGCAATGAAAAATACGTTAGTAAAAATGGTCGATGCGAAATTGAACTCCTCTATTCCCTAACACTAAATAAATAATGATGTATCGATGTCTCACTGAATAATGGTACTTAATCGTTTTTAGCGGCCAACGCGTTTTGTGCGTTATGGTGACGATAACAGTTAAGTTTTGGCACCTCGGTACGGTACGCTAGAATTTCTCTGGAGTGAACGTACTAACCTGATAATACTCGACAGCCTGCTTGAGGCCCACGATGTCGGCGTGCTCGGACTCCCAGGTGGCCTGGTCGTAGGACAGGTCGCGCCACTTCACCAGGAAGTACGTGGTGCCGTCGCGACTCGTGCGGTGGTTGATCACGCGGTGCACGATCAGCCACTCCGGCTTCACGCCGTATCTGAACAACAAACATCTCAATTCAAAACACTGCTTTTGTCAGGTAAAAGTGAAAATTTTGGCCAAATCTAGCCAAGTCCGCCATTACAGCCCTGCGACGACGGCCATGGGTGGAAATGGAACCAAAGGTCGGATCTCTGTTTTTGGCTCCTTCCTGTGGCCACAGACTATTAGTTATTCTGTGGCCACAGCTTACATTAGGATCACTAACTACTCGCGTGCAATTCGAGTGATTGTATGCTCATCGGCCACCAAAATGTTATCAAAACATTACTGACTACTACCTGTCGTCGGAATCCTGGCCATGATTGCTCTTGAAACGCTTGTATCGGTCGTCTTGCTCATCTAGCGGCTCTTCTTGCTTCAGTGGTTGCTCCGTGTCGTATTTGCGCATTGACATCCTTGTCTACTAACCTGTAGTATTTCTCCTCCAGTGCCTTCTGATCGGAATCCTGGCCCTGCTTGCTCTGGATGCGCTTGTATCGGCCATCTTGCTCGTCGAGCGGCTCTTCTAGCTTCGGCGGTTCCTCCGTGTCGTATTTGCGCATGTAGTAGCGATACATCAGTGGATGGAACACGTCCAACTGTCAACAGAAATTGATTCAATTAATCAATGGTAAAAAAAAAGTTTTGTTGACAAACTAAACATGCATGCATTAATTTGCTCTATTAGAAGTATTAAAACAAATTAAATTGTTATCAGAAAATCAGCAAATCACAATCATGATACTGACAAACATCATGTCACTGACAAATGTAATCAAAATTAATATCATCTCTTATGGCACCTAAGATATTTAAGCTAGGTTGACCAGCGCTAACATTTGACGATTCAGATACCACAAAATGATCTCTGACAAATAATTTGTACCATGTACACCTTTATTTGCCAAAATTTGCGGTTTTATAGGGAATCGACATAAGCAATCGACAATAAAGTGAGAACAGTCATCAATATGTACTTAATTACGAGCACAGATGTTATTACTGTTATTGATATAGGTAATTATGCTACCCTCCGACCGTCCTAGTCTGGGACCGGTCTGAAAACCAGCAACGGGCATCTCGGCCCGGCACACGCTGAGACTGGAAACCTTTGCCCAATATATTTGTTTAATTGTAGTTATTAATTAATAATTGTTTTTCTTATTCTTGTTTTATGTCATTTTATTTTATTTTCTTTTGTACTTCTGGATATGTGGCAAAAACAATTCTTATTCTTATAAGTTGCCGGCCTCTATTACTTGGAAATAAGGTTCAATATCGCTTTTACTATGTTATATGTTACATACCTGCAGTTCTGAGATCCAACTGCAGTGCCAGTAGGAGCAGTCGAGCCACTTGACGAAGAACTCTCGTTCGCGCGGCGCCTTGGACTTGGCCGAGTGCTCCTTCCAGCGCCATGTTAGGATCTTGTTTACTTTGCCGTCTATTGGAGGACACTGCAAATACAAAATAACATGTCACAACTTTAATTGATGAACGATATATATTTAAGATATATTATTAGGTACAGTAAATGATGCAAGGTATATAAAAAAAAAGAGTACATTGAATCGTATAAACAATGCTGAAACGTATAGACACCATGCGCGCTGGCAAAAAAAACCGGCCAAATGCGAGTCGGACTCGCGAACGCAGGGTTCTGTACCATTACGCAAAAAACGGCAAAAAAAATGACGTTTGTTGTATGGGAGATGGGAGCCCCACTTAAATATTTATTTTATTCTGTTTTTAGTATTTGTTGTTATAGCGGTAACAGAAATCAACATCTGTGAAATTTTCAACTGTCTAGCTATCACGGCTGATGAAATACAGCCTGGTGACAGACGGACAGACAGCGGAGTTTTAGTAATAGGGTCCCGTTTTTACCCTTTGGGTACGGAACCCTAAAAATAAACCCGTAAATTGTAATTAGGCAGACTATTAAGGAGCGACTAATTTTTATGAGAATCAACCTTATTCCATTTTCTTGGGAGAGCACTTCCTTACTTTTCAGTCTCTGAAACAGTTCATCCGGTTCAAGGAAAAACTTGACAGAAATGGGCATATACTCACACTGCAACGCGGACATTTCCATTCCCCATCCGGCACCTCCTCAAGCGGTGGGTTGAGGCAGAAGCGATGGTAGGCCGAAGGGCATGAGTCACAGCAGAGCAGCTCGCCACCGTCCTTGCAAATTCTGTGTAAGATCAATGGTTACTTTTACAAAAGATCTTTTCATTCTCATTTATGTAAGAATAGAAACCAAAACTTTGTTAATAGCTAATGAATCTTCACATACAACAGTTAATATTATATCAGAGCGCTGATATTTTAGGCAAGTTAAATTTAAATCCAGGTATGCACAAAATCGCCACATCACAACGCAGAACGAGCTGCCTCGCGAGGAAATTGCGTCGCGAAGCAAACACAAACTTTTCAAACACTTTTTTTTTAAACACCTATATTCCTATAACTTGTATGTTTATAGAATGGATAGGTTTATAGATAATAACACAAATATAGAGTGATGAGAGCTAGTATAAACCTGCAGAACTCCTGATGCTCGTCGTCGTCGTCCTGGTCCTGGTTGCCCTCGGCCTCGCAGTGCGGGCACGACCAGCGGCCCTCGGGCGTCTCCTCCAGCTCGGGCTCCAGACACACCAAGTGGTAGGCGCGGGGGCATGTGTCGCAGAGGATGATCTCGCCGCCTTGTTGACACACCTGTGGGATTATGGCAAATTAGAGAATAATCTAATTTTAACGAGTCTCAACGATAGTGCGGGGTATAAAGCCCTTGCTAGACGGTCGCCGAGAAGCCCCTCGGACCGCGTGGCCTCGGTCTGGACGGATCGTGTAGACAGTTGTTACCAACAAAATTTCATACAAACATTACCAAGGTCTAGCACACGCTTAAGGCCGCGCATACATTGCGCTCGACCAAATATAAATATGCCCCTCGCCGCGCCGCGCGCAGCTCGAGTCCAGTCCGCGGCCGAAAAGGATTTCCGGCCGTAATCTTATCCTACTATTTATCACATGATAGGTTCACGAGTACCAGTACAAAGAACAGAGTACGAGTACAAAGGAAAGCAAATAAAAGTTAACAAGTGCGTGCATTGTAGCCGCAAATTGGATTTTAAAATAGATAGTGCTGTAAATGGTCCTTAACATTATGCGGTAACTGGTTCATCAATCCAGTTTTTACCAAAAAAAACCTACGAAGACATGCAACGTCATTTAAGTCAGCTGTCAAATGTGTGACTTCAATATTTTACATTACTTTACATGTCTTAGGATTCACTAATAAGAGCTCATTTAGACGGTGCGCGGTGCGAGAACTAGCATGCGAGTTTCATTACATTGAGATACTTGATCGGTTGGCTGAATTAGATGTAACCTCAACAGTCCGCTATGTAACTAAACTTGTACGCGAGTTCGCGCGCCATCTAAATCAGCCCTAAAGCTCAGATGGGTATAAAATAAGAATGTTACCTCGCAATAGTCCTGGTGCTCCTGCTCGCCCTCCGCGCCGTCGGGGAACTTGTTGGTGGTCTTCAGCTTGTTCCTCTTCTTCTTGCTCTTGTTACCAATCTTGGTCTTGGCTTTCTTCCTGGGAGCCTGTAATCAACATTAATCTAGTATAAAACTGTATTAGGTATGAGTGGTGGGGGGAACTGTCAGAACGGGATAGTCTTATGTATCTTTCAGTAGGAGTAGCAGAGAAAGCGTTATTATTGTTTATCCTTGTTACAGTCTCACATTTTTTTATTCCTTACCATATATTTTTTTTTTTATACTACGTCGGTGGCAAACGGCCCGCCTGATGTTAAGCAGTCTCCGTAGCCTATGTACGCCTGCAACTCCAGAGGAGTTACATGCACGTTGCCGACTCTAACACTCCTCTCCCTCGTTGAGCTCTGGCAACCTTACTCACCGGCAGGAACACAACACTATGAGTAGGGTCTAGTGTTATTTGGCTGCGGTTTTCTGTAAGGTGGAGGTACTTCCCCAGTTGGGCCTGCTCTAGATCTGGAATGACATCCGCTGTCCTGTGCCCTACCACACAAAGCGAGATGTCATTTGCAGTGCCCAAACCTCTCTTTTGGACATAGTTTAAGGACATAGTTTAAGGACATACCCGGGTCCGGACGTAGTTTATGGACATACCCGGGTCATTTGTATGGTTTATGCTACAAATCTACTCAACCAATCATATTGTCGCATTGCGTATGTTCTGTCCCTCTCGGGTGCACGCGGTAGGCCACTTCTATAGGATCCTACCGTCTATGGTAATCAATGTGCAATTTTTTATCAAAACAGTATTTATACTAGGAAAAGTGGCTTTCATATAAACTGCCTGATGGAGACTGCCTAAAAGAGGTAAACTTTCTAACAGAATAAGTCTTTTCTAGTATATGCATGTTCCTAACTTTCCCATTTCCTCTGTTTAACCTTGCAATCAACTGCGACTGGCCAGAATGTCATTTGGCATAATCTGCCATTTGTAGATTTATGTATTTTGTGCAAATCAAACACAGGGGTTTCTCCTCGGCCTCGGCCAGCATCTGGTCGAACTCCGCGTCCGACTCCTTGTTGTGTGCGAGTGGTAGTGTACATACCGGCGTGCCGTCCGGGTTGGGCGCGGCGACGACGGCCTCGTCGGCGGCGGCGGGCTGGGGCTGGGGCTTGGGCTCCTCGGCCTCGGCCAGCATCTGCTCGAACTCCGCGTCCGACTCCTTGTTGTGTGCGAGTGGTAGTGTACATACCGGCGTGCCGTCCGGGTTGGGCGCGGCGGCGGCGGGCTGGGGCTGGGGCTTGGGCTCCTCGGCCTCGGCCAGCATCTGCTCGAACTCCGCGTCCGACTCCTTGTTGTGTGCGAGTGGTAGTGTACATACCGGCGTGCCGTCCGGGTTGGGCGCGGCGACGACGGCCTCGTCGGCGGCGGCGGGCTGGGGCTGGGGCTTGGGCTCCTCGGCCTCGGCCAGCATCTGCTCGAACTCCGCGTCCGACTCCTTGTTGTGTGCGAGTGGTAGTGTACATACCGGCGTGCCGTCCGGGTTGGGCGCGGCGACGACGGCCTCGTCGGCGGCGGCGGGCTGGGGCTGGGGCTTGGGCTCCTCGGCCTCGGCCAGCATCTGCTCGAACTCCGCGTCCGACTCCTTGTTGTGTGCGAGTGGTAGTGTACATACCGGCGTGCCGTCCGGGTTGGGCGCGGCGACGACGGCCTCGTCGGCGGCGGCGGGCTGGGGCTGGGGCTTGGGCTCCTCGGCCTCGGCCAGCATCTGCTCGAACTCCGCGTCCGACTCCTTGTTGTGTGCGAGTGGTAGTGTACATACCGGCGTGCCGTCCGGGTTGGGCGCGGCGACGACGGCCTCGTCGGCGGCGGCGGGCTGGGGCTGGGGCTTGGGCTCCTCGGCCTCGGCCAGCATCTGCTCGAACTCCGCGTCCGACTCCTTGTTGTGTGCGAGTGGTAGTGTACATACCGGCGTGCCGTCCGGGTTGGGCGCGGCGACGACGGCCTCGTCGGCGGCGGCGGGCTGGGGCTGGGGCTTGGGCTCCTCGGCCTCGGCCAGCATCTGCTCGAACTCCGCGTCCGACTCCTTGTTGTGTGCGAGTGGTAGTGTACATACCGGCGTGCCGTCCGGGTTGGGCGCGGCGACGACGGCCTCGTCGGCGGCGGCGGGCTGGGGCTGGGGCTTGGGCTCCTCGGCCTCGGCCAGCATCTGCTCGAACTCCGCGTCCGACTCCGAGTTGGCCCCCGCGCTGCCCTCGGGATCCTCCTCCTGTGATGAATGGATCTAAATAAGTTTGGAGAAAATGTTAAGTATTGTTTTTAAGAATTGGTTCGACTGCCACACGTCTCTAGCTGTACAAAAAAGCGAATCGTCCACCACCGTGCAATTTTCGTCCTGAAAAAGCGGTTAAATGAAAGCATAAAATGCAATAATTAAGCAGAAAATTCACAGTAAAGCATGAAACTTTTCAAAAATATTTGTATCGATCTTATAATAATTCAAATTGAAATATATGGTGATGATCTGATGATGGTAATGGAAATTATTTAACAAACCGTTTGATATTATTGTAGATTTGAGAAAACCATATACAATTCAAATTAAAATTGGTTTGGATTAGTTAAATATGTGCTTACCAAAAATAATAGACAGTAAATTTAGGACAAGGCGTGTGTACGGGGCGTTTTTCGAAGTTCAGAGTTAACTTGATTCGACTTTATCTCTATTGTCCTAGCAATACATAGTTGACATCATCATTATCATCCTGATTACAATCCCACACATGAGCCAGTATTTGTAAGTACTCACGCTGCTGGTCCGCTTGCGCTTGCTGAACTTGATCTTGAGCGTGGGCACCTTGGGCTTGCGGCCGGGCTTGCCGCGCGCGGCGTGCTTGGCCTTGCGGCCTCGCTTGCGTGGCGCGGGGGTGCCGCCGTCGCTGTCCGCCTCCTCCTCCTCCTCTTCCACGTCGTCCACTGTATCGTCATTCTGACATAAAACAGGTAATGTTAATACTAAACACGAATTGTGAAGTTATCTCCAATACAATCAAATGATTCATTTATTCTAATGGACCTAAGAATGCACGGAAACCGCCGCGTCGCAGTCAGACCGCGGACTAGACGCACGCGGCGCGGCAAGCCGTTGTTGTCCAAAACAGGTTAATTCAATTCATCGGGTTGGACGTTGGACCCATTCACATCTCAGTCCTCAAGTTGTGAATTTATGTGAGAGTCGTGCGTAAAGACGAGGAAAACAACGTTGTGAATATACAATTTTGTCTTAAAGCAGTATGTTGTTAGGTACATGCTCTCACCTATTATTATGATTATTTATTATTACAATACACATTATTGCTAGAGATCTAAGCAAGCAAACAAGTTAAATATTAGACATAAAAACACTTCACAGTTAATTATTTCATACTGTAACGCAAAGACTACAAAACGGCAGCCGCCACTTTCTATCCGCTTTATTATAACTTTGCTGAATAAAACTGCATGTTCAAAGTTTACACTAACCTTTGGTTCCTTAGCCGGACGCCCAGCCCTAGCTTTAGGCACGTAGTCGGAGGCCGTGGACGTGTTAGTGTTCTCCTCGGAGCCCATGTTGGAGCCGCCGCCCAGGTTGGGGTTGGTCTCGCAGAACAGCCGCCATTTGGCGGCTACCAGCATCATCAGTTTCGATACTGGCACCTAATCGACATATTACTATGTTATTAAAGGGTTTGTCAAGGGGGTGGTGTTAGGGTTAGCATCGAAGCATGTGGCAGGTAACGAGGTTGCTTGCGCGTTGAAAAAAGGGGGTTTAGAAAAATGGTTGAGAAATGGATGACTTCACGAAATTGTCTATTGTGTAACAAATTTTTTTATGAAGATTTCAGTAAGTGTTCCCTGCATTAAAACAATGGTTAGAAAAATGAGTCACAACTTCGCTAATGAACGCTAAAAGACGAAAAAACGCGTTAGTTTACGGAATTGAACCAGTGGAAAGCTCCTTTAGAAAAAATGTGGATGCTAGATTTAATTCGGGATAAAGTTAACGAATTATTGTGTCTGCTCGGGAAAAACCCGTAAGTTATTTTCAGTAATGTTTATAAAGGTAAGTTTATAAATACCTAACCAAAGTTAAGCGATGAATGAGCAATAATGATATCTACATACATTCTTAACATTCTAGTAGAAACAAATATGAATAATAATGACCTTTGGATTTTCTTTAACCAGCAATGGTCGGACATGCTGCTGGAAAAGCTTGTAGGACGTCAAGTTCTCGAGGTCCGCGTCCGTGTACTGGATGTCCACGTCTGTGAGTCCGAACGAGGAGCAAACTTCCTCGACTGTCGGCATGCCTGCATATAAGCATTTTAGATACCATAAAATTGAAAAATGCGAGTATTCAAACAACAATATGACCAATAGTTGTCTGTCAGGGAAGCGAACGGGTTACCCAGACAGTTTTTGTCAGAGGTATCCCTACGATTTTATTTTGAACAACTATAAAGATACAATTGCAAAAAACCGGCCAAGTGCGAGTCGGACTCGCGCACGAAGGGTTCCGTACCGTTACGGAAAAAAACGGCATAAAATCACGTTTGTTGTATGGGAGCCCCACTTAAATATTTATTTTATTATGTTTTTAGTATTTGTTGTTATAGCGGCAACAGAAATAGATCATCTGTGAAAATTTCAACTGTCTAGTTATCACGGTTCATGAGATACAGCCTGGTGACAGACGGACAGGCAGAAAGACAGCGGAGTCTTAGTAATAGGGTCCCGTTTTTACCCTTTGGGTACGGAACCCTAGAAAGTAATAGAATCTAATTGCTAAAATAATCAGTTCCATAACTGACTAAAATAAGTTTGAACTTCATCAGTTGACAATTTAAATACCTACCTACGTAATTCAACACGCAAGGGTCGGAACTGGTTACTTCTTCATACAAAAAATACCCGTATAATTACGTTCCATTTCGTTCTTTGGTTTATTATTTCACTAGCTTTTGCCCGCAACTTCGTCTGCGTGGAATTAGAAATTCGGGTACTTTAATTTATGAACAAATCTGCTTTTAAATCCATCCTTTTTTTCACCCCCAAATTGATCCACTTTATAGGTTCCGACTTTGTTAATACGTACAGTACGGGAAGTACTTAGGAAGGTGTTGAAATAATTTGCGAAATTTTGTTGAAATAACTTCCACATACGAACAGATACATAAGTATTAAAGCTTTTATTTATTTTACTCTCGATAAAGTGGATTGTCTACCACCAAAATTAAAAACTTTGTTTCTTACTATTTTGGTATTCCTACTAAAGTTAATCAACCTTTTTCAATCCCTAATGATCTAAAAAACTCAAATGAAACTTTCGTTCGATTATTTGGTTCTTGTCAAAAAAGTGATCTTCCCAGCCAGTGAGAGCGTGGAGGCTACGCGGGTACAATACCAACGCTCTATAATTGTTACTTTAGTCTCGTCGCGCGGGGTCGATGACCCCGACCTTCGAACGCCAATACTTCTATTAGGTTACATTGCGGATTCACTCCGTCATCATAATTGCTATCTAATGTTGGGTGATATGTAGGTTTGGTATGATGGATAAATAATCGTGTTTGATTTTATTTGACACTAGCTTTTACCCGCGACTTCGTCTGCGTAGAGTTAGTATTTGGGTAACTTATTTTTTATCCAATCTGCTTTTTATCGATTTTCCATACAAACTGCCACCCCCCTTTTCACCCCCTTAAAGGATTTCTGGGATAAAAACTACCCTATTTCCTTCCCCGGGACTCAAACTATATACCAAATTTCAACTAAATCAGTTCAGAGGTTTAAGCGTGAAGAGGTAATAGACAGACAGACACACTTTCGCATTTATAATATTAGTATGGATTGATTTTCACGTTTTAAATGATACTCATTGCTGTAGCACCTGAACCATCACCAATGACAGATGATGATAACAATGAAACATTGTAGGAGTGGTGGTTCAGGTGCTGCAGCTATTATTATTATAAACCTCAGATATGTTACCTAATAACAGTAATAACATTTTGATTTGGTAGAAGTGTGTGATTGCTTATTTCAGTTGCGTTTATGTTTACAACCTTTACTCATAAAGAAGATGGTTTGTTATTGTAGTAGAAAATGGCCCAGCATTCAAATTAGTCGCGTAGTTAGCGGCGTATTTACTAGTAAAAGACCGCCTGTGCATGGTGAACTTACGGTCTTCGTATAAGCTTTATAAAAGTAATACTCCATATTATCACCTGATGTAGTCCAATTTAGAGGCAGTGGGTACAAAGTGCGTAGGGTTGTGCTTGCTGCCGCGGCTATTGCGCGATTTCTTACTTATCACTGCGCTTAGTAAATACTCACCGTCACCTTCTGCTTCAACCCCCAAGATGAACTAGGTTACAACTCACCAGAGCCAGAGTCAGATGCAGCAGGTGTAGAGGGCGTAGTGTTGTGCCTGCTGCCGCGGCCCTTGCGCGATTTCTTGCTTGTCATAGCGCTAAGCGCATAGTCACTGTCACCTTCCGCTTCAATCTCCAACCCAAACTCGTCATCCTGGACAAATATACAAGCCCTCATTAATTCTATTTGTGTTAGTACTTCTTGGATCTATAATGTGTGTGTGCTTTTACTGTACATGTGTACAGTAACCCCTGAGTCCCAAAGAAGGAATAATCAAAATTCAATTCAAAACTTAAAACCACAATCGTTTTTGGCTGATAATTTAAATCCTTGGGACTCCAAGGGTTACATTTCTAAATCAGAAATTATTATAGATCTGATAGGTTACACGGTGTTCTGCCTTTTAGCCGAAGTTTTATGGTCCGAATTTCACTTGTAAACCAACTTTTCGCAGATGATTTACTTTGACAACCAACATTCGGCAAACTTTCATTATGACAACGTTTTACTTGGTAGGATTATTGTTAAGTAGATTATTATTATGACACACAACATTTGTAATACATTCTCTCGCCAAATTATTCATCAAGATAGGTGCGACTACGAGCGAAGCGAGGCGAAGCGTGACTAGGTGAACTGCGACCAAACAGCGCGCCAAAGCAGACTTCTTTTGCATCGAACAATGTTAAATTAAAAATAAACTTTTTATGTTTCATATTAGACTTACAGTCATTCTGATACATTCAGATACATCTGATACAGAGCTGCTAATCATTAGGTTGGGAAATAATACTGTTGGTCGAGTTGCTACTTGATCATTCGGCGAAATGAAATTATACGAAAAATTGGTTGGGAAATGACATTCGGCAAAATATTTTTCGGCAATGATTTAGAGAACCCAAGTTTACACAAGTAATTCGAATATTTATAAAATATAAAAAAAATCTTAAAAGTGTAACTCAATTCTATTATTTAATATAAATCTGTACAGTCGTCATCAGATATAGAACACGCACTCTCCTTGATAATAGAGGCGCGTTCTGATTTGAGTGTTAACCTTATTTCAGCAAACCAGAAATATCAATGAGATCATCTCTGGATAATAGGGTATATTCCTCAAATTTTTATCAATGGGTCAGGTTTGTTTTGAGGATCAAATGTCTTATGGGAGCCATTGTCTTAAAGCAATACAAAAGTCACAAATGATGGTCAAAGTCCGCACTTTACTGACGAAACTCTTCTAACAAATTGGCGTTACTTCGTGACGTCAGCATGTAACGTCGCTATTGCTTAGAACTTAAAAGCCGTGAAAAAAAAAGGAAATTGCGATTTCGGTGAAATATTGTGTTTATGTATATTGTTGCTATACACTAAATTTTTTAATCAAATGTGAGGAATCAAATGGTATCATTATTTTTTTCCTATTTGGAAGCAAATTTTTTTTTTTTAACAAGTCTTGTATTTATTTATTATTCCCATTGTTTAAGTTTTCAATTTATTGTGATAAATTGCTCATTTTCTATCTATTTTAACTAGATTTAGTTATAAAATTTAACATGTGGAAACAGCCCTATTCTAGAGGACCAATGAAGGTAACATGCAGATTTGATAACTTGTAAGATTTCAACTGAATTCATTGTAATATCAAGGTAATAAGCATAAGGATAATTAGTACTTTTACTGGGTTAGATTGCCTAATTAACTTAGCTTGAACTTGAAGGTTTTACAGGAAAAAAAAATTTCATGCTGTATTCTTGTTAATTTAGAAGTTGAAAATATTTGACTGTTTCTGCAAAAGCCAATATGTATTTTCCACCAATGACTTATGAAACCATAAAACTGAAAAATTGCTATTTTTGATGTCAGTTTTTCATCACAGGTAGTTTATGGACCTGGATTAATAAATATTTTATAAATAAATACTGAACAATCTTACACAAATCAACCTACTCCCACAGTAAGCTCAAACAAGGCTTGTGTTGTGGTACTAGACAACAATATAAATGTGCCATTTTCAACCAAAAGGGTACTTATTGTCGCTTGTCAATAAGGCGCTATTTCCATATAGCTTCAATTAGAAATCAACCTTATCGACAAACCACAATGTGGTACCTTTTGGTTGAAAACGTCACAAATTATAATATAAATACTAATATACATAGAAAACATCCACAACTCAGGAACAAACCAAGGAAGGCAATCTGTGACATACATACAAATAAATGCTATTACCAGGATTCAAGCCTGCAACCTCCTGCTTCATCAGTATGAGTAGTACGAGTGTGTTGTAGTGAACCTCAGTAGGTTCACTACCAACTAGGCCAGGAGATGTTAAATGTGGTATTTTCTATAAAAAGGAACCTTATTATCGATGGCGCTTACGCCATTATTAACGATGCTCCGATAAAAATACAATGCCGCGTGACGCTGTGCGGCGTAAGCGCCATCGACAATAAGGTCCCTTTTCATAGAAAATGCCCCAAACAATATTAGTACTCCAGTAATGATGTAGAATTTATATGTTTGTTAATTTTTATACTAACGAATTTGCAGGCAGCAGCTAGTCTATATATAAAGTACTTACATCTTCACTCTCATTCTTTCGCTTCTTCTTTTTCTTTCTGCCCTTTTTGTCTTCTCCACGGGCCTTTCTTTTCTTACCCTTCTTCTTCTTTCTGCCATCTTCTGGAGAGTATTCATCATCCTCCTAGGAAAAGTTTATTATTTTGTTTACAAAATGAAAGTAAAGATGTGAAAATTAGGTTTTGAAAAATGGTTTTAAAGACTCAGATGGGCATTACGCCTCATTGGCGGCTATACAAATAAGTACATTATGTTATCTAAGTCTTATAGTGTGAATATTATTTATCAGAACATCAGGGATCTCTCTAATCACCTTCTGAAGGTGCCAACACAGTCTTTTGTTTACAAATAAACCAATGTTGGCTATTAATGAAATGTATTAAGAGTACACTTAATAGTACAATTAACCTCTTACCTTAGGTGGTGCTTCATCACTTTCCCCAGAATTTTCATTCTGTCCTTCACCTTCCTCCACGTCCTCGTCGCCTAAAACGAAATAAAACAAACTGGTCAAACCACTGCAACCATGCTCACCACCTGTCCCGCACCGGCAAACCCACGAGAATCCAGTATTTTCCGAAACACGCGCGCTCCTAGCGGTTAAGGTCACTAATCCCTTTGTTTGGCGGCGTCCATTTTGTTAAGTAGTAATGAGCAGAATTGCATGTTCTTTTCTGTCACAAACTGCCACTCACAAAATATTTACAACCCACCGAAAACAATTACACAATTAAACTGCACTATTAAGATGTTTTAAGAACACATACTATCGTTTGTTGCTGTTTGTTTTTAACACTTTAATTCGAAAGCCAAAATCTTCAAATTTTTAATTGCTTATACCGCAAGTAAACACATGATACCGCTATTCGCGGCTTACCTATGACATGCTAATAGATATTCAACGTTTACCTGCAAATGAACCGTCTACTTCATCATCTGAAGCCATTTAGAACACTATTTAACACAAGCAGGGATAAGATTAGAGATTTAGGTCTAGAAAAGATAGAGGACGCGCAGTTTCGCGACAAATGGTAATTAATTCAGAAATTGATGCCGCCTTCACTATGAGGAGAAGACTGGCACTATTTGCTATCTCGCTTGCTCAAGAAAAAAGAAGAAATTTTAGGGATACCACATAAATCTACTATTTCTACTGAAAGTATAGTCTGTCAAACAACTTTGTCAGTAGAGAAAGGCGCGAAATTCAATTTAAGATTATTATTTTCGACTCAGTGGTATAGTTAATTACAAGTCAAAACAATTTAAATTAAAAAACACAACACATTCAAAAATAATCAATGCCAGCAACAACATAATAAAAACTAAATTATAGTTGGTCAAACAAGGGCCTGACACTCTTTGATAGAGAAAGATAGTCTTATTGCGATTCCTATAAAAGGAAAGAGAAAATAGTGCCATGCTTTGTCCTTATCACCGACCGGGTTTTTTTTCATGGTCGGGTTATGGCAGCATAGGTAGGAGGCCATGGCGAAATACCGAAATTCATAAGAGTGAAAGAGAAAAAGGATTATGCTGCCATACATTAACCTGTCAATGCATGAATATGTCTTTCTCTTACCCCTGGTCGCTCGGTTTAATGTCTATAACTACTATACTATGTCGATGTGGTCAAAGGACTGTCTTATTTCAAACATAGACAGAGAGAATCATACTATGTCTTAAGGCCCCAATACACAGTGGCTAACGATGGGCCATGCCAAGCCACTGCCATGGGCGATTGTGTGAACACCATAGGCCACGCTACGCCACGATTCCCATACGATTCCTTTGAAGTGTCAAAAAACCGACAACTTTCCGATTGCGCACCACTAGACAACTGGCGGCTAGTCGGCCGCCATTGTATACCATTGCCCCTTGTACACAATGACATGGCTTGTCATGGTCCATCCTTCACCACTGTGTACTGGTGCCACAGACTGGGGCCTTTACACTAGTACTAGCACCCAAAAGAAAAGGATGAGTATAGTTTTTATTGTTCTTATTTACGGACAATTTGGTTTGACCAACTATAATTAAAATATAAAAAACATGCCATTAAAAATTAAATTGAATTGAATAATCGTTGTACTAATGTATAAATAAATAATAAAATGAAAATGAAATGAAATTAAATTGAATTGTCCTATGTCCTATAGCCGGACAAACAAATTTGTCAGTAAAAAAGGCGCGAAATTCAATGTTTTTATGGGATGATTAACCTCCGCGCCTACATTTTTAATTTTTATAATATTATATTTCAATCATGAATAAACGAAAAAAAAATTTGAACAATTTGCCAAGACGCCTTTTTATTTGTAACAAAAACTACCATGTAAACTGATTATTTAACTGTGGTATCACTTTGTTTATGACACTTTTATTTTTTATCCATAGCCAACTTTATTATCGCCTGTAGGTTGGGATGAATGATTTCATTTAATTTTTTTAAATAAATTATCATTCGCTATCCTCTCTAGGACGCCTAATATAATCTGTGCACGAACGACGAACCGAACGAGAAATGAATGAAGCATAAACAAATCTCAAGCTTGATTTAAATATTAAAATTAATTCGTTTTGGAATGAAAACACGGAATTTTAGTTAAAAGCTTTGTGAAAATGAACGCTTTACTAGATTATGGTACGTCATCGTCGGGGAGTTCTGATGAGGATAACGAAGAATCTCCAGATGAAAAGTGAGTATTTCAGTATTCAATGCATAGCCCTCTTGCACAATCTTGGAATCTTCATGCTTTCGTAAATATAATATACCTATTGTATTGTAGCTGAATTTTTATAGACAGGCATGGATGTTTTTTTGTAGATCTACTGAGGATGCTTCCAAACCAAAATTACCAAAACCAGCGCTTGGAGAGAGCTCGCTACATACCTCGGTGTTCTCGAACCCATTCGTTGAAGCTGAATTGGCTAAGGCAGCGATATTGGAGAAACACGTGAAAATGGTATATGTTGACTTTCTATTGCTTTTAAATTTTTTAAGCTAGGAGATTTTGTAAACAAATCAACCTACTCTTAACATCCACTTGTCATGTACAAAAAGTGGACATGGTTATGTTTACGTTTTGCCAGAATATTATATCATATATTCTCTTTTTATTTTCACTAAAGTACATGATTATGAAAGTTTTCTTTTGGTACAACATTTAATCTTTATAAAAATAGTTACAAATGTAGGAAAACGTTGTATCTAATTGTACATACAATCGTCAAGTACATAGGCCATGACTGTTAAGGTTCCAGGTAAAGACAACACACAGATGATCAACGGCAAGAAGATATGCTGGAACTACCGGAAAGGGAGGTGTCGGTTTGGACACAACTGCAAATATGCACATGATTCTGATATTCAGAAAACTGCTGAGGAGCTGCAGGCAGAGAAACAGGTATCGGACTATTATAATTTATCTCTTTGAGCACCAAAGATGTTAACTGACATGTGGAGCTGTAAGCCCAATATTGGTTCACACAATAGGTTAGTGTTATTGGGGACTTGGAGAGATGTGAATATTTTAAAAATAGGCTGTTCAGATATTTGTGAATGTATCAGATGGTAACTGGAACTATTTGTGCCATTCTCACTCAAAAGGGTACTTATTGTAGTCGGTTGTCAATAAGGTGATATTTCCATATAGCTTCAATTTGAAATCAACCTTATCGACAATGTGGTACCTTTTGGTTGAAAACGTCACATTTTAAGACTTCTGTATCCTCGAAAGACCCACCATACTTACTTTTTTTTAATTTGAACCTTGTTCTATAAGTAAATTGGAAAGAATTTCGTTTGTTTTACAAAAACAAATGCTACTTCACCTCTTTCTCACCACTTCAGATGCCTTCTTATGTTAAAATCGAATTCTTTCATTTCAGAAATTGAAAACAGTTGTCTGTGAAGGTTCAGGAACAATGACCTCTGTTCCACCACCACATGTGGTTTTGGATACTGATGAAGATACTTGGGAGGGCGAAGCAGACAGGAGAAAGCTGAAGAGACCTGGTCTCAGCCAGGGTTTAGTGCCAGGCAAGAAAGTCATAAAAATGTACAAGGAGCAAAAAGTTCGGGATAACATTAAAAAGTCTTGAATATAACAGATCCTTTTATTTATTTACATTCTTCTAGGCAATCCTGATACATTTGAATATTTAAGTACCTAATAACGTAATAACGAATAGACTTGAATAAACCTTAAACATTTCAAGTGTCCACCACCAGGTCAAAAATCGGGGAGTATAGGGCGGAAACATCGTTCTCGAAAAAAAATATGCAAAAAGATTAAAACAATTTGGGCAGAATCCTTCAGTTCATAGTATAGTTACGGTAGTACTCTTTATTATACTGATGTGGTATCTGGGGGCACGGCCGTGCCCCCGCCAAGACGAGATAGTATTTACTAGTTGGACTATTACAAACATTATAGCAACACATATTTTATTATATTATTATTATAGCAACAATTAAAAATTGTATGTGGTATTCCACATAGAGGGTAGGATCCTATAGAAGCGAGAAGTAGCCTACCGCGTGCGCCCGTGAGGGACAGAACATACGCAATGCGACAATATGATTGGTCGAGTAAATTTGTAGCCCACCATAAACCATACAAATTTACGGTGGGAAATTAAAAAAAATGTGAGACTGTGTAACACGGACAAACAATAATAACGCTTTCTCTGCTACTCCTACTGAAAAATACATAAGACTATCCCGTTCTGACCGTTCCCCCCACCACTCATGCCTAATCCAGTTTACTAGATTCATGGTATCCTGGTACCTGTCCAATGTGCATTGCGTCTCACTCTTTCACTAAGCAAAATGTGAGACGCAAAGTTCGGTGTGGTTATCTCTGGATCGCGCTATACTTTGTTTTTTCTTACTCTTACGTCTCTTACTTTACCAAGCTTACTTCTAACACGCATGAGACTGGGACTGGGGCTTGCGAGATTTGAATTTATAAATAATTCTGAATGTGACTGTGGTGGCTGATGTTATGTGATGTGTCACTCATGTAACAAAACTCAAACATGTGAAGTGTAGACTGTAGAGTTAGACCAACATAAGTCTGCAACGATTTTGATAGCACATAGCACACGCAGTGCAAGTGCGTTTTAACCTTTTCGACACAAAAGCTGTCACTCGGATGCCACGTCACGGAAATTGAATTTTATACACATGCACGTAGGTCTATGTTGCTCTGTGGTCTTTGACCTAAAAATCCGTCTTTGGCGTTGGACCCGCGCGGTGCCGATATATCTGTCATTGGCGTCCAAAAGGTTAAACGTCAAACTTCTATGAAATTAATGATGAAATTATGATGTATGTATAAATAACACTTGCACTGCGTATGCTATCGAAATCATTGCAGTCTTTTCTTGGTCTAAGATGGTGCCCGAGTTTGACAGCTAAAGTAGATGGCGCTGTACGAGGCATGTCTTGTAGTAAGTAGCCGTGTTTGTTAAACATCAACTTTTGTCAACCAGCGTTACCGCATAGGCGTACAGCGCCATCTATATTAGCTGTAAAAATCAAAACAGGTATCGTCGTATATATCTTATACCTAATTATCATTTAATCCAGCGGTCGGCAACAGCCGGCCTGCGACCCTTTCACTTGTGGCCCGCGAGCCTCCCTGACTATTTTGTATATAATATTTACAAACGCAATACCTACTTGATAAAGTTATAAAAGTGCGGCCAGCGTCAATTTCGTTAACTACTATATGGCCTTTGGCTGCTTAAAGGTTGCCTACCGCTGATTTAATCAATGGATCCTGTTTTTGGGTATAAATAAAAACAAAGCGTCAAGGTCGCATTTTTCTTTAATCAAGAAAATAAAATGCAGATAGACATGCAATTTAGAGATTTTTACGTCTAAAAAGCTTACAAGATATATTTACTTGGCGTTAGATATTACAGCCAACAATGGTGGTATATTTATCAATCGTAAAATTACATAGCACAGCCATCTAGATAGCCTGGACCGTAGCCAAGTACCGGGCTGAGCAGAATCCATTAGAGTATAATACTCACATCTTAATTAATTATAAATTACACTACTGACGGCTTCAATACTTTAAGTTACTATAAAATGATCTTCATTTGATTCTGACACAACAAAAATATCTTTAGACGACATCAATTTCTACACCGATTACTTACTATGCCACACAATAGTAACTCTGTCTGTCATAAAAATAAATTATCTAGCATATGAATTACATTGGTAAAAGGCCACTATAATTATTAGGGGTGTATTTGTACCTTTTCTGATTGAAGTTCACGTTGGACCCCTAAAACGATTTTAAACATTCTAGTCACGTTACAACACCAAGACATATAAATTTACTAGTCAATCTACAAATCAAGTTCAATGTGTTCTGATATCATAAAATTTCATTTTATTCGAGTTTGCCTTTTTGATAAGTCTTAAAACATAAAACAAATGCTATATTGTATCAGGTAAAATAAAACCTAAAATACTTCACAATAATCTAAACCGCAACAATACTCTTCTTCCACGCGTTATCCCGGCATTTTACCACCTCATGGGAGCCTGGGGTCCGCTTGACAACTAATCCCAGGAATTGACGTAGGCAGTGCTAGTTTTTACGAAAGCGACTGCCATCTGACCTTCCAACCCAGAGGGGAAACTAGGCCTTATTGGGATTAGTCCGGTTTCCTCACGATGTTTTCCTTCACCAAAAAGCAACTGGTAAACATCAAATGATATTTCGTACATAAGTTCCGAAAAACTCATTGGTACTAGCCGGGGTTTGAACCTGCGATCTCCGGATTGAACAATAGGGTATTTGACTGTATTTAAAATAAATTATTTTTCAGCAGTTATTTTTAGACACAATTTCTATTTTAAACCCCATAAAAACTATAAAGAGTATGTAATTTGATCGTGACGTCACATGCTAGTGTTTCATATAAATTTACTAGTAATAGTCAAATACCCTATAATAAGACCATAATATTATTGCAATAATTAAGTACTAAAACTTCATTTGCATGTCATAGATAGATGATATAAACACGAAATATATTCAATTATACAACTTGTTGTAAAGGCACAAACAATATGAAACAGTTAAACTATGTCTTAAGTATCCTGAGTCACTTTAAGTGCATTGGGTATTTCATTTGATACATATTTTCTATAAAAATAGTTTTATTTGGCAATTTATACAATTATAAATTCATAACGAATAAGTACACGTTTTATACATGATATACATCATGGGTTTCAATAGTACTGTTTCTTCAAATATTTTAAGTTTCCGCCTTAGAACAGTTTAGCATTGAGTAGTGGAAAAAAGTCAAATTATAGTTCTAAAATGACCTAGTACATAGAGAGGTACATAAAGGCGATTTAAATCTTAACAGCGACCTTTTTAGGAATCTTTGGTGACGGGAGATCCATGGAGTGGGCGTCATGGCGGCCGTTGGCGAGGCCGTGGACGCCGTTCTCGTGGTGGCCGTTCACATTATCGCCACACCCGTTGACTTTCGCATGTCCATTCAACTTTTCACCATGCCCATTGACTTTACACGCATGCCCATTGTGTTGGTCAGCGTGACCATTCAACGACCACTTAGCCTGTCCTGATAAACCAAAAGAAAACCACGTTTTAACCCCTCGCACTCTCATCTGAACACTGGCGGAATAATGTTAGTCACATCGTATCGGACACTAGTTTCTAATGTTTACTATCACTTGGTTTGTGTTTGTTAGTTGCTGCTCCTAAACTCGTGTTGTCCAAGTTAGAGGTATCGCTCGAATTGATATCGGACAACTTATGTCCCAGAATAACAGCTTTCGAATCTGTAAAATTACGCGTCTTTAATATTTAAAGGGCGCCCATCGCGGGGCGAGAGGAACGACAGGAACGTCACTTGCACGACACTCACTACGGTGCGGGACATTGAAAAGTGCTACAAAATATAAATTTAATTAGGAAATGTAAAATTTGTCTATGAACTAATGCTCTACACTAATGTGACTAGCTAATCTATTACAATTACGCCAGTGTTAAGATTCTATATTTCTATAATATGATCATGCAAACATACGAGTAACATTATTAAATTAAAGGCGAAGTTTGTAACCCGAAAATAGAACATTAGTTATTTTAGAAATATTCGCTACGCTAAGGGATTCGTTTTTACATTTAGCTGAACGAAACCCTAAAAACAAGGTCAAATTTCAGGGCCGTCGAGTTACTCAAACTCAACCTCGGTAAATCATGTTTCAATGTTTGGGATAATAGGGAATATAAGAGTAAAATTTCTCAGCAATATGTGCCCGGCGACTACGGATGTCTCGCACTACAAGGAAAGTAAAAGTAATCAGTTATTAGCCTGCCACATATTGCTGTAAAATATGGTCCAAACGAGTGAAATTTTATTTCCGAGTGATGAAAAGATATCACTGTCTCAATGAAAATTATCACAATACAATACAACATACATTGTCTCGGAAATAGTAGATTGTGTCACAAGGGAGCAAAATGACATATTTACGGCGAGGGCGTACATTGAATCCTAAACGAAAGAATTCTAAAGTAGAATCCTGAGTGTAGTGAAGGTTTCAAATGTGTTACTCCCAAGATGGAAATAATTTTGCTACCATGTGACACATGCTGCTTTTCACATCACGTATATGAGGTAGTTTTATGATGTTTAAAAACATTATTTAAGCTAAAAATAATAATGTGCAAAAAAAATTAAAAATAGCGTCCTAGAACAGAAAAGTGGTACTTTGATCTCTCCTAGCAGGGAAGAAAAGTGCCATTTTGATCTCTCCTAGCAGGGAAGAAAAGTGCCAATTTGATCCCTCCTAGCAGGGAAGAAAAGAGCCACTTTGATCCCTCCTAGCAGGGAAGAGAAAGCCCTTTTTAGAATTGGTGATGTGAAAAGGATGTTCTCTGTTTCATACGAAAAATAATTTCTAATCAAGACGTTCACTTTATTTTTGTTTAACATCTATCTGAACTATAAATTTCAATGCCAACCAAATGCATCTCTAAATAGATTTTCGAATTAAGGATGGGAAAGTAGATGGCACAGGATGTGAAATTATATAAATGGCAACATAGGATGGTATAAAAGCACATTAATAACTCACCATGGCACTCAGTGCCCGCATCTTTTTGGCCCGCATAGTACCTTTTCGAGGTCTTCCAGTCTTCCTTCAGCGAGAGATTGTACATGGAGAAGGCGGGGTCGCCGGTGACCTCGCGCTCGATGGCGAGGAACTTGGGCAGCGTGGCCAGCAGCGAGTCCTGGTCGTACGCCGCGCTGTACGTCTCCAGCAGGACTAGGCCGCGGCACCTGCAACGTTTCATAATGTTTTAACAACCGTTACATATGAAAAACAAAAAGGAAATATAAAAATATATACGACCTAAGTACTAATCTACCACTACGAAGTCAAGCCCATGCCAAAATTTACCTGTATAAAGCTGAGCTGCTATTTTTGTTCGAGGTCGTAAATAATAAGACTCTAAATAACAACAATATTATTGTAATTAATGCATATATACTAGTATGAATACGTAAACATATTTGATAGAGATAATGGAACGAGAAATCACCTCGGATGAGTGGGCTGCCTGTAGATGTCCAGCTGGTAGTACTGATTGTTGAAGATGAAGCACCGGCGTTTCTTGAAGATGGTGAAGTGTGCGTCGTCGCGCTGCGGCAACATGTTCAGGTAATCCCTGTGCGAGAGCTGCGTCCGCACCTCCACGGACTGCCCGTTACTGGGATGGAACTTCCGAAGCGTGTGAATGTACGACCAGTGGCCTTTCTGTCCACGCTTGCGGAGCCTGACTTGGGCTTTACGGAGATCGCTCTGCAAGTAGTTGTGCACGACGTCGAAGTCTTGGAAGGCGGGGAACGCGGAGTCCGGCGGGAGGGGCCCCTTGACGAGGAACTTGCGTTTCTTGGAGTTGACGTTGAGCCGGTCCCCGGTCTCGATGCCGATCTTTTGGCAGACGCAGGCGATGAGTCGGTTCATCTTTTTGTCGAAGTCTGTGGAGTTGTCGATGACGTCGAAGTAGGGGTGGCCGATCCACGCGGCGGCCGCGTTGTAGTCCAGCTCGCGCGCCAGCTCCACGCCCTCCGACCGGCACGCGTGGTCCTGGAAACAAACAAACAATGTTCCTGTTTACTATTTGCGTGTGTTGATAGAGTCATGACGTACATCGACTAATTCTTTGTTTTTATAATTTGCGACCTTGAAACGAGATACCATCACGATATGGTTATCTTCACGTGGTCATGATGTGAAAATGTCGATAAGACTTTATCGCCGGGAAAATGGCTATAAGCCAACGATATGTCAATGTCACATTAGGTGGAAACATTGCTTGCATTTTTCACAGACGCAGTTTGAATCATACGATCTGATAAGACTGATCTTATCTAGGGGTCTAGCACAATTGGCATAGACTTCGTTTGTCGAGCGATCACTCGATTCTTTCGGTCTGTATTACATAGAGATATGTATAATATTTGCCCTTTTACGAAGCACGGTCTCTAGTGTCAGTCCTCATGACATTGAACAAACAAGCAATAATTAATTACATGTTTAATGTTTATGTGTCAGTAGCAGTACTAGCAGAAGTACTTTATCTTTTTATAATTTAATTGCTTTTCTATGTAAAGTCATCATCCCATATCACCATATCTTATGTCATAGCCGTCATCTCATATCGTAATATTTGTTTTGATAAAAAATAATCCTTAACATTTCCACACAATGGGGTTTTCCCTGACTGATCGCTGATACAATTTGCCTTCGCAAAGGCTAAGTCTATTTTCAATTATCAATATTATCATAAATCGGAATGTTTTGGATTTGCTTATCTTGGCCCGCCAAGGAAGGATTATGTGATGGATGTTATCATGATTTTATCTATGTAGAAAGCGCTATGGAGTGCGCCAAGTGCATATTATTTTTGGCGTATTAAAGCGAACATATTTATAGTTATAAAATAGAAACCAAGTCTAATAAGCTGTTGATAATCGACAATCGTTTATCTCTATCGTCACTTTGACATTTGGGATTTTAGAAAGAGATAACATATAACAGAGTTATATGAATTAGTCATCATCAGCAAATCATTTGATATTTACCAATCGCTTTTCGGTGAAGGAAAACATCGTAAGGAAACCGGACTGATCCCAACAAGGCCTAGTTTCCCCTCTGGGTTGGAAGGTCAGATGGCAGTCGCTTTCGTAAAAAGTAGTGTCTACGCCGATTCTTGGGATTAGTTGCCAAGCGCACCCCAGGCTCCCATGAGCCGTGGCAAAATGCCGGGATAAAACGAGGAAGATGATGAGAGTTATATGAATTAGTGACAGTGGCACCAACCACAATTAGAGGACTGATCAACGTCACTGTGCAGCAAACTATGAAAGTTTCGATACAATAAAAATTTGCGAACTCCCCTAGATTCAAGGGTTTAAATTTATCACATTATTGTATGTGGAAAATTGGAAATATTTTCTCATTACCTCAGTGGAGTAGAAGTCTTCAGCCCCGTTGGCAGCGGAGACCATGTGCACGATGTGGTTGTACCGGTTATCTCGCAGCTCCACGCTGTTCCAGCTGTTGACGTTCAGCATCGCCTCCCATTTCTCCTTTGATATAACTGAAATGGGAACAATGACCGTTTACCATATATTAGTATCTACAGGGGTCTCCTAACTACGGCCAGAGAATAAGTAATAGTATTATCATACAGATCGGCCAGGCACCGCCCCGCCCCGACTCGAATTACCTCGCCCCGCGACAGCAGATGGCAAGTTCTGTCTTAATTTGTGACATGCTTGTACTGCTCCATACAGAGCACATTTCCAGCTGATATTACATTTTAAGAAATAATAATCCGTTGTCTTATGTGCAATTGTGCAAGTATGGGTTCTTCGAATATTTCTAAACGTTCTTTCTAACATTTGTTGAGAATGTCATACAAATTGCTCGTTTTCGTGATGGTATATGTCGGCATATCCTAATAATAAACACTAAGTGTAAGGACTGAGTGGACGCTCGAAGCGGAGCGATCGGCGGGGCGTGCAGCGTGGCGTCGGGCTCACAAGTGATTTGAGCAGCGTGCACTAAGGCTGCTCCTATACGTTTGCTTTTGTTTAACATGCACGCGGCACCCCCCGCCCCGCTGCACGCTCAACTCGAGCGTCCACTCAGGCCTTACAATGACACAGTTTCCGTTTAGCAATCAATCTGTTTATTCATCACAACTATGTAAGTTGCAATGTTTTAGCATTTTTAGGTATGCTTGCCGCATGATTGTTGCCGCATAATCACTTACAGGAAAATCCCGTCAGGAAGCCAGATAGCTGCCGCTTTCGTAAACCAAATGCCTACACTTGGACGGGCGGTCCGTAGGCTTCTTAAGAATGGCAACGGATGAATAGAATGGAAATCCCGTTCCACTGTATGCAACATTGCTATGTTTTGCGATACTAATATGCCCCTTTTGAGAACAGGAGGGTGATGTAAACTTTAATTTTGTTATGAAACGTTTATTGATTTTGTTCCGTTCCTTGTTCCGTTTCATAACAACTAAAACAAGATATTAAGTACTATCTGAACCCGTGGTGGAATGTTATCGATCTCAGTGCGCCCTCAAGAACGGCAAAGAGGGTGAAACGCCGTAGTGGGTAGGGCCAAATTCTCCCCCCCCCCCCTCTCTCGCTAAGAGAGGGAAAAGGAGCGGCGAGTCCCACACACCGTGCGTAAGTGCATTCCCACCCAAAAATTACTATCTGAATAGGCCTCCAGTATTAAGAAGTGTATGTTTTTTAAATAATGCACACTCAAGACCAAAAGAGAATTGAGTGGCACCCCTCCCAAGTCCATATGCTGTAATTATTATAGTTTGATACAATTATAGAAACGGGCATCCTGGGGCCACGTGTGCATGGATAGAAAGCAACTGGCCGAACGATAACCGGTTATAGCTTGACGACCTTGAACCGACCTGGCTTATGATTAAATAAGTATGTAAATATTTGGGGATAATCTTACACAGGTCGGTACAGTTCAACCACCAACTAAGAAATACTTTAAGTACATTACAAATACGACGATGAATAATGAATCGGTAACATCAAAACGAGATCATTAAAATATTGGACGTTGTTATGGAAAGTTAACTAATCTGCAGGTGCTAAGGTAAATATTATTGTAAGGCTATTTAAAAAGCAAACACGTAACACCATGTAAGATAGCATACAGAAATAGTGACGGAACAGTATATAGGTAATTATACCTATCTTGCATGATCACGCCTGAACGACATGAACTAATGGAGATATAAAACCGACATTTGTGACTTTGAAAGTTTTTGTTTTATCAGTTGTAATGCATCTGTTTATTTATTCTTGTTGAAGATATCTATAAGTTTAGGTATGTTTGTTATGCATATATGATGAAGTAACGATATTATTATAAAAAGAAAAACGAGACATTCTTCAAGTTCCCCTTCCAGTGGTTAAGATATCAACATATGTAATAGATTCAGTTCAGTTTACAACCTGCGTCATAATGAATATCACAAACACCCGTATCTTAAGAGGCCGTAGTCGATTTTGGAGCAAAAATGTAAAATTGATAGATTTAGTCGTTGAAATTATACACGTTTTGTTACGTAATATCTAAATAACAAGTATTGATTTCTATTAGCACGTCTTCTCATCTTGCCTTTTAATAATGAGGTCGCGAGCGTGCGTCACCGGTAATGCATGAAGTGATGGGGCAGTTTTTAAAAATTCATCAAAAAATCATGGTGGTAAATTATACAAATTGATGTATAAGTATAGTTTCAGCAAATGTTGTAGATTGTTTAAGTATCAAAATTACGTTGAAATTAAGTCGATTTTCAGAGAAATTGTCACTTGTTTTGAAGTAATTTCTGGAGAAAATTGATTTCGTCTAACTTTCATTTACACTACTTCAAAGTCATAATAATAAAAATGTAGTCTGATAAACGTCGAGTACAGGATATGTGTAATACAAAATTACCATGTTTAGCAGTCGAAACTTTACGAAATTTACAAATAAGAGCGACAAAATCAGTGCTTTACGCGCGTTTACCGAAACGTCCATCAGAAAAGCAAACATTACTAATTTTGTAAGTCTGTTTTCAAAAAATTGATCTGATAAAAGGTAAGATAAGAAGACGTGCTAATAGAAACCAGTACTTGTTATTTCAATTAGGTAACAAAAGGTGTAAAATTTCACGGACTAAATCAATCAATTTTACATTTTTGCGACTAAAATCGACACCGGCCTCTTAACTATAAAACCGTCCAAGTGCGGGTCGGACTCGCGTTCCAAGGGTTCCGTAACCGTACATTACACAATTTAAACAATGTATTTTTTATGTGAAACGTGAGCGAAATGTCTGTAAAAAACCCGTAGGGGTCGGATCAAAAACTAAGTAATTAAGTCCGACTCACGCTTGACTGCACATTTCTTATAGGTTTTCCTGTAATCTATAGGTAAAGATCTATTTAGTGTTTTTTTTTTTAATTTTAGACCCAGTAGTTTCGGAGATAGGGGGGGGGGGGGGAATGGTCATTTTTTGCCTATTTTCTTGAATAACTTCTAAGCTGTTTATCTTAAAATTATCTAAAAAATATGTGTGCGATCCTCACAATGAGCTCTTTCATTTGATATGTAATACGATATAGTTTGAAAAACTATTTTTTTATTTGCTCATTTACCCCCCAAAAGTGGCCCAAATGTATAAAATTAATTTGTTTACGTTACATGTCCGTCTTTTGGTCATAATCTTACATATGTGTACCAAATTTCAACTTAATTGGTCCTGTAGTTTCGGAGAAAATAGGCTGTGACAGACGGACAGACAGACAGACAGACGCACGAGTGATCCTATAAGGTTTTTCCTTTTGAGGTACGGAACCCTAAGTGTGCAGAAAATGATACGTTTCTGCTCTAGCGCACTGTACTTTATAAGTACATTTTTTCTTTCTTTTTCGATAAGCAATTAAGATTTTGGTTTAAATGGATTTGTTGTACAAACGATATATTTACCTAAATTGTTAATTGAAATACTACTGAAGTTTATACTTAGCCTAGCCGTGTGTGTTTTTAATGCACATGTTTTTACTTTCCTCGTATTCGAAATGAATCGGTTATTGGCGTCCAAAAGGTTGACACTTACATGCACTCGCGTCCATAGCTCCCCTATCGCAGATGATCAGACAATTCCGCTGACACGTCCTGCCCAGCTCGAAGAATGTGTTCTCGATCTGAATCATGGTCTTCAGTAGGTTCTCTTGGAATTTTGTCGCTGTAACAAAGAAAAATACGTTAAAAATGAGGAAAATGTGTTGGATGGATGACGCACAGATTTCATTAATTTGAATGGTAGAATTGAGTTATTATGTTATAAGTCACGGCTTTTATTTCCATAGTTCAGGAGTGAACTACAGATCCGTAACAGCTATGCGTACCTAAACGGAGATGACTCTTAGATTTGGACAGTGGTTTGTCACATCTTGGTAGTTGGTTTCCCACTGGCGCTGCGTGAACCGTCAGATGGTCACATATTCTATAGATAGGTTAGGTTAGTACGCAGTTTACGGAGTTAACAGGGCAGACGGGAGACCAAGCTCTAAGAAATTGAATCATGGAAATAGATTTTAGTCAGATGATGGTTCTAAACTCCCGACCTATTGAAGACCTTGTTTGCTCAAAATGTTGGAAGAACAATTCAATTTTATATTTCATTTACGTTCCGTCAATCTTTTCCTTTAAACAATTATACATTTATTTGAAAGTCGTGTCTGGAATATTTCTCATTGAAATTTATATCACTAATGGCGTTTGAATAAAAGCCAAAACACAGCGAGTGTTTCTAATGCGGCAATTACAATGGTAATAATTAAGATGGGGTTCCCTTGCCAAGACACCATGCACTCATAGCTGGTTTCTAATGTATTAGCACACTAGTTATGAGACCTTCTGGCAGGAGATAATGGACTTACAGTGATTGGACCAGCGTTTATCGCTGACATAAAACATCTGTTGTCTTCTAACAATGTTTCGATTAGAAATGTTGCAATGAAATTTTCGAGCCAAACAAACTACAGATTTCCAAATGAATTTGTAACCAGATCCTTCATAATATTGTCTTCGGTTACCGCGATAGTTACTCATGAAATAATAATAATAATGAAATAATAATAATGTTGGGATACCCTCCTACAATTTTAGGAGGGAATTAAATCTTCTCGGGTCCGTGGTGTAGGGTTGGAGCCGGCATAGTTTATTTTTATCGCGTATATATATATATCTTTACTTGAAAAACAATTATAGTGTATAACTAGCCTTATGAACCGATTTTGCATGTACAACCAGCCTTAAAGTTTGTAGTCTATGATTGTTCATTATTTTAGTATGTGGGTATTTTTGCATTTTGTAATTTTTCCTCAGTCACCCGTTGACCACGAACGCTGTAAAGAGTTCGAAACGTCGGGATGTATTATAAATTCAATATACGCGATATAATCCGTTTTCATAGTTTTATTTCATCAGATCCTTCATGTTTAGAAAACTAAGTTGATGTTTCAAATGATTTTTTATTTTTGCAGCATTCGGAAGTCTACACCCAAAAAATAATAGTAGGTATATACCTAGTTTCAGAGATCAGTGTCGGCATTCTTCCAATTCTGATCATCATGAATCGTATTCCATACTAAAACTGAGCAATAATTCTGTAATACCTAATTGACAATGTGTGGTAAATATTAGCTGTAAATAAACGTATGTTTTAGGCTACATAATGTAAGAAAACATGATAGATGAAATTAGTCTTGTTTGGTTGAACGTTACAATTGTTCCCATTGAGTGGGGCCTATGGGCCTACAGGGACGCAAGCGCTATATGTGTATCATAATATTCCATATATTTAAACCGGCGTGTGCTACGTACGGGCTGGAGCTGCGTTTCGCATCTGGTGTATATTGGCTTTTACACTGGATCGCTCGATGGGTTCGAATCGAATGACAATAGCAAGATTAGAAGGGTCATTTAATGAAGAAATAAGTAACTGAGTCAGAAGTAGTCACGTGCATAGTGCATATTAGAATCATGACTTGTAAACGCATACCTTACTTTGTTATACCAGCCTTTATCGCTGCCTACACCAATATCTCTTGCTCAACACAAATTTCATTTATACTAGATTTTTCCTGCTTGAATTTCGCCTAGTCATAAAATTATTCATTTATCCATTAATCAGGTGTGCATGTAATCATACAATAATGGCCGTAATATTATCCACTTTAGTGAATTTGCGGAACTGGTCACGTTTTACAGAAACGTGGGAGACATATATACTTATTTGTAGAATCGTTCGTAAATCGACTCTAAGTGACCTACATGTGATGTGATAAATTTTATCAAAGTAGGTCTGTATAACTTAGTCCAAGGAGCTAAAAAATCTTTTTACTCCTACTAGTCCTACTACATTTTTCTAGCTGAGAAGTTGTATCTAAGATAAGAAAAATGTAAGTACATAAACATATAAACAGTTTAATGTACGAACATTGAAAAGGAATTTATTGTGATGTTGGGTTGGTCTGTTGGGTTGGGTTGATTGATTTATAAGCTCAACATCATAATTTATTTTGACTCTGTATAATTCCGGTGATTTATTTAAAGAGGAGTTGTTTCTTTCGCTAGTACCTACTTGTGAACATAAAATAGTTTCCCTTCAAAAGAAAAGCAAATTAAGAACGTGAGTTTTATGAAGGAAGGGAGCAACTAATAGGAAAAGTTGCCGCAACTAAGTGCTGAGTAATCTATTGTAGTGTGTTTACCCCAATGGGTTGAAGGATCGCAGGCATTTTGCCAGTACAGCGTCTTATAAATTTGTCCTTTTGCCTCCATGATTCGCAAATGGAAGCAACGATCTAGTTGATTTACATGTTCATGCTCATAACTGTATTTAAACTTCGTGCCAAATAGGAGCCAATCCGCTGGCAATATCATAAATTCAGATTAGGGGATCAACCCTACATATTTAATATCTACCTTTAATAAAATGACCACGCAAGAGACTCAACTTGTTGTTTTTCCAATATTTTAGAAAAGCGATATATTATTAATACGATACGACTGCAGGATCGAAGACAATGTAGCCCAAATCTTGTTCTCAAATGTTTAGAGTTAGACCAAGTTAACTCTGCAGCGATTTTGATAGCATAGACTGTGCAAGTGTTACTTATAAGTACGTCGTAATTTCATAGAAGTTTGTCGTTTAAAATAACACTTGCACAGTCAGACCTATCAAAATCGCTGCAGTTTTCTAGGTCTAACTTTATAGCTTAGTTACAATATTCTGTGCCAAAATGATATTATGTACATATTATAAGATTTACAAAACTTAAGGAACAATATTTTTTAAATAGCTTTTTCATTGAGACCATTATTTATCTCCATGTCGCCTTTGCTCTATCTTTAAAAGATAAATTTTCACGAAGATTCGTACCTATGCTAGTAAATTATACATATCCAACATAGACTACATCTGTGAGATTTCGAACCATCATTACAAGATACCGATTACAGATTATAACAACACATAAAACCGGCATAATCGAGTAATATCGTTACGCATTCGCGTATTTAAACAAAACCACGTGCGGCGTGACGCAAGCTCCACGCCGCGTCGTGGAACGCATTATCACCTACAAATCACTGGTAACGACCGACACACCATGCTTGTCATTGTTGCTCATGCCAAAATTCACAGGCCAACAACAAATCGTAATATAATACGACGCCGTAGATGTACTTACGATTAGGAACTATTAAATTAAGAAGCATATTCAGATTTGTAAAATACGACACCAATTTAATGTCAATCTCACACTCATGATGCATGCACAAAGAGATTACAGTAGCATCATAATTATTTTGAAAATCTGAATAGGTACGCCTAGACTTGAAAATCTTATACTTAGTTTGGGTTTTCCGCAACGTATGATTATGTCCTAAAAATACCACTGAAATGCTTACTTACTACGTCTTTTTATATAATTTTAAAGGTAAAATTACCAAGGGAGAGATAGTAAGTAAATATAATGCAACTAGATGAATAAATATTTGTAGAGGAATGTACAAAATTATCCAAAACACTTGACATAACTGGGCTACATTTATCGTATCCCTTAAAGGGAACGTATGTTGAATGATTAGACCTCTAAAGACACTATTTCATTTGAAACAGTACATCTATTCGCACTTAGTCACCGTTGGCTTGATATCTATGACGTCCGAATCGTCCGATCTATTTTGCAGGCAATACAATAAGAGGATAATATTCAATGATAACTGATCGGAAGACAACGTGACCATAATTAAAACCACAGTGTTTAAAGCCCTTTCCCACTGACGTCCAGTTTTTTGCGGGTACGGTTTTCTGCAGGATCCCGTTTTAGTAGTGATACGTGCTAATTTAGTCACGTTCACACGAGAATTCTGTTTGCTGGACACTGCACGCATACCAAAAACGGGATCATGCAGAAAGTCGTACCCGCAAAAAACTGGACGTCAGTGGGAAAGAGCTCTTACTGTTACAAAAACAAATGAAGCGTGGTGTCGAGACCTATAGCCAACTGGAAAACATCTTGATGAATCTGCCGCCAACTAATTTAAATGTAAAAAGAGGCGCAGAACATTAGAATGAATGTCTAATGATTACTCGTGTGTACTGGTTACAAGTGAAGTACATAATTAAAAATCTCGAGCGATCTCGTTTCTGTAAGACGATTCCCATTTCGGCTCGATTCAGAGGGCGTCGTCACCCATTGTGCATCGTAATGGATTGTCACCACGCCAACGAACTCACATGTATGCATACAGTGATCATGTTCATACACAATTACACACACATCACAGAACTGGGAAAACATTCCTATCTCGCGGACGAGCCGAGGGCAGACAGAACTATAGCTTTCATGGACTGGGCATAATAGTTAATGGCAATGTTAATGCGGCAGCTTCGACTCGTTCTTTCCTTAGAAGGAAACTAAAGATGCGATGGCTATTGTGCCATTGGCCCAGGATAGAACCGAGGACCAGGAAACGGGACTAACTAACGGGACGTAAGCAGAACTTTGAGGATTATAGGTTCGCTCAAGAAATGGACTCGCCCGTGAGAATCACATTCGATGAAAATATAGCGCTTGAGATGTTGTTACTATTTCTCAATAAGTGCAACTCCTCAGACTAGCCAGCAAGAGGATGAGGACCTCGGGATCCGCACTAACTGTGTACAGCGGTATGTCTACCGTTTTGCCTCAAAGCCCTCAAATGACAAAGTTCTATGATTGGAGCTTGCCTTTCTTCCAAGAGTTTGCCTTAAATATGAAATATATTGTAGTAAAGGGCGGTTTTGACATAACAGAAGTAGATTTAAATGTATATTAATGAGAGGAAGCGCGTCGTTCCATTATCATCGTAGTCAAAACCGTAAAATTTTGAACAAAGATATGGCTAGGATTAAGATATAAGCTATTGCAATGGAATAAGGTGTAAAAGTGTTGGGTTTTTTAATATATTTGTACTAAATTAGCAGAAGTTTTAGCACCTCGGATAGGCATTAGCGACCCTTTAATAAATTAAAAGAACTTTACTCCGGGGTAAAGACTGCTGCCAAGATGTCATATGTGTAATATAACATATGGACACGGACACGGATAACTTAAGCGTTGTTGATAATAATAATATGCTTGTTTCTTATAGGTAGATAAATTGTAAAATTGCCATAGTTAAATACAATTATTAAAAACAAATAAAATATTATTGTGCTTTCAATGGTTTTTGACTAAGTAGAATCCTTTAACAAAAGAAGCCTGCCTGAATAATCTAGACAAATACATTGATACATTGCCAAATAAAATAATGTTAAACGCAAAATAAATTATCTTTATCTTAATAATATGTTTAAGTTTCATTAAAAGTAGCTGTGAGACCATTAATTAACATAGTTTAAGAGCTACACATGTTTAGCTAAGTATAAGATAAGTTAGTGAAGATAATTAAATGATATTCAGTGCATCATTTCTGTGAAAACCATTGATTGGCCAGGATTCGCAGCCGCGACCTTAGCGCCGGTACAGACGGACTGCAAACTGCACGCCAACTGCAGTTCCCATACAAATTACAGTTAGATTGCAATCCGTCTGTATCGGCTCTTAGATATCTAACATATTGTTGATTTCGTTAAAACATTTTTCTTCAAAATAGTCTCTACGTAGAGTGTAAGCGCGTGTTATTGGCAGCATGCGTTCTAGAAAAATCTTAAAACATGGTGTCGACATGTGTCGAAAGACGATTGTCATCTGACAAGTAGAGGCTAACATTATTTCGAGCATTATTCGATACGTTTTCAAAGTCCGCGAGGCGCGGCCGTGATGTCTGCTCGAGTTTTATTTTCAGCCACCTTGCCAATGAACTCCGAACAACGGGTCTTATTAATATGATCGGGTTACATAATCTGTAAAATAAATAGTTAATGTGTTCTATTAAGTGTTACTCTAATTTTGGCAAAATTCTACTTAATCATGCATGGATGGAATCAAATTAACATGAATATTTAGATGCATCCATAGATCAGATCGGACTAGGAATCAATTAATGCTTTGGAGGGCAAACAATTTAACATTAGAAATAAAATAGGTATTTGAGGGGACATCTACCGTCGATAATATAATAGAATTACGCAAAGGTGGCAACTGGCAAAACAGAATGCCTCGGAAGACAGATATCAAAAGAAGTTCTATGACCACAGACTTCCTTCTCTTTTTGTATCAAAAATAAAACTAACTAAAAGACAAATTGTGAGTATAACTGTAGCTAAACTTAATAGTACCTGACCTGCGTGTAGGATCATAATCGTAAGTCTTAAGTAGAAAGCGCAGACGTGACACATTGAGAACGACGTTTTTATGCCGACAAAAACATGAATATTAGTCAAATAAAGAAGAAAAAAAGTTAAATGCTCCGTGCCGAGACGTCGGACGTCAGCTGCGTAGATTCTACAGGAGAGATTTACGAGGCATTGAAAACAATCGTAACATTTTATTTACATTTACACGAGCTACGAACGTTACGATCAGTATTCGAATAGAATCGTAGTAAAATTTAGCGATGGAAATTGCAGTAATTTTGATTCATAAATATTAATTAGTGTAACGTTAAACTGACTTGTGTACAATAGGGATTTATGTTAATTTATAGTAATTAAAACGAGTTAAGTATAAGCTTGTTTAATTTATGAGCACATAATAACGCTATAACAGTCATATTATAACAACGTCAGAATTATATCTAAAGCGCTAAGTTAACATTGACTATATTGTTGATAACCGTTACCGTGATCTTTTTCAGGTATACGCATACCATTGCACCGTACTCAATACCTGTGACAATACGGTGACTACATACATAATTATATACTTACCTACAAGAAAAACTTATGTAAAATGGCGGAAGGAATTAGGATTATTTATCATTCAGCTGTGCACTTCAAAGGATTGCCAGCCTTAGAAGGAAAATACAATTTCCTGTTTCCTAAATATAAAAAATGTTTTCCTGTTCAAAAAACGATTTGGCGATTTTAATTACACAAAATAAAGGAAATAACGATTGAAAGACCAGGAAAATCTTAGAGCACGTTTTCAATAAAAGCAAACTGGAATGAGGCAATGTAATATCAATTCTTGTTCAATTATTTAGTCAGTCGTATTTCAGGATCAGACCTTTCCCTGGTCAGGGTTAGAGTATCGGAGAAAAATAAGGTTGTTTTTGTTTGAAAGGACAAAGCCAGCGTACTAAATTATTGATAGTGTTTCTTAAGGTCGGACGTTACTTTCGTTCCAAGGACGAGGCTATATGAAAGTTTTACTACGTATCGTAATCAAACATAATCCATTACGAGCTCGAATGTGCCAGCGTGGCTATAATCTTAAAATATTATGATGGGACCAACATAGGCGGGCAATAAGCTGTAGTTTATCACTTTAGTGGCTAGTTCAAACTGAATCGAAGTCCAGTCCAGGGCAGTTATTTACAACGCTTATAGAAGGAACTAATATCAGTATGATATGCGATAATGCGTAGCTGTAACGAATTTTGATGTCAAGTTATACTAGGTAAGACCACACACTCTAGTCAAAATATTTTGTTAAATAGATAGCAGGCGTGCAGGTCACTGTTATCTTAGTAATCTCTGCTTGAGTTATGTTATGAGATTTATGAGTACGGTCGATGCCCCAACTTAAGTACCCACGTCGCCATACTAATTGTATAGAAAAGTGGATACTTATGTTAGGGAACCGACTGTATACCTATTATTACTGATTACAGAGTTAGAATGTCGATGACATAGACATCTAAATTATATCAGTAAACTGTGTCGTTTCCGGGCAGAAACAAATGATTAGCGATATCGAATTGTAACCAAGAGGAGGTGTTTATTTCAATAATACGAAAATAAACACAATAAAACGAATAACAAAATATTTAAGGCAGAACGAAGCAGAGCGTAATTTATACGGACATGTCGCGTGTTTTGATTCCGTTAGAGTCGAATTATCGTCAACTTTCGTGCATTGTTCGATTTCAATTACTAGAAGTAAATTGCCCACAATGGCTAAGTTATTACAGCTTGGATAAACACAAACATTGGTATAATTTGCACCGATCGTTTATTAGCCATTATCATTATCTACTGAATATATAATTGGGATTTGAGCGATCAATCAATTTGGATATAACCACTTTAATTAATTAGCATTATGTAGATTAACGTAGTATCAAGTAAGTAATAATATTATACCCCGTACACTTAAAAGAAAAACACATTTGCCTGATTAAATACGTATCACATCAGCCTAGATGGAAATCGGTAAATTGTCTGAGAATCTCCACGTTGCTCTTCTAGACCATCTTAAGCAATAAATTATATGTGCACTCTTACCAAAATCAACTTGGAACGAGCATCATAGGTTGGTAATGGTATTTAACCAAGTCGGGGACAAGTGCACGACGGTCCGAGGACTACCCACATGGTTCTCCAAATCTCCACCACGTCAAACGGAACTACGAATGGTCATAACATAAGGCCCATAACGTTTGACGTCGACGAAGGAAAACTGTCAATGTACTCTAAACCTAAATTACGTCAAAGATATTGAAATTACAATTGTTTTGAATGGAGTAAGCTCAGACGGGAGGCCGGACGGATTTTAGTGAGTATGAATTAGTTTGGCAGAGTTCCTATGGACATTGGCCTGAGCCACACGCCTCCGATGACGTATGTGGGACGGCTTTGTACCAAGTATTAAGATATGTATTATTACATATGGGTAATTAATGTTAATTAGCAAGTCGAGCGTTACTAGTAGAGCCAATTAGAATAAATAAGCCGGCTATAGGGCTTACAAAGTTACGGATATGTCAATTACGTAATTGGTTACGAAATTCGAATTTTTAATTACGTAATTCCGTAATTGACTGAATGTTTTAAAATAAAACCTAAGTTTCAAATACCGGCCCGGCTAGTATTTTTTTATGTTATCTGTATTGACACATTAGGCATTACAGTATTGTTTTATCATCCAACAACCTTTTAACCGCTTAGAATTTTTCATCGAGCGTGCTCGTGTCGCCGCCGGTACGAAGTTACACGAAGTTTTGTGTTATTTATCAGACTGCGGCGAAATGAGCTGGATATATTATGTCTTATATGACGGACGCATATCTTAACGGCTGGACGGAGATTGCACAAAACCGAGACAGATGGAGATCGAGGGGGGAGGCCTTTGCCCAGCAGTGGGACATATTCATCCTTTTTTTCACCTGCAAATTGGTCCACTCTTACCGCCCCCCTTTTCACCCCCTTGAGGGGTGAGTTCTGGGATAAAAAATATTCTATATCCTTCCCCGGGACTCAAGCTATCTGTATACCAAATTTAAACTAAATCGGTTCAGCGGTTTAAGCGTGAAGAGGTGACAGACACACTTTCGCATTTATAATATTAATATGTAAAATATGGATTACGATTGGATGATATGCGAGCGGATTACGGCAGTATTAAAGTATGGTTAAGTCGTAAAACTTCAATTACAATGTATGTAATGTAAGCCTGTCTGTTTTCTCACAATTTACACTTGTAATGTAACTGGTAGGTATAAAATTTTAGCGTAACGACTGCGACTAATGAATGATCAATCCATTAGGCGACTCGTGGATAACTAATACAAGTAATATAACACGACTAACACGTGTCACATGTGAGAACAAAGGAGTCGTTAATGATGATGACAGCAATACTGACTATAATGAGCGGACATGGATACCGAATCCTAGTAGCACACAATGCCAAGACGAATCGTTGGTATTCATTTACAGAGCATAGCATTACGTTAGGAGCCTTCGCACACGACTTCTTGTAGCGATGCAAACATGGTAATAGTATTGAAACATTTTATATAGGTACCCTCCCTGGACGTGGACTTGCTGTAGCCCATCCACCCTTTGCCCAGCGCAAAAAAGTTAGCGATTACGCAGTATTTATTCCTAATTGGGAGCCTGCGCATCCCACATCCAATGAGGTTGGCACACTCGAGCCGCACTGATCCTTATAATCAAGCAGTGGCAGTGGGTCAAGTCAAACCTAATTTATAAGATACTTTGGAGCTATTTCTTGTTCTTTTTTTAATATATAAAAACTGCTCATTTGTCTTAGGTATTTAATGGAACGAGCTGCTGTATGATGATTGCCAGGAGAAATGTGCGATGCAATTACTCATACGTAACATGATTAGATTACTCGAATCTAGCTCTTAATGGGTTGGCTTTAAGACTCATGATCTGGTTTTTAGCTCGTTACGGGTTCCAAGTTCCAACTCACCGCTGCTACCCTGGGTGGCCTGGGCCACAGCCGCGGCGGTGCAACGTTTACAAGCCGTCTGGCATACTTCGCCTGTAACACTTTGAGCTACAACATCATTAATAGAGATACATTCTGAACTGCCGTGACATGAAGAGTGAAACTAGCTGCGTCATATTCGGAAATTACTGTTAACGTTTTCGACGCCGTGTCAAACACAATAGCTGTCACTCGGACGCCACGTCACCAAAGTGTCAAAACTGAAATTGAATTTTATGCACATGTGCGTAGGTCTATGTTGCTCTGTGGTCTTTGACCGATTAATCCGTCTTTGGTGTTGGACCTGCGGTGCCGATATATCCGTCATTGGCGTCCAAAAGGTTAAGGATCACAATTAAAATATGTACACTGGCTGCGTTGTTTTTACAGTTCCTACGACCGCCTCCTTTGAGACATAGTCATAAGACCAAAATTTTAATGTGATAAAAAGATTGCGTATTGATATTAGTGCTAATTGAATTACATCATGAGAAAACGTAACATTGTAGCTAGATTGAACATATTAAAATGTAGTGTAAGATTACATTTTACAGAGACAGAGCGAGAGAGAGAGAAACAATAAAATCTTTTAAACTTGGATTCATTTTGATGTATAAATGTAATGGCCAATTTTCAACTTCAGAATGAATGAATTATAAGTGTATCAATACCTACAACTACTTAGCTGTAAGGGGTCATCCACATCTCTGTAAACATTAAATAGTAATTATGTAATCATTTTACGTGATTAAGTCCCGTCGTTGTGAATAATAATTAATTAATAATTACATCACACGTTTAGGGTGAGGGAGGGGGTCAAGAAAATGTGACATGTTGTGACAAGGGGGAGGGGGAGTCAATAACTTCGTGACGTCACTTTGACTTCATTTGTAACCGAAAATTGTTTTGATTCTTTTTATTCGCTGTACAGTTAAATAACTTGTTTTTGCAATGATAATCGCTCATGTTCATGTAATTTTTATTCCTAATCGGTTCTGTGTTATAAAATCCTTGGTATTGCTTTTATACAAAATGTTTTTTATTCAAATAATAATACCTAATTCGAATTTCCGTTTACGTTGAAAATAAAACAAATATGTGACGTCACACAGAGGAGTAGGGATTTGCTAAATGTGACCAGGTGTGACAAAGAGAGGGGGAGGGGTCGAAAAATCTTGAAATTAGTGTGACGTAATTTATGGATGACCCCTAAACTTATAGGAATCGAGCGCAAGGTCCCTCAACTGTATCAGATTGCGAAACTGATATAAGGCTAGAAAAAGTAAAACGTTTTGTCAACAATACAAATTGATTCTTTTGTTAAGTTGATTGACCACGTTTTCATTTTTGTCTAAATAATAGTTCTATGCAGGCTGCGCAACCTTCATTACTTCAACCAATTTTATGTCAATAACCCCATTATTATACGATGACATTTCTCAATACCTATTGCGTGTAATTTTGTTTACAACCTCGTCAAGAATGCCTTCAGGCAGAATTCTTAAAGAACAACATAAATCATATTTTAAACGATATACATGCGTACCTATCACTACATAGTATAAAACAAAGTCGCTTCCTGCAGTCTGTCTGTCCCTATGTATGCTTAGATCTTTAAAACTACGCAACGGATTTTGATGCGGTTATTAGGGTTCCGTACCCAAACGGTATAAACGGGACCCTATTACTAAGACTCCGTCGTCCGGCTGTCCGTCTTCTTTTATCGTCAACAGTAAGCGAAGAAGATATCGAACCACTGAAGTATTCTTATAATTACAATTTGTCGTTATTCCTTTCATAAAATACTCATTCATTTATTAAATCCGCACGGATTTCACGTCTTTAGATACGCTCCGCCTCGACACATATAGTTCGTAAATTTCAAACAGTCCCCTTTCGGCTTATCCTTTGTCTATTGTTAAATGAAACCGCACGTGCTACTTACTAGCATAAAAAAATGGTATGGCCGTTTTAACCGGTTATTTAATTACCACTCTATGGAGATTGCAATAAGGTTTAAAATGAACTAATGGGAAAACATATTCCTTAGCTGTGTGGTCTTTGCGGTTACTGAGTGCCGGCAAGTCGAACGCTACAGAACCAGTCTAAAATGTGTCATCGATATGCGTAACAAAGGCGCGTTATCGGAGAGCGCACGTACACTGGTTTTTTTAGCCCGCGCTCGCCACGATGCACGAACCAGGTAAGGGACAGGGACGGATTGCGATTAAAACATTTTGATGGATTCATGACAAGTATGTATATAGGTAGATATATTAATTGAATATATCTACATCTTTATTTATATTGTACCAATGCATGTTTATTTATATTTTTAGTTAGTAATTTATATTTTATGTATGTATAACTCATTACTGTTTGGCTGGTTGTTTATTATTTACATTGTATAAAAAAACGTTATTTTAGTTTATTAAAAATTTGTCTGTAATACCTATATATTGTAACAAAGCCGATATTGTTTAAAAAGGGTATATATGTATTAATTTTGTTAAATATAGTTTTAGTTTTTAGTCTGTAACATTAGAGAGGAATATTTTAATAGTTGATTATTTGTAAAACGGATTATTACCTAATGTTATTATTTAACTGATTAGTAAAAAAAAATTATTATTGTTTGTTTTAAATATGTAAATACATACTTGTCATGAATCCATCCAAATGTTTTAATCGCAATCCGTCCCTGTCCCTTACCTGGTTCGTGCATCGTGGCGAGCGCGGGCTAGTTCAACGCTAACAAAACCACTGTAAGTGCGCTCTCCGATAACGCGCCTTTGTTACGCATATCGATGACACATTTTAGACTGGTTCTGTGGCGTTCGACTTGCCGGCACTCAGTAACCGCAAAGACCACACAGCTAAGGAATATGTTTTCCCATAAGTTCATTTTAAACCTTATTGCAACATCCATAGAGTGGTAATTGAATAACCGGTTAAAACGGCCATACCATTTTTTTATGCTAGTAAGTAGCACGTGCGGTTTCATTTAACAATAGACAAAGGATAAGCCGAAAGGGGACTGTTTGAAATCTACGAACTATAAATACAACGATCCGTAAGTCGTAATCAAAGTAATTTCAAGCTGAATGAAACTTTACAAAGGTAATGTAACGTAAAAATAACGCCTGACTGAAGCCTATGTATGCTCCAATATGCTCGGGCATAGGGGAGCGTGAAACAACGCGAGGACGTTTAGTATATATTAATCACTCTTGACGTGTTTGCGTCGGTTGAAGTTTGTTGTGGTGGATTTAAAATGAGAAATATTATGAATACAACGAGGTGCCTCGGATGTTTCAGATGTTTGGTCACGCTCACTTTATGAATGTTAGACGTTTCCATTTCTAATGTAGCTAATTGTGCAAAGTAAAAAAACCCCAAGTGCGAGTCGGACTCGCGCACGAAGGGTTCCGTACCATTACGGAAAAAACAGCAAAAACAAATCACGTTTGTTGTATGGGAGCCCCATTTAAATATTTATATTATTCTGTTTTTAGTATTTGTTGTTATAGCGGCAACAGAAATACACCATCTGTGAAAATTTCAACTGTCTAGCTATCACGGTTCATGAGATACAGCCTGGTGACAGACAGACAGACAGACGGACAGCGGAGTCTTAGTAATAGGGTCCCGTTTTTACCTTTTGGGTACGGAACCCTAAAAAGACGTAGTTTAGCTGGGTGGCGTCACTTGATAGGTAAGTTCTACATCGCGCTTTCGGAGTTCTATAAATCAAACAGTACATATTTCATGTATAAAATTGATAGCTGGCAAGACGTGATTTATGGCATGCGTTCCTATGGTCTTACTAAACAGAATAGAATTGCGAAGATCGCGCGTGGGAAAAAATCTAGTAGCTGAGGATGCAACCGGGTGTAAACACAAAGATGAACCCTAGATCAATCGGAAAGCAGGGCATGTATAAATAGGTAGGTATATTATTAGTGTAACAATTCTTATTTGAAATGTCAATGCGGTGATAGTATTTGGAGCTCAAACGTTGGACTCTATTACGTGATACCAAGGCGCCCGTCCTGGCGCCCTCAATGATGGAATGGCATGTCCGATCTATTGATTTTGGATTTGTGATTTATGTTTTGTTGCAATGTAGTCATGAGAAGTGCCTAGATTTTGTAATAAATATTTTATTTTAACGGCTGAAAGAATGGAGCTTATTGATTGGCAAGTGTCCGCCGTGTCCGGTGATAATGTAGATCAAATACGAAATAATTAGTTTTGAGTTATCGTTAAGATGAAAGTGGAGGACCCGCGTGAAATCGCCTTTTCATACAAACGTAGTCCTCATTTTCCTCTCTGTATATTAACATTATTGAAAATATTTTGGAACCTCCTCCTCCTCCTCCTTGCATCGGTTTCCTCATCACTGAGGGTCGTGGTCACTTCTAGGGAGCAGCTTCTCTTGGACAATTTGCCGCCACCTCTTTCTGTCTGTCGTCGAGTGTAGGGCACCGTGGAGCGTTACATCAAGGGCTGAGAGGATTTGATCTGTCCACCGCATTGGGCTCCTGCGTCTCGGCCTATCGCCTTCGATTTTACCAGTGATTACCAGCTTTTCCAGGTTATCACTGTCTTTCCTGGCAATGTGGCCAATTTTGGAACCATTGGTTGTATATAAACCACAGCTATGCCCCTACATTCGTTTTTTTTTCGAATTTTTGATTATCATAATATAAGTTAGGAGCATTTAAAAATTTGTATGAAATCTGTTTTTCGCTCCAAATTTTTACAATAAGCAAAAAATTTGAAAAAGTCAAACAACAGCTATGGTTAATATACATCAAATTATGCAAAAATATTTTCTATTATGTCAATATCCAGAGAGGAAAATGAGGACTACGTTTGTATGGAGAAGCGGCCATCCCCTTTCCTCTTAATCTCCATAAAAACCAGAGTTGCGAGAACGCCATAGCGAGTTTCAGTTCGGTTTTCTCGATAGGTATAAACAATCATGAAAGGCAGGTAACCATTTATCTACATCTTTATTTTAATGAGATTCTACCTACCTATCGATGAAGCGCGCAATTCAATCTCCGCCTAACAATTCCATTATTATCCGCCGAGCTTGCAACATTTTATTTCAAGACACGCCGTGAACGTGACCATGAGCGTCACAAACACACACACATACACGATCACGTGAAAACATGGAAGCCCCGTAACTATCCCGCAAACCATCGAGGCTAATTCTATTTTTATAAGGAGATTACGATGGAAAATGTATTATTCAAAGAGGGTGTGGGGTGTTGGAGATTTCCACGGTCGCATGGCGATGGCGCGAGCTTAAAGTGCTTCGGTGCATTTTATAATGTAAAGTGACAAGCAATTCCAAGCGATTCCATAGAATACCATTTCCATGTTTATGTAAGCGCATGCTAATATTTACCTTTTTTCCCCGTGATGAATAAGTATGTAGGTGGATACCACGTGCATATAATTATCTAGAATGTACATGATTGCCTGTCAAAAATCAAAAGCGCGACGAAAATCGGAATTATTTCAGGTGTCAGGTCTAAACATAAGCATCATTCTAACCTGTGGTGAATACATACTGAATGACATTACTGGCAAAACAATTTTTATTTCAAAATTGTCTGTATGAATACCCCTGTTACAAAAGGTGTCAGTTTCAGTGATATTGGATCAGATAGATATCGATTATAGTCTTGGCTTGAGAGTGACACAATTAGATGTTTTTTTCTTTCTGGACAACTAGCACAGTTTTCACAAATTGAAGTGAACGAGGTACAAGGTTACAAAAAACTAATAAGTGAGCAAAAAAGATTTTTTATAGAGCTAAAATAAAATAATTAAGGCATAACCTGAATAATTTCTTAAGTTTCTATCAATTTCATTCTATTGAAAACATTTTGCATAAAGGAAAATCGTGTCTGAAGACTCTGAAGGTCTCAAGTTAAATTAAGATTTTTAATTGTGAACCCTAATTGGGTCAGAAGCCATTGATCCTCGCGGCTGATCTCCGCTATAATTAAACGAAATAAAAATGTGTACATATTTTTGACGTCGGCCTACATTGCTGGCAATCTCTTCGGAACAGCTGAGAATAGTCTGATGAGACGGGAACCGAAATAAAACGAGTAACCGTTAACAATTGCGGATTATACGCAGAATTGCGTTCCAATACATAAGATGACTGCGAGGTCTATTGAGAATACGTATGAATTATTATCTCTTATCTATAAGGTTATAAGCTATAACAACATGAATAGCGAGTTCCGCTGAAACAGACTCGTGGAGGGGTTATCGTATAATGAAAATACTTGAGCTGAGCCTAAAGATACAAAGTGTGACATCGATATCTATTAGGGAAGGCAAAATAGAGCGGTGGTGATAGTAAAATTAAATAGCACAATAGAGGTTTCATGTAAACGCTCACAGAGGATACGCGAAGCGAACATAACGAACACTCCAAAGAAACTGTGACCTAAAGAACCATAACGATAACGACCAACCGGAGAGCGCAGTTATGCTAGTTAATCTTCTTAGTCAAGCGCTTGACGTTTGGAATAAAACTCCTGCAAATTACTTTACGGACTGTGGACAGACTTATCATTATCCAAAAATAATATTACGTAGTAAACGAGTCAGTATTTCGCAATATAAATGCAATTAACGACTTGGCACAGATAATGGCCGCTACCCATCCCATCTCACATGTCTGCGACGTCATAAGTTCGTGGTATGAACTGATAAAACTCTTAGCAATTTTACTTGAGGCCACTTTATACGAGAGCGTTCTGAGCTAAAATAACGCGTGAATAAGGACTGTTTGAAGACGTCATCAAGACAAATTTTGTCATCATTAACCGAAACTTAGGTTCAAGCAAACCAGAATAACTTTGACTTCGAGATCCGTAATATTTGTGCGGACCCGGTAATCGTACTTACGCTGGTTCGCTCGAGCTAGGAAAGTAAGTAACCTAAGTTGAGCTGACCTGAATGACTCGTAGTAGTCAGATTCACCTCAATAACAAACGTAAGACTACAATAGCATGCAAAAAATATCTGTGCCACAAAATAGAGGTCATTAAAACGGATATAATTGACATAAAGTATTAAAGTACTCTTAGCCAGGCCGCTGCAATTGCTCGTAAGAATTTAGAAACGCGATCTAGAATCTTGATCTTGACATCGTAAAATTATAAGAGGGGTGAGCCTTGTTCTTGAAAGAAGGGGAGGAAAATGACATTGGGACTCGTTGACATTGCGAACCGAAGATAATTCAAGGGTCGCTGTATAATAAACAGATAGCGTAGTTTCTCTGGCTAGCTAAAGAGAACAAAAAAATGTAGGTAAGGACCTAGTTAAATTATACCATACTTATCAAAGTTTATCGAAGAACGTATCTTAATGACATTTAAAACTTGAATAAGACTTTCGAAACTTCTCTAATTACGAAGTGCCTCTTGCATTGGTCGGTCTTATCAACGATTCGATCTCGAGACTCGCCGAACAAGGGTCATTGGCTTCGATTTGAATTTTAAATATCCAATGCGTATTTTATGCAAATGGCAGCTATCCATGATCAAGGTCGTCTATGATTACGTACATTATATAGTTTTCGAGGGAAACTATTTCTGGCCGGAAGGTGATAATGGCGCGAAAAAATATGAAAGGTCGCCTATTAGGGTGACGTATCAAATAGCGATAGCGTTTATCCATGATCAAGGTCACTGTATGGTTACGTATAATTTTGGAGGGAAACTATTTCGGGCGGGAGGGCGTGACAATGCCGCGAAAAATCTTGTGATTTATCTTGGCAAGTTCTTAGTAAACATTGAACTGTAGTATTTCCGGCCGGCATTTCACAATTCACATGAAAAACTAGGTAGGTATGTAAATAATTAGGATTGGTAGTTCCAAAGACAACAGAACACAGATTCCTGTCGTATAATTCAATAAATGAATAGCGTTATTTAGTTCTTTCAAGAAAAACTACTAGCAGTTTTAGCTGAGGTTTATTATTATTACCTACGTAACGTAAGTATAACTCTTCATTGCATCTTTCAACGAATCCGAATCAATACCAATTGTTCAGTTTAATATTCACAAGAACATGAGCATGACTGTGACAAACGGACGCATGATTGACTAATACAAACAAGTTTGTTAGACAACCTTTTACTGTTCTAGAATCACACTTAGGCAGGGGCGTATTTACCCTAGGGCCAAGGGGGCCATGGCCCGGGGCGGCAGGCTGCGGGGGGCGGCGCAGGCCGCCGCTGGCTTTCAGTTTTGGGTGGTGAAAAATGGGAAAAATTTGAAATGAAAAATTTTTTTTGTAGGTTTACTTACTGTTACCTACTAGACATAATTTGATTTAAAGTAAGTAACTATTCGTTGTCTACTGCCAGTGGTCACATTACAATTTTTACAGCGCGTTTTCGCCCCTTTGCCTTCTACCTTCTTTACCCACGTCGGATTGTCGTCGAGCTCTCATGATGTCGCCCCGTGTCGTCGCTCTTCACATCGCCTTAAGGCCGCGGGCTCCCGTTAATGCTTTTTAACGCTGCATGCTCGACGTCGGCATAAATAAACGTCGTGAGCGACGTCTAGGTGCCGGCCATTGCGTCAGCAGCCGCTACATCGTGTACGGTGTCCGTGCCTCTGTGGCGCACAGCGTCCACAAGCTGACGCCGACGACAACCGGAAACCGTACACTATAAATATGGAGTATAGAATTCAGAGGTGGCGAACGGGGCGGTCGGAGCCTTGCACAAGAAACAAAGCACGTTTTTTTAGTGGGTACTAAATTTTCCATGAAACGCTGTGTTCATTTAGTGAACATTGCAGTGCTCAGCAAACATTGATCAATAAACGCAAAAATCATATTAAATTATAGAACTCATAGTAACTACTAGGTATTGAATAAAATTAAGTTCGGACACGACACGACATGGGGTTAGTTGTTTCAAACGGACCGCTGGCAGGGTATTGAGACTTGAGACTATGACCCTAAAAGGATGTCAAATGGGAGCGCTCCACGTAAGGCCGAGATACTGCAGAGCAATGGCTCTGCGAGCTGTAGACCTCGCGTTAAGCTTAGAAAGTGTAAAAGTGAAAAATACTTAGTTCGTTGAGTCATTATCACAGTGAACTCACAATGGTCTTAAGTGCCATGTAGACGCTTTTGGCGCTTAAGTGTTCCCCCACATATATCGACGCGGAATCGGCAAAATCCGATAGAAAAAAGCTTTACGTCTGCACAATAAAAGAGAAAAAGTCAGCATTCGGCTCAGCTCACATCGGCCGGCGCCTACCGACGCGTCGACGGCTTTTTCGCTCTTATTGCGCAGACATAAAGCTTTTTCCTATCGGCTTTTGGCCAATACGAGTCCATATATCTGGGGAGACCCTAAATCCTTTATGCCAGTTTCCGTATTTCGAAAAATTTCCTACAACTGGATCGACCAAAAAATCATTAAATAGAATCTGGTCACAAAATTTCACGAGAATCGGTTAAGATTTGCGACCTGTAGAGGAAAACATCTGGACATACGAAAGCAAAATGCCCGAGTTAAAACGGAGACCTTCGCATACGCTTCGGTCATAAAAATAATGGCGGACTAAAAGGTCAGGTTGTGAGCCCTGAAAAGCTTAAAAGTCGCGCCTTCCAGAAGACCCGAAGCATTCCAGTATTTCCAACAAGTCGCGCCTTCGTTTCGCGTTCGCTATAATTTGAGCGAACGCCAAAGGTCGAGTAGCAGGAGAGCCAAGATCACATGCTCTCACATCACATCTCCCCTCCTTTCAACTCGGTCTTCGGAATTGCATGGAAGCGCTTTATGCGGAGCTCGGCCTTTGGTATCACGTGTCACTTTAACTTGGTCATTGTTCCAATCCCAACATTGATTTATCCCACCTAGACCTTTGGCTTTGCACGGAAGAGCGCCGCAATTGAACGATCCGGGACTTTGCAGTATTTAGTTATTCTGTGGCAGCACTATGCAGAGCTCGTCTCTCTACTTGGCCATAGGTTTTTGTCCCAACTCAGATCCACTGAAGCTCGACCTTTAAGTCTCTTGGGCCCGCAGATTCATATTCGTAGCCTTCAGCCTCCCTTAGACATGACCAGTGCTTTAAGCTCTGTTCTTCTGCAGTCCGGCCTTCAGCCTCACAGGGCAGCACATCGCAATCGGACGCTCCGGGCCTCCACCCTTATACAGAGCTCGGCCGTCGGCCTCGCTCACAATTGGCTATAGGTTTTTTTTTATACTACGTCGGTGGCAAACAAGCATACGGCCCGCCTGATGTTAAGCAGTCTCCGTAGCCTATGTACGCCTGCAACTCCAGAGGTGTTACATGCGCGTTGCCGACCCTAACACTCCTCTCCCTCGTTGAGCTCTGGCAACCTTACTCACCGGCAGGAACACAACACTATGAGTAGGGTTTAGTGTTATTTGGCTGTGGTTTTCTGTAAGGTGGAGGTACTTCCCCAGTTGGGCTCTGCTCTAGATCTGGAATGACATCCGCTGTCCTGTGCCCTACCACACAAAGCGAGAGGTCATTCACAGTGCCCATACCTCTCTTTTGGACGTAGTTTAAGGACATACCCGGGTCCAAAGCTCTGCAGAAAGGCACTGAGAAAAAATTATGTTTTTGTGTTTACTTCATGGGTCATGGGGGGGGCGGCAGGGACCCAATGGCCCGGGGCGCCAAATTTTTAAATACGCCTCTGCACTTAGGATTGTTGGAAAGGACTTAATAGTGTAATAAATTAAGTAGGTTTTTCTAGGCACCTAGTACCTATACTAGTTGTTATTGCATGGTATGATTATGATTTAATTACTCTTGTAAGAAACCAAAAAATAGCTTCATGAACAGTCTGGCAAACAATGTTAATAGTAAAATAAACAATAAAAGTATCTTTTGTCGTTAAATTTATACGAATTTAATAAAGTTGAATTCAACTTTGTTAGCCAGTAATAACAGTCAAAGAATTACATTTCCGTATCATTTCGTACCTTGTCACAGTGACAATCAATGTCGCCAGGGACCTCATCTTATACTATTGTCACTATGACAAGGTACGAAATGTACTGAAAGTAAATTTCTTGACCATACTATAAGTGTAATCAAATTAACTCACCTTCATCTGGCGTGAGATCTGCAAACTTCACCCCTCCACTGCAAATAAAAGAAACGCATAAAATGGCGACATATTCGTGGACTTATTACTGTTTTGTATATGTATAAAATTTCATTAAATAGTATCCCAACATATTTATTGAGCAAGCATACAAAACTCCAACAGGTGATGATTCACAAATCAACATCTGTTGGTAATATTGTATACCGGCGCCGGCAGAAATAAACTCAAAATACAGTAAAGTGAACCATTTTTATTGCAGTCCAAATATGCATAAAATCAGTGCATTGTTCTATGTTTGGGTTTCAAACTTGAATAACAGTAAAACTAACATTTAATACAATATTTTGACTAAAATTAACATTATAAGTAGCTACATACTTTCAAACCCTAATTTGAAAAAAAAAAAACAGGTTGTTCTGTTTGCATAAAACTTGTTACCTAGTTGTTTATATTACTGAATACAAAACAAACAAATAATAGGCAATTACGGGAAATAATGTTGTCCTTGGCACTTGATATACTTTACTCAATGATTACACAACATTTAATATGATAAAGTAGCCTATCTACTTAATTCACTATCAATATTGCTATTGCAATAACACAATTAATACTATCGAAAACATAACACTATAAAATAACTAATTATTCTTAAAAACAAACTTCCAGAGATTCTATTTGAATAACATTTAGTTAGTTGTGAGTTATGACATTTTCGACAAAGGCAACACATTGCGGATAATGGATTTGCATCTTTTTGGCTGTAGAGCCTTGTTAACAACTGACAACTAGTCACCTTTTGCTTCAAAATCAGCATAATTATTTAGCCTCATCAAATACATTATCAAGTTAAATTGAGAACCATTTTGGAAGTTGTTAAAAAAGAGACAAATTGAATTTAAACTGTTGTGAGACATACTAACATTAAATCATTTTACGGTTTAGACTCACTTGTTTTAGTCACTCGCGCGACATGTTTCGGAGAGCCTAGGTCTCCTTTCTCAAGCACTAATAGTGCGAGCTGTGTCGCGCGAGTGACTAAAACAGGTGAGTCTAAACCGTAAAATGATTTAAAGAGACAAATGTTCAATTTTGGAACCCAACACATACATTTTGCGATTTTCGCGTAACATGCACTGTATCAATTTGTGTAGGTTACACTTCGTACCTGAGGAGGACGGTAGCCGTTTCCGGCACCCGGAACACCTGCAAATAAACACAACGTGGATCGACGATCTTTGCGGATCCCCAAATGGAGAAGCCAAAACCACATGACCTTTGCAGTCATATTTACCAATACTAATTCAACTGTCTATTTTGTACAAACAGCTGGAGAGATTAGATTTCGATTTTTTTCAGTTTTTTATAAGAAAATCAATAAAGAGATGCGCCAAATAATTGGGAACTTTGTTTTAAATTAGGAATAAAGAATTTGTGCTTATAAACAGTCGTAATTTTTATTCCTAAAAATAATTTGGCACATCCCTGTCGACAATTTGCTAAAGAATTAATGACACTATTTCGTCTATTTCTATAATAACTATTAATAAGAATAAACTTCAAAAATGATTTATTTATATATCTAAGTAGTTGTAATAATTTAATTTTATTCACATACTAAGCTAACCTTGATTTTAGTTGCTAAATGACAAATAGCAAGCATAAAATTAAAAATAAAACAAAATGGTGTGTAATAAATGCTCACCTTCCATCCCAAGTTCTCGAAGAACGTACATAGACGAGACTGTCCGGTAGTTTTGCCGCCACAGGGTCCTAAAATATTTCATGAAATGGTTTCAGTTAGGAGAATAGAACCTCCACGTGTTGCTTTAAAATTAACTTTACCGAGGGGCAACCACCCCTGACCTGGTATACCTAAAAATCACTGAGATATTTCCAACCCACTGTACTGTAACTTAAGAAACAAAATAATTACATCATGAAATTAAAATAAATTACGCTAAATTAAACACGACACTCACCTCCAGTAAGTACCAGCTTATAGACGATTTTCTGCGTCTGGTTCGCCATTTTATGTAAGCACATTAATATGGATTTAAATTTAATTACAGGACTATTGTTACTAAACACATAAATATCATAAAAATATTGAATTTACAAAAGTGTTAAAAGCCATCACAGTACGACACGCAGCGCCTGTCAGGCGTGCGAAAATAAAATGAATGAGATTATGGCAGCACGCAGCAAAGCAAGCGACGTGAATGAATGAAGAAGTCTATAGTCTATGCAAAAAATATCCAACGACTACAATTGATTTTTCCAAAGCTAGTGTACACGATACCTAATTTTTATTCAAAATAAAGGGTTTACACAATAAACTAATTGCTAGTCGTACGTCACTGCCGTCACTTTCATTTGACATATTAACGAAAGAGATGCAAGTACCGCAACTACATAAAACGCATGTTTGTTTTGTTGAGATTTTAGATTATTTATATTATAAAGTTTATTACTTAACTGAATGAAAAGAAAGCATAAAATACACATATTTTATTTTATTCGTAATAAGACTACCAAATAAGCTAGCTAGACTTCACACATCAGGTAACACCAAAATTATTTAACGTAACATTACAAGCATTACTACTTCTATCTGAGAGTTGACTATTGTTTATCAAATTTATATTTAAACAGATATGAGAAGACCCATCATTAGAATTTCTCTCTTGTTTATCTATGAACAAAACCATCATTGGGATTGTTTGCCAGTATTTACCAAGGCAACGGTTTCTTTTTTCTTTGTAATGAGTTTCTTTCATATATGAAGTAGCCTGTTCCCCATCATCTAAAACAAAATAAATAAAACATGTATACTCAACTTTCGGAACAAATAAATTATTTTATTAAATATTTTGATTTGTGTTTTATTAGTAGTCACACTACTATACATATATATACATTATAAACTGTAATATATGACATCTATTACAGTTTATAAAACATGTATAGATTACATTTTATAGACATATATAATATGTGTAATGATAGTGTAAGCCAAGGGATATACCTTCCAGATCAGCATTTTCTTGGTCCACCCATCGTGTTTGTATGTTCACACAAATAAAGGCTAAGTTGAAGTGTTTGCCCAAGTATCTTGCATAATTCACAAAGGTGTTCAAAAGTGATAAACCTGCAAATATAGTTTGTCAAAAGAATATCTCATTCAAACATAGACAGAGAGAATCATACTATCTTTGTCTTACACTAGTACTAGCACCCAAAAGAAAAGGATGAGTATAGTTTTTTTGGTTCTTATTTACTGCCAATTTTGGTTGGACCAACTTATAATTATTTTATTAATAATCAAGACTGAAAATTTCAGTTTCAATTGTTTGCAGCCTCCTATTTGCTTATGCATTTAATTGCTCGGACTAATCACAAAAATAAAAAATGCCTTACCGACTTTGTTATCATCACCTAGGTACTGAAACATTAGCGAAGGCAATGAATCTATTATAACAAGAACTAAGTTTTCAATGTATACTGTCTGGTTTTTAAGTTTCTTGAGGAAATCTAATAGCTCTTCCATTGTCCATACATGCACTATTTTTATTTTGATCATTATCAATGCCATTTCCTGAAATAAGTCGAAAATGTTGTGTATTACACTATAGGGTCTGTAAAGATGCTTTTGACAACATAAATCATACAAATTTTATAAATACCTTATGTGAATAACCACAAGCATCTAATATCTTCTGTACCCTCACAGCGGAGAAGTCTCCTTTGGTATCTATATAAAGTACACTGCTCTCTGAATTCTTTACACTGTTTATGGCTAGTTGTAAGCACAGTTGTGTTTTTCCTGAATCGGCCAGACCACACAACTCAGTAATATAGCCTATTGGTATCCCACCACCTGTAGCAGTATCTAAACTGGAAAATAACAAAAATGTAAGACAACGTTAGCATAGCATTACTTAGAACAAATGGAAAATATAAAACATTTATTTACCTGAGAATACCAGTGTTTAAACATTTTCTTTTATCTAAAGTGTCTAGTTTTAATGAACCAAGTTTTATCAAAGGAGCCGCATATTTGTTTAAAATAGCGTTTCTTATGTCCAAGACTTGAGGGAGAGTTAATTTTGAGAGAGTTGACAACTTTCCTACATCCTCCTGTAGGAACTCTAAAATTGTAGTTATGCGATTTTGTGCCAAAGTTTTTAACACGCTCCCAGATAAGTAAGCATGCTCCTCGGCTTTTAACCTTTGCATTTTACCTATATTTTCTGCTATAATGGTAAACCACAAGTAAAGCACCCTTTCACTATATGAAATTCAAAATTATTTCCAGATTTCAATTCAAAATTCAAATGTTTTTTCTTTATTTGACTTATTTGACACTGACAGTTCCCTTTCGAATACCACAGGACAGACTTCAGTACTCATTTACACGCTCAATACATCGTAAGTTTGTATTAAATTCAATTTGGACAACATTACCAGTACACAGTCAGACATAGTCGAACGAGAGGTGAACGAAATGAACGAAATGAGTGTATATTTTGTGGTTGGTAGTATTGGTAAAAGAGCACCGCTCTAATCCCGCCGACGCCCGCCATTTGTGTTTGCTGTCAAAAACACAGACGGATGTCGTGAATATATTTTAGGGAGATCGAAACACACTTAATTTAGATATTCTTATAAGTTAAGTTTATAATTTAGTTTTTACCATCATGTCTTTAACGCTCGATAAAGACGCATTTTTCCGACGTATGAAAAAGCTGTATTCTGCGTGGAAGGTCGGTTACATTTCGTGTGTTCCAAAATACACCATTTTTGGTGAGATTTGATCAAATTATCTATTTTATAGAGTGCTGGAGCCGACTCAAAAAGCGAAGATGCATTGGGAAAAGTTGATTGTATCGTCTCATGCGTTGGCGTTGACGAGGAAACACTTTACAGCAAGTCTACAGCATTACAGGTTTGTAATTATCGAGTTGGATGTTATGCTGGCTGGCTTCTTTTTATTGTATTTAGAAATTGCGTCGTGGGTTTAAAGTGACCTAGCTAATGCGCAGTTAGTGCTTAAATTTAGTTATTTAAATACATTTTTTTCTCTTATAAAATGCTGCGAACAAGCTTGTGCGCGAAAGCCTATTGCGCACGTGCCTTCTCTGTTATGCAGTTGACAAATCGTAGCGTGAGACAGAGACGGCACATTTGAGGTTGAAAATTCAGTAAACATAAACATGACTGTAAAAATCAACACCATTGACTTTGCATATCAGGGCCTTAAATTTCAATGATTTATTTATTTGTAGTGCTAATACATAATCAAGTATTATTATAGGTTATTTTTATTACATCGTCGGACTCGCGCACGAAGAGTTCCGTACCATTACGCAAAAAACGGCAAAAAAATCTCGTTTGTTGTATGGTAGCCCCCCTTAAATATTTATTTTATTCTGTTTTTAGTATTTGTTGTTATAGCCACATCATCTGTGAAAATTTCAACTGTCTAGCTATCACGGTTCATGAGATACAGCCTGGTGACAGACGGACGGACAGGCAGACAGACAGCGGAGTATTAGTAAAAGGGTCCGATTTTTACCCTTTGGATACCTAGAACCCTAATACAAACTAGGGAAAGTACACAAAATAATGACCTTATGTGGTCGCGACTCTCAGCCATGAGGAATGGAGGAAGAAGCGAAAGTACCCCAGCACAGTCAAACATCTTTTAAATTAAATTGACAAATTGGCAAAAATGTCTGGAAATACAAATTTGTGTTCGCAATTCCCTAAATTTGAAGAAAATAGAGAATAGGTATGTGCTATTCAGGACAGGAATTTCAAATTTTTCCACTCTCCAGGTGAGACACAAACCCTACAATTTTTTTTTAAATAACCACAGTCATGTGAAAAAACGTAAATGTATATATGTATGCTTGGAAAGGAAATTCTAAAACATACAGTATTAACTGCGGAGTAACGCGGTTATCACACTGATGCAAATTTGCATGATGCTTTGGTGTATGAGTGTGGCAGCGCTATTCCTATATACACACCACAGCACAGTTTCACAATATTGCACATAAACATTTTTTTTGTCTCAGAACTTCATCATTACTCATTTCAAATATGTTTTTTTATATGGAATCTTTTCTCTCCTTACATGGCATGGGTGTACTCTGTTCTTAAATCTTAATTTGTTATACGTATAACTAGAATTAGACCCACCTCCAACGGACAAATGTAAAAGCGGGCGGAGTGGCGAAAAGCGGCGAAATTTTAAAACGTAATAAATATAAGAGCTTGTAGAGAGTACCTTTTTGTACAATTTGTAGTTGAAACTCTAGGTCCATGGGTTCCCAGCGCGCACAAGTTGTTTGCAGAAATGACGTAACTGGTGACTGAAGAGCTGGTGGCTTCCTCGCACAACATATCAGCATTGTGATACAACGAGGAAATGCCGCCAGCATCCTTGGTACAATGCCTCAAGGGCCTATTTTAGATTTTAGTTTAGTTTAATAGTCCCACTGTATATATCTTTCATGTATGTATGATTTACTAGAATAAGCTTATAAGGTCTGTATAACAAGATTAACAAGAGGTGAATATATGCAATTCACTGAGGCGGATATGGGAGGCGACACGCAGGAGTCAACCAATAACATTGGTTGTGATCTAGCAGAGCAGAGAAAAGATGTGGATTACCACCAATGCTATTTACTCATGTCTCCTCTCATCTCCACCTCAGTGGAAAGGCAGCCTTATGCTACCAACATTGGTCAGAATGTACCTAGTCGGCTCATAAGTTCTGTCACTGGCCTTTAAAATTTAAATTTGGAACTCCTAAAACAAAAACCGTTCTGCATTTGAATTTCGAATCTTTATTAAATATTTGAGTAGTATAATTTTGCAATTTTCTGTTTTCTTCAACATGGAGTGGATGCTTAAAGATAGCCGTACCGCAATAATTGCACTATATCGTTGTGGTCACTCGCCGACTAAAATTTTTAAGCTACTTGAAAATTTAAAATTCTCTAAGATTTGTGTATCGTACCATAGAAAGATACAGTGAGGTCTCTAGTTTAAATGACAAGAAAAGAAGCGGTCGTCCGCGTACAGCTAGGACTCCAGCGGTTGTACAAGCAATTAGGGCACGCATTGCCAGAAATCCCGCTAGGAAACAAAATGTTATGGCCCTCCAGATGGGTTTGAGCAAAAACACGGTGAAAAGAGTGCTTAATCAAGACCTGAGACCTCGTGCTTATAAACGAAAAACTGGCCATCTTCTCAATGGTCGGCTTAAAGCTTTAAGGCTTAAAAGATCTAAAGCTTTATTGAAGAAGTACGCTAAAAATAAGCACCGTTGTATACTGTTTTCGGACGAGAAAATTTTTGACATAGAAGAAAACTGTAATAAACAAAATGATAGAGTGTACGCTCGCAATAGTAAAGAAGCGTCTAATAGCATTCCCCGTATTCAAAGAGGTCATCACCCTTCATCTGTGATGGTTTGGCTGGGAGTTTCTTATGCGGGCGTCACTAGTATGCATTTTTGTGAGAAAGGAGTAAAAACTAGTGCCAAAGTGTACCAAGACACGGTGTTGGCTAATATTGTGAAACCACTATCCCATACGATGTTTCTAAACCAGCATTGGGTTTTCCAGCAGGACTCTGCTCCAGCCCATAAGGCAAAGTCTACACAAGCCTGGCTCGCCTCCAATAAAATCGACTTTATACGGCATGAAGATTGGCCCTCCTCTAGCCCAGATCTTAATCCTTTAGACTATAAAATATGGCAGTATTTAGAGGAAAAGGTGTGCTCAAAACCTCATGCAAATCTAGACTCGCTGAAAAAATCTCTTGCTACGGCAGTGGCCAATATCGACATGAAAGTGGTGCGTGAATCCATTGACGACTGGCCACGAAGACTTCAAGCCTGTGTAGATAATTATGGCGGTCATTTTGAATAAATGTTATACATTTAGATTCTCTAGTTTATAAGCTTTCAAACGCTGTACAAATTATACGGAATAAACTTAAACTTTTGATTTTATTTGATACTATGTATATGACAGAACTTATGAGCCGACTAGGTATATAATAAATGCATAATATAATTGTTCCTCTATAATTAATTTATCTTAGGTCTAGGTCTATCTATCACAGACAGACTAATCCTCCTATGATCTAATCCTAATCTAACTAGATTAGAACCTTAAAAAATGTAAACAAACTCACCTTATCTTGCTAGTTTAATGAGAGGTACAGTCAAGTTCACAATAGCTATTTATGCAACAAGTGCGGAAAGTGTATGATTTCCGACGAGTGGAATTTTATTCACGAGCGAGTGTATAAAGGAATACGAGTCGGAAATCATCTTTACGCAAGTGTATCATACAATGTTTTACTATGCATTGTGCGAGTAAATAAAAAAACATATCATGGCAAAAAAGCTTAATTATTAATAGGAGTGTTTTAAATCGACACGAGTTGCGAATTACCTATTCGCACGTGTATCGTACAACGTTTTACAGTACATATGGCCCTTTAAACTTTCGACATATGCACGAAAAGTGCTCTTTTCCGCACTAGTGCGAGAAAGTAGCACCATATGTACTGTAAAAAAAAAATTAAAACAAAAAGCACTAGTGCGGAAAAGTAGTACTTTCCGCATGATATGGCTCCGTAGGAAACTCACTTTTCGAGCACATGCATTGTAAACAGTTTTACAAGCCAATGTTCCAAAAATATTACCTATTTACACAACCTTTTTATCAGTGTCTTAATAGAGGCATGTAATTATATTTTTAGAATGTTGGCTTGTTAAAAAGTGTGTGAACTCACCTACCACATTTTTTATCTATGGAATTACTAAAACACTACAACTTATTACAATTTAACAGACTTGGCTTTTTGGCTATGAGCTGCCAGACACAATCACAGTCCTCACAGAAGACGCTATGTGTTTCCTGGCCAGCAAGAAGAAAATTGACTTCCTCAAACCCATAGAGAATGCTAAAGAAGACTCGGATCTACCTCCGGCTAAGTTACTAGTGCGAGACAGAGTAAGTTTCCACTGTCATTCAAGTTTTTAAGGTTTAAAAGTGCCATTCTCAATCAAAAGGGTACTTATTGTCGGTTCTCAATAAGGCGCTATTTCCATATCGCTTTAATTTGAAATCAACCTTATCGACAAGCGACAATGTGGTACCTTTTGGTTGAAAACGTCACAAATTAATAATGTATTATAATGCAAATAAAATCAACTGATAACAGTGATAACAAAAGAAAAAATCTTTGAAATTTGTATTTTTATTGCTGTAAATACATTAGCGGCAGTAACATACAAATAAGGCGATTTGCCATTATCTGGTTTTATGAAAAACAGAACAAGTGACGTCACGGTCAAGTTACCTTTAGTCTTAAGAGTTCTTTTTGATTTAGGTATTAAATAGAAATTGTGTCAAAGAATAACTGCTGTGCTCTTTGTTTAATTATTTTCTAATATCATGGGTTGATATAATTTATTTTTAATACAGGTAACATCACTTTTATAAATATGGGACTCAGACATAGACAGACCTGTTACATTGTAATCTATTCTTACTGATCTAGTGAAATTGTTTACAAATATGTCTTAATTCTCTCTACAGACAGATAAAGACAAAGAAAACATCAACAAACTTATACAGGAGATGAAAAAATCAAAAAATGGCAAAACAGTAGGTCTATTCGTCAAAGATAATTTCCCCGGAGAATTCTGTGAGAGCTGGAAAGTGGCACTCAAAGCTGAAAAGTTTGAGAATGTGGATGTCAGCGCGTCATTCGCTAATCTCATGGCTACGAAGGAGGACTCTGAGATCATTACAGTGAAAAAAGCATGTCTGGTCACAGTGGATGTGTTTACGAAGTATTTAAAAGACCAGATCATGGAAATTATTGATTCTGATAAGGTGAGTTGTGAAGAAAATCACTATTTGTTAATTTGTGAAAAGCTAGGTTTAGACTAGCAAGAACTGGCATGCAATTTTTATTACATTGCGGTATCTGATAAACATTTTGAATGCAGTTTACCTTAGTAGTCGGCAATGTAACGTAAATTGCATGCAAGTTCTTGCTAGTCTAAAGCTCGCTAAAGAATCAGGCTTCCCACTAAAGAATCAGGCTTCCAATTTTTACTGGGAAGGAAACTTTTTCACTGGGAATCAAATCAGAAAATCTATAAGTTGCAAACACCATTTAAGTAAATGGGAATTGTTTAGTGTAGTGGTGTTTGAGTGAATAAAAGATGTGGATTTTTATAAATGACCTCATTGCAATTTTTTATTCAATAGTCTTTATATAAAGGTGAATTGTAAAAAAAAAGTGATAATTGTTCAAGTCATTCAATCCTAATTAAACTACCATATTCACAGAAAGTAAAACACACAAAACTAGCTGAAGGCGTCGAAGCTGCAATATCAGACAAAAAGTATGTCACAGGCGTCGACACAAGCCAAGTGGACATGTGCTACCCCGCCATCATACAATCCGGAGGCCACTACAGTCTCAAATTCAGTGCGGTCTCTGACAAAAACCATCTACACTTTGGTGCAATAGTATGCTCTCTAGGCGCTAGATACAAATCTTACTGCTCTAACATTGTCCGTACATTGCTGGTTAATCCATCGGACGAGATTCAGAGCAATTATAACTTCTTGTTGAATTTGGAAGAGGAGGTAATGAAGAAATTGGTGGCTGGAGCGAAGTTGTCGACGGTTTATGAGGCTGGGCTGGAACTGGCCAAGAAAGAGAAGCCAAATTTGGTTGATAATCTCACAAAGTCCTTTGGGTAAGTAAACCAATAAATATTTCTTAGATTTTTCAATTTAGGGTAACAATGTAGGGTAATTTAGGGGTCCGGACGCTCGGCCGGAAACAGGCGGCCTGTGTGCATTCAGACCAATTCCATGGAGTTGCAGCAGCAGGTTACTGTCCCGGCGGCATTCTCCTCAAATCTTTTTGTTTTCCTGCGGAACAGGACATCTTTTAGTTTGCTCTTATCTAATTTATCTCTACCGAATGCATTAGATCGCGTCGCCGCGTACCTAATACATTCTGCTAGTAAGTGCCAGCTGGAGAATAGCCACAATGTGGGCAGGAAGCATCTCTAATACCCATTTGGAGTAAGTTACCTCATGGGCCTATGTCATCCTTGGCTCTGTCAACCCTATTTTAAGTGTTTGGTACTATTCAGTGCCCTATTAATTACACATTCAAATGGTGTTGGCAACTGTCTAAGGTTTGCAAAGATGGCGCAAGCATAGGTTTTCCCTGTCTCTAATTTTGTTTCATGAGATTTGGCTTAAAGGGCATTCAGGCCATAAAAAAAAGGGAATGACAGGAAAACCTATGCAAAATACCATCTGTAAAAGACTTCGACCTGCCAACCCCAATCCCCATTGAAACCATGTATTCATCCTTCTCTTCACTTAGCTGAGTAAATGTTTTTTGTTCTAGATTTTCAATGGGTATAGAATTTCGAGAAAGCTCCATCGTCATCGGTCCCAAGACAAATGTAGTGGCTAAAAAGGGCATGGTGTTCAACATCAACATTGGACTTTCCAATCTCACAAACAGTGCCGCCACTGAAAAAGAAGGAAAGGTAATTATTACACCACTTGTAGGATTCAGATTCGATTATTAATCCCTCCACTTCCGGCACTTCAAAAGTCCAAAAACCTCTATACTCGCTCATCATCATCATATATTTAAGAGTAAGACTTCTCGGTGGAGCAATTTCCATGTTGGGCGGTCCTCTGCCTTCTCTGACAGCCTGAGACGACACGACGTTGAGTTTTATCTTTATTTGATGCTTAAATGCCGGCGTTTTTGATTTTTAATACATTTTGTATTGTATGAAATCGCGCGACTCGCACGTTGGCATATTGATCGTAGATGAAATGGGTAAGCGTAATACGTTAACACTTTCCCTTGTGGATGCGCCAAGAGTAAACGTATCGTGTAACCACCTTCCTATTCCTGCTCATGCCGCTGCCCGAGATTGCCATCTGTTTGGAGGCGATTTTTCGAGCTGTAGTGATTCACAACTTTCACAAGCTACTTAAAGTGTAAAGGCGTGTTACGCGTTGGTTGATGGATTCTTAGGAAATTTCCAGCAGTGAACTCTTTCTGGATAAACCTTTACGATTATTACGTCGTTATGTCGGCGGCCGATCGTAAGATCAGAAACATTGTGAAATTCCTAAGCATATCGTGAAGCGTAAAAATCTTTGTCACGTTCTCTTAGTCGACGGAGGCTCCTATTTCTGGACCGTTTGCCCTTCGGGCATCTGGAGCAACCTAACGAACCTATCCTACCTATCTACGCACAAGCTAATTGGTTTAATGTAAGTACCGTCAAAACATTACGATCTGCCTGATCTTACGATCGGCCGCCGACAGTTACAAAATTCTACAGATTCTAAAAACACCTATTATCGCTTTGCAGACATACGCGCTGTTTATCGGAGACACTGTCCTTGTAAATGAAGAACAGCCGGCATCCCTACTCACACAATCGAAGAAGAAAATTAAAAACATCGGTATCTTCCTCAAGGATGACGATGAGGACGAGGAAGATGAGAAGGAAAACAAAACTGAGATACTTGGTGAGTGGCGCTAAGGTTGTGTGCGAGTGGCTTATTAAGGTTTAGGCTAGTGGTTCTTAACCTTTCATGCTGCGAAACAGGCGGGCCCACACAGAACGAGCCGCCTCGTGAGGCAATTTCTGCGCAAGGCAACTCGGCCTGTGTAAACGTGCCTCGGGTCGGGCGAAGCAAACTCACTCGCAACCGTTTGAGATTTGTAATCGGGATTCCCCCAAAAAATCGTAAAAATGTTTTTTTTTTATATAACAAATAAAAGTGGTGAAAACACTACGCAAATCCTAACCTCGAATGAATTGAAGTGATAAATAAGGGACTACTCGGCAACATTTATTTTTGACCATTAATTGTTTGGATGGTAACTTTGATAAATAAAATTAACAAAGGTTTGTTCTGTACTTTATAAGTTTATATTTACAGGGACCACCAGTGGTCCACGGATGGTTAAGATCCACTGGTTTAAAATCATTTGAGACTCACGCAAAAAGTACGTTTGTCAATTGCCCGTCTTATTTTACACTGACGAATGGTACCTTTTGCGTAAGCGCTTGTAGCGTAAGTTGTTGTGTTCTCATTTCCTTTGTAGCAATTTCGGGGTCTCCTGTCACAGGTATACCCGTATTATACTTACTAGGAGAATCCATTACCTGTATTGTCAAAACGAAATATATACATAAATAATTTTTCATTTTCATTCTGTAGCAATTAACCATACGCCTCGTATTACAAGAAGACATGACTGTTAATTTCTCATTTTAATTTGAATAATAATTGGCATAAGACAAACAAATACCATTCGCTTCCACTTGATAAGACATAATTGTCTAAAAAGACTGTTATCTTGATATGATTTACTGTTCAGGGGTTGTAGCTTTCATAAAAGCTAACATATATTGTAAAAGATTGTACATTGCATTAACTAAAGCTGTGTGATTTATACTGTTTTATTTACTTACATGCAATCATGGACGGAAAGAGAACGGAGGTGAGTTTCTCGACATATTTCACTACAAACCCCATATATTAGCATGCGTCAGTTGCACGGCGTGTAACCCAGTGAATTCCAACATGCATGTATTCCATAACAAACTAGTTAGTAATCTAATCACACACTCGAGAGTAATGAGCATGGGTCAGTTAGTGTGGATATTTCCATACAAAATTCTTTAGCGTGTTAATGTTAAGACCCACCGAGTATCAATGTAACCAAAAATCATCAGAGCCTTTCCTAAGTCCAGAAGAGATATCATCCCATAATCTTTTTATTTAGATTAGAAATGAAGCACGATTATCAGTATTATCACTTCTCCCGCCACGGACTTAAAACGTAGCCAATAGATTAGTAATATCAGTATTTGACTTTTTTCATTGCTTCTAATTCAAATTAATCTGCAAATATTAATTCAAAAAACATTACAGGCAGAGGAAAGCGCACAGCCGTCATCGAGTCCAAGCTTCGCACAGAGCACTCTTCCGAGGAAAAACGTAAAGAGCATCAAAGGGAACTCGCCATCGCTCTAAACGAGAAAGCTAAAGAGCGACTCGCGAAACAGTCCGGTGGGAAGGATAACGAGAAGATACGGAAGAGTACGGTGTCTTATAAGAGTGTTAGTCAGATGCCGAGGGAAAATGAGGTGAAGGAGCTTAAACTTTACGTTGGTAAGTAATCTTTGTATTAATTTTTACATTTGATTTTCGACTTAATCATTGACCGAGCGAGCTCGAAGCGCCATGGAGGTTCGCGAAGTCTACAGCTCACAGAGACAAAAATAATAGAAAAACCGGCCAAGTGCGAGTCGGACTCGCGCACCGAGGGTTCCGTACTTTTTAGTATTTGTTGTTATAGCGGCAACATAAATACATCATCTGTGAATATTTCAACTGTCTAGCTATCACGGTTCATGAGATGCAGCCTGGTGACAGACAGACGTACAGACTGACAGCGGAGTCTTAGTAATAGGGTCCCGTTTTTACCCTTTGGGTACGGAACCCTAATAAAGAACAAGAGCTCGCAATCGCTCTAAACGAGAAAGCTAAGGAGCGTCTCGCGAAGCAATCCGGTGGAAAGGATAATGAGACGATACGGAAGATCACGACGCCGAGATCATTCTAAAGTTTGTCCGATTTATTCTTCCAAATTTCAGACAAATGTTTTGAAATAACTTCAAACTCGTGTCGCTTAACTTCAAACTCGGGTAAATTCATTCGACCCTCTCAGCAAATATCTACCATATTAACTTTTCTAATACTAAAATCGCATAATCTGACAGATGGATTTACCCGAGTTTGAAATTAAGACTCATATCCCGTATAACTTATTTAGCATCTTCATTTTTACAGACCGCAAATATGAAACGGTAATCTTGCCCGTATTCGGCGTGCCCGTACCATTCCATATCTCCACCATCAAGAACATCTCCCAGTCCGTCGAGGGCGACTACACGTACCTGCGTATCAACTTCTTCCATCCCGGAGCCACTATGGGGAGGAATGAGGGCGGGAATTACGCGCAGCCGGACGCCACATTTGTTAAAGAAGTGTAAGTTGCTTAATAACCTCCACAGGTCTACACAGAACGATCCGCCTCGCGAAGAACTTGCCGCGGTCGGGCATTCGTTTACCTCGGTCGAGTCTAGTCTACATAGACCGAGCTGCTTCTCGCGGCAATCTCTGTGTGTGCCTATTGACTAGATTTATACCAACATTCTCTGAAGAATACCTCTGCTCAGCATTGAATCTAAAATCTAAGGCATGTGTTCGACCAATGGAGGTGTTTTTACTTCGTGGGCGAGTGTTTTCTTTTGATAAAATTACTGGTCGCAATGTGAACAGCTAGCGAGCAACAATTAGTTTATTGATTTCTTATTTGTAACAATTGTAAGGCCTGACAATCTTAAGTTAGATAAATATTTGTCTTTTTTGTTAATTAACCCTTTCGCCGGCTAAGGGGGCGTTCAAGTATGAGCCCCCCCCCCCCCCTCACCTACAGTACAGTTGTAGAACAAGGCGTTATTACGTAACAATGTTTTTTTAGGGTTCCGTACCCAAAGGGTAAAAACGGGACTCCGCTGTCCGTCTGTCTGTCTGTCACCAGGCTGTATCTCATGAACCGTGATAACTAATGAATTATGAATTAATAGACAGTTGAAATTTTAACAGATGATGTATTTCTGTTGCCGCTATAACAACAAATACTAAAAAGTACGGAACCCTCGGTGCGCGAGTCCGACTCGCACTTGGCCGGTTTTTTTAATTAAATAAAATACATAGACACCTATTTCCCGGAGGAGTAGACAGAGACAGAGACCACGGATTTCCACTTGCTACGATCCTGACATACCTCTTTCGCATAACACTCCTCAGTCACGCTCACTCATATCTTCAATTTTATGATTATACTTTGCTGAACAGAATTGTGACTTTTAGGTAAAAATGTTCACTTGGGTGTTACGTAACTTTTAGGTAGGTACCCCCCGGTACACGAAAACGTTACGGCGCGTTACACGGGTGGAAGGGTCAAAAATCTTCGAAAATTGCGTTACGTAATATTTGAACGCCCCCAAAGACGTCAACTGACGTTCACCATAACGCGACGCGCCGCAGATAGACGTGACGTTGAAAGTGTTAAAAGCATACTTATAAGATTTTTTTTATTACAGCACATACCGCAGCACAAACACGAAAGAACCCGGCGAAATCTCCCCGCCATCGGCCAACCTCAACACCGGCTTCCGACTCATCAAAGAGGTGCAAAAGAAATTCAAAACAAGAGAGGCAGAAGAACGCGAAAAAGAAGACTTAGTCAAACAAGACACGCTAGTATTATCACAGAGCAAAGGAAACCCGAAATTAAAGGATTTGTACATAAGACCGAATATAGTTACTAAGAGAATGAGTGGATCGCTCGAAGCGCATACAAATGGATTCAGATTTACATCAGTGCGAGGAGACAAAGTGGATATACTGTATAATAATATAAAGAATGCGTTCTTCCAACCGTGTGATGGAGAAATGATCATTTTGCTACATTTCCATTTGAAACATGCTATAATGTTTGGTAAGAAATTTTAGGTACTTTAATTAAATCAACTCGGTGCATAAAGCTCGCAAGAAAGGGGAAATGCAAATATCGCTTTGGCCTTCAAACCGATCTTTTGTGATGTCGACCTAAGCCGAAGGGCAAGAGCACAAAAGGCGAGCGAACATATTAAATTTCTTCGGGCAAGTTTTATTGTTGGCGAGTTTTCTTTGGTTTAATAAAACGGCACTACGATGTATTTTAACCTCTTAGCCCTACTCTGCATCATCACCAACATCTGATCAACCGATAATATGAATCCATCATCATTTCCACCATTTCGGACTGGGTTTACCTCGCAGAGTATGGCCAACTAAAGGCGGGTAGCCTTTCAAAGACAGCATACACCAGAGAATTTGTGACGGGTACCGCCGTGGCCGGGTGGTCTAGTGGTCAGGACGTAAGCCGCGTAAACTGAAGACGCGGGTTTAATTCCCGCCTCGGCCACCGGTGGACTTGGTCACGTTTTCTTTATTGCATGATATCTATTTCAGTTTATAATTACCATCTCTTAATCTTACTCAAAATGATCCTTAATGAGAAGACAAAGGGAACCTTGCTAGTTACTGCCTCTTGCAATGATCTTTTCAATTTCCAGGTAAAAAGAAACATGTAGACGTCCAGTTCTACACAGAAGTGGGTGAGATCACGACCGATCTCGGCAAACACCAGCACATGCACGACCGCGATGACTTGGCGGCCGAACAGAGTGAGAGGGAATTACGGCACAAACTTAAGGTCGCTTTCAAGAGCTTCTGCGAGAGGGTGGAAAATATGACCAAGCAGGAGATCGAATTCGATACCCCGTTCAGGTGAGAAGCTATGGCTCTAAAATGTAGGATTAGGGAAGGTAACTAAGAGGAGGATTATTTTGACGTGTTTGCAATAAAGCAAATCAGAGCTGTGGCATGGGCTGAATATCGATTTCAAGATTTTGTTCAAGTCTAAGACTTTGCTTATGTTCTGCAGTATTCGAAGACCTTATATCACTTATTTATCGTTATGACAAGATGATAAATCTATGATTCCCACTGCCGCTATTGTCCGTGCTCCTTACGCTGCTAGTCCTTGTTACTGCAGATGTTCAAGAAGTGAATGTTGCGGAAGGTTTCCACGAAGTTGAGAATTATAGAAATTTTCGCTTATTTGCTACAGTAACTACCACACGGCCGGAGTAACAATTATAGAGCGACATCTACTTTACCACACGGCCGGAGTAACAATTATAGAGCGACATCTACTTATATATCTACCATATCTGTCAAATTTACAGCTACAATATGATAGGTACAATCGAGAACATTACCGGTGAACCACCTTAAGGGGGGAAATCGTTTAAACGTCTTGCAGACCGTCAGGCGATATCATAAAAGTGATGACCAACAGCATGGCACTTAAAAATGTGGGTGTTGAAAAAAAAAAGGTTAGCTTAGGTAAAGTTTATTGTCGTCCATTGTCTTTGTGGCGGGCGGCATTTGGAAACTAAGATAAGGAATCCAAAATGCATCTTTATTGGTTATTTTATCTTTATGGGGAGGCGAAACTTAGCCTAAACAACAACAACTAATAAACTGTCCTTAGGTATACCTATTGTTTGTCTCGTTACCTGTTTTACCCTTTTCATTATTAACATAAAGAATCCTTAATGCATCGTAATTGGTTGTCTCTATGGGAGGCGGAATTTAGCTCACCGGCTCAGCTTTGTTCACCGGGAACGTCCCCGACTGTACTAATCGTTTTAGTAGTGTTTCCTGGGCTTTGGTTACATAATTAATAACGACAATTAGTGACAGAAAAGTGTAGTTAAAGCCCCTGTACACTCGTACACTAACCCTGATATCCCTCCGTAGAGAGCTGGGCTTCCCCGGCGCTCCGTTCCGCAGCACGGTGCTGCTGCAGCCCACGTCGGGTGCGCTCGTCAACCTCACCGAGTGGCCGCCCTTCGTCATCGCACTTGAAGATGTGGAACTGGTCCATTTTGAGAGAGTGCAGTTCCATCTCAAGAACTTCGATATGGTGTTCGTGTTTAAGGATTACGCGAAGAAGGTGGCCATGGTCAATGCTGTGCCTATGAATATGCTAGACCATGTCAAGGAGTGGCTCAAGTGAGTATTCTTAGTTGCCTCTCTTTTAACCCCTCGAATCCCAGCCGAATATGGGTCAACCAAAAAACTACATGGTTTTAAATTTTTAATTCTATATCAATATCGAATCGGTGGGATTTAAGGTTATGTTTGCAGAATTACTTACAAAACTACGCATCATCACGTATTTTAAATTGGACTCGCACGCAGCCAAAATGTCTGGGGCGTTTAAAATTAACAAAATTGATGTTTGTTTATAGTTCATGCGACATCCGCTATTCGGAGGGCATCCAATCTCTTAACTGGACCAAAGTCATGAAGACCATCACTGACGATATCGAGGGCTTCTTCGACAACGGCGGCTGGTCCTTCCTCGACCCCGAGTCGGATGAAGAGGGCGCTGCGCAAGTGAGTTTCAACTCTATTACACATGTATTAGGGTCCATTATGTCCATAGTGGCACGAGTAAGCAGTGTCTGGCTAGGCTAGACTCAAAGCAATGTTTATTACGATCCATATTTAAATGGCAGCGCCGCACTGCGAATTGAGTCCGTGGACTGTCTCAACCATCGGCGCAGCCATTTGAATATAAAATTAAACTCACATTAAACTACTGAATAGAAGGTTCTAATTCCTTTCAGTCTGGTAAGGCACCCTCGAATCCAGCACACAACGCTTTTCTCCTAACAAAGACGTCTACGAATAATTAAAAACTATTTAACTTCGCTCGCTTAGCGACTTCTACTGCTGACTACCTTCCTTACAGCATTCCGTAACTGCCACCTACTTTTTAATTACGACAAATAGCGTGGGCTGTTTTTTGGGACCTAATTGTATCTTTCAGCGTAAATAAACCTTCGTATGTGTTACAGAAAGCGGACGAGGATTCAGAAGAGGAGGACGACGCGTACGAGCCGACCGACGTCGAGTCGGAGGAGGAATCCGAGGATGATTCCGAGTACGACTCCGAGGCGTCCGACGTGTCCGACGGGTCCAGTGAAGGAGACGGTAAGATTACCACCTTAAAATTATACTATATAATATTATATAAAAGATGGCCGTTACCTACCGGCCCGCTTACACTCGGCCACCACAGCTTTACAGAATGAGATATGAATATTGTTATCTCATTCTAGCAAATAGCTTTATCCCTACTTACGTAAGTAAAGCTTACAAGTGTAATCCTGGCCTTACAACTACTTTTATCACTTACATTTAATATAATCACAAAAATTATTACATAAAGTAAGCATAGTAATTTTACCTGTGACATTCTCATGTAACGGCTTGTATCGGTACCCGACTGCCAACTTGAAGCGAATGGGTAGTATAGTACTCAATAACTTCTTTCTGGCATTACTTGTTGGCATTTCTCAATGTAGATGACATCTCAACACTTCAAATCCCAGTTCAACATTTCAAAATAGTGTTTTTGTTTCTTCATATGTTTTAAATAATTTGATATAAAAGCAGATTACTTGGTATCGCGCTATTGAGACGTATAAGTCAGTTTTCAGTTGACACGAAATCGCGACGATGGAAGTTAAGGAGAAAATCAGAAGCAAAACGATTTAAAGTGTGCGTTCCAGTGTCTTCCTTTAACGTACCCCCATAAGGATGTCAGGAATTGCACAACATTGAACCCTGACACTTGGAAATAAAGTTCAAAATCTGCCTGTGCCTTATTGCTCTGCTTATATCAAAACTCAGTGTTTAGCGAACATTAAAGGACCACCAATATATATTCTAAATATAAATATTAACTTTACAGAAGAGGAAGAGGAATCTGGCAAAGACTGGTCAGATTTAGAGCGCGAGGCCGCCGAAGAGGACAAGAAGGAGCGTATCTACGATCGCGGCGACGCCGAGTTCGACCGCAAGCGCAAGGGCGGCCGCGACATGTCGCGCTTCGACGACAAGAAGAGCAAGCACGACAAGAACCGCAAGAGCTCCAGCTCGAACCATAAGAGCTCGAGCTCGAATCACAAGAGTTCCAGCTCTAATCACAAGAGCTCAAGTCATAAGAGCCCGTCGAAACATAGTAGCAGCAGGTAAGGTTTAAAATAAAACATAACCCTACTTCATAATCCTTACTAATATTAATGTCATAAATCCATAGTAACTGTTTGTCTGTTACCTCTTCACGCGTATATGTGTCGATTTCAAGGAAAGGGTACCACATTGTCGCTTGCCATAAGGACGCTCTGGCAGGTTTTTCGTATAAAGATACAAGCAAATTTTGTCCTTATGGAAAGCGACAATGTGGTACCTTTTGATTGAAAACGTCACATATATAGATTAAATTTGTTATGGAGATAATGTGAGGCCCGGGAAAGGATATGGGATAGTTTTTATCAATCATCATCGACATCCTTTCACGCAGGTCAAGTCGTGAGAAGCCGCGATAAGTCGCATTGCGGCAATAAGATCTTCAACTTATTAGAGTTTGTCATCGTCACATATTATTCCTCTTAGACGCGTCCAGTTTTAGAAAATGCGCTATTTCGAAATATCTATATAAATATACAGGGTGGCTAAAAAATAAGTGCATTCCCGTTGCCAGGGAGGTTTTGGGATTATACTGAACAACTTTTACTATCGGACCAACCACGACCTCGTGAAAAAAAAATTACCCTCCCATAGAAAATGGACCAGCCAAAATGTATGAAACAGCCAAAATTTTTTTTCGCGATTTCGGGGTTGGTCCCATAGTAAAAGTTCTCAGTATAATCCCAAAACCTCCCTGGCAACGGGAATGCACTTATTTTTTAGCCACCGTGTATATATAAAGCATCGTCTGTAAGATGATTACTAGTTAACTTAACAGCTTATATGTAACATGTTGCAAGCAATATTTTTTATCGGAAACGGCGCTGTTATGCTGATTAGTTCAACCAAATATTAGGCCTTTTTTCTGTATGATGGGATCATAAGCATGTATACGACTACGTATGCGATCAGTTAGCATTTTTCGCAGAGGCGCATTCGTCAGATAAACGCAACAACTAATACACTAAGAAATATATAAATATGTAAATGTAATTTGCAGCCCGTCAAAGAACCGCGACAAGCACCAAAAGTCGTCGCACCGCGACCGCGACCACAAGTCGAGCAGCCACAAGTCTAACGGCGACAGCAAGCGCCACTCCGGCGACCGCCACAAGCGCTCCCGCGACGACTCGCGCGAGGAACGCAGCTCCAAGAAGCAAAAGTAAGCACGACTACTCCTAAGCCTCGTTTAGACGATTCAAGAACTTGCATGCGATTTTCGTTTCATTGTGGTATTTGGTCGATCGACTGAATTTATCGTACTCTGTAGTTAGCAATGTATCGGAGCAATGTGTGCGGCACTAACAGTATTTAGTACAAAAATACTTGTGCCGCACACTGGTGGAATCGGGAGCCTTTACTTGAAAGCGTGAAGGTTACTTTGACAGCATACAACTTTCTTTAAGGTTCTTTTGTTCTTAACTTTTTGAACACCATCTGTCAAACCCAAGAACGTCATGACCTCTACAATATCTCTAGCATAAGCTAGCAAATATAAACCGTAATGTAAACGTTAAAGGTTACGTTTTCAACGTACGCCATAGCACTTATAAGCGTTCTTGGCGCCACGGGCACGACTTCTTACACGACGACTTTACAGGGGCTCACTGACGGACGATATCGGCCTGTCAGTTGTTCGGAACTGTCAAATTTTTGTTCTAACTGACAGGCCAATATCGTCCGGCGGACTGATAAGTCAGTGGGCCCCTTTACAGGCTGATATCGTCCGGCGGACTGATAGTCAGTGGGCCCCTTTAGGGTTCTTGACGTTAAAAGGGTTAATCTTCAAAGTTAATTTATAAGCACAATAGTAATGGCATATTGTTTGTTTCAGGAAATAGGAAGTTAAACTATCTCAAGTAGCGGAGTTAAAGGGGTCTCAATCCACGCACGACTCGCGTCTTAATTAATTTTAACTGTTAGTTTACCATGTCCGTCTGTATGTTCAAAATAAAGTTGCCTGTTTGTATGTATGTAGATCAATTCGATTCCATTACGTTAATTTATAAAAAAAAACACTTGAAATAAATGTAAGATTTTATTATCATCATGTTTTATTTATCTGTCAATGACGCGCGAAAAATAAATAACAATAAGTTAGTCTAACAAATCTCGTTAACTGATTTATTAACTTATCACAAGCGCACTAAATTGTCATAATTAATTGTACATTATTTACAGCAAAAATACTTTTCTACAGCTTTGTAGATTACATATATTTAGAACACGGAATTTTGTAGTTTGGTTCAGACACAATCTGGCATCATGGACTAAGAATAAAATTATTTCTACCTGTCAATTCGTAAACCTTAATTAAATTGCCATTAATAGACCTGTACCGCTGGCTATATTTTGACCCCTAGGTTATAAAAATATTAAAGTCAATTCTGTTTTCGCTTATGAATACTTTGTTAAGATGTAAATCTTACATTTTGTTTTGTGTCATATATATAATTTGCTTTTCTAGTAATTTGTTATTTTGTGGTAATTATTTTTTATTTTGAATTATCTTGGAGAAAAAAATATTCGAGAGAAAACATGTAACTGTGTTGCATTTAGGATAGTGTTTTTAGTGTGAAAACATAGTTTGTGTCAATTACGTCCACTGCAATCTGATACTATGTCATAATATTCTAAATGACACAAAAAAAAATTAGAGTTAAAAAAAATTACTTAGGTCGAATTTAATCGTTTAAATAGGTCCATTAAATGATTTTGTGTCTTATTAAGGCATAGCTTCATAAGATATTTGATGATTTTGTTGTAACAGGCTGTCACCGTTACAAAAGAATATTAAAGATATTAGAGTTTACATCTTATTAATTTGAAATGCGGGATAAATAAGATGTATGAATTTGTGTCACTTGCATCCACTGCATAAACAAATATTACAAAAATATTATTTGCGTTCAAACGAAGCTAGCGGGCGGTCTGAATGGGCAACGGAGGCCGTGCAGGGTGGGGCCGCGGCGTGACCTTGCCGTACGCAACGCATGTTTACTTCGCCTGTGCGCCAAATTAACGCAACTTATTCAAAGAAGTTACGCAAACAACACAACAACAAGCAACAAGCAAGCAAAGAATGCGTCGAATTATCTTTTACCTATTTAAATCTCATAGATATTGTACAATGTCACCATTATGCAAAAGAACTGTAAGTACATGTTTGATTTGCGAGCGAGCTGGCAACATTGCGCAGGGAAATCTTAAAAATATCGCGTTTACGTGAACGCCACATACATTTGTGACAGTGATAGGGAAAAGGTACCACTAAAGTAAAATTTGGTTATAAATACCGTGACTTTCTTTCATTCTTTGATAAAAAAAATTGCTATTTATGCAACAAGTGCGGATATCATCTTTACGCACGTGTATCATACAATGTTTTACTATGCATTGTGCGAGTAAATAAAAAAACATGTCATGGCAAATAAGTTTAATTATTAAAAGGAGTGTTTTAAATCGACACGAGTTGCGAATTACCTATTCGCACGTGTATCGTACGTTTTACAGTACATATGGCCCTTTAAACTTTCGACATATGCACGGTAAGTGCTCTTTTCCGCACTAGTGCGAGAAAGTAGCACCATATGTACTGTAAAAAAAAAATGAAAACAAAAAGCACTAGTGCGGAAAAGCAGTACTTTCCGCACGACATGGCTCCGTAGGAAACGCACTTTTCGATGCATTGTAAAAAAATATATAGGACTGTATCTCCTAAACCATGCGTCGTAGCGCAAAAATAATAAAATTTTCGTTCCCCTTTATGTAACCCAAAAGTAATACATGAAAAATACAAAGAAAAAAAAAAAGAAACAAAATCTTTATAGGGCTGTATTAGCTGTATCTCCTATATCGTGCATCGTAGCGCAAAAATAATCAAATTTTCGCTTCCCTTTAAGAAGCCCCTAATTAAGATTTAAAAACGCAAAAAAGAAAAAAAAAGAGGAAAAAATCTTTATAGGGCTGCATCTCCTAAACCGTGCATCGTAGCACAAAAATAATCAAATTTTCGTTCCCCTTAAGAAATCCTTAATTAAAACTTTTAAAAAAACCAGGAAAAAAACTTTATAGAGCTATTATTGCTATATATATAGATATAATATCTCCTAAACCGTGCTTGGTGGCGCAAAAATAATAAAAATTTCGTTCCCCTTTATGAAGCCCCAAAGTAATATACTAAAAACACAATGAAAAAAAATAACAAAAAAACTTTATAGGGCTGTATCTCCTACACCGTGCATCGTAGCGCAAAAATAATTAAAAAAAATCCCTTTAAGAAACCCCTAATTAAGATTGAAAAACGCAAAAAAGAAAGTGGAAAAAAAATCATTTTAGGGCTGTATCTCCTAAACCGTGCGTCGTAGCGCAAAAATAATAAAATTTTCGTTCCCCTTTACGGAACCCCAAAGTAATATACAAAAAAACACAATGAAAAAAAAAACAAAAAAAAAATCTTTATAGGGCTGCATATCCTAAATCGTGCATCGTAGCGCAAAAATAATCAATTTTTCGTTCCCCTTTAAGGATCCCTTAATTAATACTTAAAAAAAAAACAAAAAAAACAGGAAAAAATCTTTATAGAGCTATATCTCCTAAACCGTGCGTGGTAGCGCAAAAAGAACAAAATTTTCGTTCCCCTTTACGGAACCCCAATATAATATACAAAAAACACAATGAAAAAAAAAATCTTTATAGGGCTGCATCTCCTAAACCGTGCATCGTAGCACAAAAATAATCAAATTTTCGTTCCCCTTTAAGAAACCCTTAATTAAAACTTTAAAAAAAACCAGGAAAAAAAACTTTATAGAGCTATTATAGCTATATATAGTATATATATATAGATATAATATCTCCTAAACCGTGCGTGGTGGCGCAAAAATAATAAAATTTTCGTTCCCCTTTATGCAACCCATAATTTATATTTAAAAAAATAAACGCAAAATTTAAAAAAAAAAAACTTTATAGGGCTGTATCTCTTAAACCATGCGTCGTAGCGCAAAAATAATTTAAAAAAACCCCTTTAAGAAACCCGTAATTAATACTTAAAAAAAAAAACAAAAAAAAACCAGGAAAAAAAACTTTATAGAGCTGTATCTCCTAAACCGTGCGTGGTACCGCAAAAACAATAAAATTTTCGTTCCCCTTTATGCAACCCATAATTTATATTTAAAAATACGCAAAATTTAAAAAAAAAATCTTTATAGGGCTGTATCTCCTAAACCATGCGTCGTAGCGCAAAAATAATAAAATTTTCGTTCCCAAAGGGTTCCGTAGCGCATAAATAATTAAATTTTCGTTCCCCTTTATGAAACCCCAAAGTAATATACAAAAAACACAATGTAAAAAAGAAAAAACCAATAAAAAAAACTTTATAGGGCTGTATCTCCTAAACCGTGCGTCGTAGCGCAAAAATAATCAAATTTTCTTTCCTCTTTATTCAACCCTTAATTTATATTAAAAAAAAAACGCTTTCACTAAACTGCTGTAACTCGGAAACTTAGAATCCACAAAGGGGACTTTACTAAATTATGACACATATTAAAGCCTGACCAGTAATATATGATCATTGTCAAGAGGGCGCTGTTCATTCTCATGTATAGGGTGACAGTTCAGTATAGTATGAAAAAATATTGTATTTAATGAACATCATCATCAATGTAATTAATGTTGCTTGCCACGCTTAAACATAACAAAAATCACAATAAATTGCGTCTTAAAATAAACTTAAACAGTCTACTAAAAATCGAAACAAAAGTAATTTTTAAGTCGCTGTTGTGACATTCTCAATCAAAAGGTAGGTACCACTTTGTCGTTTACCATAAAGACGAAATTTGATTATATCTTTATACAAATAACCTGTCAGAGAAAGTGGTACCTTTTCATTAGGAACGTCACAAATGTTGGTCAGTATGAGGAGTGCAGCCTACAGTTTATTTTTAATTATATTTATATACCTACTACGGTAAGATTGATAAGACAATGTAACAGAGCGAGACAGCTCATAATGCCATCTCTTGGTTGGTCTTAACAAGGGTAAAGGAGATAGTATTAAGATCTCAGTCGCCAGCTGATATTGCGGCAAGTATAATAAGCACCCCACCCGCGTAGGTACCCTTCCCCGCGCACGCCCTTCTTGTTCAATTGAGTTTTATTTTGCCAGATAGTAAAAAAACCGTGGATCAAAATGACCCAAATTATGAATGATGTCTCAATGTGGTATTATAATATTGTAGACGTAAACTTAATAACATGAATTTTTTTTTGTGGCAGATACAGGGTGTTAATTAGAAAAAATTTTTTTTTAAATAAAAGCGGTGGATGAATTTGACACAGATTTGTTTGAATAACATATAACAATGTTCTGTAAAGTACAACACTTCACTTACCGACTCTAATATTTTTTTAGGCGTTTTAGGATCAATATTAGGTATTTATTAAATGCCATTATACCCGTGGATGAAAATGACACAAAATGCGTGTGTACGTCGGAAGCCACTTTGCCTTTACAGGGAAACAAAGAATTTCGTCTCGAATATTTTTTTTACAGAATGCTGATTGAAAAAAGAAATACCTAAATTTCTACCTAAGCAAATACCTAGGATGACACAAAATATTATTTTTAGGTTTAGTATATGGTCTGGAAACTATATATAAAAAATAAGCAACATTAATATTCTTATAACCTCAGAAGTTATTGGTACAGGTCTATAAGGTCTACAATGAAGAGTGTTGATGTTAGGACCTTTTTATAGTTCTACAGAATTAGTGGTAACAGCAAATCATTGTCACGTATAATGTCACTCATTTCTTTCGGTAGTGCAAAGAAAGTCGAGATGGCAAGGCAATCGCAGTTACGCCAAGTCTTCTATTGTCGCGTCGCAATTATCTAATTTAGTTTAGATAAGTAAACATTTCAGTCTGGTGCAAAACATCAACGTCAATTATAACAACTTCTACGAATGTATTAATAACCTCACTAAAAAATCCGTGTTCTTATTTGTCTAAGTCCGTCTCCTGAGCGGCTACGACCGGCCCTCGTGGTATAACCGTGATCCCAGGCAATTTATTCACATCTATATTCTTCACGGTGTCCTTTTGATCCTGTCCTTCGCCAGCGCTCCAATACTTCTTATTGACTAACATTAGTAACATCAGTGCTGGCAGGTGTATCAGAGAGAACCTGAACAGTTTTCTAGAACTACCACTGTCGGATTTCTTGTAGAATTCATAGGCTGAAACAAAAGAAACGAATCAATTAGCTGCAATCCGAAAATAAGGCCACTCTTGAAAATACTTCCAGGAGCAGAACTATACAAATATACATATAAGGTTATACAGGATGGCTAAAAAATAAGTGCATTCCCGTTGCCAGGGAGGTTTTGGGATTATACATACTGAGCAATTTTTACTATGGGCATTATGGGACCAACCACAAAATCGCGAACAAAAAAAACCCTCCCATAGAAAATGGACCAGCCAAAAATGTATGAAATAGCCAAAAAATTTTTTCGTGATTTCGGGGTTGGTCCCATAGTAAAAGTTGCTCAGTATAATTCCAAAACCTCCCTGGCAACGGGAATGCACTTATTTTTTAGCCACCGTGTATAAGTATAGGTATAGTGCTTAGTTACTTCTACTGCTAATCGGTTTTACTTCAACTGCGAGTTCGTTTACAAGTATTGAATTATAATTAGGGTACGTATTTTCGTACGTAGTTCGTAGATCCCAAATAAGTCGGAAGTATATTCGTAGTAATTCATAAAATAAAGCGATAAACTGATGAAAGACTTATGACTCGACAAAATAACTAGCATCGGCCACCACCACACAGCTTGCCAATAAAAACTGTCGTGAGTTATTGGCAAAGAGCCGATAAGGAACTTGGGTCGTTGTTGAGTTTCACTACCTAAGACAAGACATCTATTATCGACATCACATCGCAAAATTATGTATTATATGTACCAATATGTACGAAACACGTATCGGGCTAATTTATGACTAAATTTTTCATCTAAAATATCAATTCAATTCAATTATTTATTCATAAAATTTTACATTTTATACGTATATCAAAATGTGAATAATAAAATAATAACATTGCGAATAAATGATTCGTTCATATAGTCTAAATTCTGAATAGTATTACATCACAAAAAAAATTCTAAGGATTATAATGACATTACTATACTTATAGATTTTGTTTACTCTACGAATAGCTCGTTAGATGGCGCTGTACCGTGTGATAAAAATCCTGAATCGCGCTATTGACATTTCTTTGGGATAATTATCCATTAGTAATTATATTATCATCGTACTTGCCAACGTTTAAATGCTGTTTTCAACAATTCGAGTTAGGTATTCGAGTTTTGCATGTTGTAATTATTAATGTTAAATTAAGTTTAAATTGTATTATTAATGTTAGTTTCTGAGCAACTGTTATCATTCATTAGTGGAAACTGTGGTTTGTGAATGTGTTATCTGATTTACTATGTGTGTTGTTTTTGGCTGTTTGTTTCCCAAAGGTTTAAATTAATAAATAATAACCCCAGACTTGGTAGAGATTTCATTTAGTTTATACGAGTAAATCGCTCCTTAGATGTCGGCTGTACCATGTGATAAAAATCCTGAATCGCGCTTTTGAGATTTTTCTTGGAATAATGACCCCGACTCGTACAAACGTTAATAGTTTAAAAATCGCTCGCTAGATGACGCTGTTAAGTGTAGTGAAAAGTTGAAAACCCTAAATCACGCTATTAAGATATTTCTTGGGATAATAACATTAATAACCCCCGGACAAGAGCCATGCCGTGGTGATCACGCAATTTCGTGCTTATCTAATACCCCATAAGGTTCAGTTCAGAAGTTACGAAAACATACCTAAGTACATAAAGTAGACGTTGAGGGGCAGTGACTCCAACGCGAACCAAGTATTGGTGACGCCGAGGTAAGAGGATGCGAGGCACGTGGCGGTGATCACGCCGGTGTGTCGGAGGGCCACTCTTCTGCATAATGCTGTAACAACACAGTACGTTTAATTTTGTGTTTTGAAGATGCAGGTTAATTTCGTTGAAGCTTCCTTGATACCCTTCTTGAAAAATTATTTTCTTTAGTTTTCTGTAATAGGTATGTAAGTAGGTTTAGTAAAAAATGACCGAAGCGCTAATTTGCGAACCACTGGATTCCGAGCAGCCCGCCCAGTGCAGAATAGTTAAAAAAATGATACTTTATATCTTTTTGAAGACTTGTCTAGTGGGTATTGGGCCCGGAAAGGGCATTATTTATTCGTGTGATGAGCACAAATATTTTGTTTCCGAGTCCGAGTGTTTTCTTTGTATTTAAGTATTTATATATCGTTTTCTGAGTACCCATAACACAAGCCTTCTCTAGCTTACTGTTGGACTTAGTCAATCTGTATAAATGTCCCATGATATTTATCTTGCCAGGATCCGGGACAGGCATCATTTTATATCCAGCTCGTCAGCTGACGTGCGCGGCTACAACCCAATATGAACCTATAATAATATGCATTTCGACCAAGGGCCTGACACTCTTTGATAGAGAAAGATAGTCTTATTGCGATTCCTATAAGAGGAAAGAGAAAATAGTGCCATGCTTTGTCTTTATCACCGACCAGGCATTTTTTCATACTTAGTCGGGTTATGTTATGGCATCATAGCAAGGAGGCGATGGCGCAATAACGAAATTTATAAGATTTAAAGAGAAAAAAGATTAAGCTGCCATACATAAAACTGTCAATACATGAATATGTCTTTCTCTTACCCCTGGTCGCTCGGTTTCATGTCTAGAACTACTTGTGTATACTATGTCTGATTTCGACAAGGTTCGAGATGACGCGTCGCGCACAGTGGGCGGGGCTTTCAAAGGATTAAAAGTCAGTTTCATGTTACCCGGGTCCGTGACCGCCATCATCCTGTAGCCAGCACGCGAGTAGTCGGGGCGCAGGTTCCAGGACAGCGCGTTGAAGTGCGGGAACTGCCACGAGTACAGCACCGCGCCCAGCACCAGCGCGCCCGCGTCCAGCGCTCCCGTGCAGCCCGCCCAGCCCATTAGCGGGGGAATCGCGCCCACTGAAAACAATAGTACATTACTTTACTACAGAGGCTGGGAAGTAAGCGGTTGACGGTGGCGACAACCTCTTTTCACGCCGATGTATGTATAGTGCTTTTCTCAAACATGCAATGAAATAAATAAAGAAATCTCCACGAAATTAAAGTTTTTATTCTAAAGAAACTAAAAGTAAACGAGGCACAAAATATAACTACCACCTATACGTATCTTTATCACACGTGTCGTATATTTTACACATGTAGTTTATCAATTTATTACACAAATTTTCAAGATATATTTATGTATCTTTGATTTTTTCGCCTTGCATCCGTCTGACTAGTTTTAGCCACATAACTAAGATTACATAGTTTTTTATGTTGATATTATGCTTCACATACATCGCTGCCTTAAACATGAAATATAATTAACAGGTATTCATTTAATATTTTCGTCGAAACTCATATTAAATAACACAATCAACAACGCACAATAAATCCAATTAAATAGAATTACAGAATGAAAAATGTTTAACTTTACCTCCAAAACGATTAAAAAAATACCTACGCGTGTTTGAGTAGACATTTTTACCGCTAATATTTAAATGAAATTTTTTAAATCTGTATTTGTAATTATAGTTTGTCAAAGGACTGTCTTATTTCAAACATAGACAGAGAGAATCATACTATCTTCATCTTACACTGGTACTAGCACCCGAAAGAAAAGGATGAGTATAGTTTTTTTTGTTCATATTTACTGCCAATTTGGTTTGACCAACTATACATTTGCAATTCAATATTATTGGAATTTGTTAATAATGTTTTATTAATGTTTTTTTTGGAAATTCTATACAAAGAAAACTGCAAAATATATCAAACAGGGGCGTAGCTAGAGGATATGGCGCCCGGGGCAGTCACTACATTCGCGCCCCCTGACGACTGACAAAAGTTTCCCTGCTGCTGCCTTTTGCCCATTTTGGCGCCCCCCCCCCCCCCTTGGTTGGCGCCCGGGGCACTTGCCCCCCCTGCCCCCCACCTAGTTACGCCACTGATATCAAATATCGTTTATTGTTTTTTTTTTAATAGTCGTATTGACAGAATGTCATTCCGAACCAAAAAGCGAATATATTTTTCATCACACTCACTCAGTAAATGTCACGCAAGCTTAGCGGGAACTATATAAAAAGCGTTTTCCCTAGGGAGTTATGAAGTTTATAATATTATAATTAACAGTTTTATGTCTTTATACTTCATTTTTGTATCGCAAGTGTGATAAAAAACATTGTGTGTAACACTAGGCGTTATAATATTGCAAACTCGAGTCTATAAATCCACACAGTGTGGTGTGGTGTGGTGTGTGTGTGTGTGTGGAGTGTGGAGTTGTAGACCCGCTTATTATAAGGGTGAAAATCGAATATAAGAATGTTTGAGATACATGTACCTACGGTCAGAGCTCGTACTGTATAGATTAGAGATCCATCCATCGCATCCTTTGTATTTTGTATCGCATCCAGTCTATATAAAATAAATAAATAAAAAAGCACTCTCAACTGTGTCAGATTTGTACTTAATGACAGTTAGATTACTCAGAATGGATAGTAAATTGGTAATTCCAACTGTCCTTTCAATATTTGGGATATAAAATCAGAAAATTCTGACATTTTTAATGCAAGTGAGATGTTTATTATCTAGATATTCTGTCTAACTAACCCACAGATCCCAGCTAAGTGTTAAGTATGGACATCCGCTTCATTGGCGTGTAAACCGACGTGTAGAGTATGAGGTTGCCGGCCTCCAGCACAGCTGTCAAAGGGTTGACGTCGAAGTAAATCAACAACCAGTAGCATTACTATTTAGTGCAACTAACCCACATAGTTCATTGGCGTGTAAACCGACGTGTAGAGTATGAGGTTGCCGGCCTCCAGCACAGCTGTCAAAGGGTTGACGCCGAAGTAAATCAACAACCAGTAAGTAGCCTTACTATTTAGTGCAACTAACCCACAGATCCCACCCAAGTGTTAAGTATGGACATCCGCTTCATTGGCGTGTAAACCGACGTGTAGAGTATGAGGTTGCCGGCGCCCAGCGCAGCTGTCAAAGGGTTGACGCCAAAGTAGAGTAAGCTAAGACCAGTCGTGCTTGTGATAGCCGCGAAACTCACTGCGTGTGTTGGCCTGCAAAGAGTTATATATTATATTAGTACCCGTGAAACATAAACTAAAATATCACTGAAGGTCTAATATCAATACAATTATATAATAGTAAATCGTTGAATAAAATATTCTAGATGTTATTTATTCATGGACTAGCAACAAGCACTTCTGAATAGTCTAAAAATAAATAAAATTATATTTTAAGGTAGATTAAGTAATTAGTAGTAGTAGTAAACACTTTATTGAACAAAACAAGTACATAACACAGAATTAATGTTAATAATCGTATATACCCTGCTCACGGTGTTCTTATAAGGCGACTTTGTATCGACGGTAGCTTTTATTTAACTTGCCCTGTTAGTTAATGTGGGATGGTGTAGGTCAAATCTTGGGAAACTAAATTTTACCCACTTCCCGATTTGCGATTGAAATAAAAATTTGCATACATATGTATAAGTCGGGTGACAATGCAACCATCAAGCTGATCTGATGATGGAGACAGGAGGTGGTCATAGGAACTGTGATAAAACAACGCATCCTAATTGTGTTTGTTGTTTTTAGAATTGTCTCCATGAGTATTAGTTGCCTGTGGTAAGAAAAGTACAGTCAGCGATTAAATGCTTGTACTATAAATGAAATGTTTGTCAAAAACTTATTTGTCCCTGGTACTAGGCACGAAAGGTTGTTTAAGTTAGTATGGAACTTACTCTAACAGCCCCTTGACTAGCACTCTATTCTTGGTCCGGGACATCTGCGCGTCGAACGGAACTTCATGGAACTGATTGATAGAGTTAGCGGCGGCGGAGACTAGCCCGGTGCCCGCGGCGCACAGCGCGAACGTGGTCGGGCAGAACGGCGCCGGCGCCAGCGCGTAGCCCGCCATTGATGTCATTACTACTAGAGCTGCAACAACCAATCATATGGGGTTATAGTGGTTAAACATTGTTCTGGACTGCAAGCAGGTAGTATACAGGAACAGGTACCTAGTGTCTCCGTGTACACTAAAGGAGGCAGTAAGCAACCTGAAAACCTTGCCAGGTTTTGTGGAGGAGCTAGAGTGGTCATAGTAGTGCTATCTCGTTTTTCACGCAAAATAGGCACAATGGTTGTCGATTTGCGGAAAAGGCCTGGGTTTAAAATACACCAAAAATCTAAAAGTAAAAGTCTGTCAGAAGTAAGGAATTTGTTTTGCCAATATTATAATTTTTGGGAACAGACAAGACAAATCAAAACCTAAATCTGTGTATAACCTGCTAGGCTAGAAACATTCTATTATTATTATTAGAAACATTGTTAAAAATTGTGTAATGTCACAGAATAACTAATAGTACTACCGTACAGAAAATTCACTCCTTCACAGATTTAGGTATAAAATTATACCTACACTCGCCGCCTGCAAGCAAAATTGAAACTTATAACCGCGCACGAACCGTGAATCTTCTTTGCGCGCCGCAGTTTTATGACCGAGCTGCGAGTGTCGGCACGGGGTTGTCACTCGACAAGTTTTTGTACCTATACCTACTGATTTATTATTTTTAAGATAAATATGTAGGAATTACAAACGTTGATTCTGTAAACATAAAATTTTTAGCCGGAGATAGTATTTCTGATTCTCACGGTAAGTAGGTATGCCTCAGAAGTACTTATTCCTTTGAAAATATGTCGGTCAATATAGTCCGGAATTTAAAAAAAATATGTTTTTTCTGCTTCCTTGTTCTTCCGTTTATTCAGACATCCGTAAACAGAACATTATCTTTTATACAGATTAGATCGCGATTTAGGTTTCGAAGCCATTGTAGTACTATTAGTTATTCTGTGGCCATTGCGTATTTTCAATTTTGCGCGAGCGCCACGTGACACGACTATCGTGCGAGCCGAGCGGCAGCCCACTGCCATACACCTTCCTGGGCGGTGCGCCGGCCAAATATACCTAAACTGCGCAGTGACACCCCCCTGGTAATGTACGGAACCCTTGTAACGCGAGTCTGACTCGCACTTGGCCAGTTTTTTTTTTATTCTGACTTCTAGGCCAGATTTTTTTGTTTTTAATTTTAGGTGTTTGCCGTTGCTGTCTAAGAAAAATATTGTGTGCAACGGTAAGTACATAATTAGGTCATAAAATTCTCGGGCCTGTTTTTGCAAAACTCAACTTCGTTTCGCCCTTGAATCAACTTTGGCCCTTGAATTTTAAGAACCCTTATTATATACCTGTTGCACAAAATGCTAATGAATTGTGAATTATAATTATGAATTAAAAATATTTTTATGGCCCTCTTTATTTTAGTAATAATACAGATAAGTATAAGCAAATATAAATTTAGGTAGACAAAGCAACTGCCTTGTCCTCGTTTAATCTTTAATCATAATATAAAAGTTCAAACTCCACAAAATTATAGAATAATTTGTTTAAAATGACTAAGTAATCTAATTATTTAAGATCTAAGCATATGGATTTAGTCTAGTTATTTAGAACTAGCTTTTGCCCGCCACTTCGTCTCCATGGAGTAATTTGGGTAGCTTATGTTTAATTCAATCTGCTTTTTATTGATTCCCTATATATACAAACTTCTAGCCCCCTTTTCACTCCCTTAAAGGATGACTTCTGGATAAAAACTACCCTATGTAATTCCCCGGGACTCAAACTATCTCTATACCAAATTTCAACTAAATTGGTTTAGTGGTTTTAGTGTGAAGAGGTAACAGACAGACACACTATAATATTATTATGGATTATAGATTTTAGATAATCAAACTAATCAAAAACCATACTTACATGTCAATCTAAACTTGGACAGCATCATGCAGTACTGGCCAACATTATTGGTCCTGTCATGAGCCGGGGTCTCCTTCCACACTCGGGTGTCCTCATTCTTAGCCTTCTTCGCCGGAGTTGCCGTCTGATTTTGTGTAGTGAGTGGCAGTTTGCTCTGCCAACTGTTTGACGTTGATATTCTAACCAACTGCTGGGATAAGGTACCATTCTGAAATTAAAAAGAGCCAAGAGACTATATTATTTGTTCTCCATAATATATTATTTAAATTAATTAATTAAAAAAAAATTGAATTAAATATCATTTATTTTCAGGCAACTAAGGAACCTTAGCTTAGCTCTAGCTACCCAAAAATCAGAACTTGCCATGGTCACTCAAAATAAAGAGTTTAAATACAATGGAGAAAGCCTTTGGTAGAGTAGGTCTCTGGGTAGAGGATAAATTTCCTTTAATGTCAAAAGTATTGTAAACAAAGTGAAAGAATGGTAGCAGGCGGTCTAGCATGAGTTGCGTTTTCGCGCGCGAGTCCATACTTGAAGTTGCGCTAGATGAGAATGTAACTCAGGTCAGATTATTGAAAGGACAGAGATTGACATGAGGCTTGTTTAAGTTAGATAAGAAAAACAAACCATTGGGAAAGCCTGTTGACTTTTACGGTTTTTGCATTCCGTATCCTGTGCAGACTGGGCCCTGTTACTAAGCCTTCACTGTCCATCTGTCTGTCAGCAGGTGATTGATTGAGATTTTTTTTACAGAATGTGTGTGTACTTCTATTTGTAGAAGTATATGATTTTTTTTGTAATCTATCTAGGTGTAGAAGTCTTCATTGTGTGAATAGAATAGAATATATTTTATTTGTATTAATTGTACATTGTCATATTCAAAAATTATTTGCAATTAGAAGAACAAAACAATTATTAAACTGATGATACATTTACAAGTCAATATGTTTCTAGTCAGAAAGTATGTTACGGTTTAGTAAATTGAAACTGCAATGTGGATTAATATTGCTTATCACATTAGTATGATTAATATTACTTACACCTATTTTCATGAGCACAGACTTAGTAGATATTCCGGCTACTCCATGCTTAAGGCAGAAGGTGCAATGGAGTACCTTTATATAAGACATGTTGCCCTTTTTAACGATTTTTCACGTCAACATCCTGAAAATAATTAATATGTAAACTATCGCAGACTGCTAACAGCAATTATAAACTATCACGGGAGTGTTCTTAATTTCACAACACAATAGTGCAATTATGTGGCCTACGTACATAGGTCATAGCTTTGGTAATAAATTTGTAAATAAATTAAACAATAATAGTAAAACCAATCGATAAACATAGCAATGGAACACTACACACATTCACTCGCACAAATTGTTAATTAGACGTTAAATAAAATTTCTTACTTATAAAGAATTATGCGACAATTGAGATGTTATATAATATAGTGTTTGTAATCAATTTTTAAGAAAGTTACAAGAAAAATTGATTTTATAAACATTTGAGGTTATTTAGGTAATCATGAAGGACGAGGGCGACACGATAAGAAAAACGTCACAAAATTAGTGAAGTGACAGATGTAGATCAAAGATCAAAAATTTGTATGGAAATATGGAAACGTGATGAAAACAAATAAACTGCATTGTTACCAACTGATAGGAAAAATATTATAAGGCTGGTACGTGGTACATCTATGGCTTACACACTCTAATGGTTCCTCTACACGATGGACCAGCGTAGGTCAGTCCAAGGGACGCAGCTATGCGGTGGAATGAGATAGCAATATCACTTGCTCCCTCTAACGCATCGTGTAGAGGAACCTTCACAACATATTACAACAACATTGACCGACAGTTAAAAAAAATAACTTAAAATAATGGCAACATTTAAAAAGATTCGTAGTGATACCAATTAAGTTTTCCTTGATTTTAGGTAATTATTAAGCTACAACGGAGTAAATCCACTGAATCCCATAAAAAATTGAATAGAAAATGAATAAAGTTTTGAGATGTAATGTGATACCAAATCGGTTATTTTAGTCAGTGCCAGGGGGTATCAATATTAGATATATTATTTAATTTTTAATACATAGCGCAGGAACTCGCCGCTGCCCCGCGCCCTTTCACTGCTCAATGCGCTCCTGGCATCGACGCCTGAGTGCGACCTATTTGCGTGGCGATGGACGGCAGTGTATAATGAATGCCTGAGATTCTGTGAGGCGATGGATGCTAGGTGCTCAACTGTTCCAACATAATTTGTCTGTCTGTCTATTCTAATGTTATGTGATATTATTGTTGTTATAATTGTTGCTGTTTTATGTATTATTATTGCTATTAGTTTTAAGTTTCGTGACGCATTGGTTCAACTGTAATGTCATGTAAACATTCTTATCAATAAAATAAATAAATAATAAATAAATACATATAATGGCAATCGCACATAATGCTTTACTCGTACCGTACTCGTAATTATGTGTGAATGTGACACCGTCGCACCGCACCAAGAATCTTGCACCGCACCAAGGTCATTGTCCGATGCATCCATAAGTAAGAGTGAGAAAGCGATATCTCTTGTTCAATCAGAATTATTTTTATTAATAGTTGACGATGATCCTTATGTCATTATGCAGCCGTGCCATGGCCAAGTCATTATAAGTATTCAATTTCCTTTTTCATATCGTCCCTATACTCTTAAAAGTCTAAGGACTGTCTCATTTCAAACATAGAGAATCATACTTCTTTGTCTTACACTAGTACTAGCACCGAAAAGAAAAGGATGAGTATAGTTTTTATTGTTCTTATTTACTGACAATTTAGTTTGACCAACTATTATGACCACATTTTCGGGAAATTATATAGTTGCGTAGGGCAACATTTCCTTTTTGTTTTTATTTTGATTCGATTGCGATTGGAACACGGAAGTAGTTGGTTTGTTTCTCGTTCTCGGTTCCTTTCGTACTGCATCGTATGAACTCGTTGACGAGCTTATTGTGAAATGTCTAATTGTTTTTTTCGAACAAGAGTATGATAATGAATGTCTAAATTATGGTGATAAACCGTTTGGATCCGGAATAAGAAAAGTAAATCCCTAAATATGGCCTCGAGGGGAGACAAAGGGAATGGAAATGGCGAGGAGCAGATTGTGGAGGTAATTGTTGGCCTAGATTTTGTTGAACAGTTAGGGGATGTGTTTTACGAGTTTGGGTATGTTTGTAGACGTTGGCGGAGGTGTTCCGCTGCTTCATATGTATGGAAAAGCTGGTGGACGCGCACCTGTGTCCGCACTGCTCGAAGCTGTGCTGCTATGCCTGCGTTCGGCGGTGGCTGACGGAGCAGCGCTCGCAGTGCCCTCACTGCCGCGCCTCCTTGCACCTACATGAGCTGGTCAACTGCCGCTGGGTGGAAGAGGTCACGCAGCAGATAGAGACCATGCAACAGACCAACTCTGCCACCCAAAGGGAGAGCTTTAGAGACAGGTCTGTAAACAACTGTTGTTGCTATGGAAAGTATGGAATAAATTACAGTCTGCAGTTAGACTAGTTAGTGTGAAAGGAATTGCGTTATTTCTATCCTTGACCTTTGTTTACAATGCAGAAAGATTGAATCTTATTGTTCCGTAATGGAATGATGTAAGTTGTCGTTGATTGATAATCTTTAGTCAAAATACAAGCAGGGCCGTATTTACCCTAGGGCCAAGGGGGCCATGGCCCAGGGTGGCAGGCTACAAGGGGTGGCAAAACAGGGTTTTTTTCCTTATATGAGATACATTATCATCACTTAATGAGGTGGCGAATCTAACTGACCCGGCATGCCAAATCTTTAAAATATGCCTCCGGATAGAAGAGCGAACTAACAACACAATAAATCAATAACTTAACAATTATTTTTAGATGCCCAACACATCAAGAGAAACTCACAGTATACTGTTGGACTTGCCGCCGGTGCATCTGCCACCAGTGCGCGCTGTGGGGCGGCACCCACTCGGGCCACACATTCAAGCCCCTGGAGGAGGTTTACGAGCAACATGTGACTCAGATCCGAGATGAGGTGTCACAGCTTAGACGGAGGCTCATGGAGCTGATTAGTTTGGTGCAGGATGTGGTAAGTGATTTACTCATTAAAAAATTATTTGTAAAAAAAAAGTATTTACTATTTATAAATCATATGGCAGTTAAACATTGATTAAAAATTAATCAACTGCAAAAACTAACTTGAATGCTTGTTTTTTTAGGGTTCCGTACCCAAAGGGTAAAAACGGGACCCTATTACTAAGACCCCGCTGTCCGTCTGTCTGTCTGTCACCAGGCTGTATCACATGAACCGTGATAGCTAGACAGTTGAAATTTTCACAGATGATGTATTTCTGTTGCCGCTATAACAACAAATACTAAAAAGTACGGAACCCTCGGTGAGCGAGTCCGACTCTCACTTGGCCAGTTTTTAAAGACTGCATCATGCATGAAATAATAGGGTATTTGGTATTTGACTACTAGTCAAATTAGTTTCTTTTTTCAAACTGTCAAAACGATTTTGCTACTAGGGAATTTATAATTTAATTTAATATGAAACACTAGCATGTGACGTCACAATCAAATTACCTACTCTTTATAATAATAAATAATAAATAAATTTTATTTATTTCAAGTAACATGACTCATAAAATTTGTTAGTTTACAATATTAATTCTTATCCCTAATGTTACTCTATTCAGTTTTAAAATACATAAACTCCATCTGACTACACATGGTCCCCTGCTCCCTGGCAACGGGAATGCACTTATTTTTGTGCCACCCTGTATATTCCTTTGCAAGTATAAATAATTGAAAGTTATACAAAAGTGTCACAAATATATTTTTTGCAAATCCTTTGTGTTGAGCAGAAGTTGCTCTCTCTGACCCTGTGACCCCCTTAGTGAATGCATTGTGTTGTGCATGCACAAACATACACTTACATTTAGCAAGGATGTCACTTTGGCAGTGGGAAAATTAACATTTTAGTACAAAAGGTATATCAATTAGCCTCATGCATGAAGTTTATATTTGAACGAAATATGATTTATTCGGATGTTTGTTACCGTTATATCATGTTACAAATGCATTTCCGTTTTTAAATTACCATTTAATTACCTAAAATTATAAATAAAAAGTACAAAAATTTGCCCGCGAAAAGCTAGTGTGTGAAACGCTCGAAACGCCACGTGACGTCACGCGTTCGACAGATTAGTGTCATTAGTAGCAAACGTCAGTTGGGCCGCCCAACGTGTGACGTCATCACGCTCTATCGAATTCGCGCCAAAAATTATGAGCGTTTCAACCGCTCAAAAATTTTCAACATTTTAAATATTTTTTAATAAAATAATGTTAAGGTTTACAAAAGTATTTTTATCATTTCCGGTGTTCCAAAGATATAAATTATGAATCCAAAATAAAAATAAATTCATGCATGGAGCTAATTGACAATGACAACAATCAAATCAATGAATGTCAATAATACTCCTAAATGCATCAACTTCCGTGATCCTAAATTTGCTAGTTTAAAAACGACTATGAAGGCATACATTTAGAAAAGAATATAGATTTTTTTTCTGATCCAATAATAAAGAGTTGTTGGGAAACGTTAAGGGTCAATATGGGTTTGGTTCAACATCAACATTTTAAAACATACGTCAAACCTTAAAATCTAAAACACAAACGTATGCACATAAAAGAAAAAAAAAACATAAAAAGACACTAAAACTAACTAAAAAAAAACACATTACTGATATACTATCCTACTTATACTATCAACCCCATTCCGACCCCCACCCAGCCCAAAAGTGCCAAATATACTAGCGGCATTACCATGCTGGATGGCAAGCGATGCATTTCAATTTTCAATTTCAATTTATTTATTTCGCTTGAACATACACAGTTGTTATGGTTACATGTCATTGGGATGTTATAGGTACATAGTGTAGCTATTAAGTGTTACATGCATGTATGGTCTACCACAATATGGCATGCAAAATCTTAGACTAACTTAAAATAATAATCTAAATAATCTAACTACAATGTTTTAGGTTAGTTTAATTTTTATACTCTATGTTTAGGTAGTTATTTATTTAATTTTAAATTGTATTTCAATGAAAATTCCTTAAATATTACAATCAAAATGTCAAGTTATCAAAATATTCATTCAGATTATAAAATGGTCTTATTAGTAGAAATGATTTTAATTTCTTGGAAAAGTCAATAATATCAATAATCACATTGCCTAATGTCCTCATATATATTAATAAATATCGAGAAATGTTTTGAGAAGTTTAAGACTAGTTGTAAGAAACAATTCTGGGACATGCAACAAAGGTGAAACGAATTTAAAACAGCAAATAAGGAAATATTATATGGCTAAATAAATATAACTACTTTCTTGTTACTAGAAATAGTAAAGATCTGTTATCTGTTCCGTTAGGAGCGCAACGTGGAATCAGTCCGTGCAGCGAAAGACGAGCGCGTGCGGGAAATCCGTAACGCTGTGGAACTAATGATCTCCCGCCTGGACTCGGCACTCAAGGCCAAGCTCCTGACGCTGATGGGCCAGAAGAACAGCCTCACACAGGAGACCGAGCAGCTTGAGCATTTGCTGCAGGAGATTGAGCATCAGCTACATGCTAGCACTAGGTATGGTCACTTACTGTAATATTAGTTGTTAGGAAGGTTTTATAACTAGCGGCTACGGCTCTACAAGGAGGAGTGATGTAAATTAAAAAAAAAAACCGGCCAAGGACTCGCGCACCGAGGGTTCCGTACATTACATAATTTTAACAATGTATTTTTTATGCGAAACGTGAGTGAAAGGTAAATTGCGGTTCACGATTTATGACGTATAAAAAAAAACTACTTACCAGATCTCGTTCAAACCAATTTTTATCATTCTCTTATTTTAGAAGTTACAGGGGGGGCGGGGGGGCACACATTTTACCACTTTGGAAGTGTCTCTCGCGCAAACTATTCAGTTTAGAAAAGAATGATATTGGAAACCTCAATATCATTTTTGAAGACCTATCCATAGATAGAGCACAGGGTTTGATAAAAAAAAATTTTTGAGTTTCAGTTCCAAGTATGGGGAGCCCCCAAAATTTATTGTTTTATTTTTATTTTTGTGTGAAAATCTTAATGCGGTTCACATCTACTTACCAAGTTTCAACAGTATAGTTCTTATAGTTTCAGAGAAAAGTGGCTGTGACATACGGACGGACAGACAGACATACATGACGAATCTATAAGGGTTCCGTTTTGTGCCATTTGGCTACGGAACCCTAATTATATTCTAACTAGATTTTGTAAAGATAAAAACTAAATCGCATATAGGACTTTAGCCTTGAGAATTATCCCAATTTCATAGACAGCTTTGTCTTCATGGTATCAAGACAATGCCAAATGTGGTATTTTTTCGAGATGTTAGGAATACCATGTTGTATTTCCATCAGTTCGATTGCCTCGTAAACTACATGTTATGTCCTATATGTCACTCTCTCATTCATTATTGAGTATTTTAATGAAGTGGTAAAAGAAGGATATGAACTACCATAATAAATTTAACATAAACATTCTTGTCACCTAATTAGGATTAACATTTCATTAGCATAAAAATACAAATCATTCACGCAATTATTAGATTCCAATGCTATATTAGCTTAATATCCATATTATATTTATACAGGTCTGAGTTAATAGCCAAGAGTAGTGACCTGTCGAAGATGATTCACCAAGTGCGCAAGAAACCTATGGCGAGCTTTGTCACTGCCCCAGTACCCGCGGATTTCCATAGGTAAGTAGTTATGACAGCAATGACTTCCGTGGTGATTTTGCGTGCTTTTTACATGTTGTGTTCAAAGTTAAAAATGCGTCATACTGGTAACATTTATCTAAATGTAGTCACGAAGACGCCGTCTAAAGTGCAATGGCGTAATCTAAACGGATATTGCATGCATTTTAGGGTCATTAGCACAAGAAAAGTCTTGACAGCACGATTCAGGATTTTTACTACGTAGAACAGCGCCATCTAGCGTGTGATTTGTACACTTTGAGGTCATGACCGGTCATTATCTCAACAAAAAATTACTAAACAAATATTTTTTCTGTTTTTGGTCAGGGGCCCTTAAGGTGGTTCGACTAGGTTACCCAAAGCTTAAACCCCGCTAGATGGCGTCACTTTCGCAAATTTTCAGGTTTTATTTTTTTGTGGAATAGTGTTGGTATCTGTATACTTAAAAGTATGTTTAGCGCACTCTTTACATAAATATTGAACTATTATAATAAACATTGAATACTTCATTAGTGTAAAAAACACTTTTAAAGTCGACAGAGTGTTTCTGTCATGCTATTTCCTACTATTACTCACACATGCAAACAGTGTTTTCGTGATTGCTTGTAGTAGACAATTTCATGCAGTGTAAGTATGCTGCAATGGCGTTGCGGTATGTTCGTGGAAATACGTGCAAGAGGATTCGGGTTCGAGACTGGTACGTCAGGGGTACTTTTTTTTGTCCTTTTTGTGTTATCTTATGTTTCTTATACCTTTTATTCTTCGAATTCTTGTCCGATTCCGATATAACCGAAATATATTTCAGTGATATCGGAAACGGCTCTAACGATTTCGATGAAATTTGCTGTAAGGGGTTCGATCTAGCTAAGTCTTATCTCTGGGAAAACGAGCATTTTTGAGTTTTTACTTATGTTTTCTTTTTCTCCTAGATATTCAGTATTATTAATAAATTAGTTTATAACGTTTTATAAAAATATGTGACGTTTTGAACTAAAAGGTACCACATTGTCGGTTGTCGATTAGGTTGATTTCATTTTGAAGCTTTATGGAAATATGACAACAATAAGTAGGTACCCGTTTGGTTGAAAACGCCACATATATTGAAAACCTGTCTTTCACAAATCTCACCTTTTTGGGTTCTTCCAACTCAGAAAGGATGGAGAATACTGACGATTCTTAGTAGCACTAGCCCAAGGAAGTCCAGGTTTGTAAGTGTCAGGTATCAGTTTTTTTTTAAAGCGCTAAATATAGTTCTACAAGTAAAGCAATCCCTTACTGCCCAGCCTCTATAGTATTTTTCAAACTGGAAGGGTACGATGATAGATTTCATCTCCATACAATTTATAACCTAATAATGCCAAATGTTGCAAAATTATATTGAATTGAGATCTATCATCGTACCCTTGCAGTTTGAAATAGTTATTTACGATACAAGTGCGGAAAAGAGAAAATTCGAAACGAGTGGCGACAGATTAAAACACGACCGCAGAGAGTGTTTTAAATCGACACGAGTTGCGAATTACCTATTCGCACGTGTATCGTACAACGTTTTACAGTACATATGGCCCTTTAAACTTTCGACATATGCATGAAAAGTGCTCTTTACGCACTAGGGCGAGAAAGTTGCACCATATGTACTGTAAAATACTTTTTAGTACATATGGTGCTACATATACGTTACCGCCCTAGTGCGGTAATTAGTACAATACGTGCATATGTCGAAAATGTAAAAGGCCATAATTATGTACTGTAAAACGTTGTACAATACACGTGCGAAAAGGTAATTCGCAACTCGTGTCGATTAAAACACTTCCTTCGGTCGTGTTTCAATTTATAGCCACTCGTTGCCAATTTCCTACTTTTCGCACTTGTATCGTAATGTACTAATAATAAAGTAGTAATTGTAAAATAAAATTAAAACTTTTTTATATTATTTTTTTTTGGATTCAAGTAGGTACAGTGAGTAATAACATTGCATGGCCTTCTAATTATAACTATTATAGAAAACGGGATATTTATCATGTTTATTTATATTATTTATTTCTCGATATTTTGGCCGGTCTTGCAAGACCAGTCGTTGTGGAGATCCCTGGGGAGGCCTATGTCCAGCAGTGGATGTCTTGTTGGTGTAGATGGATTCACACAACAAATGAAATAACATTTTTTCATATTTGTTATCCGTAGTTGTCCCTGTACCTGAAAGAAAAATAATATCATGATAGCACAAATTCTCTAATGTTATAGGAAGAAAGATGAAGCAACAATATGGATTCTAATAAAGTTATCATTTACTTACCTAGTAATAATTGTGCTTTTCATTCATAGACAAAATTCCATAATTTTCATCCCCAGGAAATGTTATTTTACTTTATTGCAGTGAGGATGTCCTGATTTTTTCTGGCTAATGAAGGAAAACATTTTATTTCCAAGAATGCCTCTTCATTTTGCACAATACCTAAAAAAACCTAGAGTTAGTGACACATTGACTATTCGGCAACCAAAACAGTAATAATTACATTATATAGGTATTGTTCACTGCTTAAATATATCTACCATTACGGAAGAAGTGAGAATTATTTTCTAAAAAGATCGGCACGAGAAAATTACAATGTACAATGAAGGAATGAAACTGTACCTACCTTACGAAACTTCACCATCATGAATTCCGCTTCAATTGAGTCTGAATTTTTCTGGATTTTCGCAGACCAGAACACCGATGATTTTTGTAACTTGATTTAGACGTTGCTACATATATTATTATACTCTTTGCGTTGCTATCATTTTCAATTTATACAAACAAATTGATGTCACAATAAACATGACCCTATGTGTCAGTGTCAACACTGTCAAATAAAAATGCACTAAACATGACGCCACTGCAAATCTTGCCAGGTCGGCCAGGCAACGTCGCCAACGTCATAGAGTGGCAACGCCGCACGCAACGTATTTGTACACGACATTTGTGACACACACATACGTAAAATTGATGAAAAAATTACGTTGATTTATGTATGATTTCTGTATGAAACAAAGTTTTTCTATTAATTTAGCGCAAACGAATATTCGAAAGTAGATAAATGAGCAAATATTTGTGTAGTAATAGTGTGTAGTGCCTTAATTAAAGCAGATTGAATTTTGTATGAAAATCGAACCACCTTAATGTCATTCATTATCCGCATTTATCTTTATTTGGTAACTAAGGGAAAAAGTAAAAAAAAAACGCGCCCAACGTGGGGCTCGAACCCACGACCCTGAGATTAAGAGTCTCATGCTCTACCGACTGAGCTAGCCGGGCTGTTGGATGAGGTAACGAAATTAGCCATTGCTTACATTAGGTCACCCAGGATTTTTGGAATTGATTTAAAAAACCGGACAAGTGCGAGTCGGACTCGCCCACCGAGGGTTCCGTACTTTTTAGTATTTGTTGTTATAGCGGAAAGAGAAATACACCATCTGTGAAAATTTCAACTGTAGCTATCACAGTTGATGAGATACAGCCTGGTAACAGACAGACGGACAGAGGAGTCTTTAGTAATAGGGTCCTGTTTTTACCCTTTGGGTACGGAACCCTGAAAACGGTTGTCAATGTTTCGTCGAGGCACAAATCTACTTTATCAGTGGTGCTTAAAATAATGTTGATATTTATACTTCTAAAATACTAACGTCCTATATCGTTAAATAATTATTTGATGTTAGTATGTCTCACAACAGTTTAAATTCGGTCCTATATCATACATCAAAATTAAAATAATATCAGTTTATGTACTTGTTTATGAACAATTGGGTTGGTACGGTTAAAATTATCTTTGGCGACCTTGACACTTGTCATGCGACATGCGTGCGTATGAACCGAATTTAATACTCGTAACGCAAGTAAACTTCCTGTTGTCACGCGAATTTCGTACACGACAAGCAAATCAATAAATGTATCTAAATGGTGTCAATGAGAGGTATGCAAAGATTTGTGGTTGGTATTTCTTTCTGTTGATCGAAATTTTATGTTAGTATGTAATCTTTACTAGTTTTAAAACTTCCAAACTAGCCACTTTACTAAAAGGTTAATAGATGCACGGTCACAAAATGCTTGCTCGAAAGAAATCGAATCTTAAGTACAACAAATAGGCCTGGGCCTCGGCATACTTTGCGTTAATTGATAATGTTTTTTGTTCAAACAAAACCGTTTTGCATTCATGTTTTAGATTTCAATACCTATATTTTTGTCACTTAGTACCAAACAATAGTAAACAAGTAGCTGGCAGCATTCAGCGTCCGATAATTTAATAGATCGGTGAATCGGTGTATCCTACTGCTAGAAAACGTCCTGCCTTTCGTCCCAGAATAATGCGTAGGGCTACATGCGTAGCGTAGTGCAAGAAGGCCTTTTAGGTTGTATTATTTATTGCTTCGTAACAAGATGCTTAATGCAATAGCTGCATGTCTGTGACTGTTCAATTTAGATATCATAATATATTCTAACGTCAATACACACTCATCTCTCGACGAGAGCCTTACGCCGAGAGTTCGACCCAATCGGAGAAGGGCGAAACGAGACGAGCAAGAGTGGGACGAGAGGGGAGCAGTCATAGAGGTAGAATAATATAAAAAGGAAATGGCCCCTCCCCCATTTGACCGAACGAGATGTTCCTATGAAACTTTCAGTAGGAGTATCAGATAAAGCGCTATTATCGTTTGTCCTTGTCATATTAGTCTCACTTTTCCTTTCTGCCTAAAGTACTTCTAAAAAGTCCTAAATGACGTAGACTTTTTTGTTGCCCACCGTTTTTATGGTGGGTAATAATGAACCCGACCAAATTACGTAGGTTTATGGTATGTTGTCAGGAATGTTAAAACGTGTTTTTAATTTTGTCGCATTGCATATGTTCTGTCCCTCAAGGGCGCACGCGTTTAGCACGTCTATGTAATGCTAGGTGTATGGGAGCAGTACGCACTCGTTCTCGGCCTGTTTCGTGTGTACTGCCGCCATTACATTTTTGTTATTTTCAAGCAAAAGGTAACTTAAGTTACGGCCATAGAGATGCAATTCGAAATAGTTCTTATCGATAACCGACGTACCTTTTTTCTTAAAACTTTTTTTTAAAATTCACTATAAGTATTAGTACAGTTTGTCTGTTTTGAACAGCGAGATCGTCCCGAGTTACGACAGCAGCACCTTCCCGCTGACCAACTTCACTCAACTCCAGCACGCGGCCGCACCCGTATATTCTGCCCCTCTCCACGTTAACGGGCTATGCTGGCGTCTGAAGGTGTACCCGGATGGCAATGGTGTTGTACGGGGGAACTACCTGTCTGTGTTCTTGGAGCTCAGCGCCGGTCTACCAGAGACTTCCAAGTGAGTTTACTTTTGGATTTCAACTTTTGTGATTCTATGACAGTCTTTACCTATTCACTACGGTGTCGTACTTTGCGCCACTCCACGTCAACGGGCTATGCTGGCGTCTGAAGGTGTACCCGGACGGCAATGGCTTTGTACGAGGGAACTACCAATCGGTGTTCTTAGAGCTGAGCGCTGGACTGCCAGAGACCTCTAAGTGAGTGGTGAACTTTTGTAATTCTATGAGAAACTTTAGAAAGGACTATGCGTCAAAATGGTCCAAAAAACCAACAGAGTTGAGAGTTCTCATTGGTAGGACTTTTTATCTATTATATTTCATTATATATTGACACCAAGTTGAATTCCATTGCAGAACTGAAATAATCAAGTTTTAATCTATGCGTGCGCATAATATGCGCAGTATATTATACCTACTGATTCCTTCGACCGGTGAAACCATTTGCCGCGCACGGCCGGCGGTGCGCGAACATCTGCCCTGCAGCAATTCGTTTCCTTCTTTGTACTCTATTGCCCAGGTAATAAGGATGACAATTTTAAGACCTAATTATGTACCATTGCACACAATATTTTTCTCAGACAGCAACGGCAAACACCTAAAATTAAAAACAAATAATCTGGCCTAGAAGTCAGAATAAAAAAAAACCGGCCAAGTGCGAGTCAGACTCGCGTTCCAAGGGTTCCGTACATTGTATTGTATTGGATTGTAGTTCGGGCGATTTTCCGCAACTCGACGACTGGCGCCTATTTTGCGTGACATGGGGGTGGGCTAGTCCTGCCAGCCCAGCTCCTCGAGGAAACCTATCAAACCTCAACATCAACTACAATACAATACAATACAATACAATACAAGGATGACAACATTTGTAACTAAAATACCAATATCTCAGTTCTACAATGAAATTCCGCTCAGTGCCCATAGAACGAAATGGAGTACATAGAAATACCTATCCAATGACCTAATTCTCATCTCTGTTGGTTTTCGGACCAGGCTCCATACAAAATTGCCCACGGTCCTTTAGAAATATGCTGTAGTATCGTACTTCGCGCCTCAAGTGAGCTATGTTGTTGTCTGACCATGTACTTGGATGGAAATTGTACGAGGGAACTACATATCTGTGTTCTAAAGACCTCCAAGTGAGTTCTAGCAGACTTTTGGAGTCTGTATCGGTGGCATGGTACTGTGCGACTCTGGACGACAACAGACTATGCCAGCGTTTGAAGGTGAACCCGGATGGCAATGTCAAGATCGTACGTATCTGGCGTTACCACTCCATTCCATGGTATTAATATTTTACTGGAGCCATGAATAAATTTTAAATTCGTTCGCAGATACGAGTACCGAGTGGAGATGCTCCACCAAGTCTCCCGCGACCCGTCCAAGAACATCGTCCGAGAGTTCGCGTCCGACTTCGAAGTCGGCGAGTGCTGGGGTTACAACCGGTTCTTCCGACTGGACCTACTGGCTAGCGAGGGATACCTCAACCCGGACACAGATACCCTTATACTGAGGTATGTATTACGAATTACTTACTCTAGTATCGTATCGAAGAAAGTTGCATGCGAGTTGTCCGATTTCGAAGTTGGCGAGAGTTGGGTTCTTCCGACTAGACATGCAGCGAGGGATACCTCAACCCGGACACCGATACCCTTAATACTGACATACCTCAATCTACTCGTAATACATACTTACATGTGTACTTACTTAGGTATATTACTCAAATGTCCCTTACAACATCGTGTGCGAGTGGTAGGTAGGGACTTTGAGTAAGTGGAAGAAGATGGCACGTTAGGTTGCGTATTTACCATGCTATAAAAAATCCAATTAAATGATTTTAGACATATTTCAACATTTTCTTTGGCGAACTTTTCAAAATGGGAAATTTGTTTATTTAACTCTTGATAAATTTTGTAAAAGTTCCTAAGACGATTACCAACTTTTTTACTTTTGCAACTTGCACACTATTAGTACGAATCGACTATTAGTACAAGACTATAAGTAATTGACAGGTTCCAAGTGCGGCCACCCACATTCTATCAGCGTTGCCGCGACCAGCAGTGGTACATCAACCAGCTCATCAATATGCGCAGCCAGCATATCCTACAAATTAACGATCTCAAAGAGGTGCGTTCTCGTTTCATTATAAATTCGTGGTGTGAATTTTTAGACTCTTAGTAATTACACCTGGATAATTACACTCTTACTCTTAATTCGAAAACGTCCAAAACAATGGACCCTCTTTGCATTTTTTCCTAAACAGAATCATCAATAACTGTTAAGCGCTGTTAAGATTAGAAAGAAGAAAAAAAGATTTAATAATCCATTTTATTATAATTATCGATGTTAGAGAAAATACAAGGAGTGTGACAAGGGTCCTGCAATTTGTACAGCGTCACATTGTATGGGAAAACAGCAGTATTTTAATAGAACATGACACACGTCAACTGTCATCCAGGCCTTCCGCTGCTTTCCAGGGATTCATTTTCTAACAAACCTCGACATGAAAGAAGAAAAACGCCTTATGAAGTGTTCTACATTCCAATGTTTACCAATTGTTTTTCTTCCAGCGCCTGTCGCTCGAAATGTCCCGCAACTCAATGGCGGCCACCCGCGCACCGACAAGCGCTACTCCAGCGTCGCAGGCCTCCGACACTGACAACCCGGCGCAAAATAAGCCCGTCGACGGCAACGCCGTCAGCGACGCGTTGTTGTTCGCTGGACAATGGAAATACTCGCCGCACGCGACTGTCAGTGGCCAGCGGCTCATGAGCCCAGGTTGGTTGACAACAAGCATCCGTGACCGCGGCCCCGATTTATTTTTCGGAAAAGATAAGCAAAGATTGTGAGGAAGTTGGGTGTCAGCGAAATTAATCCTCAAATTATCTATCAGGATCCTTGACGCCGGTACTGTTTGAAGAGTCCCGCAACAACGACGTGTCGTCCGCCGGCGTGTGCGGCTACGGCGACTACGGCGACCGCCACCTGCCCGTCAACTTGCCGTCCACTTCCAGGTATTGTACTTTTGTCAGGATCCCTGTCGCCGGTACTTAGACTCTGGCAACTACGACGTGTCGGATAGAAATGGCATATTCTTTTTTTTTCAAAATTGAATGTCAGTAATTGTTAATTAAAAAGTTAGACAAGTTCTTCTGAGGAAGCGTTCAGGTTTATTTATTGTAGTGAGTGTTTGTTGGTCCAGGTCGGTGAATTCCCTCGGCTGCAACGGCGGCGCGGACAGCATGGCGCTGGTGAGCCTGCACACGCTGCTGAGCGCCGCCGCGCCACCGCGGGCGCCCTCGCGGGTGCCCAGCAAGCTGCCGCGCCAGCACCAGCCCAGCAAGGACGAGCTCGCCAGTGGGTATCCCGCTCACTACAAATACAAACTGACAGTAGGGACCACGAGCCAAAACGTTTTACAACCGCCTAATCTAAAATAAGTTTTTTGACAAAACAATTACTTTTGATACAAGCTATTGTCGCTGACTGTACTTTCAGCTGGCAACTAAAACTCATCGAGATAACCAGCTCCATGTTAGCATATTATTGAATTATCTTCGGTATTACGGAAGTACTCCAAATTTCAACTGGATTTGATATACATTATACAAGAGGTTCAAATTTAAATTACAAGATTTGAATCAATACAAAGAAACAAATTTACGCAGGGAAGCTAAATAAAAAAATGTAAAAAAAAGGTATCTATTAATCAGCGTTTAATTACAGCAGTGGCGTCAGTGCCGGTGTCCGAAGCCCCCCACACGGAGGCGGCGCTGTGCGCGTCCATGTCCTCGCCCGAGCTGCACGCGTGCGCGGGCCCGGAGCCGGCGCCCGAGCCGCGCGAGCCCGCTCCGCCGCTCGCCTCCGAGTCCAGCAGCGACGCGGGGGTCAGTACCACATGTGTATACCGTGTACTCGGCCTCCGTGATAGACAGTGCCACACACGGAGGCGGCGCTGTGCGCGTCCATGTCCTCGCCCGAGCTGCACGCGTGCGCGGGCCCGGAGCCGGCGCCCGAGCCGCGCGAGCCCGCTCCGCCGCTCGCCTCCGAGTCCAGCAGCGACGCGGGGGTCAGTACCACATGTGTATACCGTGTACTCGGCCTCCGTGATAGACAGTGCCACACACGGAGGCGGCGCTGTGCGCGTCCATGTCCTCGCCCGAGCTGCACGCGTGCGCGGGCCCGGAGCCGGCGCCCGAGCCGCGCGAGCCCGCTCCGCCGCTCGCCTCCGAGTCCAGCAGCGACGCGGGGGTCAGTACCACATGTGTATACCGTGTACTCGGCCTCCGTGATAGACAGTGCCACACACGGAGGCGGCGCTGTGCGCGTCCATGTCCTCGCCCGAGCTGCACGCGTGCGCGGGCCCGGAGCCGGCGCCCGAGCCGCGCGAGCCCGCTCCGCCGCTCGCCTCCGAGTCCAGCAGCGACGCGGGGGTCAGTACCACATGTGTATACCGTGTACTCGGCCTCCGTGATAGACAGTGCCACACACGGAGGCGGCGCTGTGCGCGTCCATGTCCTCGCCCGAGCTGCACGCGTGCGCGGGCCCGGAGCCGGCGCCCGAGCCGCGCGAGCCCGCTCCGCCGCTCGCCTCCGAGTCCAGCAGCGACGCGGGGGTCAGTACCACATGTGTATACCGTGTACTCGGCCTCCGTGATAGACAGTGCCACACACGGAGGCGGCGCTGTGCGCGTCCATGTCCTCGCCCGAGCTGCACGCGTGCGCGGGCCCGGAGCCGGCGCCCGAGCCGCGCGAGCCCGCTCCGCCGCTCGCCTCCGAGTCCAGCAGCGACGCGGGGGTCAGTACCACATGTGTATACCGTGTACTCGGCCTCCGTGATAGACAGTGCCACACACGGAGGCGGCGCTGTGCGCGTCCATGTCCTCGCCCGAGCTGCACGCGTGCGCGGGCCCGGAGCCGGCGCCCGAGCCGCGCGAGCCCGCTCCGCCGCTCGCCTCCGAGTCCAGCAGCGACGCGGGGGTCAGTACCACATGTGTATACCGTGTACTCGGCCTCCGTGATAGACAGTGCCACACACGGAGGCGGCGCTGTGCGCGTCCATGTCCTCGCCCGAGCTGCACGCGTGCGCGGGCCCGGAGCCGGCGCCCGAGCCGCGCGAGCCCGCTCCGCCGCTCGCCTCCGAGTCCAGCAGCGACGCGGGGGTCAGTACCACATGTGTATACCGTGTACTCGGCCTCCGTGATAGACAGTGCCACACACGGAGGCGGCGCTGTGCGCGTCCATGTCCTCGCCCGAGCTGCACGCGTGCGCGGGCCCGGAGCCGGCGCCCGAGCCGCGCGAGCCCGCTCCGCCGCTCGCCTCCGAGTCCAGCAGCGACGCGGGGGTCAGTACCACATGTGTATACCGTGTACTCGGCCTCCGTGATAGACAGTGCCACACACGGAGGCGGCGCTGTGCGCGTCCATGTCCTCGCCCGAGCTGCACGCGTGCGCGGGCCCGGAGCCGGCGCCCGAGCCGCGCGAGCCCGCTCCGCCGCTCGCCTCCGAGTCCAGCAGCGACGCGGGGGTCAGTACCACATGTGTATACCGTGTACTCGGCCTCCGTGATAGACAGTGCCACACACGGAGGCGGCGCTGTGCGCGTCCATGTCCTCGCCCGAGCTGCACGCGTGCGCGGGCCCGGAGCCGGCGCCCGAGCCGCGCGAGCCCGCTCCGCCGCTCGCCTCCGAGTCCAGCAGCGACGCGGGGGTCAGTACCACATGTGTATACCGTGTACTCGGCCTCCGTGATAGACAGTGCCACACACGGAGGCGGCGCTGTGCGCGTCCATGTCCTCGCCCGAGCTGCACGCGTGCGCGGGCCCGGAGCCGGCGCCCGAGCCGCGCGAGCCCGCTCCGCCGCTCGCCTCCGAGTCCAGCAGCGACGCGGGGGTCAGTACCACATGTGTACTTGGCCTAACTTGTACTCGTCCTCCGTGATTGACAGTGCCACATACGTCGGCCGTGTCAACATTTACCAAAAGATTCTTCTTTACTTGAGTACTATTAGACCGACGCCTGCGGGCCACGGGACGGCGAGCGAGCAGCTTCGTTTAAAACAGGTTCATTCAAGTCTATACATTTAGATCAAGTTGCTCGGAGCGGGCGGCGCGAGTGTTGGGTGCCCGCTGGCATTAAGACCGCTGCCTTAATTATTCTGTGGTACCTAAGTCTTTCAATCAAACCGTCAGTTGAATTCCTGACTCTTACCTATATACCGAGTAGTGTAGCGTTCGCTACATATTTATTTTTTTGCCATCTATCGGTGGTTTTTGGAACTTCTTCCATATCAACGTAGTTTGCGTATTTCTTCGGTTTTTTTTTGTTGTTTGTTATGTGAGGGCTAGTGGGTTATCGTTAGCGCGGAATTCTCTTAGATGGCGCTTTATCAAAACACATGGAACCTTTTTTGGACTGAGATATTTTCGATGTAGGCAGGTTACAATTGCGTTGAATTTTGAATTTCAATTCTGATTCGGAAAGAAGAAATTTGTTTTCTTCGGAGGACTTGAGATAGATTTTGAGATTGACGTGGAAAGGTCTGTTTGTGGTCCGCGAATATTTTTTAAATTTTTTCCTTGTTTCCGTCAAGTAAACCTTTAATCGAGAGGAACGTTTTCTTCGGAAGTTGCCAATAATAACTTGGAGTGCGCTTTTCTTCCCGTCGTTCCGCGGCCTTGTTGGCCGTAGTTGCCTGCACCAGTACCCTTTTAAGGCCACCGTCGAGCAGTGCTCCGGTGGTACGTGGTGGCAGTATCAACGACAAGGCATAGCCGCCGACGGGCAGTCGGCAGTGGATGGTCGTCGACCGGCGGTCAGGTATCAGACCCACGGAGGACACGAGCCCGCATACTGCGTGGTTCGATAGGTCACGGTACAGCGTTGGTTGGCCGAACGTTTTCTTTGGAAAGGAACTAGCAAATTGTCATCATCTACGGGGAGCTTGAATATTTTTTTAACGTTATGGGATCGGTTCCCGTTTAATAACCCTATAATTGTTCATTGTTATTTATTGTGCCATATTTCTTTTAATTCTGTAAAGCCGCTGTTATCCGTATTCCGCATTTCTTTACGGCATTTTCAAAATTCTAATTGCCCCTAATTGTCAGGCGAAACTAATATTCGGCATTAAATTTAGGCACCTATCACCCGTTGAAACAGCCATTATCGTCCATAATCTCCATCTGATTAATCCATTTCTTTCCTTCTACAGCTAAATTTATACGCCGTTATCTTTCGCACGTACAACAGTTCACGCCAGTGCGGAAAGCGGACAGTCAGAAAAATAATTTGTATTGGTTATAATAATTTTTAAATTCCATGTGTAGATTTTTTTTGGTGTTTTATGTTAAATTTAGTGAAGTGCTTAACAAATTATACGTGTTGTGCAGAAGTATTTGTTTTACTGCAGTAGCTATTATCCTACAGACAACATCACCAAATACATAGTCGATTTCAGTTTAAATATTTATAAACACGTACCTACACATTTTTCAATTCGTTCTTGTTCTTTGGACGCTAAATTTTGTTAGCCGGTTAATGCGAAAACCTTGATGAATCAATATTAGGGATTAGGGATATGTACTAATTATTCTGCATATATTTTCCTTAGGACCTGATGTTCAGCGAACTGGAAGTGTTCACGGATGAAAATAATCCATGTCACGCCGACGACAACTCCAACGAAGAGAACGACGTCGACGAGGAAACTATGTCGGGTAAGAATAGCTTTAAGAGTATTTTAACAGCTCACTAGTTGACCCTTTGACGGCCGAAGACGTCAACTGACGCGCGCAGCTGCAGCCCAATATCAACCTTCGTGCATTGCGACAAGGTTCATGATGACGCGCCGAAGAAGAGTATTTTAACACCTCTTTAGTTAATTTCAGGTTTGTATGTATTCCGTTCCCGATTCTGTTTCTATCTTAAAACGTGATTATGTATATTTGTGCCATTTTCAACCAAAAGGTACCACATTGTCGGTTGTCGATAAGGTTGATTTCAAATTGAAGCTATATGGAAATAGCGCCTTATTGACAACCGACAATAAGTACCCTTATAGGTTATAGGTTATAGGTGTTCGCGGGCTAGGTTTCCGCAACTCGACGTCTTACGATGCGCCTATTTTGCGTGATGGGTTGCCGGCACTACTCCTGCCAACCCAACTCCTCCAAGAAGCCTAGCAGACCCTTGATGTTGCCGACGACTTCTGGGAGAGACCCCGGCGAACCGAGGTATTGTGCCCGGTATTCTGCCACCCCTGGACATTCGAGGATGACGTGGGCGGCTGTCTCTTCTGCCTCCATGCATGCCCTGCAAAGGGGGCTATCTGTAACACGCATGGTTAGTAAGTGTTTGTTTAGTGAGGCGTGGCCAGTTATGGCTCCAGTTAGTAGCCGGAGTTGTGGCCTCTTCAGCAGTCGCAGCCTCCGTGACAGACCTGGGTTGATCGTCGGGAGGGCTTCCTTCGCCTGTCTGCAGGTACCTAGGTTAGTCCAATACTGTTGGTGTTTTACCTTGGTGTTGTGTCGCAGCATGTTCCGGAGCCAGGCATATGGCAGAGGTAGGATTGGCTCCGGTCCTGCCACCTTCAGTTCCGAGCCTCCTCTTGCTAATATGTCGGCTGCATCGTTACCTCGCGAGTTGCTGTGTCCTTTAATCCACTGCAGAGTTACGCTATTGGTGGTACATACCTCTGATAGAGCTTTGTGGCATTCGTAGATTAGCCCTGAGGTCAAAGTATAACTTTGCAGGGCTTGTAATACCGACCGACTATCGGAGAGTATGCGGATGGGGTAGTCCAGTACTTTCCTTGAGACGATTGCGTGTGCTGCCATTATGATGCCCATACATTCTGCCTGGAAGACTGTGTTATGTGCACCAAGTGGTGTCGAGATGTGTATGTTTAGGTCCTCTGAGAATGCCCCAGCGCCAGTGCCTGACCTTGTCTTTGATCCATCCGTGAAGATTCTCAGCTCCCTTGGGTTGAGTCCTTCATGGGGTTCTTCGTGTAATTGTATTTTGTACTTTTTGTCGAAGACGAATTGCCTGGGTATCCTGTCAGTCACCGCCTCAATTAGCGGTTCCTTACCTATGGCCTCGTAGAGGATCTCGGTGTGTGGCACCCTAGGCGGTCTCCAGAGATTAGATTTTTTGAGACGTACCGCCGCAGCTAGCGCTTCCTGTTGTATAAAGAGGTGCAGCGGCGGCAGGCCCAGTAGGGCTTCCAGGGCCGCAGTTGGTGTTGTTCTCATGCAGCCCGTGGCCGCCATACAGGCCAGCCTCTGGAGTCGTTGTAGTCTAGCTTCCACTGTGGATAGTTTGGTGCGTGGCCACCATACTATCGCGCCGTAGCTTATTATTGGTCGTATGATTGCCTGGTAGAGCCATAGAATTATCCTGGGAGTTAGTCCCCAGGTTTTACCAACCATTCTACGACATTGCCAGAATGCGATTGTAGCTTTGTCAATTTTGCTGTTTAAGTGATTGCTCCAATTTAGTTTGCTGTCGAGTATTACCCCTAAATACCTTACCTCTGCAGATAGTTGGAGTTCTGTATTGAACAGTTTGGGAAGGCGGTAATTTCCCAAATTGCGTTTGTTGGTGAACATAACCAGCTCCGTCTTGCGTGGGTTGACTGTGAGTTCGTTGTTAATGCACCAGCGCTCCACGATGGCTAGTGCAGAGCGGGTAACCTCGCACACCGTACCTGAATGATTGCCGCTCGTTAGTATCACTATGTCGTCGGCATAGCCGATCGTGTAGTAGTGATTGTTGTTTAGTGTAGTGATCAGGTCGTTCACCACTAGGTTCCATAGAAGTGGTGATAGGACTCCGCCTTGGGGGCATCCCTTTGCCACTAGTGCCTGTTGTGTCTCACCTGTCCCGAGTTTGATGACTCTCTGGCTCAACATGTTGTTTATCCATTTGGTCATAACTGCATTCGCACCGTGCCTTACCAGTGCTGCTGTTATGCTGCTGAACCTGGTCCTGTCGAAAGCTCCCTCTATATCAATAAAGGTTCCTAAGCACATGGACCTGCTTTTGATCGCCACCTCGATTTTGCTTACCACTGCATGAAGTGCCGACTCTGTAGATTTGCCAGGGCTGTAGGCATGTTGGTTGGGATGTAGGGGCACATTACTTAGCACCCTCTCCCTCAGATACCTGTCGCACAACCTCTCCAAGGTTTTCAGCATGAAGGAGGTCAGGCTAATGGGCCTAAACGATTTAGGATCCGAGTAGTCGCCTTTACCTGGTTTCGGTATGAACCCTTTTGGTTGAAAATGGCACATCTTAGCTCATAATTAGAACTTTCCCATTTGTAATCCGAAAGATTTAAAACCCTCATCGTTGTCCAATCTGTAACCACAAAGCAACAATAACTCAAATGAATCTCCCGGTTCCTCACTTCGCTCATCGCGTATGCTCCACTATAAGTTTAAATGTCGTTCTATTATGATAGGCTTAATTCATCAGATTTATTTATTTTTGAAATACATCATTGTTTACATATAAGCCGGAATTTGCCAGGTAATATTGTACGGGCTATAAAGGCTGTCAATCCAGGCAGCGATGTGATTACAGTTTTTTTTTTTTTTAGATAAATAAATGTAGTTTTTTCTTAAGAAAACTAAACTACATATGACATTTATTTCAGTTTATAATTTATATAGTAGTGTTTTTATTTAAAATAAAAACAAATAAAAGTATTTTCTGTAAATAATTTAATTTGTTCTAATACTTCTAACTACATATATCACGTAACCCGACTTTTCGTTAAATTTCCTCATTTTAATATATACCCATTCAGCTTATGGCTCTAAAGCAAAACATCGGGTGATCCGGCGGGGCTATCGAGACATTCTGAGATTGACACACGCAGTGACCCTTTGATAGAATTATTTTTGAACAATTCATCACTGATAGAATTATTTATAAACAACTCTCGAAAACGGAGCATGTTCGTCAGAATTGTCGTGAATGGGACACACGTGGGTCTGTAGTGCAACGAGCTTGCGTAAACATATTTTCTATGATGTTAACCTCTTCGCCGCCATTGACTTGATATAAAGTCAGTACATTTCGTGTCCCACGCGTCACGACTTGATATGTTATACGGTTTGTTTACGTGCAATTTTTGACATGGCGTTGATGACACTTTATTACGTCATTGACGTGGCGGCGAAAAGGTTAATATCCAGAAAGGTTTATGGAGGCTGCGTTTGTATGGAAAGTGGCCACGTGACGTCGTCCCCTTTCGTCTTAAGCGCGTCGCGACTATACTATCTACAGGTTGAAAAAAATCAATGGGCCCTGGAGGGAAAGTGCCTTTAAACCTTAAGTTAGCTCATTTTACTTAATTAACTGTATCGACTAGTAATTCTTAAGGCTGGCGTCCACTAGACTCGCCGAGGCGAATCGAATCGAATCGCAATTATTCGCCTTCTATACATTTACTATGAATGGTAAATTCGATTCGACGCGCCGCGGCTCTTCGTCAATAGACGCAGTTTTATAGTAAATGTATAAAAGGCGAATTATTGCGATTCGCCTCGGCCAGCCTAGTGGACGCCAGCCTTTAGTCGGTTCGATTTAGGGTTTGCTTTCCCGGGAATTCCCGGTTCTCCCATACAAACTCAGTACCGGGAGCAAACCCTAGTTCGATTCCCGGGCGAGACAAGCGTATTTAAAAAATCTTTGAATGCAGTTTTGTTTCATTTTAAAAGTAAAAAAGAATGTTTCCTTTAAGTAAAATGAGCTAACTTAAGGTTTTAAGGGACTTTCCCTCTAGGGCCCATAATTTTTTTCCACGCCTGGCGGAGCGCGGAGGGGAGTAACCGGTGGAGTCATTGTTTGTTGCGTCCTTAACCCTAACCTTCCTTCCTCCCCTCCCCTCCCAGACGTGTCGTCGGGCACGGGCACGGGCACGTCGTGCAGCTGGTGCGCGGAGCAGCCGCGCCGCGCGTACTGCGCCTACCGCCACCGCCGCCGCGCGCAGCCCTACTCGGCGCGCCGCCAGCGCCCGCAACAAGACCAATTAGACCAATAGACACGAGGGAACCCCTCAGCTCCCACCAGCGCTAAATCAAAGACAGATTCCCGCCGTCACAGTCCGATATCGTGACGGTGGGGGGCACGCGAATTCATAGTAATCTAGCGCCCGCGACTTTGTCTGCGTAGAATCATTACTTTCATATCACTATTATAGGAAGTTCCACCCTCATTTTCAACCCCTTAAAGAATGATTTCCGGGATAAAAACTAACCTTTTTTTTTCCTTGGACTCAAACTATATCCATACCAAATTTTATTTAAAGTGGTTTAGCATTTTAAGCGCGAATAATTTTTTTCTTGACAGAGAGTTAATTTCGCACTTATAATATCGTTAGGGATATTTGAAACATCAGAAACGCCTGGGAGTTAGAGGTCTATACATTTGGAAGTGCTGGAGTTGAGGGGTTAAATCACATCCCGAAGCCACACGATTGCCAAGCCTCGGCAGTGGATAAAAACGTTTGCGTAGAGATCGATAGTTTCATACTAACATCGGGTTATTTAACCATCGCGCTGAATGCCTAGCCTGGAGTTATATAAGAATATGCGGTCGAGTGGTGAGGTGACTAGCGTGAATTGGGATGCAGAGGTTTGGTAAACATGAAACGCCAGAGAAATACGCGTACTTATAATTAACTATTGTCGGGTCGGTTGCCCATTACCATCTGTCACCGTTGAAGCGTTCGCTCAATTTTATTGTATGGAAAATATCATAGTTACTCGAGTTTGATCAGTTCGCTAATTGTGATTGGTGCAACTGGTCCTTAGTCCGATCAATATTATCTGGCAATTGAAAACTGATTATACATTTTAACATCTAAATTCGATTCAACAATTGTTTTAGCAAGCAAAGGTAAAGAGGAGGTCGCTGTTATGTTATGATATGATTTTTAATATCGATTACTTATTAGACCCACTGCACCATCCCACTAACCCGGGGTTAAGTGGGCGAACCGTTAACCCATTGTCATATTGTATTGGTAACCTTGGAACTCCAGGTTTAACCGATTAACCGCGGTTTAGTGGGATGGTGCAAGTGGCGCTAACAAAGTTAAATTATTTTAGTTAAAAAACTGTGTATTGAATAATTTCGATTGAAGTTCGATACTAGTTTCGAACGACTTATTGTATTAAAGAGCTATAATGAATGGTGAACACCTAACAAGCTGTGTTAATATTAATGTTTTTGTATTTTTATAATTCAAAAAAATTCCTCCGAGATTCCCATAAAATGTTATAATTTCACGCGCTGATGAATGGCGAACTATTTTAAACCTTTGGCTTTACACGGCAAGGTGAAATATTGACTATCATTTATCATTGCTTAAGCTTATAACAAGATTTACAAGCTAATACTGTTAAAGTTGATTATATGTTTTGATAAATAATCCCAACAAATATATCAGACTATCCGACGATGCCATAGAATTAAAGCGATGATATATGTTTAATAGTAAATAATTAGTTGTTATTTCCAAGTGGGGAAAAATACTGTTAATGTTATAAATACAATAATAATATCATACTAGTTTTATTTTATTTGCTATGCTTAAAGTACCTACGTTGCTATAGTGAGTGAGTATCATACAATGGTTTCTAATTTATTTCATACTTTTATGTACAACCTGTACCTGATACGTGACACTGACATGCTCTTATTGCGCTACAAATAAAACCGTGTCAGATATTTTTGTGGCCTTCGTTGTATAACATATTATTGCAGGGGACTGTACTTATTATGTTGATTCGATTATTTCCTTTATTTAAATTTGTTTCTTAAGTTAGGCTTGTATAGTTTTCTTACAAAATTATATAGATTTAAGATTTATTTATTTTCGTAAAATATACAGGTGTCTATAAGTAGGGGATAGTGCTGCCCGGTAAGCAAAATTTGCCTGTGTTGGGCAACACTGCTCTTCCTTAATTAACAGATTGTTACACGAAACATTTTTTTAAAGTACTAGTTTAAGTAATATAAACATGTATACAATTAATTACAATTAATTATTATTACTTGTATGTATATGAAATTTATGTATTTTGAAACCGTGGGTGAATTTGATTTTTTTTCGAATGCTGAATATTGATATTAATTTTAAACTTTTGCAGGATCTATAAAAAATATTATGTCCTAAATAATACACAATGACGTCGCGATCAACTCACCTACTTTTTATGTTTAAAAATAACTGCTATTTACGTTTTTTTAAATAATTATCTGGTTTAAATACAGGATTACAGTGTAATACCCTATTAGTTATACTGGTTTTTCTATATGTAATTCTCGTATCTCGTCGTTCTGTATGTATTTCGTCGTATCTGTACAGGTGAGAACGATATCGAAGGCGCCTGCGCGCTGCCGACCGCGGCCAGCTCCGACATCATCAGCAGACTCCTGTGCGCCGTGCACGGCGTGCCCGAGGCGCGCCAGGACGACCAGGCCACGGACATGCTGCTCCTCAACCTGATGCGGATGAACGGCCTGACCAAGTCTAAACACAGTGAGTTGTGCAGGGACCGGACAACCCTTTCCGCGATAAAACCCTTTCAATACGCATCCCTTAAACACGGCTAACACATTGAAAGACTTTCCCTTTTGATCTGCAAGCCCATTCATACCCCTACCTTTGACTAACCCTTATCGAAAAGCTAACCAAAAATAAGGCTAGCCCTTAATAAGGGTTACCCTTATCTTTAAGCGCTTTTTATAAAGGTTTCCCTTTGCGTGAAAGAGACAGGATTAGTATATATCTACGCTAGTGTATGAAAAGGAAAGAAAATACGTGCCTAGTCAAAGAACGCTGCCGTCGCCGCGGACGATCGCTCGGATTCGAAGTAATGTGTGCTTTATGAACAACGTAGACGACTTAAATTAGCACGCTTATATGCTAAAAGGAAAGCCCTTTATAAGGCTAACCCTTATAAGCAATATGCAAGGTGTTGGTGAGCGGATGATAAGGGTTTTGTAAGGGTATTTGGGCTACCGATTACACAAATGTGTGTATACAAATATAAGGGTTTTTAAAAGCAAAATGAAGAACTGGCAAAGGGTATGGTGAGTTAAGCTTACTCTTATAAAACCCGGATAAGGGATAGCGGGCCGGTCCCTGGAGTTGTGTGTACTACGGCCCCAGCTCGGACATCAGAATCCTGTCGCCAGGATGTCACGAGTGTCACGAGTACAATAGTATTTTATACAATCGTGATATAATGGAGAGCTTTTCAGTCGAGTGCCATGTTTAAGTCAGGTACGAGATTGAAAAGCTTGATTATATCACTATTGTATACAATACTTTTTCTACGAGTCAACAAAAATAAATATAATATGTATGTACTTAGGTAAAAAACCAAAAGTATTCAACTAAGATACGCGAGCAACCGCGATGCTCTCATAATCGCACGCGCCCGGCCGCAGCGGCCCGGATGGCTGGTCAACGACACCTTCTCGTGACTCATGAGGCCCTGGTACTTGCTCCGCGCTAAATTCAATTTTTAGACAGTCTTTTCCTCGATTTTGGCGAGCTGTGATTGGTCAATTTCATTATAGTTGACTAAACCGTATCGAAATGAATTTTATAGTTAAGTCGGGAGCCCATACATGAAAAGTACCCAATTACAGTTTGGTATACGAAATCTTAATTCAACCATTACGGTCGACGAGTAGAGAAAAAAAAAAATTAGAATGTACTAGATTGTAATAACGATTCCTTTTTCAGGTCCAAAACCAACGTCCGAATTCACCGACCCCATCCCCATCCCCACGTCAGACACGTCGACGAAGCGCAACTGGGCGCACTTGCGCGGCGCCGGTCCCGCGCGGAGCCCGAGCGCGGGGGCGGGCGGCCTCACCGCCGCCGCCACCGCCACCGCCACCGCCGGCGTCACGCGCCGCGCCGCACAGCGCGCGCGCCGCCCGCCGCGCCCCGCCACGTCGCCCTTCCAGCTGCGGCGCGTCGCTGACTCGAGACCGACCTGCGGTAACTATTGCGGCAGAAACACCTGTGTTATGCCGGCTGTACACTCTCGGCCGAGACCTCTCGCCGAGAGTCTCGGCACCGCTCCGATCCAATCGGAGAAGCGCCAGACGAGACGAGAAGGGAGCATCATGTACACTCTCGTTCTCGGTCTGTCTCGGGGTGTCTCGCCGAGAGTGTACAGCCGGCATTAGGAATTACTACGTACAAAAACATGCAGACTCATGCATTCCAGCTTCCGCAAATCCATACTCGCATCTAAGACCCGAGCGCAAAAACTTAACATTTGCGATCGCTGGATCTAAATCCACTATTCAAATATTGCGTATGTAATATCACAGAGAAATAAGTAAGCATAGAGTGTCCACTCCATACATGAGTTTTGTTACCAAAACTACTATTACTTTCGTAGTTGACATCTAGCGTCAAGTAGCGGAATTATCAGTACTGCTACTCGACCCTAGATGTCACGTGTGTCGCGAATGATGAAAAGTGTATTGGTCAACAATTTACAACTAATATTTGTAATCTGAATCAGAAGAATCTGAAAATAGAATTCCGGTTAACCCTGTTATATTATTAGCTAAAAATTGTTGAGCATTAGACTTTCCGTTCGTTGCGACATCTATTGTCGAATAGCAGAACTGATAATTCCGCTACTTGACGTTAGATGTCGATTACGAAAGTAATAGTCGTCTTGATAACAAAACTGATGTATGGAGTGAGCACTCTATGCTTACTTATTTATCTATGGTAATGTATACCTGATATATTAACCTGATAAGTTACGTTATGCAGGGGCAGTGGGATGTTTCCTGAGTCCGCCGGGCACGCCTGAGCGCGCTGAACCCTCGCCCGCGACCAGCGACTACAGCTGGCCGTGCGTCGCGTCTCCCACGGAGATAGTCACTAACGTCGACTCCATGCTCGACTACAATGTGAGTACTTTCCTATTTTTGTATTAAAATCAGTCTGGTAGTTGTGTATAACTGTAGCTTGCTTAAAATGACTTTTTATTCTTTTATTTTTATGTAAAATCATCTAATTACCTTTATTGACTTAACAATATAGTCCAAAACTTAACTTTTCATTCAACCTCCGGGCACGGTTCGGGAGCCTCGCGTTGTCGCCTCAGCAGCGGGCTCGAGTACTAATTTATTTGTCCCAAACTTAAGTTTAAATACATACGCATGTAATATTCACGTATACTTTCCTCGCAATCACCACTAAAAGTAGTGTATAACTAGCAAAAATATCCGTTATATTTGCGACTTTCTTCCTCGTTTCCTCATGACTTAGGGGGGGTCGCGATCACATGAAGTCGTTGTTTTGTGCACCGAGGTCCATTTTGCAGATTTTCCCCCTTCCTAATAGGCGCCTGTGTGCCTTCTCCTGGCAGGCCTTCTTTAGAATGTCTACCCAGCGGGTTGGTGAATGTGCACTACCCCCTTCTCCATCCAACTACAATGCGCTTTTCAAAGTTATTCGGCTCCCGTCTGATCTCGTCTGATTTTTGACCTAGGTATATCCCTTTACCCCCTTATTCACGAATAAATATCTTTTATCTTTATTCATAAAACTTTACCGGCCTGATTTAGTTAAATTATGTTTGATCCTTTTCTTACAAATACATAAGTCAAAATGACAGATAAAGACAAACGATTCATAGCTAATTCAGGTCAGTAACGCGTTTATGAATAACGCCATTAGACGCCACGCCTATCGTGTGCGGCGCGTCATCGTGAACCTTGTCGGATACACGAAGGTTGAAGGTTGTCACTGTCAGTTGGGCTGTAACCACGCGCGTCAGTTGACGTCTCTGGCGGTCAATGGGATATTTGCTGGAGCCGACATACTGAGACTGGATATAATGTGTCGTTATAAGCTCTTGTTGTAATTTTTTATTTCGTTTCCAGGACACGATCTTCGACATCCTCCTAAACAGCCTGTCGATCTCGTCGCCTTGCGAGGCGCGTCCCGCCACGCCGCCCGTGGCGCCGTGGTGCCCGCCGCCGCCGCACAAGGACGCCGACGCCGAGTGACGGCGCCCGTGCACTCGGCGCACTGACTCTACGTAGAACGGGACGTCTGACAACTGAACAATTACCTCTTGATATCTTCTTAAATAGTCTGTCGATCTCGTCGCAGTGCGAGGCGCGGCACGTTACGCCGCCCGTGACGACGGCGTCGTCGCGGCCGCGAGTACCAGCACTGGCTCTAATGGGACTGATAAGTCTGCCAAGTGACAACCATCTCTTTTACACGATGCACAGAATATAAAGAAATGGGTAGTTCTCGTCGGCTACTAGATTATATGCCCATGGATCTAGATATAGCGCTGTTTGGTACGTCTGCCAACTGACAAACACCTCTTTTGCACATAGGTTAGAAAGAGGTTGGTAGGTCTCGCCCGCTTCTTGATTATATGCCTGTGGGCCTAGCTATAGCGTCGTTTGGCTAGTACGTCTGCCTATCAAAAGTATCAAACGATTCGATTCGAAAGAGGTGGGTAGGTTTTCTCGCCCGCTATTTGAGTATTTTAGCAGTCTAACGGTCTGGCCACGACATTGGTCTAAGGCGATCGGCGACGGCGACCGGCGATAACTCGCAAAAGCAATAACCCGGCGGCGAATAATGCACGCCACGAGTCTTGTCGCCGAGCGGCGACGCACGCGGCGTGCACCGGGCGGGGCTCGGGGCGCGGGGCGCGGGGCGCGGGGCGCGGGGCGCGGGGCGGGGCGGGAACATTTGTATCGGGCAGCGCGGGCGAGGCCAGGAGGCCACGACTTTTGAGCGGCGCGACCGGCCTAGGCGGCGAGACGGATCGAGCGGGGCCATGCGGAACAAAACTTTTTTTTTTTTTTTGCAACTGAACCCGCGACATTGGCGTTCGCGACAAAATTTTCTACTTGTAGAAATAGCAAGGGTCTAAAGAATGACAAAAATTGAGGCGCTATCAGTCAACTTCTTAGCGTTGTTTTGTTAGACGACCCGCTAAGCAACCGTGCTGTGAATTATTTACACGAGAGGGTATTTATAGAGTAATATTTTTACCTGACATGGATGACCTGGACAGCTTCCTGAACAACTGGCCGGAGGAAGCACCAAATCGGGAGTCGTGGAAATCAAGGGGGGAGAACTTTGCCCAGCAGTGGGACACTTATATAGTCTAGCAAAAAAAAATGTGTACACTAATATCAGATTTTTGATCGTTCGGGGTAAGTACCCTTTATAGATAATAAAAGTTAGTGGAACTGATACGCACAGGCGGCGTGGAAAGTTACAACACGGCCCGGTTACGCTAAAATACCATTTTGTTACCGACTTACTATTTGGGGTTGATATACCCAATAGCTCGGAATGAAATTAGATCAATATTCTTACAATAATAATGAATGTTCGAATAATGCCACGATTGCCACGCTATTGTACTACTACGACGGTATCCTTATCAATTTAAGTTAGGTTTGCAGTAGACGCGCTGCCCATTTTACTCGTAATTTAGAATGAAGGGTTACGCAGCTAAATGTTTTTGGTTCCGAACGCGCTCCAAGTCCACCTAATGTCAAAAAATATCCGCTTGGGTTTGTTTTGTTGATGTTTTTCTGTAGTGATGCTTTCTTTCGTGGAAGTATGTTTCATATACAGACGCTGGTGCTTGCATGTGTTGGTGTATCGCTTGTTTCCGAATTTCTTATCGATATCGATACAAATGTCGTGTCAGTTAATACTCAGTACTCAGGCTTTGAAAACAGTGTTCAAGACTATTCTTGCATTTCATAGCATTTTAAAGACGACCGCCTGACAGTTAGCTGTTAGAGCGAAGTACTCATTATAAAAGTATGGTAACGTTAGTCGCCTCAGGTGACTGGCTTCATACCATCTCATTCTTTGCTTTGCCTCGTTTGTTAAGTTCGTTCGTTTGCGGTACATACTCAGTAGGTTAATATAAGTATGAATTGTCGTTATCGATGACTAGTAATTCACGGTATTATAGTGTATTTACTCGACGGAGCTAAGACTGCGCGATGTGTGGCGAAAATAAATATTTTGTTATGGGCATTTGTTACAAGACTCAAAATTGTAAAAGATCTCTGTTATTATAATTCATATTCAGTATGATTCTAATAAAGTTGATTATATATTTTTAATAATACGTATATTTGAATTATATACTGAATATAAAAATGGTGAATGTCCGAAAATTATTGGTGGTATTTGTTATATTAAATGGCTATATAGGCAATTGATATTTTAACTGTATCCCAAATGTATTTTAAATGTGTGTTGCTTGTATCCCAAATGTTTATTTGATTTGGGTCCTTAGCAAGTTTTCTTTAGTTATATAATAGGTCTAATTGCAATTTAATGTGAAACATAATTAATGTAATTTTTTAGGAAAGCTTATGTGCTCATATTAATTGCCGTCTACAACATTGTGTAGGTATCAAAATTCACTTGACAAGAGTCAGAAGGTCCTCGTAAATTGATAATACCTTTTAAACCATCTGTTACAGTTGTGGTAGTTTGTTCAATTTGCTACCAAATTTCAAATTTTCCCAAAAACACTCGATAAAAATTCTCCCTACAAATTAAATTTCATTGTTTACAGCCTCTTTATGGACGATCGTGTTGGTATTTTTATACACAGAAAATATTATGTATGGTCAACCAATTCGAACTCTGGGCCCATTTGATTCTTGACAATCTGATAGTCTAAGGGCCGGTTGCACCAAACCGTCTGTCACCGTTTTACCGTTCGCAAAATTTTATTGTATGGAAAGTTTCATAGTTCTCTGTTGCTTGACGTTAATCAGTCTGTTAATTGTGGTTGGTGCAACTGGCCCTAACTACCAGAGTTCAAATATCAAAGTTTTGATGGAGACGTAATATAATACGCAAGAATTGATTGATTGATTCAAAGTGGCCAAGTATTGATATTGGTTGACTTGCTGGCAGTTTCATATTCAGGGTTTTTGCACTAAAGGTTCATTGAAATAAGTAGCTATTTTAAGGCCGATAATTTTGTCAAGTTTTGTGTAAGGGTAAATAAAGGAATAATTTTTACGTTTCCTCCTGGCCTTGCGTACTTAGTAGAACTGTGCAGAAAGCAGTAGGTATAATAATGCCAAAAGCCTGACAAAATATCGGTCGTTACGGTATTTCAGTAGGCCGAGCACATGATTGGCGCGACAGTATCTCGCCGCGAGATAGACTACCCGTCTTTTACTAACTGTATGAATTAAAGACGGAATTAAGGACGGGTAGTCTATGTCGCGGCGAGATAATCTCGCGCCAATCATGTGCTAGCCCGGCTGATCAGAATTTATAGTCAATATTCAGTAGATATTTGTTAACTTAACTAACTTAGCGGCTTCACTCACGTGTTTTTAGTCACTCGCGCGACATGTTTCGGAGAGCCTGGGTCTCCATTTTCAAGCACTAACAGTGCCTGAGTGAGTAGCGGTCACGACGGATGGGCGTAACGTACTGCGGCGCAGTGGACATAGTGAGTTCGTGTTGTTCATCGCTACAAGTGTTGGGTGACCCAAACCCGCCATCGCGCGCGCCTACAACAACAGCGCAAGAACTCCCTCAACCGGTTATATCATCGCGCGCTGCTCGCTCAAGCACTGTTAGTGCTTGAAAATGGAGACCTAGGTTCTCCGAAACATGTCGCGCGAGTGACTAAAAACACGTGAGTGAAACCGCTAAGTTAGTTAAGTTAATATGTCTCACGATAGTTTAAGTTCGATTAGATAGTTGTTAGTTTAGTTAAATGATTCGACTGACAAGTTCAAATGCGTGTGATCCTAAAGATTATTGTAGGTGATTGGCATGGCTTCGTATGAACGTCTTTTACTGTTTGGATGTATTCAGACTGCATTGACTGCAATGATAATGATCTAATTATAATTCTAACTATTTTTACGACAACTCTTGTTGTCCTGATATCGAATTAGCTCAGATATTAAGTCCCACGCACGATATTTGGTGAAAAGGGTAGTTGACATAATATAATAATATACTCCGCCTGGTACTCTCTTCCGAGACTCGCGAACCACGTGACTGACACAAGCCTACGTCATCGTGAACCTGTGAACAGCATGATCACAGCATGCAGCACAGTCAGCATGCTCAGCGGTTCAGCATGGTCAGTCACGTGGTTCGCGAGTCTCGGAAAAGAGTACCAGGCGGAGTATATTATTATACCATGGTAGTTGACATTTTTAATGGTATCAGTCGATCAGGTTTGTTTTGAGGATCAAATGTCTGTATGAGACCCATTGTCTTAAAGCAATACAAAAGTCACAAATGATGGTCAAAGTCTGGCACCCGTGCGTTACTGACGAAACGCTTCTAACAAAATGACGTACAATACAATACATGTAACGTCGCTATTGCTTAGAAGCGTTTCGATGTATGGAAAACAAGGAAACTGCGATTTTGTCAGTGAAATGTTGCGTTTATGTATATTGTTGCTATATACAATATTATTTTTAATAAAATGTAAGGAATCGAATGGTACCATTATTTTTTTCCTTTTTGGATGTTTAAAAAAAAAACTTTAATTTTGAAACTGAGGTCTTGTATTTCTTTATTATTCCCATTTTTTTAGGTTTTTAAGTTATTGTGATAAATTGCTCATTTTCTATCTATTTAACTAGATTTTGTTACAAAATTCAACATGTCAACAACCCTAATCATGCCTTTATTCGAGTTACAATTGAAGTTTTGGTCCAGGCTGAATATGAGGTGATTGTCATATTTTCAAATTCCAGTTCTTACTGGGCGAAAAACTGAGCTAAATGCGAGATCCACATTTGAAGCTCATTGTTTAAAATATGTGGCGTTTTCAATCAAAAGGTACCACATTGTCGGTTGTCGATAAGGTTGATCTAATTGAAGCTATATGGAAATAGCGCCTTACTGACAAGCGACAATAAGTACCCTTTTGGTTGAGAATGTCACATATTTTGAATTGCTTCTATAACCTTAATTTTGTTACTCTGTTGTAATAGTTGCAGTTATGAGGAATACATATTATTACTTATGAGTTTATATGCAGCGGATTGCTTAATAAAACAATGGTAACTTATTTATGTCTTTTGATTTCATGTACTATTTTATAACTGTTTTCCACTAGTCGATAAAAGAGTGAATTTTTAATGTTGAAAGTCCATCTCATTAGATTCATGGATGTATTACACTAAGGACGAAATTGCATTTCTGAATCATATGTGATCATCATTCAACCTGTTGTGTTAAACGACTATTGAGCGGTGTCAGCATGGTTGCATTTTTATCACCTGTCATTATTGCACTTACTTATTTGTTAGAACGTGACAGACATGGTGACAGGCGATAAAAATGCGACCGTGCTAAGACCGAGGTTGATAATCAGTGATAGATATTATAACCATCCTTAAATCTCTAACTAAAAATGATCTATATATTTATTTATTTTCACTACACCAGCTGGTAAAGGCTCTCTTGAATGTTCAAAGAAAGTTGGTGAGGCAAAGTAATCAAATGCAAATTTTGAGTTGTTCTCTTGTTTGCTGATAGTATTAACTTTTAAATGATGATTTTGAACGATAAATATTTAAAAACATTAATTTTGAATCGATTTGCTTTGATTTTGTTCGATATTTTACAGTTATTATTTTCATTTTGTTGGTGTGGTGAAAAATGTTTGTGTTTTACTTGGTGACAAAATTTGTTTAATCCTCGTGCCATGAAACCCTCGCAACGCTCAAGATTCCATTTTTCGAACTACTCGCTACGCTCGTGGTTCAATTTTGATATCTTTTGCTTGCTCGTGTATCAATATTAGCACGAGAGGTTAAACGACAACTTTGCCCCCTTGTAAAATAAGTAACTACATATTGTTATTCGGTCAGTTTGTTTCATGAAGTTTCATTCAGGTAGGTCTGTATTACCACTACAGTCTGTAGGCCACTCATTTACTGATAGTTCATGTGCAATAGCTGAAATATGCGTTTTTAACCCTTTCACTGCGAAACTATGACGAGTTAGGGCCGATACAGACGGACTGTAACCCGACTGCAACTTGTATGGGAACTGCATGCCGACGTTGCAGTTGGTGCAGGTCCAGGGTTGCAGTCCGTTCTGTACCGGCCCTTATCATTGCAACGCGCTACGGCGTAAAACTACGAAACGTGGCGTAAGCGTTATGCTACGCTTAATTGTTTAGGGTAGAAAGGAAACAAAGTTCTAAATTGATTCAGTATTTTATTCTATTCCATTGCTCCAAAATATACACAATGACAATGAATATTGTAACGTGAATCAGACCACGTTTGCAAAATGTCTTACGGTGTTTATTTGAATTTCATAGCTGATTACACGAAGGACATGAATTAGATTACTTGAATAAAATTCTCTTGCAAGCAAACACTCGAGCGAGACATGTCTTTTATATGTATGTACCTAACGAGCAGGCGGGACCGCCGGGCGGCGCCGTCCGACCGGTCCGGTCCGATCCGGGCCGCCCCGACTCGCCCCTACCGCCATCTAACGTCTACAGATGTAGTGCATAATTGTTTTCCATCGTATTTTCTCGGAAACGTTCGTATTTGTCATGGCTACTTCGGTCAACCTCAGTACTTTTTGCACCGAGACTGACTGCAATAGCAAGATACGTTCGTACGTTTCCGTGAAAATACGATGGAAAATTATTATGCACTACATCTGTACTTACAATATGATGCAGTTACAATTAGTAAATTCACTGTTCCTACATTAAAAGATATATTTACAAATAAAACTTTAAAGGAACGCTTTGCAAACATTCAACAAACTTGAGATCGCCTTAACGTAAAGATGGTATAAAATTTTCAAAATAGTTAATGAACGAAAGTCTAAAACATCATTTTGCCGATGTATTATTTACAAAATATAATTACAATTTTAAAAGAAATTGTGCCAAATCACGTTTTACAGCTTTCGCAAATAAATAACAATCGAATTTAGCCTAAAATACTTCTCTTTGATAAACAAAACAATAAAAAATAATTGCATTCAACAAAGCTACGATAACAAATTTAATATAAATTAATCATAAAAAGAAATGTACAATTTATACAAAGCTAGAGAATCACTTTTATTATTATCACTGTAGGAGTGTTACGTCGGTTAGTCGATACGGGCGGGCCGCGCGGCCCGGTTACTGTCATACGTACTACGTAAACGTACCGCGTCTCCCATCTCCCATCCCGTACTAGCGCGGTCTGCCGTGGCGGCCACTGCAAACTGCAACCCGTGATCAGGGAGACGCACAACGCACAATGCATACACTATTTACAATACAAGTCGCACTTTGTAATATTTAAAAACTAAGTCAAAGTTTTACAATTTATCCATGTCATCTAAAATATTTGATTAGGTACATAATTTCATTACAGAGGAGACGAGTCTACTAGGTAACTTTATTAAAAATAATCTATTTTAATCTGAGAATTGTGCATATTAAGTCAAATCCGCTAAAACTATTGCAAAGGCAAGTAGGTGATGTATGCTTTTATTTATTTTTATAATTCCTTCCAATAATCGCTATCAATATAACTCGACGAGTACCTATTATGTAATTCTTACCGATAATGCTTAAAGTTACGTGGTGTTATAGTAGCCTGGTCACATGTTCACCCGATCGGGCACATATACTTAAACTAACGTACGCCTGGGCGTAGTATCTAATTAACATTCATTGTATGTATGTACTATCTACTACTAGCACTAATATTAGTTGTATTATGCTCGTTAGCACTATCACGGCGTCTGCAAGCGCCCCACACAACTCCGTACAGAGTAGTTCTAAACCTACACAGGGAGTTGTATGTCGGGGGCGCAGCGACGCTACAAGGTACAGTGCGTTTTGCCTCGATATGGTGCGTAACTCAGTAGTTCGTTGATACATATTCCTTCCATTCCTTTCAGAATCGCGCCTTCACTCTAGTATGCTCCTCGCATTCTCAAAATTGACGATTTCCTTATCATTCTTTGGCATTATTTAGTGAGCTTAAGTTCTCTATTGGGGCAGTGCCACGTTAGTAGTCCGCACCATAATTTTATAAGCTACGTTCGGAGCAACAAATGTTACACTCCATCAAACCAAGCACGGCACTGCCCCAATGCCCGCCGCTGCTAGCTGTCCTTTGGTGATTAAGAACCCCGTTTACTTTGTTTGGTTCTTGATCGTTAAAGGGCGGCTGTTTGTTGCGGCATTCGCCTTCATTTGTTTCTTTCCTTAAACATTTTTACTATTCAAGTACCTAAATTGTATTGCACTGTACTTTTTTTTTCAATGAGTAATACGTTGTCCTATATCTCATATACAATATTAACTTATGTCTTTGTTACTTCAATATAAGTTTCGAATATTTTTATTACTTATGTATGATTTTTCGATATAATATAATGTAAATGACTTTTGAGTATTAGTTTTTTATTTCATACTATAATATATATAATTAGATATTTTTGTGACCTAATCTATTCAGTCAATTGAGTCGAATCAAAATAATAGCCTCTCTCGATGCGAAAGTTCCTGTTAGTCGAAGATATAAATATGGTAGGTACTGCATGTAATCAGATTTTAAAACATATATTTTCTTGATTTCCGGTACCCAAATTTTTGATTCACCCACTTCATTAGAAAAAAAAACTACTTAGGTATAAAATAAACAGCACCACCCGAACACTAGGCACCCATAGTAGAGTCCAGTTAGCGAAGAAACGATGTACTTCGAAGCCCATTCATCATGCGATACTTCAGTCCATTAATGACTAAATATCTAGAAACGGCTAATGTTTTTGTCGAAACCCGTCCCCCGCCGGCGCCGAGCGCGGCCGGGGGCATCACTTCTGTATTTACCGAAAACGCCAGTGCGCCACAAAACATTTACAACCGATGCAGTTCCCGAAAACGATTTCGACCTGCGAAAGTCCGCAGCTTCGATGACAACGACACGCGGCGATCAGTCGTCGGGCGCGGCCTGGCCGGCAGTGGGCAGTGGGCACTGGGCACTGGGCAGTCGGCGGTCCTTTACAAGGAGTGCGCCTCGCGGTAGTGGTCGTGTCAGACGTGGCTCTCGAGCGGCGGCCGCGGCGGCGGCACGAGCGGCGCGCTCAGGTCCGGCGACGACGTGCGCGTGTGGCGCGCACTCCAGCCGTCCTTGTCGAAGTCCTTGGTCCCGCCCACGGTGTGGCGCCGCTTGATGCCGCGCTCCGGCATGCCGTTCTTGCGCTTCAGCTTGGTCGAGCGCCACGCGCCCTCGCGCCTCCTCACGATGTTCCACTCGCCCTTCTCGAGCTTGCTGAGCCGCTCGCCCTTGTTGAGCGATTCGGAGCGCTGCAGGCGCGACTCCACGCGGCAGTTGAGGCTCTCGGAGCGCAGCACGCGCGCCTCGCTCCGCTCCGGATCCCTGTTCAGAGACTCGGATCGTTTCAGTTTGGAGCAATCTACGTCTTTTTCGCTGTCGTTTTCGAGCGCGGCGCTGTTGCGCTTCACGCACTCCGGGTTAGACAGACGCAGACCGTTTTTGTAAGCGGAAGGGTAGAGCAGCCGATCGATGGTCTTGTCGTTGTCGGGCATCGTTTCGGATACCTGCGAGCGGGTGTCGACGTCCTTCTCGTCCTCGGTGCTGCGGGCCTCGTCGTTCTTTTTTGGAATGATGCAGTTCTCCTTCTCCGAGTCGTCGTCGTCCTGGGTGGGCGGGGTGGGAACACGCGCGTGCGGGGTGCGGGGGAGCGGCCAGCGCGCGTCGGGCTCGTCGCTGGAGGAGGAGGAGTGGCGCAGGTCCCTCGCGAGCCACGCGGCCTTGAGCTCCTGCGCACGCGCGGCGGGGGAGACGCGCTCCTCGCGCTCGCTGTGCTCGGACGGGGAGCTCGACGAGGACTTGCCCGAGGGCTCGAGCTCGTCCGGCTCGGGCTCGTCCGCGTACGGGATGCTGCCGTCGTCCAGCGGCGACGAGTTGTTCAGCGTGCGCAGCTTCTGGTCGAACGTGCTCGTCAGAGACGACACCAAATCTCCGGTTCCTACGACAAATCGAGTCAAAAATTAGTTACGTCCGATCGGTCGTTTATTTGGAGATTTAGTAAAGAGAAGATATATTTAGACGACTCGTTCGTCTAGAGCAGGGATCGGCAACCTTTTAGCAGCCAAGGGCCACATAGTAGTTAACGAAATTGACGCGGGCCGCACTATGTTAATATTTATGACTTTATCAGGTATTGTCGTTTGTCTAAATTATATACAAAATAGCCAAGGAGGCTCGCGGGCCGCCTGTTGCCGACCCCTGGTCTAGAGGTACCTTCGGACACACCGTATATTGAAGCGTGTTAATGTTGCACGTTAAGAGCATGACAATGAAGTGAGATGATCGTCGATATGGACATGAATGGCGGTCGCTCGGACGTCGGATGCTCGAGCATGAAGCCGTGCTGTCAGCAGCCGTCGGTTCTAAGCGTTAGTTTTTATCGGAGCCGCTATTTGCTCGCATGATCCATCGATTAACTGGCCTTAAAAACTTGTCAACTTCACCTGACTTCTCTCAACGCAAGGTAAATTTGTACATTAAGGAAATCGTTGGTCGCGTGAGAACTGCCAGTGAAGTTAACTGTTTTTGCAAGAAATTTAGGAGATGCGAACAAATCGCCCGTGTTAACGGAGCCGAATGCGTACACGCAGCACGCACACACTTGCAACACGCACGCTCACATTCCTATACCTTTTAATGTGGACAAAAGAAAGGGATTGCTGTGTCTACTCTCTGACGTCAGTACTGCACACCTAGTGGGGCAAATAGTAGACAGTTTTTATTGACTGGACAAAACGAAACAATGGATATGGCCAAGTCAAACCAGTTGAACGTGAAGGAGCTGTGAGCTTGTTTAGGGATACTCTTCCCATTACAATGACTTGCTCAATATCATGACATTTTTGGGATATGCTTTGGTCTTCTCACAAGATTTTTTGCATAATTTATTCAGTAAATGTAAAACATTCATTATTACTTATTACTGTATTTCACAATGGAAGTGTTTTACCATTAAATAATCCTTTTCCACTGATAGGTAATTGACTAAAACAGCCTGTCTTTCCCTACACATAAAATGTTAACTCACCATCGATGGAGAAGCTCTGTAGTGTGTGTGTGTGCCGCGAGAGCTCTTGGCGACCGCGGCCCAACACTGATATGGACTCCATCTCCACTCTGAAAGCACACAACATGTTAGTCTGAAAATCTGTCGCGTTGTTTGTTAAATCCAAACAATAGTACCTAATAGTTTTGATTTTGAAATTGAAAGATCTGACAGCGGTTTTTTCGTCATAATTTAGGTACTTAACTGCCCTACAAGTTTAAGGCGACATAATACTAGGTTTTTCGATCCAGAGGCCACGGGATAAGGCTAGGATAATGATGTTGATAAAAAGTAGACCTAAAAAGTGATGTTAGCCAGTTGTTATGAATCTCGCGCATAGTTGAATTCCCCAACAATATGATGGATGGATACTAACTTGTTGCCTCCCTGGTTGAACCTATGCGGCAGGCCGTCGTAGTCGGCGAGGGAGGTGGTGAGGTGCGCGGGCGGCGACGTGAGCGGGGAGTTGGGCGGCGAGGCGCCCGGCGACGCCTCGGGCCGCTTCTCGGCCTCCGCCCACTTCTTGCTCTCCGACGACGGCTTCGACCGCGGCTTGCGCTGGATCTTGCGGTTCGCCGCGGAGATGATCGAGGATACGATGTCGCGAGTCGACACGTCTTTTCCTAAAAAAAAATACCATTGTGAAAAATGTGACGACGTCCGATAATAAATAATGAAATTGAATCACGTTAGACCCGTTAATGACATTAATTATGTGTACAAAACGCGAGAGTTTAGAGTGTAATAATTAATAGTACTGGCAAGGCAAGTGACTTTATGCACAGAAAGGGTCTCTTCAAAAGCAATCTTCGTTCTTATTCTATTGTCCCAAAAGCCGTTTTATGCTGAAGGGAAACGAGCGCGTACATAGAGAAGAATTAGCACAGGTATCTATGCCGGAAAATAGTTTTCAGAAAATGAAATCCGGAGGAAAAACGATTTCTTCGAAACGATATTTGTGGGAGCCATACGGGACAAGCTGAAATAAAATAGTGAAGATAGACGACATCCAGGCAAGAATAAGAATTTTCCGCCGAACGTTAAAATGATAGAGACGAATTGTCCTGTTAATAAGTGACTAGTGAATGATTACCGCGGATGTTGGGTTTGGCAAAGGTGATTGGCGGAGAGCCATGTTGGATTACCTTCGATCTTCTTGACGTTGTGGATGAGGAGGTCCCGGGAGGGTGCGGGGGCCGGAGACAGCTCCTCCGCCGTCGTCGGGGGTTCCACTGGGGGCTCGCCTTCCTCCTCTTCGAAATACCAGTCATACTGCAAAAATAAACGATAATTAGGACGAATGCCGGGCAAGAAGTAAAAAAATATATACGTCAGTCAGTAGGTACTTAAAATATTTATGTAGAGGTGAAAATACGTGAGACTCACGTGAGACAGAAAAGACTCGATGATGCGGCACTGACTGGACATGTCATTGACCATCGCGAGCATGTCGTCGCTGGCGCCGCGCACCAACGTTGGTCCAAACACGATGGCCAAGTTTCGCGCTTCCATCTTGTTATATGACGAGTGCGCGACGACGCGACGCAAATGTTCGATCAGGTACTTGAGTGTTTCGTAGTGAGCCTCGGGCAGAGCTTGGACTAAACGGCGTAACTCCCGAGCTCTCTCAGGTGAGCGATCGGCCGCTGAAAATACATGTAAAAAGTTCTAGAAAAATCCAGTTTAAAGTGCTGGTAAAGTAAACTGAACACTTGTAGAGTGATATCCCGGTTTAAGACGGCATTCATCATCGCTTGCGGTAGGTACTAACAATAACCCGACTCGCTACAACTAAGATGAAAAGTCGAGGATCATTGCCAACAATTTGCTAAAATTAATGAGCGTTTGGATAGAAACATTTTCATTAGGTTTTCGACGAACTTCTGAAGAGTGCATGTAGAGGATAATTTGTTACCAGTTGCAAAAAATCTGGTACCATATACATGACCGTAAACTCTTTAGAAATCGTTTGCATGATTTTTTTAATTGCAAGAAGACATCTGGCATTACGGTTAGTGAACAAGTGAGTTATCCTTCAAAAAAATTAATAATTTAGGGCACACGTGTCGGTCGGCTGTTAGGAAGGTATCAGACACAGCGAATCTAATACCTAACTATCTATTTCCTATTTCCTAAGAGCTAAGTGATATCTACTAGAGCTTGGCGACACTGGTAGTTGTCGATGTATCACTGAATACGTACCAGATAACAGACAGATTTTTTTCCAAAAAGCGTTCAATGTTAATATAATATAAAATTAAGTTAAGTACATATGTAACTAGAGACTGATGACCCCACAGTCAAACTCTTTATTGAGTTTTGCGGGGCTATGATTATTGTAAGAATACTCTGTATTTTATTAAATAAATGAAAAAAATAAAAATCGTGCTTTATTCTTACCAATAAAAGCGGGATACATGTCAGCCGTGAGCAGCGGATCAGGCAGCCGCCTCAGATAAGCCTTGAGCAGACTGGAGGCGACGTGCACATCCGCCCACCGCGGGTCGCCCTCCGGCGGAGGCTCGCCGCGGTCCAGCGCGGCCGCAAGCGCCGCCACGCCGGCCGCGTTGCCCGGCACGCGGTACACGCCTACTGTGCGGAGACCACAAGCCTGCGGAGGATAAAAAAATACTGATGACTAAGAACAACCTATTCGTGGAGGAATATTCTCTTCCACTGCAAACGTTTGATTCTGAAATTCAAATATTTTATGTATGTATACCTCCACAGCATGTGCTGGCAGCGTGACCGCTCTCGGCACCAGCGGGTGCTCCGGGTCGGTGGGGCAGCGCTCGAGCGGCGCGCCGAGCCACCCTGAAGTCGGCGCGGGCACGGTCGCGGCGCCGCCGCCGTGCATGCGACGGAGCTGCTTCGCCATGCGGCCCTTCCATGTTTTATTCTTCGGCGATGATGGAAGGGTTGGCGTCGGCGGTCCTGAGAAATTAAGGAACATTATAATGCGAGCCACGTATGGTTGAATAAAATTATAAATATACGCTAGAAAGCCAGAATCTGGTGGCAGAGGTTTATTGTATTTTATGAAAATCTGAGTCGGTTTAGTAATCTCATACCTAATAGAAAGACCTTGGGAAGTAGCAGTGGGCTTAAGATACTTTTATATCTAATTCTAATATTGCTGACATGATGTAACGATTCCAAAGCATAGCATTCTAAGTGAATTCATATGAATGCACCCACTCCCATTTGTGCCAGGCGGGAACACATGGGAATACACCCTGTTCATAAGTTTCTAACTTACCCGTGGGCGACCTGTTGCGGCCGATCTTCTTGCTGCGCTGCGGCGGCAGCGGCGAGGGGCAGTCGGGCAGTGCGGGCGCGGTCTCCGCGGGCGGCGGCTCGGCCGAGTGCCGGCGAAGCGCCGCCAGCCAGCGCTGGGCGTCTTCTGGTCCCTCCGCCTGTTACACATCGTTTAGTCATTTTGGTGCATTAAGTATTAATGAAAATTTTAAAAAGGAAGAACACACATGAAGTGAAAACACAAATTATGATGTTTTTGTTTGTTGTTGTCTTCAAAACCTTTACAATTTAGCCGTCCTATTGCTTATGCATGATTCTCAACGGCTGGGCCGGGCTAGAACTAGCGCATTCTACTAAATATACGATATACCTAAAATAAATTTATCGGATTTAAGGTTTTAGTCGCATATATTTACATAATTGGGGATTTAACAGTTGCAATCCGGTCCAGAACCCAGGTCCAACAGGACCACCTCACGGAAATGGCGTAACCGGTACGGTCCGGTCGGTGGAAAACTTACATGATAGTCAACCCTAACAGTAAGTCTGTGAAACTTACCTGTAGCAGCAGCTCAGCGCCGGCGGCAGTGGTGACGCGCACGACGTGTTTTCTCTTTGTGTAATCATCGGCTAACGCCGCCAGAGAGTACCGCATGTCGAGTGTGTCGCGCGAGCTTTCCGCGCCCGGTGTGGATCCGCTCACTGCGCCAGGGCTCTGTAACAATAAAACAACAAATAAGTAATAAGGCATCGACCGACACTCAATGTAGATTCGTTTTTTTTCTGACAGTTTGGGACTGTGACTATAAAAATCCACAATTTATTATTGGTCTAAATTACTGGGCTGGGCGGAAACCTACATGCAGAGACTAAGTATATTCGAAGAACTTATGATTAAAATAACTTATCTCAACTGTCATTTAAAAGTAATGCTTTTAGAAATCACGCCCAAAACAAGTTAGCATTAAATCTAGTCACGTACTCACGGATCTAATCTAAAAAGTTCACTTTCACCCCTAATTACGGGTACCGCGCTGAATAGACGTGAATCAGACAAGTGCTCGAGATTCGGCGCCATTATCTCTGTAAAGGCGGTAGCGAGCGAAACACTGACTTGGTCACCGGCTTATTAACCGAGAAATATAAAAGCCAAGTGCGTGTCGCGTGTGAGGTTTCTTACACTGAATTATTTATTTATTTCCATTAGGCGCTTCGATTAAAGTGACTTTCGGAAAATAATCTGTCGTGTTAATGTTTGCTGACGTGGCAAGAGGAATAAGAGTAATGTCCATCTGCATCTGCATCTGGAGTATCTACTCTTATTCCTCTTGCCACTTTACCACCGGCATCCTATAAGATTCTAGCGTCGGTTTATATCATGGATAGCCACCAATAGCGGAAGATAATGACTGAATGTAAGAAGTAGATCTGATAATTACTAGTTTCAAATAGCAGTTTCAAGTAGATATCAGAAGTGAGTAGAGATCTAGAAATAAGTAGATGTTGTAGGTAGTCAAATAATGTTTTAAACAAGGAATTGGGGAACCCTAATAAAATAGGATTGGACCGGTGGCGTCTACGCTCGATTAAAGATGAATTGATGCATTATGTAGATCTCGGTAACTAGCTTACGAGTATTTGTCTATTTGCGCCCGGGGCCGGGCCGCAGCGTAGCGCAGGAAATCGAAAGTGCAAACGACCGAATGCGGTCGCGGTCGCGTCTTCCGCGGCCCTCCGCTGATACCGATCAGTATAATTACAAGAACATTTCATGTGACGGATATAAATGGCCCTTTCGTTTTTAGACGGCCTTTAACTCAATAACAATGCTTGAAACTAACGACTCTAACTTGCACAGAATTATTTCGCAGATGTATTTTTTAATTTATATTTTGAATAGTGAAAGCCTGAATATTATAGTCGTCAAAGCTAAATGATACCTATACACCCTAACGACTGTTAACCTTTCGTGAGCTGATAATCATCGAGCATGTCGATCTCATTGTTAACGTGAGAAAAAGTCGCGATCATCATTCGACAGCTCCATTAGCACGGTTGACATTGTCTACCTGTTAAAAAACCATTTGGTAACGACTAGCTCATGAAACCAAACTTGTAACGAAGAGATTTCTATTTTGCGGATTTTGTTAGAAAGTTACCGATGATCACACTCTCAGTGGAAATTAGAAAAGGACTTGCAATTTTATTATTTTGAACGACACACTTTTACTCTGTCATAAACAAAAAAAAACATGTTATGTTTTTGGTGACAACATTACACGATCGTAACCTATTCAGATGAGTGCAATTAGCAGGTCAGCGACGCGTCGTCAGAACTCAAAGTGGGACGCTGACGTAACGAGCGTCGAGCGTCGGCCAGGGCCGCGCACCTCCGCAGGAAACGCACTAACTAGGGGCAAATTAGCAGGGACCCTTAACGAGCATACTTCACTTCACTTGGGTAAATTAAACTTGATGCAAGAACCCGACCGCAATCATTATGTAGAAAGTAAACGAAAGAAATTTGAAACTAGCTAAAGCAATTGACCTGATAGATAGCTAGACAGGAGTAGCGCCCAAAGCGTCGATATGTAATAACATGTTACTTCTAGGTCAATTGCCTGTACCTTCAAATGATAGTGATTGTGAGACGCTATAACGCCCCCATATTATATACCTATATGAGAGAATTGCACGACTTAATGGTTTAACGATGTCTTCAAGTTGGTTTTAATTGATTTAGTGTCTCGCCGTCTACGCCGGATTGGGGTCTGTGTCAAGACACGCTTTATTGGAAATCTAATTAGTAATTACTTTCTCAGCAATTCAGTTTAAATTTAACCGTCATTTTCAGAGATTGGAAACTGACCTAGGTCAATATGTATTTTGATGTCACGACAAGTGGAATGAGCTTCCTGTCGAGGTTTTCTCATGGAAGTTATCGTCGAGAATAAGGTTCTTCTTAAAATGAGTTTGTACTGCACGGCTAGCACATGATTACACACGGAATAATTCGCGCCGCGAGAGACAGCTGTCGCGCGTCACATATTTCCATCTCGATCTATCAATTTCTTGATTTTTGTAGCATAAGTTCGCAGATCGAGAAAAGAGTTCCACGCGAGAGAGCCATCCCGCGCGCGACTTAGCCAGTGTGGCCATATACATGGAACTAACCTTTCTTTCTCTTGGCTCTCTAAGCTCTTTTCCGTTCAGTGGTTATTTTGCAAAAAATTTACATTCCTTTTCAATCTTATTTACAAACTGAAGATCTCATGTTAATTCTCAACATATCTCCCTTGTGGCTGACTAGCTATTTATATTAATACTATCACTTATTTTGTGTCATAACCTATGGCTTGTTTGCATATACCTAGGGCCCGTTTATCAAAAGCTTGTATGTAGCTTGCAATACAAGTGGAAGTCCCTTTTTGACAGATTTTGTTAGAAACGGACTTCCACTTGTATTACAAGCTACAAGCTTTTGATAACCGGGCCCCTAGTATAAATGAAAAATACGATCTTAGTACAATAAAAATGTATATAAATTATGAAAACTGACTACTACTACTATAAATATATAAACCTAGATATATGTTTGTTCATTTTTAGTTATTTTCGTTGCACACAATAAATAGGCTGTCAAGAATATCATAACAGTGGAAGTACGAGTACGAGAAGGTATATACGTACAATACTTTTGTTTTAATTGCTTTGACGAAGCAAATGACAATTTTAGTGTTTACAAGCTCACCAGTAAATCTGTGTACCAGAGCGTCATGACTTGGCTGCAGTCCACAAGCGTCAGAAGTCACAATACATCGCGGCCTTTAATCCTCTCCTGCACAATATGTACTGGCAGCCGGCGCTCCCAAGCCCTCACTGCATCCAGGAGATTCACACGAAAACACTACCGGCAACGCGGGCAACGACCCAAACTTCCGAAATATCGTCGATGATTGACACGGATCGGTTCGAAAGTGGCCGTTATGTCTCACTGTAAATCATTCGGCATCGGCAGTTATCACGATTGAAATATCGATGCGTGAAATGGTAATGAAATTGAATTTCCGGAAGCGCGAGTGCAGCGTGCGGGCGGGCGGCGCGCGCGCGTCTGAAGGACTGCGCGCCGGAGAAAGTGATCCCGCGCAGACTCCGCGCCGTCTGCCAAATCGCCGTTTTCATGGTTCGGAAATTGATGGCTTTTTCCGGACAGTTCGCTCACCACATAGACTGTATGTTGCAATTTATATTGTCCAGTTCTTACATAGGTCACATAGGGCGTAGGGGTCACGTTTTTATTTGATCTACTTAATTAAAATTGTAGCCATCACTAACACAAAGAAAATGATTCGGATAGACTGCATGAATATCGTTTTTGAGAGGTGAACCTATAATTGGTATATTTTCAACGTTCTATTATTTTTCAATGAAACATAAAATACAACACAACAATGTACCACAACATTTAATTCACAAGTTTGATTATTTAAAATCAACCTTCATTCGTAGTTCTCATTTTGAGCTCGTTTCTTTGTTGTAATTTATGGTCAGCCGCGAACGACGGTCGCGGTCATAAATTCATCCGCAGCGAACGATAGCGATTTGTCATACTTTTCCTCTGCCACCAGCAATTGAGAGAGTTCAACTTTTTTCACTACACTCGACTGCAATGAAATTTAGAGTTCGAGAAATTGAGGCTTAATTAGATATACAAAAACTGCGGACAGAGATCTCACAATTGGTTGCCAAGTATCGTGAAAAAATTTCTCCAAAATTTTATTTTAAATAGTTTTCAGTGACATCTGGAGAAATCACCAGTTCTCCCCGCACGATTTTCGGAGAATTCGTAATATTGTCGAAAATCTCGTAGTATTTAAATTTACTAATGCGTGACAGACTCCTGAATCCTATGACGACAGTGAAATGCCTAATTCATGCCAAATTCATTCGAAGAAATATGTAGTTAGACCAAGAAAAGTCTGCAGAGATTTTGACAGCACACGCAGTGCCAGTGTTATTTATACGTCATAATTTCATAGAAGTTTTGACGTTTAAAATAACACCTGATTTCAGAGCTGCCAAAAGGTTTTACCGACTATGAAAACCGTTTAGTCGGATTTCCCTGATGTTCAGTACTAGTTGTTAGTTGTACACCTGGATAAGTGAGTAAACTCTACTAGCTGAAATTCACTCATCTTAAAAAATTTCTTCTTTAACACGGTAAGCAGTTCACGGTAACCGAGTCACGGTTCATATACATTTTTACACAATAACAAACACAAATGATGTGCTTATGAGTGTAACACATCACACAGAGGTCAATAGTCACGGTGCAGCTAAACGCAATTTCACATAAATTAAGAAATAAAATTACAGCGAAAATATTCCTTTGCACTGTAATGATTTCTAGAAACCTTGTTGAGCACTGATTTACAGTTATGACTTGCTTTCTGAAGTTGCGAAAATAGTTGGATACTCACAAAGTCATAAAATATTGAAAAACGCCGCCGCCGTGTACCTACATATTTACTTCCTAATATACCTATATTTCGGACGAAAGACGAAGATGATTGACGGCGAAGTGAATAGCCCATTAGGTCACCATTACTTGGACATTTTCAACGACGCTTTCTTTGAAATAAGTAACTTATTTCCGTAATATTTACATTTCTATTTTACGTAACTATTGCGGCACTTCGTTCTGCACTTTGGACTGACATTTTATCTAATTGAAAGCGCTTCGAGCCGAATCAATAATAAAACTTTGCTACAATCGGATGACTCAACGCCGTTTTACGACTGCAGAAGTGGTCTGGAAGGCTTCGCTGTATTAATTTTGGTAAATATGAGTCACCGCATTGCGTAATGCGCTAGAAAGCCTGTAGGCTGCTTACCAGTGCTATTTTGCGTGAAAGATCGTCATAGATATCTTCTGTAATCGAGTGTGCATTGCATACGGTATAACCTAGACTACGTTTTGTAATTTTGGTATTAGATACTTTTTTAAGGCTAGAATAAGTAGAGCAACGTCCTGCAGGCAGCCGCTTAAGTGACTATGATTCATAGCTTCACTGTCGCAACAGCAAGTAGGTGGGTAATTAAACGCGTTAGTTAGCATACACTAACTGTTGGAGAAAAAATTTGGAAAATACTAAAGGCTTTACAAGGAACAGTTTGCGCAAACTGTTTACTTTGTGCTTATTACAACGTGTGTTGTATGATCGCATCCGGCTCTTGTGGACGAGGATGGTCTGAAGTATTACAGAACACAGAAGCCAGACGTCCCGATATCGCCGGGTTGCGTCAGGTGCGCGCGTCACGATCGCATTTGGGTCAGATTCTTCATATACAATCATAGTTAACAGCCTATTTTGTTTTATAACAACGTTATGGATAACGTAACAGAAGTTGCAAAATCTCTTTTTAGTATACCTCAGCGTATTTTCGGTCATGAAGCAGCGTCATTATCCTAATACTTTGAAAAAGTACACTTTACCTACTCGGATTGAAAAAAAAAGCAATGCCATGTGTCTCGGGAAATTTAGGATATTTGAGTAACTTTGGCCCTAATAGTAGTTTTTGTTATTTATTTACCTAATTTATGCTTATATCATGGCATTAATTGTCAGACACAGATGTAATCTAAATTATAATTGGTTCCCCGCGATACAGGCACTGCCTAGTGCGGAGACCCCTGGAATGTCTGTAACCTTTTGCTGAAATAAATGATCTTTATTCTTTATTCTTATTCTTTAATCTAAGTTCGTTTATGTCCCAAATATATGATTGTAAGTGTCAAAACAGATCACTTGAGCACTCTTTCGTCAAGTAACTCAATTAACGTCCACACTTGTGACACATTACGCATTAGTCAGTACGCACTGTATGGTCTGCCACGTTCGACGCCCCGTCGATTGGATAAATTGCATTACTCATAATACCATACACTGTCTGCCAGTAGACAGTAAAATTAGATTTGCCCACAAACAGTTTAAAAATAACGTATGTAACGTAGGTTTACAACTAAGAGAATCGCAAAAGTAGGTAAGCATTAATTTAATAATCATCAAAGACAGGTTAAGTAGAGGTAGGCAAAGAAGCTTATTACGCTTGTTATTAAGGTCAAGCTTTGATGTAAATATGATTAATACACGTAATACTTAGTTCGTCAAAATCGGTCATTGGCACGGTTGTTTCGAACGATAACCACAACTTACGATAAATCCCTTATAGTATTGAGATTGACATTAATTTGATTGTTATAGGCAGGGGCATATTGGAGATTCGTACTAAAATGTCAATAACGTCATAGACTTAAATATGAATGAATTTGTACATAGTACCTTTAGTATTTTTCATATAGCTTAAGTACAGTACGGTCCACGGTGACCGGCTATCCTGTCTATTTTGCATATATTGCGTTTTAAGGTTATAAATTGTCTGGACATGACAGCTGTCCCGTACCCAACCAAGCTATGTGTAAAATGCTATAAACAAAAGATAACAATTCGCAATTTGTGTTTTTATGCGATACTTAAGAAATTGAGGCGAACACTGAAAGCCTGTTTTCGAGTAGGTAGACTTATTAGTATTATTTAGCTAGTAAAACGATAGCGTTGTGCAACATGCCGCATGTTAATCACCACGCTGCCCCACTTCCAGCTTTGTGATTTTAAATGCCGAAAATAATTTATTATTACGTTTTCAGAACAAACGTACTATCGGGTCACGGATAAAAATAACTCAAGTGTGTGAAGTTTAGTGTCATTGTATAATGCGTGAAAGAAAATACGCTAACGCGGGTTATGCTTTTATATATTACCCGTATGCGCGACTGGCGGCCGTCACCTGCCTGCTATGGAATATATTTAGTATATGCTACTAAATAATATTAAAATTTAAGCTCACGAAATCTTCTGCGCTTTTCCGGGAATATGGAGGTACGGTACCCATTGTACCATTGTACTAAAAGTTGGTACAGGTATTCTAATGTATGATAATGGATGTTTTGCAAATATTTATGACTACATTTCCATATTGTCACCACATACACAGAGTAGAAGATAGCGTGAGCGCGTTGCTAGGCGCAGCGAAGCGTGCGCCGCGCCGGCGACCCCGAAACGCATCATTCGCGCTTCACCGGAACAGATCTCTCGGATGCTTGTGTAGCTTTGATGTCTGTATTGATTACATGAATCCGTTTATTTTATAGGCAGTGTCAGTACCAAATGTACAAATGTTCTTTACACATTTGATAGCTTTTACTCATGCTCTAATACGGCGGATCATTGATCTGAGAAGTGGTAATTTTTGTCCCCATCATCAACGTATTAATCGAAAGATGTCCTCAATGGATTTTATAAACCACCAAATTTTAACTTTTCCCACTGCTAGGCACAAGCTTCCTTTCATTATAAATGATTCGGGTCAAGTTATGTTCTAATGTATGGGGAAGACAAACAAATTATAGCCAGCATTAAATTAACGTAGTGATACCTTAGTTAAACTCTGATTTAGGTATAATTAAATTCCAATAATCTAACCCACATCTAACCTCACTTTTTCTCTTTTCCGTATGTTTTAAGAAAGTAAACAAAGCTAAAAGGATACATCTATATTTATTTTAAATGCTAGAGTATGCAAAAGGGAAATTTGAGTATACTTCTTTACATATTTTCCATTATTACGAAAGAAAAAGGATCTGAGTGAGGTTCGTTTTTTGGAATTTAATTACAAATCAGAGTATAGTAAGTTTGCGTTTGCTTTACGCATACTAGCGTCCCCTCCCCTACCCCTGCTGCAACCCCCTTTTAGCATGAAATATGTCCCGTTGACATTTAACCGTTAAACAAGCTACTTTTCCCCACAGGACATCTTGCGTCAGCGGGAGGGGGTGGGACACTAGTGTGCGTAAAGCACCATACGGAAAGGTATCACACTACATTCATTTCAAGCTGGCTATAATTTGTTTTTCAAAAACACAATTTGACCGAATCAACAAGAGGGTTTAGGGACATGGGGACTATGTGGATTGGAAGTGCTGTTGTTTCGAATCACATCTAGAAACAACAGGTCCTTTGTTAACTTGCGAATAGGTATCGTTACAAGTTAGAAAGTAGGTAGTTATGTTTAGCAATGCAAAAGCAAGTAGGTACCCACTATTCAGCATCCACATCCTTCTCGCGCCGTTTGTTTCCGTCAATCATTGTAATCCGACACCAGGCATGAATCATGGATCCGCGGCCGAAATAAATATGCAATTAGGTGTATAGAAAGTAAACAATAATTGGCAATGCATTCGGCCCACTCAGGGCTTTCATGCGGCAACGACTGGAAGCGGTGGGTGTGATTGTCTCGCCGATTATGTATCTGCATTGTGTGGTTAGGGTTGTGGAGGAATACCGTGTAACATAATCGATGTAGGCATGACGAGCTCAATGAGGTTAAAAGCTAAAAGCTCGACGCTAATTTTGACAGATTAAATTAATGCAGTTTTTAAATAAAAAATATAGCGGAAATATGCGCCAGGTGACGTTTTTAGTACCCTTTATCACAGTTTTTGATGTTTGCGTGAATGCCGAAATCGCACAAGAACATCACAGTAGGGTTGTCACAGACTTTTACACAACTGCCCAATCGCATGACTGTATCGTTTTATAGATTGTGCCTTTATTCACAATGGTGGACAGAGGACATGGAAACGGTAAACCATGAACTGGCATAGACTAACCACAGATACCTACTTGTCAATGGGTAATAAATCATTAGCGCCTTTATAATACGTAGGTTACAGTCTCCTTAATCTCATTAAACGCTCGATTTAAAACTTTGATAAAAGTTTTAAAAAGATGTTCTTAAGTGCTTAAGATTTTTATATATCGTCCTTTAAATCAAAGATCAAAGACGTTTCGTGGTGTTTATAAAAAAAAAACCGGCCAAGTGCGAGTCGGACTCGCGCACGAAGGGTTCCGTACTATTACGTTTGTTTAAAAAATCACGTTTGTTTTATGGGAGCCCCACTTAAATATTTAATAATATTTATTTTATTCTGTTTTAAGTATTTGTTGTTAGCGGCAAAAGAAATACCTACATCATCTGTGAAAATTTCAACTGTTTAGCTATCACGGTTCATAAGATACAGCCTCGTGACAGACAGACGGACAGGCGGATAGGCACACGGACAGGCAGACAGACAGACAGATAGAGAGACAGACAGACAGACAGACAGACAGACAGATGGACAGTGGAGTCTTAGTAATAGGGTTCCGTTTTTGCCCTTTGGATACGGAACCCTAACAAACGAGATTTTATCGATCTTTTATAAAAAAAGAGTTCTATTTCGGGAATCAAATCAAACATTCGAATTTCAAAGTGAGTTCACGACCTTTTAACAACTTTTGATAAGTATATGCTTAGAATATATAAATACTTTTTAGACAGTCCCTTGATTTTGAATAGGTATGTAAATACTTCTTTAAATATAATTTCTAGATATGCAAATACATTTTCAAGTTGCGTTTCTTTCCTTATTCGCTTCCAGTAAATATATTTCCTAGGCAATAGTGCAGGTCATTCACCCCGGCAGCGGACGGACGCGTTGCACTGCGTCCACGCATAGCATAGACAAGTGATGGTGGGATAAACGATAAAGCCCGGACTCACCGCTGAATGCCGAGCATGGCGAGAACCCCAGCCAGCGTACACGTTTGGCACGATCGAGATCGTATCGACGTAGAATTCAACATTTAAATGTAAGCAGTAGTAAGAAGGACCATATACTTTAATCGTTGTATGGTAATAAAGTTTCAATAGATTCTTTGTAGATTATCTATTATACACGACAAAAGGATCGGTAATAGTATTAAATCTGAACACACTAACAGGATAACCATTTGATAGATTTATTACTAACTTTTACGACAGGACAACAACCTCAGACCTAATGTATTCCTCATTCTTAGACAGCGAGGCAACTTATAGAAATATCCGCCGTGTTTTTTCCTCGAGGTAAGAAAGGTAGCTGCCACTTCGCGGACCAGCGGTAACTGTTGACGTCCTGTTACACGCACTTTACAATTTATATTTAATATCTTACAACGAGATATGTTTTATGGATATTGCGGTATTGTGTAGCAAGAAAAATGATTAGGGTTTCGTATGTATGTAATCTTCGCGCCGCTTTTAAGCTATATCTACAAATTTTCAAGTATTATTTCAATAAGAATGCTGGAAAATCAAAACGGAGTCATAAATTTGTTTCTTTAAAATGCACGACTGTGTATAGATATTGTTGTGGAATATTTCTATGTAATTTGAGAATACGGAAGTCAATATTAATGAAGCGCATAATCTGTCGAGTGTATATGTATAAATATGTACCTATTATAAAATCATTAAATTAAATGACGCAGTGAGAAACGTAAAATAAATTGCACGACAGGTTATCGGTGAAGAAATCGATGGAGGAAAACACCGTTAACGCCATTAAATAAGTTTATAACAAAAATTACCATAAATATTACATTGTCATTGGATCTACGCACGCAAGTCTAATATTCAATCAATCAGTTATCGGATGTTTATTTATTTTATTTTTATTTTCTTAATTGGGGAAAAAACAGATACAGGCCAGTGACAATACACCGATAAGGTAATACAATGATAGGTTTAGCATGCATCCTAACACAATTCCCACTGTTGTTTGTTTGTTAACCCAAAGTCACCTTTTATGTACGTTGAAAATGTTCATTTATAAATCCTCAAGAATCATGAAAGGTTCAGATCTTCTATAATGAAGTTTTCTTTGTGTTACATGTTTTTAAACAGTGATAACGTAAACAAGTTATGAAGATGTTCGTCTTACATGCCATGCATGTGGAACACACAAATCCGTTGCAATTATTTACGCAAAGTTTTTCCACGCATCCGTAATTTAAAACAAATGAACACAAATAGTGCACATAACGTGCACGCCGCATCGCAGACACTCGGTCTGGCGGATCCGCCATATCGCACACTTCAAATAAAGGAACATCAAATCCTCAAACAAGCAGCTTCTATTTAAAACTTAATGTCGTCAATCTTAAGATCGAAACTCCAACATATTTGATACGTGACTTAACCCATTTTAACCCTGTAAACGCTCGCGAAACGCGATAACGCTCGGTTGAACCAAATGCATCAAACAGAATGACCATTTATTAAATTAATACTTTAAAGTGCATACGTTACGGTTTAAATTGGTATGACATAGTTAGTCGATGAAGTTCATTTTAGCACAAAAGGATGATCGCGCCATATGGCCGTTGATCATTTTATGGTTCGCCATATTTGCTTGCTCTTGCAATTGCTTGAGTACAGTGTGTTTGGTTTTGATTGAATTTACTGCCATATGGAACTATCTGCGTTAATATTGGTGACCGAGTAGTTAAATCTGCCTCGGACTTATTTTTTTTGGAACTATATGTAAATAAGTCACCGCCAAAGACCTGAATCTTAATGTATAACATTTTATCGTCATGACATTTATGATATAACTGCTAAGTTGTAGAAAAGAGCATTAGTAACCACATTATATTATATTGGTTATTAAGTACTTGGGTATTGACCTACTACTACTCCATTCATTGAATTACGCTCTGCACCACGAAGTGCAAACAAATCAACCGTGAGACCGTGAATACCGCTAGTCCGTTGTTCACAATGCAATTAAAGAAAAAGTAGCGGAAATTTCACAGCTGTCCGAGTGTCCGCTAGGATACAAAACATGGTCTAATAGACTTTAATGGCGTGTGCATTTTCATCGGCGCTCGCGCCGGCATCCGTTCCAGGAACGCGCGGTCCGCGGGCTGCGTTGACAGAGGGACGGGCAGACGGACAGACGCACAATGTACAATGGAGTGATGGACGGACGCGGCGGAAGACGGCGACATCGACAACCGCGGTGGGGGCCATTGATGATGCTTGATAAAATGCCCCGCGATTGTCATTTGTTTGCGGATCTCGCCCTACGCTTGTGGGCTAGAAAACCGGTCGTTAGGTCTAAGGTATCTGAGATTGCGCTATTGTTGTATCTGGTATCTGACAGAGTCTAAAAGCTCGGGAAAGGGCGTGTTGATTTAGTTTATTTTTAGCTGAGAGATACTTCTAAAAGCAAAGAAACTAGTTTATTAGATACCTATGATTGCCCTTTGGAATTAATGTTATCGCTGTTCAATTAAAATAAATAACCCTAAAGGCTAACGCCGCCGCGTCCATTACAGTCCCACAATTTGTCGACTTATCAAAACCAGTATTAGGTCAATGGCAGATACATAATTCTGACAGGGCATTTTTGAAATAGCTGGATCTGAGTTAAGAAACACTTAGCAGGCGATGCCAAAGAAATCACCAATAAAATGTAGTAATGTGAGTGACGTTTGTTTACAACAAGCGGCGCCCGAGTTGCGAAATAGAAAATCGACAAGTCCCATGGCGTCGATTAAATAATGCATTAAATATGCATAAGGCTGAAATACTCTTATGACGTTTTGGAGTTGGGGGGTTTGTATGGCGCGAACGCAATACGCATAACGCCACCCGCCGAGGAAAGCTATAGAATTTCGTAACGAACGGAAATATCGTAATGGCTCTGATTGACAATGCGATTGGTTTTGGTCAAGCGGCCAACTAGCTGTGAAGGTGATAAACGCTCAGTTAACTCTTATACGGTTTAACAGTTCTATCAAAACATTTGGTTTCGAAATGATTCTGTAATCCTTTTGTTGCCTGTGAATCTGTTACCGCAAAGGCATTCCATATAAATATAATGTTTTATATTTGTTAAATACCGTATTGTTTATGCCAATAGGACAAAAATTGTTTTCGGAGAGTGTTAAAGTTGCCTACCTGCTTAGCAAAAAGTGAGTGGTACCATTATTAAAGTGGTTCATCATTGATTAAATGCATAAGTATGTCTACTTGCTGATGAGTACGGTGAATTATTATACCTATCACTAATGCAGACGGTGGGTAATCAAGAAGTTCTTTAAGGACAGATGTAGGCAAGCGCAAAAAACCCATTAAATTCTCCTTAATGAGATGCCACCATGTGAGGTAAAGCTTACTATTGAGACTCGGTCGACTTCAACTTTAGAGAGTTGGTAGATTTTTTTTGAATGGGAATTATATATAAAACTAAAGTTATAATTGGGTAGATTAAATTGACTACTAAGGGTAGAAAACGATTGATTCTGATTGAAACATCTCACAAAATCTTATGATACGTTATCTGAATAAACTTACGTTATCTAAATAATGCAAGTTCGCACTTAGGAGTGCAACCATAAGCAGACGCGATGCACATAGTCGTCCGACTCTAATTGATTTGCGATTCGATACTCGGAAGGCTGCCCCAGCGCAAGCCGTTTGAATGTAAACAGTATAAGCATTATGAAACCAATCGCGAGTGTCATGTGTCGTGACATAACGCAGGTCACCGACAGCGCTGACGCGACGGCTGACAAAATGAGAACAGCGTTGTCTAGGCGAACGTTTGACAAAACTACTATAAGTAATAAAAGTTTGATAGTAACGATCGTGCTTCTCAATACCCAACTAAATAAAGCAGCTACACCGCTCGTGGCATTTAGAGCACTCAAGATCAGATAAATAAAATCAATATGTACGCTGGCTAAACGAGAGCAGTTTAAACGCTGTCATCGCAACTTGCAGTTTTCGAACTCAAACCAATTGTATTTCAAAATGGATGATTGTGATTACGCAAGCCGATTGGGAAAAATATCGTGCGAACTTCCCGTGTACTATCGATGGTCGATCTGTTCGCTAATCGACTCTTAAAGCCGCTATCAATCGAGAGAATAAAATATTATGGCATCGGCTAGCTATCTTATTAGCGTGCGTTGAAAAATAGTCAAGTGAGGTAAGAGTTATTCGATCTTCATTTTCTCAGCGACAGTAATGGATTGCTACTGATAAGTACGCCATTAGGAGTCTGTGGGAAATATCGAAACTTGCTGCAATAGCGTAACTGCAAGCGATACACGCCGACACCGCTGTCATTACGTTTTGAATAATATACTGTAACCAATTTAGACAGTGAATCACTAAAGGGGTGCATACAAAATTCAGCATACTAAGGCCCGTTGGCACGCGTGCGGTAACAATAAAATAACAATACAATTTCTACCTCAAACTATTCAAGGATGAATACCGATTGCGTGCCTTTGCAGGATCATTAGCAGGTGGATCACGCGCGTGCGCCGCCACTATGGCGTCATATCCTCCACTGAATTGGTCTGACAATTAATAAAAGAATTGCGCGCGAAGGCAGCGCTATGTTCGGTAATGGACGCCAGTTTTTGACGCGACGAGCTTTCCGAAGACGGAGCGGCAGCAAAAAATATAGCAACGTCACTGTTGCGAACCGGCACTGCTTCGTTATTTTGATTAACGTATATTAATTTGTATTTAAATACATAAGTAATAATAATCCATCGATGGCATGTTTTAAGAATCCATGGACATCTTTGTTATGTTAACATTAATTTAAAGTATCGCAAATAAACTACATGCACAGCGGGGTAACAAGAGGCATCCAGGAGGCATCATTATTTTTCTGAAGCAATAATAGTTTTGATAAAAGCCTAGTCAAAAGTCACTACATATTTCCTTTCTTATCCCATTGCCGACAAGAAGCCAAAAGACTTAGACTAGTGGATCGCGAGAACGTCCAAATTCCATCAACAATCCTATTACCATTCGGAATATCTTATAGAATTTAAAGGGTAAAGGTCGCGGTCGGGTTTCGGATAAAAAAATCTGTCGCATCCTTCCTCATCAATTGGGTTTGAGTAGGCACAATGGGACAAAAATGAGCCTTATACGGAGCCGAGTGCGTAGTTAGGACTTGCGTGACGTCACTCAGTCCTCAGCTGACAGGCTTATCCCGGCTGTCATCTCGCGTCCATGCGCGAATAGACATGTGACCTCCGTAGGCAGTATGCAAGGCCGCGTGAGCTTTCCTTTTAAATGATGAACAAAAATTATCGACTATAGATAGTCAGCTCTTTCGAACGTCAATTGTTTTCGGGCGGCCGTGACTTCTCAGTTCCTTCTCAATCAGTATAAAGCTCGAATATCGTTTTGAGATTGGTTTGGCAAATATAAGAAATCTTTTTTTTATTTTTATTTATTTATTATATATGTTTTATCTCTGACACCTAGAGACTTTTACATCTCTAAACAATTTTAGTAATTGTACGTTGTTTGTATATTTTTTTATTACTTTTTTTGTGTAATTCGACATTTAGACTGGATACATCTCTAACAAAGTATCTAATTCCATATTTTTGTAATTGTTTTTTTTTTTTTTGTAATTTTTGGTTAATTGTATTGTTTTTAAAAATTGACATGTAAAAGTGCCCCTGTGGCCTATTTGCTGAATAAATGTTTGATGTTGATGTCTACTCAGGCAGTATGCGTTAAACGTCGTGTTATACTGAAGATTTATATACGCTTTGTGGTTCGACGTTGACGAATATATTTGTCGTAAACGATGAAACAAATACTCCCTTCTGATTAACAGAGCGTGTTGTTTTGTGATGGCACGAGATGCCGACGCACAACAATACCCCTGAGCAAAGTTATTACGATGCAATGAACACTGTTGTCAATTACTTTCACTAGAAATAATTGTGCCGCTTTCAATATTTAATAAGCAAGGTCATCGTCCGCTGAGGGATTTTCTCCGGAATTAATTCTTCCGAGGTATTAACACCTCAAGATTTGAATAAAATGATTAAAAACCAAACAATGTGAATATTTTAATAACAAAACTTCCGTGAGACACAGACATATTAAATATATTACGTGAGTGACCCGTTCTTGATATATTTAATAATGTGAATATTCGTTAGCAATTCAAGGAAAATGTCTAAAACCGTAATAAGCTCTATAAAAAGCTCCGGGGCATCAACCTCGACCTTTTTTATTTCCTTAAAGGTACTACAAATTGCTTTGGGTTTTCTGTGAGAAGAAGGCAAACATGAAGGGGATCGGAAAAAGAAAATTATATTACCGACAATATTACGAATTACCTACAAGAAAATTAGTACCGTAAACTCAGGTAACTAATTAACTATAGTCCTTAAGTACAACTATGATCCAGTTTTTAACGTTGATTCTTAACGAACCTTTATGATTTGTACTCGTTACATTTATTTTGGAGCGTGAATACACTAATGCTCTTTCTATATTATCTCAATTTATAACAAATTGAATTTTGCAATTGAATTTCTTTGATAAAGTCCAAGACGAATAAAGGTGGTATGTATGAAATATGAAAATGAAATGGAATAAAACAAAATTCCCAGTCAGTATATATAAAATATTAAAAAATGAGACCTAAAAATAGATATTTCCCCCAAAATTGGTGTGAAATGAAACCGCAATGATAAAATGATTATATTTTGACCGCTAGAAATTTAACGATAATAAAATGAGCCCAAATTTTAGCAAATCCAGCTTGAAGGACCAAATAGTTTCAAAGCCTTCCAGCCGCCCGCTTGGCATGGATTTTGACCTTGATTGCGCTGGTTCAATTACAGCTATATTTGTCAGCACCTCGGACAATATCACACCCGTTTCTTCGATGCAAAGAATGGTAAACTAAAAAAATCACATAAATTGATACAAGCCCTACACTCACTCACCCCCGATGATGCGCTGTGCAGGTCTTCCACACAATAACAATTAGGTCCGCGTTTAGTGTTTTGAGACCGCCTTCAAAACTACCATGTACTCCGCAAATTCTCCAAAATAATTTCTTCTTATATCACAACAAAAATCAACCGCAACAAATCTTTGACATTTTTCTTTTTTCTCTTTTCTCATATTCAAATTTCTGTTCTTCTGCATGTTATGCGCATGCACAAATGAGATATATTATTAACAAAAATAATTTTGAGGATGCTTTCCGAATATGGTATTAAAAACTAATAAACAGTCAACATAATTTAAAAAATACTTATACATATTTTACTGGAAATTGAATTTCCGTTACCTGATTTTAAGGTAAGGTTGGTTTTTTAACTAGGTACTCAAAAGATTGGGTACATTATGCCTTTAAAACATATAAAATTTTAAATGTTCATAACATACGAGAAAATTTCATTTTCATTTCATTGCATATGGGATCACCACCAGTGTCGAATGGGCGCTACTTATGTTATACGTTCTCATGTGTACACGTAGACCTAAAGCAGCCGCCTGTCACAGAGGCCTCGGCCCTTAAGTGCAGGTCGCAAACACCGAACTGTCGTGTAAGCAAGTCATAAGGACATGTGGCTGAGCACTAACGCTCGAGTGTTCGTCTGAGAGCACCCTTTGTACAACCCTGTACTAACATCCAAGGGAACAATGTACTAATAATGCTTCAGGGTGTACGTAGTTACGATCTTTTTATTGCACGTTCGTGCAGCACAAGGACGTGACTGTAAAATATAATGGTGAAGAAGGAAAGAATATACGTGACATCAGTTGAGTTTTTCTTACAGTTACAAAGAATCCATTTTCGCTTGGTTCGTGTATTCTCCGCGATTTACAGTTTACAGGCGATTGCTTCTTAAATAAACTTATATCTTGTGTCTGGTATGCTGTAAAAGTAAAAAAAAAAAACCTTAAACCTGTTTAGGTTTAGTCGGAAGTAGTATTCATAAATTGCATTTTAGATTACGAACTAAAAACTTAAGCCATAACCCAAAAGTGTATTTTATCGAATTTATCGGCAAAAGCACGAAATCGAACTTTCCCCGCCGATCAATGACTTGTCACCGGCGCTTCCTTAATAACGAACTCAACATATTATACCCCATTCAATAAAATTTTCACATCATTTGTTTAAGTGAAACATTAGGGTTACACATGTAAGGCTTGCGCCACTGCTAACTGGGCCGTAATAATGCTACCATCTTGAAACAATACGTCGTATAAGTGTTGGTTGGTTGCGTACATATGCCTTTTTCAGTAGGAAAAGTAATGGGTCGAAGACCACGCTAACTACGTTGTGCAACGTACACATCTAGGCTCAAACCACAAGCTGAAGGTACTCGGAACCGCAGTCAGTGCAATGGTTACATATAAATGGACATCTGACCAATAGCTTCTGATGTGGATGTGGTCCCTCATATTGAATGGACGAATTCTGTTCTGCGGTCGAATGTGAATTCCACAAGGAATGTAATGTATTATTAGATAGCAGTTGTGAGCTCGCGGAGTACCTACTTATTAATTGTATGGTATTATAGTTAGCGGTCTCATTAGAGTAGTGTTGCATTAAACAGCGGACGTTAGCGGTAATTACAAGCTAGTTTAACTACATATTAACCAGTTGAAGTATTACAAAAAGTTTGTAGAAGTGGAGCATGTGTAACCGTTGTATTGACCTTAAATTCAGATGCTCGTAGACCTGCTTTCTCTGTAATTTACTGAAAATAAAACCTCTGAAGAGGTGTCTTTCTCACGACCCCTTTCATATTGTACGGATGACTCCGATCGCGAATGAGTACTTGAATGAAACTGCTACCTATATCATACAAAAAATAAAAATAGATGTCTTATATCGTAACAAGATTACGACATGTCATATTGTATACAAAGCTGGACAAGAACTTCCATTTAGGCTCGAAAAAAAGTTAATTTGTCTTGAAAATATCAAAAGTCACAAACGTTGTTAAATTGTTCGAGTTTGGAGATAGCAGTTCCAATCGTTGGCTTTTATGGGGTCAAGGGCAGAGATAAGATCGGTAAGGCACACCTGGAGCCTTTTTAATATGCAAATATTGTGGTTACGACCATACAAACAGAACCAAATCGGGTTTAATGTGTACCTATTCACACTTCAATATTGATTTCATACAAATAAATGTTGTCCATATGACATATTTTTTAAGTTTGATTCTTTATTAAGACAAAAAAAAAGAATATAAGAATATGGTATAAAGAATTTACAATGAGATGATAATTATTTGCAAAACGTGGTCATAATATTGACAATAGTCGCATTTAAATATGTGAATCTTTGGTGTTATACCAAACACGGAACATTTGCTTATCGATATCCAGGAATTTTGGTTGTTTGCGTTTTCATACATAGCTGGTATTTACCGTCTTTGCGTCGTGTCAAAAAAAAACTTGACGGGCCTAGAGGATATTTAAGAAGAGCATACCTTTCACGATAAGCGAGCTTTAGCGAGTCAGTTGAAAAATATTATTTTCACAGCTTTCTTGTCTTGCACACAAGTTTCTTGTCTTGTCTTGTGTGCAAGACTTATATAGCTATTAGCAACTATTATCATCACTTTCGCTGAAATCAACAGTGAATATTGCAAAATTCTCGAAACAATGGGTGTGAGATGATACAAGACAATGCTTATCTGGATATGATACAGTGGGATCATTTGTTACTTTTTTGACATGGAAAGCAATGCGTGGATCGTATTGTGTTTTTATTTCTTAAAAAACACAAACATGCCTCGAGAAGATAGTCGGTGTCGATTGCTATTTCATGTGTTTGTTTGTTCGATGTTCACTATAGGTTTTATCGCCGAAGTATCACATGACAGCCATCAAAGTGATCATTGTTGGAGATCAAAAAGAGAGGGAAATCGTAATGCACGCGTTGATGGTACCGCTATTGTTTTGATGTTAGTAGCAGCTGAAGCGGCTGCCACTTTCACTTGCACCTATAATTTGGAACGAGATGAACCGACCGAGACTATTTTGATTCATTCCGCGTATGGTAGGAGGAAGTAATGTTCGTTTCCTTTGATGGGTGCTTTCTGATTTTATTCGCCCTTTTATGTTTATCGATTTATCACTTAAACAAATTTAAGAACGTATTCATAATTAGATGCTTAGTGAGTATATGTGTTTCACATTGCCGCCATGAAGTCTGCAATTTTGTCTGTTAGTGTAGGCTATCTATTGGTACCGTTAAAAGCAGGAAAACCGCGAGACCCGAGCGCGCGAAACTAATGTTTAGAACATCGTTAAGTTCATTATAGCGACGTTAAAAAACTCACGTCAGCCCCGCGGCTGGATCCGTTAATTACACGCGTATGAAAACATTAACAGTTCCTCAACGAACCTTGACATATTAGTTTTACTGGTGCGTGGGATACGATTTTATTTATATGCACTCGGTTCAAAATTAACGTCTCGTTAGGCTCGGATGAACGGGCGTCGCCTGCATTTATTTTAGGTGCAATAAGTTGTATCATAAAGTATATAGTATTTACAAATCAAGGCAACAGTCAGGTTCGTAGACTTCAGAAATATGGGGCTATATAATGTCCAGTGCCAACCAAAACACTTATTACAAAAAAATTATTAAACAAAAAACAACCTTATTTTATTACTAATACAGTTCACTACGGCTATAAACTTGTGGTGGTAATTAGTGAGTTTTGGTTGTCATCTGACGATAATTGCTGTAAAAAATATCTCAATATACATATATATTGTCTGTAAAGTCGGTTTACCGACGATAATTTTGTGTGATAACGTCATTAAAAAACATTGATGAAAAATTGCATATTTTTATTTAAACGTATACGTTACCATGGAGATCTGTCCACAACGTGACACTTATTCGTGCATGCTACCGGTGTTCATCGATTTATAAGACGTCACGTCCAAATATTTAATGAAGCTTACCAAAAAAAGCATAATAAATGGATTCAGTGAAAGTGTATTTTTACCACGCACCTAATTGTTTAATTAACACAATGAATGAAGCTAACCAGGAATAATGCTGTTTTTACAGTCTAAAGTTGCCTGAGCTGCAATGACAAATATACGTTACTACTTGCCGGTATTCGAAAAAAACATTATTCTAACTATACTACTATGCCCTAGATTGGACCAACGAGCGAGTTCCTAATTCAAGCTGCATTTACACACGGTGAACAAAGCTTTTAAAACGTACACATTTAGTTAACAAGTGCGTTTATTGCAGCAATTTAAGAGTTCGCTATGTTTGCGCTACACTGCCTCGATGGTAATGTCCAATTAAATTCATTATTACTGTAAGTATTTGCAAAACTACTTAATCGAAGTTGTTGAAACAAAGGTGTCGATATAGCAATACTCCATTAGTCTTCTCCGAGACCAAGGGGACAACGCCTTCCTCGAAACGTTTGAGGTAAATTTGAAACAGGTATTTTACGCGATTAATTAAAAAAAACTTAAAAAAATAAAAATTCATTTATTTCAAGGTATTTGGCTCATATATAACACTTATATAGCGGGACTTACGAGGTTACGTGTTAACAGTCAGTGTCTGCTATCATCTGTAGATTGAATCAAGCAATACACCTACGGACGTTATGTTTCCTTCCAAAATGGAAAATTTGGAACAGGGTGAGCCTTCGTATGAATCCTCACCTAGATAATAGAGCTTTAATACCCACATTAGATTGTCGAACGTTTATAATTTCGCAAATTACGTAAACGGTCTCGGGCACTTGACGCTCGAGATGTTAGAACCAGTTTACGGACCAGTTTTGCCGCGAGCAAGGTCCCGACATAGACCTGAGACTCCAGCGCCGGCGCCGAACGTTGCCACCGACCCGTTCTAGGCTCAGACACCAGTGAGAATTTTTGCATCTATCTCTTTTTGCGACTTTTGAAATAATCAAAAATGTCCCTTCCTTCTATGAATATTTTAAAGACCGTAATTTATGCCGTAAATCGGCAAAAAAAAAAGTTTTTCCTGGCTTACCTTACCATTGTTTTACAATTTATTTTGATTCGCTTCTATATTTTAATACAAAGAGAAAACGAGAAAGAACGGACGTGTGCAGAAATGTTTAGCGGTATCTCAAGCTATTTGGCATTCTTTTTTTTAAACGGATAAAACAAAATGGCCGACTTTACGACGCTATTAACTGCAGCTAAATTATACCGAGACAGGACCGATGAAAACATGAGATACGTCTCGGAAGCTCCATGAACTTAATAATGCGAATTTACGTTTTCGGACGTAATAAAAATACGTTGTGGTTTTTGTCTGACACGATAAATCGGTCGCCGCTGCATTATTCATATCTTTTCGTATGTGAAGGCACGACTTCGTTTTCGTCTCGTACATCGACTCTCGTTAATTCAAACCTGCGATAATTCGAACCTCTCTATAATTCGAAGTTATCACCAGTTCCCTTAGAACACCTCTTGCGTTTTCGAAAAAAACAATACATTTTAAGCACTTCGTAATTCTAACAAAAAAAATCATCGCTAGGGAACAACGAATGAACGACGCGTTCATTCGAACTTATAGGCGTCAAACGCTTGACAATTCAGTTATCAGATTGCAGAGGTACGTAGAATACATTTTTATGATTTTGAGACAAGTTCAAGTTCACGAGCATTTGTTATTGTAAAAGCATTTCAGGCACTATTTCTGATAAAAAGTTATTGATCAGTCTCAGCAATGTGCCTTGAAGCAAACTAATATTACAAACTTTTCCGAAAGATTATTATTAATTCACATTATGTATATACATACGTGTACCTCTATTAACCCTTTGATATTGTTAAAAAATTTGCAGTTAATAAATAATAATTGATTACTACTCAATAATTCGAACTCATATTTTTCACTCAAAAATTTCGAACCATTTGATATTTCAAACTCGATAATTTGTAATATTGAGTTTCGAATTAACGAGAGTCGATTGTAATATAATAACTCAGTATTCCCTTTTACATATGCGAAATGATTCATGTAACTATCGAACTTTCGGGGCGATTCGGGAAATGAATTAGAGATTCACTAGATATTAAATAGTAAAGTTATGTGACATCCCACAGGTCCTCCTCCTTGCATCGGTTTCCTCATCACTGAGGGTCGTGGTCACTTCTAGGGAGCAGCTTCTCTTGGACAATTTGCCGCCACCTCTTTCTGTCTGTCGCCGAGTGTAGGGCACCGTGGAGCGTTACATCAAGGGCTGAGCGGATTTGGTCTGTCCACCGCATTGGGCTCTTGCGTCTCGGCCTATCGCCTTTGATTTTACCAGTGATTACCAGCTTTTCCAGGTTATCACTGTCTTTCCTGGCAATCCCACAGGTAATACCTTTATGGCGGTTGGCGCTTACGCTATTATTAACACCGCTCCAATGACTATTGGATGGCGCTTACGTCGCATAGCGCAATAATTTGCGACGCTTTGCGACGTAAGAGCCAGCCGCCATAAGGTACCTACCTTTTGCCGTGAAATGTCACATATCTTTACTATTTCATATCTAGTGAATCTCTAATTCATTTCCCGAATCGCGCCGTTAGTCTGAGTACATAACGTATAATTGTAATTTTGTGTAACGGCAGTTTTACAGTGCAACACATGCTTAGAGCACTATGAAATTGCTACTCATTACTTCGTTTTACGACTATTAAAACTATCGATACTAAAATAATCGATAATTTTAGGTACACAGTAAGATTTGTTGATACCCTCCTTGATAAATTTGTCTTAGATTTTAAGCCTCATTACGCCATTTTCATTATGTAATACAATGATTAATGAACAAATTACACTAAACCCCGCCGCAGCTCATGCAACCATCTATTATCGGTATAAACAAAAGTTTTATTTTGCAAGCTATTGAATGGAGCATGTCTTAATAAAAGTCCTTTGTATTAAGACAGATGTTATTATTTCATCAAATCGCTGTTTCAACAGTGCTTCGAACAAAGGAACTTTCCTCCAGCAGACATAATTTAATACAAATATGGTTTATGCATATATTAAAGCGTACAGTTCGTTTCCAAACCAGCGTGTAGAGTAAGAAAGCAAACTATTCCCCGACTTGAGTTGCTAGTTGCTCTGCTAGCTATATAATATGTATACGGAAGCCACACGGGGTCGAATGTCGGCAGGGGTGTATTCTCGTGAGCGCCGCGTGTCCAGCGCGTGACGCTATGGTGTAACTCTATGACGAGTGACGTGACGTAGGGGGTGGCTGAGCTTGTCGTAATATACATTCGTTACGGTATATAGGCATTTCTAACGCTTGTCGGTTTTTAACAGACATCTGTTTTTCATTAGTATTAATACACAACATATTAATGTTTTATAGCGGCATGTGGTCACATGCGGGATTTTTTACGCGTCTTAAATCTATCGACGCAAAATTACAGTTGATACAAATCTACATTAAATATCACCCGATTCTTAGAACTCAATATAGGAATAAAGGCCCAATTTTTCCATATTATTTACATTTCGTATCCTTAGTCTACTTTAGTTTTCGTTGATTCTGAACCAAGAATCATTACGTAAATAAGTAGGCCGCAGATTCTTACAACCGTAGATCCTTTCTATAAATAAACAAAATGCTATAAATTACGATTAATATAACGCCCCTGTTATCTTTACAAGGAACAATATGCTGTACAATTTACGGCGTCTAATAACATTTGGGCCCTACTGTGGGCTATAAAGGTTATATTAACACCAGACGAGACTTAACAGGGAAGTTGTTAACCTAGTAAAGTTTACCTCGCTTATACAGCATTGTACTTGCTGTTTATAGCGGCTACAGGCTAAAGGCAGTTTAATGTGATGTGTTTGATGTGTGTTGCGTATCTTCCCAAGGTACAGGGCACCAAGTTAACTAACTTAGATGGCCATTAAATGTTTGAAAGTCAAATATTTGGGTCACTTTACCTACGTTTAAGACGAGCTCGAAGTTAGATATTTTTTATTGAAAACTAATTACCTAACGAGAGATTATGCAAATTAAAATATTTTAACTGTCTTTTGAACATCAAAAATATTTAATAAAATAATTTGATTTGTTCCCAAAGTTGTGTACTTTCTTTAAAGTCAAGGCATAAATGAGTTTTACTTTTAAAATACCGGCGTTTATTATTTAATATTTTTGTTTATATTTAAAAATATTTTATTTTATCGATTTAATAGCCATTGGCCGTGGCTGAATGCCGAATTGGTCTTGGCCTTCGATGCCTAACCTGTCAAAAAATGACAATATGTCGGATGAATGTTTGAAATATCACCGTAATTAAGAATTATTTAGCTTAAAATTTATTTTTTTCTACTCAAGTGTGATGAAAAACATTGTGTGTAACTCCGGGAGTCAGAATATTGTAAATTTGAGTCTTTTGAAGTTGACTTTTATACTTTACAACTATTCTAATATGTACTTGTATATTCGAGCTTGGGCATCGTCGTGAAATATTACGGAACTTAAACGGATTAATATAGTAAACATCAATCAGCACCATTCTCTAGAACCAATTACTGTCAGAGGCTTTGAGACAACATTGTACCAGAATAAATAATATTTATTTACACGCAAAAAGACCGAGTCTCATTAAGCTTGAGGTGATAAATAAAGTCGATTTACCAACACCACAAAGTAAAGCGAAAATTACAATAATAAATCACCGAATTCACACAAGTCGTTTCAATGAATCAGTGTTCAAGTTTTTTTTAGCTGTAAGCGAGTTTTTGCTTGACAACAGCCAAGTTTGACTGGTAAGGTTGATAGGTAGACTATAAATAAATAAATATTATAAAGACAATTTTTATACAGATCGACCTAATCCCACAGAGAACTCAATAAGGGGTATTATATTGCGGGTACTAGCCGACATGCCCTTGCCAGGATTCGAACCCGGGACCTCTTGCTTCGTAGGCAGGGTCACTACCGACTAGGCTAGGAGGCCGTCAAATTGTGGCATTAAGTCCGACTTTTGTACGATAAGTTTTATTTATGAAGGAAGGGTTACGAATGTAAGCAGGATTTGTATATAAGTTTTTTTATGTCCAGGATGGTTGTTACCATCCATGTTGCAAAACCAACATCCCAGAATTGTTGAACTTTTCGTCCGCGCCTATTGTGCGACTGCCTAATGCCTACGTGACCTTTGTGTGTATCTCACTAAAAGCTTGTTACCCCTAATTTTACTACTGATTAACCTTCTTGAAGATGACATTTAAACACAGGAAATAAAATAAAATGATCTATCTATTCACCAATACGTTTTATTATCGACAAAAATAGCTTTAAAAGGTTCATGATTAGGGTTTGGTGCTTATAAAAGGAAAGTAGACTTTTAAATGGTTGGCAACTTTGCGTTTGTATTGATTTGCACGAGTTTACAGTTATATGATGCGATAACCGCTTGCCACCAAGCAGTATGTAAGCTTGTTGGGAAATAACATACATATTAGTATTCAAAATAAGGGAATTAAGCTCTTCTACTCGAGGTTTAAATCTAAATGTTTGCAATGGCATTCATACAAAATTATTGCTTCCACATAAACCCTCACCCTGAAATCATATTCGTATCAGATTTTTTCGATATAATAAACCAACCCCTTGTCAAATAAAGTAACAATTTTTATAATCGTATTCAAAGTGTCAGACGTCTTACCCACGATCCAGTGGAGCCCCAGCGCTTAAGCCTCTTCCCGAAAATGGTTTGACACTGTGACAGGCACGACACGGACGCGGCCGGCTGTATTTTACCACCGAAGTCCCTGTCCAATGTCATCTTACACCACCAACACAGTCACTGTCAACGTTCACACACAAATCTTACATATATGAAATAAATCTCAGCTGATCGTCTTTTTATTTTTCACTAATTATTATAGTCTTTTGGTTTTGTTGTCTGTTTGATAGCTTTTTGTTTTTATTTTTTCGCGTAGCAAACACGTTTTAGCGCGCTCGCACGATTCGCGTCTCAAGATGCGTGCGCTCGTGTCGGCGTCGCGGCGACGAGTGGCGAGCGGCCGCACGCACGGCGGAAAACTCGCCCGCCCGCCCTGCCAACTGGGGCGGCTTTTTATTCGCACGTTTACTGGAATCATATTAGTGTCGTATAGGTGTCGGGATTGACGTAATGACGTCGGTTTTGAGATGACAAGCGCTATGGTATTCTAGGTGGATTCTTTCTGCCTAAACACTAAATTGGTTTTGAGTAAAGTTACGACCGGTTTAAGAGTCATATTTATGTTTAAAATATACATTTTGAATTATACTCGCAATGAGTGAAATATTTTAATGTTTACAATCTTATCTGCTAACTTAACGGTCAGTTTCATATTCGTAAAATCAGCTACAATCGCATTTTTAATAGGCCGGAGTAAATTGACTTCACGAAGGATATATTTACGAAATGAAATGTTAAAAATATCCTTGGCACTACAGCAAAAAAGCCAATTTTAAAATTCGAATATACTGCTCTATCTTAAGACCTAAAGTAAGCATACGAGCTTTGGGGAATTATAAAAGGTGCCTCATTTTACAAGCTTTTATTTAACTTGCAATGTTTGTACATACGTATGTTCGGATCAAATCGTGCAAGTTAAAATAGACCACCTTCCCATTATTCGAGCTGAAGTTTTACATACATATGTAAGTTGTGTGACAATGCAATATTATATGGTACCATCGAGCTGAGCTGAGTGTGACACAGGACGTGGCCATAGGAACTCTCTAATAAAGCAACGGAACCTAATTGTTTGGGGTTTTTAGAATTGTCTCTTGAAAGAAAAGTACAATAGAAGCGATAAAAGCTTTCATCAGAAATGTTTCTTTTTTGACAAAAAACTAATTTTCCCTCAGACCTATTTTCTCGCATCATGACCTTCATGATCACAAGTCCAAAATCTTCAGACCTCGTGCGCATAAGAGTAGGAAGGGTAAATAAAGGGTAATAAAAAACGCCTTAACAAACACGTGTAAAGCGGAAAAAACATCAGTTACATTTAACTATACAACTAATCTGATATTTCAACAAATATAAAGCCTTAATGGAAACCACCCTAACTGGTAATTAACATTTACGGACCTTTTACCATGGCGATAGTTACCGAGGTCGCAGAACACGCCCCTTCCGGAAATAGCCCGCGGATTGCCTACATCCGGTGGGGGATGGCACGTGCCTGACGCATTGGCAATATGCACAGATCACTCATTGAAGAATGAGCATCTATCTGATAGTTGCCCGCTCGCGACAAAATCGTAGTGCGCCCGCGGTGAACTCGCTTGAGTCGCTGCGCGCTTGCCTCACTTTTTCAACTCTCACGCAAATCGCCAGTGTGTTAAGCTCTAACACCGTGTAAGGACTTGATATCTATTCCCGGTATGTTTTAAGAAATTAAATCGACTGCTCATTGAAATCATCAATAGCTATATACTAATATAATTTATTGTACCATCCTAACATAACTACATGGTTTTTTTTTCTACAAACAATAGATTATTAAGTCACGATATAGAAATGTGCCATTTTCAACCAAAAGGGTACTTATTGTCGCTTGTCGATAAGGCGCTATTTCCATATAGCTTCAATCAGAAATCAACCTTATCGACAAGCGACAATGTGGTACCTTGTGGTTGAAACCGTCACACATATTTACCTTAATATTAAGTTAAGTGACAATTGAGCACGGCGCGCCAACAAACTGGTTACTCCAAAAAATATTTGGCTGTTTCATACATTCATACATTTTGGCTGGTCCATTTTCATTGGGAGGGTAATTTTTTTTTTCGCGATTTCGTGGTTGGTCCCATAGTAAAAGTTGCTCAGTATTATCCCAAAACCTCCCTGGCAACGGGGATGCACTTATTTTTTAACCACCGTGTATATTGCGATTCTAAGGGAGGTAATCTATGACATGACAATATCCCAGCTATGCCAATATGCCAATATTGTTACCGGATAATCGGATTGGAGCGAGCTAGGAATTAATTGCATCGTTAATGTCAGAGCGGGATTACAAAAGGTTTTTAATTAAACTAGGATAGATTGAAGGTATTTAAATGTTCTTTTTTGGGATTTCATATTATTGAAATGCAAGTGTGCATTTTAAAATCCCGTAATTTATTTATTCAATATTTAATGCACAAAAGAAAATACGGGTCTCTATTGTTTCCCATATAGTTTTAAGTCATAATGTTTTGTGTTTGTCCACATTTTCGTTAGTCATAATTTGGTTATATTTGGTTGTATTTGGGTCATAATACATCTTACGAAAAGACGTTCTGTATCACAAGTGAACTGTTACCCAAGTTCTAAGCTCATCAGAGTAATAATTATAGGACATTATTACACAAGTTAACTATGTCCCACAGTGAGAATAATAAGGCTTGTGTTGTGTCAATAATTATATGCAGAAAAAAGTCGTACCTACTAATTCTACTAAAAGCTTAGGAACTGTCTCTTAAGAACGTAAGGTAATTATATTCTCTTTCATGCCTATTAACATGGAAATACCGCTTCACAGTTGAGATGCATTTTTAGGGTTCCGTACCTAAAGGGTAAAAATGGGACCCTATTACTTAGACTCCGCTGTCCGTCTGTCTGTCTGTCACCAGGTTGTATCTCATGAAATTTTCACAGATGATGATAGATATTTCTGTTGCCGCTATAACAACAAATACTAAAAAGTTCGGAACCCTCGGTGCGCGAGTCCGACTCACACTTGGCCGGTTTTTACAGTCCACGGGAATTATATTCTATATTCGCACGTCAAAATACCCGCAGTAACAGCCGGGCTCCCATTTCCCTCGAACTGGCTGACATTGGGCACGCGATGCACAAGTTCTATCGATGTCGATACCCAATACCGGTGAATTGTGTTGTTGTTGTTGTTAGCGAAACATAATGGACGGAATGGAATGGCATTTATATTAATTAATGGCTTCAGCGGAGCATTCGGTACTAATTAATTTGATCAGATAAAGCGGAAACTGACGAAATTTCCCGCCGTGCGACCTTCGGAGTGGCAGTGTAGTTTAGGTATACTTAAATATGGGTAGCTTGACAAGCTAAACTACCTGTTGTGGTTCAAACACGAGCAAATATTATATAAAACAGTATAAGAAATGTTACGTAAATTGAAAGTCACGCAAAATGTAACGCAAATAAATGTAATACATTTGTATTTATGCCAATGACTGAATTTTAAAAACCTGTTTTAATAAAGTCCGCCTAAGCTTTCTTTGTTTATTTATTTAATTCAGGCAACAAGGCCTATATTACATATACCTTATAGACTAACATAGGTGCATATAAATTTCATAAACTTAAAAACTAAACACCATTTTGGCGACAGAACGGCGTGCTCAGTTGAATCGTCTGCTCTTGTGTCGGATTCTGCAGTTTGCCCCGGAATATCCGAAACACGACACGCTTCGACCAGACAACATTATAAACATTATAAACGGCATATTTTCATAGATATTTGACATTAATGATGCCATTGCACACTATGTCATTGAAAATGCCAAGCAGAGTTAACTTGTTCCGACAGTAGTCGTATTTGTGCATGACAGGAACAGTCAATACGATGTCACATCAATCTTTAATCACTTAAAATTCATAGTTCACAGCCACAGGTAGGCACTGATCGTAGGTAAGCTGTTATGGTGCGTCCTCACATTCATCAGAGTATTGACAAAGAGGACAACGCGTGTTAGTTATAAGGCCACACACCTATGCATTAGCTATATAATTCGGTGTAAGAAGATTATACCTAGTCGCTTTGTTGTAATCTGTATAGTTGATAAATCAAATTAGGCTTACTTAGCATAAAATAGTATGTAAATGAGAAAAAGTGTCCTTTTGTGTCAAGGGCATCTTGGTATTCCGACTAGAGTCGACTAGACACTTCAAGCCTAGACTCATCTTAATCAAGATTACAGTTGAATCCATCAAGATACAATTACACTAATAAAAAGCCAGTGTTATGACATTAGATGGGCGCAGCGGTTGCGAAATGGCGCGAGGTCGCCCATTAATTTGGATTCGCCTTGTGATTGTTTAATGATTACGTTATTTCGCTTCCTCCAACAACACAACACCTGCTGACAAATATGTTACATACCATCTTTTTAGAAAATTGTACAATTTGTTACATTGTAAATGTTATTTAAATAAAACCTGACCAAAGAACACTACTAGAGTTAGTTATTGTCACACAAATGACACAAATAACAGTATGGAATTAGGATTTAGATGTAAATTGTACGGATTATTAATTATTGAAGTTAAATCCATAAAATAAGTAATTATACCTCTGTATAACACAAAAACCTTTTCAGTGTCCACTTTTATGCACAAAACTAAATTATCATAATAAACCTGGTATTTAATTTTTCAAAACTCATTGTTAATTTATTTATTTAATTACTGCCAACTTCCAAGTTAACAGCTACTCGTAAAAATAAATAAAAATACTTTATTAAGATTTCTTTCCCTACATATTTTATGAAAATTATCATGTCTCAAACGTGATAATATTATCGGAAAATCGATGAACAATACAAATTGCGTAGGCCGTTTATTAGAAAATTGTTCTCAGATAATGAGTTGTTTATTTTTTACTTTTTTTACGATACTTGTCTTTTTACTCGGCTGGCAAAAAAAAATTGTATATCGAATACATATTGACGGATATAACCTCGTATTAGTTTTGGGAGTTTTTTTTTAATTGTACCTATTTACATACCTACTCAGCCCCATATACGCGCGAGCGTCACGGCTGGTTTTTGGAAACAAATGGGTTTCACGTTTGCCAAAGCGTCCCTTTTAGCTTTGTCTACTCAAACGAAATAATTATATAATTCCAATCAAATTTAATTCCAATCGTTCCATGACATTCCTCAACCCAAACCCTACTATTACATATTCTTATTTATTTCTTAATACGATCCATGATTTCAAAGAAGTTTTTTCAAGCAGTACCTATTTACTTCTACTGGGGTATTTCGGGGTCGTGTAGTAAGGGAACAAGACATCATACAGAATTCAAAGAAGAGCCTAATGATGTTGTTAATTATTGTTTATCTATCACAAATAGTGATGGTTATTTTTCAGATTCAGAAAATAACATTTTTGCATATAGTTTGGTCACCCTACTCAATGTGACGTCTTATCGCTTTCCATACAGTGTATATGAAAAGTCATAGGTCACCCTGATTTCTTTTGAAAAATAAGAAAACATAAACTAATTCTCTTTTAATCAAATACTACCATATTATGATGAAGTGGATCATTTACAGTCAGAAAAAGTGGTTTTGGATCACGACCCATAAATTCCCCTGTATAAGTGTATGCATTTAATATTCTTTTGGCGATAACTTCAGAAGCTCATTTAGTAAATATTTATGTAAATAGGCCTATAACAAATATCGTTGGTAGGCATTCAAGATAGGCAAATTAAGGTACCTAACTGTAACTTAATAGAGTAAATTAACTACTCTTGCTTATAATTAGCCATGATTTAGATGAATATATATATATATATATATATAATTAATAGTTATGGTCAAACCTGGATTTGAATTGAAATGTGAGGTTGATTTTGACGATGATGACAGTGGATTAATGATTCAAACTTATCGCTCACGAGTGTAAATGAAACACGTTCTGATATTTAAATCGTTACGAAATCAGAATGTTACATTAATTAACTAAACCATGGAGTTAATGCAGCTATTCTATTTTAATATGCATACTTCATATTGTAAATACCTTTTCTTGGTTAATATGAATGTATGTATATGTTTTAATCAAATGCATCACATTTACGTGTGACACAGGATATTCATTGTTACCTTACGCGATACCGTTACGATACAATCCGTTACTTGTCTACATTTTGATACGTCTTTAGACGAAGTTAGATTCCGCCTGTTCTATATTGACATTGTTTATCTCTAAGTTCGTGGATCTACCGTACAATGTAACCATTCGGTCACGAACGTGCTTGGAGCGTGAGCAAAGCCTGGGCCTTGTTTAGGTTAGGCTAGACGGCGCGGCGCGTGGGAGGCCTAGGTCACGGGCCCACGCCGCACCTGCCACAACTAGTTACAGCTTTTCCAAAACAGCTTAACTCTATTTTACTTGTTATTTCACAATGTACCTTATAATGCGTACTAAAGTTACAATTCCAAGGAATCACCGAGTAAGTAAGTCGTTTCGGAAAGCACTTGACTTTAAAATTCATGGGTTTCTTAAGGTATTGTAATACAGTCAAGTTGGAATGCTGCAAGGTCTAACAGTTTCTGATGGGAGGATAGTTTAGTAGGAATTTGTTTAAATCATAGAAACCGCTAGACCTCAAAATATGTATAAGAACTTTTGGACAAAATAGAGATGGGGGACAAACCAATTAGAAACGCCGTTGCATGAATCTAATTTGTTCCTATACTCTCAGTCATATTATAATTACCACTGCCAAAAACTTAAACAAAAAATCAAATAACACTGAATATTAAGCTATAAAACAATAAATTATAGTTTTCTACCGCGGCAAGGCGTGTAGTAGCAGTAGACATATATCACCGCACGTCACAACGTTCTCCATGTGGAGAATAAATAAAGTAGACATATAAACGTACGATAAATATCACTAACGCGCCTATAACTGTGCTTTGTCTTATTTTGAACGCTGATTAATTATTATACGAGTTATTTCACAAGGTAATGGGCTAAGAGCGGAGTCGGGGGCGATTAAGTAATTATACGTCCGAATGTTTGACTGAACAATGCGGAACAAAATGTTTGTTTTGGTTTTATTTTGGCACTGTCCTAAAATAAATATAACTTTAATTAATATCCTTTTTAGATACATTCGAATCAATTAATCAAGAGCGCTTTGTTGTAACTCTTTTCTAACAATCGTATCTTTCAAGTCGTTATTGATCTCCATATTTATTAGGCGTGTGATTTGTAACTGTCACACGAACACATACCCACTTGTTCCTATGTCAATGGACATGGAGGTTTATTCTGGTGGTAATAACAGGTTATGAATTTAATCTGGGTTTGTTATGGATATGATATGTGATCTTCTTCAACAAGAAACCTCATTTTGGACACTGACAGGTCATATCCAAAACAAATCCTGATCAAATTCATAACCTGTTATTATTACATTACCAAACTATCGATATCGAGGAAAAACAGTTTCTAACTAGCAAGATTGCGACAGTCTTTTGTTTTGCCGCGAAAATTCCGGGCTCTGGTAATTACCTTAATGTTAACTAGTGATGGGAGCATTTTATGAACATACCTACGTTATTTTTCCGTAACGAAGGGACTTAAAAATGTTCAGAAAAATAATTTTGTCTATACTATAATTTTGTATATACCTGTATAACGCAAAAAAAGTAATACACCATAAACATAAGTTTGTATAGGACAATCCCAATAAAAAAATACAGAGTCCTTTGTCCATATTTAACTACGATGAATATTTCTTGTCCTGCGCAGCGGTACAAACAACTTCTCTAGATTGCAACAGACCTACGCCTAGTAACTATCCAAATGTAACTCAAACCTTCCCGACCTTCTGCAAACCTTGTTATCACTTCCAAACCGGCACATCCGAGAATAACAATATAATTTTAAAACGGCTTCCGACTGACGTAGATTTTAAAAATAGGATCAAGATTTATTAGTGACAAGGTCCCGGTATGCAGGTGCGTGACATCACGATGTAACACTGATGTTCAGAAGAAAAAGTACTATCTACTATCTATGAGTTCCGAGTACATATATGTATTTCCTTGCTTTTATGAGTAGCAAAGCGGAACGAAATGTGGGTTAGGCATACAGATCTAAGTTACCTTCCACACCAGCATTGGTAGCATAGTACTCGCAAAGGTTTCAGATGTATTACCTGTAACAAAATCAACTTGTTAAAAACATTTTAATTGGAACTGGCGCAACTTATAAAATAATTAATTACTTACTTACTTTCTAAATTTGGGATAAAAAATAATAATTTACGCAGCCCACACTCTTCCATAAAAACAAGCTTTACGGGGATGGGAAATAAAAATATTAGTACATTAGGATAAAAGTGAGACTTACCTTGTCGCACGTGTATTGTACAACGTTTTACAGTACATATGGCCCTTTAAATTTTCGACATAGGCACGTACTCGTATTGTGCTATTTACCGCACTAGGGCGGTAAAGTATCACCATTATGTACTGTAAAATTATTTAATACGCAATATCTTCGGTAAAGAAGTAGTTTTATTTTAAGTATTCGTGTAGTACCTATTTACATGTCTTGTTTACCTATTTATTTGTCTGGAAGAGAACGCTTCTTAGCGATAAGACCGCCTGTTATTACCTAGCTTTTAACTGTATTTCATTTTCTGTGTATTTTAAACTGTACGGTGCACAATAAAAAATATTTACTTACTTAATCAAAAAAAAGAAAGAAAGATTATATACCATGAGAATACGATGCGAGTTTACTGTTTTGAATTTTTTTTATCTTATCCGTCTTGGATCTTGCCTCTGACTACACTGACGCAAATCGAAAGCTGTCGGAAATTGGTTTCGACGAACGCTTGCTAAGCCTTGAAATTAAGTAGAGAGCTTTTGAGAAAGCTCGTGAAATATTTAAATTTTGCAGGTGTACTAGTGAAAGAAGAAAGTTTAAAGAGTCATCGTTTAGGAATACAGTATGAGAAATTGTATCTACGAGTTTTAGAAATTGTTCATTGACAGGTATGAATCGGGACAAAGATAAAACTTTCACAGCTTATACATATAGGTATTCTCACGTACACACACACACACCTATTAGCTAAAAAAAAACAAGGGCCTTATACCTCATCTGTTTCGGATCACCTTCACGCAGATTAAGACGCCCGTACCGATAAAATGAAAATGAAGGCATACAAATTCCTGTATGTGTTTTCTCGATATACAGTGTGCGCATTTTAGTAGGGTATGTAATGTATGTCTTAGTAGGGTATGTATAGCTTAGGGCCACTTGCACTATCCAGTTAGCCACTAACTCGGAGTTAACCGTTAACACTGGGTTAAATTGCACTGGTAACTGCGGGTTTAACCGGTTCGCCCCGAGCTAGTGGCTAACCCTGGATGGCGCAAGTGGCCCTTAGTCGAAAAATAATATTTGTTTTAAGGACCTTTTTTAGATAACATTGTTAAATGGAATTGAAAAACTATGTAAAAAGCATTATAAACTGTCCTCATTGTTTGCACATGATGGAATGAAGACGTGTCTTTACAGGAAGAAGTTTGTTTGTTCGTGTACATTAATATATAATGGTCCGAATTATTAACAAAAAGATTTGACAATATTAGTTGCCGATTTACTTATGATTATTTCTTACATAAATATATTAGGTAAGTACAAGCTTACATACGTACATTAATTATATTTCTATTAAACGCTCATGCTGTATATACACCTATTGATTGAAAACGAATTCTCAAACTTCAAGTTCTCAAAGCTCATATTCCAGGTACGAAATAAGTGAGACGAAGGACGACACACTAATTAATGTCAAATGTGAAATCATATCGTGGCATAACGACGGGCCGTCGTAGTCTCAAGGATGTCTGCTTAGAGGAACAAAGCGTTTACACGCCCTGATTAGAACTTATTAATTGAACGATACTAATAACGGGAATACCAGTGGCATTTCAAAGTCATATTTAAGAATAAGAATAAGAAATAAGAAATATTTATTAGCACAAAAAAAACAACTAAAAACAACATAAAATAACATTCATTTAGAATATAAACTAACAGAATTGTGCTAAAAGGTCCTCACTCAGCTTAATGTCCCGAAGTGAATCATAGGACTCACTACGTGACGCTGATTTTCAGTGAGGCCTGATAAAACTAAAACTAAAACTAGAACTAAAACTAACTAGGTGGCAGAAATAAGTATAAAATTAAGTATACGCATTTAATAAGTATTGGGACATATTGTCAATCAAGAAGTGCACTAAAGTCAAAGAGAACAAGTGAAGTGACAATTAACGTGTTCGCAGATCTTATACCTTTAAACGAGCAATTATTGTAGATATAATATATATATATTATTTCGAGGATCTCGGAAACGGCTCTAACGATGAAATTTACTATATGCGGATTTTCGGGGGCCGAAAACTCGATCTAGCTAGGTTTTATCTCTGGGAAAACGCGCATTTTTGAGTTTTTATATGTTTTCCGAGCAAAGCTCTGTCTCCCAGATATTTATAATTTATGTATGGTTTGAAAGTATCTCGTTCATGTCATATAAATTTGATTAAAAAGTGACTAAGTACAAATCGGCCGGTAACAGTCATAACGCTAAAAAAACCTGTAACTAGGTAGAAGGTATTCCTACTATTGCTGAAAAGCTCATATCGTAAAACTAAATGAAGAAGTATTGTAATGCGAGCATTTTTCTGCAGGTGTACCTGTTACTGAGTATCTATGTTTTTGGTGTGTTATTGTCCCAAATCTTTGGCATGGTGCATTGGTAACACAAAGCTTTTGAACTCCAAGGGGGATTCGTGCTTTTCTACAACTGAATCTGTTATTAAGTTTGTTTTTCAGTTTACATACAAGGTTCCGTTTAAGAGCATATTTGGTATCGTGTTCTGATTAGGAAAAGGTAGAAAACATTTTTTACGCAAGCAAATTTTTTTTCTATGGGTCATCCAAGTCGGCCAACCCTCCCCTCCATACAAAGGCTAAAAAACTTTTGCATCAAACAATTTTTTGTTCTACTTTTTCCTAATCAGGGCGCGTAGCCAACGTGCCAATCGTTAACGCTCCGTAGCGTATCGTAGTCATCTCTCTCTATCACTCTTCCCGACAGTGACATGCAGTTGTTGGCTACAATAAATATTTCTGATATCTGATTTATTTAGGTGTTGTCAATAATCTCTGATGTACACCTATGAGTACAGCTTCATTCTAACGCCTACTACCCATCAAAGTAATGTTTCAACAAAATTTTAGTTATTTACGATACAAGTGCGGAAAAGAGGAAATTTGAAACGAGTGGCGATAAATTAAAACACGACCGAAGGGAGTGTTTTAAATCGACACGAGTTGCGAATTTCCTATTCGTACGTGTATCGTACAACGTTTTACAGTACATATGGCCCTTTAAACTTTCGACATATGCACGGAAAGTTTTCTTTACGCACTAGTGCGAGAAAGTAGCACCATATATACTGTAATAGTACATTTCGATGCTAGTGCGGAAAGTATGTCATTACTTCACGAGTACCGAGATATCTTGCCACGAACCGTAGGCGAGTGGCAAGACTCGGGACGAGTGAAGAATGACATATCCGCACGTGTATCGAACGACGTTTTTTAATACAGTTGCGAAAAAATAAGAAAAGCAACAAGTATTCTGTGACATCATTGACATTGACATTATGAAGAGGTGTTTTTCTAGCTTTTATTCGACTAGAATAGATTTTGTTATTATTATTGAACCCACTTCAATGAAAGTTTTATTTTCAAAGGCATGTTCTATAAGACAGAAACAATTGTAAATATTAAAACATTGTACTATTATTACCTAAATATCATTATTTACGATTATTTGTGTATCGTATATTTATAAAAACAATATCGAATGTTGCCTTTGGAAACTTAAAATTCTTGCAGTAAGAAAATACGCCTCTTATTTGACAGGCGTTCCGTTCCATTCAGACAACTTATTAAGAACGGTTTTTCAACATTAAAAAATAAACGTGTTATAATACTTATAATGATGAAGAGGTAAGTAATAAAATATGAAATATGCATATTTTTCGTATTCTTACATTAACAGTAGGTTTTTATGTTGATTACGACGTTTAAAGGAAACTAATATTAACACTCATCAATAAGTAGTCATGAATTGGAACAAGTAAAAATTTAAAAAAATTGGAAAAGTAAAAAGCACTAGTTCGCGAAAACCAACTTTCCGCACGCTAAACAGCCACGAAAAGTAGCACTTTTTGAGCAACTGTATTAAAAAAAATATTTCAATCCTCATTCTTTTATAAAATAAGGTTCATTTTGTCAATGCTCCTTCAGTGACGTAGATCCCGAGAAAGGTTAATTGAAGGGCCCTAGCAGCCTTAATTGAATTATAACGTGACGTATTTCAGCTAATAGAAATTGAGATATGTAGTAAAGGCAAAATAAGGTTTGACGGAAAATTCAATTTCACTTTGGAACTTTCCTGGAAACACGGAGATTGAATGTCAAAGGGGGATTCGGTTAATTGGCAAGGAGTATCCTTAGAGTACGTACTTCATGCCTGATTGTCGCAAGAGAGAATGTTACCATATTTATGAGCCGCGTGTATTTTGTCAGTCCCATTTATATGTATACGTTTTCAAATGACCAGTAAGGGTCAGAGGGTTTTTAGGTCATATGATGTAATTTTTTAACATGAAGTGTTGTGAGATTTGTCACAGCCTTATGTATACATGTTTAATCGAATTAAAACTATCGTGAGACATATTAACTTAGCTAACTTAGTATAAACATGTCGCGCGAGTGACTAAAAATACGTGAGTGAAACAGAACAGCTAAGTTAGCTAAGTTATACATGTTTAATTTTTTCTTTGCATTTTTATCCTTTACTTTGGACTATGGAGTCGGCGGGTGGGTAGGTAGGTAAATAAGAAGTAAAAATAAATGTAATTTATGAAACACGAGATGAAGCCAAGGAAGCTGTAGGTATAAGGATGATATTGACGTCACATGCCACCTGTAGAAAAATGTTTACAATGTTTCACGTTTCCTTAAACGAGGTCTGCACGTGGTCTCAACAACAAAAGTAGGTAACTGACAACGTGACCGCACATTATGGACAAATTTAGAACTCTATATATTTTTTTTGTATTTCTCCATATGGGCCCCGATGTTTCTCGTCTGGCCTGGAGAGCATTTTCATTGGTTCTTCCATTACTAAGTAAAAAATATTTCATAAGGAAATTTAATACCGTTTACTAGAACTAAATAAAATAGTTTCAATTTGCATAAAATATTCTACACTTGTAAAATTTTTATACATAGGTACATACAATAAATACCAATTTTACGAGAGAATTAGTTTATTAAATTTCTTTTTCAAATTATTTCAATAAGTGCGGTACTCCAAGTAGCCGTCTAAAGAAATTAAATCGTAAAGGAGCTATTCGCGTTGGAATGTTTCGATGGTAGTCGATTCTTTCATTTTGCGAAGTGTAGGTGTATTTTGCTATATGTAAAAATCCAGTAGAGATACCGTGGTCTACTCTAGTGGATTAAACGCTCATAACGTCCAGAACATCGCGCAACTCGCAAGTATTTTTTCTGAGCGCACCACTAATAGGTACCACTTCCTACCTATACAATCGTCACCATCGCCAATATCCCATGGCTGCCCATGCCCTACTTCACGGCCACAGTGGCGATCTAACCGCGCGTAACTCGCGTAACGTCCTGCGCAATGCGCGCAATTATTTTTACTCGCGAATGTAGGTTACACGTAAACAATAAACAGTCAAAATAGACATATTTTTAACGCACCTTGGTTTTTGTTGAATAGATAAACTAGTTTTGTGAGAGACTAACGTGTCACAGACGGGTGAGGATGTAGGGGAAATGGTTGTGTCTTTTCGCGTAATTTAGCATGTGTCTTCGATTTCGACTAGTCTTGCGCTTCGCACTGTTGGGCTTGCCCTCCTTGTAATCTAGTAATTCAAAACTAAAAGTAAATTTTGTAATGTTTTTAGTTTATGACTCACCAAGGGCTGTGCCATAAAAATAGGCAGAATTTAATGATCACGTTAAAGGTACCATGTATCATTAAATTCTGATCGCATTTTTTAACTTATTTATATCAGTATTACTTCTGATATTTACCAGCTCAAATGCGATTTCTAATTTCAATGGAAAATGCTTTGATTGTTAATATAAAGCATTTGATTGTTCGTATAAGTTGAGCCACTTTTTTGCAATAATTCAAAGGACAGGTCACACTAGAACTTGAAGCAAGTTAGACACAAACGCAGCGACAAGCTTTGATGTTTATTAAGCACCAATGCGACTAAGCTTTAATACCGTAACACAAAATGTCAAAACTATTCTTCATAATCAATTTACTAGAGATCTTAATCTCATTACATTACGTAGCTTAGGTAACACAGACTAAAATATTACAGTGACACAAGTAAAGGGGTCAAGTTTGTTTCACAAGCTTCCAAATATCGTGTGCGTTTGTATGCTAATGCGTTGTGCAAGCGCGTGGGCGATCGGATCAGGAAGCGATCGGATCGGACACAGCCGTTATGTAACGATTTATCGGACGAGGAATACGAACGCGAATCTGAGTCTAGGTCTGAGTCTTAGATTCGCATTTCGCGAGAATAGAAACGCTTAAAGGCGATCAGATTTAATATGCGCTTCGATGTGACTACGGATCCAAGTATTCAATAACTATTATCGTAAAAAAATATATATTGGTACATGTAAGCGAGGTTGTCAAAATATCAAATTGACGACTGCTTACCCCACGAATAGGTAGAGATAGAGATATATCTACTATTTATGATATAACAAAATTACTACTAGAACGTTACAAAACCGTAATGAAATCTTGAAGAATTGCAATCAGTATGAAACCGGCTATCATCTGTTTTCAATTAACCATAAGCAAAGCTAAATGAAAAGTTTATCATCTTCACCAGCAAATTCCACAAAAGTTCCTATTACGCATCGGATGAGTTGCGAGTGTTGCGACTTGCGAGACACGGTAATCCTCCGCCCTTCGAGTGGCGCGATTTTCACACGGAAGATTCCTTATCATTTCAGTTTGTTTTTCTTATCAATACAGTATTTATTACTATTAATATAAACGTAGAAACGAAATAAGTACATATATTTTTATCAGTCTTAAACTTCATAGACGGCTTTGTTTAAAAATAGAATCCAAACAAACTTTTACGACTACTTAGACTAGACACGTAAATTTTACAAACGTAAACTACGTTATATATTTTTAGAATTATATTAAACTGAGCGCTGTTACCTTAAGATACATGTAACTTTAAAAATATCTAAACACATCTTACCAAGGAGTTAAAGCGCATGTCCAGATATTTTTGATGGCAACCGTGCTGTTCAACACTTTATAAGCCGCACTTCAAAGGAATGCTTGCAGTTTAAACTCGGATATGGACTTGATTCTTGATTGATGACTGGGCTAAAATATCTGAGAGTGCGGATTGCGTAAAGCGTGGTCGCGAAAAAGCCGGGTCGCTGACAGATTTAATGAAGAGATGAGTGATGTAATGATATGATTAACCGATTAACGAAGATCGTGAAACGTAATCGATTTAACAATCGGTTCAAGTTCGAGTGGATGGATACCATGCTGTCACGTGGGCTCATTTATAAGCCCTGGGGCTATAGGTTATGATTTTTAGAGTTCCAACAGCGCACTATATGCGAATGAATTAATAATAATTAGGTTCTATTTGCTTTAGCATATTATGATGTACCTAAATATTCGAAATGCATTCACACCGTATTAAATTATTAAATAATAAGGAACTTTTGATTGACGTTTTTGTTAATAACCGTAATAAAAAAGCTGAAAAGTGATATTTTTTTTTTATCCAAAACAAATTTAACCTTTAGGGAATCTATCTATGTACTTTACGTGCCTGACGAACATGATCATAAGATCGGGCGCCCACGAGGCAAGCACTTTAAACCCAGTTTTGCAATCAAGAAGGAGATTTAGAACTAAGCTTTCTAATTTGAACTTTACAGTCGCGTTTCATTTTAAAATCCAACCTTTTTTAAAACAAAATTAGGTTTTATTGCGCAAGCAACAGGATTCGTATTATCGAGTAGGTAATTCATTCTTAATCCGCTTTTCTTAGTAAAGTAATCGTAAATAACTTAGTAAAACGTATCTATTTAAAGATCGTAGCCAAAACACTCGCAAATCTTATGTGACAACTTAAACACCTTCAGTAAAACTCATCGCAGTTTTATTGCAATAACGAAATGAAACAAATGCCATTCGCTCTTAAACATGTATTTGCGAATGCTTTGTCTTTATCGAATAAAGACTTAATACTTCGTGAGTTTAATCAGAGACGGGTAAATAAAACAGATGGTCAATCATATGAAGCCGTTCCTCATTATAGTTTCACATGACGTTATCACGCACTGAGCGAGGTCTAAGACCTAGAATTTTCCACAGAGCTTTGAACTCCGCTTAGCACTTAGGGAAACTGAGAACGGCAATGTAACGCTGTCTACTGATGCGAGATATGTAACTTTGTATGGAGACAGGCAGCATTCTATATTCTATAAACGTCTCAACTCTGAATTTAAATGTGACTGTAAATTACCATGTGGTTTTAAGAAACATCTTGATTCGATGATTTTTAGTGTCATGATTCAAATTAAATTAATTGCCCTTTGCATGTGCAGATGTGTTCTTGTGTCTTCAGGTTTTGTCTTTGTTTCATATAACATTTAGCGTTAACCTTCTTTACTTGCTTGTACAAAAACGTACGGTCTGACTGAACTTAGATTGGATAAATTTTTTTTTTTAGCAGAATACGGGAAGGGTCATAAGTTTCAGCAGTATATCGTGTGTTTCACCGGGGCGTCAAAACTACTGAACCGATTTTGATGCCCGAGTGAGGTTCTTAATCGATTGGTCTTTATGCCTAGTGTAACTAAGGTTTCATTTATAACTGACTTTCTAAATGTAGGTTTCGTTAAACCCTTATAGTTTTTTCATTATTTTATTTATATCTGAGTCATCTTCCTCGCGTTTGTCCCGGCTTTTCGCCGAGGCTCATGGGGATCTAGGGTACCCTTGGGACTAATCCCAGGAATCGCGTTGGCACTATTTTTAACGAATGCGACTGTCATTTGACCTTTTTACCCAGACGGGAAACTAGGCCTTATTCGGATAATTCCGTTTTCCACGCGATATTTTCCTTCACCGAAAAGCGACTGGTAAATATCAAATGATATATCGTCCATATTAATTTCCGACAAATTCATTGGGACGAGCAGGGGTTTGCACCGGGATTGAACGTCGCACGCTTTTACCGCTAGACTACCAGTGCTTTTTGTATTTGAGTATTGGGATAAAAGCTGAAGAGCTAATTAGTTAAAGTAAGAAAAAGAGCATGCAGATTTGCTTTTGTTTAAAAAATAAAACACATACTACGAAAAAAAAAATAGAAGGTCGTCTTTATAATAAAATGATCAATCAGCCTTGACATTTTATCCCTTGGAACCCTAAACCTTAAATTCAATTCAGGAATCCGCGGACATGTTCTTTCAAAATGAAATTGCGGTGTAAGGGTCGGGTGGCCCTGGTGTGAGGTGCTATTTTCGTCCTTAATTGTCTGAAGACCCCTAATTGGTTTATGGTGACGTCACAAAGGCCAGTTGATCCAGTATTTAGCTAATATCAGAGTCGTGGAATTATCCCTACTAGTTACGCCTACGTACGTAGTACGTAAGTAGCACCGTTTGGGTCTGACGTAGCAGCACCGTCGGTAAAAGTCGCAAACCTCGTTACTACGTTGATAAGAGGCAAAAGGTTTCCGACTTTAGATATTCCTAAATAAGTCACATATTTTTTATCCCGTTTCAACGGAATTAAGACGTTTACGACTTTCTTTTATTATCCTTGATTAAAGAGCAATGTAAACTTACATTATACAAAATGATACAAAAAGACCCGTAACGCTGTGTCTTACGTAAGCGAACACTCGCGAACGCAAAGCGACGCGGCGCGGCGCGGCGCGGCGGGCCCAAGGCGTGCGCGTTCGCATCGAGATCGCCCACGGCCACGTAGGACACTTCTATAGGTATCAAAGGATTGATTCACCCCGCTCCGCGCCGCGCCGCTTCGCGTTCGCGTGTTGTTCGCCTACATAGTATGCTGTGTAAGTATTTATTGTTCTTGAATACCTATGCCAAAATATAAAATTACAAACTGAAATAACAAATATAAGTATACTTAAAGGGCCCACTGATTATCAGTCCGCCGGACGATATCAGCCTGTCAGTTTAACAGTTCCGAACAACATACAGGCCGATATCGCCCGGCGGAATGGTAATCAGTGGGCCCCTTTATACTCTTTATAGTATACCTAGGTACGAGTATACTCCAAAATCAGATTGTCTGCTTGAATTATTTGGAGTAATATACGTACACATATTCAATCGTGTAAGTATAATGGAGTGGGAACATATAGAACATACAAATAATAACGAACTCCAATTGTTCGAAGAATAAGTGAGTTCAATGACAAGTCGAGTACAATATGTTAAGAAAACAGTTATTACTTCGACAGAAATACACTCATGTTAAGCCCCATTAAGCCTTTTATTTAACTAATACATTTGTATACAGTTACTTAGCAATTTACGAGGTGAGGGGGATAAATAGCTCACGCAGGTTACTTCGTATATTCAAAGCTTTTAGGCTATTTTTATATGATAAAATATTATCCGCGCAGTTGATGCTAATAAACGTAGGTAATTTTATACATGAATAATTATAGTTTTATGATTTTAGCACTGTGTGTTGTAGGTGTCAATCGATATTTTAATTTTTTTTTGGTGGACTATAAATGTAAAATATTTTTCATTTCTCATGCTCTGAAAGAGGGTCATTGTTGTTCTAAAAGGTGCGCAGAAAATGATACGTGTCTGCACTAGAGCATTTTACGTTCGAAGTACGACTTATTTAATTTTTTTACGATACGCAATTGAAATTTGAGTTTAAATGGATTTGTAATAAATTTTTCATTTTGATATTTGACTCTCCATTCCATAAATAACGATACTTTTGTCTGAATTGTTAATTGAAAGTACCCTCAAGAAATACTATAAAAATGTATACTTAGTCATGTTTTAAAAAAAATACATGCATTTTACTTTCCTCGTATTCGAAATGAAAAGTAGAGTGTTTAACTCGGGTGAAAGGCATCATTTCTGCCTCGGACTATTGGCGCTCTCACTGCATTCGAGCGCCAAAATACCTCGGCAGAAATGAGTGCCTTTCGTCCCTTGGTTAACAATCTACTATTACCGAAGCTACATGTTTTACTCTTCCAAGATCCGGCCAATGACTGTCTTAACCACCTTTACGGGCATAATCGACAGACGTAATATATCCCAAAAACTTAGTTACAAACATTTAGTTTTTCGCTCTTGACACCCATACCTGCAATTAAAGACATGGACTAGCTCCGTGTTTTTGATTCGTTCTGGTCTCATTTACACAAGCGTAGGTAACTTACTTACTTATAAATAAACATAAACTTTTAATAAATAAGTCTTATAAATACTGATTTAAACTTTCACGATTTTTACTCATTATTATTATTATTTATTTATTTGATTTTTTCGGAGGTAAATTTAAAACTTATTTTACGCGATTAAGTCCCGTCGTTGTAAATAATAATAAGTCTTATAAATTACACTATTTACGATATTATATGGTAGATAGTTAACACACTATCCGATTTAAGTGACAGATATTATAAGACGACGATTTGCGATAATGATAATGTATCCATTTATATTGCACCTTATTACTTATGCAGAGAAACTTTAACGGTACTGCAATGTGCTTAAGAGGAATATTAAACACAAAAATCCCTATTCCCTAGATACTTTAAAATTAAAGATAGTCTAAAGATTTAACTCGTAACATAGTGAACTAGTGATCAACTGATCAACATCATCAGCTATTTGTGAGGTGTTAAATGCTTGTCTATGGTCGATTACCATTCATCCATTACCAATAATTTACTGGTGAAAAATACCATAACCAGTGTGGCTACCACCAGTTTGGCACTGACATAAACGCTATCGAGAACGTAAATTACTTTCTATGCATCTCGCCCGTACTCGCATATTAGTGCGAGCGAGATGTATAAAAAGTAAATTACGTAGATGTTAGCGTATATGTCAGTTTCGTATATGAAACTTTCGACACTGTCAGTGACTCATGGTATGGGTACAGTGATCGGGGTTTTGCATGGCACACCGCGGTTAGCGGTATATCAAGTTGAAATTGAGTGAGTTATCAAGTTGAGTTAACTTCAAATAGTAACAGGGATACATCTTAACCCGCGATACCTTTGAAACCGCTAGAAATGAATGCTATTTAAGTGTAGGTAATATATTTATAAAATATGCGACAATAAATGAAATAAAATGTAGGTCATTTTCTCCGAGTGGCAACCAAAACCCCGATCACCGACCACGCATTCAATTTATGGATTGCACATTATCTTCTGTTGTGCAATAAAGGATTAGTAAATAAATGGTGGATGAAGCTAGGAAGCGAAAGGATCACATTTCAACATTAACCCGTATGCTGAAAAGGGAATCAGAATGTAGGTTTATAGTTTGTAAGAAGCAACGACGCTAAGCCCGTTCTATGAAATCGTAAAGTAATAAATCCAGAACGGAATTATGCATATAATCCAGTCATGCCTATCCGTTTTGATCTGCGATTAATTACCTTTAGACTAAGTTGTTTATATCTTGATGCCAGCTTTGAATCTCGCGCGATAATTTAGTGTGAGCCACCACATTTCAATTAGTGTACGAATCTGCAAAATAAAAAAATGTTTACATTTACAGAAAAAAAAGATAATTGAGAGCGATTTCGCTGTTGCATTTAGGCTCCATAAACGACAATAAAGGAGTCCTAAAAGAGTGTGGCGACTGTGGCAACAGTAAATCTCAGTCACTTCGAATGAGCTAGCCGTCCAGAAGCGGTATCATGGTGGCATTTTTATCAGCTGTCATGCCATGCGTCACTTTCGCACTTACATATTTGTTAGAACGTGATAAGCATGGTGACAAATTATAAAGAGCCGACCATCTTTAGCCCTACAGGAACAGGAAACTTTTTATTTATGTGCCGATGTCGCTTGCATTGTCCGCGGCAAAGATAGCATTTTTCCCGCTCCGCTCTAAATTCTAATTGTTTTCTTTGTTACGTCCGCACTTTAAATTAATGTCAGTGGGTCACTCGCTCCCTGCCTTTTCTTCTTATTCCGAAACATTCTGAAAATTGCGTTGATTTCTCACTAAGACGTCCTCAATTTATTGCTGGTCCTTTTCACAGGAAAATCAAAAGTTTTTGTAGGGCGGATGCCTCGGGCTGAGTAATCATGATTCAGAAATTGTTTTCAGATTTAAATTATTTCAGTTTACGAGTGAGTATCTACATTTCCGTGGCCAGGCCTAATTAGCGGTTGAAGACACCAAACTATAATTACTAACATTTGGACGCCTATAACAAACATTGTTAATTTAGGATGAGCAAATAGCGAATTTTATAAATAGATATCGTGTTGCAAAATGTCTGGCCGAGTTATGTCAGAAAGTCTAAGCGCGGGGGCATGTCGCGGTGTTAACGCCCGCGGACTGTCATCACAATAACACACGATCATAGTTACACGTGGTTACACGTAGTACCCAAACGTTGTACATCAACAAATCTTTATCAGCAAAGAGGAACCATGGCTCCAAACTCTGTTACTATGTTTTTTTTTTAAATGGAGCGTTTTGATGAATAAATTGCTCCAGGTAAACTGTTCTATTTCGGGCGGGACACGTGGCATTCAAATACGCCGTGTACATAAAAAAATTGTTTGCGGAGAAGGCGTGCTTCCTAAAAAGACAGCGCAACCACGCCCCCGCGCGACGCCTAATTATAATTACCACCACTGTGATTCTCATTCACTGTGCTGTATAATTTAATAACAAAATGCTAATTTAACCGTTATAAATAGACGCTGCTCGCGAAATTAGAATAAATGGATAATAAATCCCTCGACTACTCAAGCTCTGTTATACTTGTCTCAGCACTAAACTAGATACTCTATTGCCTGTTAACAAGAGGCTCTTGCAAATTCTCGCATAATCTAAAACGAGGATTGGATGTACTTACTAAAACGTTTATTGTTTTGCTAATGTTAGGTTGGGTCATGGTTATATAAAGAATAGCTGGCTTTATTACTCAAATAAAACTACGAATGTAAGCGAATATTTAGTGGAAATTCGAAGTTCTATTGCTATGAAGTGTTTGCTTTAACACAGATGCGCATAGATGAAATTCGTTGCATCAGTCAGTGGTGTATAATTTGGACTGTTTGTGTTACAAAATGCTGGTACATTGATATCAGTGGCGCAGTCCGATTCGCACTCGCAGCCGAAACATTAAATCAGTCGCCGGGATTGACGTCGACGCTGCCAATGTTGCAATGGTTTGTGTACATAATTCGTCCTATATTTCGTGCTTTAAAAACACCAAACAAACAAACACGTGCAAAATGTTCACTGCAGTAATACTCTTCAAATGATTACAAAGGTAAACCTAAAGGTAAAATAATAGAAGTCTGAGAAACGTTTAGAAGACATTTAAGATGCTTAGATAGAGTTAGTTAGTTACGTTGACTTTATAGACCATATAATTGAATCAGGTCGCATAAACTACTAGTCCAGTAGGTGACCAAGCGCACCGTTTACAATAGCATTTAAATAGGTCTCTAACCGCATCGTCTCGGCCGTAAAACTCAATAAATAAACATTTTCTTGTAACAAAGTGATACCCACTCAATAAATGTCACTAAATCAGCTCTAATTTACTCATAATAAGTATATAAACGGACAACGTAAACGGAAGAGAGGGAAACGGGTCGATGGATCGTTTAACGAGTGTTTTAACGGTTGTTATTTTTGTTTGGCTTGGGTTGCGAGAGGTTTCGGAGGCGGCCGAGTTACGTCAGGAGACGTCACGACTAGCCGCACTCAATTAGGATTTGAAGGACTCTGGAGTCTGAATTAGGCTCGGTGGGTAATCTCAAAACGGTAATGGTCCTCAATATCGGAATATCGTGGGAAGTAATTCCATTTATAAAATACAACAGTTAGAGCGAATAATATATATCTAATCTATTAGAGTAGGCCTGTTTCAGGTGCAGCATATTATGCTTTATGCGCGCGGCTAATCAAAAACAAAAACTCCTGTACGCTTCGAGAACCCGCATTGGACCTATGTCCAAGACCTGGCGGTCTTTAGTTCCGGAAGACAATATCACTTGTGTCATAGCAACAACACTATAAGCAACTAAGACTAACCTTTTAAGACGAAGAGATATAACTCATAATATCCGTATTCGAAGGACGCTTAATTAGACCAAGTTCTAGGAGTAATAAACTATTAATGTAGGAAAGTTCTGCTCTCCGTCACTGTCATCAAGTTCGTTGTTAGTTCCAGCGGCTGGAGCAGCTACCAGTGACAGGCGTGGAACATGAAGGAGCGATGTGGGAAGTGGAACCCTGGTCTAAATTTAGAATTATGCTCTATCAATTCAAATCGGGTATATTGGCTAAAAGTGATCAGTTAGGTTACTAACGTAATGAAATGTTAATACGATGCTTTATATTATGTCGTTTTTGCAATTTACATAATTTTATTTTATAAGCATTATAGCAAGACATACTCAGTTCCACAGGTGAAGCTGAATGGCGATTCTTTAAAGCAAGTCACGCGTTTTAAATACCTCGGACACTGGGTCTCCGAGTCCATTCGTGATGACCTGGACATAGCACGGGAGCGTAGGGCCCTGGCAGTCAGATGCAATATGGTAGCTCGCAGGTTTGCAAGGTGTTCTGATAATTTTAAAATTACGCTTTTTAAAGCATATTGTCAGACCTTTTACACCTGCAGCCTGTGGGTTAACTACACGCAAAAGGCTCTCAGGGCCCTTAGAGTCCAGTATATAACAATGGTTTCAGGGTGCTGTTGGGGCTGCCGCGTTTTTGTAGTGCATCGCAGATGTTTACCGATGCACACACGGACAGCTTTGCAGCTATTTTGCGCAAAAGAGTGGCATCCTTAGTGAAGAGGTTGCGGGGCAGCCCAAACAGCATGATGAACACCATTGCAGAGCGATGTGAGGGGCGCTTCCAGAAGCACTGGAACCTTTTGCATTGCTCGCTAGGTTATGTATGATTGTTCTTGAGTGTGTTATTATGTATATATTAATTTAAGGTGCCTACTAATACTAGCTCTAAGTAAACTTTTGTTACTAACAACTATGGACATTGTTTCCGAAATAAATTATACTTGAATAAGAATTTGAATTTGAATATAGCAGTAACCAAACTTAATATAATGGTTACTAATTTTGAAAAAAAAAGTACCTAATGATCTAAGTCGTAACTGTTTGCAAGTAAAGCTTTTGCTATAGTAGAGTAAGTATTCGATTGAGTAAGAAAGATTAACCCAAACAAACCTGTTCTAGATTAGCGTGTTGAGGAAAAAAAAACAGTTCAAACTTAAAATAAATATTGTTATAATCTGGAAATTAGTTTATGATTACGAGTCAGTTAATGATACTTTATGTTACAACTTTGTAAGAAAATACATATAGGTACATAGGTATGTGTGCTGCTTGATCATTCATATGTATCACATTTTTCACGTGTAAACGTTAGAACGAACCAAGTATTAACGTCATTTTTAAAATAATATCTAACATTGTCAGATGCTGCATCACTTTAATTATCTTGTCGTTATCATGTAACTTATTCGATTATTTTATTTATTTTATTTATTTATTTAATCTTTATTGCACAAAAGAAAATACAATCGTACAAAAGGCGGACTTAATGCTATGAGGCATTCTCTACCAGTCAACCTTCGGGCTAAGCAGAGAATTTGTTATTTCGCTCTAGAGAACCGGCAGCGTCGTACGCTGTTGATTATACCACAGGAGCTAACAGCGATTTTTTATTAGAGTTTAATGTAAAGCTATAGTCACAAAAACATGACCTATAATTACGCCTTTAATTTTCAGAAAGAAGCAACTCGTCGGAAAGTTCACGATATAACGAATCCGAGTATACTCCGCCTTATTACCGATTCATCGCAATTGATGCCTCATTTAAACTGGGTTACGATAATATTGTAGGATTTAAGTCGCCCGATGAGAGCTCGGATCGCACTCACAATATACTGACGTGTATTTACAGCTATATTGCACAATTTTTCTTTTTCTTCATAAGAAATTATGGCTTACGCTTTGTTGAAATAAGTGAGTCAACATCAACATCAACATCAAACATTTATTCAGCTAATAGGCCACAGGGGCACTTTTACATGTCAATTTTTACAAACAATAAAATTAACCCAAAATTACAAAAAAAAAACAATTACATAAATATAAATGTCAAACTACACAAAAACAGCTAATAAAAAAATATACAAACAACAGAAGTACTAACATTGTTTAGAGATGTAAAAGTCTCTAGGTGTCAGAGATAAAATGTATATAATAATAAAAAAGATCATCAAATGATCCAGAAATGTAAAGGGTCTCCAAGACTTGAATTGTTATATAATTAATAAAAAGACAAGATATTAAATCAGACAAACAGACAAGAACCGAATGAAGTGCCTCACGTTAATGCCACTCAAAAGTAAAGTTACATAATATGAGAGTAATATGTATAGGTAGTATGGAATAATGTGGTTATGGAAAAACTCTAACTAAATTTTTTACAGTAGAAACACGATTTCGATTTTTATTCCAGGACTGGGATCTTTCGTATAGGTATGACATCTATTTTAGTTTAAGATTTATATGGAGTCCTGATTTTTTTTTGTGGTTTCAGTTACTGCTATAATAAAAATTGATGTGAGTAGTTGAAGTTGAAAGAGTACAATCGAGTACATATATCTTGTATTGTCACCTTAAAATTACACCTAGTATAGGAAGTGTGACTACTTAAAAAAACAAATAATAATATTTGATAAAATCATTCGTAAACAAGTATAAACACTTGCTATGTTTATTATACTAGTTAAGCCATTGATTCAAACGTATTCATTAAATCTATAAGCGCCTATCAGCGACGTCCATCAAAATATTCAGTAGGCGAAATTTAATGTTAATGAGCCAACGTTTACGAGTAAACTTCAAGGATCGCAGTGAACGGCTCTCCAAAATATTACAATAAAGTTCCGACTACATATATGTATGAATGTATGAATCCGATTAACATTGTTCTTTGTTGCCGTGTTGATATAACTGTTAGAGCATTTAATTACACTTATATTATATTTAGGTACCAGGTACAGGTATTATTTAATTTAATAAATATCTATAAGGTCATGTGGGGTAAGAGAAACATAGTTTATTTTACTCGGAGCAAGAGTAACAGTATAAAGATTCCCTACAAGTGTTACCCTTGCCCCAGTGGTTGTCTTACCCCATCTCACCTTGGTAATTTGCGAACAAAAAATATTTTACATAGACACATTACAGTTGAACATGACGTAACTATATTCAACAATTTTGCTTTTTTGGCTTAAAAATAATAATTTGCTTAAATGTCAACCGATATTAAAGATATCAGTATGTTTCTGTAAATTGTTTTGTTGAAATGAGGAAATTGAATAAAACGCGTAACACGTGTTAATACAGAGTGCACTCTAAAGCGCATACCTCTCGCATTACTCTCCGGATTTGGTCTTAAAAGACGTAAAACACTTTTATTCTTAAATACTTAGAGCCTTTTTAAAATCAGCTCCAAATTACTGTATTAGCCGCGCAAGAATGCGTTGCGAGAATAAAAATATTGTTGGAAAGGCATTTTCGGGAAATCGGCTGTAAAAGTTGTTAAGTTCAGTATTTATAGGGTTCGGCGGTAGGTCGCGACACTAATTGGATTTATCACACCGTCTGTCTGTCACACTTTGACCAGTCTAAATATATCGTTTCGGTAGTTCGGATTTTGGTTGACACATTGTAAATAATTTAATAAAGTCTTGTTTACGTACTGTAAATGACAGTAAAGCTAGATATCGTTGGAACTACACCTGTTTATAAAGAAAAATGCACCTGTAATTTATTTTGATAAGAAAATACAGAAGCATTTACAAAAGAACTAATGATTTTTCAAGCGTTTCCTAAAAGTATATTTCAGCGACTCGATAGTAGGTACCGAAAGGGCAACCACCCTTGTGCTTTACTTTGGTTCATTACGTAAAATGTTTGATAATGCCCGTCAACTTTGTATTCAACATAAACATATAAGTAAATATTTTACTTGATGTTTAAATTTCATTCAAACTTCACTAGCGATTAGCGATGTTCCCCTCCTAAACATCAAACTTAACAAGAGCGGGTAATTAATGAATTTGTTTTGTTAACCTTAACAATTCCGTAAGCAAAATTTGGTTATTACAAAGTTAGTCGAATGTCATTGGCCTGAGTCCTGTGATCAAATAATGTTAGACAATCCTCGCAGGTCGTGACCTGAGGAGCCTAAGATTAATAGGGAAGTGACGAGAAGACTAGCTTTAGCCGGCGGTTTAACATGTAAAGCTCTACATGTGTAAACGCCGGCGGCGGCGCTGCATCAATTTCTGTAATTTCTATGAATTATTCTAAATGGTAACTTCTAAACGCCAATTGGGCATAAGATCAGTATATTCGTATTAGATGGTAGTTATATACAGTTATTGTATTATCTGTATCACTCAAATGATTGGCCGAACTCGGCTTGACAACTGCGCCGAGTAGCAATTGAGATGGTTACAAGCGTTGGTCCACATGAAACCTCCACCACATAATTTAATCTTTTTAAGTCTTACCTTGGTTTTTAGAATAATTAATTGTTTTTACATTTAGACTTTAAACCACAAACACACTGACGTATTGTAAAATAATATTAAGAGGGATGGTATGACGTAACAGGAAGGGTGAACGGATCAGTGAACTCGATAGAGCAAATTCAATAGCTTTTCATGAAGTTATGTCGATACAAACTTAAGCTTAAACCTTTAAGCAAACAACCTAAAACTTCAGACATTGTTTTAGCCCATCAATTGAAATTTAAAGGCATAATAGCAAAACTTGTTTTTGTTATGTTTTAGGGCGCGTTTTCTGTATAAATTGCAAAAATAAGTACATGCATGAAAATGTGTTAGCGTATGCTATGTAAACTTCTATGTGTATGATTTAACTACAATAAATATAATACATAACAATACCCCCGCTCCGAATCGTTCCTGGTGCAGAGGCTGTCCATAGCCATCCAGCGGGGCAATGCCGTGAGCATTATGGGCACTTTTGCACCGGGAGCGATAACGAACGGGGTTGACTAATAGTTACCTCATGTAATTATTCGTTTTCATAGATTTAATTGTTAATTTATTAATTAAATTACTGACTTCTTTAATACATAACATAACAATTACAGAATTAAGACTAATTACAAGTCCTTCTACGCTCAATTACGTAAAATTTTTTTGTAATTTATTTTCGGTAAGAGCTATGGAAAAAATATTCAAGTTAACCTGTATACATAATAAACGAGGTGACAAGAACCGACATATTGTTGGCAGTTGCGTGGGATCCGTGTTCGTTAAAACTGTGCTCACTTGCAATTCTAGTAAGAAGCTTACTGATTTCATCACTGATGGTTACATTTTCCATTTTGTAACCAGACACTGCAATCCGTCTAACTGAATTTTCAGCCTCGAAAATCTTCTTGCGGAACTGGACCGAAGTACGGTTGGTCAAGCGGAATAACAAACGCCTAAAAATACGTTATCCCTTTTATCGCTATGTAACGACACGTGTTTCCAAAAATAGTTCAGAAATGGATGTGAGTGTGACGTACTCGTAAAAACGGTATCTGACAATCGAAAACCCCTATCTCCGAGTCGCGGTAAGGATCCTAATAAAAAAAAATCAGATTAGTTTACCTTCGGAAGGGTGCACCCAGCTATTGATAATAAACACCTAACTCAATCGTGCGTCACAAAAAGCGACCTTGCAATGTAAAAAATATAGTTGACATTTGAAAATAATGGAATACTCTGTTGTGTGAAAGATAGAAAGCAGCTCAAGGTCCGAGAAGCCTCGGAAAGCCCTCGTCGATAAAAGCTCGGCGGGATAATAATAAGGTTACCGAGAGGTTTTATTGAATACCTTAAAAAGGAATTGGCGATAACTTAGGTTTTACGAAAGGTTATCATAGTGATATAGGCTTACAGACAGTTGGTTTAGACTGAAAATCTTTATTTAGATGCCATAACAATTAAACAGTTAGCCAGAGCGTTGCTAATCAATTATTTCTCAATTGAATAGAAGTTGACAATATGGTTTGTCCTCGTAGCTTTTGCGTGAAAATCTTAAAACTATGTGTACATAGTTGCACAAGATTAAGATTAAGATAACTAAGATTTTAACTAAACTATTTTTTAACAAGCAGATAAGTCTGCGAGCGATACTTCAAATTTCATATTAAAGGAAAAAAATGGAAAAAAGTTACGCTTGAACCCGCAACCTCCGCAATCCGTGCATTGCTCTTAACCAATTGAGCTAAGGAAGCCTACCAGAACCTCGCAAATCTTTCCATTCCTTCACTTATATATACACGCCTTTGGGGTGGCGTAAAGCGACATCTACCGAAAGACGACTACATCTCACCCCACCCCACCCCAGGCAAATTTTTACAGGAATAGAAAGATTTGCGAGGTTCTGATAGGCTTCCGTAGCTCAATTTGTTAAGAGCAACGCACGGATTGCGGAGGTTCCGGAATCCGCCGATTCCTGCCGGAAGCGTAACTTTGTCCATTTTTTCCTTAAATATAAAATTAAGATTTTAACTGACCAGGACCTTGAAAATTTAAAAATAATAACATACTTGTACGGCTACAATAAAAAAGAGATAATTGTAAATGCAACCAATGCAAGGTGGTGAAAATGGGTGGCGGAAAAAGGCGAGTGGAGAATTACATTCAACTTTTGGTGTTTTCCTTTTATCAATGATGTGCCTATTGTTGACATAAATACCTATTTTACAGGATTTATGGTGTACACCCCATTACTGGTGCCACGTCCATCATAGGGGTGTGGTGTTTACTAAAACGTATTTATATTAGGTACGTAGCTAGAGAAAACAATGGACAAACATCACGAAAATACCCATTTGAATATTGCATTTCAGTATTTTCGTAGCAGGCTATTTTAAGCAACTCTTAACAGTTTGTCATAACACTATTATGTTGCCACACGTGCCAACTGCGAGACTAAACTAAAACAAACCGGTATTTAACAAACTACTAACTAGCGAAAGTTCGAGAATCACTGTCAAAGTTTTGATATGTGGAGTGCATGAGCGTAGAGACTAGAAGGTCATTGCAGCGTGCGATGTGCAACGAACACAGTATAGTCATCAAATAAACTAGTGTAATTACCAAAACACCTCAGATTGCGGAATATACAAGGGACCTGACGAATCTATATACATATTTATAATATAATATTTTGGGTTGCCTCAAATGCAATAGCAATATCGCAACAAAAACCGGACACTACAGCCTCGCATCTACAAAATATCTATGATATAACCTGTTAAGCTGGACCTAAGCCAAGGATTAAAGCATTAAAGGAGGTTAGTAGTTTAGCGGTAAGGGGTAAGGGCTTGCGATTTTCGACCCGCAGGTCGCAGGTTCAAAGTGTTCAAAATCCGGCTCGTGCCAATGACTTTTTCGGAATTATTTGATATTTAGCAATCACTTTACGGTGAAAGGAAAACATCGTGACTATCGTGAGGAAATCAGACTAAGGCTCAGAACGCACTGCGATTACTTTCTTGCGGTTTCAGTCTTGTAAGTGCGTGCGCTTATGAAGCATGCCGCGTACGTCACACTTTTTGCGGTTTTGAAATCTCAAGAAATTAATCGCAGTGCGTTCTAAGCCTAATCCCAATAAAGCAGTATGGGTTGAAAGTTCAGAAGGCAGTCGCTTTAGTAAAAACTCGAACCTATGCCAATTCTTGGAATTAGTTGCCAAAGGGGACCACAGGTCCCATGAGCCGTGGCAAAAAGAAGCCGGGTATCTAGGAAGATGAAGGAAATTAAGGAGTAAAAAATCTAGTTTAACTTCTCAACATAGTGCCGCAGTAGTTGCATCCATAGGGACCGTTCATGAACTGTAGGCGGCTGTTGAAATTTTCACAGATGATGTATTTCTGTTGCCGCTATAACAGAAACGTGATTTATTTGCCGTTTTTTTCGTAATTGTACGGAACCCCTCGTGCGCGAGTCCAACTTGCACTTGGCCGTTTTTTATTTAATATAAACTGCACGATATTAGATCTCGAGTGACATGAGAATAGGGACATCATTCATTCTATGAATTAAAGAAAAACTACTGATGCGTGAGATGCGTGAAAAAGTTTTCATTTACCGCAATCTTTTAATTAGTTTTAAGTACCTATAAAATTAATTTGTTTTGTTGGTTTTAAACAAAGCAAAAGTTTCGTGTAAAATGATCGATAAAGATATTTTACACGAAACTTTTTTCGACGCCACCTATCAAATCTGCGAGTTCCGCCAGAGAGCAACGATGCCCCATGTCGGCTGATAAAGACGTGTATGTAACTGTACATAATTAAGCATTAAAACACCCACACTCGTAGTTTAATGCCTTTCATTATGTAGCAGTCACATAAACTACTAATCCTGACACTGACTGAACGGTTATTATGATTTAATTTAGTTGCATCTGTTCTGACAGCAATCTGAGCCCACAGTCCAATTCAACACAAAAACACAGTGTAACGGAAAAGTTGTCAAGCGACATGCTGATTTTTTTTGCAATTTAATCAACTTTATCCAGACGTGGTAAGTCAAAGACAAAAACAAACTTCATGCAAATGTAGAACGCTTTCAAATTATAGCCACCAAAACATTGTATTAAATCTACATAAGTAATAAATTGAGTGAACCTAAACAAATACGACCGCGTTAGGACTATTCCAGTCCCGCTATAATTAGCCCAAGCCCTCCGATTATGCGTTTGCGATTCGGTATTATTTATAGCTGTCAGTGGGCACTCGACAAAACATTTGGGAGGACTTTCCGAACCCTCGTCCAGATTTGTATTTCCAAACGTCCCTTTGTCTATAATAAAGGTGTAGTGACGTAAGCAACGTATATACGTATGCGCGTCGATGGCACTTTTTTATGGCAGACTTTTTTATTTTACATTTGTTTATAGTAAAGGTAAGGTAGGTTGTTTGTAATATGTATGCTAGTTTTTAGCTATTTATCTATGGGCCACTAGTTGCCTGAAATGAAGTTTTTCATTTTATTACTAACGTTTTCTAATATCCGTTACAACGTTAAAGAAACACCAAAAAAAGTTTATATTATAAAAGAAAAATTCACCGCTTCCGGCAACACCAAAACTTCTTCTTGGAAAAAGATTTTATAAACTGCGATTCTCGCAGAAGTAGGTTTTATATGGTCATGTATGAATAATAATCTTTTAAATTGTCCAATATCCAAAGACTGATAAGCTAGATAAGTACAGGAAAACAGGAGTCTTTTCAAAAGGGCTTATTTCTCTATGAACATCATACAAAAATAAGCCCTTTTGAAACGATACTCCTAGCTTTTATCTTTTAAGGTTATCTACTGTCGACCATCTAATTAAAAATCGAAAGTGTCGAATTTGTCGACATTTTTTTATATATATTAAGCCCCACGATAGTATCAACGTTTTTATTGTCAGTTTTTATACTACTCTCGACGCGGCAGATAAATCTTTCGTTTATCATATTACCGACTGTCGAAAAACACGATTCTACTTCCCTAATATACTTTTGTTCGTGGAAGTTAAAACTACTATACAATGAAATGTTAAAAGCGCATCGGACAAGAATGCTATAAATCACAAGATGAAGTATTAATACCAAGAACCGTAAAAATACTACAGCCACCAACGTCGTTTCGTAAATAGATGTTTTACTTTTAAGAACGAGATATTTCCAGGCAATCACCTTAAAAGTTAGGTCAAGAGAAAACCGTATTAGAATCAGATCCAGCTAAGCTTATTTTCAGACAAAACATATTTTCCACCACCTACCTATAGTGACATTTTTGACAACAGTGAACTTCGGAGAAGCAAGTACTGAAAAAGAAATACTTAAATTATATTATACCTCATTCATTATAGGTCGAATCAATGGTTTATTGCGCGCTATAGCTGCCTATGACGTCACCGCAACATTGGATGTTGTACTTGTTATTAAGTTACTCAGGAACCGCTGAAATGTTCCCTTTGTCATGAATTTACCGTCGTATTTGCAATTTAGGTCAAACTTACAGGTAAAGTAGCGCTTTCCGCACGGTTGCTAATGACTAAAAGGAAATTCAGTAAGTATATAGGTACTTATGTCACATACTCATGTGCTATCGAAAAATATTCGTTCTCTAATAATAATAATATCATAGTTATAATAACTTACGTGTTTTGAATTTACATTTCTTCATTATATCGAAAACCTTACCTGTAACAAAAAAATACAATATAAATACATCATCATCATCATCATTCTAGCCTTCAGTCGTCCACAACTGAGCATAGGCCTCTCTTCGTGTACGCCACTTAAAAATACCGGACAAGTGCGAGTCGCACTCGCCCACCGAGGGTTACGTACTTTTTAGTATTTGTTGTTATAGCGGCAACAGAAATACATCATCTGTGAAAATTTCAACTGTCTAGCTATCACGGTTTATGAGATACAGCCTGACAGACGGCCAGACGGAGAGACGGACAGCGGAGTCTTAGTAATAAAAAAATAAAAAAAATCTGTCTGTGTAAATATGTATAATAAAATTGACATGTAACTCTTGTTATGAATAAAGAAACTGAAACTGAAACTGAATAGGGTCCCGTTTTTACACGGGCACGGAACCCTAAAAACAACGCCACTTATAAATAGGTACATACTTAGTTAAAAACATACGTATCAAAAAATTATAATAAATAATTTTGTTCAAATCACAGTTTATCTTTATGCTGGCCGTAATTAGCGGTTTTTTAACGCATAATAGAGGGGTTTATGATATTTTTGAAGAAAAAATAATTTTGATAAAATACGGGAAGCTTAATCTGATTTTAGAGATTATGAATTTCATCTGGATATGATCATTATGATCTGTCAGCTGTCAATAGTGTCATTTCTGGTTAAAAAAATTAAACACAAATCCAGATCATATTCATAACCTGTTATAATAATCAGAATAGAAAGGTATTTTGTTGAAATTTAATACGTGTGACGTAACACAACACAGCAAGACATCTTTAATTAATTTACGTTATGAGAAGCGGTCAACAGTGCACGCAGTGTTTACGACAATGGGGAAAATTTCTTTGTTTACCAAATATCTATGTATATTACTTATAGATATATTCATATATCATTGACATACAACAAATAATATTCTTTATTAAATCCCATTCATCGAATTTATCATTACATATTATACTCTAAAAATTATACTAAATTACATTGACATATTGATTCTGGGAATAGTTCGTTTAGTCACAGGATTTTACTACCTACTAGGCCTGCATTCAGTAATAACCAATAAATTCGAATTACCTATTAAAAATACCAGCGTGTCTACGAGTTTTCGTGTTAGCGAGCGCTAAAGTAATGTCTCGATTACTTATTTAATGTAATTTCAATACATCAAACTGTCCTGATCATATAAGAAACGAGCAGTAGATATTTATATCTCAGAACGCTTCTCTCCATTAAGTCGGTTTAATTTTGTTTGTGACCCCAAATAATACCTTTTAAATTAATTACAAAACTAGTTAAGTCAATTTGCTGAGCCTTGCCGTCGCTGCTTGTGCCAAAAACTCTCGGTGGCCTAATTAAGTTCTCATTATGCTCCCTCCACCGATTTCATTTCCCTCCCACAGCTACTTCCGTTTTAATTCTCCCTGTTAGAAGAGCTACATCACATCATTAATATTTGTAGCATATTTATCTTTCTGTTACGACCTAGTATGGAGTTTTACTATCAGTAAATATAGCGTGAAACCATCGGACATCAAACTTCAAACTTTAACATGTATTAAGCAAATAGGCCACATGGGCACTTTAACACGTCAACATTGAATTTACATACAAGCAAAAAAATAATAATATCAACAATTATAATATACAACTAACTGCAACTACCAATTCAAACTAACACATTACTCAGAATGTATAAGGTATCTTAATGTCGAATTACATGAAAAAAAACTATAGAATGAATAGATTTCCATGACCAATCGCCTCCCGGGCGAAAACTCGTATAGTGGTTAACGGCTACGCATGATGAAGCCTCGTGAACGTCAGCTGCCGCTCCGTTGGTGGGCTGAGGAATGGCAGCAAATAAAGTCTATAAAAACATTTAGTCATCGCCTCCCGCTTGATACTTTGTCAGATGATAGTTTATATGCTACTGTGAATAAACAAAATCGTCAGTAGATTGTATCGCTGTGGAAAGACCGTGTTACGCGTTTCGGTGGCTGTCATTCCTCAACCCACCAACGGAGCGGCAGCTGACGTTCACGAGGGTTCATCACACATAGCCGTTAACCGCTATACGAGTTTTCGCCAGGGAGGCGATGACTGACAAAATTTGCGCCAAAAATATAAAATTATTTAGAGGTGTAAATGTCTCTACCGGATTATAAGATTATATAGTTTATCAAATTATTCTTAGATGTATCGGGTCTCCAAGAGTCAAAATCCTGTAAAATTAACATAATATTCATTAAGAGGAAAAAAAACATGCGAGACCCGAAGGAGTCACTCTGTAATTAATTATACTCAAAAATAAAGTTACTAAATATTAAACTCGTGTTAGCTTAAACAGACCAGTCATCCAGCTGTAAGACAAAGACTTGATCACACACCATACTTGTCTTTACGCACAATAAAAGATAAGGTGACTAGAAAGTTCTAAGAAAAAACAGACATTAATATAATAAGATGTTTCACCACAATCGTCAACTTTAGTCGGAACATCGGAAGTCGCGTTCAGTTGGAAATATAATTTTCTTCCTCATATACGTAACTTTTCCGATTCGAATCGAACGTAATGCGATTTCACTGGTAACTTTACTGCTGAGATAACTGATGTTGCTTTATACGGTACTTAGTCCGTTAAACAGAAGCGCATTGTCTTCATCAGCTTATTACTTATTATATTTACAAACGGGAAGACGGTCACTATTTCACTGGGTCGGCTAGATGATCCAATTTACAACACCAAGCAAAAATTCTGAAAAGATCTTTCTATTCGACTAGTCTTTCGGCTCACGGATCAAGGTGAATTCTGGCCGCAACTGACTAATATGATAATTTTGCCAAAATAAATCGCTCATACGATCCACTCCGGAAAACACTTGCACGAGGAAGTGAATTTAAAACACATCGAGTTGGTTTACGCTTCGCAAAGGTGCGATCGCTTTTATAAAACGGTTTCCTGGTCCATTATGGATAGATAAACACTACGAAATTTTTGGCGCATCGTGTGGCATGATTTAATTTTATTGGCGGATCGGCCAGGCTTCCTTCGATTGTTTTGTTATGCCAGTTTCTTCATGTCCCAATTGTAAAATATACACTCTTGAGCAATGTAAACGGGTCGGTTTGTATAGAAATTTTATAGAAAATGACATGGTTTCATTCATTTTAAGTGTATTAACACAAACACTGCGCTGACATGGATTGTTTACTACGGTAATTCAGTCTCGGAGTGATGAGCACTGGAGATTAATGTTTCGATCAAGATTTTACGTCATCGTTCCATCATCTAAAGAAAAAGGTCCCATGCATTTAGTAAGTAGCGTAAGATACGCCCTTTTAAATATATTGATACAGTATTACGACAGTGCGATGGACAGCATGGCGATTTGATTAATGGTTTCAGAGTAATTACGCAATGACCTAAAATCGATTGTGTCCAGCCTGTCAACCCTTGTGGGTGACCTTTTCTTTGTAAACAACCCCGATTGTAGGTCAGCCGTGGCCAGGTTTCGGGGCTACAGGAAAATTTGTCTTGCACCGGGGGTGGACAGGTTTAACAGCTGAAAACCGAATAGCGTCATGTTACGTCCGTACACATGATAACATGTAGTAAAACACAGTAAAACTACTTAAACCTAGGTACGTAATAAAAGTCTGGACCCGGGTGTCCTTAAATTACGTCCTAGAGAGGTATGGGCACTATTTTACTTCTGTTCCTACTCATTTCATTTCTATGTCATTTTTATTATGCTATTTTCTCTGTAATTCAATTTTCTTTGCTAGTGTAATAATTAATTTGTTTTTTTTTTCTGTTATGGTGTTTGTAAATTTATATTGTGTCATTGTAGCTGTCTAATAAATGATTAATCTATCTATTTATCCATCTATCTTCCTGCCGGTAAGTAAGGTTGCCAGAGCTTAACGAGGCTGCAGAGTGTTAGGGTCGGCAACGCGCATGTAACTCCTCTGGAGTTGCAGCCGTACATAGGCCACGGAGACTGCTTAACATCAGGCGGGCCGTATGCATGTTTGCCACCGACGTAGCCATGCTAAGCCATATATGCTTTTTATCAAATTTATTTTCTTATTGTTTTTGTTTTCTCTTCTCTTTAATTTATAACTATATATGTATGGTAATTATTCAATAAAGGAAGCTAAAAGTACAAAAAAACTTTTTCTAGTCAAATCAACCCTCCCCACAGCTTTGTGCTCCAGTCACGAAAGTGTCACGCGACAGCCCGAAGTGGGTCTTTGGAGATTGATTCCGTGATGTAGGCTGCGGAAACGTCTATAGTTGCTATTGTACTATCACCGCATGTGCTTTCGAAAACTCATGTAATTCTACACCTTGTTCTTAAGGAATAAAGTACACGTTCGAAATAGTTTCAGGATGCACATACGGTGGAAATGCTAAGCCAGCCGACCCACTCTCGTAAGTTAGGTGTTTGTTTTGACACCCGGCCCGTTAATACTTGATTTGATTCAAGGTTAAACAAAGTGATTGGGTGAGAGCAAACTCTTTTTTGTACTACACACTCTTCTTATTAACTTAACTGGTTTCGATTGTTTTTTTTTAAATATTAGTAGCTGTTTCTCTAATAGTAGGGTAGGACGGGGACAATTGAAACACGTTATGATTGAAACAAGTCAAATTTATTGAAAATTAATACCTATGCATGTGACGCAATACTCAGTCTTTGCGGTCAGTTATTCTTAAATCCTGGGCCAAAGCCGTTCAAAAATTTCGCTGTATAAAGGACCTGTGCTCGCCTACTTTTTCGTAAAATTTGTATTACTTATCTATTTTGACTACTTGAATTCTTTTGGTGTTTTGGATGGAAATTATGGAATATTTTAACTGCCATTAAATAGTAGCGATGGAGTGTTGTTTGTAAAAAAATATTGGTCCTTGAAGAAAAACATGTGACGTGGGGACGGTTGAAACAACGTACTTGGGGATGATTGAAACGTTTCAAACGTTCCCGCGTTTTCACAAGTCGTACAAATAGTTGATTATTAATTATTACTCTTTTTTATAATACATGCTTTGTGAAAAAGGGAGTGACAGTGATTTTATTATGGTCATGATGAAAACATGGTTATAATTGAAATTTTTACTTTTGTATGAAACACAATTATCTATTTCTACTAAAATTCCTTATCGTCATATCTTGTTGTTGCATTAAAACACGTTTGATTATGCTATATGTATAAGGTAATCACAACAAAGAAGTCTAGATGTCTTACATTTTTTTTTTCATCCCTTTCTTTGATCAAGATCTTCAGACGCAGATAAATTGTTAAATGTTTGTAATTTCATTGCGAACTTTAGTTGATCTCATTGAATACCCTGAAAGTTATTTAAAAAGATTAGAAATGAAAAAAATATCTTTCATTTTGCCGAATATATTAAGGTGTTTCAAACGTCCCCACATAGTGTTTCAATTAACACACCTATGAGGTCAATTGAACCACTCTTCCACATTCTCTTTGTGTTTGTTCTATTTCGTTTGTTTTTATATTTAGTAATTTAGTAACTTTATTTTTGAGTATAATTACAATGAGACGCCTCATTCGGTTCTCGTATGTTTATTTCTCTTAATGAATGTGTTAATTATTTACACATCTAAATAATTTTAGATTTTTATGTAATTTGACATGAGTCCTTATAGGTACATCTCTAAGTAATTGTAATAAGTTAATTTGAATTGGTAGTTGCAGTTAGTTGTATAACTTGTATATTATAATTGTTGTTGTATTTTTTTTGCTTGTATGTAAATTCAATGAAATTCAAAGTGCCCTTGTGGCGTATTTGCTGAATAAATGTTAAAGTTTGAAGTTTCGTTAATAAACTTCCACCTAATTTATTTTTGTGATAAAAATTATACTATTTCGATATCACATGTCATCTTAATCGATTAAGCTGTTCAAATGTGTAAAGGTGACAATTTGACAGACAAGTTACTTTTGCATTCAATAATAGAATGGATTACTAAAATATAGGACAGTTTCGCAAAAATATTTTTGCGGTAAAAACATTCGAATTCTCGTTAAAAGCTAAGGAAATATAGATATTTTTCGCGACGTAGTCATTTGTTTGGCGAAATAAGTCAAGGGAAACGCCCGAATCTGTCAGGCGGACACGCTAGAATTAAGTAACAAATGAAACGTTAATCTCTCGCGAAATTGAATAATCCGTTGCAAAATCTAAAGTAATAGGTTGAGATAAATGGGTCGTTGACGCAAATATGCGTCCTGGAAAGTCAAGAAAGGCAGGGCAATGAGGGCACGCAGGAATGCGGTTGCCCGACGTAAGCCGCTTAATAACTCAAACTTATGACAACTGAGATCAAAATATATATTAAGTGATAATTTTATGCAGAGGCTGCTTGTCCATGTTTTTCTTGGTATTAAAAGCTCTTTGTTTATATGCTAATGAGTACTTTAAGAAAAATATTTATTTTTAATCAGTCTACATGTCTACATATTAATTATGGCAGGTGTGCTTGCAATTCTATAATTACTAGCAACATTGAATGATCTAACTTTGCCCCAACACAATATTTAAAGTAAATATTTTTTTTTTGGATACTGTGTTCTATAAGATTTTCCCTGTCTATCGTAATCTATTAGACGTGATTGATAGATTTTAGATTTAGATTTATTTATTTCAGGATAAAAATTACACTTTAAGAGCCCTTATTCCCTGGAGCGTTCATCGATTTCACGAAATAACACTCAATAGATGGCGTTGACGCGCGGTACGCGAGCGCCGGCAACTATAACGCGTTTTGAACGCAGAGAAGAATAATCTTGATCTTTGGCGATTTCAACAGCAAGTAACATTATTTTTATTGTTATAGCCACTCTTTTATTTTATTTTATATGCATGGTAGTAGTAATTTCAGTTTATTATGTTAAGAACATATACATACTTTGTACCCAGAGATGACCAGGGTGCCTAGCCAAGATGCCAACCGTTTAGGTACTTATAGTTTACATTAAAACCAAATCTGCAGCTGGCCTCTGAAATGGGTAATAGAAACGCGATCCGTATGTCTTTCATTTTCCAAATGACCAAGGTGCCTAGCCAAGATGCCAACCGTTTATGCTCCGTAGCAAACGAAACGTAACTGTCTCTGCCGCACTAATATTGAAGAGTGATAGAGAGAGATTACGCTATTGTTCGCTTCGGAACGAACAACTGGAATCTTGGCTAGGCACTCGGGTTTAGTACCTACAGTTTACGTTAAAACCACTTAAAACCAAATCTGTAGCTGGCCACTGATATGGGTAATAGAAACGCGTTCCGCATGTGTTTTGCTTTCCAGATAATCAGAGTACCTAGCCAAGATGCCAGTCGTTCGTTCCGTAGCGAACGATAGGGTAATTTCTCTCTATCCCTCTTCCATATTAGTGCGACAGAGACGGTTGCGATTCGTTCGCTACGGAGCGTAAACGGTTGGCATCTTGGCTAGGCACCCTGGTCATCTGCAAAACGAAACACATACGGAACGCGTTTCTATTACCCATTACAGTGGCCAGCTATAGATTTGGTTTTAACGTAAACTATAATAGGTACCTAAACCTGGGTGCCTAGCCAAGATGCCAATCGTTCGTTCCGCAGCGAACGATAGGGTAATCTCTCTCTATCACTCTTCCATATTAGTGCGACAGCGACGGTTGCGTTTCGTTCGCTACGGAGCGTAAACAGTTGGCATCTTGGCTAGGCACCCTGGCCATCTGCAAAGCGAAACACATACAGAACGCGTTTCTATTACCCATTACAGTGGCCAGCTATAGATTTGGTTTTAATGTAAACTATAGGTACCTTAACCTGGGTGCCTAGCCAAGATGCCAGTCGTTCGTTCCGCAGCGAACGATAGGGTAATCGCTCTCTATCACTCTTGCATATTAGTGCGACAGAGACGGTTGTGTTTCGTTCGCTACGGAGCGTAAACAGTTGGCATCTTGGCTAGGCACCCTGGTCATCTGCAAAGCGAAACACATACGGAACGCGTTTCTACTACCCATTCAGAGGCCAGCTACAGATTTGGTTTTAATGTAGACTATAGGTACCTAAACGGTTGGCATTTTGGCTAGGCACCCTGGTCATCTGGAAAGCGAAAGACATAAGGAACGCGTTTCTACTACCCATTTTAGAGGCCAGCTACAGATTTGGTTTTAATGTAAATTATATTATAGATACCTAAACGGTTGGCATCTTGGCTAGGCACCTTGGTCATCTGGAAAGGGAAAGACATACGGAACCCGTTTCTAATACCCATCCAGAGGCCAGCTACAGATTAGGTTTTAATGTAAACTATAGGTACCTAAACGGTTGGCATCTTGGCTAGGCACCTTGGTCATCTGGAAAGGGAAAGACATACGGAACCCGTTTCTACTACCCATCCAGAGGCCAGCTACAGATTTGGTTTTAATGTAAACTATAGGTACCTAAACGGTTGGCATCTTGGCTAGGCACCCTGGTCATCTAGAAAGCGAAAGATACAAGGAACGCGTTTCTACGACCCATTTTAGAGGCCAGCTACAGATTTGGTTTTAATGTAAATTATATTCTAGGTACCTAAACGGTTGGCATCTTGGCTAGGCACCTTGGTCATCTGGAAAGGGAAAGACATACGGAACCCGTTTCTACTACCCATTCAGAGGCCAGCTACAGATTTGGTTTTAATGTAAACTATAGGTACCTAAACGGTTGGCATCTTGGCTAGGCACCCTGGTCATCTAGAAAGCGAAAGATACAAGGAACGCGTTTCTATGACCCATTTTAGAGGCCAGCTACAGATTTGGTTTTAATGTAAACTATATTCTAGGTACCTAAACGGTTGGCATCTTGGCTAGGCACCTTGGTCATCTGAAAAGGGAAACACATACGGAACCCGTTTCTACTACCCATTCAGAGGCCAGCTACAGATTTGGTTTTAATGTAAACTATAGGTACCTAAACGGTTGGCATCTTGGCTAGGCACCCTGAACAGACCCGATCACCTAGGCGAAAAAATTTAATATTTGTGCTATAAAATATACCTATGATTACATTGATCACCTAAGGATCAAGATTTTCTAATCGCAGTATACACCACTTCTCGGAACTAGCTCGTTGATTACGAACGAAACAAACGCCTGACGATCGAGCACAGGTCCGTCCCCTAAGCGCGCCCGGCGGAGACTGAGCGCGCAGTGTCGGTGCAGCGTGATTTATACGTCTTTTAAAAATATTTAAATTTACGGTAAAATAGGTCCTATAGTTATGATTATTTTTTTATGGGTTCACATAAAGTTAGAGTTTGCTATAATATTATTTTGAGGGCAAAATATAAGTACAATTTGCGATAAAAAAATATAATGCGACCCTGTTTTCACCGAAAAAATGAAGAAAACTCGGAAGGTATTTTATCAATTTTTTTAAATGAATCTTTGATTTTCAAGCATTTTAGCCCCTCGTCCAAGATATGGTGAATTGAATTGTAATCATTCATGTACCAAATGATTCTTGTTTACTGCAAAATTGGCAACCGAAACGACACCTTTCACTGCAAATTTTGAAAAATACTCCCAGGAAAACTCATTTATTTTAGGTTTAAAAAGAGAAAATGCAAACTTTAATTATTTCAGCCGCTAGTTTAGGAAATGATTATTTAAGAACGTTAACAGTTTTTGAATAAATACTAATAGTTACGTCGTAATGTTGAATGAAAAAGGAAGCATTTTGCAAAATACGCTCGTTTGTAGGAATAAGGCCTCTTAAATTTTCATCAATGTCAAAATTATGCTTATCTTCTTCATGATCGTCAAACATTTGTACTAACAAATATAAAATAAATTAAAAGAATTTTCTCTCCCAATAAAGGATCGTCGATAATCAATATACTTTCAAATTCCCAAATTAAATTCTTTAGTCGTTGTTCTCGTCACTTGGAAATTTCCTGTTTCTCGGTAATCAAACACTTGCAGAATCTAGATGGCCCTCCCTGTGTAAACATTTTGGTCTGCCAAATAGTGAACATTGTTTAATATATATGTATTTCCTTAGCATTTTTGAATTTACATTAAAAGTGGAAAATTTCACTGATTCGGGAGAGACTAGAACTCGCGACACTGGACTGGATCACTAGCTCATGCTCTGCCAACTGAGCTACCGAGACTTCACCCGAGGACAGCGTACACTCTTACGGTATATGTCGCTAGTGGCGCCCCCTAAGGCGCATATGGTGGAAAAATTCGCTGTACTTTTTAATTTACTTCTGAGCTTAATAGCATCGTCTGCAGACGTTTCTGCTTAATACAAAATACATTCTTGAATTTGGTTTTGATTAAATATCAAATATAAAGCGAATAATATAACAAGATAAGTTATTGCACCTACATTTTTTGGCGTAAACGTTTTCAATTTGTGGTATGATTGCTATCTGCTAGCACCCCGTTGGCGAGACAATTAATTAAACCTACTAAACAAATGACACACAAGATGAAAAACAAAACAATAAAGTAAAGCCCGGGCACGCGCCTGCCACACGAGTGGAAATGTTTCAGCGCCGTCCTTCAGATGTGGGGCAATGTCTGTTGACGGGTTTCCGATCTAAACACCATGTGGCCACGTGAATAAAAGATGCGATTTATCCAAAAAGTAAGTTTGTTTATTTAGGAAATTATACATTAGCGAGTAACTTAACTGCAGCTTATTTATAGCCCACAGAAATTAGAAGCGCTCCGGTGGAATGCTCGTTATGGGCTGGAAATAAATATTTAGCTTTTAACTTACACTAGACTCTTAAAAATTAAAAAAGCATTTCTAATGATATTTTTGCGCATTAGTGATTGTCTGAGGAAGTGAAAGTCTAGAAAGGGTGACGAAACGATCAGATTAGAGCGTTTTTAGGACAACCCCTGTAGATGCTATGTCAACCCAAATAGCGGCGAAATACATTACGACACGAGTGACATAAAAAACGGAGTGTAAAACATCTATTCCAGGCGGTGTTTCCTGAAAAATTCGTAGCGATAAAGAGATGTCCCCACTCGTATCTTGATGGGTCGGAATTTGCGTAGAAAAACATAACAACTTACATAATAAATACTATAAATTTATGCCGGTACCAATGGAAAATATAAAGCAAACTAAGTAACCAAACTAAACTATACCACTACGTACGTTACTATAACTAAGTAACTAAACTATATCCAAGGGTTGGTGGACGAGCCTTTCAATTACAAATAAATTGATCATTTATTACAATTGATTAATTTCAAATAAACTCATATTGATTACTGTTAACTATTACAGAGCTGTATCTTATTGCATTATAGTTTAACTAGATCTTATCTCACAACCTGAAGGGATCTATAAGCACTATGCAGTGCTTCAACTCCTTTTCGTTTTCATGATTACTCCTAGACATTGCATGGGATGGGGCCGGGACTTTGCTTCTCACGCGACAAATATTAATCAAATTCTATCTAGGTGTGAGGTGCTGGGGCACGTGTCCACTGTCTATGTACTTAATTTGATAGCACATTGACCTTCCTGCGTAAAATTCTATTTTTCTCATTTCAATCGAATTTTAAAATAATAAGTAAAGCTTACGCGATCATCCTGTCGAGCTATTTTCGTCCGTGAATTGTCATTCCATTCGAGTCCGTTACATATATATTATTCAATTTCAATGTTACGTATTCGAAGCGAATTCGAAATAAGTGCTGGACACGCGAATTCCATTAAGTTTTATACACAAGCTTCTGTTTTATTTTTAAATACTTATTGGTACGATGTGTGTAAATATATTCGTAAAACTCTATTTAAATTGAGGCAGTTCCCTGAGCCAGAAGGCGAAAAATCTCTTTATATGATCATATTTATCTAAGAGACGTTGATATTCGTAGACGTGGAAAAAATATATGTAGTTATTTATTATAATTATCTTTAAATAATAACATAGTTTCTGATACACGAATTATGACACTTCGCTCGATACAATTAATTCCCAAAGTAACCTCTAACTCGGACTTTTAATCAAACTTTACTCGGTTATTTATTATGTGACACTATAAACAAAAAAATGAAGAAAAAACAATCTTAACTTAAATAGTAATTTGACAGCTTTCGAATTTCGATATTGTAAGGCAACGTTTTTAAAATAAATAAAAATCGTCAAAATTCTGTCAAAATTGTCACTTGGCGCGCATGGAAAGATCCCGTTCTTTCTTGCGAAATGTGACAGTGATAGCGGCGAACCGATGGAATAGCCATAACGATATAGAATAGATAAAGGAAGCAATATCCAATATAATTTGATTAATGTATTATTCTTATTGTGTTATGTATTATGAAGCTGCGTCACTAAATGGGTCGATTTTTTAAGACGTATATTTTGTGACCCAGATTGCGAACAAGGTTAAACTTAGTTTCGTTACAATGTTCTAAATTTTCAGACGAAACACCTTAATTAATCAAACTTAAGGAGAAAGTAAGAAAGTTCTAAAAATAGATTCATTAAGACTAAGTTTGTGCCTGATTAAGTTTTTAAATTTCAACATTAAAGACTTGACGAAAGTTTGCCTTACTTTCTTAACATAAACAAGCGTGCCCAGGACAATCCAATTAAAACAAAATGGAAACCGTTAGGGCGCGAGTTCTTGTTTTTAGTATTACCTATTCTAAAAACAATAAGGTGTCGAAATAAGATTTGATTGTCGTTTGACGGCATGGAAAAGCGTAATGTAGGTTAAACCTCCAGTGCACTTAAGTCGTTTTGGAGTGTCGAGGCGCAAATTACGCATTTCAGAGAAAACGGGGCCGAGAGGAGACGTTCAGTTGAAAATGGGTCGCGGAGGCCGCGAATTCGAACCCTCTTTGCGGTCTGTTAACGGCGATATAATAGCAGTAATAACTTCTTGAGAAAAAATTATAAACCGCACACACGTGCATCATGTTATTCATGTTCCTCATTAAGTTCCGCGTTTCTCAATTGATTCTCGTGAAATTTCAGTAGCAGGATTGATGATGATATATACTTAGATTTTTAAATCGTTTCAGTTTTTGGAAAATTATCGAAATGGCCGAGCCATTTCAGTGTTCGTGAGATCTATATGCAGATCACAGAGCCATTATATTTCTCCTGTACCTCCTGTCCTATAGTATTGGAGGATTGTATTGTTATGCAACGAAATCCATATTATGATGGATGCAATTGGCGAGGGTAGTGGTGTCGGATGGCTTATGGCGATGGTGCGTACGCATTTACACGTGACCCATTCCATAGTGCGTGCTCTCAACCATCGCATGGCCATATCACTAGTCCAGCGCTGGGCCACCGTGTAGAAGAGTCATACCATCGCATGGCCATATCACTAGTCCAGCGCTGGGCCACCGTGTAGAAGAGTCATACCATCGCATGGCCATATCACTAGTCCAGCGCTGGGCCACCGTGTAGAAGAGTCATACCATCGCATGGCCATATCACTAGTCCAGCGCTGGGCCACCGTGTAGAAGAGTCATACCATCGCATGGCCATATCACTAGTCCAGCGCTGGGCCACCGTGTAGAAGAGTCATACCATCGCATGGCAATCTCGTTGGTAAAGCGCTGGGTTATCGTGTAGAGGAGCCATAAAGTGGGGAGAATACGAAACCAACTTTTATTTATGCATTTTAACATGAGTTACTCCAATTACGAGTACTCACCAACATTTTACTTGATGGTTTAATGAATTATGAAAGAATGACGTATCGTTAGATTCCTCCTGATCTGCAGAACGTGTCTACACTTATTTTATTAAATAATATCGAAATGTTTCTTCTGCTGCATCAACTAATGAGCGGATATTAATTTAATAAAATATGCGTCGGTAGGTTAGTAATTAATACACCGGTGCCATGGAAAACAAATGAGTTTCGAATATCCCGACGATGACATAAGGTCAATGCGGCCAATTTCGTCATACGGGCAATTCCGTCAAAAAGCGTTTTTTTTCTAAATCATACAATAAAGCAGCGGCTACAAACGTTTTGTCTTGCTTAGTTTTAGACCTAGTTTAAGTAGTAGAAAACTTAACTAACTTAAGATCTTTTTTGATGTCATATAGTAATCACAAATTTATTTACATACAAGATATATACAGTGGTACTACGTAAACGAAATTAATAACTAGCTTAAATCTAAAATAGGCCCTAGAGGCATTGTACCAAGGATGCTGGCGGCATTTCCCCGCTGTACTAAGATCTTATTACTGTTGTACTGTTTATATAATTTTCTCGGACATCTCCTCCCTCTAGCGTTATATTTTACCTGAAATGTTTCTTTCCTTTTGTGCACACATGTTTAGATTTATACTGAACTAAGTCATTAATGTAATTTATATAAATGCCTGTAAATTGTTTTGTGAGCCAAATAAATAAAATAAAAATAAAATAAAATAAAACAGTATAATGGAAATAGAATTATAAAGCTACCTTCGGTTCACAAAATTCATGGCACGAACTTCGGAAGAATAAGTCTCAATACGAAATTAGAGCTTAAGTTCAAAATTGGGTCGCGAGCTTGCAACCTTCAGTCGAGTCGCTCGGAGCTTATTAAAGCTCAATTAATAACGACATATATTTTTATCGTACGTAAGATCTTTACAAACTTCCTGGCCATTCGTCGAACGCGCGTGATTTAGTTGTAAGTCTCCTTAACAAATCGCTACACTTCGCGTAAGTGGAAAAATGTAGGACGGCATTTCTCAATGTTCCGCACAGGGTTAAGCCATATAGGCCAACTAAGTAGCTTACCCGCTAGTCAGTTGTAAATATTAATTATAGTTAGACACTGAAATCGACCACCTTAGTCTGTAAATACATTCGAACCGTGACCCACATTATGTACTTTCATAGTATTTCAAACATGTTTTATATATAAGCTTTTTATAATGGCTATCGGTTCGATAGTCGAAAGAATTTTTTCACAAGAATTTAATAAAGCTGCGGTCTCGGGTATTGCAAATATTGCAATGCTCCGGTCAGCCTATTGTCTTAACACTCCGTCGTTAACCCGCTTCGATGCTTCTTGCAATATCGATAATCGCCAACGACTCAATAAACTCTGCTTAACGATTCCAATTTAATCTTTAGCGCGCTTAATTTAAAGCGAAACGTGTTATTATTGATAGATAAAGTAGCGATTACTTGTTGATGGCCGCGGCATATGTATTTTCGGGCAAGTAGAGGGCCCCGATAGCACCCTATATGGCACCCGCGCCACACACGACGTCACCGATTACGCAAAATCGAAACACCGCCCTCAAATTAAGCGGCCGCCGCCGTCACTGCTTAACGACCTGCCTCAACGCCGTAGGAAGTGATTCTTGTTTATTTTAATAATTGCCGTGACAGGAAGTCGGAACCGGCCGCGGGCCCGCGAAGGCGGCGCGTTTAATAAGAAGGCGCGCCTCACACGTTCACCAAAATAAAGCAATTTGACCGGCGACAGGCGATTTTGTCGGGTTGATGGACGGGCGCCGGCCAAGAAGCCATTTTGAACTTTAAACTGTACAGTTTACAGCGTCGAGTGACCATCGATAATCCGATGCAATGCAGTGCGACGGGGCCTAATTGACACATCTTCGAAATCGGATCGCGTGTTCCTTAAAATGACATTTATATTTTGTGGAATTATGAGGTGACAGTCATTGAGGATTATCGCGGCGGGTTCACCCTTACACTGAAGGTGAAAGCCCTCTCGTTGTCAACTACAGGTAATTGAAAAACGAAATAGATCGAATGTCGTTCGCCAAGGAATCGTCTGGCATTCGGCGTAAACTATCCGGCGGCTGCTTTTCACCCCGAGGTGTTAAAGTCATATTCCACGTGACGCGTAACGTTTAGTTCGCACCTACCTACTTACTTTATGATGATTTGTTTTTGTAGCAGGAAGTCCTTAATTGTTTTCAAGTTGTAGAGAGAGTAATGTTAACATACTTATTAGAAGACTTATTTCTGTTGGGTTTCTAGAGCGGACGAGGCGGAGCCGGGTTGGTGTCTCCAAGGCCGGACACTATAAATAGTTCTCGTTCCACCGCTAAGGCTCAGGCCATCCTGCCAGGTCCTAACTCGAGTTAAGCTTCTTTTTGTTCTTAATTAATTAAGGACGCTACGGCTACAAGTGTAGTCTATAAGGCCCGATTAACACAGGAGCAGTAGTTATTATTACCTTAGGTACAATAGGGTTGTTGACACATGTTGACTTTTATAACTAAATCTAGTTAAATATAGAAAATGAGCAATTTATCATAATATATTGGAAACTTAAAAAATATATGGGAATAATAAAAAAATACAAGACAGCTTCAAAAAAAAATTTTTAAACTTTCAAATAGGAAAAAAATATGTTACCATTCGATTCCTTATATTTTATTAAAACAATATTGTAGAGCAACAATATAAGTACATAAACACACTATTTCACCGGCAAAATCACAATTTCTTTGTGATCATCATTTATGACTTTTGTACTACAGACATTTGATCCTCAAAACAAACCTGATCGACTCATACCATTTATAAATTGTCAAATACCCTATACTATACTGGCAATCACATTATTATTCAGGTTTATTAACCTGTATGGTCAGTGGTAGTGTAATGTTCAAACGACGCCATTTATAATAGAATAGTCAAATAAGATAATGATGTGAAAATTCACATGGCATAAGAAGGGCGGCATTGTCCGCCGAGGTTAGTAATAAATTATCTTTCACTAATTATACGGATAATAATAAATGGTTAAAAACAGATAACATATATCTGTAAAATATTTTTACTATAAGATTTGGCTGAATTGAAAATGTAAATCTGAGTAAATCAAACTTTGACGAAAATCCGTGAATCTAAATACCAGTTGCAGTCAAATTATAAGAATCCGCCGTTTACAAACGGCGTCGTCGTAGTCGTCGTTTGTAAAATGCCGAAGGCAAATTGTAAAGAGTCCGCATTTTGTAAAATACCTTATAACATTAACAGGGCCGTTTGTAATTTGCCGCGGCATTTTGCTCGAACAGTTTTTTAATTTACCACGCGTGGCGCTGCACATCAAAACTATGAAAAACGCTGGGGTGTCCATCAAATCTGGAGTTCGTCGGACTTACTACGGGAGGATTTTAGATCTGGATGGCTCCGGCGCTGAGGGAGAGCCGCGCCCTCGCGTGACGGAGCGCGGGAATAAGCGAGGCGAACGGCTGAGGCTGGTCGCCAAAGGCGACCAGCAAGCCGAAGTTGCGGAGCCGAGTGTAGTGACCGTGCAGCCGACCGCGTTGTCACAGCAGGCGAGGGCTGCTCTTCCTCCGCGCCTCCGATTCGCAATTGGTCTCTAGGGGTAGGACAGACAAGGCCACGTGGATAGCTCTGATTCGGTTTCGGGTGACCTTGAGATTTTGATGGCCGTGAAGATGGTGGTGTGGTATAAAAGTTAATATCACTACATAGTATAAAACAAAGTCGCTTTCCGCTGTCTGTCCCTATGTATGCTTAGATCTTTAAAACTACGCAACGGATTTTGATGCCGTTTTCACCTATCAATAGAGGAATTCTTGAGGAAGGTTTTAGTGTATAATGTGTTAAGGTTTTGTGTAACCCGTGCGAAGCCGGGGCGGGTCGCTAGTAAATTTATAAAACAGCAAACCATGGTCACCCTCAGACAACCACCACGTTTACGTTGACACTATTGAGCGCACTAACAATAGGGTATTTGACTGTATTTAAAATAAATTATTTTACGCCATGCATGAAATAAAGCACCAGAAGATTAATAGAAAAACGTAGACAGCAGTGATTTTTAGACACAATTTTTATTTTAAAACCCGTGTAAAACTATAAAGAGGAGGTAATTTGATTGTGACGTCACATGCTAGTGTTTCATATAAATTCCTTAGTAGGTAACAAAATCGTTTTGATAGTTCGAAAAAAGAAGTTAATTTGACTAGTAGTCAAATACCCTATTTGCCTTCCGCAATTTGCAAACATAAAACCATTTGTAAATTGACGACGCCGTTTATAAACGGCGGATTCTACAATTTGCCTGCGACATTTAGACATGGTTTACGAAAACGGTTTACAAATTCAACATAACTCGAACTTTGCGCTTTAACTCATATCTGACATATGAAAATTAGCTATTTTTGGACCTTAACTAGCTTGTAACTGAAATACCAGAGAAACATGAATACAGTTTTTAATTTAAAGCGTCAGGTGGTTTCGCCAGTTCGCGTTTGAACTCAGGCTAGCGCTTTGACAGTGCTGCACGCTTAAATATAAATCGCTTGCAGCAAAAGCTCGTTTAAAAATAGAAGTGGATACACCAGATGATAAAATGTTACAGCGAATATCAATTCCACTTTTAATCCGGTGTCAACTTTTCTATTATCGCCTATGGATTTGGCGAGACGTGGGATTTATTTCTATTTACGTTTGTAGTACTTAGTTGTATTTGACATGTCAAATACACTGTAAAACACACTGTATCATAGATCTGTGTGCATCATGTACGAGTTTGTCAAACTTTTAATCCCAATCTAACCGTTGAACGGATTAAGACGGAGTCTCTCCGTAAAGACAAAAGGACAAAAGACGTATTTTCTCCTAAATGATAAACGTGTTTGTCACAGCTATTTTCAGTTTATTGTCATTGAGTTAACGTTATTTTGACGCATTTATTTTCAACAACAATGGATCCACTATGTAACAAAGCGGTTATTTCTGCTGAGGTCGCGTACCTACGCCAAAATTCCTTGCACCTGGCTGGCATTGGCCGATGACGCGCAACACAATGGCTGCCAGGATGGCTTTCGAGGCATCAACGCGTCATCGATACACCACCACCACAATACCTGTGCTGCTGACTGCTACCCTCTCTCTATCAAAATAAAGTATATTTTCATTAATCAGTAGTTAAGATAACTTGGCGGTTAAGTGCGCGATTGATCGACGCCCGTCGCCCGCGCACTTACTGCCATTTTAGGACTTATCCATCCTTTTTTTTGTAGTATCGCTTCATTAGCTACTTGAAATACTTAATGAAGTATACGGAATTGATTTTTTTCCTTCTATTTCTTCTGCGAATATTATTTTTCATTGTTCTGTCTTTGTGTTGAAAATATATGTACATCTGATTCAAATTAATTTATTATTTTCATCTCAAATAATTTTAACTAACAGGTACTTTTCTACTCATATATTAATTTGTTTGCAATAACAAAATCACATCTATTATTTCTCAGTTTCTAAATCTATAATATTCCATAAACTATCAAAATAAATAAAAAATATTAATACTTCTATATAATGTATTATTATTCCAAATCCAAAGTATTATTATTTTACCTTGATTATTAATGGCGACCTGAGACCGTTTTCCAATGTTCAATTTACTATTTTTCTACGCTCACCGTACCATCGATCAAGCGCAAAGATTTTCAATTACAAGCGCGATAGTAACTCTCAAGCCGCGATTGTTTATCGCGATCCTGCCGCGCCGGCGCAGGCTTGCGTGCGAAAAGGGAATAAGCGATATAAGAATTATGCTTACATTCTAACTGATGTATTATCTTACAACTTTTAATACTTTATCCGTGTGACAAATGACAAAGAGTAACATCATTAGAAATGAAATGCTAAACCAATGCGATGCACTCAGCAATTTCCGTCAATTTGAGGATCATAAAGAAAAGTCAGGTCTCTTTATTTAGTTCAAACTCGTCTATAGACATGTGTGTGTGAAAAACCTCTACAATGTTTATAGTGTTTAGAATAAAATAAAATAAAATGTATTCGAAAACTCATGCAATACCGTTAACTATTTGACATGTTAAGATTCTTCATATGCCAAAAGAAAAATGTTTGACAAAATGGTGTGTGGTGTTGATGATGTGATGATGTGTGATGTGTAGTGATGTTGAAATGTTAAAATAAGTTTGTGTTTGTTGGACCTATAAAATAATTGTTGTTCCTTGACTTGATGATTATACGAAGGATTATCTGCACTTTTGGGCTTAATTTTATATGACCGTCTCTAACAATAGTCACAATACTACATCGTGCAATGTGCATGGGACACGTATGTCAATAGAAATAGGATGTGCGTAGCTCAGAGTATTTTTAAGACAACAATTACAACACCAACAACAACAACAATACAACACTACAACACAATACAATTTTCATACCTCCCTTGTTTCACACAATATTATTCATCACACTTGCTAAGGAAAAAATAAAGTTTAAAGCGAAACCAGTGTTAATAATGGTAAAATTATAGATGTCGTCCACCATTTTAAATGTTTGTTTCTCCCGCTAAATCTGCGTGAAATAGGGGAGACCGAGGTGAGTTGTGACAGAGGAGAGTTGTGACATAGTCGATTTTTTGGAACCTCTTAACTATTTGCGGGCTCGCAACAGTGCGCGTTTGTTAGCTAGTAACTTGCACTAACAAACGCGCGCTATTGCGAGCTCGTTATTAGTTAATAGATTCCAAAACATCGACGATGTCACAACTCTCCTCTGTCACAACTTACCTCGGTCTCCCCTACCACCCTTTATGAGCAAGTGTAATGAAAAGTAACAAACGTATGCTGCATGTCGCAAGCAAGAATGGAACAACCATACCGTGACTGGAAGTGTTGGGTTTTGAAATCAGAATCAGAGCGTTTTCACATTATCTGATCCGATATCGGATGTAGGATCCTACATCCCCGTAGTTAGGCCGCGCCCAGACGCCGTCTTTAGGTCACGCACACAACAATAAACATTTATTCCGACACATACGCACACAAGCACATATTATCGGTCCGACAGCTGACCGGGGGCTCAGACATGGCTGAATTTATCGGAAGCGCCTTTCCGATATCGGATGTCGGAAGGCGCTTATGAGAGAAACAGCTGCAGGAGAGTGCCATATGGCATCAAGTCCGCCTTTTTTGCGTTATCTATCGTTTTTTCTTCTTCTTCCTCGGTTTCTCGTGGCTGAGGGTCGCGACCACATGAGGTCATTATTTTGTGCGCTAAGGCTCTCCATTCAGCACGATTTTCCGCCTTCCTTGATAATAGGCGCTTGTGTATCCTTGGCAGGCCTTCATTACAGTGTCTACCCAGCGGGTTGGTGGATGTCCACTACCCCGTCCTCCATCCACCATGCCAACCATAATGTATCGTTTTTAAGTAATAACTATTTATTAAATGAATAAATAAATACAGAAAAACACATATGTCTCACATACTTTACTTTCATCCGACATCTGATATCGGATCGGGTAATGTGAAAACGCTCTCAGGCTCAACAGCGGTGGCGGAGGCGCGGTGCGCGTATTACACGGTACAGCGGACCATTAAAGGCCTGTGTACCTACAGACCCTACAGTCTAGGCATGTCAAAGATATGTCGCAATTTGCACCTTATTGTATTATGATAAGTTACAAAATGAAACAGAAATAAGGGTAACCCGAGGTATTGTTTGACATGTAGGTACTAATATTAAATTATTTTAAAACGGGTCACTCACGTATTATTAAGTCGAATAGCTCGACATGTTTCGGTCCAATTTACGAGGACCGTCTTCACTGGTCGAGGTACTAGTAAGTTTATCAAATCTCACTAATCTGTCTTAACTTGTTACGGTAGTTACAGGTAGGCGGGGTATACAAGTATTGGCGATATAAAATATTACCACAGTATTTCATGAGCTGTTTTTCTTACATAACAACGTGTAGACAAGACTATCTAGTACCATAATAGATGTATACACACAGTCGTTCTTGCAAGACGCAGCACGTAAACATTTTAAACAAATAATTTATAAGGTTTCTGAAAGCATTGTGATTTAAGCGTCCATTCCATTTATCTCAGCGTAGAGCGTCAACGCTTCGCAAACTAATCAATATCGGCTCTGAAAATCAGTATGCACATTAAAATAATGAAAAATACTTGACCGACAGCCAAATCGTAGTAATAACTCCACTCCATTTTGCAAACTCGCACTTCCTTCAGCTTTAACCTTGGAAAATAAATCTTGATGTTTCCAAAATAAGGTTTAGTTTTGAGTGCCGCGAGGAATTTATACGGGCGTGTGAAAGTGAGGAGGTGAAATGTATGCGAGTGCAATTTTCATATATTAGTCGAAGCCGGAGGCGAGACGCTCCTCGTGTGGTTGACCTTGAAGACCTGTTCCCATAGACATTTATAGACGATAGTCGATAAAGGCTGCTATACACATCGTCGTTGCTGTTTTTAAATAAGGTTGAAGCTGCCAACCATTGGTGGGGCGCCGGGCGCCGACAATGGGTAGTTTACCCTATAAAGACCTATGTCACTCCCAGGGACCGGCCCGCTATCCCTTATCGGGGTTTTATAAGGGTATTGCATAAGGCTTAACTCACCATACCCTTTGCCAGACGAAACCCTTTGTTTTGCTTTTAAAAACCCTTATATAAAGCTACCACATTTGAGTAATCGGTAGCCCAAATACCCTTACAAAACCCATATCATCCGCTCACCAACACCTTGCATATTGCTTATAAGGGTTAGCCTTATAAAGGGCTTCCCTTTTAGCATATAAGCGTGCTCATTTAAGTCGTCTACCTTGTTCATAAAGCACACATTAGTTCGAATCCGAGCGATCGTCGGCGGCGACGGCGGCGTTCTTTGACTAGGCACGTATTTTCTTTCCTTTTCATACACTACCGTAGATATATACCAATCCTGTCTCTTTCACGCAAAGGGAAACCTTTATAAAAAGCGCTTAAAGATAAGGGTAACCCTTATTAAGAGCTAGCCTTATTTTTGGTTAGCTTTTCGGTAAGGGTTAGTCAAAGGTAAGGGTATGAATGGGCTTGCAGTTCAAAAGGGAAAGTCTTTCAATGTGTTAGCCGTGTTTAAGTGTCGCCCATTGAAAGGGTTTTATCGCGGAAAGGGTTGTCCGGTCCCTGGTCACTCCGTATAAGATGAATAGTCTAAGGAAGAAACGTGCCTCGGAAATCAAGAAAATTTTATTCTCGGACAGATGGCGCCTACATCTTTGGCCTATTCTCGGATAGATGGCGTTGAGGGTTTCGTTTGTTATTTAAATTTTTTAACACATATCAGTGAAAGAACATGGGTCAAGATCATATAAAAATAATAAATACAAATAAAAAAATCATTTATCCGTTTATATGTATATACATTTTTTGGTATTTTTATATATTTTATTTTTTAGTTTTAATCGTGTGTCGTCGAGATGGCAGTAAATTTAATGTGACTACAAAATTTACTATGACAGTAACCCTTTATCCTATAAGTATATTCTCTTTGCCCTATACAAATTCCACACGCCGAAAATAGAAATTCCTACTGTCTTCGGTTTCCGCGATCTACATCACGCATATTGTATCTAACTATCCCGAAGTTAGTTTCAAAGTCCTTTTCAGCACGCGTGGTCACAGGGCTGACTGTAGATGTGACTACGTACAGTGTAGATAACATAAGTAGGAAGGAATTACATATTTTTGTAATTTGGCTCAAATGATATGAAAAATTGGTACTTACTAACAACTGAACCAGTTTTCGTAGATATTTTTGTTAAGTGACAAACCGCTCGTGTAAGTATAAATATAACGTTCTAAAGGTTAAAAATATTAATTTAATATACTCGTACACGCGCAATATTTAAAAGCAAATAATTTTTAACATCATCTTCAATAAGTTCGATAGAATTTCAATTTCACTCAAATCCCCGCGGGAACTCATATTGTATTGTAGACGTAAGCATGTTCCCTACTATCAACTGAAATTGAAAATATTTCATGTAACCGAGAACTGACATATCAATTTTGTTGCAATTTACAAACATGTCCAACTAAACGGTGGTTTGCGTGAGTAAGTATAATGTTTATAATAATATTTTTTCTAGAATCATTTGAATAATTAGGTTATGCTCAATGCGTAACATTAGTAAGAGATGACGGCCATTTTAAATAATTTAGTGTTTAGCAATTTTGTCTGGAATAGTATCTCTGAAATTTCGCATATATGAGTTTTTATGATGTTGTGTAATTAGTGATTATATTTTTTTAATGTAGGTATATTGTCGGTCCGTATATATTGTAGTACAAACACCATAAGTGTTGTCACGCTCGTTTTCAGCTATTCTATTACTATGAGCTGAGCGTTACCCAAATACAAATGTCCTTATTCTGGACGGCCAAGCTTATATATACTTATTTCTTTTTTGGTTATAAATGGTTTAGTACTAGCGAGTCGAATGAGAGTGCCCAACGACAACAAAACACTTTTCATTCGGTTGACTGCCATTTAATGGGGTGCTTATCTACATAAGTAATATAAACCGTGTCATCAATATAACTTAGGTACTAGGCGGACGATTTCGATTCCGTTTCCTACATATTTCGATGTTGCTGGCTATACCAGCCGAAGCATGGACAATGTGTGGGAGTCGGGAGATAACCAGCTTTTGAGCGATTTATTACCAACTCAGACAAGCCAATACAAGATTCTTTAGATTCAAGAATCTTATGCAGAAAGAGCGTGGAAAATATGTGAAGGGTCAATCTATTGAGACATAAGTTTATATCTTTCATTCTTTCATCTTAACATTAGTCCCAGTTGTACTCTCTGCTGCTATTCCGGATGCATGGGGCATGCTTTTCCGACTTTCACTGTTTCGTTATCCTATTGTATGGCACTACAGACATTCGTAAAGTAATATGTTAAATAAAAATCGCTAATTGGCCAACAATCACGGTCATAAACACTGTACCTACTATCTTTATGTTTTCATTCGCCTGTAACTCAATGTCTTACATCTTTCAAAAACAAGTTTAAACAAGTAGGTAAATCAATTGAGATGATAAATAAAGCTCCGTGCCATTAACCGTGTACCTATTGACTTAGGATGTAATAAATGATATATATTAATTTTGTTGTTTTTCTTGTTACCTGTCGTGATTGTTTCACCGGATGGTCTCACCGGAAGATCAGCGCTGGAAGTCGCCAGCAACATGCTGAGGTGAGACCATTTCGTGGCACTTTTTCTTTTTATTTATGTTTCTCTGTTTTGTATAATTTTCTATTTGTGTGTGCTAACGAATAAATTATTTATATTTCTATTCTATTTCTATTTCTATAAATGTTTATTGATACTTAGATATTTCGTTAAGCGTTAATAAATATGTATTCGTACTGCGGCTCTTATTTCAATTCAATTCAATTATTTATTTACTTAATTGATATAATGAAAATCAGACTAGTAACTTGACTGCATTCTATTACACTTTGATGAAAAACTGACTCGATAATTATTGCTTGATTTGTTTGAATTGGTAGTTTATGCTAAACCGTTTAGTTTTTACTACGGGAGTTAAAGGGCTATTTTGCATCTTATTGTTGTTGAACTAGGTACTTAATCAAGTTTAACAGCTACATTTTTACGAATGTGTGTACAAGTATGTATATTTTCAAGCAAAAAGTATGTTAGACGAGAGCGGTACGCATGATTCGATAGCTAAAAATACAAATAAATGCATGCAAATAAAATTATACATGCATATTTAATTATTTATTTAGATTATTCATTGCGAAAGGAGCAAGGAAATGCCGGCGGACCGCATCGCGTGGATCCGATTAATATAGGTATGCCAGTTACTTGAAGGCATTACGACATTATTTGCAACCAAGTGCAGTTTATACTTTATAGGAATGTGTGTTTAACAATTTACTTTAACGCCTTCGGTGAAATGAATCAGAAGCAGCTCTGCTTTATGCGAAAGCATTACTATAAACGTGATGTCTTACTCGTGTAGAATTCATAATCTGTACTCAGGCGTCTTTAGAAATAGGCGTTTATGGGTAAAACGAAACGAATATATGTACATAAAGGTACACCAACACAATGTTTAACCCATCTAATACAAAGCGCATGATAATTTCAAGGCACTCAGAAAATGAAAATTTTCATTAAACACGTGTTTTAAAAGAAAGCAATTAAGGTCAACATAAATATTAAAATAAACTTGATAAAGATATGTTATATGAGTCAGCCTGTAATGTTGCCAGAGACTAATGAAGTGCCCAATAAAAACCTCGGCGTTGTAGACGATTCGCTTCCGATAAGTTCGTTTATGAACGCGGCGCAATTGGTTGGTTAAATAAAAACACGTGTAGAATACGAATATGCTGGTTCTGGAAAACAATAAACGATGTCAACATTAAGGAGAAGAGATCGTAAATTAAACACACTTTAAGGCGGTCCACGTACCACTCGAGACTATAACAAATTGTGTTACACAATACGAGTAAACTAAACACTTGTCGAAAAAGCTGTTGGCATTATTTTTGGTAATTGTTAAGTAGCTCTATTAGGTACATACTTTTGTCATTTGCGGTACGTAGGTATCGATCGATTTTGCTATAAAACAGGACATATTTATAAGAAAACTTCGATCAAAGTGTCCATTTCCTAGACATAATATCTACCTGATATTTATTACTTCAGTTCATTCCCAACATGATTTAACATACAAAAGGGCTTTTAGATTGCCCTCTATCAATTCTAAATTCATACTACATATATTTCAGTTCTAGTTATGACAGATTTATGATGTTTTCCTTATTACAAGTATTAGCCGAAGCTAAACTATCTTTGATTTTGAATGGGAGAAAATATTTGCAAACATATGTCACCTTTTAATGTATGTCAGAGACTTTCTCCCATTACTTCCTATCTTAGAAGATTAAACTTGCAGTTGACTGACATAACGTTATAAATGCTCCAGTACTAACGTCTTCAATTCTAAGAAAGTCTCAATCGGTTAGTACTTAGTAGCTTCGTGAAAGCGCAATAAACGCACATTTACACTATTTTGATTTATATTGCCCTGGCTACAAGGCTGTGCATAGGAACTGAAAGGATATCGGCCAGTGCGTTAATAGTACTGGGAAATAGATGAACTTAATAGAGATGTAGGACGTATTTCGCAGAAGAGACATGTCCTTTGATAGTTAATGATTAAAATAAATTGTGCAAGAAATGTGCGTCTTCGGAGGCGTATTCATTTTTATGATACTTGGCTACGGATAGTAGACAGGGTTAATTTAATACCTAGTCGATTTCAACTTTGGTCGGGATTAAATACGCCTACGAACTGCCTACAGTCATTAGATATCCGCTTTTCATTCACCTGTGTTTTTCTCTGACGGTTTTTGATTGATTAAATCATGGCTCTTTAAAGATATTTCGGGTAAAAGGAAGTTATTGTGATTCTTGTGATATATACTCAAAAATTGACAATGAAAAATTCTTAGCCGAATGTAACATCAGCTATTTTTTCAATGGAGCCAATTGGAATATAGTTTATCTCGCTATTGCCTATAAGTCCAATCAAGAGGAAGTACATTTTGGCATAAGGAAAACATAAAAATATAGAGTAAAAATGGACGCGCAACTTGCGCTCGAGTTTAATCGTTCAATCGACTTGACATTTACGTCGGCTTTTTCGAAAGGCCGTCGCGCCGAAAATATATCACTTCAAGATTTATGGGCTGACGCGAAAACGGATGAGTGACGTTGGCAACAGCCTTCTGCGCCCACCGGTGCGCGTGCGACAATCGCTCATCGACACCTTTCTCGACTTTTCCCGGATATTATGTGTTTTTCTAAACACGCAAAATTTTTAATATTTTAAGCCAGTAAACTAAAATCGTTAGAATAAATAAATGGGATTATACGGAATCTCTGACATTTTGTGTTTTCGTAAAGACGCAAATTTTTTGATAAAGCTGGTCAATAAAAACCGCAAGAAAAAATAAACGACGATACGGCATCCTCGATGTGCGTATCCGGTTGCAATGGCTTATTAATTGTTTTTGTGTGATTCATATTATATTTTTTTAAAGTTTAGTACTAAATTTCATTGCTTTGCTTATATTTATACCTGTTAAAACGGAATTTTATCGCGTGCATTTAATTTTTGTTATTTTATCCTGGCATTGAAAACGTGACGTAGGCAGTGGTTATTGGTCGCAGGTAGATTGTATCAAAAAACTTCTAATTATGCTCTTTTATTTATTATTTTCTGTTTAGCTTGTTATAAGTTCTAGTTAATAGATTTAAATGAAATTTTGATTTAATTTTATAATGTGAAGTTCGTTTCAACAACAAGCTCAGGTAGGAGTTTTAATTCGTTATTTCTTCAAAGAAACAGTGCGAGAATGAAGTACTACGAGTATCAAAAGCGACAACGGTTTGTAAACTTTATAAGCGTGTTGACGTGCGAGTGGGCGGTGCGGTGTGAGCTTCATTCACCTCCACTAATGTTATTATTAGGACAAGTACTTTTAACCTGTATTTATGAATGGCTGCTTTCAATATTGGATTTTAATTGATAACTTATTTGAAATTTCATTCGGTATTATCAACTCTGGGTAATTATTAATAATTTTGCAAGACGAGGAAATGGTTCTGAAGGAAAATAAAATATTATCGAAAGTAATTGCCACTCGTATTTATAAATTTAATTAATTAGGTTTAGGGCGTGCGGTCTGTTGCGGCGATTTTTAGGGTTCCGTACCCAAAGGGTAAAAACGGGACCCTATTACTAAGACTCCGCTGTCTGTCTGTCTGTCACCAGGCTGTATCTCATGAACCGTGATAGCTAGACAGTTTAAATTTTCTTTCTGTTGCCGTTATAACAACAAATAATAAAAACGGAAGGAAATTAATATTTAAGTGGGGCTCCTATACAACAAACGTGATTTTTTTTGCCGTTTTTTGCGTAATGGTACGGAACCCTTCGTGCGCGAGTCTGACTCGCACTTGGCCGGTTTTTGTTTAGTATTTACGACTATGATTTATGTACTCACGTACTAGGTACTAGTGAGTTTACGAGAGTTTTGTTGTTACAAATTAAGTCAGTGCAGGGTAAGCTTAGACGGACTCGATCGTTTGCCTCAAAATACACAAGGTTATTAGAAGTCCTACGTCACCGCCCCTAACCCTGGTTCTCGATACCTATGCTTCAAAGCATTTTCCAGCGTTAAAGAGCCAATGCGATACCGGCCTTCGTTTCACACCTCTCTCATCTGATATGTATTTTCGTAAGGAAGTCCGTTCGTCACAGTCAGTTACCGCCGGCGCGCTGGCCAGGTGCGCGAACGCATATGGCTCGCTGCCTTATCTTAGATCAATAAAATTGGGATGGTTCCTAATTAACGCTGGTCACGTCGGAATTTACTATATGTTTTAATTATTTGGCAACGGACTAGACAGCGGGTATAGTTGGAGTAAGCGAATGTCGTTGGGATTATTTTGATTATTGCACTGCAAGCTTATTTTTACCTTTTATTAATCCCTTAAGACGATGCGATGACGCATATTACACCTAAAAATAGCCCTAAAAAGGTGTAATCCATTAGGGAAAAAAATTCGGCCGTGACTATTTACGATTTTACGCAGTGTATCGAAAGAATAAATAAATTCAATACATAATGATATTACGCCTAAATGGATAGAGGAAAAAAACAAGTCACAAATATTCCGAGAAAGCTACTTCTTACTATGCAGAGTACATTTTACTACGTAATATATATTTTACACGTTCCATATCGTAAACAGTTTTCCATTAAAAGCGCCGTGGTTTGAAAATATTTGCCCTTTACACATTTCACGACCTTTATCTACATTATTAATTGTCTCAATTTATTAAACACCCTATTCTGATATGGATTAGGTTGACTTTAAGAAAAACACATACTGTCACGGAATATTACTGGATAGGTAGCAGGTAAATGGCAAAAACTTAGTTGTAAGAAAACAAATGTTGCAACTGTTTAAGTACAAAAAGTTCTGTACGTTGCCGTGGCGGCTATGAGACACATATAAGTTATCAATTTATAACGTACTTGATAATTATGCGAGAAACTTGGGTCCGCTAGAGTTCACAGATACATATATTTCCTACGTAGTGCAATGTCGTCGCTTTCAGTTCTACCACCACGCACCTAGCACATAGCTAATGGCTAAACTTCACATTGATTCCTCGTAAAAAATCTGGACATGCGTAATCCCAATCCCTAAACGCTTAGAAATCCAAGAAAAACAAAAATAAGTAGTCACGATAAATATGCAGCTTGACGCACGAATTCATGGCTTTTCCGACCACAATACTATTTCCACTTTTCGTCGAAAACTTCATGTACATAATTTTACAGCCACCGCAACATTTAACAACATTTAATGATTGGTTAGCTAAAAGATTAACATTAGGTATCATAAAAGTGTGTACAATTTATATTAATACGTCTCACGTGAATAAATTGAGCTGTGTCTTAACACAGCATTCACTACCAGCGCAAGCTACGCGCTACGAGCGTAGCCGATAACACGGAAAAACCCGTATGTAGCGAAAAGCGCCTAAGAATAGAAAACCCGCCTAGCGAGTTGCTGGCAGTGAATGTGTTAAAGTAACATGATATATCTTTGCAATAAAAATTAATCATCAGGAGGTTATTTACGATTCCAAGTATAAATATTATTATGATTTTTACGAGATACTAAATATCTGTTCGTATTAGAACACCGTAGGAATGCGTGCCTCCGGCAATACATGTGTCATTGCGTCTTTGGTTTTCCCAAAGCATCCAGTAACTTTAATAATGGGTTCAATCTAAAACTATCCCGTGTTCTTTATTGTATGTATTACGTATCTACAAAAATAAATCACGCATATATACATGCAGCTGTTAATTAAGACCCCAGCTCGCACCAATGAGGTTCTTGAAAGAATGGCAATCTCTTGGAATCTCCAAACAGGCCTCCTTCTAAACTCAAGAGATTTGGAAAAGTGGAATCAGAGCTCGTTTACGAAGGAAACGGGAGCGCTAAGATACTTAGTACACTAACCTGGCTAGGATGATGTCTGTAGAGATGCAGCTTGGTCCCGTGCAGCACCGCCCACTCCTGTTTCCATGATCGGTCGCTCGCACGCTGAAAATGATTCTTATTTAATAAAAGGGTAAACTAGAGTCCCTACATTCGGTGTTTTTTCACACTTTTCTGGATTTATTGGTGTTCCGTTTTACTTTAGCTAAATGTTTTTAGTTTTTACGCAAACCAGTTTTTTATGCAGATTATTTTTGTAACATTATTAGGTAGGTAATAGAATTTTTAATAACATTAGAAACAAAACCGTAATATATCGAACAAGAATTTGCAGGAGATCATTATAGGGCACCTAATCACTTTAAGTAATGTAGCCGCCGTGCAGGTCTCGACGACAAATAAAAAGACTTCGATTTGACGTAAACGTGTAATCTTTAGGTGCTGGTTACGAGGTACAAGGTACAGTTGACGAAAACGGTAAAAGGGTGTAGAAGTGGTGGTAATGGTATGGAGGCTGATGCAAGAGTGATCAAGCTAATTTTGAATGGTAAAAAGGTAGTCTAAATTTAGGTGCCTCTAATTGGCCGCGATACAGGTTATGTGGAGCGCTCCTATTGGTGCTTTTAAATAAGCCTCCGCATAGTAAGCGAGCCCGACGGCTGCGTTTAGCTACTGCATTATACAAATAAAAGGTTGCGTTCGCAACAAGTAAGCTTGCCATGGTCTTACCGGCTGCTTTAATCTGAGAATAGTACGCGAAAGTACCGCTTGAGAGACGTGGTTAACCTACGTGGGTACGTGGGTAGAGACCTACTCGCTCTGAAAACAGAAAACTGGGAGGAAATAGCACAAGCCAGGGCGCGCTGGCGCCAACTCGTATCGGAGGCCAAGACCCACTTTGGGTCGCTAAGACAACGGAGTAAATGAAGTCATCAACATCGTCCTTGCGTTGTCCCGGCATTTTGCCATGGCTCATGGGAGCCTGGGGTCCGCTTGGCAACTAATCCCAAGAATTGACGTGGGCACTAGTTTTGACGAAAGCGACTGCCATGATGCCATCTGACCGTCTAACCCAGAGGAAAACTAGGCCCTATTGGGATTAGTCCGGTTTCCTCACGATGTTTCACCGAAAAGTGACTGGTAAATATCAAATGATATTTCGTACATAAGTTTCGAAAAACTCATTGGGCCGGGGTTTGAACCCGAGACCTCCGGATTGCAAGTTACCGCTGGCCACCAGCGCTTTCGAGTAAATAAGTAAGTACATGCATAATTAAGAGAAAAGTTCTCACCTTCCCATTGCTGACTACCATCTTGATCTGCACATTCCCTTGCACGTCTCCTTCGATCGCCTCCACAGCGCTCTCGCTTGTTCCCTCCCCCTTATTCTCAGGGCTGCCACAAACAAAACAAATATTTATAATACTTATGTTAACGAACAGTTTGTTCACAAGCATGACTATTAGATAAAGCTAATGCATTTTTGTTAAAATGGGTACATGAGAAATGTAAATAAGATTACGTGTAGTATGATTTTTTTATACTCTCTTGGTACAGTTTTGTATGCGTTTTTTCTGGCAATTGACTTTTATTTATTAGACATATATCTTTGTGGTAAGTCGTTTGTCGATAATTTGGATTAATAATATGTTAAGGTTTAGTAGGATTTTAAAAGGGAGTTATTACAAATATGACAAAAACATATAGGTAACAAATTAATGAACTTGATATATACACAGAGCTTGTAGTTATAACTCTTAGATCTAAACATAAAACAACTATTATGTAACAACGACCATGCTACACAAACAAGTTACACTAAAACAAATAAATACAATACTCATTCCTTATACGTAGGTATCTTTTTTTGTATACCACGTCGGTGGCAAACAAGCATACGGCCCGCCTGATATCTATCATTTGCAAGTGTAATATCTAATGTCTAATTTTAAAATTAGTCTATGATTGACAGATGTTCATCGATTTGATTTTCTACCTTAACACAAATAAAATAAAAATAAAGTCAATATTTAAAATAAGTATGAACCCCAATCGCATGATATGCTTGTAATGTTAACTTTATAATAATTACAACAAGGTAGAAAATCGAATGCATAAAAACCATGTCTTGACAAACTAAAGATTGGCACGCATCAGCATTGTAAAGGTTTTTGACGGCATTTCAGCAGCCAAAGTTACGTAGAATACTAAGCTAAAAATGTAGCACTACATTCCTACATCGTAGTACGTCTGCTATTAAAATAGGTACTCAAAAGCAAACAATCATTCAGTCATGCGCACAAATTTACTTCATGCTGTTCAAGTACTAAATGAATTTGTTGTGTTTTGCAGTTCTGTGGTAGTTAAGAGTCGAATGTTTAAGTGTGTGGCTTTAATTTTGGGCAGAAATAAAATGAAAATACACTTAACATATTATAGATGATGACTATTTCTTTCAGGTAAGTACCTATTTCTCATTTCATTTACTAGAAGATAAGATGCATTGTGTTCAGCGATATCGTATATGAATAGACAATAGTATTACAGATATATACCTACTTAACTTTTTATTACTTCACTAGCTACACAGAGCTGGTCATGTGTTCGTAAATATTTCTATCGAAACTGAACACCGCTAGCATACCAAGGTTCCCGAGCGTGCCTACGTGACCTGGCAGCATTAATAACTAGCGTATTTTCACTTTAATTTCTGTTGGTTATCTAATGAGTCGCAAAACAAGACTAAGGCTTGACCGTGACCAAATACGGATGCTCCCAGCATCCATGGGGCCACAACATCACTCAAAAGGCCAATTAGCAGCACCACCTATTGGTGTCAAACGTGAACTATGCAAACATTGTCATAAGCGCCACCTAGCGTCGGCCGGCGGGACCGCGGTGTCATGCGACGTACCGCATTGGGAGCGACGCGTGGGGGTCGAATATGCGCAGCAGCGGCGTAATGTCTTCCGTGAACCGAGGAGGGCGCCACTTGCGGTATACACTGTTTTTGTTTCAATCCAAATTTAATTTTACCTATTTGTTGTTATTTTTCTGTTGTAGATTTTGTTGTGTTAAACAAGTGCGAGTTCCGAAAAATGAACCAGGATAAAATAGAATTGTATGCAATGTATGGAAAACTCATAAAGTTTGTTGTCATTTTTTCGGATTTCGCACTTTCTTGTTTTATCTTCATATTATAACACTTCTAAAATCACTAGACTGCTTTTCAATCGGTAAATAGAGTGATCTAATTACTACGTTAGTTCCAATCAGACAAAATAAATAACTAAGTAATTGGAATTACAACTGAAAATATTTACCTTCTCTTTTAAAAAAGATTAAAAATCAGTCTTCAGTGATAAATATAGTGTTTTGGTTATGTACATACTACATACCACTAAATTGGGATTACAACATTGGTTATATACTATCTAAGACATAACATAGACATGACAATAAATCTATCTACAATTCAATTATGGGGTAGTTACAAATACTACAAGATAACAAACTAAATGGACAATATAAGTTATTGACGGACAATGACAATGTATATTCTACATCTTGCACTAACATAATAATTATTAAATTGTAAAATGGGACTTAATCGCGTATTTAAGTTTAAACTTAAATAAGTACGCGATTACGTCCCGTTTTACAATTTAATAATGTGTAGAAATCGTGAAAGTTTAAAGTTTTACATAATAATGTCAAATGTTTAATATAAAAATGCGAATGTTGTTTAATCAATTAAATAAATATACAAATTGCGGGGCTCATACTGGGTATGGAGGTAATTAGTAGTTGAAATTTTACTACCAAATTACTAGAAGAAATTGCTTCGTAAATTATACTAATACATAATTTGTACTCTGTATAAATTTTTGCCTCATCAAAATACCAGGAAATTATAATTAAAAAATTATTCAATTTTAGTTTTCATATTTTTTTTACTGTCTCAGGGTCATTTCATTTCATTCCACCTGTCCAAAATTCTTGGTCCAATATGTATTTGCGTTTCACATTTTGCTTAATGAGAGAGTGAGACGCAATTCACAAACGCATGAAAGAGAAATGCTCGCATTCTCTCTCTTTCGCGCGCATTATTAGGTATCTTGAGGCAGAAACCGTAGACTAAACGAGTGAGCGTGGATTGGAACGTACCTTCTCAAAGCGTGATGGTCGGCGTCGGGCTCCGGATCGCTGTCCAGGTGGAGCCGGTCTCCCCACGTGGCTTTCAGGTAGGACACGCGACGCATCGCGCGCTCCTCCTCTGCTGACAAGTAATTAAAACAAATAACTATGGGTTTTACAGTGCGGTGCAAAGATGGCCGCCCGCAGAAGAAAATTAATAGGGCCGGAGTAGGTATATGTTAACACACAGTACGCAGTAAGTACAGAAATCAACCTAACCCCAAACTAAGCAAAACTTGTACTATGGGTGCTAGGCGACGATATACATACTTACATAGATAAATACATACTTTTACATATTTATATACATAGAAAACACCCTTGACTGAGGAACAAATATTTGTGTTCATCGCACAAATAAATGCCCTTACCGGGATTCGAACCCAGGACCATCGGTTCCACAGGCAGGGTCACTACCCACTAGGCCAGACCGGTCGTCTATAATCTACAAACAACATTGACGTTAGTTTTGAATGTAAGCAATAGTAAGAAGCCCTTTATCTAAATCTTGTAAATTATCTATTACAACTATTCTACAAGTGATTACTATTGTCAAATGTGTAACGAGCAATTAGTTTCGTAAAATCATTCTAGACACTGGTTATAAATTTTTGAACATAGGCTTTTTTTTTATACTGACCACCAAGTTGAGCATCTTTCTTCTGTCTCCGTGTCACCAAGTCGTCAGCAAAACCTGCGGACGAAACACTCGTTTAGGGACACATCGTGCAACATTCGACAACATTAGTACATTACACACCGATGATCACGAACAATTAGTCGACATTAGTAGCACACCTAGAAGCACACTCATCATTCCGTTAGTATGAAGAGAAGGTTAGACCGGTCGCTCCCTCCTGAGACTCAAAGCAGTGTCCTGATCAAAGACACAGATTTGAAGCTTGTTCTTTAAAATGTTGGTAAATTGATATTTGGTTTGATGGCAAGTTTAGTTTTAGTAGAAGTGATCTTTAATTAGTTTAGGTGTCAAAGAATTTGACATACCGGATGCGTTCCGTTTGCCTTCCGGTATGACAAATTCTAAAGTTTATTAAGATAAGCGAGCCCATTAGGTTTTATGTATGCGGAGAACACACCAAACCGAAGTTAAGCAAATAAATATCTGGTTCGTAATGCGACCTAGGGTAGCACCGTCTACACTTGCCATCAGATCAAACGGTTTGTTAATGCAACCCAGCGAGCGTTAATCAGAGGGAGCGAGAGCATTCCAAGAAGAAGTCTCAGCGTGTTCTCGGGCGGGACCTGAGTCGGCGGGCGTGCTGGGCGTGGGCGAGGGCTCGGCCGGCGACGTGGCGGCCGAGCTGGCGGCCGAGGGCGGCGCCAGGCTCAGCTGCGTGGGCCGCACGGCCGCGCCCGCGCCGGGCAGAGACACCCGGTTCATGGCCTCCATTTGCTCCCTGTTCAGCCCCATACGTCTCTTCGCGTGACTGCCATCTTGGAGCGTAACAGTGCTATTAGAGGTGCTTTAAGCTCCGCGTGTATGCTACGTTGTGCTGCGTTTTTATTACGACTTACAGATTTGCAATATTGAACATTCAAAGTCGAACGCCTGCTTATTGATGCCTGCTATTATTTCCACTTATCGTAGCGACACCGAGGCTTCTTAGCCTCGTCCTCTTGGACATGAGGGTTCGTATACGCGAATCTTAGATCAGATGCTATAAGAAGTAATACGCGATAGTCCACAGGCTATGCACTCCGGGTTTATTTATAAGCATACATAAAGGATGACTTGGATACTTATCCAATGCACTTGCATTACAGAAATAAAAAACGCAGCACAACTTCAGTCTTAAGTAACTTACCCGTAATACAAAGTACACGATTATCGTTCTCATCGTGATTTATAAATTAAAAGTGGGGGTGAAGTGAAAATTGTGTTCTAGTAAAGTAATAAAACTTGGATAATGTTTCGTTAAAGGTTATTACCTGTGGCATGATGTCTTCTAATAGGTAATCCTTCACTGCCTGTACTGTTTGACCTTGTTCGCATTTGAACCTTTTCTGTTTCTGCAATTAAATAAGATGATGTTGTTTTTAAAACTGTTTTAACATCTTTTAGTGAACTACGACCACACTACGACATTTCAAGCTGCAAGTTTAGCTGCAGCTAAGGCTATTTTTAACATCTTTTAATAAACTACGACATTTCAAGCTGCAAGTTTAGCTGCAGCTAAGGCTATTTTAACATCTTTTAGTGAACTACGACATTTCAAGCTTTCAAGTTCCAATATAGACCCGAATTTTAACGATTTATATATATTTGGAAAAGTTATCCGGAATATCACATGAAAAAATGTAAAATCTTTGAATGCAGTTTTAATTCGTTTCCTTTAAGTAAAATGAGCTAACTTAAGGTTTTAAGGCACTTTCCCTCTAGGGCCCATTAATTTTTTCCACTATGTATACCATACCATAGATTTTAATTCATATAGTCGTAAGAAAAACTAATCAAAACTGTCAAAACGCAAAACTAATCATCCTCCAATAGTTCTCAACAATATCCCAATTCAGCAGGTTGAAAGTTTCAAATATTTAGGTAGCTTAATTACCAGGCACTCCAGGTGCACACCAGACATCGTTGCAAGGATTGCTATGGCAAATAAACTTTCAACCAGAAGAAACAATTATTGAAATCCCGTTTATCATGCAGAAGCAAGAAGCTACTGATTAAGGTGTACATCTGGAGTATAGCCCTTTATGGAAGTGAAACGTGGACAATGACCCTAAGCGATAGAAAGAGAATGGAAGCATTTGAAATGTGGTGCTGGAGGCGAATGGAAGGCATTAGTTGGAGAGACAGAATAACGAATGAAGAGGTGCTAAGAAGAGTGAGTGAAAGAAGAGCTATTCTGAACACTATTGCAAATAGACGCGGGAAAATGATTGGACACTTAATACGACATGACTACTTCTTTAAAACTATCCTGGAGGGGCGGATAGGAAGGAAGCGGGGTAGAGGAAAACCCAAACGCAGTTTTTTAGATCAAGTGAAAGAAAAAGTAGGGGTCGTGTCGTATCAAAAAGTCAAAGAGCTGGCGCGGGATAGGGAAAGCTGGAAGATACTCCACCGACAAGAGAATAACTCTTAAGTTAATGATGATGAGTTGTAAGAGACAGACAGTCGTCAGAAATCAGTAAGAATAAATGATATTAGAAATAGGCATTTACCGGGAACATATTTTTCAGGTGGCGGACAATGTAGGTATTTACCGCCGGTGATCATCAACTGGTTTCCTGACAAGCTGCCGCCGAGTGCTAATTCATGCTCTAAATCTGAAATAAAAAAAACTGTAAATAGAATTTTTTTTTGAAAGACTAAGCAGAATAATATCACGATCGAAGTCCATTAATCATATTCAGGGTCAGGTAACATTCGCAATGTTGGACCCAATTTAGCTAAATTTCTAAAAGATTGTGTGTGAGATCCTACCGACTGCGCCATGCTATGTATCGCGTCGCGTCAAAGACTAGTTCGAGACAAAGACTGATTTATTATATTCATTTCCAGGAATACCCGTTTATAACGATTCCTAATATAAAAATGAAATAAAACTATGAAAACGGATTATATCGCGTATATTGAATTTATAATACATCCCTATGATGATGATAATAATGTATTATAAATTCAATATACGCGATATAATCCGTTTTCATAGTTTTATTTCATGAGTAACTATCGCGGTAACCGAAGACAATATTATGATTCCTAATATATATATTTTTTTTAACAAGCAGAAACGTCTGCGATCGATGCTATTAAGCTCTTGTATTGTTGTTTTTGAGGTCTTAGTGAATCAGTTGGCAGAGCGCTGGAGTATCGATCCAGAGGCCGTGAGTTCAAGTCTCACCCAAGGCAGTAATTTTTCCACTTTTAAATTCCTAATATAGCTTATATCTTATCTATTTGATGTTAATATAATCTACGTACTAATTTCTACGTACCTAATATCTATTGTTTTTAAATCTCACCTTGCTGAGGTTGTACATCGAGCGACCTGGCTTCTCTCCTGGACGTCCTGGTCTCGAACTCTTTCCTCCGCAGCGCCACGCTGGGCTCGAGCCGCGTCGTGGACATACGAGCCAGCTCGCTACGAGCGACCTCCGTGCGCCGCTCGCCGCCTCCTCGAGCCTCCTCGAGCTGCCTCGTCCGAGCCGTCACTAGCTGGAGCTCAGGCACTGGATATCTGGAACGGGAGATACGGTTAAGTAGAGGGCATTAAAGAAGTACTACTAGTGAAATGATTTCGAGACACTTGTCACCTCACTGGGCTATAAAGTTACTAGTAGAATTGTAATGGTTGGAAGAAATGTTTTATTTTACGAACACGAATATCTTTACCTGCTATCCTGATTACTCGTCGATGCCGCCTCCTGATACTCAGGAGAAAATCCATTATTCATCGACCCATTATTGCTTGGCATCGACTCCTGTATCTTCGATAGTGTGGCCACAAATTGACTTTTGTCCTGTTTTAGTCTCTGTTTGTCGTTTGGAGTTCCGTTAACTTCCCCGTACCCACTGTACGTTCCGCTGTCAACGCTCGCTGAGCAATCATCTCTTTTAATTTCTTGTTGGGGTAACGAGGGTGGGGGAGATGCCGCGAGAGGCGGAGAAGAAGGGGGAGGCCACGCTGGTTTCTGTAGCTTCTGTGGCCTCGCGTAGAACTCTTTTTGTTTTATGGGCGGTGGGACGTCGGGGGTGACCCAACCGGTGGGTTGGCTCGGTCGTCTGAGGAAAGCCTCTTTCTGTTCGAGACTCTTTCGTATTCGGGATAGGATAATCGAGTCGTCTAGTTCTCTGCCGGTTAGGGTTGAGTTCGAGTCGAAGGAGCCAAGGCTGTCTTTGCTTTCTGTGGCCGATGATGGTAGCGATGTGTCTGATTCTCTTCTACTGTAAAAAGAAAAATTGTTATGAGCCACTGAGTCTTATAGGCTGTTATATTTTAACATTTTAATTAACTTCTATGTCATTTGATAAGCAATTAACAAAATATTATTGGGGTCCTGGGGTACACATGTTACTAGGCAGCATAGATTGGCTATATCAGCTGTATATATCAGACATAATAAACCACCGCGCGCTGCTAGAGAACTCTAGACCAGGTCGACTGTAAGCGATTACTAACAGAGTAAATAATCATAAGAAATATTTACCTATCATGCAACAAATGGTGGGGTGTAGTGGGTAGCCGCGGCACGTCATACCGCGAGGGTGTCAGCGACGCCACGCTCGCGTACTCCGGGTCCTCCCGCCGCGGCACCTGCGGGGCCGGCAGCGCGGCCCTCGGCCTCCGGTACGCGTCGAACAGGCGCGACTCGTGCTCGGTTATCGGCGCCGGCATTTCAATGTGCCGCTGGTTCGATTCAGGGTTGTAGGCGGCTTCGCTGAAATACTGGAAGAAAAGGCTAACTTTATTAAATATTGTTATCAATTAAACAAGTATTTTTAATATGATTGTTCAGTTGAACTAATGAGTTGATACATTGCCCAAATACTTACTTAATTATACAAAGAGACACTAGCATGAGAATGACAGACCTTTGCACTATTTACAGCAATGTGACGACGATTGTGGTCCCTCTGCACAAGTTGGACAAGTGTCAGATTGAGCAAGAGGATCCCTTTCTCTGCTACAGTGGTATTCAGAATAAGAACGTGGAAGTGACTAGCTGAAAAACCCTCGCATGTGTTTGACTTCTACCTCATGCCCTTGATGGCCAGCACAATATCTCCCACTGTAGAGTCTGCGCGCAAACAGAAGAGTCATAAATGTATTGGTTGCCTAATAATCCACGACTCTTCTCTTTCCGCACATTTTTAACATGTCATAACTACTTAACTCACCCGTTGCAACAGATCGTGGTCTCTCGGCACAACCGTCAGCTTGAGCGAGAAGGGCTCCCGCTGCGCCAGCTGGACGACCCTCGCATACGGCGCGCGGCTGCGGCCGCAGGCCACCGGCTCCCCGTTGACGGCCAGCACGCGGTCGCCCGCGCGCAGCCCTGCCGCGGCCGCTGGCCCGCCCGGCCGCACGGACCTTACGAAGATCGTGTCCATGGGAGCGCCGACCGCGCCCACCGCGAGGTGGCGCGCATCCTCGTACAACTCCTGAAAACAAATAAAAGTATTGTGTTAACTACGCAATCTGAAATACTATCTTTGTTGGCACATAGCCTTCCCCTTTCTAATGGTATTATAGATCTGGCTATCCCATTAATTTAATAACAAAACTTCCGTGAGACACAGACATATTATATTATATTATATTAGCGTTTTCGACTTAAAACACGTGAGTGACCCGTCATTAATATATTTAATATCCCATTAATGTTTGTATTTACCTATCTTAGGATAGTTTTAGGGTAATGTATGTAAGAAAGGTCGCAGATACATAGTTGTGTGAGATTATTGGTATTGACTGGTCACATTTTGCAAGTAACCGTAAACCTAAGTCAAGAGACCAATAGTCCTTAGATAAATCTTGCGCCTTGAACCATGAGGGTTGGTATTGAAAGAAGTGCGTTTTACATAATCCGAAGTGACAAATCACCATTTAAATTCATCTTTGCATAATAATTGCCAAAAACCGGAATAAATGGCACTGTCAGAGGTTAGGGGAATCACTCTCTCAAGGATGCCTTAGCCATGTGAGGCGGCATCATACACGGCCGCAAACTTGGCAGATGTCATTTGCCTGGTGGTGTCGTGAAAGGTGTACGCTGATGACGCTTAATCTAGGAGTGTCCTTTGTTTGCGTCATTTGTTAGGCAAACTGTTGAATACCAACCTGCAGTGAATCCGGCGGGTAGACGACCAGGTGCCGCAAGGTGAACCCGAAGCCGTGGCGGGCGTCGGGGCGCTGGATGACGATGGTGCGCGGCGCAGCGGCGAGCGAGGCGGGCGGCACGGACGCAGACGTGGACGCAGGCAGGGCCAGCGGGGGGTGCGAGACCGGTGGGGGCTGTAGACAAAATACATATTCAGATTAATTCATGTGCTCTTTTAGGTTCATTTGTCTTTGCTGTTTTATTTCCGATAGTTAAAAAGAAGATAAGCGAACCATCAGTCCATGCCGTAGGGGCAATGTCAAGCGACGTCAAATCAACAATTTTTTATTAACATTTATTTATTTATTAACATCAAAGTGTCTATGACTTCCCGTTTCCCCATGAAGTTATAGTTGAAAAATATTATTTACACCGATGCGATGATTGTTATCGCTATAATGGCTCTTTTAGAATAGGGTAATAAAACAATTAGCACCCGGTTTTACTTAAAGCATACTGGACCTAAGCAATCTTGTCCCATTTACGTTTCTACATTTTAATTTCTCAGTTTGCCTAGTATTTCAACTTTTCAATTCATAGTCTGTTGTTAAATAAAATAAAATATTTAATCTAAAGAAACATTAATTTCAAAGTACATACGATATGTGTCGAAATAAAGTTTCATTTACATAATCACCTATCGATATTATCCCAGAAACACAAATTATTATAACTAGTTATTCCTACTATATGCGACGTGCTGTGCCGCTCTTTTGTCATTTTGTATTCGTAAAGAAGAAAGATGACCAATCGGTGCAGATTATATTACGTCAACTAAAGGCTCCCTCACACACGCGCGTTTTGCGGGCGGGGCGTGAGCGGACGCCGGCGCGACGGGAGCGCTCTCATCGCGCTCCGTTCACGCTCCGCCTGCAAAACGCGCGTGTGTGACGGAGCCTTAAGGTAAGACCGGACTATTTTTAGGCGAGTTTGAAGGACGTCACAAAAAATTATATTAGTACTCATCACTAACTTTTACATCCGAATGTTTATTGCAAATGATAAAAAAGAAAACTAACTTTTATAATTAAATTTAGGAGTAGTCTACACTCAAAGTTGAATTACATTTTTTTCAAGACACCAAACCGAAAAACCCTTGGACTTGGACTAGGACTAAGATCAGACTATTGCTAATTTGAACTCAAGGAGAAAAGTTGCATATGTTGAAAAAATCCGGTCTTTTCCCTTAAATTATATTTTTTCCGCACTTTTTTAAAACGTTCGTAACACACGACTGACATGACTGAGCGGTTACTACACTGCAATGTGGCAAGAGGTGCGGGATGAAATGGCGTCACACATTATATTGCAGTGATGAAAAATAACTACTACTTATTTTGGAAGCAATTGCGATCATACAATCTTAACCTCCATCCGATCTTACCCGGGTATACCTTATACCATACACCATAGGGATAAGCAAGTAAGCAGATAAGTAAAAACTTTAATTATAACAGTATGTAAAGAAAGGGAGCCTATTTCTGCCAACAAACTGTTATACAGTTTGGCGGAGGTTTTACCTATATTAAAATATGTATGCTGTTTCCATGAATGAATGCCTCTTTTTTATATAAAAATATATTGGATAAAGATTAATTGAAATTAATCTGATTAGCTGCCTACATTACACCTACGTAGGTAGGTATTAGTAGAGGCAAACCAATCCGATGACTTATAATAAATAACAAGTTTTTGTCATTAAATTAAAATTAAACCTTCCTTTTTTTAACATATAAAATATAATGCGCAATTGCGCAATAAAGATCACAGCAGAGCGTGGCCAGTTGAACCTTGAATCCTCTATTAAAAAAAAACTATTTAGGGCCAAGTGAAAAAAAACATCCAATACAAGCTATTGTATTCGTGTTACGCGCAACTGCGTATTGTTATCTAACAACGATAAAAAATGTCCGTTGAGGAATTATTTTGTCAAATAAGAATCTAGAGATTTTTCCAGTCACTTATTATGATTCATAACAAAATAGTCATGGTCAATTTGCTCATGGTGTATTTTAGAAAATGAATAGGTACATCACATAATAATCTTATTTGCTTTAGGTTAAACATTATTAATACATACAAGAGGTTCACATGTTACATTTCCACGTTTTTGTTACAGTCAAGGTATGGTCAAGGCTCTAATGTTAAGCCTACTATTTTTACAATAATATTAAATACAGTCTGTACCTTCAAGAAGCTACATAGTTATAAAAGAAGAGGAAATTGCATATCGGCAAATAAAATCTTCCTATCCATTCAGGCATCACAGTAATCCTTTTCACAGGCGCCAAACAAGATCCAGTCTCAATAGAGCTAACCCCCTTGTATAAGAGGATATTAAGTTAGTACTTGAAGTACGTCACTTACGTCGTTCTTTGGGTGTCATAATCGGTGCTACTGCGGTGGCTGTTCCCATTGCCTACCGACCAGTCGCATCAAGTAAACCAGAGTGAAGGGTGATCCGAAGACCCGTTAACTTTGTGTAACAGATGCTGTATTCCCTGAAGCGAATACTGTAGATATTTCGCATGAAAAGCAACGGGAATACGAGTAACACGACCAGCTTATCAAAACAGGTACAGGAACTAATTTACCGCGGAGTGACACTGGCAGTCACAACTCGAAAAGCGAATGGCGGATGTCATAAATATAGAGCTGTTACATCTTTGGCGTTACTAATCTACTGGCAGATTCCGATGAGGGAAGATTGACGATGCCTTGGTTAACGAAGGAATATAATATACTAGTTTTATGGCTGCACTGTTATGGCAAGGGGTTTAATTGTAGGAATGTTTGTAAATCAGAGTCAATGACAGGTGGATCGTAGGATTGAAAAATGTGGCTTCTGGCTTTTAACGGTTATGTAACTCAGGGATTAGGGTTCGAGCTGATGTACAATTAAGTCAGAACGTCGTAAATGTATTTATATGGGTATAAAAAAGAGCAATAAGTAGAAAGGACTTTCAGTCCTAATTGAGCTCACTCTGGGACTAGGGCGATTTGCGTAAAATTGTCCCATAAAATTTATTAAAAAAAAGTGCACAGGGTCACTGTTTAACTACCATATAGCCATAGCCGATTAAATGAAATCTGGTGACATGATCCATAGAGTAAGGCAATCTATAAAATTTTGATTCTATTCTTTGAGCCGCTTGCGTTGCGGCTTGCGGCGAACCGTCTGTGATGGTATTCGTAAGTAATTATAATAACACTGCAAAAATGTATTGTGAAAATCTTACAGTTCTCTGATAAGTCCGATAATAATTATAATGTACTTATGTTATTAAAATAATGTACCGAGGTGACCACACAAGATCACATCTCTAGTCCGCGGCTTTACGCCCACGCCCGTCAACGCGTATGATAGCTCGGATAAATAGCGGATCAGACGCTAATCGCTCTAATGAAGCGTATTGTGCACCACATTAAATATATCTACACATTTGCATCTTATTTCCCTGTAATAAGGCGAAAACTGTTTACATTTCTTTGACGATCGTAACGACACATACCCTGCCTAGACCCGTCTCATAAGGCATTAAGTACGAAACCCGTATATTGTTACATCGTTCATCGTTTCCATCCATAGTTGTGTAGAATAGCTACGACGGGATTCCCTTGTAATAAAAACTATTTTTAAAGTCGTATGATCAGTGAATCGAATTGTAAACGTACATTTTAAAAATAGAAACCTCGTCTTTAAACCTTCGCAATAAAGACTATTTATAAATAATTACATTAAAGGATAGTTCTACTGTGTCCGTGGCAAGGATATTTCTTTTGAAATGGAGCGAGTGTCCTTTACGATGACGGTTCTATATTAACCACGTTAGGGATTATTTTAATAAGCCTTGACGTTGTCAGTTCGTTAAGTCTACTTCAACTCCCATCGGATACGCCAGAATAAGGAGAACCTGACATGTGCTTTCAAATAAAAGTTTATAAATCCTCGCCTAGAATGGTATTAGGTACCTACTGACAATGTACAAGTATCCTGTTTTGAAAAGAATGGATGAGTATGTGGGTTGGGATGAAAATTAATAATCTTCTAAAACCCAATGGCAATTAAATTGCGCTAGCAGCTGATCCCATAATAGAAAACATCAAACTGTATAGCATGTTTGACATAATTGGCCTTAAAAAATATATTAAGAAAGAAGTACAATTCATTTAATCGAATGGCATCAAAAAAAATCTGAAATAAATCGTAAATATAGCAGGTACAGTCAAGGGCATAAATATATATACATTCCCAAAGTTTCAAAAATATGTGTACGCTTTTACACCTTAGACAATAAAGTCGTGTTCACATATTTTTGAGCCATTTGTCTGGATCGATATTTTTGCCTTCGACTGTACATATGACACAAGTTTATGTCCAAGGTTCTCAGCCATTGAAGTACAATGATAAGCACAATCGCAATCTGACGACAAAGTTATATAATTACTTTACAACTCATGAAACTGATGGAACATTAACATTAACATTTTGAACAAAACACAAGTGGCATAAAATTCCGAAGAATACTTTAATAATTAATACTATGCGTAATTCCACGTCCAAGAAGCGCCTTAATAAAACCACTTACATACAAAATCCAGTTAACGCATCGAAGCCGCACAATCGCCGCAGCGTATAAAGTACGAGTAGAGTCAAGTTACACCGATTACGGCGATCAGATTCACTCTTTCCGGCTTTGTGGGGTTTTTACAGCTGCCTGTGTGGCTCAGGGCTTTGATTAAGTCCTCGGCAAGCTGGGCCGAATTTCACCTTCCCATACAAACGGAGTTTCGTTTTCATTTTAAAACGACGGGTTGGATTGTAATGAAACTGCACATACAATGACATGAGGTATATCTATGCCTGTAATTAGTTTATACAGCTCCAGCTTTTAAAACAAACGAAATAAAGCAAACAAGTTTTGTATGAAAAACATAGTCGCTGTATTTTTTAACTATGGTATCTGAAGCTATATATATAAACTTATTACAGGCATAGATATACCTTATCCTATTGTAGGTACACATTTTCAGAGCAATGAAATCTATCTAGTCGTTCTAAAATGAGAGCGTAACTACGTTTGTATGGAGAAGCGAGCTTGCCGGGGACTATTTCATACACTTCTCTTTCATACGGACTTCTCCATACAAACGTAGTCCCCATTTTCCTCTCTGGATGTCATTATGGAATATATTTTTACACAACAATTTGATGCATACTAACCAAATCTATGCCCTTTGGTTTGACATTTTGTTAAATATTATAAGCGTTATGAGCGAAAAATAAACCATACACATTTTTTGGAAGCTCGTCCTCAGTTCACTTTCCTTGTAAGTGGCGAGGTTGAACTTAGGAGGGTTAAAGTAACGATTATTGGCCGGTTGCATTATAATTATAGGTACTTTCGTGGAAAATGTTAATAAAGGAAGTATCATAGTAGTACTCAAGTTATACTTGCAGATATAGTTTGAATCTTCTCAAATGAGTTTTACGCCAAAGATCCTAATCTGTTAAACAAAAGCCATTGTTTATTTTGTGCGAGCGCGTGGCCAATGTGTCTGAATGCGTGGACATTGTCTTAGCGCATGGAACGCGCTGGCACAATGGCCACGCGCTCACACAAAAGAAACAATGGCTTTTGTGCAATAGCGTAAAAACTATACCACAAGGTGAATTGCTTGCTTATTATAATTTTTATTTACAGAATTAACGTAATTTACGGATACATCCACGTTCAATCGCATAGCTCCCATTAGCATGCTGATATCACTGAGAGAACGTAATGATGGCAACATGCGCATGCTATTTCCTCGTTCTGAACCTAGTAAATCATGTAACTTGAAAACAAATTGCCTCTCCGGGTCAGCCTTTGACTAGTAATAGGTATTTATTTAAATTTACTGCCCAGCGTCAACAGTTTAGCGGGATCGTAGAGTTAATTTTATTGGTATGATTACTTATCTGTACACATCTTTATCTCGTGATAAAAGAGGAATTCAATGATTGCAGCGCTGATAAATTGCTGAGGCCGGACAACATTATTATATTGAATTCAACGAGACCTAATAAATTAACACCTTCTTTTAAAATAAATGGTATCAGTAGACGAGTTAGCAAAAGTCGGTTGCTAATTTACATGAGATAAATGGTAAAAACACATTTTTTGGGTACTATAGGTATTGAGAACGAGATAGAGCATAACATAAGGTTTCGTTGTGTCTAAATCCAACAGTAGTTTAGCAATATCTATGGTGGTAATAAATTAAATAGGTGTCTGACCTGGTCGACATTTCATTTTAATTTTGTTTAAGTAAAAAGTCAAAATAAATAACCAAAATAAAATACCTAGTTTATATAGTTGCGGGTTCGGATTAAGTTGTGTATATGCACATCTAGGAATAATTAAACAATAAACAAACATTAGCGTCCAGGGACAATTTTCCAACGACACAGCAGCAGTTATAATGCGAAAGTCCTATAAAATGCTAACAATATTACCTGTGATAATATCTTCGCGATTACATCCCATGAAACTTTCCTCCGCGTCGGTAATTATGTAAAACGGTTATGCTAAGTAAGTCCGCGGGGCGCAATATACTTTAAAAAAACGCTAAATGGCCGATAAGGACTGTGTTTGGTCCGAGTACGGCTAGCCGGGATCAGAATAGCACGTCTACTGCAAATTGTATGCATTTTAGCACGATCGACCTACTATTTTTTTGTTATATGTGATGCCGTTAGGGTTGTCACGGATAATTGAGCCACGTTCGTAAGACACCACAACAAACAAATTTAAAATTTTGTCAGTCAACATTTTTAGGTATTCACAGCGAAGTTTCATCAAAAGCGTACAAAACGGCATCCGCAGCAAACTTCGTCCAATCTACATCAGGCTTCTTAAAAAGTTAGACATTTTTATTTAATTGTATTTAAAATAAATCATTTCACACCATGCAAGAAATAAAGCACCAGACAATTATTACAAAAATGTTGAACACAATTTGTATTTAATAAATGCGCCGCACTTGACCGGTTTTTATATGGTTTGTATTATGACTTCATTTTACGTTTTACAACATTGTAGTAACCCTCGGCGTGAACTCGTAAAAATTTATCACCCACTAAATGTCCGGAGTCTGTAATCTCAACAATCCCCGTTCAGGCACAAAAACTAGGGCTATAAGAAAGGAAACGTTATTTCACCTTTTAAGTAATTTATTTCTAGTCAGTCAATGTCCTTTACTGGTAGTTAAATAACAGTAAACTTTCTACAGTTTGTATAGTTGTTGCTTGATAACAAAACACAATAATGTTCATGACTATCCGAATCCGATCCGACACATGCGAATGACAGCGGTGACTTGGTTACAATCCTTACCTACATAAAATTACGCCCGAATTTGAAACGAGAAACATTTTTTTGCGTTACCCATTTTTAGACTTTCTTATCCTAGTAATGGTCACATAACTACGTATACAGTGAAACCTGCAAATTTGTGTCAATTAAATAGATATTTTACTTACCTATAGAGGTCGTACCAAATAAGAAAGTTAAAAAAAGTTGTCTTATACGTCATATAGGTACCTCGTCGTTAACAGCGGATCTATACGTACTTACATCACGTTTGACTTTATTTACGAACGTTTTATTTTCAACGTCTAATTTTTACCGTTGAAAGACCTCACGAGCGACGCTATTGACCACTTACGGAATGCTAAATTTAAGTTATGATTTGCATGTTATTACTAAAAACAGTGGATAAATCACTACAATAACACAAAGTCGCTTTCCGCTGTCTGTATGTATGTCTGTCCCTATGTATGCTTAGATCTTTAAAACTACGCAACGAATTTTGATGCGGTTTTTTTAACAGATAGAGTGATTCAAGAGGAAGGTTTATATGTATAATTTGTAAAGGTTTTGTGTAAATTAGTTGAAGTACCCGTGCGAAGCCGGGGCGGGTCGCTAGTAAATAAATAATTTACTAAATCCTTATTCATTACGATTACTGTACACAGATAATGTAAAACACTTAGCATTCGCGTAGTAGATGATACGGTTTCAACTAATCAATGGCTGTTAGACGGATTGATTTAACACCAGGAAACTAGGGGCCCAGTAATGCGCAGTCAAACATTCACTTGCTTTAATTGGACAAGCGGTGATAGGACCGGAGGAATGCTATCGGCGCAGTGCAACTTAACAGTATCTTTATTAGGTTTAAAAAATAATTAGATGGCAACACTTCTTGAACTTTCCTCTAACTACATTATTATAATCTGAAGTCTACAGTTTATAATAACCGTAGCGTGTTAGCGTTGATTATGCAATGATGCCTATACTACATACTTAGAATTGTATTTTTTGATAGATACAAATGAAAAACGAGAGTAATTTTAAATCAAAGGGTCAATGTTACGATGATAAGCATTCCAATATTTTACTTTTACTTGCTACAAAAAAGTTTATCTACGACACTAAACGTTTGTGTACTAATTGTCAATGTGCTGCTTAAATATGATCTGTTACTGTGTCTAAGTCGTATTAATATTAGTGATCGCCTGATCGGCCAGATTCCTAGGGCTTAAGTTTTGGAGCTGACGCCATAATATTGCAAATTATAGTATTGCTGACAGATAATAGCTGTTTATTGGTCGCCTTTAAAGCCAGCGGGATTCCTACCAAGCTCAGTTGAAATCCTGTCTTTGTGATAAATGACATTTAATAAATTCTTGCTTTTTAGGGTTCCGTACCCAAAGGGTAAAAACGGGATATTACTAAGACTCCGCTGTCCGTCTGTCTGTCACCAGGCTGTATCTCATGAACCGTGATAGCTAGACAGTTGAAATTTTCACAGATGATGTATTTCTATTGCCGCTATAACAACAAATACTAAAAACAGAATAATATAAATATTTAAATGGGGCTCCCATACAACAAACGTGATTTTATGTCGTTTTTTTGCGTAACGGTACGGAACCCTTAGTGCGCGAGTCCGACTCGCACTTGGCCGGTTTTTTATTTTTTATGTGTTTTAAATAAATAATAAATTTAAATAAATAACTAATTTTAAAAGGAATTTAACGTTTATTTTAAACATCTTTTGAATGACAAGAATAATATATACTATATTAATGTTACCTACCTACGATACTAGAACTAGTCAGATAATTGAAAAACATGAATTTATCATCATTATTTTTATTTATTGAACGTTACATAGTTACGATTAACTTTGGCCTAACACAACCAGCCCTAAAAGCTAACACAGCGATATTGAGAACTAGATGCACTCAACAGTCACCCAACGGTGTGACGCAAATCCATGCACCGCAAAATGGCACTAAAATAAACTGAACAACCTTGAGGCACGTGTCACTATTCTGTCGTTATTCAGGTGAGCTAGAACCTCAAAAATATCACGTTTCCTACTACGCTAAAATGCCGGAGGCGTGACATTTGAGCCGCTGTTTCACGCTGCGGATTAAAATATTATAAGGCACAAAATCCTGTGCAACAGTGTGATTCTGTTTCGAGAGCGAGACCTAAGGTTTTATTCTAATTGGACATAGAGAATGAGTGAATCTAGAAAACCAGCTTACACCCTCTGAGGAACATTTGTGAATGATCTTAAATTCTTAAGATCATTTTTACACCGGGTTAGAGGTAAACTAAGGCTCTCTGCAAACCCTTACTTTAGGCTTGCGGAATGGAAGTGGGAGAATCAAAGGCCATATAATCCAGCCCGAGAAATGGAAACGAAGAAATGGAAGAAGAGCCGATGGCCTAGCCGTGGGTCTCACGTCAAAAAGCTTGGAGACCCCGGCCTAACACCTTGGTCTACGGTTTAAGCCTTCAACCTGCAGCGCAACGTCATTTTGACGCTTCAGCTAGCGTGCCACTTAGCGTCCAATTGCATTTACAAATACAAATATTCTTTTATCAATATGAAAAAGAACATTTAGCATGCATTTAGTAGACAATGGGAATGTATATCACTACATAGTATAAAACAAAGTCGCTTTTCGCTGTCTGTCCGTCTGTCCCTACGTATGCTTAGATCTTTAAAACTGCGCAACGGATTTTGATGCGGTTTGTTTAATAGCTATAGTGATTCAAGAGGAAGGTTTATATGTATAATTTGTATGTTTTGTGTAAATTAGTTGAACTACCCGTGCGAAGCTGGGGCGGGCCGCTAGTCTGTATAAATATAATATTATGCTCTTTAGTAACGGGCGGCGACGCAAAATTGCAACTTTAAGCAATCCATTGTTCCTATTTTGATTTGTGCAATAAACTAAGATTACATACTCGTATGTCATATAATTTTAGGTTGAGATAATAGGTCTTAGAAAGTTAATGGCTATTGGTAATTTTTATGAGGCTTTATCATGTTTCATAATAGCAATTAGCGTTCATATTCTGTCGTTTGGCTGACGTAATCTTTAGTTTTAAACCGTTAAAAATGCAGAAAGACAAACAGAAACTTATAATAAAACCTTTTCTCAGTAACATGAAGTGCCTTTTTGAGAGCAACATTGTTTTTCTATTGTTCTTGATAAATTACTATTAAATTCCGGTTCAAAAATTACACTGCACCTACCTGTTTTTGCATTTTCAAAAACTGACGTATGTAAATATTCGTAATTTTATTTTTATTGTATTTATATTTTTACGAAAATACGGCCCTAATAACATTTCTCTACACTGCTGTGAGTATGCTATATGACGTCTAGTCTAATGTCGCAACAGCCAGCGTGTCGCCGCCGTCTGCTCCTCCTTATAAGGCCCGGGCTTAGCCCGACCTTCGGCCGACTTGAGCCGTATTCGAACTTGTAAAATTACTACTTGATTTTATATTGATTTACATTAGCAGATGACTTGAAGTAAATTGAAGCTTGCGAAATACACAGCGAGTAATGTCAAATACATAATAAATGAAGTTCAGATTGTTTAAGTTCGAATGTCGCTCTTAGTCAAAAAGTAAGCAGTCGCTATTGTAAAAACTAGCGTCATTCATAGTATTAGGGACTGAGATCATTTAGGATGGAACTGGGAAAACGAGGCGAGGAGGAAAACCCCCCAGATTAAAAGTAAGTTTTTTATTTCAGGAGACATAGAAATTGGCCTGTTTTACGAACGCTCTAAAGTGTAGACAGTAGGCTCTTTCATAAAAGCCAGCGTGTCGCCTGTGACCGGCCGCATTTCCTTATAAGGCCCGGACTTAGCCCGATCTTCAGCCATCGGCGGTCGAAGCTATTAATTACCTACTTTCAACATAAAAAATATATATATTATAATATATCATCAAAGATAGGTAAATGTAAGAATTTGCCTACATAGGTAATATTACAACAATAAAATACAACACCACCAAAAAATATTAGAAACGCCTTAGAAAGCGAACGCGAAAAGCGATCTGATCCGGAAAACCTTCTTCAGTAGGTACAATTTCAAAACAAAATTTGATATAAAACGGAATTAAGAAATTTCAGCATGGGTACAAGTGAAGACCAAGACGATCAAAATACGTACCCGAGTTAATAATAAGTCACTGGCAATAGGGAATAAGTGGAAAAGATGTAGAGCCAAAAAAGGATGTAATAATATTTTGCATGCTTCTTTCTACAATAAATTATGGGACTGATAACGAAGCCATGTACGCAGCCAAGCACGAAACTCAAGTGTCATTCTTTGTTACAATATTGTATCTGATATCACCAACAAGACAACGACAATTCTCAAATTGCAATTACTCAGTATTGCATGTTTTAAGTTTTAATATTCATTTTCCATTCACTTAGCTGTCGTGTCGGCGCGTGTTATTAAGTGGTAAACACATAATAGGTGATAATGAGGTGTCGCTTATTTATGTTATCGATGCAAGGTAATGCTGAGCGGAAAGTGGCGACCGTTTTTCGGCCTTCCGTTAAAAATTGTATTTTCGATACAATACCTACTTAAAATGTACAGAGATTTATCTTCGTAAATTTGCTATTCAAAAACTTTAAAACGAATCGAATGAAATTCGATGTCTTCTAAAGGAGCGTCCAGATCTGGCGAATGCGCCGCGAGGGCACACGCATATTGCTGTAGATTGCGCGCTTTATGTGAGCTATGAAATGCGTGAGTATCGCAACGCAAATAAGGCGCGAAATCTGGACGCACCGATAGAAGATTATAAATATGCCTTTTCTTATCTGAAGGAGATACGTAACTACTATATTCGTATATAAATATATATAGGTACAGTATTGAAATTGTAAACCACTTTTTTAGTCTGAGACAAGGTTACCGGTTACCGTCAACATGGTATAAAAAAGGTCGATCAGTAAGATTGTCTCCAAATATTTATTTATTCATTTACCTGCAAAAGGATACGAGTAACTTATATTGCAAATTGACACTTGAGACTGGGTATTATGTATTTGTATTACATTTATTTGTAATGCACTACCAAGCAGTCCTCGAGCCCAGCAGTCTGGCCAGGGATGACGGCAAGAGGCCCGACGGAATGACCCTGGTGCCTTGGAGCATGGGTCGGCCGCTAGTTTAGGACGCTACTTGCGTTGATACCCTGGCACCGTCCCATGTTCCAAGCACCAAAGATGCTGCTGGCGCTGCGGCTTCCTCGGCCGAAAGCCTCAAGCGCCGCAAATATAACGCTATGGGAAGCAGCTACATATTTACGGCGTTTGGTGTTGAAACTTTGGGGCCATGGGGGCCAAATGCGCGTCGACTGTACAAAGACTTGTCGGCCTAACGCTACGTCTTACGTAGGCGAACACTCGCGAACGCGAAGCGAAGCGGCGCGGCGCGGCGTGGCGGGCCCAAGGCGTTCGCGTTCGCAACGAGATCGCCCACGTAGGACACTTGTATAGGTGGTAACAAAGGATTGATTCACCCCGCTCCGCTCCGCGCCGCTTAGCGTTCGCGTGTTGTTCGCCTACGTAATACGCTGCGTAATAAATAGAGGCTTCTGGTGACCAGAAGGCTGGCCATTATTTCGCATGTCATATTAGTACCGCCACAGCGAGGAAATACGGCCAGCCTTCTGGGCACCTTGCCCGTTGACGGCGATCTGGGACTGATATTTATCTGTAGGTTTTTTTCTTGTTCTTAAATAGTAAGATTTATTATGTTTTTTTCTTTGTTTTTATGCACTAATAAAACACGATGCGTTTTAGATATTGCATAAAAACAAAGATATTTGCGGAAGGTGTTACGCGTTAAACTGGCAAATTACCTCTCGTTTAGTCGTTAACATGGAATTTATTTATCGTAAAGTTTTATAGGCGTTTGATTTACAGCTTATTTGATAAACGAAATTGGATATTTATTAACCTAAAGTAGAATATCTATACATTTTATAAAACAAAGTCCCCCACCGCGTTCGTCTGACTGTCTGTATGCTCGCGGCAAACTCAAAAGCTACTAAACGGATTTTCATGCGGTTTTCAACTATCAATAGACTAATTGTTGAGAAAGGTTTAGGTGTATAATTTGTTAAGGTTAACCCGTGCGAAGCCGGAGCGTGTCGCTAGTTTTATTAATAAATTCGAGCATTTATTTATAAAGTTGTTTTACAACAAACATTAAAAAAGAAAACCGGTAAAATATTAAAAATTGCAAATAAAGATTACCTACAAAACTTAGGCGACTAACTGGTAATTACCCTATTTATATGCAGACTTAGATTTCTTTGGCATGCCATATTATTGTTATATGTATATAGCATGCAAAAGAAATAATAGTTTGCATAAAATTTTATGTTATCATGATTACTGATTACTAGATACTAGACTGCAGATCAAACTCTAAAATAATACTAGAACACGAACATATTTAGTGTATATTTACTTGAAAAACATTACGTTCTCTTTTTCAGCCTAGACAAAACCCTTCACCACAAACCTTTGGTCATAACAGTAGGCTTCCAGCGGTCGTCAATCACTAATCCCGCTCGGTAACTGTTTTCTACAAGAGATTGTTAATAACTGTGGGAGAGATCTTATCACTAAATTGATCTGGTTTGCAATCGGTGGAGCAGGGCTTAAGAATTGCCGTGGAAAAATTGCTTTATTTGCAATTTTCTTAGGTAATTGTATCGGTTTGTAACCTACATATTTGACGTAGGTACTTGTACTATTTACTTGTAGAATTAATTGGCCTCATTAACTAGAATCCCTCTAGGTATATAAGTCAATAATTAATGGACAAACCTAATAAATACTCAGAGCAAAAATAATAATATAGATAGAAGGATGGGGTTTGCTTTATTTTTGTTTGCATCTTCCTAAATGGTTAAACTACGCCAAAAAGATTCCAAAACGCTGCTTTAGTTAATATAAAAAAAACTTAGTGATTGTATTGCTATTCTCCTCCCACATTACATTGTAAGAAAGGGACGCATTAGGGATGTTCACGCACGTTGTCTTAATATCGCTAATCGCGAGTAATGCGTGCGAACCTAAACATAAAGGATGCCCCGAGTTTCTTGGCAAATCGGTTTGCAATTATGGCCCGGCTTTCCCTGGGGCATGGCCACTAATAGATCATTAGAACGATTCAGGTTATTTTCCTCAGATTTTGTAGTAAAGAATGATTATTATTGCACGGCATTGACTGACTTGATGAGTGGAATAGCTTTTTATATAAAATCGTTAATGAAAAATAAAATTAGCTACGAACAGTCATTCAAACCTGTATGTTAGCTTATTGTGGTGTGTGCTTGTATGCAAAAAGCATTTCGAATGACAACAAAAACAAAATGGCATTGTATTACGTACCTATATAAAAAGGTCTCAGTAAACTACGGTTGCACTTGGCCATGAACAGACCGTCATTACCGGTCGTAAACGCCGACCGCACAGCGTTTGTGTAAAAACCAATAATCAGCCGGCGACTTTCGATTTCCACCAATCCCGTGTCGGCTCTCACCGCCGATTAGCTGTCATTTGCCGCTCTGTCATTATTTTGATTACAGAACGGTCGTATGTGACGTTCGTATCGATTGAACACTGGGTTGCTTTAGTTAGGGTTAGATCAGTTAGAACACCAAATGTGGTTTTAGCGAGATCGCGCTCATTCTTTATGTGGCAAGACATCTCACTACTCACTACCACACACGTAGAGCTACTGGATTCTACTTTACGTGACAAGTTAGCTTATAGCTATCTGACAAAGTAAACATGTAATGTTCTTTACTTACTATTAAATATTTAAAGCGTTTTACAATATAAATATATGTACTTAAGGCGCGGTGTATAGTAAAATGCGCTATTTTGAAGCAATATTTACAGACTTTTACAAGGATTTCTAGCATTATTTTCTAGTATGTATAACTTCAGACTCTGAACTAGTTATTTGCTTGTCAGAAACACGATGGCTCATGATTTCCTCGATAGAATTCTCTTTTGAAAATATGCTTAAAATTGACTTTGTTCCCTTATTTTAGAAGTACTACGAGGAAAATTAATATGAGACTTACTTCATTCGATAGCTTTTAAGTAAATCTAAGTTTTTGCTTGACCTCTCATTTATACGTAAATTTTTTCATTCATAATTACAATATAATACTAAACATCACCCTGCTCAGCAACCACGCGGCAACACCGTGCGTCGATTCCTCACGCCAGTACGCCCGTGACCACTGTCAGCGTCGGACCTGTACTAGTTTAGCGGACGTTGGTGGTTGGCGGCAAAATGGGTAATCACAGCATTAAAAAAAACTAAACACAAAAGGGCACGGCTACGTGAACTGCGAGAGCATATTTCGGTCACATTTACGAAGCAAAAACTAAAATTTCAGCGAAATAATTCTTAAATACGCTGACATTTCAGACATTCGTCTGTCATATTATAATTTTTAGACAAGTTGGGCATCGAATGTACTGAGGGCCTACCATAGAGTATATTGAATAGTGGGCCTACCGCGAACTACGTTCGACGTGTTGCCTGCCTGTCACACTTACGTACGAATTTACGAGTGCGACAGAGAGGCAACACGTCAAACGTGGTTCGCAGTAGGCCCTCTAAAATGATAATGATATTAGTTGCTTTTATTACGATTTGAATAAAGTTTTGTTCTAGTTTAGAATTCAGAAAGATTGTCATCTTGAAGACAATGGGACATTTTGTAATTATACTCAAACGGGAACAGAATCGAATAATGGCGATAGGTAAAGTATAATTAATGATTAAACGAACTTACCCATAAGTGAAGTTCTATCATAATTATCCGAGTTGCTTCGTCGAATAGATTAGAAATAAACACAATGTAGTTTCACGTAATGCATGACCTGAAACACTAAATTTGAGAGAATAGAAAAAGAAAAAGTTTAAATCGTATTGACGTCTGACATTACCATCATTTAGTTCAGAGATACAACATACTTTTATATAAGTGCATACATCTAAGTATGCATATAGTTTATACCCCTATTTATGTTAATTTATTGAAGATATTTCACAATAAGGGCAAGTGTAAACGGGAGGGCGGGATTCTAATCTATTCGACGAAGCAACTCGGATAATTATGATAGAACTTCACTTATGGGTAAGTTCGTTTAATCATTAATTATCCTCTTTGCTTCGTCTTCTAGATTAGAAATAAACACAATGTAGACCTTGAGAGGAATAGTGAAATATCGAAAAATAAATAAACCAAGTTAAAAGTAACAAATAAATTTAATACTTTAACCAAAAACAAATTGTCTGTAAACCTTGAATGGTTACCAAAGTATTAACTCAATTAATTATAATACATTAGCCATAATAGTTTTGGCAAAGGTTGAATTATCAGTCTCTGTAATACATCTGTTATAAAATTTACCAAATATAACTGAAGACCCGCTCCATCCAGCGGTCTTTCTTATTACATCCAAGTTTACTCCCAGACTATGCGCTTTAGAGGTCGCTGCATGTCGCGTACTATGTGCGGTAAACATTGTGATATCTATACCGCATTCTCCTAAAGTTAATCGAATCCAACGACTTATCGTTTGTGAAGTTACTGGTTTATGAGGTTTTTTTTAAACTCACAAAGAGAGAATCGTGATTGTGACGTAACAATTTAGTTTTATCTATGTAAACCGATAGCGTTTTAACCGGACAAATTTCTGGCTTTTCCGGAAATGCCGGTAAGGTTAACATAGGTTAAGCTGCACCTAGCCTCAAGGTTTTGACGAGATCGGGAATTTTAATAGTTACTTCGTTTTTATGAAATACAACATTACTTAAAATAATTTTAGCTAATGTCTGAGCCCTGTGAGCTGTTACGACAGCAAGCAGACTAACAAGTTTTCTAGTTATCTTATCCAGATCAAGATTTTTATTGGGGAACCAAGATGCTAGGTTATCTAATACTATTGAGGTGTTCCATGTTTGATTATATTTAGGTAAAGGCGGGCGCATTCTGTAAACGCCCTTGAAAAAACGTCTAATACGATCATCGTTACCAATATGCGCGCCTAAAAGTAGGGACAGAGCAGATCTGCAGCTGTTTAAAGTACCGTATTGAGCATTAGCTTCATACAACTGTGTAAGGAAAGTTAATATTTCTGCTATTGAAGAAGTGAATAAATCAACGTTATTAATAGTACAGAAACTGTGCCATTTCTTTAGGCAAGAATCATACTGCTTAAGAGAATTATCAGATAGAGATGCAACCATTATATTGATGGATGACGGAGGGGTCCCATGTCTTAGCAGCGACTGCCGGATAAGACTCCGGCAACCAGGGTAAGTCGGCGGTGTACACTGCGATCGCTGGAATTAGATATGATCAAGTCGCTACTAAGTTCAAAATATAAGGGCTCCGTGGGAAGAAGTTGCATAAATAGTGGGAACCACGGCTGAGTTGGCCAAAAGGGGACTACCATTATACCTGTAGCGTTGTCTCTTATCGTCTTTAAAATCATCGTAAAAGGGGGAACGCGTAAAAGTAATATTTGTTCCATGAAATGGTGAAGGCGTTTATGGTAAGTGCATGTGGATCTCTGTACCAGGAAACATATGCATAACATTTTTTATTCAGAGAACTGGCAAAAAGATCTATATCTGGCAAACCAAAATGTTTAACAATAACGTTGAAAGCGGAATTATTTAGTTCCCATTCAATATCCGGGTGTGGACGACGCGATTCCGCATCTGCCACAGAGTTATCTACCGACTTAATATAAGAGGCGTAAACAATAATATTCCGTGCCTCACACCATTGCCAAAGATCCTTTGCAGCGCGGTTGAGATGAGGAAACTGCACGCCTCCCATTCGATTTATATAGGAAATTGCCGTCGTGTTATCGACACGAAGTAATATTTGACAGTTTGACATGCCTTCAGCAACAGTTTGTAAGCTATGAAAGGTTGCCATTATTTCTAGATAGTTAATATGGTTGCGACTCTCCTCCACAGACCAATAGCCACCTACAGATTTCTCTCCACACGCCGCCCCCCACCCCGAGGTAGAAGCATCACTAAAAATGTCCAAGCAGTAGTCGTCATACTTAATTTTGTTAGTAGGTTTATTAACGGCGTGACACCACCAATCAAACTCTGACTTCAGCGTACGAGGTATGTTCATATAGCTGTCAAAATTATCTGGATCGTTGATCAAGCTGAGGTATTTTTGTCTTTCGAATTCTTTAATATAAAGCTGGCCATACTCTACTGCAAGACATGCCGAGTTAAGCAGGCCGATTAAATGCGCAAAATCTCTTATTTTCACAGAGTCACAGTCTTAAAATGATTCAATTCTTTCTTTATTTTATCTATTTTATCATCAGGTAAAGTAACTTGGAAATTTTTGGTGTCTATGATATAACCTAGAAATTTACACCTAGTATTAGGTACTAGGTTGCTCTTCTCTTCATTTATAACGAAGCCTATAGATGTTAACAATTGCTTTGTAGCTTTAATATTGTCCAAACAAGACTCAAATGTACTTCCTATTAAGAGAAAGTCATCTAAATAGACAGAGGACAGGTAACCACATGCTCTGAGCAATTTGGTGACGGGTTTCATTATTTTCGTAAACACAAAGGGAGCAGTACTAAGGCCAAACGGTAATACATTAAATTCATACAATTTTGTATTGCATTCGAATCGAAGATATTTCCGTGAATTATCATGTATACGTATTAAAAAATAAGCATCCTTTAGGTCTAGAGTACTCATGAAACATCTCTCAGAAACCAGCTTTAAAGCAGTTCTTAAATCTTCGAGTTTGAAATGTTCCGTGTCATTGAATTTATTAAAATTTTTAAGATTAAGGATAAATCTGTGTTTACCATTTGGCTTTGGAATTAAAAAAATTGTCGACAAATATTGTCCACTGCAAGGTTCACATTCAGAAATGGCGCCAGATTTTAACAAGTCTGCAATTGATTCTGAAATCTGAAGCTTCTCATTAATTGAGAAAGTTTTGCTTTTAGGAGGATGAGTCTGCACCACGGGACGATGTGTAATTATCTCATATCCCGCTATCCATGATAAAATAACCGGATCCGAGGTCAATAATGACCATTGATAGTAGAAATGGGATAGTCTACCAGTGTAACTCACCGATGTTCCATCTAGTGGCGGCTCGAGTACCTGTATCGTGCCGCTCGATAAGATGTTCGCGAGCTGCTCGCGTGCTGATTCCTGGAAGAAGCAGGCTCCCTGCTCCTCTGGCTCCCCTGATGCCTGCGATTCAGAGGAGGAGCCTTCCAGTTTAAATTATTTCTTTTAGGTTGGGCTCCTGTGTATTGTTGCGGTGTGTAAGGCTTGTTTTTAGGGCCAGAAACTTTATTAGATGACGCCGGTGGTTTCAGATCAGCTCCGGACTTCGAAATGGATTTTGCAGTTTTTAAGGTTTCTGCAAGTTCGGAACCGAATAGCATTTTATCTATGTTAGTTTTTTGTAATTGTTCCTTCGTGTCTTTTTTCAGATTATATAAGATAAAGTTTCTTCTTGTAACCGAGTCTTGGTTCTGATTATCCGAAAGCAAACGACAGGCATCCATTAATAACTTTATAACTGGTGCATCTTTGTCTTCTTTGGACATTAAAGTACTTAGAGCCTCAGCAACACATGATATTGCTCGTCCTAGTTGTTTTTGTTTTAGTTGAATACCTTTGTCTCGCTTCATCACCGCGTCTGAGACCGCAGCTATTATTTCTGGATTGAGTTCTGGTGCGTCAATCAAGGGACAGTTGCTAGGAGGTAAGTACCTGTCGCATAACTCTTTACGAACTTCCTTGGTCAAGCCATTAGTCGTAATATGCTGTAGTCGCTTTGCTAAGTCGTTTTGAATTTCTTTTCCATATTGTTGGATTAATGACGGATCCTCACCCAGTATTTCTAGAAGAGTACTGTCTAGAATCACGTCTCCTGTCTCCTCAGATGTTTCTACAGGTTGCGTTGGTAGTACTTCCCGTGTATCCGATAAAGGAACATTTTGTACGGAAAAGGTGGGGGGTACTGTTTGCTGCACAGATGTTTGAGTAGGTGCCCGCGGCGGCGGCATGCCTGATGCTGTAGGTGAGGATAGTGAACAGAGAGGGTTGGCGGGTTTTGTCGATTGTTCAGGTATGTGTACGGTCGATCTTACGGTTTCAACATGATGTATGTCCTCTTCTGTTACAGATACCGAGTAATCATCATCTACTGGCGACGCGTCTGTAAATATATGACAGGCTTGTAATTACGGCAAAGTGACAACCCCACAGGTTGCCCGCATTGCTCGTATATGTTCACGTCAGAACGTAAAGTGACAGTCCCAGAAACTGCCCGCAGTACGAACCATACACGTGGGACGTGGGAAATGTTAAATAGTAGACATTCTGTTAAACTGTAGATATTCAACTTCAATCAGGTATATATTCACGTCAGTAAGTAAAGTGACAGCCCCAAAAACTGCCCGCAGTACGAACCATACACGTGATAAATAATTATTTGTCATAAATATCCATAATTTCGTTAATATCCAAACTTCGTTTGTTATTGTAGGAATATCTATGCAAAAGTAGCTATTTTCTTTATTGCTGAAAAAGATACTCGTACAAAATGTTAAAGGACTGACCTTTCATGTTATTCGGGGATTGCACAAGATCATCATGTCGGTGTCGTTTAATAACCTTTTCTAGCTTCGTTATTTTGTGAAGCAAATGTTCGTAATCCCGATCTTTGCTCTTGTGCTTTCTTTTACCCATTGTACGCTATGATTAAACAATAGAATTTATTTCTAGCTAGAAAAAATATCTATTTATTATAAGAACGTGTGTCAGGCGTAGCACTGAAAATTGTGAATGATGGTAATGTCAGACGTCAATACGATTTAAACTTTTTCTTTTTCTATTCTCTCAAATTTAGTGTTTCAGGTCATGCATTACGTGAAACTACATTGTGTTTATTTCTAATCTAGAAGACGAAGCAAAGAGGATAATTACGAAGTATCGAAACAATGTACAGTCAGCTGCAGAGAAAAGGTACCACCCCTGCATACAAATTTCTATGCAGGGGTGGTACCTCGTCTCTGCAGCTGACCGTACAAGTTAAGTACTTTAATTTAGAAACAGAGGGCCTACCGCGAACCACTTTCGACGTGTTGCCTCCCTGTCACACTGACGTACGTATTCATGAGTGCGACAGAGAGGCAACAAGTTAAACGTAGTTCGTTCGCGGTAGGCCCTCAGATTTTATGATTCACGTGAATAAGTTGGGTATTTATTTTTCCAGTGTTATTCAGAAATCCGGAAATTATTTTCACAATTCCGGATAATATTTTTCGGTTTCCGGATTTTTCATAACAATATCATTGTTGGTGTTTTCAAGTAGGTGTAGCTAGTAGGTTTGTAAAATTTATGGAAATAATAGGGTAGTTGACAATTTTTTTTAATGGTATTAGTCGATCAGGTTTGTACTGAGGATCAAATGTCCCTAAAGGGACCCTTTGTCTTAAAGCAATACAAAACTCACAAGTCACAAATGATGGTCAAAGTCTGGCATTTTTACAACGCTCTAACACATCGTGACGTCACTGTGTCACTTTGCTTAGAAGCCGTTTCGATGTATGGAAAACAAGGAAATTGCGATTTTGTCGGTGAAATGTTGCGTTTATGTATATTGTTGCTATACAATATATTTTTTAAATAAAATGTAAGTAATCGAATGGTACCGTTATTTTTTTCCTGTGTGAAATTAAAAAAAAAGTTTTGTATTTATTTTTTTTCCCGTATATTTTTTTATTTTCCAATTTATTGTGATAAATTGCTCATTTTCTATCTATTCAACTAGATTTAGTTGTAAAATTCAACATGTGTCAACTACCCTATTTATATTGGAACACCTTCAGCTTTAGCACATGCAGGAGATATACCGGATTAAAATATTATTGATGGATGAGTATCATTTAGGTGCAGCTTGTAGGTATCAACAATTGACCGATCACATATCAATATTTTTTTCATACTTAACGTCGTTTAACTAGAGGAAAACCGAAAAATAAAGTTTTTTTAGGTTGAGACTAGATCTACCTACCTAATTTAATTATTACAATTTTAGAGCATTACAAGGCGATAACCAAGATGAAACAAATATCCACTACTTACAATTATATTTGGATATTTGGAATTATATGTGGATATTTGTTTATTTCTGCTCTTTATTATTCACAAAATTGTGAAAGTTTAAATCAGTGTATTTCTGCTCTTTCGAATAGGCTGTTCTTTGCAGTGAGCAAAATTCGTTAGTGAACTGATTTGAAAACAGCTCGATTAGTATATTTTAGTTATTTCTATAGCATAATGACCAAGCCTCGGATTTTTATCATATGGTAAGACGAAAGAAATATTCGATATTAAAACTAAAATTTAGCTCATATTCATAACCATACTCACTCGTGTTCTTAAGCTCGGCGTGCCCTTCACTTGGCTCCATAAAATTAAAAACCGACCAAGTGCGAGTCGGACTCGCGTTCCAATACACAATTTTTAACAATATTTTTTTTTATGTGAAACCTAAATTACTGTAAAAACCCATAGGCATCGGATCAAAACTAAGTAAATAAGTCCGACTGACGCGTGACTGCACATTTCTAATAGGTTTTCCTGTCATCTACACCTACAGGTAAAGAACTATTTTGTGTATTTTTTTTTATGTAGACCCAGTAGTTTCAGAGATAAAGGGGTGGAGGGGGGGGGAACTTCTTAACTGTTTATCCTAAAATTATAAAAAAAATTTAGATTCTCACAATAAGCTCTTTTTTTTGATATGTAACACGATATAGTTTGAAAACTTAATTTTTTAATTTTCTCATTTACCAAAAGTGGCCCCTATGTTTAAAATTCATTTGTTCACGTTACATGTGTCTTTGGGTCACAAATTTACATATGTGTACCACACTTTAACTTTGGTCTAGTAGTTTCAAAGAAAATAGATTGTGACAGACGGACATTTTATAATAAAATTCCAAACAATAACTTTGATTAACTGTGATTAGAAATGATTGATTATTTGTTTTACTGCGGCATACTCTAGTATTGTATACATAGGTACAATTTATTTACCTACCATTTTAAATTTCATTAAATAGTCATGAAAATACGAATATGCCTATAATCAATTTAAAGTTCAATTAAATTTTTCACTTCAATTTTATTTATTACGTCAATGTATATAATGTATGTATCTTATTAAATATATTAAATTTCCGGAAAAAAATCCGTAACTAACAAATCAGAATATCCAGAATACGGATGGCGTCAGAATAAGGACGTAGCCGTGTTGCGCGGGAATCGTGCGGCGCGGCGCGCGGGGCGCCCGCCTGTCTATTCTACCACTACGTCTGCTTCACCCCCTCGAAAACCTAAAACTTGACTATAAGAGCGCCTTAAGTACCTACACTTTGTAACCTGATGTCATCTTTCTACAGGTTGGTGTTTCATCGTTTAGCTACTTTGCAAGGTAACAATGAGAAGGGCAAATTTGTAGATATGAAGTTATCATACCACATTTGAGTTTAGGTTTAGTGGACCGAATACATTACTAGCGTGAGCCTAATGATCGAGCTAAATGAGATTTTCTACTGATAAAAATTAATGTGCAGTAGACGCTATGAAAGCTTTAATTTTCAAATGCCACTTAATGTCAATATTAATCACTGTAAGTGAGTATTAGTTTCATCATAAATTGTACAGCGATTATGATGTCTGAGATTTATAACATTATTACAATTGGATAAGGTGTAAAATTGTAAATATATCTACACGTCTACTGTACCTATGTATAAGTAGAAATATTAATGTTTAGTTGGTCGTTAAAATCAATTTCAAAGTATCTTAGACAGATCTATTTACAATTGGTTCACAATAATAAAGTAGAATTTAAAATACTACAGAAATATAACTTGCCTGTAATAAATCCCCAGTTTCCAATTTCATAACCAAAACAATCACTTCCAGTCACTCATGAATTATTAGGTACGCCATCGCCACTATTATCATTTTACACTATTCGGCACTTGATTCAGTGCACATTATTGTCCCTACAAGGAAACTATATTTAACTCACAGAATCTTGTACTAGGCCCCGAATTGACAACATTTATCAGGTAGCAAATCAATGTAGATTTCTGTCTGGGTCGCAGATTAAATAAGTCATTAGCGGGACAGCCAGTCACTTTATTAACCACTCGCAGCCACTATCTGATAACGTCTATTACTTCTAGTACGGTAACAAAAATATCTATACACTTAAGAATTTTATGGCAAAGGCATAAAGCACAAATATACACACGAATTTATATATATACGGCTGTAGCAGCAATATCAAATGGTTATTATCAAGAGAATTGATTTCATTAGTGAAAATTATCTAGGTAAGGATGTATATGTAAGTGGACATGTTAGTACACGATGTCCACTTATGCATTTTATCGACAGATCTAGTACATAAATACATACTCAACACTAATTTGTTTTCAAGGTAAGAGGACCACGTCAAAGTACTGAATGATACAATAAAATAAAACAAGCATATATCACAAAATTGAGCAGAAATAGTATTTTATACAATCGTGACATAATGGAGAGCTTTTCAGTCGAGTACTGTGTTAAGGCCACGAAGCTTGCTGAGTGGCCTTATTGGGTAGGAGATTGAAATGAATATTATAGTTGAGTTAGGAGCCCATACATGAAAACTACCCAACTACAATTTGGTATACGAAATCTTAATTCAACCAATTAGCGGGAAACCCTGATGAAAAATCTGTCATACAGGAAAATTTCATTTCTACAGACACATAGCCGAAACAGTTTGCGTGAGCAATGATTCATGAGTGAAACGTGTTTACAGTAACGAGACCAGTCGTAATGATCTCGGAATGGCAGGCATGCGTTGACTGCATGTCACTCTTGTAGTACAACTACATAGACTATGTAATATGCGAGTGCAATTTCCTTTAAATCTCAGTCATTTACACTGAACGTGAGAGCTTGTGAGATTTTGCTGCGACACTGCAAATGGGATATGTATATTGCTTCGTTTAGCAGATTTATGGGACTGGAAGGCAACGTCATAGGTGCGTTGGTAGTAAGTACCAAATATACCTACGTAAAAGGTACTTTACAAACAGATCACGTATTTTCTGCTTTGATTGAGTGGTAGAGAAGGCCTCATGACAGTGAGTTCGCATTTTGTACTCTAAGTTTTTCTTTTGTGTTTAAATAAATAAATCTTTCAGTGATTTTGGTAATTTTCTGACAGGCCAATTCGAATGTACTTACGTCATACACTGACATCAGAACGATATTTGAATATTTTGAATCATGTTATTTTGTTATCGTGCGTCTCGCCTGCGCCAATAGGTACATGTACGGACAAATACGAGCCAAATGCACGATAACTGAATGTTATCAGTTAGATTAGATCAGTTAGATGTGATTATTATATCAGTGTACGTTCGAATTAGCCCATGAGATTGAGGGAATTATATCCCGCGAATCAGAAATCAACCAAATTAAACACTATCTTGACAGAGTAAACAGTAATCTGTGTGATATCTAGGAACCATACCAGTTTCCATATCTCGCGCTGGACTGCGGACGTCGGGCGTAATCTCATTAGCGACAGTTGACAGTCGCGTAATGACGCCCAGTCACACCAAACTGTCATTAACCAGTGAAAACGAAAGCCTACCAGTCTGATAGAATGTCGTACGGGAATTAAAGGGAAAATAATATAGTGATTTTGAGTAAGTAGTGAAAAGACGGCAATTCTTTCTTTCTTTATTAAAAATGATGAATATTGAAGAAAACGCACCTCCGTTTTCTTCAATATTCATCATTTTTAATAAAGAAAGAAAGAAGTGCTGAAAATGATGAACATTGAAGAAAACGGAGGTGGTTTCGGTAATAATAATAATTGCGGTCGATGTTGTTCAATACTACTCGGGTGCATGATATGCGCCCAAATCTAAGATAGTACCTACTTTATTCTTATCTTGATGTTATCAAATGACTTTGGAGAAGGATATTAAATTTAAATAAATAAATATTTGTAGGCAATTTTACACAAATCTTTAATGAGTCGCACTGAGCGCATCTACCATATCCCGTGCTGCTAGCCAAAATGTTTTTAAACTTACTTATTTATCTTTTAACAATTATTGACATTTTCATATTTCGGAAAAATACAGTCAGTGGCAAAAATCGTAAATATTTTTTATGCCAATTAATTTCACTTCTATTCAGGATCAAAAGCTTCTCAGGGACCGACCTAGATTAGGGCACAATAAAGCCACCAATGAAAGAAAATGTTTATGAAAATGGTCTTGATTATACAGACCGTTTCAGTTGCATGAGTGAGTTAAGTACTTAGGTATATAGGCACCTACAAGTCCTACAACCTAAGTATATTAACCATAGTTCAGCCTGCAAACATGCACTGCAATCGAGTGTAGGTACCTATGTACCTAAAATTAAGTAACATATCAAGTCTAGATCGAGGGCGGACTGAGCCTTAGTCTCGTCACTGTCAATCACGGTGATTTATGTGTTCTGTTAACACTTTCTACTTGTCCATGTGACGGGGAAGGACGACGACCCATATACGAGCTGTCATGGGAGTCGTCAGAGTTATGAAGCGTGTGACAGTAAAGTTACAATAGATCACTTAAAAAAACAGAGTTAATTCATCAATTTGTTAACGACCGAGCTTTGTTCTGGATTCAGTTATGTGATATAACAAAATCAGGCTTTTCCTACATGCCGTGTGAAAAATCAGTAAACAAATTTAATGAATAACACATTTAGATCGTTTATTGATTGCGTTGCGCCATTTGCGAATTTTAGAATATTAAATACTATTTAAAATCAATAAAAAACAGATAAAAGGGAAAACAGCGGTATCTTGTAAATTAAAACTTAAGGTAAAATGGTAAACGAGTTAAAGTCGCGAGTCGCGATGCTTGAGATGTTATTTATAAAAACCGTAAGAATACTTTATTATAGGTACTTATACTCTTATTCTAGCTTGTCAACATGCCGTGATAGACTTACACAATACGACATTGTTTGTAAACAAAATTATACTAAATCAGAAGTTGTCGTGCTACCATTAAAATATACCTAGTAAAATTAAAATGTATTCTCAATAAACCATTTCGACTATTTTACAGCTGAAATCGTGCTTGTATTTATTTGATGCAGAGTAATATAATTTTGATTATGAAATATACCCGTATTTCACTTATGAAATATAGTTTCCGGGGTCGCAATTAGCATGGACAATAAAGTATTAGAAAACGTCCTTGCTATAAACATAAATTATACGCTGGACACGCTTTAAATTATGAGCATCGTTTATGTAGTAGGTACTCGTACAGTTGACAATAATTTAATATTGCAAAGTCACCTGCAAATTACATCTTGCACAATAAATCGAAAATTACATATCTGGCACAATTTGCAGAAACATAAGTTAGGCCAGGAAATGAATGCCCAAAAAAAGTTATAGAGGGAAATGCTTGGAACACAATTTTTGACTTCGTAGCTTTGTTTGGACTAGTTAGGAGGTGAACATATCAAAAGTCCCCGATCGTAACCCTGGTGCTGGGGGGGAGAGGGGGGTTTGAAGGTTCCATTTTTCGGTTTTTCGATTATATCTCGGAAACTATGCGTCTGAGCGACTTGGCCACTTATACAAAATGAAAACCTACCCCTACCTACCCCTACCCCTACCTTTACTTCGGAAAGGTGTCAATGTTGATACCATAAATGAATTCAGCACCCCCGATTTATACGAAAACGTAACCAAACCATGTAGATAATTAAGATAAAAATGAGATCCCTAAATAAACCTTCAAGAGCGGATATTTTAAAAACTATACAAGATATAAAAAAACTTGACTTAATAAAACTTGTAATAAATTAAATCACTTTTCATTTTGTACAAGTGGCCATGTCACTCAGACGCAAAGTTTCCGAGATATAATCGAAAAACCGAAAAATTGAACCTTCAAACCCCCCTCTCCCCCCCAGCACCAGGGTTACTTACGGTCGGGGACTTTTGATATGTTCACCTCCTAACTAGTCCAAACAAAGCTACGAAGTCAAAAATTGTGTTCCTAGCATTTCCCTCTATACCTTCTTATTGCTTGGCCTAAGTCCTTATATTTCTGTTCTAATAGATCATAGATCTAAGACAACGTTCCTTAGATATCAAACCTTTCTTACTAATTAACTGATTATTGTTTTGTTGTTAATAAAATAAGAGTTTGTATGCTTTTTATTTTTATTTTGATGAATTTTTGAACATACGCATTGGATTGACACAAGGAGCCAGTAGCCACATCTACGATGCCCGACTACGTTCCCTAACGCGAGAAAGGGAGAACCGCGATTGGCAACAAGTTTTTACAAAAGAAATATTTATTTATTTATACTTTATTGCACATAAAATAAGTACAAATGGTGGACTTAATGCCTTAAGGCATTCTCTACCAGTCAACCACAGGGCCAAAAAGAGACGTTTGTTGGTGCAGGCTTTGTACTGTATTTTAATATACATAATTAACCGATATCCGAAATATTCTTGAGATTAGGAAGCCAAAAGCGGTCTTAGGCCCCTTTAATCAAAACAAAATCACAGGAAACATTAATTTTGAAAATGTGAGAAGTTTCTGATATTTTTCCTTGTGGAACTTTCGAAATTTTGGAACTTTCCGACGGCATATCTACTGATGGAGGAGTAAACTTGTAGCTGACTTTACCAACACCGACTCGCGCGCACATGATGGATTCGCAGATAGCGTCTCACTGTGATAAACGCCCAGCGATGTTTCAACTTCGCGCTTCATTAACATTTAGAAATGCGCCCATTTCCCGCCAGTGAATCACGCGCATATAATCCACAGTAGGAGGATCTATAAGTGTCGTGCAGTTTATAAAGGGACCTACAATTCCTAAAAAGAAGTAGGTAATATATAAATATTTTAGGAAGTATGTAAATGACCGCTATTTTATGTCTGCTTTCATACAAGTATATAGGAGAGCCTTTTTGGTTTTCGATTATCACTATTATCAGTTATAGCTGTGACATGGCTGGTACTGTGAGTAACGTACTTTTTTGACAATTTTACACTTAAAAAGACTTTCGTAGCCATCTGTCATTCTGTGAAGTCAAAATGGCCACCCGCATTTAACCCATTGCATCAGGTACTGCAAATTGCGCTCGCGCCTCCGAAAATACCCAAAGTTGACACACATAAATAATATTAGCGGTGTAAATAGTATTTCAGTTAACGTCCGACTCCACTGAGTGACGTACGCAGTTTACGATGAGTGCTATTGCAGGCCCTGTGTTCTATTCTTATTGGGTGCGCAAGAGCAAGTCGGGTTCCTGATCGACTTAGTTTATCGTTCTGAAATCTCTAGTTCCGAAGTGAAAATGAAGTATATTGAAATGATTAACGCAATACCAAAACTTTAAATCATAAACTACCAGTAATATCATAAATATATCATAACAGTAATTATGTTTTAATGAAGAATAAATTATACCTATAGGTACGACTACTTAAATAAAATAATAAGTAACCAAATAGTATTTTACTCAGTAAACACCCTGAGAAAACCTCTCAGTTTGACACTTATTTTTGACTTCGATGTTGCTTTATTAGCAGTTAGTTATACGTTGATTCTCTCAAAAACATATATTTAATTGAGATTATTAATTTGTGAAACAAACCAAACAAAGCTTGCCGAGAGGCGCTCTTATACTGGTCTGTCCTAGTTTTAACCAACCCGTGTCGTGAAGTAATTGGAATGGCACATATGTTGGGTAATGGGAGACTGACTTATCGGTTTTTCACGCGTCTGTTGCATTGTATACGATAATCGGGTTTATATTTTTTTAGCTTGATGAAATGATGTCATATTAGTTATTTACGATACAAGTGCGGAAAAGAGGAAATTCGAAACGAGTGGCGATAAATTAAAACACGACCGCAGGAGTGTTTTAAATCGACACGAGTTGCGAGTTACCTTTTCGCACGTGTATCGTACAACGTTTTACAGTACATATGGCCCTTTATACTTTCGACATATGCACGAAAAGTGCTCATTCCCGCACTAGTGCGATAAAGTAGTACTGTAAAATATATTATATCAGATTCTGCCGTTACCGAACGTAACTGATCGAATATTTAAATCTTAATTCCCTACGTAGATCAAAACATTTTGTATAATAACAGTCTGTGTTCAGTTGTTGGTGATTTAATAATATGTGATTTACTAGCATATTCGACAAATGATGTCGAATTTATATGAACGAGTTAATGGAATATAATTATGTATTTAGCAAATGAAAAAGCGCTTATATGGCCGATGCGGTTCTCCACAGACATTACAGCCATATTATCGATATCGTTATATAATGATGACGTTTATTATTGCGTAGAATCGCCTCCGCTATAGATACGCGTAAGGCAAGGAACCATCATACATAAATATAATATTGACGATTAAAACTTTCCCTGCTAAGAACTCGCTAGCTGTAAAGGATTTGAAGAACTTCTAAGTACCCGGAAAACACTCAATCGGCAAACCGGTATTATTTTGTCACATCACTATCCAGAGCCACCGAGACGAAAGTGAGTTCGTGCGTAACAGCACTTTGGAATCAATATCGTGTGATCGTAAACTCTCGAAATACCGCCCCGGGTTCGGGTCCGGGCGTGAACTGTGTAACGCAATTGGCGCGGTTATATTCAGACATGAGAAAACCCTCTTTTCGAAGAATAAGGTCGCAAGTGCGGCCAACCGGAAAAAACTCTAAGCTACATCTGAAGCAAGGTTTTGAAATTGTAAGTAATAAGTTTGCTAATTGCAGAAAAAAATTACCTTTTATTTTTTTACTAGCCTAATTTAGTGTCCCACTGTTGGGCAAAGGCCTCCCCTCGTTTCCTCCACTCGACCCTGTCGTTTGTAGTGTCCCGCCAATCCGGATAAAATGCGTCTAAGTCGTCCCGCCATCTCCTTTTCGGCCTGCCTGCACCCCGGCCAGCACCATCTATGGTGTTCCGTGGGTCCCACTCGGTAACCATTTTGGCCCACCTTTCAGGGTGCATGCGGCATAATTAATAATAATAATACCTTTTATTAATTTTAGAAAATATAATCTAGTTCATTAAGGTTCATTCTACTAAAAATTATGAGTTGTATTGATTAAAAACAGTTAAATTTTTTGGATTTATTGTGACGCATTTTATGTGAAAATGGTATCATACATTTTGTACAGAAAACTGAGGAAACTTTTTCTCTATTAAATTAAATATTTGTCAGTTTTTCGAATAAAGGTAAATGGATAGCTTTTTGAAAAGTTCCACATACCTACACAATAAGCTATAAGGAGTTTAACTGGTATGTGTTTGTCAATTTGACATGGCTCCATGATGGCCCAGGGCTGCCTTTTGCCGAGTGTACGTCCACCTCACGCTTATTATGTGCGTAATAGCTTTTGCCACTGGACATTTTACAAATATCGTGACACCTCGTCACGCGAGAAATAGGTACCTACCTACTGTTTTTGTAACACGCATTGCGTAGAGAAGGATGGTAATCGAAGAGTTTCATGTGAACAAAGTCTTAGCTTGGAGACATTTGAGTGGTTTAGATTCGGTTGAAGAAATAATAAATTATATCTGGCGACAACATGATAGTAATATCATTAGGTAGGTATAGTATAACTTTTTCTTGCAATCAAGGAACAAGGATGTAGATAATGCGTCCACAATAAGCTCATAAAATACAATTATACTTAACGTTCCACCAGCGTTTTGAGCGCGCCACATTGTCTCTCAAGAATCTCTAGATGAATTACCTGAAACCAAGACAACAACGTAAGTGCTTCGCTAATTGGATGAAGTGTCGGGCAATAAGGGCGTAACTGCGAACCACAGACTACTTCAACTAATAGAATACGTACGTTACGTATATCGTACCGTTTTAAAAGTAATTTTTTCGGGTCTCTATTGTTTCCGATAAAGTTTTATGTCAACATTATCGTTAGTCATAATTTGGTTTTTCTCAGAAACGCGTCTTTTTAGGATTGCCATAATACAAACCTAACCTAACCTATCTATATTATAGCTTTATGAAAATCCCGAAAAGTTAACGGTTTCAGAATTATGACTAATGATGATAATCTGACAATCATTACATTATGACTTTCAATAATTATGTCAAACAAAGGGATCCCAATTTTTTCACCAATGTTTTTTGTAAACGCTTCATAATGCGGTGTCATGCAGGCCAACTCGAACGTGCACCTGAACGTGCGGGCGTCTCGCTCGCACTATACGTTGTGAAGTCAGAGAGAGAGATGAACGCGCGAATGACAGCTAACTGAACTGATATGATTCTAATAATCATTCAAAAATATCGGTTTGATGTCACGTGCACGTACGAATTGGCCTGTGTAGTCTGTGCAGCAAACTAAAGGGCAGCCTGGTTGCCCTCGCTAATGGCTAATTGCGCGTTGCGCCACAGTGGCCACACATTACTGGCCTCTACTCTCAAACCCTTCTACTTCGTAATTCAAAAGTTTAAAGAACAGTCGCATGTGCTCTTAATATTAGGGCGTTTTATGAAGGAATAATGTGCGTGGATTACGAAAAATACGGAGAATTAATGTGATTGTTGTTATTAACGTTTTATATTGGTCTTGACGTGTGATTTAAGAACATTATTGTTATTATTTGTTATAAACAATACGTGGACTAACTTATTATTAAAAAAGAACTGCCTGTAACAGGAAAGGAAATATAGAACACTCAGTCCATTACTTAACAATAATATTATAGAATTTCGCAATAAAATAAATCAATACAATATTGCACCCGATAACAACGCTTTGAGCTAACTACGATTGTCGTTTTCTGGCATCGTAATAAGAATAAGTAATAACGAAAAACCCACTTAGGTACAGGAATAACATTCCGTAATAACTAAGAAATTTTGCGTCGCATAACGTAATACGTCGATCGTCGACAGTTCAGCATTTTTTCGTTCACATACTACTTACTTATCGTGCTTAATACATCCTATATAAAATAATAGTTTTAATTGAGGTAAATGTTACCTCATTTTGAGTATTATTTTCTTTATTTCTTCTCATTCCTAAAAAACAGCTCATATTTAAACTACTTGCCTAGCAAACTCTAAACAACTTAACTGTAACTATTACTGCAAAAAGTTAAAAATAACGACTTCTTATTTGTAATCAACAACATTGTGAACATGTCTGTGTGAATTCCAACAATTCCAAGTCAATCAGAAGTACTGAAAGGGGCGTCGGCTTGTAAAGATAAACGTAGAATAATAACTATCATTAATGGCGCAAAAGTGCAGTGATTGCAGAATATCCCCTTAGCTCTCAAAACGTACCTTATTACCCTACATTAAATTAAATTGCATACACACATAAACACTCTGCGCATTACACGAAAACTCACTTAGCTCGCTCAGTGTAAACCGGCTTTTACGCTAACCTTGAGAAAATATACCTATTTAGAAAAGTCATTCGGCATTATTTCTGCGACATTTTTCTATTCAGGTCACCGGAACTATTTGTGGCATATATTTAGGTTTAGATGTCAACGTCATTCAATGGAGTAAGTTCTGAAGAATTTTTTAAAAGTTTTAATAAACTGAGTAAATGGGTCAAAATTATTTTCGTTGTCTTGTTTTTAATCACTCTGTCACGCTTCTATTTTTCTCTCTTATCAAATGAATAAAAAAATTGAGTGAGTGATACGTCTTTCTAGCTGTAGATTATAATTCTCTTGAGAAAAAATAAAAACTAAATTTCACCCCATACAAAAAGCTCCACTTCGTCACATTTTTTTGGGGAGAAAACAAGACAACGAAAAGAAATTTGACCCAAATGAAAAGTGTCTGAAAGCTCGTTTGTTACACATTATGATGATCTAGTTTTAAGAAAAATCTTTAAATAATAATTTCACAGAAATAATAAATTTCCTGTGAATATTACAAATAAAAACCAGGTCGGATCTGCAAAATCTACTGAAGTTAAAACAATAATTATTAAACGCACTATTCACTCTATTTCAATGGTTATTTATCATTATGAATGATCCAATTCAGTCTAGCACATAACTGACGTAATATCCAAAACAAGACTAGATACCTACAGTTCATTCACACGCCCACGCTGAGCTCATTCAATCCTTCACACTATTCCTAGCCCGAAAAGACGTATATTCATTATAACAGATTCAAAAGAGCACACTAATTAAATCTTTACATTTATTGCAATAAGGTTTACATAAGGTCGCATCTGCCGTGCTGAAATGTCACTTACGACCTGTAAACGCCAAGCGACCACAGCATATTATGTTGCAGACGCATCACTTCTTAATGAATTAATGCCCCTACATTAATGTCAAATAGCCCATTTGCGGGTGGAATGCGGAATGACTCCCGGCAATTGATATTATCCACTTAGCAGGAGCTTCTGTTGATATGTTAAAGATGTGGTGCAAACTTTAGCTGCAATGGAGCGTAATGTACATAATTTTCATTCGAGAGCGGTGAACGTTGTAAATTAGTTTTTTAACGAAGAGATGATCTGGTCGTATATAGCACACTGGTTGTTTCAGCTTTCTTCCATATTTAATTTAGGTAGTACACGAGTAAACAGGTAGACTCTGACCACGCTAACTTGCACAAACTTGGCAGTAAGAACGCATACATATCAGTCCTTTCTATCATTTACAAATCACCAATTTCAAGAGCCCTCAATAGCTATGATAAGGCCCGATAGTCTATTATTGTCCGAATGATCGCCGTATGTCATGACTTGCAACACCGACAGGACAGCGTCTGCGCAACGTATGTTGCAACGCGATCCAGCGCCATCTAACAGCTTAATAAGTAGAATACCGACACATGAGGGCACTGTTAAGAACACTACCCAAGTCTTTGATTGGTATACAAGTATTTTGCTCCTGTAATATTGTGATACAGGAGCAACATACTTGTATACATATGCATACTTGCATAAGTTGCATATATAAAATGTTATTGGAGCTATCTTTGTAAAATTGAATTTTGAACATTATGAATTTGATGACGAAGATTTGGTGAAGGTTCGGTAAACTCCTCTAAAACTTATTAAGCTACAACACTAATAACACTGCTTCGATATTAATTGAGAAGTAAACAAGATAATTCCTTTTTCTATTTAGGAGCTGTTGTCGTGTGGTACAGGGCAAAACAGTCAGTCTATCGGCGGTATGTCAACACGATTGGTCTTTATATGGCATATGACCTAGCTGATGGCCACGTATAAAGCCATCGTTAAGGCGTAACGAACCTTAATACGCTGTGATCGTTAGAATCGATTTGACATCCTACGAGGTTATGAAATGTTATCAATCCCTTTATTCAATAAAGACGCTGTCCCCATCAATAGCTTTACAATGGGCGCCAACTAAATCTCAATCCGTGTACTTACAGCCGAATACAGACGTCGTAAAACGTTACGAGCAAGGAATCTAGGGCGGATTAACGCTGTTAAAACCGAAACGTTGCGTAAACGCATCAGGAGAAAGTGACGCACGGGCATTATCCCGAACAAAGCGACACCTGTGTTCCTATTTCGAAATTAACTTGAAAATGGAACCTATCGACTCACGAACGCTAACCGCCCGAATGAAAAACGCAGTATGATTGTACGAGTTTGAAATAGACGTACAGCCTTTTGAGTGAGGACGGCAGAACAACGTTTCGATGCTATGGTCGTAACTTAAAGCTTAGAAAGCAAAATCCTAGCTGCCCTTCGGATCGAAGGCCGTAAATAACGGCATCTAGCCATTATCCGTCTTTACTCCAGATTCTGACATGACACTAATTCGCATTGTTGCTCCGAGTGAAATATTACTGAAAGAAGCGGTGATTTATGCTAAGAGAATGGTTTCGCAATTGGTTAAGTTTTGTAATTTTAAGATGGCTATGGTTATCTCTTGAAAGCGCTCTCTGATCGTTTACTTTTATGTTCCTTACTATATATACTTTAAAAACATCATGAACGAATACGCAGTTACTGTTTTATTACATCGTTACCTTCAGGATAGACAATCCTCTACGAAGGGCGTCTGACAGTCTTTCATTCCTGACGTCAATCCGTTTCGATGTATTTCAGAAGTCTAATTGTAATGGTGAGTAACACAGACCGACAAATAAAACACTCGACACCGTTTGAAGTCTGCAGAGATAATGAGTAGGATTTGTTAAATGAAGACCTTAAGTCCGAATTTACGCGGGTGAAAAATAATATTACACCTACTCGATCCGTTAGCGAAGATATATGTACAAAGAAATTTATGACATTTGTCAAAGTGGAGAGTAACAATCTGAGGTCACCTACATATGCATAGTCACCTCCAAATAGAATTGTTAGTGATATAGGATCAAGTTCCTAGGAAGATTGCTATATCTTAATAATTATAATCATTTATAAACGGCGAAAAACGAATGAGAGTCTTCACATCACGATAACAACGAAATGGGTAATATAGTAAAAAAATGCCTGTTTATTTTAAATTGGGTTACATATGTTCAAAACCGTTTCATGGTAAACGCACGTTTTAGTGTATAACAACAAGGTTCTATTATAAAAACTAACCGCTGCTTACGGTTGACTTTACTACGGGTTTTACATCAGTTTAAAACTCCCACAAATCACGATAAATCTATTCACCCAACCTATATCGCTTAACATCAGAGGCGTGAGAGACATCAACATCTCAGAAGTGTCGCATTACGCACAGATTCCTGGGGATTACGCGTAACGAAACGTAATAAAATATAACATAACGACGCTTGCGCAACTGTGGTGGCAACTTGAACTTTAAAATGGTCAATGTCACAACGAAGATGGAACCGAAAAGGCGTTGACATACGTTAATGTGGGAAGAGGTGTGTGATGTTGGTGTCAATCGATTTTTATTTTGATGGTATTGATTTCACGCGGGTATTTTACTTGACGAGTTGTTTGTGACGTTTGGAAAGATCCTTCTTGAAGGTGCCCTGTCGTTAAACTTTATCGACGTCGGGTCGATTGATGAATTTATTGAATTTTGGTGAACATTTGTAATGTGTACTGTACACTATCATACATAGGTGTCCTATTTTTGGGAGCGAATAGTTAGTGAAATAGATCACAGCGATATCGGAATTAAGTCGTACCGTACTGTTAAAGCTATTTGTGATTATTTTCGTGAGAAAAGTAATCAAACAGGCTTGATAAAAGTCCTCAATAAGAAATTAATAATGTTAGAGTTTTGAATGATTCACGGTTAGTTTCGCTAGACAACAAATACATAAGGTAATCACAGTCTATATCCCGGTCAATATAAGTCTAATTAATAATGTTAGTTAGATTATTCATATTTACTATGGTTCTGCACTACATCTATAGAGATGAAAATGTGTTTATTATTTGATACAGCATGATAACACTCGAGTATAATTAACCTAAGTATGTGCGTGCGTAACTCTACCTTCGGAAGTCATTTTTCCACACACATCACCCGAGTAACTGAATCGTGCGTGAGTTCAACATCCTCGAGCCGAGCGATCCACGCTTCTGAAACAATTGCTTGTGACAGCTCGATTCGTCACTGTTTTTGTGAAACGACGTGACTGAACATCGTGCGCTTTACGATGAAAACGACTTAAGTGACAGTAATATGATAATGAATACTCGATCTAATTATAAATACACATAAATATATTTTTCGGTGTAAAGTTATGTATAATCGTGACAGCTTCAGAGTTAATGTTGTATTTAGATGTAAGGAGCGTTCCATCTTTTGCGAATATGTATGTAGGTAACAAAATGGTAAGTAATGTAGAACAATATTATAATAAAATTTTGTAAGCATTACATTCATTCAGTTCACTTTGACGAATGACGAAGAAAATAACATTACGTGTCTGTTTAATTGCTCGAAGGTTGTTTTAATGCGTAGAAGCCGACAAGAGTCCAAGTGTACCTATAATTATTTTAGGCAGAGGCGTGCACTGCGTAGTTATTGCTACTGTTTTCAAAGGCGGATTGGATACGCATTCCGCGAGATGATATTAGGTAAGGTTTGTTAATTTACAGCTCGCATAGAATTTATGCCTGCTTAAAACTATGCCAAAATCGCATATCCGCCATTTGTGCGAGAATGACGTCCTATATGTCCCCGACATCGATATAATGTAAAAAATGTATTTTTATTGCACCGTAAGTATACGCCTTTAAAATACAGGTAAACAAAGCATCCTCTTATCTTCTTACTGCAACTTACCCCAAACTTCAACTTGCGATTAGTTAAAATTGTGCAATTGAAAAAGCTAGTCTTTTGACCAACATATATATATATAGCATTTTCGACGGGATGGATAAAAAAAATAGTTCAAGATGGTGGACATTTTTTATAATTCCGACTAAGGATTAATGTTAAAGGGCCTTTCAAATCCTCAGATATAAATTTTCATCGGTAAATATTATGAGAAGGTAATGACATATGTTTCATTTACCTGTACTTTGAACTGTGTGGCTATAATTGAGTACTTAAATGACATGAGCTTCAGGTTATTTTAGTAGGTAGGTACCTACCGCTTTATAATTTGAGCAATAACTGTTTTATTGTAGATGTTGCGAGCCCTAGGTCACTTTTTCAACCAAAATTAATTAGGTAATAAGACAAAAAATGGCAGATGAGACGCGCCTGATGGGAAGAAGTTTGCGATAGCTGGGTACATTTCTAAAAATAGCGGGCTTGTTAGCATACGTAACATTCAATTATTTTGATCTATGCGGAATATCAGTGAAAATCACCTAGCATTTGTTCAAGAGTAGGCGTCAATCAGACGTTAGGTCCCAAGGTCGGCACGGCCGTCTCACCGCTGGCTCGGGTCCAAGCTAAATGTCTACGGGCGCTGATTCATGATCCGGTCTGGAAATGCAACTGTAACTATGCCCACCAGATTTTAGCTGGGATTATCTTCGCTTAACAAAATTCGGGAGTATCGCTATAGGCGGACAACTTTCATTGTGATCTTTGTTATCTACGTATAGTTTTTACGAATCTTTAGGTCGCAGATTATGTTGGTACGCATGGGTCCAAGTATCATATAACCAACGGCAATAACAGCTCTGCTCTGAGCGATCTTTCTACTTTTTATATGAAATTCATGAACATAGTTTATGAACTATTTATTATATAACATAATTATTATCAACTGGATAATGTCTGGTAAATAAAGAGGCCGAGGTTTTAAAGATAGTCAAAAAACGCAAGCTACAGTACTTTGGTCATATCATGCGAAACGAGAAATATGAACTCCTTCAACTCATTATCCAAGGAAAGATCCAAGGTAAAAAATCATCCGGACGAAGACGTAACTCATGGCTCAAAGATCTCCGAACATGGTTCAAACAGAGCACACGCTCATTATTCCGCGCGGCTGCGTCTAAAGTTCGTACAGCCCTCATGATAGCCGACCTCCGGTAGGAGATGGCACTGGAAGAAGAAGAAGATAATATATAAAATTAGATTAAATCAGACCTCGTTACATTCAACAAAAAGAACTCACGAGAAAAACATTTTTTGGATAAATTGTTTTATAACACCAAGCATCGTTAAAGGCATCTAACAATACTAGTAATGCATATATCGGAGGTTATCTAACCTCTAAAGACCATCTGGCTCGCGAAAGCCCACATACTCACCCCCAATATCCATAAGACATAATCGCCAAACAAGTGACATCGATATGTGTCGTATTGGAACCGTTGGCGCCAGTGCTGAATATGTATGCTGATCAAATACAACCGGTGGAGATAGACTAAAAAGGGCAAGTATTTTAATGTCTACATTACGCGTCCAACGTCACCGGGTCAAGTGTAGGGATGCGATGTAATAAATTGGCGGTTCTATCTGTTTTAACAAGATTTGCGACAATAATCGAATTTAGTTAAGTTAAGATTTGCGATGTATACTACCTACAACAGCAACATCGAGCCTTATTGAACTGTGGGATCAGATCGATTGGTGCAAGATTGTTCCATCATATTTAATCTTTATTTGTTCTCTTATTTTATGTCATGTCTGAATGATCATCAGCAGAGATCATCATCACTTAGATCTGATAATATTAATTATGTTGTTAAATAGGTTATTGAGTAGTAAAGCGTAATAAAAATAGAATAGAATAGAATAGAATAATATTTATTCAGGCAACACATCATTATTACATAACAAAGATACATTAACAAGGAAAAAATAAAAGTGAAAAGTGAAAAGTGAAAAATACAAGACTAACAGATAAGTATGTGAGGCTGAAATGGTCTCCACTCAGCAATGCAGTTAGCACGAATAAGCGTTGTCAACGGCGCTGGTTTTCTGTGGAGCCCGCGAGGTGTGCGGAACGGCATACTGCGCGACTTGTGTGTCAGGTAATAATAAATAAACATTTGTCAATAGGAAATATGAAATATAAATACTTATATATTACAGCTGTTACACAGATTATACAATATAAATTCATTATATTGCGGTAATTAGAAATCGACTTGGGGGTTAATAATATCTAGAAACTGGAGCTATGTATGTAGAATGATGCCCTTAGGCAGCAATACCTTGTTGAGCTATTAGGTGTGTTTTCAGTTTAGACTTGAACCTTCTAATAGTCATGCTCTCCCAAATAGGAGGTGGCAGGTAGTTCCAGCATTTCGTGGCAGTATAACGAAAACTGCCACGAAATGCAGCGGTATTGTGCCTTGGGCAAACCAGTCGGGGAACACGTCTAATACGACGCTGGTAGAAGACCATCTTATCAAGCAAATATGTGGGTTTCATACTGTTGCAAATACCACATAAAAGTGTGGCAAAATGTAGGGTACGTCGACCATCCATATTTAAAAGTTTGTTCATATTGAGATACGGAGTAATATGGGATCGTGGGGGTATTGGAAAACAAAAACGTGTGCAGGCGTTTTGCAGCCGTTGAACGACTTTCTTAGTACGAGAGAGTAGGCAGTTACCATACACCGTATCTGCGTAGTTAAGCTTGGACAGGATGAGTGTGTCGCACAATTCTATTCTATCTCATAAAAGTCCTATTCCAAAAACTCATTACATCATCATGATATCAGATTTTACAGCCAATTTAAAACAAACGGGAAACGACTTAGACACCTTCACTAATAACTGGCCGGAAAAAGCTTAACAACGGGAGTCATGGAAATCAAGGGGAGAGGCCTTTGCCCAGCAGTGGGACACTACAACAGACTAGGTATAAAAAAAAATGTCTACGAAAATGAGGTCTAAAGCTGAATATCACGTATATCCGAAAAACATTGTGTATGTTCAGAGATTGAGCATATCTCTAAAGCGCGTGTAAGGGCAGCCCAGTGTTGTAAATTACGCGCGCCACGGAATGCTCGTTACATGTGCACTTGACACAGAACAGCCACTTAATGACTCGACATGTAGGTATGTATGTAACTGAGACTAATACCGAACATGTTTTTTATGGGTCTCTATTGTTTCCCATAAAGTAGTCATAATGTTTGTCCACATTTTCGTTAGTCATAATTTGGTTTTTCTCAGAAACGCGTAACTTTTCAGGATTGCCATAAAACAAACCTAACCTATCTATAGGATAACTTTACGAAAATCCTGAAAAGTTACCAGTTTCAGTTATGACTAATGATAATCTGACAATCATTACATTATGACTTTCAATAATTATGTCAAACAAAGGGACCCCGTTTTTTATGCAGGTAGAGTTTCTGTCGGATTAATTACCTATACCTACTATTGGGTGAAATATTGAGACTTGTAATAATTAAATAGGAAATTAAATTGAGTTGTCGGTATACTTGTATCGTGCTTGTCGTTGTTGTTTAATTTATTTATTTCTCAGGGAATATTTGGTTAACCTAAACTGTAACTTAGCTTCACACAGTTTGAGTCAAAACATTTTCGTAATCAGCAGTATAAAATAATCAATATATTTACGAGTATCATCGCTTACATATATTATCGCTCATCATAACATCTACTAAGACTCGGAAGATACTCAATAACATATTCACAATGTTACAAACACTGATTCATTCATGCCTTAACAATAATATCGAAGGCCTATTATGCTAATACTGTGCGCGGGCGGGGTATCTGATTGAATTAGGAATAAAGATCACCTTCCATAGACACCACGTTGTCAAGAGTATCGCTAGCTTCGTGCAATGCTCTTATAAAGCGATTTTGGATATACGAAGCTGTCACGAGTCAAAACACACGTTATGATGATACTGTACATGGAACTAAGTCACACATCTCAGTTTTATCCCATCCCAGTTACTAAAACAGCCTATTTTTGTAGCTCGAAGTCTCGAACTCAGTTATTGTTGATACTTTTAATTAACAATCAACTGAATTCGTTGTACGTTAGTATGTAGTATGCAATGTATCGAAACATGCTTGCGAGTGCTCGATTTTGCGCCGTCTAAACGAGCTCAGAACGTGGATACTTGGTAATCGCGTCTTCTTTCTTATGTGCTCCGTCCATCGAGTACATAATCTGTGATAAGCAAGCACTGCTACGGTACTCTTACGCAAGGGGTCGATGACCCGCGAACTTGAACTGTAATTTTTTGTTCCTAATTTAAAATCTATTTCAATAAGGTCGTATGTGCAGGACTATAACGGTGTCCTTAGGCAATACGTGTGATTTTGTCTTTAGTCACTAGGGAAATATAAGCGTATACATATATGCACAAATCGTCCTTATAGACCTAAAGCAAAGTGGTGACTTTCGTCTGAGTATGTAAGAGACATACGCCTTTTATCCATGCGCGGAAATTTGGCTTAAATGTTAATGCGGAATGATGAATTGCTAATGGGATCATAAAACATATTCTGATATGTTTTTTCTTGTGCTTAAGTAATGATGCGAGTATTAAGCTGTTTTGATGGAGATGATGTCATTTTTAATATGCGTATTATTTTTCATGTGGTATTTTCATAGATTAAAATTGTAGCAGTAATTTAGTTAGAAAGGAAAGTTTATTAGTTGCGGTAACATACTCTTTGTCATCATCGCCCGGTGTCACATCAAGGGATCTAGCCAAGATGAAAATCGTTAATAGAAAACACCAATCGCAACTTAAATAACGAATGGAAATAGTAATATGAATTTTCGTAACATCCCGAGATTTTTTTTCTTTTCGTTTGTGGCGTTTGGCGATGCCCGCTATATCACGACATGTGCAGAATATTTAAATGTGACCATATTCGTACATCATCATCATCATCATCATATCAGTCTTTTATCGCCCACTGCTGAGCATAGGCTTCTCTTCGAGTACGCCATCAGGGTTTCCAAAATGTATATTGATTGGAAATGAAAATACGTTTCGCATTCGCTTTTCACATCATATCCATTCTGGGTGCCAATTCCTGGTCCACACCTCCTCGTGGTCCGTCCGGTAACTAGAATGAGTAGTAGATGAACTCTTGTTGGTAAACTACTTAATCCAGGCAAACGTGGCATATTCGAATAGAATAGAATACTTTTTATTCGTAAACACAGACAATAGACATACATTAAAAGAACATAGTGAAAATAAAGTGTCACGAAATGGCCCATATGTACATAGTATTCGTACGCTCCCTAATAAGTCTTTGGTCCCGATCGATCTCATTCAATTGCTTTTGTTGTCTCAATTTCAGACTCTCAAATGACGACGAAAATCAGTTTTGTAATCTGGAAGGCCGGTAAAAAGAAGTCATAGGTGGAATTTGGCCTCTGGCAAGCCGCCTTTTGGCCGTACAAGATCAGACGCGGCCCTAATCACGCCTGCATGCTACACTAAGCTCTCATTTACATACGATTAATTTAGCCCTATTAATTGGACACATTTAAAGCCAATTACATAAGAACCTTTACGGAGACTTAAGACGAATGGCGCGCGATGGCACCCGATAATGTCAATTAAGCTACAACACATGTGTCTGGCCATTAGTAGACTTTATCTCTTTGCAATACGGTTCAAGATCGATCAATCAATTATGCCGAACATATGCGCCGATCAATCTTGCCCGGTTATCACACATGCAGGGAGTGTTACATAAAGTACAAGCATTTTATGGGTGTGATCGCGTCATGAATTTCTCTTGTTTACACTTTATTTGATTAAAGACGAGATGATAGTGTGAAGCGGCCGTTAAGGTACGTTCAGATATAGGGAGTGCGCTCAAGAATATCAATAGGGACATCAGACACACAATTACTTTCAAATCTATAATATTATTAGTTTTACCAATCATAGATGAAGTATGAGAGGTTATTACGTATATTTCATACGAATTTATCTCAACATCAGTGGCAATATTTATGATTATGGTCAAGGAAGGAAAAATGTCTACTATTGATAAAACATTAATAAGGATAATAAATGTAAAACCGAAGGCCAACCATGTAAACGTAATTGAAATAAAAAATAACAAGACAGCCTGCAGCGCAATAAAATTATTATCCCATTTAAAACTTCATTACTACTATAAATGTTGTCTAGCGTAAAAAACGGATGCACAGTTAAGGCAAGAGTAGCATGAATTGTCACGTGTTAGCCGTGATTTGTACTATCATCAACAAGAATTATATTACCATCTGTCTTGTAATATTATTCGAGTTTAAACCCTGATGTAACAAAAATAGAGTTACATTTTCTGCGCGTGTGCCAGGGAATAGAGGTGTCAATAAAGTACACTAGGTTTGCCTATTACAGCCAAACCGGTGGCCGGCAATTGGCAACTTTACTTCAAGCCTGATTGATGGATAGACTACAGGCGAAACCAGGTGCTGCTCAATAGATTTCTAGAGAAACTGTTTACTTTTCTCGACATGTGAGGCCTTTTGGCTAATACGGTAATAAATTCAGGTTGTAGTGTCGATCCCATTGGAACTAACCCACGAATACGACAATGCCATATTGTAGATAGCTCAAAAATCAATTCGGTGCAGAGCATGACAAAGCTTTGTAAAAAAAGAACAAAACTATGAATTATACAATGAATAAATACATTAAATACACAAAAGAACACATGTTCTCCATTCGTACTACCGGCCGCAATAAATCCTTGACGAACAAAAGAAAACAATTGTTTACTCTCGGAGTATCCAAATCGGAACGATCTTATTCATATGACTTCATTCATAAATGGGAAACACAATACCCATCTCAGCCAGAAAAGTTTGTCTCCAGAGGGGAAATTATCTGTAATATCGTATATCAAACGCCATTGGAGCGAGTGGCCAGAAAGAAAGCTAATCTGTGTTGTCAAACGGTGGCGACTAATGTCATGTTTTGATTAAAAGCGACGAGATGCAGCGGGCGTCGGATTACGATCTGATCTGAACGGCGGATGGGAGGTGAATGATCGTGGTAATGATACTGTTGATTTGACATTATAATTTTAAATAAAATAGGTATGTTATTTGTGTTGGTGTGGTGTATACGAGTTTAATTCTTCAACTTGGTAAAATGTACCAATGTCATTTTTAACAGTGCATTCTATTTTATAATTTTTAGAATAATGTATTTTTTGCAGAACCTAGGTAATTATTATGAAACGTTTTTTTTTTTGATCATACGAAAATAAATTTAATACACAACATTTAATTTAATAGACGGGTTTATTCAACACATATTATTTTTCAAATTCACTGATAGTGTTTCTCAATGCTTCCATAATCATCTCTCATTTTGTTTTATTCTGTTATTTTAGGTATTGGTATTATCAGATCGGTTTTGTGAATTTGAAAGTAGCCCTATTACTGCAGTCATTACTAGGTAGGTTGCTAGCTTGTAGATTTCTTCTTTCCAACGAGCCTACAAGACATTCATCACATTATCCCGTCCACTGAATCGCTTTCCTCTTATTACTTGTAAGAGTGGTTGGAAAGTAGGTCGGATAAGAGCGTCAGATGTCGTGCCTTCAGCCCTATATGGGCACACGGTTTCCGATCTTCGGAGGCACTAGGTTTGTATGTTTTTATGTGAAACGACGAGGAAAATATTGTATCGACAGATAAGGAGCTATCTGACGATTATATTACTTACTATGGGAAAGTTCGCAAAGTTTCTCGCGAATATAATAAGTGTCTGCGATAATTTGTGGCTTATGACTAACCATTAGTTACGTAAAAGTAATAAAATCAATTTTAGTGTTGTACTTGGTTATGAAGGCGAGCGTGGGTAGTTATCGATAAACATCATCCCATCTCGTAATGCGTGTCGTGGCTCAGCTTCGACGCAGATACCTATCGTAAACATAATCGATCGTAAATCACTTATTCAACTTTGTTTAGACATTATTCATTAAACGCTTTATCGCGTACTAAACAGTCGTTTTACGGCTGAGAATTTGCCATAAACGAGCGACTCGTAAACGACTAAACCTATTTGTTTTCCACTTGTGATTTTCGCAAGATCGTAATATCAATCTTCTATATAGAGATTTCGCAAGCCAATCCCATAGAGGAAATTAACAGCCGGTTATAAATAAAACAGTAAATTTACGCTCATTCAAATCGTTATCGCACGCATTCGCTTATTTAGCAAACTCTAATTGGCGGAGACGTAAACTGACTAACTGAAAGGCGCAACTATCCGCCTTGGTAAGCTTATGAATCCTTTTGGATCTGCACGTTAATCTAACCTTTATAACTGGTAGATGTAATAAGATTTGTTCGAAGGTAGCTCGAACTGTTTACATACGCATTTCGAAATAACCTGGCGGTAGATCAAAGATAGCGGAGCAGACGCAATTAGTGAGTTATTAAGGGCGCCCCGCAGGCGAATAGCGGCGGCCAAATCGTCTGGAAAAATAGCTTTATTAGCGCAATTGCTTGTGACAGTGCGCATATAAATTGTACGAAGGAATTAACAAGGTATCGATTAGCGCGCGCAATTATCGTTAGTCGAGGAACCGGTGTGAATGGAACGGAAATAGCACTAATCTTGCTTTCTTACCGCTACTTGCACCATCTTACTAACCCAGGGTTAAGCGGTTAAACCGTTAACCCAGTGTCAAATTGTACCGGTAACCATGGTAACTCCAGGTTGAACCGTTTTTTCGGCGCCGGCGTGGTGGCAACGAGGATGACCACCTCTATAAAAAATCACTAAGGCAACCTGAGGGGGTGGAATCCGGGGATTTTTCATCTCCTCCCGGCGTGGAGGTTGTCATGAGGGACCAGTGTGTGGTGTCGCCCTGCACACTGCCCTCAAGAGCGGGGGTCCAAGGAGGGGACAGCTTCGGCTGTCGGCAGCACTGGCAGCAGGCGGTGTTCGCGGTGGAATGCTTACGCGTCCGTGTCACCGCCACCATTGCTATGGTGGATAGGGTTTAGTCGGTATTTGGCCCCTTGGCCATAAAAAAGTTTAACCGTTTAACCCCGGGCTAGTGGAATGGTTCAAGTGGCGCTGTGTATTTTCTTTAGTAATACCTACGTCCATGTACTTAGTAAGTAATAAACACATTATTGTACGAAACAAGGATAGGTAACTGCGGATGTAGATTCGAAAGTACACAAGCGAACTTATCTCTATAAGGGATCTCTTCCAGCTAACCTCAAAAAGTTACTAAAATCAATACATAAAGTAATTATATAGTATAAATATTATAGGGACATTCTTACACAAATTGACTAAGTCCCACGGTAAGCTCAAGAAGGCTTGTGTTGTGGGTACTCAGACAACGATATACAAATACATAGAAAACATCCATGATTCAGGAACAAATATCTGTGCTCAACACACAAATAAATGCCCTTACCGGGATTCGAACCCAAAACCCTCGGCTTCATAGGCAGGGTCACTACCCACTAGGCCAGACCAGGCGTCAAAATAATTATGATTATCCCTACTAATATTATAAATGCAAAAGTAACTCTGTCTGTCTTACCTCTTCACGCTTAAACCGCTAACCCGATTTAGATGAAATTTGGTATGGAGATATTTTAAAGCCCGAGGATCCGTCCTAGGATAGTTTTTATCAATCATCATCATCATCATCACACGCAGACGAATTCGTGGGCAGAAGCTAGTATAAAAATAGCACACTGCCACCAAACACAGTCGATATAGGTCACCAGCTAATGCGTCCCGCTGATAAATCCTTCCCTCACCAACGGCTCTAGATATGGCTCTACTCTAGTACTAAGAGCCTCATGCTCGGAAATTGATTTGCTGCTATCGCACCCGTCACAACTTCACTTCCGTTTGATCGCCCAGAGAGCACAATGGAGTAATAAGGTCATCCATTAATTAATGCATCTAGTAGGTACGGATTAGCTTGGCTATTAATACCGGCTTTCGACATGACAAAATTTTGCAAAGGGTAACATCATAACATTAGCGTTATAATAATATGTACGTTTGTTTTAGATTTTAATTTTCGTTAAAAAAAATGTATTATGAATGTGTATTTTTTAATTGAATTTGTAGCTGGATCACACACGGATGAAACCCGCGTGTTACGTCAACAGTGCGCAGCGGACCCCGAAATCACAACAGTCGGACCGAAACCAATGCATAATCGTTATTCACTACCAATTCCATTTTTTTTACTCTATTCTACTTCTTGTATTGAAATTTGGGCTCGCATATTTATAATGGTTTTATAATGGCATTGCCAAACATTTTTGCAGACTAGATTTTAAATTTTTTGTCGTATTTTTTGTTAATGCATTACAAAGCTAAAACTCGTTCACTACATTAGAAATGGCAGTTACATAATTATACACTATGATATCAATATTTTATAATTCACAGTGTTAACAGATTAAATTAAGTACATTAAGTGGCCAGCTTGGTTTAGCGAAATGCCGATATAAAAAAAGTGTCGTGTCATACCATTTCCAAAACGATTCCTCGCGCTCGAACCTAAAAACAACTTTTTGCTGTCTCATAAAAAACACTCTCCGAGCAGATCGATGGTAGGTATACTCAATGAGGCTTCGCTAGTAAAAACTATTGTACTCTAGGTTCAACGACACCTCATACTACCATGATTCATAGCCATCTGACTATCTTCATTTATCTCCATTTGAAAACGGAATGGTTACATCGGAACACCATAAAAAACCTAATCAATTTTAATGATGTTTTCGGTACATGCCCTTATGTTTTTGCGAGGTTTTTTACAACTAGCCGTTCCGAGGTTGGTTCCGTGACTTCGGACATGCGGTCACGATTGTGTAGAGCTTTTAATCACGAGCATTTTATATTAATTAATATACTTTTAGTTGGTTTCCGCTACTTTCTTTATACACTAAACCTACTTCTAAGTTTTTATTTACGACAGATACTTCCTGTGTTGAGTTAATACATATTTCTTAATAAATGTAAGTCTAGCTAACACTAATAATTATAGTCACTATGTAATATGTAATATGAGACATATAAGGTTAAAACAAATCGTTGTTAAAGTTATTGCAACGAATTTCTTTAATAACCCACCAAACAAACCTTGCGTCATTTATGATATGTATAGATAAACACTTAACATGTAGAGAGTATATATGATACGAGAGACAATTACCAACAATGCTCTAGACAATGAATGATAATTGGCCACTATGAGTATGACACGCGGATACAACGATCATTAAAAAGGTGTGACATCACGCATCACGCGTCAAATTATCTACAGCGGTCCCGAACAATGACTTGATAGATCGAATGAGCTTTCAAATGTCCGCCATTTTTATAATGGTGATATTATAATGAATGAGTGCTGAATAAAAAACTGTGGCCAAGTCTCGGTAATTTTTTACCCATCAATCTCTTTGGTGCTATGACTCAAATATGTTTTGTTTTTGATTGTCTGAGAATCAAACCTTAAAAGAACAAAGTAAGTAATATAGATTAATAAGAATTTGTTTACTCTGACATTATATGTAATCAATCATAAACTCTCGAGTAATAATCACGTCCATGGCAAAGGAGAACTGCTCCTGAACCAAGTAGCGGATAAATATAAGTTCGTAGTGTTCGTACCCAAAGAGAATTTTTGTTAGTCAGGGAATGTGCACTCGGGGTGGAAATGTTTTAACCTCACATCATACTTGTATTTCTAGATATGCAATTTCGATTGCCCCATCCATGGCCATCATGGATGGGGCAATCGAAATCGATATGGGCATTGAATGACCTTATAAGAATTTGTCTGGTTCGTGCAAATTATTTCACATAAATACTCCCTTTTGAAATCCTCTCCATTAAATTTCAAACTCCATGAACTATACCGAATTTCAAATAATTACTTACGTGCAACACGCAATACAAAGTGGCCCTTATTGTTAGAGCATCAGATAACATAGTTGAATGAAGTGGAGGTAATTATAGAGCCATTTCGAGTATCGTGTTAGGGCCGACGACAATGGGAGAGTATGTGGTAATGACGGTGGATAATTTTGTGGCGGGGTGTCGCAACAAATCACTTTCTTTTATTCATCTAAGCTGTAGCTACCCACGAATTGAAGGGACTAGAACATCAGCAGTTATGAGAAGTCAATAAAATTCTATGAACTGGTAACTATGAGCATATACCTGTTGATTTCATTAAACATAAGGTGTATATGTAAGTAGTTAACACTTTCAGTGCCAAGCACCCCATTTCTAATACAAAATGAACCCACGCAGCGGGTTTTTGGCAGTGAATGTGTTAAATGCCCTCATGGCTTGGCAATGTAAATTCGGTGCTATTAAGTTATGTAAAAAAAATATATCACTACGTAAATTTTGTAAGTTTCTGAAATAGAAGAAAACTTCTATTTATAAGACAAGTTACTAGTTTGCATGTCCAATTACACCGGTTTCATCTTAATAGGTCCTACAATGACCACCGGCGATAACATATCGTATTTTATGTCATTTCGCAAAGCTGATGCTGTCTTGTTTACACCTGGCAGTATTCTGTCATTAGGCAAATAGCCGGTTTGAATATCCTGAGTAGGAACAATTCTCATTTGATAGGGTTTGCTGAATGTATAATAAAATAATAAGCATCGGAGGCTGTTCTAGACTTGTACGTCGAGTTTGACCGCTTGGGACTCATCAAAAAGAAAGTGGCACGGAAGACGTTATTCCTTGTAATAGGATTTTAATATCGGTTCTAAATTATATAATTAATTGTGGTACAAGAATCGTGGATGGAAGTGGGCGATAGCGCAACGGAAGTCGGTTTTCTGTGAACCTACTCAGGTCGGGTTTGTTTTTGAAAGCGTGTGTGATTGTTTATCGAACTCTATTAAAAAGTGCTAAACAAACCATTTCTCTGAAGTTTATAAAAGCGAAATTTTATAAATATCTCAAGAGTTCGTTGCCCCAGCCACGTGGACGCGCGTAAACAAATGTTTTACATGGTACAAATTAATAACATTTCGAGCAGGAAACCCTTGAGATGTTAAATATAGGGCCTTGCGCAGACGCCGCGGCGCGTGGCGTGCGCCAATGTTTATATCGATAGACACGGACTTTTGAGGCGAGAGGAAAACTATTCAAAAACACCATTAAGTTTACTGAACTTTGTTCGTGTACTTAATTTAATTTCAAACATACAATGGAACGGACTGGAAATGTTTTGTTTTATTTTCCCACTGCGTGACTATAATTATTGTAGTTTCTATCCGGGCAAAGCCTTACTATTAACGTGAAAGTATTTTTGTGCAAGCATTTATTTGAACACGATATTTGACGTAACAATTACTGTAAGACTATGAGATGAGGAGCACCATACATGAGGTTTACCATGTTTCAGAAGGTACATATACCAATTTGTTTAAAAAAGATATATCTATATATATAAACAAATTTGTTTAAAAAAGATATGAAAATAATTATTAGCCGGTATTTTCAAATTTTAGATACAATGTACAAATCGAAAAGTAGCGAGGCAGCGTATAAATCCTATAAAAATGGTGCCCGAATGTGTCCCGGATTCCTCAATACACAATATACACATTAGGATCTACATACGCTCAGCACATCAGCTCCAAAGTTGTCCATTAGCGGTTACCTGCAAACAAACAACAAACATTAGTTCACATGCAATCGTTAAAAAATACAATTTATATCATTAGGAACAGGCTACGAATAAAATTCTTACTTCATGCACGATTCTTGAAGACACACAAAAGCAAGCATAATATTCGTATTGTTATTATTTTATATAACTAAATAACAAGATTATTGGGTTTACATGAAGTGATTCGTATTTAATCTACTTATTGTAACTTCCGCTAACATGATTAAGTGTACTTGGAATAAACAAATGAAAACATTCACTAATTAGTGTTGTATAGTTCGGTTATATATCTGATACTAGCAGAGAACTGACAACCTAAATCTTTGAAGGTAAGGCCTTGATATTTGGAACCAATTATAAAAAATAATTCCTGAATTGGAGAGGTTTAATTGTTGAAAGGCTTTATAACGAAGTCGGATGGAAGCAAGTAAACTAATAAAGCTAAAATGTGCCCTCAATTATATAGCCTAAATCAAATCTAGTAGGTTGCTGAAGCCGCGTGGGAAAGGGTCAGTATCGGAGACATATCGGAGAACTCGGAGCGCCGCTGGCCGGCGCCGCTCCGGAAGCGACGGACGTGCCGCGCATTGCTGCTTTATGGCCCATATCCTCACACGACCTAGCCAGAGGACCGCGAAAATATTAAATGTATTTTTGGTAGTTATTTGTCTGGAAGCTTTAGGTATGTTCGTATTAATCACGCGACCAAGCCGACTAGAGAGGACCTCTGGACATCATTTTTTTGTAAATGGTTGTCTCGAAGCTGGCCAATTCCCTCGCGCAACTTAGCTAACTCTAGGGAGTCTAGGGAAACTTTATTTTTCCGTAAGTAGTTGGCTGTCTAGCAGCTTTATTGCCTATAATATTGTCAAGCAATCTAGCAAACTCCTAAGAACGCCAAACGACGCCCGACTATGCCAATTCTTTGAGGACACCTTATTCTTCGATATCGTGAACTTCGAATGTTCATTTGAAATGCCTTTTAAGATAACATCTCTTTACGAGTGCCTAATTGTTTTATCGCTGGCATTTGAGACCATTATTTGTTGTTAATCTAAGGAGTCGTTGGTTACGGTTATAGTTCTTATTTACTGCTTTATAATTAGTGTAGTTTTTTCGATGGTTGTCATTAGCTTAGTACCTACCACATGAATTTAATTTTGTCACAATTACCTACTATCTGAAAATTACTACTTTATTTCCCGTTTCCCTATCTCTGTAATTCTATTAATTAAGTGTCGCGCAAATTATTTATATCAGCTATAAGATACGTTTCTCAGCCCATGATTTCCGGGTTACTGTAGAAAATCTGACTCGGATATACGCCCACGGTCCGCGGATAGGTTTTTTCTATGACACTGTCACTTTACCTGTAGCATTATACTGTCCAGGCGAAGATTTACTACAGTATGAAATGGGCTTATTTTCAATCAACCGCACAGCAATAAAGTATCCGCTACCAACACCACTGATTTACATACATTCTAGCAATACAGGATATGCAAACTGCGTAGCTCTTTCGGTATCCGCATAAGCTTCATTTTCCTTTATCATAAGCACCTTTATTTACATATCGATTGATTAAGTAAAGAAATGCAGGTCGAAGAAAACTTTAGGTGTATGAGATTATGGATCATTATAGCGTGTCTTGACGGCATTATAAGTTTGCTGCTCCAGGCTTGGACGTGCATATCTTTTGATCTCCCAAGTGCAGGGGGAGTCATTCCGATCGGCGAGCGCGGACAAGCTGTTTGCTCGGATCAACTATGTATATACGGCTGATCTCCGATTATGCATAGTTGTTACGGACCTCAAAGTCACGTTACGCTAGTAAGTCTTAGATATGGACTCGCGTGCACTCGCACATCGTATGCAATAAGCGGAGTGAATTAATTAGTGGCCGGTACATTGAATGTGTGTAAATAGAGCGGAAGCTCTATACTTAAGCCGGTGTGATAGCTTGCGATGTTAATAATAGTATGGCAATTTGTTTTCTTTACCGTTGTTTGATAATTTTTATGATTTAGAATGAGCGGTGGCACTAGATCTAAGATTCTGGCCAGTTTACACCGGATAGAAATAACTTTGTATTGCAAAATAATTTCGCTATTCGTCTTGATTACATTTGAGAAGTTTAGTTGAAGTGTTTATATAAATTTAACTGTTTATACTAAGTTCCTTTCGTCAGAACGATCCAGTTTCACATTTGTTAATTTGTATCTTTACGTAACATCCGCATGTTACATGGTTATTAATGTGTTATTCATTTTAATGGAATTTATATGCATACATACATTACCATGGATTTTCCTTGTAGTTAAGAAATTAATAATGAAATATTAACATTGTTAACGCAACAAACATTTGTAATGGTCATTAAAAACTACACCAGAACTCGTTATAATTACTAATATTAACATCGGGCCAATTATTAAGAGCTCTACAATGCAAATAAAAATAAACCCAGACAATGAAACTGGAAAGAAAGAATACAGAATAAAATCCACGGTATTAAAAGGAATACTCAGCGCTGCCTGAATATAAAATCTTTGCAAAGCCTAACAGTGCTAGCAAAACGAAATCGACACGCCTCGCTCTCTTGCTGTTCCTCGTTAAAAATGCAACTGTGAAAAAATGCATCATCATTTTAAAAATAGAATCGCGTACGCCAGCCAGCACCTCTTTTGTGCTATCTCTCGAGAACCTCTGTTATTTTCATTTCACCGAGCTTTCGCCTTGAAAGAAACAGTATAAGGGAGATCTTGGATTTCCATAAAAGTAACGGATTTAATGGTCACATTTACACCGGTGTGGAGGCAAGGTGCTTGTTAAGTGATATGAGTGAGGGTACTGAAGAGTCTCTGGGTGCGAGACAAGTGGGCAGAGGGGCAACGACCCGCCTTGTCGTAGGTCGCGATAAAAATATTGTTCGGTGAAGTCAGCCTTACGCAACAAATGTTCTTTTAGGCGATACGACACTCTTATGAGGTCAAATCTGTTGCTCTAAATAGATATGAGCTGTGTCTTTTTTAGTGTAAAAGTCATATCAAAGTAGGTATTGTAATATAACAGTCGAACAGCTAAGATTGGGCTAACTGGGCCCTGGGTGGGGGACGGCTGGGAAGGCTAATCTGAAGAAGCTTTTACTTTTCAACCAAGCGTGATTTGTGTAAGTACTGATGTCTTTTATTTTTTGCTGACACGTGATATTTTTTTATATATATAGTATATGTTTAGTATTTATTTACGTACATTAGTATGTAACGTTTGGACATTTTGGTTAGTTTACTTTTAAAATGTTATTGTGCATTCCGTAAATTTGTCTATCTAATTTGAATTCTTCTCTCATCTACTTGAAGGTTAGCTGGAAGAGATCTCTTTTCTGTAAGTTTTATGTAAACCTGTGTTGTGTACAATAAAGTGATTACTACTACTTTACTACTACTACTGGGTCATTACGCGTTCATTCCTCATCAATATTTAGTAGAAGTTGCTGTAATGCAGGACCTCTATCAAATAACTAGAAGTGTTCGGATAGCTAGTGTGTGTGTGTGTGTGTGCGTCAAATAGCTAGTTGGTTAAAAATGTGCACTTGAAAAAAAAACGAATTCCGTTATGACAACACAGTCATCTCTATCAAACCAAATACGGTACAAACATTAAGATTTGATCATCACAAACAAACCACTTTTGTTTAAACACTTACAGTGATAACACAGGACATTATATGACTTTTATATGAACATGTTTTGGAAAGCTCTCTACAATAACACTCACAGATAAACGTAAAACATCGACAATGGGACGCAATTTGGTGGACGAGCCAGCAATACAAATAGTCGTTAATCCTCGGAATGAGATTACGGCACCATTTGCGTCATAGAGGGAACTGGGGGAAGAGGTAGGTCATCAACACCCTGGTGTGTTGAAATACGTGCATAAGTTAGTATATCACTATGAAAGCACGAACAGATGCTGATCGCCGAAGTATAGTATGAAAATATTTTTTTAGCCTAATTTTGTGACCCACCGCTGTGCAAAGACCTCTCTTTTCCTCCATATTTTATTTGTTAATGTTATACAATATAAATTAAATAAGTAATTTCATAAAGTTCATCTTCAAATGCAAAATGTACAAACATTGCACAGTTTAACATGGGTTTTATGCATGGGGTTTTCAGCTCCAGTTAGGGTCCGAATTTCTATAAGGACTCATGCTTGCGTTGGTGAAAATGTGAATATAGTTTCATCATCAACCCCATCCTATATACCGTACAGAATTGGCGCAGGCCCCCGGTATGAAGTTACTCATAGCAAAAACCTTTTACTCTAAGGATATAAGTATAAGTAGGAGTAAGCACTAAACACAAAGAGTAAGTACCTACGATATCAATGCTCTCGGTTAATAACGCTTAATTGTTTGCCGTAGTATATTTTTGAGAAACGAGCAGTAAAACAGCAGTATAACCAAGTCGATTAAGCTACATCTCAATAAATAAGTCATAAGTTAGTTTACAACATATGTTTACGGCATCGTTTGATAATAATGAAGTAGCTCATATTACATCGCTGTTAAATGTTGTACAGTGCATAAACTAATGGTCAATTCATCCTACATAACCGGACGCTTTGAGTTATGATCTGCGACATAAATATGTCCACACTCAAGGACTTTATCACTAAAGTAATAGGGTATTAAAAATAATATAATTGTACGTTACTGACTGTACCTCAGTTCATAATAAATTCAAGTAAATAAAGGCAATAACCACGTCTGCAGCTCAGCAGGTGATATAATATGTACCTATATATAGAAAAATGTGTGAAATAATAGCATAGGGAAAGGAGCTGGTTAAATAAATTATGGTAGTAAAACGGTTAATAATAGTTCATAGGTGGAATAAACTAGTGTTTTTGAATAATTAATTGCAAATTAAGCTGTGTTTTTTATTTATGGTGCCTGACTAAAAATTAAATAAAAGTGTGGAATAAATATATACTGATTTATCAATTGCATTTAAAATAAAGTTAAATCATGTATTGTTAGTTCCAACAGGAAAACTTTTTAAACATTTATTATACCTATAAACAAATACCTCTACAACTACTTTGTGCTCGGCTCTAGTATTCTACGGCTAACGCAATCAATTCCAAGACAGTGCGACAAGACAAGAATGTGCGAAGAAATCCGTATAAACCCGTAAGTTTGAGACACGAAAGTAAGAGATCCTTGTTCAGCCTAGCAACCTTAATGGTAGCTATCCCTCACCAGTCCAAGGGACATTAATATGCAAGTGCTTTAATTAAAAACTCAATTAACTAGCTGTGTCCGAGAGCCTTTCGCATTTCGTTGCTTTAAGGTATTTAATTGGGTAAAAAAGCATTGTTGGTGAAGTTTTTAACTTACTGCCCAATCTGTGGGCTGGAGCGTGAACGTCATCGTTATTAAGAGGATAAATTCGTAGTAATTTTTCCACACAAAAGTTCTCGACATTTTCCTCTCTGGATTTTGGCTCTAGATGAGTAGGTAATTTTTTTATTTGAGTTCACAATTACCAGTATCTGTGTCTGTACGTTTTGATTTTTTTGATATTCTTGTTTTTATAAATGCTAGGTTGCTTGAAATAGCGCTACAAACAGTTAAATCAAATAAATGCGCCGTAAACAGACGCCTTGCATACAAAATCGGCAACAATAAACGCAAAAATGAAAACGGTCAGACACAGATAATTTCTTTCTCATTCCGTTTCCAAAATTTCGTTACGAGTGGAGGATTAAGTTTTGGAGGAGGTAAATGTCGAGATCGAAACCTCGATTTCGAAGATTTTTACGCAGGAAACTGCAGTTGTCCTTATCGCACTAATTTTAGGAGCCGTCTCCGTCAGCGCAACAGAGATATTTAACTAAAATTCTTAAATCTAAGAAGGGGCTCAGCTAATATATCCTCTTAACGGCATATCAGTAAAAACAAGTAAATGACCTTATTTTTATAGGTTCAGTTATAAAGTCTAAACGGTGTGACGTTTGTTCTATAAAATGCAATAGATTTTCTCACACTTTGAACTGTTAATTTAATTCATAGTAATAGGTAATAGGTTTTACTTATAATACAACCACTATACTAATACAACTAGTGGCATAATTTTGTAGAGGAACATTTTTTAAATAATTTTTTTTAGTAAATAAGCACAATTTAAGGTAGACAGGCAGAACAAGTATGTATTTTATTTTAAATAGGTATATTATATATTACCTAATATAGCAATTATGGTAAGATTAAAAACGAAATCAACAGTTCGCGCCGTCGTTAATATAAAATGTTGTACATTTCCCCTCTAACAGGCATGTCACAAGAGTCTACAAGTGCCTTTGTGCACAATAGGCCCCTTTGACATTACAGCACCCTTTAGTAAGGACCATCTTAAATATTACCCTTGCAACGCATTCAGTAAAGTGCGCCTACTGTGCGTTGCCATACCGCCTTTGTTGTGTATCTAATACACTTTTTTATTATTATGGCAGTTAAAAGTAAAGTAGGTATAGAAAATAGTTGGAAAAGGGCCTCGTTTTTTTAATTACAGCTCATGACACTGCCGATTTTGTAACCATAACTTAAGTAGTATGTTCGCATAGCGAAATTAGTCATGGCCGCCGTATTACAAAATGTCATTAATAAGTACGTCAAATCTAACCAAAGAAAAAAATACAAGTAACATCTATGATACATTAAGTGTGTACCACACAGAACTAACAGTACGTACCTCCTGGGGCCCATTTCTCGAACGATATTAGACTAATATTATTAGTCCACGAACTGTCAACTTGTATGGGTTGTCACGACAACACACTAATAATATTAGACTAATATCGTTCGAGAAATGGGCCCTTGAAGTGGATCTTGCACATCTGTTTTTGGTATCGCATTAGAACACCAATCAACACATACCAAAAACTACAAACAAAATGGCCGCCAACGGACATTTACCGGGAGCCCATGCCCCATACGAACATTTTATAAAAATAACAGGAGTTCCAACCTACCAGTAAAAGGTACAGACCGCTGATACGAAGAATCGTTACATTTAATTGCGATAACCAAATCGAGTGACATTAAAAAGTTGTCGTATACATTTGGATTTTAATTGGTGTAAGTTGGCATCTAGATGCCTATCCTGTATTATTATTTATAAAATGACTTCTTAATAAAATATGCGATTTATATTTTTCTAAGACTAGTTTTCTCCGGTTTAAATCGTTACCGTTACTAGATCATAACTAGTAGTGTTCAAATACCCACAAGAAGTATTTTTTTTCTTGCTCCATGCCACGCCTCATTGGACTGGCGTAAAGAAAATGTTTTACGTTGTTTTGCTTTTACCGATTTGGTAGTCAAATTCTATTTGTCTTTGAAGTTAGGCAAGTATATTACCTATCCATTAAATCAGAGGTTCCTAACCCTAACCTTTGCGTCAAGCTGATTTGATTGTTTTTTTTTTTTCACATCTCTCGGACATATACTTACTACAAAATTTATCAAAACACAAAGATTTCTTTAAAGCTAGGTACTCGTAAAGTTAAAGGAATACGATAAAAGAAAACGGTAGTTATAATTAATTACTATCGCTTAATGCTTAAATAAGCATAGTTCACACACTCAATCACACTGTGGCTCAGTGGTTTCAAGCTAATAAGTTTTCTGTATTTATTGAACGGCTGAAGTAAACTTTAATGCGTTGTAATAAGGTCAGACAGTTGTAGTAGGGCGGCATTATTTTATAAGGCAATAAATAATAATGGATCGTCTTCGACCTTCGTGACGCTTACATCTCGAACCGTCGCTTTATTATTGGAGAATCATAAATAATAGTTTAAGCGCCAATAGTCTTAAGACTCACTATTACGCAGAAAAACACATTTAGCATATTATATGATATGCACTTAATATGCTCCAAGGCCCATTCTGCTAAATTTTTTGGATGACAAAAGTTGAAATTATAGAATATTACAGTGAATTTATGCATTTATGGGGTGGAAAGGTGAAATCTTCTGCATTGCAATGTATTTGCCGAGACTTCAGTTTGCACATCAACTGAGTAGGTACCAGCTAAAAAAACAATTATAATTTATGACAACGGACCGATGTTCATTGCAGTTGTTCGGTAAGTATTAAAAGTAACAGCTGCAGAATTTCCTGTTTTTTATTTTATTTTTTGAAGCTAATTATTTTTAATAAAGCAACTGCCAATTTTTTTCACATCACCTTTTTACCGGGGGATAAAAAGTACATGCCCAAAAAAGATGAAGTAAATAGCGTACATAAACTTTACAAGTGGTTTTTGCTCTAAAAATGGTACCGTGTGCTCAACTAAGCCACGTAATAATTGATTCACACGCGAGTGAAAAAAAAGGTTGCCGGCAGGTGCAGCGGTGCATTACCTTGTTGCAATTGCAACATTTTCAACCGTTTAGGTATGGCGGGTGCGCATTATAGCCCATCAAATAATTTATAGGTTGCATTTGTCAGAGTCACATAATTTATATCCTCTCACTCACCGAATGAACGGTCGTAGTGTAAATCTTTAGAAGAGGCCCAAGTTATCATGAAGATCATGATGAAATAAAAAAGAAGGAGTAGTACCCACAATATACAAAATATTTAGCGATCCATTCGTATCCAATTTATTCGCACATGTAATCTAGTTAGAAAAACACATTCTTATCTTTCGAATAAAATATAACTACTCCAGATTTACAATAGCCACTCTTAACCAAATCTTATCGCTGGATCTATGACCTGCATAAGTATTTATAAAGCTTCGATAAAAGCGATCACTTCGAGCTCTCGGGCGCGAGCGTGTGCTACCGGTAAAATGACGTGACCGAATTTTTTACCCATCGACCCGTTGACTTGTATGGCGTTACCTTCGGCTTATAATCTCTCGACCGTTACCGACGCAACTCATTGTATCGATATTGACTAATGATTAACCTTTTTCAGCGAATTCGAATCGTCGAATGAAAATTATCGAATGACAAGTTGCTTTTAATATTGAATTACGTTTTCCGTTAGCTGTGATGGCGAATTCCAAAAAGCTGATCCATCGTTTTGGGGTAAGTCGGTACGACATCATGTTAAATGGGTATATGTATGTAAGTATGTAGATGTAAGTATTGCAAGGTGTACACTTTTATTTTACCTATAATTATACAGCTATATTTTATTTTACCTATGGTAAATATTTATACTAAATATATAAACGAAAGCGCCAGTTCAATACAAATTATGACTTAGAAATTGTATTAAGATGACATGGTTTTCCTATTTTGAGCTTAATGGCTTTTGAACTAACCTAAATAATTCAGCTTCAGCTTGCATTTGTATTTTTCTGGTGGTGGATAATGGTCACTAATTAAATATAAAACTCGAAAAAAAAAACTTCATAGTGCTGTCACTTCATTCATATTTTGGACATTATTACGCAAATCACCCGTCAAAAGGTGCATAAGAGCGGGTGCGCAGGCGCCGCTAATTGCACGCGAAATGTCTTCATTGACGTTAATGCGGTAATTGGCCTTAACATAACACTGATAATTGGAGATTAATTTAATTGGGAGTATGAAATTGTTCACGGTATAGTTGCGGCAACGGTGATCCGTTACTTGACATTAGTGTATGTAAGCAGACGGCTGAAATGATTATCGATTTTTGGTAACGAACTCAGGGTGACTGTTTCGATTCATAAGCAGCTTCTGCCTGTAGCATCTCTCAGATAATGGACGATTCGAAAGTTAGGAATAGAAAACAGATTTTTTTTGTCGATAGTGGTGGCACGTCAAACATTATCCGTTTAGCAAACCGGAGATATTTAATTATTTATTTGTCAGAATTTTTCTATCTCGATTTAAAATAGGCAACCAGTATTACAATTACCACGACTGCCTTAGAAATGTCAAACTGACTATTTTGGAATTTGGGAGGGGTACCGCCGTGCTCGGGTGGTCTATTGCAAGCTGAAGACGCGGGTTAGATTCGTGCCTCGGCCACCGGTGGACTTGGTCACTTTCTTTAGTGTATGATATCTATTTCAGTTTATAATATCTAGGTATCTATCTACGTCTACTAAATACACGTTTGTGTTAAAATAATGCTCTCACTTTAAAATTTTCAATTGAATTTTCACACCCTTCTAAATATTAACCCTTTAAACGTCATGCCAGACTCGTGTGGACAAGAGCCCCCCACCGATACATTGATACGAGCTTAAAAACCAAACGTGCGCGCGCGGCGTGACTCATGCTCGGAATTGGTGAGATCAGCATTGTCAATCATCGTTCGTTTTGTTTCGTGGGACTGGGCTACTGTATGTTTGATTTAGTTATAAATTAATACAAGCAATATAGACAATGTGAGAGATGAAAGTTGTGGCAAGACGAGTGTTATTATACAAATGACAGGGACCTACGAGTACAGTACGAGATGTAGAAAACGTAAGAGGTAGATGAACTGTTCAAGTGATGATATAGATAGAACCAAAATTGGCAATGGTTTGAAAAAACAGCCCAGATAATAAAATTAAAACAATTAAGAAGGGTTAGCACCATACTATCTCAGAAAAGTACCTACCTGAGTACAAATTAAGTACACTTTTGTGAAACATGTAATACCTGAGTCCTACAACACTATAATGGATGTTGTGAATGAGTTACGGAAAGTGGTTTATTATTTAATAATCTAAAAAGGAAGTTTCATAATACCCAGTGCAATTTCACAGCAGACTGAATATTCAACAATAAAGTCAGTGAAAGCGGGGTTAGCATGGCGGGTGAAGTGCATTACAGTTATCTAAATTAACTACTTTACTTTGTCGCTCATTCGTTATTACGCGGACAATGAGATTGTGCTAGAGTTAACGCTGTAGAAAATTTGTCAGAGTCGAACGTTGTTAACAACGTTTTTCATGTTGTCAGGCTTAATCGTTTCAATAGGGAAAGGAGAGTAAGATACGGAGAATAATAAGCCTACGACGTTACTTAAAGTTGAGGCAATCGTTTACGTTCGAAAAGTAAAAGTTAGATATTGCACATTCAATAATTTATATCGTTTATCCTGTTTTCTAAGGAACTTATAGTAGTATGGTTGGTAACTTGCAGAGGTATGGCCACAGGTACTGGTAATTTCGTGTTTTTAGCAACAAAGGTAATAAATGATACGCATTCTATTATCCTCAAAACAAACATGAGTTAAGACTAAGCAGAGATTATTCTAAAATAACATTTAACTTGAGTTCAAAAGTACCGATTTAAGATAATGAAGCTAGTTAGAAATGTTGTACGGAAACATCTTTCTCAGTAATCGTTATAACGAATACAGCTGCAACGTCGGTGATTGTATCGTTCATGTCCAGAATTCTCTGTAACATACTTTGTTACATGCCATAAGTTATCTAGACATCTTCTGACCATATTGCTGGGCAGTGGACGTGGCACGAACATCTCATAGGTACTTATTTTCTAGATTTGTAAATCTACATCTTATATCTAAGATTAAATAAATTATATAATATTGAAATATTATCTAGTTAACACCACACAGTAAAGCAGCTCATCCCAAAAAAGTAGTCAAGGGTACGCATGTGGATATAAAGTTACGATATGGCTATGGAGGTTGAACCGGAATATCTTGCTCAACTAAATGGCACTGGCAATTTAATAAAAACTTATTCAGGTATCCGCAATCGGCTAGCAAGAAATAATATAATATAATAGCAAGAAGTACATTCAAGCTTCGTTTTAACATGATAACCGACATATTCTTATGTAAATATAGATTGCTTTAGAACAACATAAATATGACTCAATATTGATATTAATTGGACTCAAAATAGATCGGCGGAGGCGCAATGAAAATTAATGTGTAGTTTGTACGCGAAACTGGAATAACGATATATAGTGTTGCAATACTAAAATAAAATGAACTTAAAGAGTCTTACCAAAAGACTCTTAAGACGTTGTATTTAGGTTTATTATGTGGTAATAACAATACCCTGTAGTTATTTAGTGTGCAATATGAGTATTAATTCTCATCAGCGCCGTGGAAGCGTCTGGCGCCTCAGATTAAGTGTTTAGTATGGATTTAGGTGACACGTCGTTGTAAATTGTCTATACAATACAGTACAATACAAATACTCTTTATTGCACACCTCATTACAGAAAATAATACAAAGAATACAGAAAAGAAAAGGTTAAACAACACTAAAAATGCGATGGTCTTATCGCTAAAAAGCGATCTCTTCCAGACAACGTTTAGGTAGTGGACATTAATAAATTTATGTTATGTCAGTAGGTGTTTCAGATGCAATAAAAGACAACCTAGCACAGAAAAAACACAAAACAAAACAATATGATAAACTTTGGGCGAGAAAGCTGCCAGCTCTATATACGATCGCCGGTGACGTCTGATAACCCTTTGGACAATTCATAAAGTGTAACAATCGCGTTCGGACCCCAAATGTGCCAACGGTACGTGTCAATGTTAATAGAACCAGAAAACAATTGATTCACAAAAAACCTGTATCAGTTGTTTTAACAGTCGCTGAACAAGTATTTCACCTGGAAATAATTTGTGAGGGTAATGTCCTACCAATAAACCTGAAGCAAAAAGTGGAACGAATTGACTTACTAAATCCAAATCTATTGTTTATGATGAAAGGCACATACATGTATGCAACAGTGTCGTCAGTTTTATTACCGGATTGATCAATCATCGTGCTATTAAACCGTGTATAGTGTTTTATAATAACGCTTGCTGTTAAACGAATTAATTATAATACATTTCCTTGGTCATATTACTTAATACTTACTATGAATTATAAAATTAGTAAGAATAATATTATGAAACACTATACTCCATGTAATGATTTACTATGCATTGACTAGAGCTCAGTAAATATTTGTATCACGTATAGAATTCCAGTTCCGTTTAAACTATGTCAAAAGTATTACTCATGTATCTTAAAACTATACTTGGGCAATATAATTTCAAAGTCATGTACTTATTTAGGCGATTTCAAAATGAACATCGGATTACGTTTCCATGTTTGCGTCCAATGATTCATCAGGTACCTGTTGACCAGCACAAAAAACGTATACTAAAGATGTTATAACATTGGCAGAGAGTCTATTATCGCGTTGATGGGAGTACAAGATAAGTTAGGCGCACAGCACACGTGGTCACGCGTGATGCAAATGATGCGCGCGAATACGTGCCCATCACGCCCGTTTGTGGTGTGGGCTTATCATAACATGACAAGTGTTGTGGTCATCGTGTATTGAAAAATAATTACATACTGTAGGTCGGCGTGGACGCCTGTATGTACACATGTCAGTCTACAGTAAATACAGTCAAGATCTAATAAGTAATAAAGCTGCTTTTTGAAAACCTCGTCCAGAATACAGAATAATATATTTATCCTCCTCCTTGCGTCGTATTCCTCAGTATTGAGGGTCGTGACGTCCCTTTTGTATCACTTTCTCTCTTACGATCTTTCTCCATCTGCTGCTGTCTTTGGCGGTGTGGAGAGCAATGTGAACTGTGGAGTCAAGAGCGATGCGGATCTGGTCAGACCAACGTATTGGACTGCGTCCCCTTCCAGGCCTTTTCCCATCCACTTTGCCGGTAACAAAAAGCTTTTCGAGTTTGCCACCGTCTTTTCTTGCAATGTGACCGAAGTATTCAAGGACTGCATAGACATTTGGATGACAGCCGCGACGAGATTCTGAGTTCTCGCAATATGGAAACGTTAGTCCGGAATGATGTCCATTGATTCATAGGGAGGAGGAATATATTTATAAAACAGAAGATATTGGAACAAACTGGTGCAGATTCGGATACGTAGCGTAAAAATGAGGCCTCTAAGTTGTGTACATAGGCGATGCAGTTCAGATTAGAAAATGACAATTCAGTAATATCCAGTAACCCCTATCACACCCACGACAAAAATGCGATACTGAATTAATATAACGGTAAAGTTAATTGTTAACGAATTGCGCAAATTTGGTATTACTATGAAGTAGTTCAACGACCCTGATGTTTTATAAATTAAAATTAGACAAAACGAGAACAAAAAAGGCCCATGCGTAATAATTAGCTACTTGCCAAACAGACCTGAACCGCGCGCGAAAAAGTTGAAAATTCAACTATGTACCACTTTTATGGTAATTTTGTTAGGTTATGCTAAACGTGTGTGTTTCTAATAGTACTAAACTACTATTGGAAACGTTTAAACGCAAGTTATTAATAAAATTCTAAATGTGTTCGAAACTGAACAGGTCTTTGAAAAACTGTGTTCAGAAAAAAATACAAAATCGTTCTTGAATATTGGAATGGAGAAAAAGAAAAATACGAATTCATTCCTACATAAGCATAGAAACGATATCCTAAAAAAAATGACATTCTGGCTAGAAAATCTAGAACTGAACATGTGGTAGGAGCAACGAACGGAAAGCGTCTGTATGCTACATAATATGTTTATGTAAAATACTGAACAGCGAAGCCGAACGGCTAAACGCAACTGTTTTGTGTTATTCGGGACCGAATGTTAAAACATGCTAATGTAGCCCGTATAAATACTAAAAGTAACTATTCTTTATAAATGTCAATTTGGCATAATTTGTAGGGCGTCCAGGTCGAAAGGTGAGCTGGTAAAGTGAATATAGATTATTTGGAACGCTTTTGTATACGTGGACTATTCAAATATCTTGCCATACCGCAAGGCGACCTTCATAGTCCATAATATTATGTCACTGGCCAAAGAAAGTTTAAACAAATAGGTACCGGACAAGTACATATTATCATAACCAAACTGTTGTTCCATGCTCATTTAAATATGTACGTAATATGAAAAGTAGGAAGGCTCGCTATTAAGTTATATAATAAGCATAAACTATTCGTTTATAACTGCTATTATTTGATGTTTTTTGACAGTATAATGCGGGGGGCGTTTAGGCGGCACCTGTACATGTTAGTTATCATGTCCATCTCGCTAAGGAAGAGCCACGTCACTCTCCATTGATATCACAGACAATAAGAGTCACTTATGACTGGATGACGGCATGGGAATACTTATTCCCGTGCCGTCATGTTCGCTCTGTTCCGTCTCTACTTATAACCGTCAAACCCAGGCAGGCGGTGCCCTTGAATCCGTTTGCCTGCCGAAAACCTACACTTGTTTGTAAATAGTATATCTACTCTAATCTACTCTAGTGATACTCCAGTGCACCAACGACACCTCGGAACACCGGTTGCACAATACTGTGTGTTGGGAACTTTAATTGGGCGACAGTCCGATAGAGGCTTCGCTCGATTGAAAATTAATTATTTTTACGCTGCCAGCGGTAGATTTAACAATATTGGTAACGAGATTGTATGTTCAGATTACGATTGCGTATTGTAAACAACAATTAAAACTCATCAAGTTAGGCAACGAAGAGTTGAACAATCTTACTGAATCATACGAAGAAGTAATAAATTAAATGCGTTGGACATGAAAAAATGTTTCCCTTTGAGCGACACTAACGACAACGTAAATTACGTAGAGGTTCTGAATAGAAATGAGAAAATGTAACAAAAGTTCAATGAACTTGAAGTCATTCATCATAATCGCGTAAACGCTATCCGATTCAACCGCAGCTATTCAATGGGATCGCAGCGCAGATCGACGACCTCTAAGGAAAAGGTAAAAACGATAAAAAAATCTCGTATAGCCACATTAATCATGAAAGGTTCTTTGAATACTTCTATTCAGAATTACATCGAAACACTTTCGTCGAAGAAATAATCGCTATCGTAAATCATGCATTAGTTTTGTATTCGAAATTGTTAGAAATATTTTCTGCAGTACGTCAGTTTTACGTATTAGAAATGAAGAAATTGCGATCGAATTGAGTAGGTAAAAGAACGGATATAGTACCTATAAGGATTAAGGAGTATAAGGTTTACATCTTTCTATATACAGACTTGTTAAAAATAAAACTTGAAGAAAGTTGAACTTATTAAGCGGCAATGTAACTGGTTGTAAATTTAAGACTTTACTAATACAGCTAAGAGTTTAATAATACAGCTTTCGACAGATACAACAACAATAACAAAAAAAACCGCCACCGAGGGTTCCGTACTATTTAGTATTTGTTGTTATAGCGGCGACAGAAATACATCATCTGTAGAAATTTCAACTGTCTAGCTATCACGGTTCATGAGATACAGCCTGGTGACAGACAGACAGACAGCCAGACGGACAGAGGAGTCTTAGTAATAGGGTCCGTTTTTAACCTTTGGGTACGGAACCCTAAAACTGGTCTTTTTGCTGCGCGTAAGTCCAGAATGCCACTGTCCTGACTCACAAGCCAATAGATTCGTGGTGAATACAAATGGCCCAAAATAAAACAAGCGACCCATTACGTGACTCATAAATGCAAGTAAGCATGACATTTTAAATATAGTAAGTAGCTTAATCCCTCGTGTTTTGTAATATGAAGAGAATCTTAAAGATGCAGAGACCTTGCTAGAATGAGCTTATTTGTCAAAGGCGAGATATAAAAGTCGGCAATAAGTTGATAAAAAGGCATGTCCACGTGAATCAATATATTTTTTTTACTGAGTACTTCTGGCCATGGGCATCTACATAATAAACCGATTGCACTTCTTAAACTGAACTTAAATATTTGGTCTATTATAATTAATCTTATTACTCATTTGTTTAATAGCGTTTATTAAATCATCATGATTTATTAAATGATGATGTATATTACAGGGTAATTCTGGGCATGGGCATAATACATAATAAAAACGATTGAACTTCAAATTGAACTATAATTAGTAACAATATTTTGGAATCACTTGTTTTGTGTCGTTTATAAAAGTTCAAAATGATTTAAGTCCTATATGACCAAAAATTAAAGATACTATTTGGGTGTTGTACTATTTGTACTACTCGTAACAGTAAGACTCGTAAATAGCCACCGCGGTGGCTCTTGTATTTGCAATGAGACCAATAAGGCTTTTAAATGTTTAGCTGAAAGTATGTACGATAGTACATTAAAAGTACTAATCGATTTCTAAGAGAATAAAGATGAATGTTTACTTCTTTTTATCTTAACCAGAGTAGTTCAAGATAGAACTACAACTTACATATTTATTTTGCACCCCAAAGGCAAGAAGCAACTTTTATGTTTATTGAAATTGAGATCATACTGTACAATGCAACAAAATCATTTCGAAACTTTTTTAATCTGATAAAGGATATTGTTTTTGATTTCAATGGACTGATAACCTCTGCCTTCAGTTTTTTAAATATTCCGTAATCATTTGGCAACAATACGGAGTGGAGAGGTGAACGACCTCGTTACGCGCAGTATTGTGCAAAAATTGACTCACAAACCTGCATTGTTCAAAATTTCGACGCTGTGAACTACTTTGTGCATTTGTGCAATGTACCTGTAACAAAAATACATATTAATGAGTAAAATGCTGAAATATCACCAACAAGGAAGAGTAATTAACGTGAAAACTCAATAAATTTAAATAATTATTTTAATATCTACAATACTTTGAGCTAAGTACTATTTTTGAGTCATGTTGAAGATTATTGCATCTATAAATCAGTAATTGCTGTATTTTCTTTACCTTTATGTTAGAAGTTATTAAATTAATTGTTTATTAAAAAAATTAAATAATTATCTAGAATCTACTGTAGAAATTTCCAACATATTTAAATAAAACTGATTGGATGACTAAGAGGAAAAAACATTTGAGTCTTAAACATGATAATTCCAAAACTTCGATTTTTCCTAACAGTAAACAAAATATTACCCAGAAACCTCAGTATAAGTAGTCAGTATAGTCAGATTATTCTTATCACATCTCATTGTTATTAAACAAAACAAAAACGCGGAATTTCATGAATGAAATCAAATGTTTGCGCTGAGCACGAAAACAAAACACTCATTCATGGTTGCATCATCTTCCTCGATCTTCAAATGTTTAATAGATCTGGCGATACGAGTATGGTGGAGGAAGTAATAAGCTAAACAGACATGAATCAAGAATATGAAAATAGCTTAGCCTGAATCCGAACTCCATACATATATTATATTTTATACATATGTTTAATTTTCACGACAGTTTTAGTTAATCGTCTTGCAATCCGTAATAAGATGACTCAGAATACGGCAAGCTAATTTTGTCAGTAGAGTCAAAATTTGTAAGGAAGATTCTTTCGGGCCTAAATATTTGAAATTTGCCTACATTTTATACTGATAACGCTGACTTGCCACAGTATAGTTAATGACTAAAGAACATTGTTTACACACGTTTAAACACTGAATAACATACTGTCCGTACTACATGAGGTAATGTTTGTAACGATACTCGCTATTTAAGCGGGCATTTAAGACTATTAGCGTCAATTTGCAATGCGTAAACTCTAGCTTCCTACCCAGTGGGCCATGCTTTGTAAACTTATACATAAGGCTGAGAGACTTGAGAGTAAAATCATATTTGTTCAGTTGCAAACATTCTCATCACTTTGCCAAAAGTAGTAGATACCATCAGCCGTAAAAGTGCATGGCGAATTTATCAGTGAATTCATTCATAATTTCTCCATGCAATATTGCAGCTCACTTGTACCTAAAATAAGGCAGAAAAAATCAAAGAAATATTTTCTAAGCTTTTTCTCTTCGTTGTGGCCAGACAAGAATGAATAAACAGGGTTAAGTCTTAATAGATGTTGAATAAAATCTCATGTGAGTGTGTGTGATAAAGAAGTCAAAACATCGCCGTAGTTCGTTATGACTACAATAACTTATAGAGATCCAAGATGAGTAATCCCACGACGTAAACTAAATGAATCCGAAAACATACAAGCCGAACAAGCCACCTAAATCACAACGGTCCACAATTTATAGTTAACAGAGGATCTATTTTCGCGCAAGGGCCGTCGCAACGTGACCAGAATTTCCTTATTCGCTGATGCAATCACTATAAATAGAAAAAATACCAAAGATACCTAAACATAACAATTGTTATCTCGACAGAGACGCAGTATACTTAGAACGACAGTAACATAGCTCAGAACACAGGAATTCTCTTTAGTCGTAAATAACGGAGAAAATGATTGCCCGTCTATACGAATCCAAATTAACCTATCGTCTAAGGCGAAGGACTCTGAACGAATTTTAAGTCATCTTTTTGCATTTTATTCAAGAACGAGATTTTCGTCTGCTCTACAGCACAAACGAGGTTTAAACCTACGATTTTTGGCCACCACACACATATGAAAGGTTAATGCAAGATAGTTGTGTTGTGCCCTTGTAGCATATATTGTCACTGGTATTTTACGAACTGCTCCTGCAAGTACCTTTGTTTGAAGATGGATAACTGTATAAATCGACTCTTTTAGTGGCGTAACGGAGGATTCCAAATAACTGTTTACCAAGTGCGATACAATCTGCATCACTTACTATACTTTTACTTCCAATCATTTTGTCTGCCGGAACAGAATGCTTTTCAATTGTTTCTGGTACGTTTTGCAATGATTGAAATGATTTTGCTGTCAAATATGCACCGCGGGTCATTATTAAAGTTACTACGAGTACAGTTAGCGTTAAATGAATAGAAACTGCCGAGAAGGCCAAATAATTATATCGCAACACACCTCTGTTACCATAGGAATAAGGATGCCGACGATCTTGTAAAGTGCGGGAGAAAATGTCGAAAAATAGAATGTAGACCCGAAAATAGTAGTTGAAGAAGCAAACGAGGTTAACGCCAGGACTAAAAACAGAAAGAGACTGGGTAATCGCTATTTATCCTTAACCGTTAATCAGTAGGGACGAATAGGCCTGTGAGAGTTTTTAATTCAAACGTACTCTGTTATTCATAAAAACCTAATACTAATTTAAAGTTCTTTGTCAAGTCACTTATCTAAGACACTATTCATGTCAGCTTAATGCATCCAATTCTCACTATTGTGCGACTATCCCAGTAATTAATGTGGAGTTGTTGAGTAAACAAATATACGTTGAGTTGTCAGCGAGTAGGTATTCGGCCTGTGAGAGCTGCGCATGCGACTGCAAGTCACCGTGCACAAAAGAATTGTTTAATGGGCACGATTTTGGACGATCAACTTTGGACAGGAAAGGTACAAGTCATGAGCGGCGAAATACTGCAATAGGTATTAGCTTAAAAACAATAGTTTAAAAAAGCAAAGCCAAAGGCTGTTCATAGCTATTCAACGCGGGGATGCCGCAAGTGTTATGGGCGCCGTTGCATCGGATGCGACCAAGAGTATTTTTTCTTTAGTTGTAGGGGTTTTTTTGCCAAAATGTGTATGTTTGATATTAATGAAAGGTAGACACAGCTACACATTTATTTTTATTAATAAAAAGTATTTCACGGATATTTAGGTAAGTAAAAAATAAGATAGGTATGTATCAGACAACTACCGATAAACAGAAACAGTATCGATTTAAAAGTCCGATAGTGAACCTATATTTGGCTATGATCGAATACTGTTATCATTATCACGTTCAATTGCCATATCAGTAATTGAATTAGGTAGGTATATTGTAATTTTACGTGTGATAAAGATTTACAGATTTTACCAGTAATTCTCGACGTCGCACCAAAAATTTTATTATATTTCTCAAGCTTCATTCTTCAGATATAAAAACCAGGTAGTCCTTTAACCTACTAGGCAACTCATCGCATGTTTAAAGTGGGTAGCAAAAACTTTAACTCAAACAGGTCTATCCCTACTTTTCCCCCTAGTCTTCATGGGGCGCGCGGCTTGCCGCCATTGCTCATTATACGATTTATACGAGAATACGACACGTAAGCTGTGGGATTATTCGTTTCGTATTCGTTGTGCAATATATTTGTTATTAAAATTGTTCATCATCCTGGAGGTTAGTCGAGAACTAACACGAAGGAATAAATCATCCTGGGGGTTGGTCGAGAATCAACACGAAGGAATAAATCATCCTGGGGGTTGGTCGTGAACCAACACGAAGGAAAAAATTATCTTGGGGGTTGGTCGTGAACCAACACGATGGAAAGTCTGTTCGCACTTCGAACACCGATTGCGCCCGGGGTTTGGTCGTGAACCAACCAAAGGTTTAATTTAGATCGGACAGCGCGCAACGAAACAAAGGGCCCTAAATAATCATATTGTGTTGTGTTAAAGAGACGAGGGAGGCTTTCTTTTTATTTGGTTTTAGATGGCCCAACAGAAGAAACTCAAGCAAAATTGCCGAGTGATAATAGATTTTTCAGATCCTGAAGAAAAATCAGATACTTACTTAAGTGTAACTATTTTAACTATTTTTGTAAAAAACTTACACTTTGTGATCAAATACCTTGCACTTACTTAGTACCGCGCGGGCCGTGAGTCCACGACTGGTAACTATAAACCTGGGGGGCGGCCTAGAGTCGTCACGAAGATAGAACTTGCTTGGGGTTGGCCGTGAGTCAACACGATAGCAATGCATAACACAATTTAATAAATCTATAGCGGTTCTCGATCAAAACCACGCACATTTTAAAACACCAAGTTCAAGTTTTTCTATGTGCAATAAAGAATTATCTTTTAAGTTCAAGTTCAAATATACTTTATTCATGTATAGGCCTATCTATGTAATCTAAAACCTTACGGGTTTTATTTTGAAAAACATTCGAAGACTACCCTCGAATTAAAAATATTTCTTTTAAATTTTTTCACCAGCGCTCCACGGTTCATTTTTGATTTGTGCGTGTCAGAGACACGTCGGTCTAGCTGCCGAAACGTTCGGCACAAGACTACATTGCCTTTTAAAATAAATCCTTACATATAAAATATATTTCGATTTTTAATATCCAATTATATGTGACAATAAATTTTACTCACACCTAACCCATAGTACGGTACTTTTATCCGCCCAGAGGTTGAATTTGAATAAACACGAGACTACCTCGTAAATTTATAATTGAAACAATACAATAGTACCTATATTGTTTTTATATTACCCACATAAGTATAACTTGTCTCTAAAATTGGGAATTGCTAAATAGGTGTACCTACATCACGTCACGTGATGTGAATCTGATCGAAATTCCTAAACTTAAGCTGGATAAAATCTCTTTTACCACAAATGAAATGGAATAAACTAAGTGGTAATACCCTGCTCAATGCATATATTTTGGTGACGATTTTTGAATGTTTATATATGCATATAACCATACAAATTATTGGGATACGTACGCTAATATTGTTATGGGATATATAAAAATATAAATATATTTATAATACCGTGATCGCTTAAAGGCATAGGCGATGTCAGTATCTAAGTACCTTGTGTCTGTTTAAAAATATGATTTTACTTTTTTAAGTGATATTGAATAATTAAATAATTTGAATCGTCCAATTGTAACAAAGACACCTAACTGAATTGAATTACAGGAAAATGGGTTTATTCATCATTATCTATCTAATAAACCCAATGAAACAATTTGTGAGTACTGAATATAAAAGAAAGAAAGAAAGAAAGAAAATAACTTTATTTTGCATGAAATATGGTACAAAAGGTGGTCAGACAATATTATACATAAGTAACACATATTTCACCAGCATCTGGCATGCAAAAAACTAAACTTACAACGAAAGCTAAGAAACAAACGCAAACACGTTTTACGCTTATTTCTTTATAAATACAAGTTCATGCCGAAGCCTGACAAAGTGACCATTAGAGTACCATCTAACTGAGTTAATGATAAAGCGGTTTCGGTACAATTTGGCTAAATACACACACGAATATATTTGTTCGCATCTCTCACAGATATTTAATATTTATTTTTATGGTCGTAAATAATGGGTAACTAGGTAAATACCTATTAACCTGTATCAAAACTACAAAACGATTACCTTCCGATTATCTTTTAAAGGATTTTAATTTTATTAATAAATGATTGCATTGCATTGTATTGATCACCCTCAGATTATGCACATAAAAATATAAATACATAATTAAGAAGCTAATAGAAACCGTAAAAAATCAATAAATGACTAATGCACCTATGGTTCAACTCTCATGTGTCGGTCGCGATACTCTTTCAGCCATCATCAATACGATGTTACCATGCAATACGTTTTTGCCAAGTTTAAAATATATGTGCCTTGATATTATAAGTTTAGTAACTGTAGTTGGTGGGGACCCACCACTTGCAATACCGCTATGTCATTAATATAGCACATTCATGACATAAGTCATGGATTAAAATATTAAGATGAATCCACTTAATATAATATTTGTTTTCTGAACTCAACAATACAACCATAGTAGCAATACAGCAAAGGCAATTTTTATTATTATTCCGGCTTTAATGTTTACATTTTAAAAATATACAACATTACGTCGCACAGTCTTTCGTTCCTTGCAGAGCGAATACTTGAATGGAGGGCATAAGTTTTTAGATTTTCTGTGGATTGATATTCATTTCATTTCATTGATTGCGTGGTTGATTGCTGTGCTTGTCCCGTTCGCGTTGCGAGAATAGAAGCCGCTACACCATTATTTGTGAAAATATGGTCAATCGCGCCTTGCGGTCAATAATAGTAATTTAAATAAAATAAAAAAGGTTCATATCATTTATATATTCTATTTAAAGGTACTCGTCACATGCAGCTATTTATAAATATATACTAAATTAATTCCTAATGATGTTTGTTAAACGCTGATTTTACCTACTCAGGTTTAACTGGATATTATTATGCATTTTAATAGCTCGAATATATGTACATTAGGTACGTACATATAATTAAATGATAAATAAATATTCTGTTACCATTAATGGACCTTGGACCATTCATTATATGTAATATGAGCGCAATAATAAACATTTGAGTTTGAGTAAATTACAATCTTATTTGAAAGATTACTTCGAAAGCTGAGTAGACTGCTAGTCTTATAAATTATTTTTGTTTAGAATACCTTTGGTGATGCCACACATATGACATGCTTTATGCTTAATAACTGAACAGAAAGCATAATTTATGCACGTCCATATATTTTTTAGATTTCAGGAACGTGGTGGATTTTTTAATTTGATAAAAATCAAAATATAAACGATGTTAGACATGTTTCGAGCAAATATATATTTTTTTTATTAAGTTGAAGCTCTCGAAAACGCGCTAGGCCGCGTGAGTCTTTGTCCATTGCACGTCGGGTCACTATTCGTTGATCAGGAGCTGCTGTAAGCCGATTTGCGCGTGCACGCGCCTAATAACTGAATTTTCTCATTGTCGTCGTCTGCTCAGAGATCATCGTAAACAGGATGAGTCGGCGTGAGACAGACATCACACGGCCTACGCGTCATAAGCGTCAAGACGCGGGGAAAGACATCACAGCCACAGCGTATCCCACCCTGTCTGGAGGTAACGCTGGGTTGTATCGTTAGCCTAAATTACGTCTTATCTTCGTAGATAATTACACTTAGACGAGCCTGAATCTTGTCATCAATAGTGTACTGTTCTGAGCGTTCAAAAATTCCGTATCGCGGACAAGCACTGCCAGTGAATTTTAATACATTTCACAAAAGGACATATGTCTTATGAGTTTACTCGTATTAAACTTTTTCAAATCGAATTAAACTTAATGCAAAGTTGACCACTAATTGTATGGAATCTTAGTCAACTAGGTTTTATGAAGAACAAATTAGATTTTGTTTAAATATCCTAATACTTGAAAGTATATATATATATATATATATACAACCTGGCTATACCTAATATATGTATACCTTTTTGAACCTGCATTGCTAAACTTTCCCGTGCTTCTTAACAATGCCTTATAACTCAATTGGAACAGTAAACTTGTGTATAACATACACATATGTACATGGTAGATAATTATTCATACAAATATGTTTTCAGAAATAAATATGCTATGATAATATTGATAATGGGAAAGAATGCAGCAAAACTTTCAACTCTTAACATCTACCTGGTTTTTATATCTGAAGAATGAAGCTTGAGAAATATAATACATGATCAAACGAACTTCAAAGTGAAGTTCGATCAGTATTATATGAGTAAGCTTCATTCGAAGATATAACTACCCTCCCTCCCCTATACCCGAAAAGAAAGTTTTGCTTTAGAAAGTAGTCTCTAAAAATAATGAGCAATGGCGGCAAGCCGCGCGCCCCATGAAGACTAGGGGGAAAAGTAGGGATAGACCTGTTTGAGTTAAAGTTTTTGCTACCCACTTTAAACATGCGATGAGTTGCCTAGTAGGTTAAAGGACTACCTGGTTTTTATATCTTCGAATGAAGCTTACTCATATAATACTGATCGAACTTCACTTTGAAGTTCGTTTGATCATGTATTGGACGTGTTTTTGTCGCTTAGAAATATATAATAGGAGAGGGTTTGTCAGTTATTATGGTTGACTATGGTGACGCATGCTTGTTAATATTTTTTATTAAGCTCAGTAAAAATCAAGTCATAAACTATATTGAATACCAAACTTCTACTAGGAAACTAGTGCCCGACAACCTCACCAATTGCCTAAAGGGTAGGTATGCGACTAATTGACTACTTATGTAGTTAGTAAGGTAAGGATAGGAACTCCTATAGCGTCTTCCACGGACAATTCGCATAGCTTGCACCACACGATACACTTCTCGATACCGCACGTTACGAAACCCCGCGATACGATCGCAGTTCCGATGACTTTGCTCTTCAATTGGATAATAATACAACGCTTACGTAAACAAATTTTGTCGAACTTTCTTCGAACCAGATCTCACTGCGGTGCTCCAAATATTCTTGACATTCTACTGGTTCCTTATCAGGTTATATTTCTATGGGGCTAGCTGACGGACCATTATTTGCAAGCAAACATACACACATCAAAATCGTCTTTCTCAGTTTCACTTAAATATTTCAGACATTTTTGGCTAAGATGCGAGTCTACTTAGTAAATCATATATGTAATAGCATTTTTCATAGCGAAGTCTTTTATGTGGTTTTTAACTCATTAATATGGGGCCATTAAAAATGCCCCGGAGACTTGCAGCGAGTCGACATGCCTTTTCTGTGGTGATGTGTGTTTAACAAGCCGTATTATGTTTGTTAGGCAATTGTTTGTGTTCACTTGTCTCACAACTAAATGATTGATTTGTTTTTATTAATCACGTCACGAAACTGACACATATTGTATGTGTCATGTTCAATGTTACACGCATTTATATTGGACAAAACGACTTATTTATTTTGTACAATTACCTCTAATTGACGGTGTGGTAACGTTATTACAATTTCTTAAACACGTATTTATTTAATTTGTGGGCCGATAAAGGGTTCAGTATGCAAATCGACCTGTAACGTAATACGGTTACGATATGAACGAGTATAGGTTAAAACCGCTACTGCACTTTCTCTTACTTCCCTGACAAATTGTCATTAGTTTAATCGCGCTTCATAAAGTGTGTTTATCATCTAAACTACATGTTTTTCCTTCCTTGTCTTTAATTTTCCTAAAATAATTTGCAGTTTTAAAAAGTCGTTCGAAAACTGTTAAAATTATGATAGCACGAACGATATATCATTTGAGGATAGGATTCGCTTCACTTTTCTCAGAAAAAAAAAAACAGGTAAGTAACTCATTAGAATCAAACTTGTCTTAAGGGTCTTGGAGTAGGGCCAGTTCATTCAATTTGTTTGGCATGTCGCGCGGGATTCGCGGATCAGTTTTGACACTTTCTACGCGAACTATTCGTTGTTTCTGCAATTCTGCATGTATTAGAAGTATTAGAAGTGCCACGCTCGCGCACAGGGGCCGGTCGTGAGTCACGCAGACGATACACGTTAATTGTTACATTCGCATGCCCGATGCGGGGTGATCGCTCGGAGATCACACGTTGCTTCGGTTTCTTTGATGTCGACGATGATAAAAGCGCGAATCTGTTGCATGCATTATTGTTATTTTGTCGCAGGGGCTTTCATCTTAATAATAAGCTTGGTACATGCTGACATGTTTGCAAACTGCAGTTTACAATGTTAAAAAAGTCAGTTTCAACATGCATGAATGTAATTATTCTCGAATTAATGATATACTTTCACAAATACACATCTTTGTTGTTTAGAGCACCATTTTTTAACGGTTATATTCTTAGTTGTGTAGCTTCAAACACCGCTCTACCAATACTATAAGATAATTGTAAACACATTAAGCTTTACATACACGTAAGAATATATTATTAAACGAATTTTACTGTTTACATAACACCAGTGACTGAAGGTTGTGACGTAAGAGAATTAATGGACAGTGGATCGTTATTGACAATGCTATCTACCTCAGCAGGCCCGAGTAATGTGCTCCTTCTGATTATTAATGCTCTGTGATAAACCACGTGGATGATGCCAAAGGTTATTTTGATAGTGGAGGGTTACGTGTAATATTATAAATATACTGACGTCTGAAAGCATAAATCTTAAACGTCCAAAGATATTGCCATGCAAAATGAATTCGTATCCAGGTGATATACGTTATGTTTTTCTATACCAAAAAATCGGTCGTCAACATGTAATTAATTTCTGTTTTGATATACACTACTGTTCGGATAAAACTAAATGATAGCAATGAAAGTTTTATTGTTTTCGCTATTTAAGATTTCAATGTCATCTCATAAATTCATAATGTAGTTTAATTTTCGACATTTGCCAGAAAGAAACTACGATAATCGTAATACCAGTGTAATGACGTTTCTTTGAAATTTGGCAAAATATTGGATTTTTCTATAGAGTGAAGGGACTGAAATGTACTACCTAAATTACCTAATATACAATAACGTAACACTTGCTCCCATCCTGTTAAATAAAAAGTCCTATAACATTGTATACAACATTTACCTTTATCTCATCTCAACATCCACTAAACCAGGGGGCCGATTTTTGAATTTCGAGCGCTCGATTTCGTTACTCGAAAATCTGTGGAAACGGCGAATTGATATTTTTGAAATACGAGCAATAGAAATTGGGAATCTAGTGGTATTGATCACTCGTTTTCAATTCTATTAGTAGAATTTAAATGCCTAGTAGTGGAGATGTGAATCACAATCACATGAAATCGAGCGCTCGAAATTCAAAAATCGGCCCCCTGGGTCGACAAACTGCGAGTTGTAAGCGTATTTTTTTTAAAATACATTTGCGACTTTCTTCACCAAGAAAATTATAAAATCAAACCAAATAATCTATGGCTGTTAGATGTTCATGTACATAACTGATGAATTGATGATTATTTAAAACTGGTTCTTTTGCTCTAAAGTTTGCTAACCCCTGCACTAAACGTTTCGTTGCAGCCTCAAGCCGCAGCAAACGACCCGCGCACGATTTTAGGTCAAGGCAGCGCCAGGGATCGCACATCATTACAAATTGCGCGAGTGATACGAAACAAAGGTTACCCTAATGCCACCATGACATATTCTCGGTAAGATGGGCCCGCTTTTGTAATAAATGAGGGACAAGTTCACGCTTTGTTAATGTCAGAGACTTGTATTTATGGACATGATCTATTTATAAGTATGCAAAGTTTATAAGCGGTTGCGAATTGCGAAGATAATTGAGAGGCAGAAATGAAGATCTATTAAAGGATGTCTCGTGTGACAATTGTCTAGAGACTAGAGCATTAATTAACTACGGGAATGGTGGTATGCTCAAATACATCAGTTAAAGATACAGCTGTCATTTTAACTGCAAAAATGCTAAAGAACACATCAAATGTTGATAAGATGAGGTAGCAATAATATAGAAGGCGCTTGCAGTCGTAAGTCCGGCAAGTCAGGTAGCCGCATATAAAACTACTTCGTGTTTTTTATTTTAAGGAGATGCAACACAAATATTTCGGGACATAAAAGTGAGTTCTTTATTAAGCCGATAATATACTGAAGAATGGTTTGACACAACAACTTAAAAGCTCCTTATATATTTAGTAAGATAACCTTTCAGTACATATCTATCATTAGTTTCTACATATTTAGGTTCTACTTATAGTTACACATAGGTTAAATTTACAAAGTTCAACATATTCTAAACAATCTAGGTCGTAGCGTAGCGCGATAGCTTAGATCTACATCAAAGCCCTAAAATTACGATGCCGCCAGCGTCAGCATTTTAATGCTAGATTTGGCTTGATTGCTAGTTTTCGCAATGCTAAACCTTGCATGTAATAAACCTCAGTCTGAGCAATCAGTCGCTTAGATTGCTGGATAATAGTGGTCGTGGGAATAATAATTGAAAACTATGGGAATGGTCAGTGTAGCTATTAAAAACGACGACTGAACGGACAGCACATAGAAAGATCTTTGTTTTGGAAACGACTATTCTTAACCACAGGTCAGGATCAAATTGGCCTTTCAACGCTTTATTTTATGAATTGCCCTTTAGTCGTGAGATCGGATTTACGGTAGCGTTGGAAAACTTGAATGGAAACGATAATATTGATTCTAGGAAGATTTGTTGACAGGAAAGAACAATAGTGCGTCGTTAGACGGCATCGTGGTTTCACACAAAATATTGACCTACATGGTTCTTGGAGTGATGAATGGCTGTTACAATTGAAATGTAAAGAACCAATTTAATCTGCGATAATGTTTGTACCCAATGAATTAGGTAATTTTACAAAACACAACCTCTGAAGTTTATTTTTTTTTAGTTATCTCCGAAGACATGATAGCCCACCGCTGTTTTTATCGAGGTTGAATAGGGATTTCAATATTTTTGTCATTATTTACCATAGTTATTTTACTAGGTATGAGCATCGAAAGTCAAATTCAGAGTATTTAATCTTGTATAGACATCTCTTCGTCTTCTTTACATTTAGCAAAGAGGATATAATATTATAGAGCGGTACTGTCATAGTAGATTTTGTAACCACAGTAAATTCACTGCCATCTATCGACATACCTTAAAACTAAAAATGAAAATTTATAAAAATACGATAAAATGTATTTAAGTATGGATAAATGATTTTTTTTATTTGCATTAATTATTTTTATGATTTTGACCCATGTTCTTTCACTGATATGCGTTTAAATTGTTTAATAACAAACGAAACCGTCTACGCCATCTATATTACGACAGTAGGCCAAAGCTAGTAGCGCCCTCTGATCGAGAATCAAATTTTCTTGATTTTCGAGGCACGTTTTTTCCTTAGACTGTATCCATCTATTACGGAGTCTATCTATCTTTGCATGTAGGTACTTAAGGTGAAAACCTATATTTATCAGGTAAAGATGCCTAGGTGTTTCTGTTCCCGTCAATTAAAGCAAGCTGTTTACTGGGCGCTTTTGGACTCGATTCAATGCTAACTGGTTGCAGTCCAAATATTTACGTAGCCGGTGTTGGAGGATGTTTGCAAACTCCCGTATTTCGGTTTCGGGAAACATCGTCTTCTGATTGAGGGCACATTTAAATAGAGTCAATGAGGAATTCAGGAACGAAATTGATATGTGCACTTTTTACAAATAAACGTATCGAGAATTTATCACAAGATATTAAAAATAACTAAGTTATCATAATATGGAGTCATACATAGCAAAAAAAAAAAAAAACGATAAATAATATCTGTGCTATTAATTATTATGCTCTACGTTTTAACTAGATCATCAGACTTGTTTGAAAATAATTTTACTAATACGCAATAATTGCGGAAAAAATCTTATACGTCATTATAACAACAGGATACAAACGATGATTCACAGACAATGCTATATTCAGACAAAAGTATCCGTACGTTTTTACCCCACTGACGGTGTCCCTGCTATTTTAAAACGCACCGATCCATGGGAACGCGACAACAGGTGATGCAGCATGTGCAGTCACGGTGCTCGAGCACATAGGGTTCTACTACTTGCATACCGTAACACAAGCGATAAGAACCTTTATATCAATGCAGTAAGAACTGCAACGTATCGATAGTGTGTCGATTCGTACAGACCGTTATCGTAAAGAGCCTAAGCGTGTACAGTTTGAAATTTACATACGTGCTTAAAGCGGGTAAAAGGAAGAACTGAGACGGGCCAGTCAGTAGGGTGTGCGGCGAACTGTGTCGTCAGGGAAGGTTGTGCTAAGGCATGCTGAATGCGGGCGGAGATATTTTCGCTTCGATGTTATATGAAGGGTTATCGTAGTAAATTACAATTGGAACCCCTGTGACCTTTATATTTTATGCTCAACAGTACCACTATACCTACATTTGTATAAGATTCAGAATATAATCATAAACTTTGATGTACCGTATAACGGAAGCTACCCCTTAGAGAGTTATCCCCTAAAAAGTTACCCCACGTCATTCCATGTGTCGCGATCAAGCTATTAAGGATGACAGTCGATGTGATGAATGAGAAATATTGAAGCTAAATCTAATAACAAGATAGAATAAGATATAAAACAATATATCCCCGTTTATAAAACGATTAATTTTTGTTACCTACAAAATACGCTTTAATTTTTTAAAGGAAAAATAATATAGTAAACGAGTATCATAAAAATAAGTTTGTGAGTATTTTAAAGCCTAATTATGTACAGTTACATACACTACTTTATCTACATCCATATCATAAGCTTCAATAAAAAGTAATTTTATACTTACAAACTAATAATGTCAAATGGCGGTAATGCAAACTTTTTCGCTCATGTCACGCATCCGTTGTTTTTTTTTCAATTCAGAGATAAACTAGTCTGCGAACAATTGCAGTGGGCCTGCAATTGTTTGCAACTGACACTTCATTTCGAATAAAACGTCATCTCGACTGATATTAAAGGCTGACCAGGAATATATGATCACGCGCCATGTTGCGGAATTTCATTGGAACTAATTTTTTCATACTATACTGAACTGTCACCCTATACATGAGAATAACAGCGCCCTCTTGACAATGATCATATATTACTGGTCAGGCTTTAGAATAGAGGCCAAATCAAATTTCTTTGTTTCTCAGAGATGTTCTAAATTTGAATGTAAGTAATTAAGGCATCGGTTAACGATAACGTAAAGTTAAAATTACGATGCACCCACAGATACAGGTTTGTTAATATATTAGGCTGTTAGCTTATCGGTTCTGAATATAATATTATAGAGAGGTTATGATGTGGATGTAGATAAAACGTTTAATGCCCTCATTTATTACAGGGTGTTAACAAAATGACCAATCTTTAATAAAGAAGCACTTTTTTTAAAGTTACATGATTTTATAATACACGTGTCTATCTGAAACATCGGGAGCAAAAAAATGGTTTAATATATTATAAATAAAAGCACTAATTAGTAATATTGCAAACTAATATATGAAAATTTCATTGCCGTTAAAATATTGACTTAAAGACCAACCAAGAGCCACAACACTGCCATTGGAAACCAACATAAACAATCAAACATGCGTCGCACTTAGTAGATGTCTAGACCTAATCGCATTACCAATGATGAGCTCACGCGTGTACAATGAAATCACCAATTAAATCATAATACAATCACGTCCTGCAGTAATTAGTTTGTATAAGCAAATATCGGAATGCGGTAAACAGCGGGAGTATGCTTGCCGCATTGTGGGCAGAACTGATTATACAATGCAGTTTTGATTAATGGTTGCGTGAAATGTACTTACGGTAAATAATAATTCTTAAATAGGCATTATATTATATACCATCAGCCACCGAACCATGGCCTGAAGTCAACGCATCAAACACGTTGCGACTGTCGTTAAACTAAATTGTCAATTGTCATAACAATGTAGTTAAGGTATTTGCAGATCATGTTTGTAGTGGAGGCCATGTGTGATAAGGCATGCACTGTCCATACATTTCTGTGTAAATTATATGTGTGGAAGCAGAAGCACTTTTGTGATTGCGCTACACAATGCGCCATAAACGTATAATGGTCGATTTTGAAATACGCGCGAGTAATTTTCGTTTTTAGTGCAATATTCAGCTTGCTCGTGAGAATCCAAAACAAAACATGGCTAGACGCATCAGGGGAGCGGTGCTGATCTCCACCCTCGCGCACAATGCACAATACGCATGCGCTATACCGGTGCATAATAACGACAAGCGGAACAGAAATGGCGTAAAGACCAAAGAGTAAAAACAGGGTGATATTGGAATCGTCTTTCCTAATTCTATTAACGACTGCCAACTAGAGGTATTAACATAAAAAACAAAGATTTTTAATAGGTACAACTATAGCATAAAATATTTTACCAATAATTGTATTATTTGTGACATGATAGGTCATGTATGTAATCTATTTAAGATTACTTATATATGTAAAACTATTGGACCGCGAGCCAGGCGCAAATTTCGTCAGTCATCACCTCATCGTCAGTCTATACGAATTTTCGCCCGGGAGGCGATTGGTCATGGAAATCTGTTCCTGGCCCGCGGTCTATATACATATCTTTTTTATATTTCGTAATAATTAGGATATCAATATTGAAGCTACAAACTATCCATGATAGTTTGTAGCTTCAATATTGCTATCCTTTACTATTCTTCATAATAACATTTTTTTAATTTCTGACCTCGTTTCAAGTGTCGCCCTGTATAACAAGCGCGTACGCTCCTTAAAAACCAGGGCACCAGAATATTTTATTCCACTTTTTATTTTCAACAAAAGCCGTTGCACAAAACAATTGACCCACGAATCGCCCCTGTTCCACTGTCTTTGTCATTCGCAGCGTGTGCGAGGGGGTCGACTGCAGTGTCTGTTGTGGAACGATTGAATAAGAGGCTGGGTTACGCTTTATGGTCTACAACAAAGAGGTGACGAAATTAATCATCGCTGGTCGAAGTGTCATTTCTACTTTGCGTTATATTTTTGGCAACATCAAAATCAGTCAATTTATTTGGGTCAGTTAGACGTAACATTTACAATGTTTATTATTTGACCTAACATATTGTTCACTAATTAATATGCTCAAGTTAAATATATGGCTCATCCTCGATTACAAAATTTCATTTTACAATTTGAAAACCAACCTTATGCAAAACTTATGTCTGTCTTTTTAAGGAGTAATTGGTTTTATTTATATATAACATGAATAAGCAAAATCGATGACTGAAGCATAAAATTCTGGAAAATGCAATTGCACTCTAATATTAAATTGTTTAACTGCTTCCCAGTTCATTGATTTCGTATTTCATTCATTCAAAATGCAGCTCATTCTTACGGAACGAACCGCTCACACATAATCTGCAAAATCACATTTTCCGCACACTAATAAACACATCAGTTGCACATATAGCACACGCTGCACACACGTGCCTGGCACTGGCACGCGTTGCGACCCTTTGGTCCTCTGGCCCTCCGGCCTCTAAAAGGGGAAGGGGGCCTCCTGGGTTGTTATTGTGTACAGACACTGGAGGTACGATTATGTAATCTCTGATCGATAGATGGCAGATTAGAAGTGATTGTAAAGATTGATATGGCTTTATGTAGAGTCGCGGTCATTTACATAAAAAATACATAGATAGACAGTAATTTTAAAATGATGTCTGCCACCGCTCAAAATATAGAATAAATGCTTCTGTTTAAATTATTAATTTTCTTCTATCATATCACTATGGATGGTGCTTAAGTACGTAGCTTTAGGTTATATTCAGTCTAAAATAGATACGTTCTCTTGCAACTTTGGGATTACCATTTAGAAAACAGGCAAAAAAAATTAATAATAGTCTAGTACTTATTACGTAAACCTTGTGCTTATTGAGTACTTATCTAGAAGATTATATTTGATTTATTTATTTATTGGATAAAGGTAAGCATTTGACCACAATCTCACCTATGGTAAGTGCCGATGCATTCTATGATGGAACATGCTTTATAAAAAAGGGATGGATAATTCCGAAGACAAAATTACCATTTTTAACATTTATTTGGGGTAAACAAATCAACAAGTTATTGTATAATATTACAATAAAGATTCTATGATTTACGCTCATCCCCGCCGACAGTTCTGAAATGCCGGATTTATAAAATCACATTACAAGCCCGTAAAGGGCCCAGGCGGACGTTGCCACGTTATAAATTTTCCTTCGCCATTGTACTGTAATAGGCAATAAATTGACACCCTGTATGGCTAGGATAGGCAACCCTTTATTTAAATCCTATTTCTAAACTCTCCATTTATTCTAAAAGGGCGTATCTATACAGGCGTATGTATATAGGAGACCAATATTTTAATACCTTCTTTGCCCTGACAGGGATTCCTCCATGCCTCTGTAGATTTTGTAAGGGAAAAATTTTGCACGCTCGTAACTCATTCGATTACACGACAAATTTTGAACCTTATTGCATTTGCTTACAGTCTAAACTATCATACATTTACATTTAGCTTTGTGAATGTTACTTTTTAACGTGCATAAAAGAGAGATGCAGTTTTAATATGGAATAACGGACGATGCGATTTATTGCAAGTATTGCAACGCGAGGGGCAGGGGGAAATGTTCGATTTGCTTTTGAATTAGCATAACAATCGAAATCCATCTTTGAAAAAGGGGTGAGCACTCGATTGTGAATTTTATTGATTTCTTTTTGCAATATTTTTAAATGCACCTGACGCATCCAATCATAAATTCGCTTGACTAAAATTAGTTGTCTAGCCCTCAATGCATTGTGTAGGTTTTTTTTTAAAGTAGGTAGTTGTTGTCGTTGTTCAGGGTTCGATTCCCCGCTGAACACGCTGACCACGCTAATCGGTGCACAGTGCGCCGGCGCAGCGGAAGCGTGATCCGCATGCAATTAAACCGCATCCTGTGCTAACTGTATCTATGCTACTGTTATTGTAGCTGTCTTCAAAACTTGTGTACGGTCAAAAACGATTGAATAATTATTTTCTATATAGCCTGTGTCCCCTAGGCTATATAGAAATTAAAAGATTATAGGTGTGTTAATTGCTCTAGATTTGACTGCAGTATAGATAGTGAGGCATGCTAAACTATTAACAATTTTTATTGTGTAAGATGATGCATTATTATGTGAAAGAAAAATAATTATCTCAGTTTACGTCTCACTTTATTTACTGTTTTTGATGACCAGGTTGTAGTATGATTAAGGAAAATTTAAGTAAAATACTTTCTTGAGATATTGAGCTCCATAGATTTTCCCGCCAATTTTCAAATAGAGTACCTACACTTGATTTTCAATTTCACACAACCTATTATTCTAAATAATATAAATACCATGTTTGAGCCACTTTAAAATCGAGGTAAGTGTAGAAATGCTGTAGATTCTTTGGGTCAGTGAGCAATGGCAATGGCCCTAATCGACTTCAATAGTCGTCAGTGGCGCGGTTGCAGCTCAAATATTTATTATACTTTGACAAGTGGGTCTTTGGCTCTTTTACTGATATTTCCTTAAGAACCTTACAAACTGGGTACTAAAATTTTAAGCTACCTTTGACAATTATATGATTCAAACATGGTCAAATGACTATAATAACTGTATTTTAATCAAACTCCCTAATAGCCTTTGATCTGAGTACTAGCATTTACCTAGCAACCTTGAAAGTGATATGATATGTAACATAGATATGATCAAATAATGTGACATATCATTTGGTAATAACGTAAGGTTGCGCTCCAGTAATCACGAGGTTAGATCGATATAGCTTAGTCTATGTCTACTATAGAAAGTTATCGAATACCTTATCGGATCGGACATAAACAGACAGTGAGTCAGATCAAGCAAGTGCCAACAATGTCGTGTGACGTAGTGCTGCTGCGGTTAATGTTGACTAACTGTTATATGTACCTTAAACCTCAACTCTTACATATAGGTAACTCGTTATCCAAATCGAGTCATTGTTGTTGACATTTTTTACCAGTGAAATTGTAAGGTAACATACCAATATCCATTGTATGACTTAGATAACCGCAAAACCTTAAATTTAGACGATGTAAACAGAACTGGAAGATTTGTTGAATCATATATAACACTGTCATTATTTCTACGTGCATGTTTAGTCGTAGCTCAAACACTGTAGTACTACGAGTGAAGATAACGAAAGATAAACAATTCGCTATTAATGAAAACAAGAGATGAGCGCTGTTTCGTAACTCTGTTTAGTAAAGGTGACGTCAAACAAATGTAACTGATTATTTCGTGGAAAATTTACCTTGACAATAATGCTTTATACTTGCTTAAATTATTCTTCTGGGTGTCAAAATTAGTCGCCAATTGTTGTACTACTAATGAACCAACACGTTAATTATGTGCAATTTTTATAATTGATTTAGGTCTAGGTACTTCTACCTACTTTATTGTATTTATGCACTGCCAAATCCTTATATTGCCAGAAGTACATACTCACAGTTACGTTATTTTTGAAGATATATTTTACATATATGTGCAAAAAGTTCTACGAACTAATATTTCTATATGCAAATTATTGTAAAATGCTTACAATTACAATTTATTTATCAGTATTGACAAACATCGTATAAGGTACCTATATACGACAAAAATTAACGGCACATAATCATATTTGGATTTCCAAAGTGCATATATGCACAGATGACAATTTTTTTTTCTCAAAACAAGTCGCAAAGCGCTGATAAAAATGATTGATATGTTGTTATAAAAAGTAGATCATCTCACACACTTAAATTGTCAATGGGCGACTGGTAAAGGAGGAAAGACTAGTTGAAAACAAGTGATAAAACATTTTCGTAAAACCTCCAGACAGGACACACATCACTTATTTGGAATCTGTACAATAAAAAAAGGTAGGATGTTTCAGCCTCCAGCATTCACATAAGCGCAACCTCTAAAGGGAGTGAAGTGAATAGTTACATTTTAAAAAGTGAAAAAAATAAAGATCAGCACCAATTCAAAGGGCAAGCGCATTATGTTTTTTTACATCAACTGGGGAGTGCATACAATTTTACTATCTTCTGAACAGGCTTCATTGTGACTCGACATGTTGCTTGAACAAAAAGGTTTCTGTTTAAAATGTAATATGAATTCTCAGGCTATTAACATATTGGCTCAACGATCAATCAAATGTTACAAAGTGGGTACAAAAACTGTTCTGATCATCATCTTGGAACACTACGACTGTTCAAACAACTATCTAAAACTGTACATTACGATCGAGGCGTGTAATTTACCCCAATCGATGTAGGCGCGAATAATTACAATGCGGTTAAAACGGAACATTTTTTGCGTCGCCAAAGGTTGACAACCATTTCGGGGAAGCGTATTACATTGGCTAAACGTTCATCTAAAACGTGTTCTTTGTCCTTTGAGAGATATTTAGATGTCATCATTCTTTCTAATATATAATGAAATATTATTGTAAATAAATCAGTATGACTATGAGTAATGTAAGTGGTGAATCCAAGCTAACGGTAATCCATTTTAGCAATGGTTTTTCGTACGTCCTTGTAAGTTTGGAGAGCATCCAAGAACGTCCAGCAGTGCGTGGGTTTAGCATAGCGTTAGTACTTGATTAAGTGGCAGAAACATTTATCTTCGGAGTGCTAAGGTAAAAGCATTTACAGAGCTAATTTTTAACATTGATATTGGTTCTACTTATAATGTTTTGTCTTCATTAAATCCTAACAAACATAGTCATTCTTCAAAAACCCGGTCTTTGCTCTCGCGCAGTCAGGTAAAAAGATTTAGAGATAAGAAGAATATTGGTATAAAACTTAGAATAAATTTAAAAGTGGAAAAATTACTGCCTTGGGTGAGACTTGAACTCACGGCCTCTTCACCCAAGGCAGTAATTTTTCTACTTTTAAATTTATTCTAAGCTTAATAGCATCGATCGCAGACGTTTCTGCTTGTTAAAAATTAATATTGGTATATACCAGAATATCATTTGTACAGATCGGTTCTTATGCTGATCGAAAAAAACCCTGAAATTTGGTTCACAATTCCACTAAAGCATGAAACATCTGAAACCATTTTGCAAGTATGTAATTGTTTCTTCAATAGACAGAGAACTAATTTCTGGCCTACAAATGAACAAATTGCGAATCAAGTACGTTGCAAATCCCACTCGCATATAATGTAAAACTATAGAAGCTAGCATCAAAAGACTTGATGAACTAAACAGCCATTCAAACATACTCTGTATTCATTCCATTCATTACCCAAAGGAACTTTAATGCCCATGCGCGAAGTGGGTCGCTCCCCCGAGTTTCACACCCAGAAGATTTTAAATCTTATCAGAAAGAAGCAGAGTCTTAGTTGCATTATCAAGTCGAAACATCTTAATAAAACAAGTTTAATTAAATGTAACTTTAGTAATGTTATGACTGAGTTTGTCGTAACTCTGGCTGTGCATGCAGCAGTCAGTTCGTCTTGCAACGAGACGGGTATCAAGTTACTACTTGGAGCTGTTCACTACAGATAACATAAATGGTTTAAGGAGTACGGTTTCACTGAAGTGTTTAAATTATGTAAATATGCATTATAAATAATACTTTTTTTATTATAGTATTTTATAGACTTTAAAAGTAATGAATACAAGATGCGCAAGCCCTATTGACGCAATCAAACAAAGGATCAAGGTTCGCTTAAGGACAGAACTACTGACAACACTGCTTCAAGTAATACGAGTATCGATCTTAAAATAAAGAGCAATAAGGCACGCAATCTAAATATACAACTCAGGAAGTCACATTTCAAACGAGAAGTCATCCAGGTTCTCGATTCAGTATTGTTGTATGAATTGGGCAAGGCCGCGGGCGTGTGCTAGAGTTATAAATCAACATCAGTGAAGAGGCAAGTAATTTGTTTATTCAAATGCTCCCGTATCATTTGGAGCCCGCATGTCATCGGCTCGACATTCAGCGAATTGAATAATTGGGATTAGAGGACCTCGTGACTTTCATCTGTTTTCAATAACGAGTTATCGTTTATAATTTCCACGATGGATGCGGCGATAAGGAACATGCATTGCCTGCAAATACAGGGACATTGTTCATCTTCCGGATAAAAGAAACAATCGACCGTCGAAGAAACTTTGCTATACAACCCTCGTTATTTTCTGCGATATTGGGATTCCGCGTACGGTTACTAATGTTGCTATGTTCAATATAGGGTATAGGGTACAACTACGAGGTTTTTCCCGAGGGGCTACAGTATGGGGTTCTTCAAAAAAAGAGTGTACAGGTTTTTAAAGGGTCGGCAACGCGCGTGTAATATCTCTGGTGTTGCAGGCGTCCATAGGCTACGGTAACTGCTTACCATCAGGCGGGCCGTATGCTTGATTGCCACCGACGTGGTATTTAAAAAAAAACTACTCGTACCAGTGCCATGTGCAAAAATAAACATCTATTTACGGTGCATGTAGACTTGTTTACAAACTTTTTTAGCATTTTCGTATCGTCGTTAGAATATTATGACACCATCAGCTTTACACAACTTTGGGAACAAATCAAATTGTCTTATTGAATATTTTTGATTCCTTCACCACCACTGGAGGGCTACGTCACTTTTTCTTTAATATATGACATCTATTTAAGTTAACGTCAAACAATTTTTCGAATCCCAAAACCAGGAAGAAATATTAGGGTCAAGGTACGGAATCCCTCTTTCTTAGCACCTTGACGGTCTAAATTTCACCTCAAGCGTCAAATGATTGATTGATAGTATTTTCGAATCGATTTGACAGCCGGTCCGACACTGACCGTCACTGTCAAGCGAAGACTCGCTGGCCGAGGGCGTAGACCTGACCTTGTCTGCCTTGGTTTAGGCAGATCTAAATTGTATATTTAAGCAGATTTAGATATCTTTGTATACAAGAAATTGTATAAAAGTCTCATAGCTTTGCGTTAGGCTTTTGTGCAATGACTTTATATGACCAAACTCAATTTCTTAAGGTCGTCGTTGTCTAGCTAGATTAGCTAGAAGTTCGTATGCAGCCAAAATGTGGTCCTAAACAAGCTATTCAATGACCAACGTAAAATATAAAACTTGCGCATCCAGTGTATGAAATTAGACACGAAAAAAAAGAAGAAATATAAAAATATGATTACCTAAGAGAGATCAGAGAAATCGGCGTTTCTGGTGCTTTTTATACGCGAATACGTTAAAATTAATAACAACATTATGTAACGTCCTCGGGGTGAAACTCCTATTTAACGACCAATATAATTAAGCAATCGTAAAAGTATTTCACTGAGAATGAATTAACATATTAGCAAAACTGGTAATTAATTGGTAATAAAATGTCTAACATAAACGCGATGAGATACGTGACTCATCGTCGGTGCCCAAGGACAGTTCCAAAATTAGCACCATCGTAAAACATACAACCATTTCAAAGTCGACACTGTTAGCCAGCAACGGGTTTCACCCCCCGCTGCGCTCGTGTTAATTGCCAGTGTCGTGAGAGTGTCGTGTCGCCGTCGTGACCGACGGGGCCAACACGACACGACAACCCACCGACATCGATATAAATGGGTTTGCGGTTCATGCGATCATTACACGGTTCCGAGCCGTTCGAACACGAGACACGGCCTGGCCGTAGATTCGTGGTATTCGAGTTCAAAAGTCAGGAGTTAACTAAGGGAACGTGTTGATTTATCCTCTCCGACACCAACAGCGACGGTGTTTGTGCAGCGATTTAACACTTGTAACACTGGTTTAATTTTAGGTTAGCCACAACGTATTTTGGCACAGATGCACTTTTAGTTACAAAACATAAGAGCATCGTAAACATTTCAAAACAAAAGCATAGATCCTATATTGTCATGAGACGTAATGAATTTGCTGATGACATTCGCTTTACTAGAGCCGCAGTAATGATCTCCATGCATTTCCTAGAACCTTGGCAAACTACATTTTGTCAAAATTAAAAGAATTCGTGACTCAGGTCGTGAAACACGTGAAGAGGAAAAGTCTTGTATTTTTTTTAAATTAATATTGTTATTATTTGTAATAAGTTTGCATAACAACCCGAAATGTGGATGGAAACAAAAAATAAATAAAAACAATATTACTGGCTTAAACAAAAATGGTACAGAGCACAGAATGCGGAAGGCAAAATGAGCATGTCTCACATTGACCATTTAGAAATACTTAGTCCCTGAGAAACTGCGGTATTTATTGCTAACTACTAGTGTCAAATAACCGATACACGACTTGTGAGAGCTTCCGGAAATGTTAGATGTCCTGCGTCTAAGTGATGAGCGCAACTACTGCCTAGGACCAGATATGGAGTCGGCAATACTGGGTTAATTAATGAATAATGGATGCACTGCAATATTTCACGAGTTTCTCCAATCCTGCCTGTACTGTACGATGAGCAATCGAGGAAGCGATGATTTGTGATTTAGATGTATGTGACTTATGGTCCATAAACATGTCAGCCACAGACGAGGCTAATAAACATTGTGTCCAATAAAGCAAAGCGACTCGCGAACAAACACTAACTTACATCCATCGCGACATCGCTAGAGTAGGTATCAAGAATTCTGCAAATGCGGTCTCGAAGTTCGCTCGGCCCCATAAGAAGGAATTTTCTCTTTTCTCGCAGCTAATCTGTTCGTAGAAAGATCTTTATGTGTTTTTAATTAATTGCTTAGCACTAACATTGCTGGAACACCACACGAAAACGTACTCTATTCCGAAACGGATACAGGCCACTCAAGCAATTAATCGACTGAATTGCAGTGTCAGGTAAATTAATTTCTGCCTTAGGAACTTACAGCTTGGCTTAATTTACAAGGGTTATTCGTGTGCTAGTAAGGCGGTGCAGGTTGCGACACCTTTCGCAGTGAGTGCACTAATATGGGGAGGGCCAGCTGCCGTTTTTTTCAATGATACCATAAAAGAGCTCGTGCGCCTCAGCTGGACTAGCCAGGTTTTTGCGTTGCATTGTAAAAAGATATAAAATCTCGCGGCCGTATCAAAAACGACGGCAAAAAACGACAGTAACATAAGAAGGTAATGGCGAATGTAAACTTTAACTTACACTTTCTAGTAACTTCAGAGCATTGACAAGCCTAATGTTGAGTGACTGAAGTAAAAGAAAGTTGAGTGTTTGTAAATTTACACAAATGCTCGATGAATGTTATTTACATTGTTACGAGCGTTAGTTACGAGCCAAGAATGGTGAGAACGATAACAGTAGACAATCAATTGTGCAAACAGTTTGTGTGCTCGCGACAAACCGCTAATCGTCTGCTCTAATGTATTCCCGCGTTAGGTTGATGATCTCTCAGATAAAAGTTTATTGATACAACAAACGTACCAATTTTAAATAGTTCGATGTATATAGGTTAGATCTTTAAATTTACTGCCGCAAGGAGTCTAAGGAAACAAGTCAGCGAGTGTCAAGTAACCTAGAAACCCTTAACATTTTTTCTCCATGTATGTAATAGAAACCAGGGTATACTTTCTCGGAAGCGGTTTAGAAGCGTTTAACACACATTCCCAGTTTAAGGGGCTGCCACGGCTTGTTATTACCGAGAACCTGGATTATGATTAACTTTACCGTTAAAACACGCCGCCTAAGTGACTGGGGCATAAATGTCACGACATTTAAATATCTAGACCGCGATACAACGCCATTAGGGCCATTACCGACAGGGATTTAGACGCGTTTGCAAGCCTTTTTAAAAAGCCAAGTGATCGATCGGCGTAGATATTAGACAACGGTGCAAACCTGATTACTAAATAACTTAGCCTCCATAAATCATATGACAAATCAATTTATTTATAGTAATAAATCTATTCCATTAAAGCACCGTAATAAATCTAGTAAAACGGTCATTTCGTTCTTCAACAACCAACGTAATACGTATTCGCAGTAATAAAATAGACAAGGCATTAAAGTAAGTAATTAGCATTTTCCTCTCTATGTTGGTGATAAATTGAAATTATATTTAAAAAAACGGGCATCGGTTTGGCCTTTTATGGTATTCTGTCTGTCCTTTTGGGATGTGTGTTCCCCAGGCAGCATTCCGAATGAAACCTGCCAATTACGCAGGATGGAAACACTGGGACGGTTTTTTATCCCATGAAAACCGTTATTCAACTTCGACAATGGTAAAAGACCAGTTCTTCCTTCCATATACGAATCGTCTTGTTCCGATTTTCTAGCACCATCACACTTGTCCACTTTTTCGTCCGGCCCGTGGCCCTACACCGCGTGACATTTTGGTGTCAATGCAACACTAAAATGTTAAGTGCATTTTATTCGGAAGAGCGCCAGATTGTCAGTTTAACTTGTGCGCATTGTCGTCGGTTCGACGTTTTTACCGATAACCGACCTCTTAACCAATATTTACAGTCATTAAATCTTTAGCCAAAACAAATGAGACCTCAATAGTTTTTGTGCCTCAGCAAACGAATTAATTGCAAATAATTATTCAACGCGAACCAAATGAGGTAAAGCTGGGAGATTGATTTGCCAAAACTAAAACTGACACAAGGCTGTTCACGGATTAAACGAAATTGCGACTCGATATGGGATCGGAAAGTGAAACCAAATCGGTATCTAATTAGTGCGATTAGTCAAGCCTGAATAGGTCGCTCGGCTGTGCCCGGTCACCATGAATTTCTTGCTTCACTTTTTTGGCGACATGGCATGAATAATTAAGCATCATTTTGGTAAAGCGAGCGCATTGTTCGACAGCTGCTGGCCTCATGACATCAATAAATATCCTTGTTCACAATGTGCACTTCGTATTCTTAAAGCTTCTTCTATTGTGTCAATATTGATTTAGCAAGACGACGGCCGAAGAACATTAAATGCATTTCTTTTCAAACGAGGACTAACAAAAGACTCGCTTGACCAATCGGAAACTGTCGGAGATTACTTTTGTTTAGTCGCTGCGAGTAATTATCCGCTTACAAAATACAGGCTGAGGTTACGAAAATGAAACGAGAGCCGGCATAACACACGAGTGTAATGTAAACGGCTCATAGAAACTATTAATAAACGTAACAATGAGTTGCCTCGCGTTTGATGCGAGCAGCACCCGCGTCATAGCCGCGGCCGGCACTCGTAAAACTAATTTCAGTCCCAGCACCGAGAGAGCCGGCACGCTGCAACTGCTGAGAAATACGCCAGAACACGGGGCTGCACCTAAATACACCGCAAGGTTGCAGATTAAGTTGCACGTCCGAAACTCCCAGATGCAAAGCGTGTCACCATAAAATCGCTAACAAGTTATTTTCACCGCAACTGCAATGTGGATAGCATAAATATAGTGTTATGGGCGTCCGACACCGGGTCAAGCACCGTTGCCACTGCAAATGACGCGATTTTATTCTGCAAATACAACTCGCGTCTGTCCCAAGCTCGATTGTAAAAGTGGATCAAACCTTGGCACCCGTGATGTCCTGGCAAAAGGCCAACCGCCTCCGATTGAATGAGTGACGATTTGCAAAGACGAAAAAACCAGGGGTAGACAGTCACGTTCGATCTATTTCGGGGAGGTCGGATTTTTGAAGTGCTCCCTGAGTCAGGTGGCGCCGGCACTTGAAAGTTTAAAGCTAGAGAAATGCATACGCCTGCTAGATAAGGATAGCACTCGGCGTATTTCAGTATTAGTGATGTAAGCAAATATTCGTTATTAGTTGCGTTTGTTTTGGACTTAGGAGCTCCTGTTCGAGAGTGTGTCAAACGTGACCAGGGAGGTAAAGGCCCCTTGTGGGAGTCACGTACGCGGTGCGCTGTCTGACGGAATCGCCGATAAGAATTAATCGGCAGCAAGAGTCAGGAGTTATCATTTGTCATCAGAAAGATATCTTTCTACCGGTTTGGAGTAGCTATTCTCATTCCTTCATATGAAAATGGTATTGCAGACAAAAATATTGTATCTCTTTAATAATATATTCTTCTAATTATTATATAGAGTACACAACCTACTTATTTGAGTTTCAGTTTAAATTATATGTACCTACCTATAACCACAAGTCAGTTTTTAAGAAATCATGTTAAATAAAGTGACGTTGTATTAAATAGAGAATAGAGTAATCATGTTAAGAACATACATGAGGTTTGAAAATAAGTGAATATATTTTTTCTGTAAATTGGCAAATTGCACTTTAAAATCGATCTCCACGTGAAGAGTAGGCTGAAATATTAGCTCTAAATATTCAACTATTAAGTAGGTAAGTACTAAGTACACATTAAATTTGATAATTAGCATTACCAAGAACTTGTATTTAGGTGGCATCATCCGACATCGTTCGATGTTGACGCCCATTAAGCGAAACAATAAAACGCTTTATAACGGATTAACAGGCTGATAGCTATAAGAGTTAACACAACTAAACAACGCACAGATAAGCTCGTAGTTCGTAATTGTGCCCTTGAAACTACGAGATAACGAGCCATAGATAATAACAGACTTCGTCTATATTGACCTTGACTCAGACAGCACAAAAATGATTAACGTTTATAAATTACTGTGTGAAAAAATACGCGTATGTTGCAATCTGTTAATTACCATAAGTTTAGAACAGAGACAGATCCAAATTTAATAATGTCTGCAATTCCGTTGTTAATTTAAGATTACCTACTTAAAAAACAATAAATTTTATTGGGTAGGTATTTGATGTACCTAATAGGTAAAGTAACAAAGTAAAAAAAAACCGGTCAAGTACGAGTCGGACTCGCGCACGAAGGGTTCCGTACCATTACGCAAAAAAACTGCAAAAAAATCACGTTTGTTGTATGGGAGCCCCACTTAACTATTTATTTTATTGTGTTTATAGTATTTGTTGTTATAGCGGCAACAGAAATACATTATCTGTGAAAATTGACAGAAAGACAGACAGACAGGCGGACAGAGGAGTCTTAGCAAAGATAGATATAACTCCGTAATAGATGGATAGGAAAACGTGCTAAGGAAAAAACGTGCCTCGAAAATCACGAAAATTTGATTCTCGATCAGATGGCGCCACTAGTTTTGGCCTACTCTCGTATAGAGGGCGTTGACTGTTTCGTTTGTTATTTATAATTTTAACGAATACCAGTGAAAGAACATGGGTCAAAATCATATAAAAATAATTAATGCAAATAAAAAAATAATTTATCCATATTTAAATACATTTTAACGTATTTTTTTAAATCTTCATTTTATTTTTAAAGTATGTCGATAGATGGCAGTGAATTTACAGTGGTTACAAAATTTACTATGACAGTACCGCTCTATCTTATATCCTCATTGGTCTTAGTAATAGGGTCCCGTTTTTACCCTTTGGGTACGGAACCCTAAAAAAATAAATAGCGACATAGCGTGTCGACGCAAACGATTGTGCAGCGATAACGCTCTAGCTTCGGTAATGTAATGACTTCGTTCTATGCGTGTTTTATAATGTGGAAATTATTGACTATAAATAATATAGCATTGAGGGGCAATTTTACAATTGTTGAGAATTAAGACAATAGACTCACGCAGTTTGAAAACACATGCTGTTATTGGTGATGACTGCAGATGAACAATAAGGTAAACCATTTTTATGAAAAGTAGGAAAAGGTACCTATGTAAATTAAGCCCAGTCATAGATTCATGCATTGGTTAGTTGATATTGAATGCTTTTGATAAAAAAAAGAGTACACAGGAATATTCCCAACTGTCTGATAAAGCTGTAAAATCGCAGCAGAAATAGGAATGGGACGTAATACTAATAATATAAATATCAGGCAGGCGGAACGGAACGACCCGATAAGCGGCAAAGCTGCAGATAAGCCTGAAAAACATCAGTTTTATAGCTGTTTCCTGTAAATTTACATTCGATTGGATTTTCATTCGAGGGTTCAGATTTCGCTCACCTTAGCAGCGGGGATGTTGGCGTTCATCCAACTGTGGATTCGGACGCTTTGGCTGTCGCCGAAACTCGTGCACCGACAAATTCTTCTGAACACGAGAGTTTATCCCTCCAACACAGGCACACAAAAACTAAGCACGTTAACACAATCGGTTTGGCTTCTTGATAAACACTACAGAACCAACAATGGTCTTTCACATCACGTCAAATATTTGCGCAGTCACAGGTGTACGCGTCGGAATCGGAGCATCAGTCGCCGGCAACACGTGCGCTCTCGACGGCTAGCCGCGAACAACAGAAGATACGTGAGCGCGCGGCGCTACGCCCCTCCACGACCGCTGTACGCACCGAGCACAGCGAGACTGACGGACCGCAGTCCCGGCCCGAAGGCCCCAAGCATCTTCCCAACCCCAACCGAACCCTGCCGCTTCCTTCCACAGACATATTTTTTACCCCAACAAAAACACGAACATCGCAACCCGTACAGGACAACTTTGCGTTTTAGTCGTGGAATCCGACCGCTTTTTCCGTCGCCCAAGTAATTATTCACGCCTTTTACGACGCGTAAACAGTAATCTATTCGATTATTCTCATGCGAATGTAAGGGCTTGTAATTATGCATAATATGCAGATAAATTAGAACAAGTTTATGCGCGGTATATTGATAGATGTCATCGGTGGCATGAAAGTAAAAGCGCATTTAAGTGGACCATCGGTCAATGACCTGCATATCGTTTTTGATACGAGATCAGTATGTTACGGCATTTGTGAAATAGTTTGAGGATTGTCCCGTTAAGTCGTCATCACGGTAAAGGTCGATAGCGAATAGGTTGTAAGTGAGAAAGTGTGCCACACACATCCTGAAACTGAGTTAATGGATGGGTAATGACGGGCGTCAGTGCCGCTAGGCGCTAGGATCACGTAGGAGCAACGGTACCCGCCGTCTGCCACGATATGCATGCTCGACGCTTATTTGAATAATCGCAGCACACGGCCGGGTTTCAAGAACAACCGAAAGAGGTTGATAACTATTAAGGTTTCTAAACAAATTAGGCCGCTTCATTCATGAATAAACTCATTGACACAAACTCAATGTTCGTGCTTCTCCATAAATGGCAAAGCATTGCAAAGTCTTTGATTTAATAGCAAAATATCTTATCTCTACATTCACTGATCTTAATTATAATGTTGGCGAGGAATCCAAGCGGGCAGAATGCATCGTCTGACTTGAAACGATTGAAACGATAATGTCTCCCATAGACGAGAGATGCATGAAAGCAGATACAATTAAATAGGAATCCAGAGGACCCGGTCACATCGCCGCGTATTAATCACTGGTTATACTTGACCAAAACAGGAGATGTTCAACTTCGCAACGTCCTGGTGCAGTGGAAGGTGTGTTTGTATTTGTCCGGTTATTCGCGGCGATGTCGTTTGAAGAGCTCTTGAGAGTATTCGGTAGATGCTAAGTATTCTATCTCGTTACATAGTTTGCTACGTTCTGTGTAGACGTTATTGCTTTATTGCATTGAGGCACGAATGCATGCTCGCTCGGACTTTTGTAGTTCTTCATTCGAAATTTTATTACTTTATTAGCTGCTTTATGGACTGATGAAGAAATGTCACGCGACGAGTGGAGTGATTAGATAAGATTGTTTTTTTTTTTTATATTTAATATGATGTTTATGGCTCCACTATATTCGAATATCCTTGTCCAAGTCTTACGTTTCAAAAATAATTGATCATAAAACCTTACAGCTTAAGCTTTGGTGTAATGAAGCATACAATTTAAGCTGTTTATTTTTATCCTCTTATTTTATCCGACTTACTGCTCATTGTATATTGTAGCTGTATTATCATAAAGTAAGTTTAACATGTGATTGCGCCCTGTAAAGTAAACAGTACCGTTGCAGAAACCCTTTAAAACGCGATTTTTGTCGTGCGATGGTAACTTTCTCCCATTGTTTTATCGAAGGTGTCGAGACGCGATTTATCGGGCACGCATCGTTTGACAACGGCGACACGACGCGGGAATCGAACCCAAGACGATAACAAAGGCATAAACAAGTTCCTCCACGACCCTACCGAGGATTAATGAAACTTTTCAATAGGAAAGAATAAAAATTGCGAGAACTCATACTTCTATCTTACCTTAAAAAGGCAGCAAGAATATTAGTGTTTCATAAAGTCTTTTTACCTTTCTGCACCAAAATACTAAAAGATCGAGCGGAGGGATTTGTGTTCAAGCAGCTACCAATGACGCTTATAAATAGACCAACGAGACATTACTTAAGTGCATTCTTTAAGAAAGCCTAGTTGCAAGAAACCCACACACAACCTTCGGAGAGAAACAAGAGCAAGACTAGACCTTTCGCAACTACATTTCAAACGTAACCGTCGTTCGGTTCCATTTTCAAAACGGAATTAGCATATCACGTAGCGGTGATAATGTTACCAATTAATAGAGCTTGTGCTAGCGCATAGCATATTCATAAACAAGTTTGAATCAAGATTTCGTCTCTAATACTTGTAAATAGAGTCAGATATTCGTAACAACTACTATACCTAGTTGCAAAGATAGATATAACTCCATAATAGATGGATACAGTCTAAGGAAAAAGGTGCCTGGAAAGTCAAGAAAATTTGATTCTCAATCAGGTGGCGCCACTACCTTTGGCCTACTCTCGGATAGATGGCGTTGACGGTTTCGTTTGTTATTTCAACACAACATCAAAATCATATAAAAATAAATTAATGCAAATAAAAAAAACATTTATCCATACATAAATATACATTTTATCGTATTTTTATAAATATTAATTTTTAGTTTTAAAGTGTGTCCATAGATGGCAGTGAATTTACTGTGGTTACAAAATTTACTATGACAGTACCGCTCTATCCTATTATATCCTCTTTGCTAGTTGTGACGGTCCGCCTACAGCGCGGATTTCTTTGTAAATAGCTACCTGTGGAGTTATTACAATTGCTATCTGAGCGGAGACCATCCGAACCAGAACCAGTATAAGCGTAAATTACCCTTGCACATAGTTTTTTTACTGGTTACATAGAGGTGTCACAGTCAAACTGGTACGTTTAAGCTATAGATTTGGTAAGCAATTGCAACGAAACCCCTGAAGTCGCGGTAGAGGGAACATTTATTTTTCACCTCAGCAGCTCAAACAAGCCTACTTTCGACACTCCCTGGAGTGAAGAAATTGCGACTTTCCTCACGCCAGGGAGTGAAACAAAGTAGCTTTTTAATTTAGTGAAGTCCATGAACTGCCACTTCATACTTTTTTTTTTGTTTTTTTTTTTGTCTGTATTCTGTGTAATTCGAAATACATTTTAACCTTTAATATGTTCTCACTACTGAGGTGAAAAATTATGTGTGCATCACGAGAGCAAAGTTATTTTACATCTCGCGGTTTTGAGTCCCTCGCTACGCTCAAGACGCTTGAGCGTACAAGATTCTAACTTAGAATCACTCGCTTCACTCGTGATTCAATCATAGAATCTTTCGCTTTCTCGGGACTCAAAATAAAGACTCGCAAGAAAAACCAACTTTCCTCCCTTGTTGTACAAATAACTATCTCCAGCTAATTGATTTTGCATGCACTAACGAATCGCGGAAATATATGCGGATCCGCGATTAGGTCACATCTGTGACCTTTGCGACTTGTAAATAAAGGCATAATTGACAGCGCCTTGGTCCGACCCAAGGAGCTGCAGTTGTTGTGTTAATTTTGTACTTGTTTTAAATCGATAGTCCTCGTGATTCTGAGTAGAAATGACCCAAAAGTTGATGGAATTTCGAAAAAAGTAAATAGCTTTTAAGTTTAAGTTAGAATGCACATCTACGTTATTCATTGCTTTTTACTTTACATTATTCGTCAGCACGATTTTAAGTTCAAAATTCCCAGATTCTGATAACCCTTTCCAAAAGCATCGAAAATAAAATAAATGAATATTCTTTAGCCAAATTTCGTCAACTCTTAATTTCATTAACCTTCGCGTCGGTTTTCCAATTAGGCCGTATCTCGAGCCGGGCGCATCCGAGCGTGCCTCACGACCGTTCCCGCGCACGCAGAGCCTGTGGCGTCATCCAGCAGCTTTTATTTAGTTAGGTGATACCAGGGCAACCAAAGTTAAGTTTCGATCCACACGATAATTTGTCATTTTATTTTTATTTTCTGACCAGCGCGTCAGTTCGCAAACTAGCTCAAATCTCGAAAGCGCTTCCATCCTGTGACGTTATGGAGCGGATTTTCTGTAGTTAGGTGATACCATAAGTAATATAACAAAACTTACGTAAGTCACAGACATATCAAATATATTAAAACGGGTGGCTCATGTATTTAAAGTCGAATTTAATATACCATAAGTATCCGAAAAAAATCTAACCTTATGAAAGATTCGACAACTTGTCGATGAAAAACAAGAGGCTGAGGATACCATGTGAGAATGATTTTTCTCGTTAATTTGACAATAGACACGACTCTACAAAATAGTTTGCAATGCAGAAGATACTCTTTGTAGTCTATCAATACAATCATCTATACATGCATATGAACGCCAGAACTATACTACCTACTACTAATACTAATAATACAATAACTCCCAAAGATTTATTCTATTCATCACTAAGCCTGCAACACGCCACAACACGAATGGCACGAAGCGAAAGTAGTGCTGTATAATAATGTATAAATTTAACAGGTTTTTTTTTAAATATACGCAGGATACATTTGTCACTGATAGCAATAAAACATTACTATCTATTATATAACGATATATCACAGCGCACCAAACTGTTGTGACTGTCGACTTTTTACTCGTTTCAGCTAGACTAGAGTATCTTTGAAATTTATTGAAGCAAACTATTACGGATACTCACACATGTTGCATCCACACTTCGTTCAATACGAAACTATAATGTCATATGTGAATTTGTGATCCCTAAAGACATACATATTCTGGTTAGACTATTAATTGAACAGTGTACTATAGGTTAAATTATCTCTAGTTACATACGCCTCTCTGATGCGAAAGATACCATCGTAGACGGTTACTGACTATTGGTATCAAGTTGGTATTGTGTGCTGTTGGTATACCTTATTGAATCAATATATTACGTCCTACAAAACACTGATTTAAACTTTTACGATTTCTACGCATTATTAAATTGTAAAACGGGACTTTATCGCGTATTTAAGTTTTACTTCCGACGTTTCGAGGACGGCGTTGTCCCCGGGGTCTCGGAGAAGACTGGTTAAAGTTGACATCAACATCTTTTAGCCGCGCGAGTTTTTCGAACTACCCGCACTTCCCACAAGTTCTTATAATACTGTAGCTACGGGGAATTTAAATTAGCAAATATTAACCTACCATTTGACTTATTTTTGTCCTATTTAATAGACAGAGTACGTCTTGAGAAAGAAACATATATAAGGTCAATTCCGCCAAATCCGTCATAGGGACAACTCCGAGCAATTTTTTTTAAACAATACTAGGTACACAATTGATAATTTCAAGCACAAAGCAGCTATAGGTTTTAGTTTAGGCAATCAAAAGCAATGGGCTTTTTTTCCTATAGTTAAAAAAAAATACGCATTAACCTTACATAACTAGACAAACATACTTATGGTAGGTCACAAAAGTACAATAACAATTGATTCCCGATCGTGTAAAAATTTACGTAGTTTTCTAAAATACTAGATACCATGCTTTTTAGAACATATTTTTATTGCTTAAGTTGTATGCTACTGTAGATTTTAATCTCCTTCTTTTATTCTTCGTACTGTTTTAAAATATAACTAACCAAACGGTTAGCCATTTGCTAATTCAAAATCCGCTTGTCTACAGCCATAGTTACTAGCTGTATTTAAAGCGGATAGGTACTTATGTTAGGGCACCGACTGTACTATCAGACATTCAAATATGACAACGATACGGCCTCAAGCTGCGAGCACTAGACGCCTGCTGCCCTTGACGCTTGGGCTATATATTACCAGCCTCACGTCCACCGAGACGATTCATTCTGCACGAGTCAACCTGAATCACTATAAAGACGGTATAAATTTTGAACCAAAATAAAATAACATAGCAATTTATTCGCCAAAGAAATTGGTTGAAAATAAGCTGTAAAATTTACCCGAGGCCTTGGATCGGGTATCTCACTTTCGATTGAGCGGAACTGAGTCACCGCTAATTGGTCTTTACTTTAAGCTGGCTACACACTCTTGGCGACTCCCCTTTATTGTACAACCTCGAAATAAATGTACAAATGAAAACACATAAAGACAGAGGTAAACAACAGGAGCTTAAGAACGATCTCTTCCTTTAAGTAGTGGAGAAATGGAAAAGTTAAATTAACTTCTAAAAATCTTAAAATTATTCTTATTCCTCGATTCGTCATTACTGAGGGTCACGACCACATGAGGTCGTTATTTTGTGCACCAAGGCTCTCCATTCTGCACGATTTCCCGCCTTCCTGAAGATAGGTGCCTATGTAGATCCCTGGCAGGCTTTCTTTACAGTATCCACCCAGCGGGTTGGTGGATGTTCACTTCCCCGGCCTCCATCTACCATGTCAACCATAATTTAATTTTTAAGTACTAACATTATTTTTAGGAATATACTAACAAAAATTAAGATCATTGTTATCTTTATTTAATAAATAAAATTGAAATTGAAACAATGCGCTTTTCAAGGTTGTCCGGCTCCCGTCTGGCCATGCACGTGTCCAAAGTAGTTAAGGTTCCGCTGTGGCTGATAAACGGCACTGGTTTTTCAATTCTGTCAGGCAATTAACTAATTAGAAGGTGCAAAAACTAAATTAATATATCCACAAATATATAAATAATCAAACAAATGCATATACCGGTTGTTTTTTAATGTCTGGCTAAACTACGACGATCTACACTAGATATGGGAGACTATAAGTACTTAACAAATATTACTGTGGGAGCGGGAGCAGCCCTAAAATTGCAAGAAGCCTGTTCATTACCTTAGATTTTTTTTGTGCTTGTTGCTAGGCCTACATGAATAAAGTATATTTTGATTTTGAGTGAGATCTATTTTACGCAATTTCAGAGTTTGTTTAAAATAAAAGTTTAATACGACCTATGTTTAACCCAGCAGACGTTGAAATACACTGTATTAAATAAGATTTGCATAAATTATTTATGTAAAGCAAGGTGTTCAACAGGTATGTGTATAGGAAGCTTAACGTAACAACTTGGGAGACTCGTTAAGTATGAAAATGTCTTTAATCAGCTGACAGTTCAAAAAAATTACTGACAACTGTGTCAGCTTTTAAAACTGGAACTTAACAGCAAATAATAGTAAGCCGCGATATTTCTGAAGAAACCTTTCACAGTCGGAAGTCTATTAGTTCAAAGAAGGTTATGTTAATGTTATTTTAGGTGTGGCCTAGTGTACTCTACTCCAATTTATTTGATAAATTCCTTTCAAAGTTCACAGTGCTAGTTCTCAAAATTGTACACATTGTAACCCACACCCTGTTAAAGGTGACGTTCGGATGTCACGTGTGTTGCGGTGTTGTTGCTGTCACCGCTGTATCTGTCAGTTTCCCTGATAAAATGAGTATTTTATCAAGGAAATTGACAGAAGGAAAGAGACAACAACAACGCCGCAACAGTAATGCTGCTGCAGTTGACATCCGAACGTCACATTCATGATGTTGTTTATGTTGGTGTACAAGTCTGTGAATAGTTGAACGATGCCAAATACCTATACTTAACAGCCTACGAGATGAGTGTTTGGCAAGTCATGGGAACTGCAGATAAGTGGCATCATAACACACGCACTCGAGTTCGCGTGAGTATTTACTTAATGCTTTTTACGGTTTATGCTAATGCTGCACACTCGGCTGTTACGTAAAATATAAATATGACTACGTCACTTTCGTTCAAGAATGCAACACGAATTTTGAGCCAATCCGACCAAGTGGGCTGCTACTGCTGGCTTAAAATTCGCCTTTGATTAAAGCATTTTCGAATCGCGGATGCGTGATTCGATGTGTTTCGGAATTTGAGAACCTACGAGCATTTTTATTGCGGGGCCAACAAGCAGCGGCTATATTCAATATTTGTAAACGAAATGAGAAGTACCTATTGAAAGCTTAATTCAGTGAATAATGCGTGTAAACACTTTTTATCTTCAATAAATATTTTGGCCGTATACAATAAAGCTTTAAATATGACAATAATATTCTCTCGTATTCCGGTGTCTATTCTATGACTAATAGTTATTGTTATTTGATAACTGGCCACGTTATTATGCGTTGTTTAAGTACTTTCGCTTTGATAACGCATATTAGGTATATTATCACAAGTGGAAAAAATATGAACTCCTTTTGCGAGGCAACAACTTGCAATACATTATTATTAGTAATTTTATAAGGTTATGTTGGATAAGAGCCAAGAGGAACATAGTTTATTTTGCTCGGAGCAAGAGGAGCAGTATGAGAATTCGCTAAAGGTGTTTCTTTTGCCACAATGTTTTAATTACCCTATCTAACCTTACTATAAGTTAGTAGGAGTTTTCAAAGTTATAATAGTATTCAAATAACATTTATTTCTTCTGTTACAATACGGCGAAAAGACAAAAGGCCAAAAGCAATCATTTTCTAACTTTTGGTAATTTGTAAGACAAAAACCCGGCACCGATATCGGTATAGAGTAGAGCTTATCAGCATACAGTCGAATCATTTACTATAGGCACGAAAGCACTAACTACTGTTAAAGTAATGCTCCAATCCTCATCAAATAAAGGATTTAATACAATAAAACAGACATAACTTGGGAAACTCCACTATGCGACGCCATTACGGCGATGCTCATCTGTCAAGATCTTGCCGCGCTATAGTGATGTGTCCATTTTCAATACCGATTGTTGAGCTGCACTCGCGAAAGCCTCGTTATCGGTTATTACTACATTACTTACAACATGCACTATGAATCCGTTTGCATACCTGCAATCAAACACATAAATATTAAAATACATTGCATTTATTTAAAACTATACTGGTTTACGATAATTTACAATAAATCATTGCTGATCATCAATGCCCTACGGCAAATTGCATTCAATTCTTTCAATTTCAAATACCAAAAACAAACATTAAAAGTAACAAATATAAAGCAATAATTCATTTTAGTTTACAATGTATTACTTGAAATTTTCCACGATGTCCCTTAAGTTGCATAACGTTTGATTAAAACCGAATCGAGATCGTTCGCGTTTCTAATCAATTCAAATTTTGATTTATGCCGATAATCCATTCATAATTTATCTGTAATTAAGTGTGTGGTCATTGGCCACCCATTCTTGGATGAGGAGCAATGTAACTGGACTGTTATGTAACTGGACTAATTTGATACCAATTTTAATTAGAGAATGGTCATTGCAGCTGCTGCGCGTAATATGAGTTGATCAAAGTTTAAACGAAATAGTGGGTCGTATATCCGAAAAAGATACTTTATTAAATTATTGTTACTCTATTTTTTAAGTGATCACATCACGCACCTACTATTTTATTTAACGAAATTTGTTAAGGGTTTGCCCTTCTGTCGCAAACAAGTCGTGCATTTCGATAAAAAAAATACTTACATATTTTTCATGAAACTATGCCCCAGATCATTGTTTTGACTTGTGTGTAGTGTTTTGATTTACGCATGGAGATGTTTGTACGTGGGAAGGACACGAGTCGCGTCGCTTCAATTTGAAATGCAAATACCTACGTATATGTTCAGCAAAATACTGGCAGTCTTATATTTGCTTACTGGAAATATAGTTTTATACCTCCTTACATGAATGATCAGAACAGGGCAAGCCGCATTGACATTGAGAAGGTTAAAAGTCACTTAAATTGAATTAAAGCAAGAATAAATTGATCGTAAACGTTTTATCCATAGTTTGCTTCAGAGAAACAATAATTAATTTGACAGTTCGCAGTTTAGCAAATGTGCATAGATTAGATTAGATTTATTTATTTCAGGATAAAAATTACACTATAAATTTGCATCAATGTCAAAATTATGCTTATCTTCTTATCATGATAGTCAAACATTACATACTAAAAAATACAAAACAAATTAAAATAATTTTCTCTCCCAATAAGGATCATATCTTAAGTATTGGCTATATGTCAATATCAATAATATCAATAATGTTATTCAAATTTAAAATTATTTTTAATTTCAATAACAAAACTAAACTGTAGAGCAAGTTCGACAATAACATGGTCAGCTTTGTGAAAAAATGGAAGATGATTAATTGCACGAGCTATCGTTGAAAAAAGTCATCACAAAATATTATACCACACATAATTTAAAGGTACTAAATATTTAATCACCAATGACGACTGATTGACGCTGACGAGTCATGGTGTCATTGACTGAATACGGAACCCAAACGTCAAATTGATCAACATCAGTTAACAGTAACCCATACTTACAGTAAAGTATCCATAAATATTCGTAATTTCATCAGTCGCACGAAATTAGCCGAGATCCTCGTTAACTGAGCCGTAATGTACTTTTTATGACGTATTATTTATCTTATTGGGGGTTATGTGTGTACAGTTTTAAGGAAGTATAAAAATGTTTATGTCATAAATTATAACAAAAAAAATCATTATTTGGATACCTACAAAACCACGCGTTTTTAAAAATGATTTCGTGAGGTTGTAAAACTTATTGACCAGAGAAAATAAATCGACCATTTTCCTAAGTTAGCGTTCTACGGTGTAACGGACTTTAATATTAGGTGGGTACTATCAATACCAAAATATCATAAAATATCTGAAACTATTTGAAAACTATAAGAAAGTAGCACATTTCCAACTACAGAACAACCGTGGTTACAAAGAAACTTGTCGATAACTCAAGTAGGTATGGAAAATAGACAAGTGACGAAGACGTCCTGGAGCTATTGTTTCAATCCCCAGACAGCTCGAAACACATGATAATAAGCACCAACCAACAGGCTACTTCCAGCCATATTGTTCATGAATAAACGATTTAAAACCATTCCGACATTTTCCAGTTTTGATTTATACGTCGACCGACGTGTCCTCGGCCCGGTCTCGATGTTTAAAACAATTTGCAAAAAAAGTTGTCAAGTTTGTTTAACAAAATTCCTGGGTTTCGAGGATAGCCGATGAAAATGTCGCAGGCCGAAAAGCAAACTATAATGGTCAAGGTCCCTTTGTGACTTAAGATGAGTAAATGACGGGACAACCCAAAATGAGTTTTACTGTTTCTACATACAGATCACAATAGAGCAAAAAAGTTTGGGACACGATCTTAATTTTTTTTGTGAACAACATATGCACATGCCGGGAATAGCTACGGACTCATATTTTGCAATACGCATTCCTTTTCGAGTACGTTAACAGAAGTGAACAAATATATTGCGAACTAAGATTCCTCAGAGCTTTTAAATAAAATTACATTCCCGTTACCATAAATTAAACTTCTTTATACGAAACAGGATTTTTAACCAAAAACAATATAATAACTTAACTATGGATTGCATTTCTGTGTACGTTAAATGGGCAAAGAATTCATTCTCAATTATTGAGCAGATCGCTGAAACGTACTGCGCGCGCAAGACTACCGATTAATCAGAATACTTAATTGGCCTTTTTATGGACTACTCGTGCCCATTATAAAGTTTTTGGTCGAGACGCGTTCACTCAGGCGGGAAATAAAACCGTTTTATGATATTAAAATCATATGGGATTGGCCCCGATTAAGGTAAAGGAAAATGAACATTAAGCTTGTTTTATTGCAAACAAATACAATTTAATTGGCGGATATGGCGACAATTGACTTTTGTAAAATTTGCAGTCGCGATATCCGAGTATTGATAGAACGCGCACGCTCGGGGTCGCGTGATATGCCAGCGCGCGCATCATCGCGCCGCCATCTCCTGCACAACTCTTATTGTTTTTAATTGATTACGACAAACGATGCATGCTTTTAGCGCATTCGCGTGTTCATAAAACACCGCGAACGCTACATGTTAAGATAAGCGTAATTCGAATCGGCATCCACCAGTCTTAAGTAGCCGCTCGTTACAAATGAATACCGCAATGAGCCATCATCTCGGTCGATAAATCAAGTCTCACGGTTTTCGACAATTTCCCTTAATTGGTCTCGTTACCCAATCGCGTGCGGCGCGATCTCGCGATACCGTGTGTGGCCGCCCTTTGCCCAAATCAGCGGGGTGATCTCGGCGACACTGACCGGACACGAGAAGTAATTAGCGCCTCGGACCACACACCGGGCCCCGACATCGGGCACTTTCATCCTCACCCGAGCCTCTGGGTCGCGTGAATCACGATCCGCGGATGCAAATGTACCAACAGCACCCGGTTGACAACGATATAAAATAACCCGCCGGGTGTAACTAAGACGGTAACATGACAAGAACAGTGTTGCGAGGAATTTTATTCCGTTAGCTAGCGCCAGCGCCTGCGAGGTGTTTTCGCTCGGCGGGCGCAGGGTCCGGATTAATATAAGTCATCGGAAGACGCCGCTGACGCAACAATGCGTCGAATTAGAATAAATTGCATAATTTGGCCTCAAATTTATCAGTGAAAGTGAGGAATCGTCGCACGACGAATGTGTAATACCGGACTAATGACTGTACCGTCGGATTGTGCTCCCGAGTCGTAGAAAGCTCGCATTATTTATTATTTATGAACAGATGAAACCATTGTCGGCCGCGATGAGTGATTTACAATGATGTCCGCCGCGGATCGGACAGTTAATTACAGACGCCTTTCTTTAATACGCCGCTGTACCTAACGACAAATTAAGCTTAATCAAAGAGTAATAAGGTCCATAATTGTTTTATAATTAAATCAATACTGCGATTATACCTTCGCATATTCCACCAAGGTTCGTGACGCTTTCGGTAATTTCTAATAATAATGATTCCTTGTCAGTGATTAATAGGCGTACCGTTGATTAGTTCCGTACTTAGCTTCCTCTTTATTAATAATGTAGATTTATTAGGGAAATTATTTCCTACATTATAGAGAAATGGTTTTGAATGATATTTCGAATATTTATTGTTATTAAATTTTATTTGTATCGAACAATTGTCCCAGTGAAACCCAATGCCGAGACAAGCTATTGCACGCAGGTACATAAAGTCAGTGCACTTGTTTTCAAGATCATCTAGTACGCGGACGCACGCGTGGGAAACACAGCTTTGTTCAATAAGACGTTATGTGTGAAATCTAGCGGTTGACTCGCGATCTAAATAAAATAATGACGTTACACCATAGTGAACGAAGTTTATTAAGATACGAGGCCAGATAAAGGGAATGTAAAGGGAAAAAAAACAAATTTGTTTCGGCACGGCACTGCAATTACTTGTTATTGTTTTGAAATCCACAGGTTCTATTGCAAAATAATAAGCATTGTTGGAACGTTGCATGTCAAAAGGGCGATTTCGTATTAACAGTTTATCTCGGCCAGTTAATAATAGGCTTGCATGGTCACGCGACCTAAACAAATCAAAGGGTCATTTTTATTTGGACAAGTCCCCAAGAAAGATAAAGTTCATGTCAATCGTGATTGGCTGCGGGTATCATTATCACAATTTAAATTGTTACGAGCCTCGTTATCTAGTTTAAAATAATTAGCAGGTACTGAAAGGTTTGTAGCATCAAATTTGTGTTTCTTTTGACCTGGTTATGAAACTAAACGTTTGTGAGCGGCAAGTTATGGTGCCATATGAGAGCTCACGCTCGTAATTAGCTGGGGTCGCCGTTGCCTATTACGGCATGGATATGGCACCATATATATACCGGGTGCTTCCTGTAACAGAAGCATTAAATTAAGCTGTAAGCTGTACTCCTCAAACTGACCAACATTTGTTCAGCAACTTTTAAAAATAACTTGTGTTTTGATTTTCATTACACTTTAAAGTTTATTCTAAGACGCAACGTATTGCAAAATTTGTTATGTTAAAAGGGTGACAAGCAACGTCAAACACACAGATGGCAGCGTACATTGAAAATAATATTTAATTAGTATGAAAAAGGTATAATCTAAAAATTTCATAATTTTAAAAAGTTGCTGGACAAATGTTGGTCAGTTTGAGGCGTACAGCCTCCAGTTTAATTTATTGCTGCTGTTACAGGAAACACCGTGTATATTTATATATATATATATATTTTATTATATAAAAATGACATTCATTTATTATCTACATAAAACATTTTAAATTTGTAAATACTTTGAGTAAAGTCAAAATTAATTTGTTGGTACCTACATTAAGCTAATTTTACGGTTCAACTCACATGTTTTAGTCACTCGCGCGACATGTTTCGTATAGCTTAGGTCTCCATTTTCAAGCACTAACAGATGCGTGAGTAGCATTTACGATGGCCGCTCAAAATTAGCTTAATTTTAGTATGTCTCACGACAGTTTAAATTCGATTGTAGTATCAGCATAAAAGTCAAAATTAACTTAGCATTTGTTAATAGCAACTTAGCAACGTCCCGGAAATCTCAGCACCGTTTTCTCTCACCTATTTATGTTAGCTTCTGTTGATTAGCATAACTATTTGCCGTAATAAATATTGTGACCATTTACAAAAGTAGGGTAAAACTAGTACGATGATGGCGTAACGGTCAATACTTTTTCCACTTTTGGTCTGTCTATCTATCTCCCAGCCTTACGTAATAGTATTCCTCTTCCAAATATAGTTGCCCACTGACGAGAGCGGGGCATGGAGTGCCTTATACCGTAGATCAATAGCAGCATACCTTTAATGGATTATTTAATTAACTGCGTCAGTAATTTGCGCTAAACTGCATGATCGATAAATTCATTACCAAAAATTTATGCTTCCTTAAAGTATAATTTGCTTGTTTTTCTTTATACCTATCACATAATGTGAAGATATTTCTTATTAGGTTTTTTCTTAGTCTTTGCTAATATTTTGCAAAAATGAAAGTTTTTGGATCATATCGCAAAATATTAAAGCTAGAAGTTTAAAACGGAGATGCGAATCCATTAAAAATGGGGTCAAACGCAGCAATGTAAGGCACGCCACGCATGCGGACGGCAATCGAGATCCATCGTTATCGTCATGTTCCTCGAATTAGCGTCGCTCTCCGGCCTATAAGCTGACCACTGCCCGATCCGAAAAAGTCTGTTAACTATAACTACGTTCTTACGATACAATCTAACATGTATCTAGGTCATTTTTTATATATATTACTAACTATAACTTCCGAACTCCACGCTCCATAGACAAGTTAATATTTTCGCAAAGCAATAACCGTGGCAAAAACTTTTAGCGCGCTATGGCCTTTCAAATCTTATGATTTTCAGCGAAAAATACTAGCGGACGAAGTCGCGTTTCAACTGGGGCACATAAAAACTTCTATGTACGAATGTTTGTACTGTTGACGTCAAAGATGTATAATTTTTGGCTTTATTCCAAAGGAATAAGGTGTTAAAATGTAACATGTTTTTGACGCCAATGGTACGATTTTAACACCTCCAGGTAACACGGAGTTTTAAGTCCTTCCTAGCGGCGCGGCGGGTGGCTCGAAAGTCGAAACATTAATTTTGTTTGCACCGCAACGATTTTAATTGCTACTCAATTGATAACATTAATACGAATCCAGTTGTGTAACATGATTTATGGTTATTGGTTACAACCATGGATTGCCCCATTTTATCCCGACGTGTATTTGTCTGCAGTAAAGGTTCTTGTCATAGATCCCTCTGACCGATCGCGGCTGACCTTAGGGCTATATCGAAATTAAGCGTGACACGGCGGCAGCCCACACAGCTTGCTTGCGCCATACCTCGTGTCTACCGGGTTCGATACCCGGCGTAGACAATACGTCTACGATTTACTTTATAATTTGATATCAATTTCGTTGTGACTGGTTGGTCGAATAAAATTGTTAGATCACGCTACGGTTTCAGAGGTTGCCTCCGTTTGAAGTTTGACTCCGGCAAAGGAAAACACTCGTACCTCAATTCTAAAATAGTCAAAACAAAACATACAACAATAACAATTATTTAACGCCCTTTCGTCACAGGTCAGTAAGATAAGAATGACTTTTAAAAACTTTCCGAAACTATGAATTATCATAGTTAGTATTAGTGATTCTAATTCATCACTAATCAGCATTTAAAAGATTTTCTCTAAATGTAGCTACAATCAACGAGATAGATTATCGTTGGGAATTGATCCTAATTCCATTATCTAAGGATTAAAAGCTTCATAGATACCAACATCGGTACGATATTAAAAAACAATAGAATACAGAAATCGAACAAAAGCGATATACAATCAAACAAATAATGCAACAGAATTTTCATGCGATTCTTGAAACTCTTTACAATTCCGGCACCACGAGACGCCAGTCACTTTTCGATTACTTCAGTTTACTTCGCGGCTATCAAAATATGACTCAACGCGACTAATGTACTGCACCAACAGTTAAAAATCACCAACAGCTTATCAATATGTAACTATCTGCCAATTGCATAAAGTTTAAACTTGAAAGACTTCACGAATGGTGCGATTACACGGTATTGATTAAAGATCACCCACACAATCTGTCATACAATATCAGTACGGCAAACCGTGGCGAAGCCGGCGTTTTGTACGCGTTTATGTAACGCCGAATTTATTAAAAATGATTATTGTAACTGGTATAATCATTCAAAACGGCTATGATCATCGCATTATTGTAACTAGACTGGGTTACTGTAATTGCATTCATCTTGAGTTAATTTCACTAAGTTGTAGGTATACTTTCTTTTCAACAAGTCCATTTGACCCTTGAACCCGTATAGTGAAATTTGTAATTGTATTCTACAGTTACTCAGTTCAGCTGAGTACAGCTGTGTTTAGCTGTAGTAAGTGTTGCATGGAATATTTATCATTTGATATTACCTTTTTGATAAAAAAAAACGTAAGTGTAGGGCTATATGAAGTTCCTAATCCATGTGAGCGTGGAGACTCTTGTCATTAAGACTTCTACGTCAGAGAAATTCTGTAGGTACCTAATAGATTTAATACTTAAAATGTATCTATGTAAACTCATACACTCAGAAATAATCCAGTACTACTCCTAACATTTCCAGAGGTCTCTGTGGTGCTAGGCCAGCTATTAGTGAAACATCTTGATTTTCAGTCAAATCTGTATTATCAAATTGTTAGCATGTGCCTTACAAGTTTCAACCCCTCTCTAATTATCATGTGAAGTCTTTAGCGAACGCCGATGTGAAAATGAGATAACAGGTAACTAAGTACCTATACCGTTTCAGAAGAATTTCCCAGAGCATGCAACAAATACGCTTATCAACATATCGACAACGCGCATGTCATACACCAAGAGTTGAAACCGTCCATAAAGTATTTAGGCGGATAGTAAGTAGTTTTGTTAGCCACTACAGTGAAATAAAAATATATTCAGCTTTAAGGTATATTGCCACAATAATAAATAATAATTAATATTGGAGAAGGTCAAACAGAATTATCTGGGGGCATGGCAGTGCCCCGCCAAGACTAGCAAAGCGAAACACAAGAGCACTACTTACCTTTTCTCGAAGCGCTTCGTAGTTTTTTTGAACCCTCATAACTTGGGTTTGGATTATACCAGATAAATAAAATTCTCGGGATTTGATGTCAATCGTGGACATATTAAGTACAAAAAATTTCAATTGCATAGCTTATAAAACGGCCACGCCACATATTTTGACTAAGGTGTAGACTTTGTGAAGTTAGGGCTTGTAGAGTTAGAAGCTTGGCTCTACAAGGGATCTGATAAATTTTTGACAGTTCGAGCCTTATGGTTTTGTCTTGGTAACATTTTACATGAAAATGTTTTCAGTGGGATTATATTATTCTGGTCATGTTACATGGAACTGACTGGCCCTATAAAAGCGAAATACAAGGGCCGAAAACACTGCTCTTTGACATGAATAAAACTCCTAGGGGCGATTCGTCTAATATATTAGTCCGATGCGTAAGGCAAAAGTTCATGTACCTAATGTTTAATGTTTATCTCTACGTTAATCGCACTTTGCACATGATGTCTTATGTAGATATGCCTATGTAGCTTCCATTTGGATGGTTTAAGAACTTGCAAGTGATTTTGACATTGCTGTACCTATTTGGTTAATCCACTGAATTCATTGTACTTTGTAGTTAGCAATGTATCGAATATTGCATGCAAGTTCTTGAACCGTATAAATGGGGCTTAAGTAATTATGAGAGGCGTATGAAATTCTGATTAACAAAATATTACTTTATAAACTATACTATTGCTAAACTATTTCTACCTATAAAAAGCACCTTCGTAAGCTCGCTATTTATTAAATAAATAATATTCCCATGGGCTTAATTTTTCTTGATTACAACAAAGCAGTCTGTTTGAGAAATTGGACTCGATACAAATGTTCGGCCATCGATCGCCGAATACACGGTGGCTAAAAAATAAGTGCATTCCCGATGCCAGGGAGGTTTTGGGATTATACTAAGCAACTTTTACTATGGGACCAACCCCGAAATCGCGAAAAAAAAATTGACTGTTTCACACATTTTGGCTGCTCCCTTTTTCTATGGAAGGGTACATTTTTTTTTCGAGATTTCGTGGTTGGTTTCATAGTAAAAGTTGCTCAGTATAATCCCAAAACCTCCCTAGCAACGGGAATGCACTTATTTTTAGCCACCGTGTATAATAATAATACATTCATATGGGTATACATAGTTCATCCTACAAGATATATACAGTGGTACTACGTAAACGAAATTAATAACTAGCTTAAATCTAAAATAGGCCCTTGAGGCATTGTACCAAGGATATGTTATTTTTATATGTTCATCCTTAGTTATTCAAAGTTCAGACCGGTCGGTTCGAGAGTGAAAGCACGCGCACACGCGCCATATCAAATTAGTCGTGGAAATCTACATATCGCCGCTTCGGCGCGAACGCGAAATTACCGCGACAACGACAACACAGCGAAAGTGTGAATGTTATCATCTCATTATTTTATATAAAAACTACGTTTTTTTAGTAATGGACGTTGAATAATCGGAATGACGTAAGCGACCGAACGCTTACGGTTGAAAACGGTTAACCCCGGGTTAGTGGGATGGTGCATGTGGCGCTTATAGTACACGACAATGACGACAACAAGATCTAATTCAACAGAACGTTCAGACGATTTCACATTATTTAGTAATTTGATATCATAAGCTAGGCGGTTTGGACGTTACTCGATTCAGAGATATTTATTAGGAACACAATTCTGGATATTTTAATATAAATATCAACGATTTCTCTCAAACTTGTTTAAAAAAGGTGACATAAACTAAACATGTATTTCGAACACTGAACTGAACATTTCTACCTTGGCAATATTTCTTGCTGACAGCGCATTACAAATATAACAATTCATTTTCCCGGCGTTTTTGTTAAGTCCCCGACAAGCTCGGTTCTCCATACAAATGTAGTTACGCTCTCATTTTAAAACGACTATTAGCTAGATTGCTCTGTAACTTTGTACTTACAATAGGATAAGGTATATAATTAGTTTATGTAGCTTCAGATACAATAGTAAAAAATTACAGCAAATTTAAGTTTTTCATACAAAACTTGTTATACCTCATGGTCCTCATGTCATTGTACTTGCAAATTTTCATTACAATCCAACACGTAGTTTTAAAATGAGAACGAAACTCCGTTTGTATGGGAAGGTGAAATTTGGCCGAGCTTGCCGGGGACTTAAGCTTCAAGTTTAATTTTTGTATTTTTTTGTCAGAGCATCGTAAAAGAAACAGTTCAATCAACCAAGTTGTTCATCATAAAAACCTTGCAAACATTTTTTTTGCAATCTTCAACGCCATAAAATGAATTGCGGAGCCGAATAAATGTAAACATTCTGCGCAAAACAACGTTTTAAGTGAAAAAGGAACACCTCGTTTTTCTTAACACTGCATCGGTAATACCACCCAAAGCGTATAATTTCCATGCAAAATCATTGTTTCCTTCACTTGCACCAATCGTAGATCAACGATAATATATTGCGCTTCCAAAACCGCTCACCGATTAAGATGTCTTTGTACCGCGGAACTCAAAAACAATAAAGATCGAGATTAATATCTCGATTAAAATAACCGGGCTGGCCTTTAGCCCGATCCGTCATTCGAATAGTGTCCGTTTATCATCTTTAATTCCCATCTCACTTGCATTGCAACTATAAACATAAACTTTATTTAGTTTGTTGCAGTGGTCAGTTTTCCTTGAATTGAGTGGGTAAGATGCGCGTTTGCGAAAGTGAGCGTGGATATATCTATATTCAGGCTGAAAAAAATGACGTGCGTCAAAGGCCATATAAGGCCCGCTGGCGTGCGCTGACAGAAAAATTGCTAGCTGGTAGGTACCCCCATTGTTCCGTGAAACAAGACGTATCGAGGATGATTTCACTTTTCTTTCGCATGCACGTCAAGTTTATGATGTTATGGTTTTGTAATTTATGTCTTAATGTCGGTACAGGATAATGTCGCTTTTTATTATCTTTTGAAACGATACAATAAATGCATCAGATAATTGTAGGTAGTAATAATTGCAGGCCAGGCCAGGAAATAAAGCATTGTCTGAAGTATAATAACAAGAATAAGACAGAACATCCCCGTTCCGGCCGTGACATGTAGGGGAAAGAGTGGAAAGGTTTTTATCAGAGTTATTAACAAGACGGTATAGAATTTAGACTTTAATTTCAGGTCATGATCTCGCCTCGCGACACACCAATTGTCAACTAACGGCTACACCAAAAACAATGGTGCATACATCCGATACTACAGATTAACGGACATTTTCACATTTTGATTTCTTATTTACTTTAATTTAAATAGATTATTTTATTTTGTTAATTGCTAGGTCTACATGTTGATAATCCAATTTATGTAGTGTTTTGTTTTTTTAAGTACAAGGGCTAGTTTACCCGTCCATTAACTACCCCATGTCTCGGGATATTAAAACGAACTCTTTCCCTACAATAGGTTTCACAGGTTCGTTTTCTCCGAGCCAGTCCTGCCTATTCTGCCGCTTTAGTCCACCGGTGGGCGTCAGTTTAATTGAACCAGCGCTCGCCCACGGGGGTAACTATAGTCTGACTCAGCGATAGTGACGTTATTGCTTGTCACCGGCATCGGCACCTTTTGATCCAGCTTAATTGCGAAATGATCCCGAGAACGGTCATCGAAAGCGAAAATTCAAGGAAATAGAAAGATTCGCACGCTTCTGGAAAGCCTCCGTAGCTCAGATGGTAGTAGCGATTGGACCGGTGTTCCAAGAGCTCGCAAGTTCGGGTCTTGCCGGTACATTTTCCATTTTTCCTTTAATAAAAAAAAATATTAAAACTCCCAACGCAATGATACGGATGATCCGATTTCGATAAAACATGTCTAAGAACCACCGCTAGAAAACCTGCTTTCAAACTGGGTTCATCCGTTTAAGAGTTACGGTGCCACAAACAGACACACACACACATACTTTATGGTCAAACTTATAACACCCCTCTTTTTGTGTCGGGGGTTAAACCGGACATAAACCACTAGCACAGGGCGGACACGCTATACATCAAAAATCACTTGCGTTTCTATGTGTGAACGGCATGTCTGTACACGCGGCATGTGTCATTGTGTGAGTAAGTTGCTAAAAAACAGTACTGAGCGGTCGGCAAAAGCTCGTCGATCTGCTGTCGCGGGGCGAGGTAATTCGAATCGGGGCGGGGCGGTGCGTGGCCGTTCTGTATGATATCATCATCATCATCATCATTGGCCACAGCATCTAGACAGATGATTGTTGCAGCGACAGTTTATTATGAAGAAGAGGTCTGTGCGCCGTCGGAGATCGGAGGTGCGGCACATCTCTTCCTGTGGCTGTATGATAATACTATTACTTATTCTGTGCCAGGTAGGGCTGTAAAACTCCAGCGGTCAAGAAAGGCATATATGAACAAGTGTCATGCACTCATACATACCATCAAAAATATTGTATAAGTAAATAGTCCTAAGGTGCATTGTGATAATTTCGAAAGCCGCGTAGTTTTGAAAATGGCTAATATAGCCGGTCAAACTACTTTGTCAGTAGAAAAAGGCGCGAAATACAAATTTTCTATGGTATGATTACCATTCGCGCCTACATTTTTTACATTTGCCGCTTTTTTCTACTGACGCAAATGGCTTGACAGACCATATCTACCAAACTAGAAGCAATTTTTAGTGTAGTAGTAGCGTAAAAGTTTCTAAAGTATCTAGTTTTATAGAAAATTGCAGTTTTCAAAATAACCGCGCTTTCGAAGTTACCCCAATACAGCTTATACATTTTTTTAGTTAACAGCATGTAGGTACAACAAAGTTAGTGCACTTACGTTATTGGAAATGCGAATGAATTGCAGTCCCCCATTTGGCCACTGACCATGGTTGCGTTTTGCATTCGACCGAATTCATAATTATATATTGTATGCAAAATAACAACTCTGATTTATCGGCTCGCCTTAAATCGGATCCGGGTGCCCCATATATTTAAGGCAAATTATTTTTCTTATCTGTGTATTTCCTCGTTATTTTATGGAAAAAATATTGATTATTATTAATATGATTAAATATTTAATTTTAGGTCGTTTATAATATATGTATATTGAATATGATGTGTTATGTGTTAAATACATTTGGTTTAAAATTACTCGAGTTTCCAATTTCATTATACTATACCTCAATTCCAGCTACTGAAAACAATTCCAGGAAATTTCTGTCTGTAGAGTATGCCATTTTTATAACAATTAGTTTTTTTTACAGGTAGCATTAAAAAAAACCAAACATCATGGAGGTGTCGAGTAGAGATACGAATCATTAGAATTAAGACGTATGTAAGTATGTAATTAACTAAGTAAACTGTTTACAAATACCAAAGAGTAATTGATTGTAATAGAGAGGTGAAGTCTAAGAAAAAACCGTACCGTTGGCGTAGTACTGCGCCATATTGCTTAGTCTGCATTGAGTTATCAACAGGCATCGTAAACTGCGAGGGAAATCCATCAAACGTCAACTTATAACAACTAAAGTTACTGCGTAATGTGAGGAGCCGTGCCATCTCGATTAGCTGCCGAATTCGAAGTACGAAATTGTCTCTTTACACATCTCACACGATCATCGAATCTCTGGCTAATATTTTAATAAGAGATTTAAGATTCATGACTACCGATGAGTGATGAGTCGTCGGAAAGTTCTCAGTCGCGAAATCTCCACATTGAAAAATTTTGGACTTGGGGATACAAATTATCTGTTTCCAAAACGAACATTTTCTTTAATTTCCTTTATAATTTTCCTGAAATTTCCGAGAACTTTCCAACTTTCTGCAACTTGCAAATCTGTTTTCAAGACAAACACAAAATGTGTTGAAGCTTTTCAGCACTTGTAGGTCTTCCCTCACTACTTTGCAATCGGCGGCCACACGTAGACCTGCGCGCGCGATGATTATCGCCGCCCGAGTGCTTTCTACCATCCATTACTGCTGTTCTAATATGAAGGTACCTAATCTGTTTGCTTTATTGATATTGCTATATGCACTTACAGCTGTCGTGCGCAATGAGAGAAATGAGTCGCTATTAATTCACTTATCTTTACTTACATTTTAAACTTGCTTCTCCAGCGGAAAGTGCAGCGTGGGAAGGCCACCAACAAAGTCGATTGCTGATCGCAGAGAATCAGGGTGTAGATGTTGGGGATTGGGGATTCAGATTCAGTAATTAAAATCTTTCAGCTAATATAATGAGAAGACAGAAGGTTGTAGATACAAAACTGTGTGTGTTCAATAAAAAGAGTTAGCATTCCAAATTTTAAATCAGAGAACGGCTGCACTCAACTATATCGAGCATTGCTATAGAATTTAATCTATGATGACGTAAGAATGTTTTGACAACTGTGGGAAAAATAAAGGCCTGCAACCCGGTTGTAACGCAACTGTATTAGCGATGCTGAATCGCGAAAGTTTCACGGTTCTATCGCTGTAAAAACATGTCGTTTGCAGTTAGTAACGATTGTCCTAACCAGAATCACGCTCGGATTAATGTAACCGAGCTTTTTACGGACATAGGCTAGCTGACAAATATTTAAAACAAAAAAAATATTGCGATAATCACGATTCTAGGTACCGTAGGTTGGTGCAATTGGCTCTACATCTAATTAGGTTTTGAATAAGGTTTCTATTTCAAAGGTTCTATCCAAATAATTAACATGATTTCCCATTTGATAAAAAGGTAGGCAAAATAAACGTGAAATAATATCGTGCTTCAATTTTGCAAATATGTGTCATGAATAATTTCCATTAAATTCGAGCGCTGTGATTGCTAAACCATTACGACTATCATGCAAAGTGATGTTAGTTAAACATTGAACATAATATTTATCCATACTAACTCGTAAGTTCAACCTCGATAGATAAGTATAGGTTAGTGTGATCTCATTTAGACGTAAAAGTAAAACGGAATGTGTTTACCGTTACTGTATGTAACAGGTACCCAAAAGCATATGAAATGTGTAAGTGTAGGTACACTAAGTAAACTGAATATAAGGTTGTAAATTCTTTTTTTTTTAACCATTCCATTTTGCTACTGTAGATTACATTTTGATATATACTGTACTCGTATTCAAATTATCCGATCCAGATATGATGGATATTTAATATGGATGGATAGATATTTTATTTAAAATTACGTCTGTTTGACCCAACAGGTTGTTTCGAGTTTATCCACGAACAAAGCGTTGGTGACTGCTGTTAAACTTATCAATATATTTTTCGTCCCAGAAAGAAACACTTGAACACTTATATAGAAAAAAAATTTTTTAATAGTTTCAGAAAATAAAGCTCAGCTCTGCCGAAAATATTTTTTCCATATAAAGGTAAAGCAAAAATATATATATTTTTTAAAAACCTATTATAACCCTATTATTTGAAAACCCAGAAAAATACAAATACCTACATGAGCAGTTTATTGGTTGGATAAGATTTTTAGTCGGGAATCATATAATGCCTTTTCCATGGGTCTGCTCAAAGTAACCACATCAACAATCTCAGGTTTTGCCAGTGGACCGCGGCCCGGCCCGCGTTTATTTCAGGCTCAAAGTTCTCACAACTTCAAACGATTGTTTTTTCTTTTACATTGATTCGCGTTGTATGACTTATTCACAGAATATACTATTCTATCCAACTACTAACAGTCAACTTAGAACACGAGTTTCACAAAAACATATCAAGCTAACCACAGATAAAAGAGCCCGATCCAATCCATTAATATTCAGAAAAATATAGTTTCCTACTAACAAATTTACAGCTCAATTTGAGGGGCAAATTAATACTAAAATTAGATTGGGATATAAGGAAGCGTGAAGTGCGTTAGATGCGTGAAACGGCGAGTCGTATCGTAAATCGGAAGACATCAAAGCATCGCAAGCGCGCTGCGGGGACACTTGAGCATAGGTATATTTAAGTTTTTTAAGGTTGCAGTTCGGTTACTTAAAAGGTTGCAAAACGGTTATTGTGCGTAGTGCACATTTCGTATAAGTACGAGTATGCGATCTAAACATATTAATTTTTTTTTCAGGATAAATCAACATAAAATATATAATAAAACGTTTCGGAAACATAAGGGCCAATTCGAACAATGCAAAAACAATGCTAGTTGAGAACTAAACTATAACGTATCTATTAGATCTCGTATTGTTCTCGTATTGTTCTAGTAATTATTACGTTGTTCGAATTGACCGGCAAATCGTAAAAGTGACAAGCTGCTGTTTAATGCGTATGGCCACTTGGCCAGTAGCGCTGCGTGTCTGCCTACCCGCATTCTGAAGTTGGATGAAAAGCAGTTTTCTTTGATTCTTTATAATCTTAAAAATTAAAAAAAAAAACTACGAGATCCGGTTAACATGTAGCCTACCACTACAATATCCTATCGTCACGTACGAGTCGATACATGCACCTTCATTAAGATATATATGTCTGGGCTTGTGAGCGTAACGTGTGACGTGAGTGACGTAACGCGTGGGCCCCAAACTGTTTATAAACATTTGGATAAACACAAGTACGTCTTAAACCACTTTGGATATGCAAATGAACAACACTATTAAATGTAAATTGTTTTAAGAAGCGCCAAGCACTTAGGCGACAAAGTTGCTAATGGAGGGATAGGACCGTAACTGACCATTGGCCATACTGGGACAACGGTGACTGGTAATGATAATGTTTACAGAGGCCAGGCTAAGCTGGTTGTATACTTACAAGTTTAGATTAAAATGTAAACGATTGCTACCTGTTTAGGTTAGGTTAGTAGTACTAATCCTTTATTATTAGAATGTGGCGTGTGCGGGGATGGTGGCCGCTTTCAGACGAAAGGAGTCACTTCTGGATGAGTTTGGCTCAGGACCGGGATAAGTGGCTTACTCGAAGAGAGACCTATCCTCAGCAGTGGGCGACAACAGGCTGATATGATGATGTGACGATGATGATTACAATGTGTTTTGTTAGGGAAATTCTCCGGTCTAAACGACCGCAATCTGTTAGATATGTTGCGATAAACTATCAGATTTTAGTAACATCATTGTTTCTTTCCGCTATTTTGTTGCGTATCTTGCAATGGTGCAAGTTTTTTTTAATTAAAAAAATGGCGGATATTAGCGAAAATAGTTCGTCTTTTGTGTATTATAACTTATTTATGGTCTTCTATCCTTTTACTCTATTTATTATGTTAGTTATGATAGCGTCATTTTGTGCGTATGATGTATTATTATGATCATTTTTCTAGTTATGATTACAACACAATTTTCTACATCCTTATACCTTAGGTTTTCCTTATTTGTAACTTTTGCGCATGTATCTTACGATAGGTGTAAGCGTAACATCCAATATTATAATTCACTTAGAGCATAATTATGTTGACAGTGTATGATGAGTACCAATAAATAAATCTATCTATCTATCTATAAGGATCAAGCATGCCTTCCTCAATCTATTTCGTCATGTTTCGTAACTAAAAATGTCGCTAGAGCCTAGAATCGGCCAACTTGTTTGTATCCTGTCTATATTTAACGCCGCTAAAAGCCATTAGGAAGCATTAAATAAATAGATAAAAGCCAGTCCAGTACCGCACAGATGGCTAGGATAGATAATCTGGGCTCATCTAGATACAAACTTAAATGTCACTGCGCAGCCCGTGAAAGCAAAGCAAAATGGCAGCGGCAATTTCTCTTGTCATTTCGCAAATGAGATTTACACATCATTTAGAAATTCAATCTGCTTCGTAAATGAAGTAAACTATCCGGTATGAATTGAGTTGGTACTAATCAGTTTTAACTAATACAAAACATGAAATAAAATACAATATACACGATATAATCCGTTTTCATAGTTTTATTTCATTAACTATCGCGGTAACCGAAGACAATATTAATACAAAACAGTTAAGATTATAAAAATGAAACACAAAACATATATAATTTTGATGAATTGTAAAAAAGGTACCTTTATACATTTGACAAGAACCACACCAAATTCTTCTAAAAACCTTCGAAAAAAGGATATAATCTTAAGATTCGTATCAAAATGCGCAATTAGCAATTTGGCTATTTAGTATTTACACGAGTGTGATGGCGTCGCCGCGAAAACTTACATTCTCCCCATGGCGTATCACTTTTTTCGCACCTAGCTAAAAGCATCTAATTAATTTTTTAAATTAATTTAAAAATGTACGATAACTAAACAGGGACAACACCTACGAGTACCTACATTATGTGTGGTTATTATACGAACAAAATTAACATTAATTAAACTCTTGAATTGCGATACCTATGGAACCAGAATATGGCTTATGCTCATAAGCCGATCAATAAGTACTTATATAGCCCGTATCATACGGTTATTCAAATCGAATCTAGATTTCACCACTTCATCTTAATAACATTATCTATCTTAGGCAACTGAAACTAGTTTTTTTAATTAATAATCAACTGTCAACCTTAATATATTATTTACTATTTTAATCATATGTATATTAATCTCACGGGAATTACCTACTACTGAAACAGTTAAAGGTGAAATCAATCAAGTTGTTATAAAATTTATAGCCTTCACTAACTGTATCAATTACTAAACTGAACGTCATTTTCTAACTGTATTAATTAATTAGAGAAGGACGGGTAATTTCGAGCGCGAGATATACTGTTGCGGAGTTCCTGTGTTAGTCCTACTGGGCTACAGAACTTCACAGAAAACTTGATGTTAATTTAATACTGATGAAGACTTACTTTATTAGAGGCCTTTTAGTGAAAGTCAAAGACTATAGACACATATACAGTAAATAACACAGCAATAACTTAGCTAATTCGTTTTGAGTAGACGTCTTATATTTTAACTGTTATGTAGGTATAAATTGCATTCAAAACCTTTTTAAGCTTTTTTATACACAGTTAGTAGAGACCTCTGTCTCTACAAAAAGAAAAAAGAAAAGCGATTTAAAAGCAAAAAATAAGGATATTATGGTCTTACATTACTTACTAACTTATAAAGTATCGTGTCAGGTATGAGTGAGTATACCTGTGAAAAGATAAAACAATGATAAAATTAACAATTTATTAAATACTTATCATATATACAGGTCATTACATTAATTTTAAATTTTTTGGCATCCATTTAGGTAGTTGACTGAAACGGATTCTTATTTCCCAGAACAGATCAGTTTCCAAGTCTTGATTTCTCTATCGATCCAGAGGCCGCGGCCGTGAGTTCAAGTCTCTCCCAAGGCAGTAATTTTTCCACTTTTAAATTGAAGTACCTATTACTTACTGTTGCACAGTGTTACAAGTTAACCGCGGTGTGGATGCTCCTTCTTACCCGTGTTGGGCGAGGTATAACGCGAGTCATCACCCTTTAGTTGCATCACGATCGCACATAACATAACATTATTACGACAAGTGACAGTGAAAATCTAAGGTACTTAATGAGCCATTTCGCATTTTAGTCGTATGTTTATTACATTTGCACTTTTCTCTTGTGCTTTACGATATTGACGAGCTTCTTGCTAATAGCAACTTCCAATGAGGTTTCCGCTATGTTTCAATGAGATACTGATTAGGAATGGAAATGTGATAGCAGAAAGTGAAGATCTTACAAAATTTACACATTACTGTTTATGAAAAACAAGTTTCATTAGACGCGGTGGTAATAGTAGATTGTTAACCAAGGGATGAAATGATGCCTTTCACCCGAGTTAAACACTCTACTTTTCATTTTAAATACGAGGAAAGTAAAATACATGTGTTTTTTTAAAAACATGACTAAGTATACATTTTTATAGTATTCCTTGAGGGTACTTTCAATTAACAATTTAGGCAAAAGTATCGTTATTTATGGAATGGGGAGTTAAATATCAGAATGGAAATTTTATAATAAATTCATTTAAACCTAAATTTCAATTGCTTATCGTAAAAAAAAAACGTACTTGGAACGTAAAATGCTCTAGTGTAGAGACGTATTATTTTCTGCACACCTTTTAGAACAACACTGACCCTCTTTTAGAGCAGGAGAAATGAAAAATATATAATTCCAAGTCAAAACAAAGTGGCATCTGCTAGGTATATGTCTTTCTTTTAATCGTGTTTCTAGCGGGAAGTAGGTAAGTACTTAGTGAAGGTAGGAAAAGAAGGTTTTTTTATTTTATTATTATACTCGAACAGCTACCCAAGTTACGAATGGTACCCAGATAAGTAATTGTACAAAAATAATAAATATGGAGGTCCATTTTCCCAGAACCGCGAGTTTTTACTTTTTACCTCGTCAAAGGCGGAAGTGGTGAATGTTTTGGTTAGCAGACAGACGGCTCTGCTGAATACAAAAAAAATATATAAATATATGTATTTATTTTTAAAATATCGGAATCACAAAGCAAAATGTTGCGCAACAAAAACTGTAAGCACAGTTTACAGGTCTTTAAGCGGTGTAACCCGGAAACGGCGTTAATAGTTCTGTGAGCCGGTGCTCGCGCTGCTCACTCTCACAAAAAGGCGTAAGTCACATATTATTCTTATGAAAATATGATCTTTCCCATTTCGAGGCAGTGTAACCTTTCGACAGCTTTAGATATTAATGCTTGCGCGTTACTCTGACGAACTGGAGGTGCTATAGCTCATGGTAAAGATCGTTTTGGTACTATGTAACGTCAGTATCAACTTAGTTGTGTCAGATGGTATCGTATGCTTAGTAAATTAGTTTATAGGCTACATATACAGTACCGATGAATGATATATTATGAACCATCAATACCTTCATGTTGCTAGTTATTTTTAGGATATACTTTACTGGCGCACCTAGTAGCCTTACCACTACTGTCTTAGCAGTGTCAAACTGATATTTTCGCTAACATCTGCGTTCTATCTCGCTCGCACTAATATGCGATGCGAGTACAATGCGATGCGAGACGCATAGAAAGTAAGTTACACGCTAGGTCCGACGGATAGTTTCCCATACATATTTTTTTATACTACGTCGGTGGCAAACAAGCATACGGCCCGCCTGATGTTAAGCAGTCTCCGTAGCCTATGTACGCCTGCAACTCCAGAGTAGTGACATGCGCGTTGCCGACCCTAACACTCCGCACCCTCGTTGAGCTCTGGCAACCTTACTCACCGTCAGGAACACAACACTATGCATATTAGGGTCTAGTGTTATAAGGCCAAGCGAGCAAATACGATTTTAATTTTTGCGACATGATTTTAGAATCGCGCTGTAATACATATTTTTGTCGTATATGCGCGCACTGACATATAAACACATACAATGCATTTCTGCAACAAAATTATCCCACGACAAATAATCGTAGTGCACGCTTGGCCTAAGACCACTAGGTAATGGTAGCTATTATTTCGTGTTTAGTTAATATGTTGTTGGAATTAACTTACGGCGGGTAGTAAATATAATATATCATTTACCTGTCCTATCATATCACATTCCCTACAGTCAGCTACGCTTCGATCTCTGTAGATTGGTTAACTACTTATTAAATTAAACTATAACTCAACAAAATCAATAAAAGCAAACGTGATACAATACCTTCGATTAAAATAAATTGCATCAAATCCCAGCCTCCCAGTTTAAGTGGTCACTAATCGCCTCAACGAAGGCGCACAGTAAATCAACATCGAGTGCCCGGTACCTGTCTTTTAGCTAAGCCATATTTATGTGGTAGCTTCGCGTATATTGCCAAAGGAACTTGGGAACTTAATCGCATTATGCCGTTTAGTTGTGAGTAATGATTTTAGTAGGATATGTGCTTTGGTCGGTTGTGAAAATAAAATTGAAGCGGTAGTTATGAATTAAACTAATGTATCAAAATTGTAAAAAATACGAAAATACGAAAAAACGGTAGGTTTTCTTTGTGATATAAATTATGGCAATAAAAATGCAAAAATAGAGTCTTTTATTTCAACCGAGCTTCAGGAACACTTTTTAGTAAACGGTCGTAACTTTCGCCCTCTAGCTCACCAACCTAATCAGATAAAGAAATAACATTGCTATTTTATTATATCTTAATAAAATATTTCTCATTGAAATGTAAACAATCGAATAAATAATCGCACTTAAACTATCGTGAGACATATTTCAAAATATTTATCAGTACGGTTTTTACTCACTATTATTTTTAGTCGCTTTTTGCGACATGTTTCGGATTCTTTGGGAATCCATCCTCAAGCACGAGTGCCCGCGGCGGTTGTACGTCGTGCACTGCCCGCGCCGCCCGCCTCGTCGCTCGTTGCGCACGCGCTGATGGGGCGGGGACGGGGGGCGCGGGGCAGTCTGCAGATGGAGTCGTCAAGTGCAATAATAGTGAGTAAAAACCGTACTGATAAATATTTTGAATCGAATAAATATTACGACAGGTTATAAAACTTGTACCTTTTGCCTTGTACACACATGCAAGCATTCATAAAATATCTATGCACTTTTGCAGTTCGCTGTACAATAACATATTATGTCTTGCTGTATTTAAGGCTTTTTATTAACCCTTCGTTAAAAAAAATATATCTATTCTCAAAATCTTAAAGGCGAACTACCCCTTAATACGAACAGAGATGAAATGCAGGACAATACCTGCACTCCAGTTCCACAGCTTTCATAAAGGGGTGTGCCTCGTTCCAACTGAATGCGATTTGCAGAAATACATTACAAATTAGCTTGTTTACATTACGAGCACAGCGCCATATCATTGCAACTATTAAGTAAGAAAACAGAAATATGGGCTCCATTTAAATTGCAATTGCTTAGAAGCAATATAATAATATATTTCATCGAACGTGAACGTCAAATTAAACTGTAAAAAACGGTAAAGTAGTAAACACTTGCGCTCCGAGGGTGCCGTACTAGCACAAGATTTTTTATAACGTTTTAATTTATTTTCTTATCTTAATACTTGTCGCAGGACTCGCAGGATTATTTTTTTATTATCATGTAGTATTTTTTTTTTTCTATATCATGCTAAGCTATAGGTGAGCCATTATATATATAGGTAATATAGATAAAATCATGTTAGTTTTGTATAGGGCCTATCTAGATAAGAATATTATTATTCGATTAAATTTAATTAACATTATTTAAATTAATGTAGCGACTAACAACCTAAGCACTCTAAAAATATATTTAGTACCCATTATGGTTGTTTGAAATACAGCTTGTTCACATACAAATTAAAAACCGACAGTTGGAATGCTGAGGCTAATATTTTTTTTAAAATTATAAACTGATCGGCGATTGGCCCTAGTCACACCTGATGGAAAGGGAAGACAGATCAGTTAAATATGTTATAAATTTCCAAATCACAAAGAGCGCAACATAACGGAGATTACAAGCGCCACATAACGGAAATTACAAGCGCCACGATGACATATGCCTTGCGTTTAACCTTTATGTCTATCACACATGCACTGCATTTCGCAAGGATGACATTGACTCACGCAACTAATTTTATACGGATTACTTACTTATTAGTTAGGCGCGATAACCTAAAATGAGTTTTGGCCTCTAATACAAGAGGACGCCAATTTTATACGGATATTAAAACTGTAAAGTTTGATGTTATCCTATGAGATATATTATGAAGTCTGCATTGCGGAAGGGTAGCAATATTTACTGTAACGGCCCGGACGCAACGATATCGGCTGGAAACAGGAAACACGATGCACTGGGGTGCTATTCCAATTGCCTACATAAGAGCAGGCTCAGACAAATCAATTTTATGTACCAAGTTTTAAAATGTATTTTTTTTTTAAATATTGTGAAGTACAATAACCTAATAGGTATAATCAGTAAGTACTTAGAACTAGGTATCTAACTAGTTATAATATACTCAAGTAGTTTGTTGAAAATCAAACAAATATCGAAAAATATTAATTAGATAAATAAAGCAATTGCAGCGTCGGTAAGGCGTGTATCGTAGGTAAAATTACATAGGTAACCAAGATGGCCACATGTCCAAGTTGTGAAAAGTTTCCTAAAAGTTGGAAAAGTTCTCGGAAATTTCACAGGAAACGAACGAAAGATGTATTTAGGAAATGAAAAATTTCGAATCCTTATACACAGATATGAGAAGTTTCCAATAATGGCACATCAGTAAAGTAGACAAACATCAGCCGTAGCGACATCTAGGCACTTACAAAAACTAAAAGGACCAATTTGACTGCATCTTCCGACTACATGTCGTTGTTACGGTTCTGTAGGTCACATTACGCTGGTTTGAGAGATCGACTCGCCTGCCCACGAGCAATGTTAGGATGAACGTGGTGGTCATCCGCGCGGACCGGCGAGGCGCCTGAATATTTCCGGGTAACTAGTCGTATAACTAAGCTATCCTGAAGTATCACGCACGTGTTCGTGTTGAAGGATATGAAATGAAATGAGATAAAAAATCTTTATTTTCAGGAAACTATTGGCCCATAGATAAATACCTTAAAACTAGCATACATATTACACAATATAGGTAAGTATCTTAAAAACTAAAACACACACTATGGCTGCGATGCATTTCGCAACCCCGCTATGTCAGGAAGCCGGCCGCGGAACCGCCCAAACTTGACACCCTTCAGCCAAAACTCCTCCTTAATTTTGTACAGTTACATACATATGCTTACATTTTCAGTTCCTGTAAGTAAGTATTCTTTATTGTGCACCAGAAAGTAAAAAATACACAGGAAACGAAATATAAGTTTAAGACTAGGTAACAACAGATTATATCTTATTGCTAAAAAACTATCTCTTTCAGACAACATGTTGTGTACTATTTGTTCCTAATTTTTATATAGGGTGGGCCAGTGATAAATTCTCTTTTCGTCTCGACGTCTTTCGTTAAAATGCATTTATCATTGGCCTACCCTATAACATATAGGATTTTTTTAAGAAGACATTCGCCAGAGATTTTCTTGTGAAATATTATCAATAAAAGTAGTAACCACCGCGAGTAAAACGAAGAAAAAGCAATAGACCTGTCAGTACACATCCCACTGGTTAAGTGGTTACCAGCCACTGATTCACTAGCATGATATTTCGCCGCAAAAGAGAATAATTTATCGACATTTCGTGAACATCGTATTTACATCGAAAGAGAAGATTTAACGTGTAATTGTTAAAGGTTAATTTATAATGTATTCATACGTCTTGTGCTCGTTGTTAACAGTAAAGTATGTTGCGGTTTAAATTTATTTATATGTAGTATGACAAATTAAAACGTACAAAACGGACGGCCATCAAATAAAATTAAGGGAAATTAATCAGCAACTTAAATAAAATAAACCACAGGTACCTATTTAAATTACTTTAATTGCGAATTTTTGTAATTGTACAATTTTTGCTGTGGTTGTAGTTTAATTGTAGTTGTTTACCAAACTATGCAAAAAGCTATACTGATAAATTGTAATGTATTGATTTATCGCGTCTATGCAACCTCGCGCGTCGGTCCGGCACGCACTTGCCTCCATCACTCTTACCCAACAGACAATACAAGTTCATAGAACAGCGTCAAGGAAATCAATATACAACTCGGTCGGATTGAGATATCGGCTGCACGCACGAAAAGCCGACTGATTAAAGCAATGGTCAGCTTTCACCGAGATTGTATGCAAACTGGTGTCATTTAAATAAACAGGACATACATTTTCCGTAAGGCAGAATCATGCCCAAATATGCTACCGTATTCCGCCTAAAAGGATTTTAAGATAATGTGTTAAAATCACAATTTATAAAACTTTATCGGTTTACATTGATAAAACTTCATTATTGTACGAATTTGGACTTGTGCAATAAAATTCCAAAACTGTTCTTTTTGGTCATTGCTTAAATTAATGCGTCCGTTTTCGAGTTTTTACAATTTTCGAACGATATTATTTACTTCGTAATAAAGATGCTAAAAGTTTTTAAATCAGCTGAGACATTTTCTAAACTAATGTTTATGTTTAATTTTTGTTTAATTTATGTTTATAACTTCCGGGCACCAAAGTTGATGCTGGTGCGGCTGCATCTTCAGCCGAAAACCTCAAACGTCGCAAGTATGCTGCCCTTGGCAGTAGCTACTTGTTTGCGGCGTTTGGGGTTGAAACCCTGGGGCCGCGGGGGCCAAGTGCGCGCCGACTCCACAAGGAGATATCGGCGCGTCTTATTGAGGCTTCCGGTGACCAGAGGGCTGGTCACTATTTCGCGCAGCGCATCAGCATAGCTATACAGCGCGGAAATGCGGCCAGCCTTCTGGGCACCCTACCACACGACCGAGACCTAGGTCAGATTTTTTATTTGTAAGTTTTTAGTTTAGGTCATTATGTTTTTAGCTCACTTTATTGTAGTATTGATTGATTTATGTTTATATAACACGCTTTTATTGGTAAAGTAAGCTAAGGACGTCTATAAAATATAGATAAGATAAAGTTACGAATTACCTAAGATATTCCCATACCACTTATACTAAGTTACCAGTTACATTATTGCCCACGCCCACAGTTTTTATTTACTTGGAATAATTAATACTTGTTGACTCTTTATTTACTATCATAGAAAGTCTGAACCTGAAGAGTGCAAGCAGTAATAGATTGTGTCACCAGGGAGCAAAATGACAGGTACAGTAGCGGTAAAAAATCTATCATACTGCTATTTATTTATTACAGGTATCCATTCGAAAATTCGTGAAATAAGACTTTATATCATGTAAAGCTGTTTCGTAGAAGCTCGGAATACCCGCATCAATAAATCCGCAATTTAAGAATCAATAGGTATTTTTCATTATAAGTTTGGACAAATTTCGGAGTCATCTGGGCCATACTCTTAAAGCTCCGAAGACCAACCTCCTTACTTGGCAGCATATGTAAAATATATGATATTTCGAATGAATGCCAGCAATACATAGCAGCAGTATATTATAGTATGATAGATGTTTTGCCGCTACTGCATGAGCAATACACCATTTGATAAAAATATAACCTACATCAGAACAGCCGGGCTAGCACATGATTGGCGCGAGAGTATCTCGCCGCGACATAGACTACCCGTCCCCCTTTCATTCATACAGTTAGTAAAAGACGGGTAGTCTATCTCGCGGCGAGATACTGTCGCGTCAATCATGTGCTCGGCGCCCAGGTGATGAGCACAAATCTAAAATAATACATAATTTCGAAAAGTTTGCATATTTGTCGCAACAGTGCTATACGATGGGTTATATCTAACGTGAATAACACACTAATGAAATACAAACCGGACCTACGGCAAGCTGAATTTAGTCACGGCTCTTAGCTGGCCAGCGCGTCCAAGACATCCGGATGCATATAGTCCAAGCGGTTATTAGTTAATGACACTACCGCCCGATTAAAACAAGTCCGACAAATTGATACCATGTCGCTCCCACGTTTAAGGCCGCGACTGTTCAATACATATTTGTGTCAAAAACCAGTTATTGATTGCAACCACTTTGAGCGAAACGCTTAGCTTATTAGCGTTATCAATTCCGTATTAATCACTGATGCCGCTGACTGAATGATGGTCATAAGTCATGAAGAAAGCGATAGTTGTTTGTGTCCGTTCGGTAGCTATTGATTTGTGCCTTCTGGTCCTCTGGGTTGGTCATTATTGGAGTCGGGCAATTATACTTCGAGATTATAGTGTAATAATTGGGAGGAAGTTAATTCTTCTAGTTTTTTACAACAATTACCTACTAATCTCCTGGCCTAGTGGGTAGTGACCCTGCCTGTGAAGCCGATGGTCCTGGGTTCGAATCCCGGTAAGGTCATTTATTTGTGTGATGAACACATGCAGATATTTGTTCCTGAGTCATGGATGTTTTCTATGTATTTAAGTATTTGTATAAGTATTATATATATCGTTGTCTGAGTACCCACAACACAAGCCTTCTTGAGCTTACCGTGGGACTTAGCCAATTTGTGTAAGAATGTCCCTATAATATTTATTTATTTAATAATTTGCATAATGTTATAACAGACATGCCATAGAAAACATCAAGTTGTAATACGTACTTATATGTATAAGGAATCCAAATGTTAATACAATCAACAGTACTTAACTTTTTTATGAGAATATGGGTATACAATATTGTGTAACAAAAGGAAATTTGAAAATCAGCATTTAACTGTTACTTTTGAAATATGTGATACATGCTTGAGCAGCCAAGCGTAAAATCTCTAAAAACATTATGCAAGTTGTGTTTAAATTATAAGAGTCAATTAAAGCCGAAGAAAATAAGAAAACATAATAATATATACCTAAGCATTACAGAAAAACCTTACCTTTTGGCCTGTGTTAAGAAATGGGACTTAAAGGCTCGTGATGACGATTAAAGGGCGTTCATCCTGATACATTGGTCCCACAACCAACGTCTTCCCGCAATAAGGGTTCTTTAAAAAAGAAGTAAGGTTTTTATTTAGGTTAGACAAGGCACATGTGGTAACCCTGGTGTTAAAAGGTAAAGGTCCTTTCACAATCCCTGCTTAGGATTAGGGGAACCTGTTCGCTTATAATCAGCCAACATAACCTGTTTATTTAAAAATTTAATCCTAATTTTTAATTAGGCAGTGTCAAGTGGATTGGACCGTACAATGTCGTGATATAGCCACCGAAAAGGATGCGAGTTCTTCACATTCCTCGGACTTTCGCTTTTACTGTGGAATCTAAGGCCGTTCCTTACAACCTCGCGCTAATAAAAGAGCAAGTTTATCTTCCAACCTTTTTGTTTATCGCTCCATCGGATCACTTACAGAGCGTTTAAGTTGTTTAATGCAGTTGAAGACTAAGCGAACGGATTACATTCCGTTTTGATTGTTTTGTTTAAAAATTACCTACTTTAGTTATTAGAGACGAGGCGCTGCTTGGGTAGTAAAAGCAACTACAACGACGAAGGAAGGCAATATTTTTGTTTATCGACTGTAGTACGTATTTGTACTGTGTTCCTGTATCGAAAGAGTAGTAAACAGTCGGGAATATAATCACTTTCCCCAGAATACATACACACATTACATATAGTCACGCCTATTTCCCGGAGGGGTAGGCATGAGACTATGGATTTCCACTTGCTACGATCCTGACATACCTCTTTCGCTTCCTTCACTTTCATAACATTCCTCATACACCCTCGCTGGTTTAGGGTGCTCTTGACCTGGCCTTTCTTCAGAATTTCCCCGATCTAATCAGAGAAATTCCGCCGAGGTCTACCCCTTCCAACTGCCGCTTCTACTCCAGAATACGTAATAAAATGGAGGCTTTCAAAAGTAGACAGACAGTCCAAGTGTGGATCCCTGACAATGATAGAGCACCATGCGCAATACTCTTAAAAAGGCACTCACTTGGCTACTTTGAGACGCCCGTTTTGACAATTTATTTATAGCTCGCCATAAGTAACCCACCCATGCCCCGCCAATACCCCGTAATAAACTAAGTATTACAAAATGCCGTTTACGACTTGAGTGTCTATTTCAACTATTGTTGGCTACTGGTTGCGCAAGCAAAACCGTATGGCGTGGCGACGTATGATGGTGATATTGTATGGTTTGGTGTTATGTGCTTGACGTTGATTATTTTGACTTTAAATGTAATTTAACGCTAAAGTAATGAAATACAAATAATCAATAAATTTTAGTTACAGAAAGTATTTAAAAAAACCGGACAAGTCGGACTCGCCCACCGAGGGTTCCGTACTTTTTAGTATTTGTTGTTATAGCAGCAACATAAATACATCATCTGTGAAAATTTTAACTGTCTAGCTATCACGGTTCATGAGATACAGCCTGGTGACAGACAGACGGACAGTGGAGTCTTAGTAATAGGGTCCCGTTTTTAACCTTGGGGTACGGAATCCTAAAAATCACCTCTGTCCTCAGTCTTGTTATCTGGGCCATTTTTTTATTTTATTGTCGTTTTTTCATTTTTCTCAGATTTTGATAAAATTTGGTGGATAGATAGTTCCTTATTCTGTACAACATAAGCGCAATTTCATCGTATGTCCTACAAAATTTTCCACTGAGTTACGGAAAACGTATGGAATTATCCTTAACTCTATGGGAATTTTCATACATTTTTTTGTCCCAAATTTGGATTTCTAGTTTATTCGGACCAAAATATGAAGCTTTTCAAACCTACACATTTTTATCAAAATCTGATACAAAAATAAGATCGACAAAAAAATAAAAAAATGGCCAATCTAACGCTTGATTGTGTCCCTCAGGAGTAACATTACCATTGACCATCCTTTTGCTTTTTTTTCGAACCAAAATGATTACTACCGAAGCTTGAACTATAGGCCTTTTTATAAGTCCAATTTATTAAGTCACTTTTTCTACGTACGAGGTTGGGTCTTCCTTTTTAATAAAACCTTGTGTTGTATGTACATAGGTACAAAGAATTCGTTATTCGTCTATTCATATTTTTCTACTTAGCAAGTAGTCGTCATACACACTAGGCGTTTCCTATGCAAGCAAACACGAAGGAAAAAACGTGCCTCAAAAATCAAGAAAATTTGATTCTCGTTCAGAGGGCGCTACTAGCTTTGGCTTACTGTCGTATAGATGGCGTTGACGGTTTCGTTTGTTATTTAACAATTTTAACGCATATCAGTGAAAGAACATGGGTCAAAATCATAAAAATAATTAATGCAAATAAAAAAATTCATTTATCCATATTTAAATACATTTTATCGTATTTTTATAAATATTTATTTTTAGTTTTAAAGTGTGTCGACAGATGGCAGTGAATTTACTGGGGTTACAAAATTTACTATGACAGTACCGCTCTAGTATAACTTACTCTATGTCTATAATAATTAACTTGTAATCGATTCTTAAACGCTTTGTTTACGGTTTTGTTTAAATGTAAAAATGATGATTCCATAATAGCAATTAGTGACGAACTGTTACAATAGAAATAGTAAACAAAGTTTTGTATAGTTTCCGAAAACGCCGCCTATTATTGTGTCGGAGTCACTTAAGTTTAGTAACACACCTATTCTCGATAGTTTACACAACGAACTGCCAATGCCAACAATTAGGTGAATAACGTCGTACGTGACCATAACTTACTCGTATCATAACTCCCTTTCTTGTCGCCCTAGGCTTCAATGATGCCAATGCGATGTCATAATTACTTACGATCACCTAATTGACCTAATACTAGAATTAGTATGTAGGTATTAGGTGATCGTCAATAACTTAGTAACTTCAGTATTTAGTATGTTATGATAGAGACTCCATGCCCCTTTCAGTTTTCGCAAGATAAAAGATGAAAAGCGACAGCGCAACACGGAACTGGAGAAATTAAATTATTTCACGGTACACATAATAAATTATTTCGTACTCTTTTGTTACTTTGTATTTGAGTGCAGGTAATTCAATAAACAATCAGTAAGCTATCTCCAATACGTCCATATATCATTGAGAAGTAAAACCGACAGACGCGGAAACGTTCAGAGCATAAATAATAAAATCACTTTAAAAGTCATCTTATTTCATGTCCCGCGCGTGTGTTTTAATAACTGATGGTAATATTATGCGTAGTGCAATTTCGGGTGGGTGGTCGGACCGAGGCCACAATGCGAGCCCATGGAAAATACATTACTTTCATATTAGGTAAGTCAGGATTCAACTGTCGGTCATCGGATGTCTCTTGGGAGCCGCTACGGATGACGTATTTTTTGGGACGATTCAGAAGTTGGATGGACTATTCAGAAATTTTATTTACTTACACAGTACATACAATTGTTCTTATTTAAGCTACGTAAATAAATATAACATTCAGCCTATAATGGCCTATATACGTCCTACAGCCGGCCTAGCCAAGGTGACAATCGCTATAGACAACGAAACGCTTTGTGTCTCTCTATCACTCTACCATATTAGTGCGACAGTGACAGTTGCGTTTCGATCGCTACGGAGTGTAAGCTTTTGGTATGTTGGCTACGCGGCCAGGTCTCTACTTAAACATGAAAGAGATTAGTCTACAGTCCCCTTCCCGACACTAGCTCAAAACGGTTTGGGGACATTTATCTTTTAATTTCTTCGTGTACGTGTTTTCCTTCATCAAAAAATGACCGATACATATCAAATGCTATTTCTGACTTTAATATCAATAACCCTTTAATTTAACAGTCAAGATTTTAAGAAATTCTCAATTCAAGCCTCATTGCCACCTTATTGCCCTAAAAGTTCTGCTTAAGAAAACAATACAATAAGATGATGTTATAGGATAGTAATTTTTTTCCTTAATCTTATTGTACCCTATAAGGATAACGAGACACGTTAGCGGTAGATGCACAATAAGCTATTTAATTAACAAGAAAGGTTCATAAGCATGTCGCAAACCGCTGAAGAATCTCAAAACTAACTTAGCGTAGACTGAGGAGTGCGTGAGAGTCACTTTCGCTGTCCTTATAGTTCCCGTGCATCGTGTATGGCCCTTTTCGGTTCTACCGTATATAGAAGCACGGTTGATATGGTTTTGATAATTATAACATGGTTTACTAGAAAGTTGGTGATCATAAGCTAAATGAGGTATGCAATTCCTCGTTTTATATTAGTTTAAATTGATCAAAGTATAGATTTACCTACCGTATACAATTTTAAACAGTTTACCAATACGTTCATTAAAACCTATAGATACATATATCGTTGACAGTTACTGTACGATGTAGTGCATAATTATTCAGTCAGTCAGTCAGTCTACAAAAACTACTGAGCTTGTAGGTCCTTTTCTTATTTTTAGTGGTAAGTATAAAATATATATCTGTCTATACCAAGGTACATACGTTTATTCGTGTTTTAAAATCCATTCACAAATCGCTGGCTCGTTATTTAGTAAAGGATAGTTAGGACGTCTCCATATGTATATGCATTTGATCGTTTCCTGTACTATGGAGGTTAGTAGGTAGGTGTAGGTATCTGAGTAGCCAGCCCAAGCAGAGAATATATAGCAAAAGGAAACTTTACGGTCAGTTTTATGCACAGTTTGCGAAAATTTATGCAATATGTAAACGCATTAAGACGATTCTCGCTGATTTGGCCTTGAGCGTCTCAGCGTCTCTGTACCCGCACCCCGCTCACTGCGATCGTACGTGAATTTCGTCTCGGTGCGGCGACTGCGGCGGAACGAGGTTCAAAGAATAACCTACAGCCCAGAGGTGCGCGGCATTTGGCGCTATACCTCGTATTTGTGTATCTTTTGCAGATATTTTGTTGTTTGAGTATGAGTAGATCATGCGTGTAGAGGTCGTAAATTATAATAAAAATATATTCCCTTATGCATTATACTTTACAAGCCTCAATTAGTTAATTTGTGTTTTATCTGTTTCTTACAAATAAATACCTAAGTCAAATCGACGGATTAAGATTTATAGCTAAAGCTTGGTATGTACTAAATTGAGGCGTACAGTGCGTTTATTTTATACAGTTTTTTTTATCCGTAATAAATAAATATAAATAATGCCATTAATAGTTAACTTATAAAATTAAAGTACCTACTAGCTTCATATACTACTACAAATGTGTTATTTTTCGAAATTCGAAGTTTTCTCAATCATTACGTGGGAATATCATCATTATTAGGGTTCCGTACCTCAAAAGGAAAAAACGGAACCCTTATAGGATCACTCGTTAATCACTTAATCGATTAAAATTATTTTTAAACTACAAAAACAATGTTTTTTAACAGGTACTATTCATACATACAACGTAATAATAGGTAGCTTATGATCTATTATTTATTGTTTCGAGATGGAATGGAACATTATTCAAAACGTAAAACTTGAATGACATTATAATATGTCGGTTAGAAAACATTTATTTATTTATTTCAAATGAAGTTTTCTCAAACATACGTATATTATAATATAATATATGCGGATATTATCATTACACTCATTGTAATAGACCGCAAAATACCGTGTTGCGCTCGCTAATGCGCGTCGCAACCAAATCAGCGCTCTGCAGTTATTTATTCTTTGGCCACAATAACTCCGATATTATAGCACTTTGCTTGTGCATAAGCGAACATAGTGCAAGGAAGGCACGGAGCGACGAGCGACACAGCCTCCTCGTCTCAAAGCTGGCACACGACTGCCGGCCACGCCATTTTCAGGCTGCATACGCATGAAATGTGGAAAAACGTTCGATTTCTTAAGAAAATATTTTTTGATTAAGAAAAGCTATGTTGCATTTGTAGAACCTGTTAAAACATTTTTGTTAGTTTAAAAATAATTTTAATCGATTAAGCCGTTTAGAAGTTATAAGCAAAGTTAGCCGCAAAACGGCCTGTCGTGTTATTTTTTTTTCGGTGAAACTACAAATTTCAGGAAGAAAGTCAAATGTTGCGATTGTTGTCCATAGAGTGAAGATGCATATATATTTTTTTCATAATTTTTGGTTGACTCATTTAGAAGTTATAAGCTCTAAAAAGTAACAGTTTTTGGCCAAAAACTGCGCGAAGCGCCTTAATAACTGCAATCTGCGCGTGGACATTAAGTTTACTGTCACATTACTCTAATGCACGCCATAACGCAGGCTTTCGCATTGAATCCATCATAAAATTTGATTGCCTTCGCTTTCACTGCCCTTTAGAGGTGCGTGGACATGATGTCACTGGCTCCTATTTAGGACTGACGATTTGCTCCGGCAACCTTAGCGTGGAAATTTAATAGCATTTCTCACGGCTGTAGATTTTAATCAGTGCTTTGTTCTTACAAACTTTGTGATTTCAATAAGGGCTTCCTGATTGAGAAGCAATATATGCCGCGCGAGTTTGTTGCAACACATTTCAACTAAAGAAGAAAACAGAGATGACCAAGCATCCTGTTCCTTTAAATTGAGTTAAATAAATACGACAATTATATGAGCGTTCGTAAACGTGCCTTACTTTATTACTTGGTCCAATACAGGCATTCAGTTCTTTGAATTCCAAATACCAGAATGCTTAGGTGGGTACTTTTTTTTACTTTAACTTAATCAACTAATCACTCATCACTTAATTAACATCCCTCATTAATTGTTTAAGAAAAACTTTATACTGGATTCCAGCATAAGTAAGTTCTCAGATATCTCAGACATAGAGCTCATATTTGTTACAAACTTACGATTATATGATCCTTCGTTAAGGAACAAAAGAGCGGCAGTATAATTTCTACCAATCTCATTACTATTTGCGTAATTATTTGTTTTGCAATTGTAATACGTGACTTATATGCCGTGGCGCCAACATCTTGTCATCGGTAAAAAGTTGTTTGCTACAAATGCTTCGCAAAAACTTGATCGATCTCCCGCTGAGTACAATGTAATAGATACGACTATCTTCAGAACAATGGCAGGTAGGTACAGAATCACACGGCGCAATAGTTTTATATTTCACAAAGGTCAACGGTGCAGGTGGAAAAGTTCATGGTAGATGCAAAATTGGATGGCATTTGCTATGCAGATTCGATTGGTAAAACAAAAGCGGATTTGTAAGACCTTAAAAATGTATATCCTTGCTTAATTATTAGACCACGCTTTTTTTTAAATAGAAAGATTAGTCTTTAGATTAGGCAAAGGTCACTTTTGACGAAAGGTAACATTAATGTATGCATATTGTTTACTTTAAACCGTAACCATAGTAGGTATTATAGATACCTATTGTGCTTTGTGCTGTATGAATATTTTGAAACCCGAAAAAAAAGAGGCAGATTTTTATAGCAATGATTGGAAAACATCTTACATATGTTATGTTTGGCAGTACCTTGTTTAATTCATGAATAATATTTTAAAATGAAATATTCAAAATAATCTTTGCTTTTGGTGACTTCTTGAGCGGAGGAGTTAAATATCATTGCATGAAAACGACACAGTATCATAGTTAAATTTACAGCCATACTAGAAATATACATATTAAAACAAAGTGACATCATTCCAAAGGCCCAATTAATATTTTTTGGGCACCGTGGCAACTTGCACGACTTATTTCAATACCAACCAATGAACGTTACACGGAAGTCCTAATAAGTGCTCCCGCAGACGTTAGATCAGAGATAACGAAGTTGAATGTCTATATATTTGATTGGATAATGCAATTTAATTATCGTACATTAAACCTGTAATCACGGCGCTGAGTGACTTGTCCAATAAAGTGCCTGTAGCATTTAATGAGTTGGAAGTAGAAACGTGGAATCGTTTGATTTACGTTTATAGCAACTTGAATTATGAATCGTTTCAAAGGGAAAAGTTGAGAAGCTCGGTCGTTAAGGATATTTGCAATAAGAAATAAGCATGGGTTTGTTGAGTAAATATACCTAATAGAAATTAATTTATGAATGCAAAACCCAACTGAATTTTAAAAAATGTACCTACGTAACCCCGATATATCATTTTTTAATACAGTTGCTCAAAAAGTGCTACTTTACGTAGCTGTTTAGCATTCGCAAAGTTGGTTTTCGCGAACTAGTGCTTTTTACTTTTCCAATTTTTTTAAATTTATTCTTGTTCCAATTCATGACTACTTATTGATGAGTGTTAATATTAGTTTCCATTAAACGTCGTAATCAACATAAAAACCTACTGTTAATGCAAGAATACGAAAAATATACATATGTATGTATGTATGTATAAACTCTTTATTGTACAAAGACATAGAACACAAATATGGCACAGAAATAAATGAATGGATTTCATATTTTATTACTTATCTCTTCATCATTATAACACGTCTATTTTTTTTATATTGAATATTGAAAAACCGTTCTTAATAAGTTGTCTGGATGGAACGGAACGCCTGTCAAAGAAGAGGCGTTTTTTCTTTCTGCTTTAAGTTTCCAAAGGCAACATTCGATATTGTTTTTATAAATGTACGATACACAAATAATCGTAATTAACGATATTTGGGTAATAATAGTACAATGTTTTATATTTACAATTGTTCCTGTCTTATAGAACATGCATTTAAAAAAAAAAACTTTAATTGAAGTGGGTTCAATAATAATAACACCCAGCTAAAAAAATGATGTCACATAATTAATAATATAAAAGTTTCGAGTTCCTTACTTGTTGATTTTCTTATTTTTTCGCAACTGTATCGTAAGATATCTCGGTGCTCGTGAAGTAATGACATACTTTCCGCACTAGCATCGAAATGTACTATTCCCTCACATGTCTTTCTATGGAGTTAATACAATTTATTCAAGCATTATCCCCGTGGGATATACAAAAAATAGCAGTTCGTAGTAACAGCCAACGAATCTTATCGAAAAAGATCGATAAAAATGGCGCGAAACAGGCGAAACACACAAACCGGTCGTTCGATATTCAAAATTGGAGCGAATCGGAATACCAAAGTGTTTTGTTTATGGTCATTGTGCAAGCGCATGCACGTCGAACAACGAAAACCTTTTTTCTCACGTTACACTGGCAACAATGAGTCAAGTAAATGGATGTGGTTTAACTCCACGTCAAAGATATGTACACGTTTTAGCCTTATTACAATGGGAAAGGGTGCAAATGTGTAAACAAATTTTCGAGACTGACCGAGCAGGACGCCGTGCGAACGTTGTTTTATGCTGTAGGTATCTGCCCTTTAATTTCGATTTTACCGCGGACGTTTTTTTGTGATAATGATAAAGAATATAAAATAAATGTAAATGTGTTTACATACAAATACATATTAATTTATGTCACGGAATCTGAAATGTCTCTTTGGTGGCTGAGGATAGATAGAGTTTTTGGATTTCTGGGAAATCCGAAAATCTTATTCATTTCAATTATTTTATTTCATACATGAAAAACCAAATACTTTATGCATTTTTACAAGATACAATATAATTACAGAGCTTATAGGTTCTCATTTCACTTGACAATCATATATTTATATCGAATCTCAATCTCAATGACATTACACACACGTGCCTAAAGCATAAGATTAGAGAAAAAAATAGCGCGTAGACATAAAAATACTAGGTTCTGTCGAGAGGATACTTCAACAAGGTCCACAAGGAAAAAGAAACGAAATGTTATCCCCATTCCAAAAACACAGTCTGTATATGCTAGAAGACAGTGTGTCGCTCTATCTGCAAAATTATATAACCTCATAGACAATGCCCTTGATTTATATTCTTCTACGTATAAAGAATGTAAAAATAAAACATTAAACTGGTTAAAATCTAAAAACTACACAGAAATAGAAGATTTATTAGTAACAATCACGTAACCTCTCTCCAATTCCTTCCAATCCTCTTCTATGCTCAGCTTCCACCCAATTTAACCATACCGTTTTTATGCTAATACATACGCTTTACGCATGTGTGCGCGCACACATAAACACACACACAGACACACACACACACACGTGGCTTATAGTTAGATATTTGACTCTTTTCTGTTTAACTTAATTCATCCCTGTTCCTGTAACGTTAATTTCAAAGCTAAAGTAATTTTAATTTTAATATTAATTTTTAATGTTTACTGTTGTTTTGATATTGTTACTAAGCAAACCAGTAAGGAAGAGCGGTGTATCTTAACACAAGTATCCTGTATACTTAAAAAGAGACACCAACCTGCATACTGTTAAGTTAATAAGTTACTGAATAAATCATTTTTTTTTTAAATGCATAACTTTGGTAAACCGAATCTAAACAAAAGCTGCTTTTTGTTAAAATTCCATTGTTACTTACTAGATTTAGAGTAAATAATGTGCAGCGCAGCGGTTAACTACAGTATTTTCATTTTATAAAAAGGTCCTCCAAAGCAGATGCGACAAAGGTGTCATCTTAAAAATGTCGGGTGTCTGCATTTTATCTCGTGATCAGTCTAGCTATGCAGCTGCTTTGCAGGTGTCTACAAAAATATTATTTTATTTTGATTATTACGGAAATTTATTTTCAAAAATTTGGTACGTGCAAAAAAATAAGTGCAAAAATCTTCGTTTAGACTTAGAGCTCTAGAGCCACGGAAAGAGGGGTCTCAAACAACTTTGATCCCGGATAATGTAAGGTTCGAGGGGAATAAGAATTCTAAGATTCCTATGCCGTCAAGCGCACACAGACATTGATAAATGTGCCTACTATAGCTGGTCAAGCAAATCTTGTCAATATTCATGTTTTACCATCGGTAAAAAAAAGTAATCAATGGCATCATACTCGTAAATGTCGATTCGATTTTTAGGGTTCCGTACCCAAAGGGTAAAAATGGGACCCTATTACTAAGACTCCACTGTCCGTCTGTCTGTCACCAGGCTGTATCTCATAAACCGTGATAGCTAGACAGTTGAAATTTTCACAGATGATGTATTTCTGTTGCCGCTATAACAACAAATACTAAAAACAGAATAAAATAACTATTTAAGTGGGGCTCCCATACAACAAACGTGATGTTATTGCCGTTTTTTTTTTTATAACTCGGTTGGCTTACCGTAAATACCGTAATTATATTTAAGTGCATAGCTTAAGGTGTATATAGTTAGTTATTATTATAATTAGGATTATCCGCTTACCATCAATAAAATAATTACAAAACAAACTGGATCGTACCTGTAACAAAAACGGACACATCACATCAGTAATTTACCGAGAAAATTAAAATTGTCTAAGAAATTCGTAACATTACAATTTTATTTATGATATGTATTAAAGGACCCATCAATTACATTTGTATTCGTACTCGTATGCGTGCATGTAATCTTATTGCAAAGAAATGAAAATCGCATTCAGTACCAGGTTTTGTTAAAAAATAATAAAACTTGAAATAAAACCAAACGATCTTATTCTGCTAGAACCAGTCTGCGCATTTAAATTCTTGGTGTACTTTCGTTGGAACTATTTCATTGTCGTTTTGTGTAGATGCATCTCAGATACAAGCTTTATTTAAAGGGAAAGGTGGGTTCGAAGAATCCATGTTTTGCAGATAGTGGGGTACAATAAATTGTCTGATGAATGAATGGTGAAGGCTGGATAAGTACTTAAGTACGTACATGGCTTATTTTTTTTAGGAATTATCTAATGAAAGTTTTACTTTCGTAGATATAAGTACTTACATTTTTTTTATTCGTGATATGATCTTACAACATTTCGTTTAAAGTAGTTTGTAAAAGATAAACGTGCTGTTTCTGTTATAATACATAACGAACAATCTATCGCCAGTCTTGTTTTTGACTGGGAAAAGTAAACACACTAATAATTATTCGACAAACTGTACGGTGTATCTTGTCTAGCAAATTGTAGATTCAACATTTCGCTCAGAAAAAAATCAACATCACGCTCTGGTCGCTCTGTTATCGATAAGAGAGTTGACAAATAACAACACAGCATATATCACGGCTAGGCTATTCATCTCGCCTCTCGACAAATCCTTTACCGATCGTTGGGCGGGGATAAATCACGAGATATCGGTCGTGACAAACTGCCGCGGACCGCTGGCGATGAAGTGAGAATGACTGTCTCCCATCTGAAGATTAGTATTTCGAATGTTGTATTGTACAATAGGATAGTTTTCTTACATTTTGCAAACTAAAACTAAAGATGGGATATTTAAAAAAATGCGTTACGAGAATTACGAAAGACTCGAGTCCGCTACCTACTGGGATGTTTACCGGCTCAGGTGCTCGCGAGGAAAGGAGTGATTTAAAGATTCATCAGCTAAATCAGCTTTTAGTGAACCATATACTACCGTAATAAACATATTGCTAGATTTATTTAAGATACCTTTTGAAGCGCTACCCTACAAGTAAATACTTCGCAATTAAACCAAATCTGGATTTTTAAAGGGTTTTTCTTAACCGAGTTGGATTTTTTTTTTTACCCTTTTACCGAGACTACCGAGAGTACTTATGATGAGAAATGTCAACATTTTCCAGGCCTATATGTAAAGTTAGGTATATTACTTATACTACCTATCTAAGCACTTTTATAGCTGAATTGCTAAATGTTATTTAAAACTGAGATTATTCGAATAAACTATAATACGTCCCCTGGGATTGGACAGATAATAAATGCCATATCACATTCGCACAACTCCAATATGTACACAATGCGCTTATTGTTTCGCTGCGCGGGAGCAGGCCTATTATTCCCATTGTTAACCGAGCGTTCGCCTCACGGAAGCCCGTAGGATCTTCCACTACGTATGTTCGGTCTGCTATTGGTGGTCTTACAAATATGGATCTTTCTAGATAGGTATTTATTGAAATAGAGGATGGCCATTACCTCAAAGGTTGGTTATTGTAATGATGATAAATATCATAATTATAATAAAACGGTCTTGTAATAAGAATCGCTTTTTGCCGTTTTGTTTCAGTTCAGTTTTGCTCTAGTTTTGGCTGAAACCGAACCTTCGGCCGAAACATGATTTTATTGCTGAAACCGAAATCGAAACTTTGACCGCGCACTACTGAAGATACAATTACAGCGCGACTGAAAGGTTCGGCAGTTTTTTGGCCGTAACCGATCCTTCAGCCGAAACATGGTTTTAATGCTGAAATTTGCCGATACCGAGACTTCGGTCGGACACTATTGGTTATAAGTTGTTTAGGGTGTGTGTGTGTGTGTGTGTGTGTGTGTAGGGTATGCTTCATTTGAGACGAACGCTCGCCTGCTCTCGATCAGCACTGGAAACAGCAGCAGCGCGTGCGCTAATGCCACAGACATTAATATAGTATTAATGTTTGCCTGTTAATCCAAAAAGTTAGGTCGGTAGAATGTCGCGCCTCTGTGAGTCGGCTGCTTGTTTGACACGGATCCATTGTCTGGAGTAATTGGGGCTTCGTGTCTGGCCATCGGTTCAACATTAATTATAATTACACTGAAAAAAATGTTTGCATAACAGTAATAAAATATTTTTCTCAAAAATGGACGGCAAAGTCGACGTTGCCGGTTATAAAGTAGGTCGCGAAATGCGTAGTTTATGGTCAGTAAAAAAATTAAAAAGTTAAAAACATTGCAGTCTCGATTACGGGACTGCAATGTTGCATACAAATTCCATTATTTTGTGGAGTTCCAAACTTTTTAAAAGTTGAAGTGGTCATATCAAATGAAGGCATAGGGCCATTAAACAGCCAAACAGATGATCAGTAGATCAGTACTTATTTAATAATCTTGGTACCGCGACTATTTAGGTATATCAAATAGGTTGGCGTATTTTCAGCAGAAAAATTCACTTCTATATTTAATAAAAAAAATAAAAAGGCGGCAAAGCAAATCTTTTCAATAGTTTTTACTTTTTTTGTGAAAATATATACATTAGAACTTTGCTTATGTAAATTATTTCTATTATATTTATATTTCTTGCACCATTTTTGAGAAAAGCACTATACATGACTCGGCTGGAAGGCTACCTGCTCGCTTCCAAGGTCGTCCGTTTAAAAAGAATCCTCAGCCAGCAAGTAGCTACTTCAGCCTCGACAATAATGTACTATTTCACCACACCAGGGGGTAAAGGCTCTATTGATTGTTCAAAAAGTAATGAGAATGTTGCGTTTTATCCACAATGTGTGTGGAAAAGTATTCGAATGCAAATTTTGAGTTGTTTCCGTATGTTGTGGCTGGTAGAATTCGCTTTTAAAAGATGAATTTGAATGATAAATATTTAATAACGATCTTTGGATTTGATTTTGTTTAATATTAATTTTATAGTAAGTCCTCGCGTTGGTGTGGTGAAAAATGTTGTTTCACTCGGTGGCAAAATTTGTTTAACCCTCGTGCCTTGAAACCCTCGCAACGCTCAACATTCCACTTGTCGAACCACTCGCTACACTCGTGGTTCAATATTAGCACGAGCGGTTAAGCAACAACTTTGCCCCCATGTAAATCAAATAACTATTTTTACTAGTCACACAAAAACTAGAACTATGTCCTACCTGTTACAAAATCGGTTTTATGACAATGAGCACAATTTATTGTTTTTTTACTCAATGAGTTCGGCAGTGCACGCGCGTTAAAATCATTCCAATAGTTTATTATAACTTCAGTCAACATAGAGTAATTTATAGTAGTAGGTACTTTACCAATGATAATAAGCGCACAAAACTTACGCAGATGGCGCTGCAATCGTTTAAAAACAATACATGCAATTAGATATGAAGAAACATAAACCATAGCGTAGACTACATACAGACTTGTCACTTTTGGTTTCACCTCGAATTAGTATTAATCTGTGTAGTTTTTTATTTATTTATTTTTTATTTATTTAAACTTTATTGCACGATATAAAATTGTACAAAAGGCGGACTTAATGCCTTAAGGCATTCTCTACCAGTCAACCATTGGGTCAAACAGAAACGTGTAGTTAGTGCAGGATTGTAGAAAGCGAGAGGAAATATGAAACACAAATCAAATTATTCTAAACAATATATATTTTGTTTATACACTTACACATATAAGAATAATAACAATATATACCTACATATATACAAACATGCATTTTACCCACTTTTTACCTCGATTATCGATACTTATCAGCATTATCAGTGGGTTTTTTAAAGAACAAAACCAGATTTCAAAGACATGACTGGTGTTCATAGTCTCATGTCAAACTTCGTACATATTGAACACCTCAGGCGACAAGCCTAATTGTACAAAAAACGAAATTTAATAGAAAATAGGATCACGTAATAAATTACACGAGTACCTACAAAAACTTCTTACGAAACTCGACCAATCTCTTAAAGAATCTTGTATCTTCCTTAGATGTTATTGAAAAATAAACTCTATTGTGTACAATTGTAAGTTGTTAATCGATAGCCTAATAATCGTAAGATACGTTGTTTGGAATGTTACTAGCGAATTATGATTTTGCGCACGTTCGCGTGCAGCTGTTTTTGGGAAATTCAATTTGCTGCCACAAATTGTTCGTTCTGTTTATTGGACGGAGATAAATATATTATGTTAGGTAATTTGCTCTGAGTAAGGGTGCTTAATGAATATGTTTGGGTAAGGTGGTTTGGGTAAAGTGGCGCAGAATAGGGCAGAGTGGCGCTCTCTTGTGTCGGAGGCCAAGATCCTTTTTGGGTCACTGTGTGTGGGCCAATGAAGTAGTAGTAAAATGGTAACAAACAAAACAAAAGAGTTCATTCGGCACCTATGTGCCGAAAAAATTTTGCCCGTCATATTTATTTACACTCATTACGCGACTCCATGAGGTTTTCAATGTGTGTGAGGCTACGGTAACTGTTTACCACCAGGTTGTCCGTGCGCTTGTTACTTACCGACGTGGTATAAAAATTCTTCACACCTTTGAAAAGAAATCTACCCATGTAATATGTATATTTCAAAATGTTAATGACGTTCCGGTCGAAAAGTTAATACGAGTAATCTATCTGTGGGCTGTGTATGACTTTGACGGTGTCGAACTCAGCTGAGGCCCGGATAAACTGAAATATACATGTATGTCATATACGGACCTATACGTATAGTGCTCAGGGCTGGGATTAAACCAGCGTCTTATGCATTCGCGGCTGGTCCTATTCCAGCCCTGGTTACTTGATGTTTTGGTAACTTTTTCTTTATATGACATCTATTTTAGTTTATATTTTATAAGGTCAGGTGGGGTAAGAGAAACATAGTTTATTTTGCTCGCAGCAAGAGAAACAGTATGAGGATACCCTATTTCTGCTTGAAATAGCACAAATCTAAATATGTTCACAAAAAAAAATGATTTGTGGCCCAGATAAAGTTCCAATGCTGGCGAGACCTCGCGCCGAGGCTGGTCGAAATTCGAAAGTACCCCCAAACAATATGCGATACCATCAACATTTAATTAACCAAGCCAACGTGACACACGTGGCCTCTTTTAAACTTCTCTCCTATATTTTTTATGTACGTACAATAAATATGTTTATTTACGAACCTTACAAGTTTAAGATAAACTTAAAATTTTGGAACCAGGAAAGTCGGGTTTAGAAGTCGGATTGCACGGGTATTGTTTGCTTTATATTAGGCCCATCACAGTAAATGTAAATTTCAGAATCCATTTCATCAGTTTCCTTATCGTCATCAAAACATGCGTAAATTATACCATATTATACTGAAGTTTTGGTATCTCTTAAGGGTTTTTTACATCTATCCGGTCCGGTATTACAGTTCTGCAATTGTCATCTGAATGTCACCTTTAACGGCCCGGCCACGACCACGGCCATAGGTGGGAACGAAAGGTCCGATCGCTGTGTCTCGCTCCGACCTATGACCGCCGCTCGCCGCTGCCGCCGCCGCGCGATGTCGTGGCCGGGCCGTTAGTGTGATAACCGCATAAGAATTCCCGTGTACTATCATACTGAAATATAAAATTTACTGCGTTATTAAAGCTCGATAATGAGGGCTGATTTATGGTCGTGCCGTTCTGAGGAAGTGGTTCGGGTCACTGGTGCAGTAATGATGTCATGGAGTTGATAGCGATCGCGAGAAAATTCAGCCCCGGACTTGGTAGCAGTGAGATTATATGAAAAACTTAAGTAGTATAGTGTTCTCCAGAAACTTCTTGCGGTATTTCCGGGCCGATACGACCTTCAAACTTTCAAGAAAAGAGCGTACTTCCATCTTAAAGGCCGGCAATGCACTTACAACCCCTGGTGTTGCGGGTGTCCATGGGCGGCGGTAATCGCATGCTTGCATACTTTTTCATTTATTTTGTTTACGTGTGTATTTTGAGTACTTGTTTTTTTTGGGGCTTTGGATGAGAATCATGGAATATATCTGCCATTAAACAACGATGGACTGTTGTTTGTAAATAATATTTGACCTTAAAGTTAAACATGCGATGTGGGGAAGGTAGAAACAACGTAACCTACTAAAGATATGGTAGTATTTGTATATAGGTACTATAGTGGTAATGGTTATGATTGAAACAAATAAAGAATATTTATTTATTGTTACAACTGAAACAAGCTTAACTATGAAACACAAGTATGCATTTCTATTAAAATTCTTTATCGTAATATCATATTGTTGCATTAAAACTAGTTTATTTAAGCTATATGTATAAGGTAATCGCAACCAAATGAAGTTTAGAAGTCTCGCAAATTTTTTTTCGTTTACCTTTTTTATCAACATTTTCAGATGCTGACGAATTGTAATTTTTTTATATGTTTGCGAACTTTAGTTGATGTCGTGATATACAGTGAGAGTTATTAAAAATAGATTAAAAATTAATAATAATAAAATCATTCATTTTGCCGAATATATAACAGTGTTTCAAACGTCCTCACATAGTGTTTCAATTAACACACCTATGGGGTCAATTGAAGCACTCTCCTACATTCTCTTTGATTTTTTCCCTATCATGACATAACCATGGGCAGTAAGGTTTTCAAAACTTTATTTAAGAACTAAATAAATAAGGTTTAGTAATATAGGTGCATACCTTTCTAACTGTAAAAATAAAATACATAGTTACAGGTCATCAATGATAAATAATTTCAATCGTCCCCAGTCTACCCTACAGCAAGGAATTTGTCTGCCAAGCCGCGTCGGCGAGATAAATAGGTATAAGCTTAGTGTTAAAAAAATAACATCTATATTAATGCTCGAGGTTTCACGTGTTAAAGCCAGTTACAAACGTCATAATCCAGTAACTTTATCGCCTTTTCGTTTGCGTCAAATCCGGTAGTTCTGATATTTTGCAAACTTGTTATAATAAAAGTTTGTGACTTCGAGCGCCGAACGCAACTTTGTCAAAAATCGAAAAAAAAAAAACGGCGAAAGATTCGTTTTTTTTTATAGATTTGGGCAACTATAACCCTAAAGAACGTTTTTGATAGTGCCTTCTCAAGTAGACTAAATTTGCTACAACTCGACAATAGAATTGTCTCTGTAGATCTAATAGTTTCATAAAGCCTTTCAAAATTTATAATTTTTTGAAATGGAATTCGTAGGCTAAGTGAGTGCAGTGAGTATGCACTTTTTTCTCAGGCGATGCCGCTTGGCACGATTGTTCCTAAGGTCAAACAAAGCTGCTTTGGCCCAGTATCCACGAGATCGTACCGTGCCTACCCCCCAAAAAGGGATCGGAAAGGGTCGGATCCCCAGGTCCAAACAATGCTATATTTCTTCCTGCTCTTAGCAACTAGGGCAAGTTATATATAATTTTCATATAATTTAGGAACAAGGAATTCATTTTTAAAATATCCGCATAGGCAAATATATACATTTACTTTATTATCAATGGTTTCGTTTGCAGATACTAGTCAATAACAAATTGGCTAATAAATAATAAGTGTAACTCACTTTATTACGCACGCCATAGAAAGGGAACGCAACTCCATATCTAGCATATTTGTTACTAAATGCAAACATTATGCAATTGAAGATAAGAGTACAAGAAACTCTCACTTGTCTCCGCATTGAACAGAAGCATTACAGCATCAGCCGTGTCCTTTGCTAAATGGACGGACTCCATCACATAGATTCCGCATTAGGAAAAAGCGCCCTTGTTAAGCTTTTAAGGATCGGCCACACCGCTGCTCAATCGCATCGTATACGCCGTGACGTGCCTCATGCGAAACTACGACGCGTCAGCGTATTTTGAGATTTTTGAGCAGCGGTGTGGAGAGCATGCGGTAAAGTCGTGACGTTTACGGCACGTCACTGCGATCCCGCATAGTCAGCGTATTTTGAGCAGCGGTGTGGAGGGCATGCGATGAAATCGTGACGCTTTCGGCACGTCACTGCGATTCTGTACTGTATTCCTATCCCTGGAACTTAATTTTAGTTACTTTTTCACTTTTGAGGCAGGTTGCATCACGCGTAATCGACGAATATTTACGTTAATATGGCAACGGCGGGTTACCAATTAAGGAACAAATCAAATTATTTTATGAATCGGTGGTACGGTGGACTTGGTAACTTTTTCTTTAGTGTATGTTATCTATTTCAGTTTATGGTTCTCATACTTGTCATACTATTGAGAAACTGTCAAACTTTCCATATATGTACTTACGAAAATTCGAACGAGCTATGATTACGTCGATTATATTAACTGCTTGGTACAAGTTTAATTTACACGCAGTTAGTTAACAAGGACGTAACTGAAATGATGGATCGCGGTCGCGCTGTCATACTTTACTAGGAAGAGATGCTTTCGCGTGTGCGAAAACTGTCCTTCTTACCTATATGCATTATCTAGAAGTAAGTAATCTGCAGATAAACGGCTAACATTTAAATTGGCCGAACAATGGGCAGCACCTGTTTCTGTATCGTATCGCTGGCGATATCGCCATCTGCGATCAGATCGATTGTCTGGCGCGCGCATAGTTAGGCCCGCGATACACTGTACAAGTTGGCGACGACTGTGCTAGTCAAGTGGCTGTCCTAAACCATCATCATCATAATCCTTTTCCATCAATAGTAAAGTGATTTAAACATCGTCTACACACTACACTACACTACACTAGTGCGACACTTAAGTGGCTCGGGTACATACGTGAGCCACGGCCGCATAAATTTACTTTAGCAAAATTAGGTAAAAATTAACATACCTTTCATCGAGGGTTTCATTTGGGGCAACTGTAGAACTGCATGGACAGCAAAAACCACTAAATTATCAGATGGCCATAAGATGTTGAATTACTTACATCAACAAGATGTAAGATATAACTCACTTGTTGTTATGCCATATTCCTGATGCTTAGGTACATTTCAATATGTTACATATATTAGTACCAGTTGAGAAGCCGGCATCTCTTAATGTCACCGATCCAAACTATTGGCATGCAACGTGCAAGTAAGGACAGTTACTTTCCACTGTCACGGCAGAAGCTCGCACTGCCGACAGGCGTTAACTGGCCACTGTATATTGCTCGTGTTACCAGTAAATACCTCCAGCTTTTCACCCTGCTCTGAGCTGTCCATTTATTTTAGTAATGCGGCGTTGAACTTTGCGGTTTGTGGGAAATATGTGGTATTTTACAAAGTATGCAGAAAGAGCCAATTAAAATTCGATTAAAATACTATGTCTAAATTTATTGGAATTATTTATCAGAAGTGTTTTCAGTTTTAGCCTAATTACAGAATCGTTAAGAGCACTAAGGATTAAAATACCTGCTAGTACATATTAGATCGGGGCATAGATCTTCATCACACACTATAATCTAGGAGGCAGCTGTTTATGTGTCATAATGTGGTTGTACGAAAAAAATTTAAGTCAAATCTTTCACTTTCAGATTAAAGTAAATTTTATCGAATTATTATGACGTTGACAAACAGTTCAGTGACAACAGGTCTAAAATAAAATTAAAAATTATCTTGCCAATTGTAATCATACAAAAAGTAGTAAAAACGTTATTTCCACGGCAGAGGATATTTAGAAACCAATGTTTATTAAATACCTATATCGATCATCATTCTGAACCACTAATGAGAGAAAGGATTTAAAATACTTTACATAATAGTTAGGAGAGAGGATAAAGAAGAAATAAAATGGATGTCTCTAAAACTGGAATGTGAATTAATGGGCAAACTAATCGCCGGAAGAGGCGCGTACTACTGTCAATGTATCAATTAATTAAGGCAATCCGTACCATCAAAACGCGACAGTGACTTTCTAGTGAGTTGTAAAAACCATAGAAGTCAGATAAATAAGGTAAATCGATTTGTCTAATAAATAGTTACTTCTAGTGGTACTTGAATTGAAAATATTTATTTTTTATTTAATGTAAACTTTATTGCACAATTAAAACACGCACAAATGGCCGACATAATTCCTCAAGGCATTCTCTACCATCAGTCAACCTTAGGGCAATACAGAAATTCTCGAATGTGGGTGCAGTGTGAAAAATAATTAGGAAAACAATTTTTTAATAACTATACTCGTAACTATACTCGTAAATATAAATATGTCTCAAATTGTATTTATCTTATTCCAGGTATATAAACCTGAATCTCATTATTGTCCTCAATTGTAAAAATATTATTCTAGTTAACTCGCATGACATAAAAATGTACATCTGGTCTCCCGCGATACAGGCCTAGCCTAGTGCGGGGACTCCTGATGGAACCTCCGAATGTCAATTCAGTTATGCACCAACTCTTTTCTGTAACTTGTGATATGTACTTACTATGTACTACAATTGTATTCGTTCTGTGCAATAAAAACATTTTTTATCTTATCTTTTATCTTTTTATTCACTAATAGCACGTTTCCAGGAAATACTTTCAGAGGAAGAAAGCGAGTTTTTTCTCTGTAGGTATGTACGTATATATACAATTTATAGAATAATTTAACAGAAAAATGGCAACAAGTAGCGAGGACATTTACGAACTCTTTAATATTTTTTATTTATTACAAAAAGGCAAGCATTTGACCGCAATCTCACCTGATGGTAAGTGCCGATGCAGTCTAGGATGGATCATGCTTACCTAAAAGATGTCCATTCACTCTCGATTTAAAAAGATCCAAGTTATAGTGGACTGGGAATAGATTTGCAGGAAGTGAATTCCACTCCTTAGCCGTTTGCATGATAAAGCTGGATGCATAGCGCTTAGTACGAATCAGTGGCAGAGTAACGACGTAAGGGTGAAACGCAAGTCAGCGTCTAGTCCCAAATAATAGATTGATGTCAAATCTGGGATATGTCAGCAGGGCGCGTAGCCAACGTGACAATCCTTGACGCTCCGTAGCGTATCGTTAGTCATCTCTCTCTATCACTCTTTCGCACTAGTGCGACAGTGAGAGTTACGTTCCGTTCGCTACGGAGAGTTAACGATTGCACGTTGGCTACGCACTCTGATGTATTTAAGAAACGATACATATCTTTTGTTATATATTTATAAACTTAGTGATTTAGGAATGTGAACAGTTCAGGGCTAGCAGATTCAAACATTTCAGATAAACCACCATTAAAAAATCTACGTAGTGTAGTAGTAGGGGACAGTATATTAAGCAATTCGCGTTTTGATCAAACATGTTTTATTTTACCTAAAGCCGGTATCGAGAGGAAGTAAAGTGACACGAGATTACCACGCTCGATTTATGTAATCTGTTTTATTGCACGTATTTGTCAGGAAATAAAGAATAATAATGTAAATTTCTTGCCAAGACGTATTTAATCAACATATTTTAAAGCAAATAAAAGCTTACTTTGTTGCGCTGAAATCGTTTTTTTTTCTTCATATGATTGGATGGAGGAAATATCACTAACACATTTTATAAAAAAGAGTTACAAATATTAAAAATCTAAAATATTATGCTAAAGTTTAAATTCATATATAAATATCGTTTATATGACTTGATTTTTTCCACCAATATCGTTTTTCATATATAAAAATGCATTGTTACCAACGTATATTTCTCAAAATGATGACTTGTTTTGAACAGGTTGAGGAAGAAAATATTATAAATTGCTACGGCGTGATTTAAGAAACGTATCATCTGAAGTGACTAAGCTTATACTAAAGTTTACTATTACATACATCGATATCAACAAAAATGATACAATACAATAAGACATTGACCGAGAAATATGGCTTACAGCAGATAAGAAATCAACCCGAGTGATTCGCTAGAGTAAAACAACTCCGATTTCTACTAAATTCCTATCAACTTAAGTCTTCTTAGAAATTGACATACCAATAGCTTCAATTGTTCGACGTGGTACGTATTTCAGCAAAAAAGTGACATTAAAGCCTTTAAGCGAACAAAAGGAGTGAAAGCGTATTAAGAACTCGGCTCGCGTAGCGTCAGCAGACAAATTAACTGCCGTGTAATAAAATTAGCAAGAATCAAATGAATGATTTACGATTTGGTTTATGCCTTGCGAAATTCTAAAGGTTGATGGTTTGCTTTGTATATAGGGTCTTATTATTACTGGAAAGGGTATATCAAGATGCCGATTAATTCGATTTACGAGGGATAAACCTGTTCTAGCGAAAATCATAAACGATGATAACGGCTGCAATAATACGCTATCTTATACCTACACAAAACTTATTGAAAATGGTTAGACGTCCCGGTGTCTGTACGTTTGTAATAAAATATTTCGAATTAAATTTGATATTATCATTACATAACTTCGCTGACATTGCTATGTTTAGATTTAATCTTAGTTTCGTTTTAGTTCTACATTTAGTATTTTTATATTTATTTCACCATAAATTTACCTACGTGTAATAAATTATTTTTAGATACTATACGCTACCTAACCATTGTCACACTGTAGGAGGAACGTTTTTTTAACGAATTTATAACGTATCAACTGTAAGTGTACACACATTATTTTCATCCATTAATTTGCTGACCGTCGCCAGTGACGAGAGTTCAAAGAATATTGACCTCGGCCCAAATATCCTCGTCAGACAACAATAAACAACCAATCCTAGACAATAATTATCTCGCCCAAAACATCACCATGATGTCTGACATCGTATCACAATTTAACACTTCGTAGTTTTATGAGTCCAATCAACTTAATACTTTCCTGGGGCCCATTTCTCGAACGGTATCAGTCTAATATTATTAGTGTGTTGCTATGGAAACTCATACATTTTAAGAATAATAATAACTGCATCAATAAATGGCTCTGATATTTAGATTAAGGTAATATTTAAAACTTGACAATTTAAAAGTACTTGTTGCTAGGCCTATTTGAATAAAGAATATATTGAATTGAATTGAATTGAATACGATTTGACAGTTCGTGGACTAATAATATAAGTATAATACCTTTCGAGAAATGGGCCCCTGGTCTGTGCATTTTGTATACATAACTTTGTTTACTAGGTTTTATAGGAATAGAGATACGGTGAAGCCAAATAAGTGAATAGATATCATGTCGTGTACAACTTGAACGATATTAAATATCATCTGCCATTGGTCTTCGCTATCTACGTTTTTTTCTTGGAAGTCTACTTCTAATGTTAGTATTTAGAAATCGATTAATTTTGCCGCAGTCAGGGTGAAATAAGAGTTAAGTATTTGACATATCTGAAGAATAAAAAAATGGAAACTAACAATTCTGGCTCATTAGCAGAGAAAAAGCAACGCACAAGATGAACAACGTATCTTAATAACATAATAACCTTTAATCTTGTGTCATCTTTGTCGCTCTTCGTCGATTTTCAAAAGATTAAAAGAAAAATAATTGGTTAACGCATTACCTTTTTTAGGGTTCCGTACCCAAAGGGTCAAAACGGGACCCTATTACTAAGACTCCGCTGTCTGTCTGTCTGTGCGTCCGTCCGTCTGTCTGTCTGTATGTCTGTCTGTCTGTCCGTCTGTCACCAGGCTGTATCACACGAATCGTGATAGCTAGACAGTTGAAATTTTCACAGATGATGTATTTCTGTTACCGCTATAACAACAAATACTACTAAATACAGAATCAAATAAATATTTAAGTGGGGCACCCATACAACAAACGTGATTTTTTGCCGTTTTTTTGCGTAATGGTACGGAACCCTTCGTGCACGAGCACGAGTCGCACTTGGCCGGTTTTTTGGTTTACTCATGTGTTTTAGAAAGTCGTTTATTAGAATTTTGTATGGCATAATGTTCCTTGGTAGAAATAACGATTGGCAGTAATACTTTTGGCGTACTGCTTTTTGCATAATATTCCTTCGCAGAAATTCTTTTCGCATAATATTATTTGGCAGAAAACCCTAAAAGACGTTTCTGTCCCGTCGACGGCGCCGAGTTCGCTGAGGTCTTTCTGCACTTCGTCTCTCCAGCGGACAGACAGACAGACAGAGACAGACAGCACAGACAGTTTTGGACAGAGTAGCATGGCGGTCTTTGGTGTCGGAGGCCAAGATCCACTTCGGGTCGTCGCGCCACAGCAGTAAGTAAGTAAGAAAACCCTAACCTAACCCACTTTCCACACCAAAATTCTCCAAAATTTATATAATGCGAAATGACTAATAAGGTAAGTTAGGTAAGTATATATTTATGCGAAAGTATCATTCGACAAAGTTTTTCTGCTATACGTGTTATGCGTAGTGTATTTCTGTCAAATAATATTCTGACAGATGAGGGTAACCCCTTTTTTACATCAATTCAACTAAGTAGTGTGTGCTTGCTGTTGATTTTAAATTGTATCCGGCGTTTTAAATGATAATTTAATTTCTTACGGTTAAACGCAGACCACGACTGCAATGCAACAGAAAGTTTAAGAAATTGCTTGTACAGATACAAGTGGGTCAAATGCATTTCAGAAAAAGGTCACTACATAATTATATATTATGTAGTGACACATTTTTCTTAATTCAGTCTTAAGTACAGGGTGATAAATGCATTTAATTTTTTTTTAAGAAATAATCAATTTTTATGTTTTTAAATAAAAATTATAATTAGAATTTGGGATAAAGAAATAAATTTTACGTTTTAAAAATTAAATCATCAAGATGTCGTCCGTAGCGGTTGCGGCACTCTTCCAGTCTTGCTTGTAAATTTTGAAAGACTTTCGTTAGAAGTTGCGGAGATATTGATTGGATTTCTTGACGAATATTCTCCTTTAATTCTGCTGTGGTTGTCGGATTATTGGAGTACACTTTACTCTTCTGTCTGCCGAAGTTAAGTCAGGGTTCCTGGGAGGCCAAGCAATGTCACCTCGCCTCGATATCAATTTTTGAGGAAACATTTCATGCAAAACTTCCAGGGTCACGTTACTTGTATGGCAGGTGGCCCCGTCTTGCTGAAACCATGTGTTGTTGTTGTAACCATACGATTCGTGAAGTTTCGGAGCCAGGAAATCTCAACACGAAAGTCTATTAAGTCTTTGAAAATTTACAAGCAAGACTGGAAAAGTGCCGCAACCGCTACGGACGACATCTTGATGATTTAATTTTTAAAACGTAAAATTTATTTTTTTATCCCAAATTCTAATTATAATTTTTATTTAAAAACATAAAAATTTATTATTTATTAAAAAAAAAATTAAATGCATTTATCACTGGCCCACCCTGTATCTACTGAAAAAAAAATCCTGCCTGTAAGGGTACAGTTCAAAAATTAGCCTTTGATTCTCTTAATTTTGCGATAGTGTTTTGTTATTGGTGTAAAATACTTATAAGTAAAAAAAAAAACAATCCTATCAACTGCCATAACCCTTAAAAGAGTGTTACCAAATGGTACAACCATCATTAAAGGAAGCAAAAGAAAAACTCCCAAAATAAGTAACAAACATACTAAGACATCACAATGACCAACAAAGGCTTGTTATAATAATCTTGGCAAATCGCGCTTTCGCTTCACTTGACGTATTTTGGCAACTTTTTACATTTTATTATACCTAACGAGGCTCGCTAGACGGGTTGCATGATTATTATGATAATTTTGCATGGCCTGTAGGTATAGTCATTATCAAAAATATGTATACATAATTCGCCTTATTGCGATCATATACGGTGCAAAATGTATATTTGTCTTTCATGTTCATGGCATGTTAGTGTTTCGAGTAGTTATTGCTTAGGTTTTATGATACTTTCCTCAACCAGTGATAAAATTTATGAGTTAATCTTATTAGGTACTATTACCCAGGTTGATTGCAAACAGATTTCTCTTCCACTGTGCAAGCTTTATAGTACATTGTGCAAAGTGTAATTTCGCAAATGAGGTCTTTAGATGGCCATTAAATACTCGAATTTGCAATATTCTTACCCCCGGAGTTACGCACAATGTTTTTCATCACACTTGCGAAGAAAAAACCGGCCAAGTGCGAGTCGGACTCGCGTTCATTACACAATTTAAACAATGTAATTTTTTATGTGAAAATTGAGTGAAATGTCGTTAAAAAACCCGTAGGGGGTCGGATCAAAAACTAAGTAATTAAGTCCGACTCACACGCTTGACTGCACATTTCTAATAGGTTTTCCTGGGATCTATAGGTAAATAATTAAAGATCTATTTTGTGTATTTTTTTCATAATTTTTGACCCAGTAGTAGTTAGATAAAGGGGGGGGGGGGGGGTGGTAATTTTTTGCCTATTTTCTTGAATAACTTCTAAACTGTTTATTCTAAAATTATAAAAAAATATATATTTGAGATTTTAATAATGAGCTCTTTCATTTAATATGTAACACGATACAGTTTGAAAAACTTTATTTTTTAATTTTCTCATTTACGCCCCCAAAAGTGGCCCCCGTGCTTAAAATTCATTTGTTTACGTTACATGTCCGTCTTTGGGTCACAAATTTACATATGTATACCAAATTTCAACTTAATTGGTCCAGTAGTTTCGGAGAAAATAGGCTGTGACAGACGGACATACAGACAGACAGACAGACAGACAGACGCACGAGTGATCCTATTAGGGTTCCATTTTTTTCCTTTTGAGGTACGGAACCCTAAATTTTAAGCGAAATCATTCTTAAATACGGTGACATTTCAAACATTCGTCCGCCATTTTGAAATTTTTTGGCAGTTTAGGCATCGAAGGCACAGACCGATCGGCATTCAGCCACAATTGAAAATTGTGAAAAAAAAATTTAAGCTGCTATTAAACTTATCAAATTTAATATTTTTAAACATAAACAAAAATGAGTTATAAACGTCAGTATTTTGTAAGTAAAACTCATTTATTCCTAGTTAATTCATATGAATAAGTATGAGTGAATTATACCTTTTTTTTTACAACCCATAACTCACGCGGGAATGAGAACAATATAGGGCTTTGTCCTTCAGTACACCTGCATTAAATAAGATCTTTTTGAGCAAGTGTGATAAAAAAGTTTTTATTGAAAACTAAAACTTTAATTATGATAAAATTAAGTAGAAACTTATTTTTCCCCTCACTAGCTCGGAAAGTTGTCGTTTATCCTTCAATACAAGCGGGGAAAAACGCGTTTTATCCACTAGTGGGGAAAGTAATTTGACCTTGGATGGAGCGTGTTTAAGTAGCTTGACAGATAACAAAATGTAAAACGCTCATGATAATGGTTCGTTCGATATTAATTATCATTAAATAAATGGTTTGAGAATCTAATAAAAATACCAAATTTAGCTTTATTTAATGATTTTAAGTCATAAACCTTAAAATTCCATAAGAAACGTTATTTTTTTTATAATGATGTTAAATATAATTCTGAACGCATCACAAGTTGAGTCGATGCAATTTCAAAACGCATCGTTGACATTTCATACATCAGAAATGTCAACATTGTCAATAATTTTTTTACATAAAACCTTTTCTCACCGACTCGCGTAAAACTACACAACTTCCAGAGTTTTCTGTTATAATATCGTAAAGAAATGGGTGATTACAGTGATGAAGATGATCTAACGCCTGTGGATGTTGCACTTTCCTCGCTATAGTGAGGTGAAAAGTTTTGTGTTACACACGGGCGCAAATGTATTTTACTTCTCGTGTGTTGAAACACTCGCTACGCTCAGGATTCTATTTTAGAACCACTCGCTTCGCTCGTGGTTCACCTATAGAATCCTTTCGCTTGCTCGTGTTTCAATTCTACACTCGCGGGTAAAATACAACTTTGCACCCTTGTATAACAAATAACTATTGTAAATACTTAACACAATTAAGTTAACCAAAAACAATTTCTTAAAATATTGGAACTGTTCAAAATAGGCGTCTATGAGAATCATAAATATCATAATACGTATATAAAACTATAGGAATCTAACTATTATAAGCTAACAGTAAAAAAAAAATTGTTTGATAATATTAGTTTAAATATACTAGTTCTACTTACCCACACGTGGCGGAACTATTTAAGTATGTATTCCTTTAGAATCATAATGTACCTATTTAACAGCACATCCTGATCCTATCCTGCTAAATTTATGAACCTATTTATAGCAACATCGCAGTCTTCCTTCAATAAACTCCGCGGTTTAGCTTGGACACCCTAAGTCGACACAAGCATTTAGACACGGAATCTCATCGTAATAGCCATAGCAATATACACAATATAGTACTAAATATATACCAACGTGTAAATATTGGCCAGTTTAAACTGTTTTAGGTTGTTTTTTTTAAATCTACATTTTATTCCGACTTGTCTAAAACTTTACCATCGTTGGCGAGCGGTTGCGCAGACAGATATATTGATGGATCAAAAGTTACGAATCAAGTAAAAATAATACGGAGTGGTATGAATACCTATTTGTAAGGACATCAATTAGTGCCTAAAGCATTAAAAAAAAACAGAAGAGTGTCTTGATTTTCAGTCCATACTTTGTACACTATGTACATTAGGATTAACCGAGATAGTGGCGCATTTACACGGGTATCAGTTCTGAGCGCGTAGGCGCAGCAAACTATAAATTGACGGCGCGGAAATGGATGAACGCAGACATTCACAAATGCGCGAGCGCAACTCGATTTTCATAGGATAAACCAGTTTAACATGGCTTAGGCAACTCTAATTCACTTACATTTGTCATCAAAATTATATCTAAATGATGTCATTTTGTTCTCATTCGAACGTCACTCGCGCTAATACATGTACGGGCAAGTCCGATGGAAAAAGAACGCGCGAATGATAATTCGATGTTATCATTTAGATAAATTTTATATCAAATGTAAGTTCGAATTGGAGGTCCATGTTAATAATTAAATTTAACCAATTTAACTAAACATAAAAACTTAATTTAACCATTAATTTATGATGAAATCGACATCGTTAGATTTAATTTTTATTTTATTTGGTTAATACGGCATCTGCCGTGCGAATGCAGAAGACGCTGGTGTGATCCCAACCCTAGACTGGAGGCTTACGCAGCGTCTTACGTAGTCGAACAACAAGCGAACGCGAAGCGAAGCGATGCGGGGCGGGGTGAATCAATCCTTTGACCCACGTGGGCGATCTCGTTGCGAATGCGAACGCCGTGGGCCCGCCGCGCCGCTTCGGTTCGCTTACGCGAGTTATTCGCCTACGTAAGACACTGCGTCAGGTCACTTCATCTTTCGTATGACTTCTAATTTAAACTAAAGCGTTCTCACTGGTTAGCTTGAGCGTCAACTGCTTGCCTGCGCTCTGCTAGCGATTGAAAAGAAGTTCCAGATTCCAGAAGCAAAACGGAGTTTAGAATACTAATAATATTGTGGTTTTAAGTAGAAATAATAATATTTCTATCTTTAGTAAGATTCTGTTCCGTAAAATAGTGTTACGGGTTGATGGCTGGGGTGTAACTTGATAATCCTCGGGGAAACTGTTTGAGGTTGGAGGTCAAACTACCAATGCTGTTCTGCTTAAGCTAAACATTTCCTGAACCATAATGCTTTCAATTAATACCATGTTACGCTTACAGCACAACAACGTGATCTATAGTGTGATAAACTTACCATAGCTAGAATTCCGTCATATTAAACGATACGGCTATTCGTTTATAAGTAAACATCTCAAAGGGTTTAACAGCAATTTGTCGTAATTAGGGAGATTGCGATAAAAAGTAGCAATTGTAATTGTTACTTATTTTATATAAATACAAATAAGACAAAACACTGTGAAAAGTATAAAAAACTTGGCTCTGTATGATTGAAAACATAATAATATTTTCCAAGTTATGTTCATTTCGAAAAATTTTATCATTTTGACCAGTGGCGTTAAATGCTATGTCTAAAAATACTAGAATCAACTACGGAATAGAAGGTTTAAACCTTCTCGCCGCTTTTACCTTGCGCTGCGCCAGCGCACAGCTAAACGTTCAGACGTCGCTCTGAGCTTGATGCAGTGCGTATTATGGCCCGGAAAATCGCATTGTGGTTATACGTTGAATATTTGATAAACTATCGCTAGAAATGTGTTCGATTGTAAGCATGAGAATAGCTCTAATTCAATGCGTCGAGTTTGCTTTTAGCTGATATCGATAAGTAGTTTGGAACGTAACATTCCCCACATTTTTCCCATATTTTTTTATTTTTGGGAGAAATCATAAATTCTATTTAGCTCAGCATCAAAAGTTTGGAAGTAAGTAACCTATAACGAACAAAGGCGTTAAAGATAAAGTAGTTCTATAGTCCCTTCGAGTACTTCCACAGACCACCGCGGACTGCATGAGAGATGTTGTTCTCGCCTTACATACGAGCATTTTCATTTTAAGTTGTACCTACTTTAAATTGCGACTTAAGTTGTATTTAGTTATTAGTGATACAGAGATGAAGAGAAGAACGCAAATGCAATTTGTAGGAACTTCTTCATCGAGCTTTTAACAGCTCTGGAGTCCGTTTTATGTTGCGTTCATTTAGAGGGTTAATACAGAAACATTATTTTCATTCTAACCACGAGTATCTTTATGTAATCAAACAACGACCATTTTGATTCATTATTGAGACATAATCATTTAATATAAATTTTATATTACATTGGCACCTTTAGAACGAGTTTAATTGCCTTGCCGACGGCTACAATGCATTTTATTGTTACTTACAGACGTCTTTTACTATTATTTAGTTTACGATTGTTATCTTTATAAAATGTTACTGGTATACTTATACATTTTTGACCTCGATTCGGTGTCATTATGTTATAATCTGTATCTAAATTAGCAGTAAATACAGTTAGGCAACACAATAACTAGAGCTGCGCTGATATAGTTTCGCCTTAATCGATAGACTTGATCGATATTACTCGATACACTTGATTCGCTCCGATATAATCTACAAAGTTGACCGTATAATCGGCGGTACTATAATAACTATACCACATTATAGTCGAGTAATGGCTTAATCAAGACGTAGAAAGCTCGATATTGACACTTTTATGCAATGAATTAAAGCAGTCACAATTCGTCTCTTACTTACATAAGGAATTCTATCAAAAGCGAATGACATTAATGATCGGGAAACAGTCATTAATTATTTCAGTTAGTCAATATGTTGCGTGTTCAGAGACAGTTGAATTATTTACAGTAAGCCACATTTTGTAAATCGCTATTGTAATTATACTTATGCAAATATAGGTTTTAAAAAAACTACATAATTAAAAATATTCAAGCATAAAAAATCCGAAGCCAGTTTCGTAAGCAGTAAATATCACGCTGCTTAAATTGATAAAAGATTATAAAATTTAAAAGCATTAAATTTGGAAACTTGAACGCAACATCTACCTTCTCTCGACTAGTCTGAATATTTCCACAGAACCACAAAAACTAGTAGAGTAACAACCGATCCAAACACGTTACGCAAACCGCCTTAAATGTAACAAGCAATGTTGATTCATCTATAAGTAAGTCTAATAATTCATAGCCAATTTGCAACTTCCTCGTGTTCTGATGAGGTGGGCTTTCTCGCGAGTGGGCGAAACAGCCGCCGTAATTAATGCAACTGCACTCGGCTGACCATCGGCAGAAATATCCGATACAAATAATTATGAACGCGTGAGAAAGGACGGAGAAATTTAGTGGTGCAAAATTTGGGAATTCGCGTTTTTAAATTAATCCTCTTGCTAGTCTTGCTCTATCAGATTTGCGAAATATAGCATCGGTTAATATGGCATTGAAGCGAAAAATCTTCGAAAATTGCGTTACGTAATATTTGAACCCTCCAAGTATCATGAATGGCATTATTAATAGTCTATGTCTTTTTGAGCATCCAGCTAATACTTAATACTGATGGCAAACCGATTTCTTAATGTCAAATCCGTGAATCACCTACGCAAAGGATAGAAAAGACGTTACAAGTTTCATATAGGATTACTGAATTAGGTAAAAACTATAATGTAATGTAGAACGAATCTATATTACTACTCAGCCATATTGGGCGAAGGCCTTAAATAAGGATAAAATATTAACCTTCAATAGGATACACAAAAGATAAATCTTATGACCTTCATAGCTTTATTAAATCATCAATAATACACAATTGGCAAGCTAAGTGTGTTTACCCCGTTTCACACTTGCTTGATTCCGGGTGAAAAACATACCTAATCGACTTAACATTCGCTAGGATTGATTATGGCGTGGAAATATCATTGAGCACGAACTAACCACGCGTGCCAAATCATGTTTATTTTAATTGCCCATGTTTTTATCGGAAACGTTTACAATGGCTTGTACTTGGTATTTTAACTAACGCACGATGTTTTGTGCTATTATTAATTATTAAGCTGTCCTTGGAGCTTGGGTTGGATTTGCAAAGGGCGAATAGGGTATTTTACCTGTTTGATTATGAATCTAGAAGATTTACCTATTCGTTAAAATTTAATATTATAAATGCGAAAGTAACTTACTACAGCTATATTCACTTTTTTTGGTGACGCTACACCATTTAAGTGCATGAAATTCGTTTTACACGGATACTTCGTTCGTTCTGTCGTTGTCAAAGTACCAGGTAACCGTGGGATTTAGTCAATTTGTGTATTAATGTCCTATAACATTTATTTATTTATTTACTTTGAGTACCGTGTAGAACACACACAGAACATTTATCCCGGAATCATCTATTATAAAGACTTATAGTGAGAGTGAATTGGGTGGTTATTGGGAGAGATTAACGCAATCTAAACGGACAAGACCACGGACAGAATCGTGTATGCGGAAAATATTTTGTATAATACTTGTAGAAATCTACAGGAAGCTCTAACGAACGTAACTTATACCATAGGTAAATGTACTAACACTTTCATTGAATAATAAAAGAAACGAATGAAAGTAGTTAAATGACTAGGCAAGGTCTTCTTTGACTTCCTTTCGCCATTTATATTTCTTATTCAGTAAACATTTAAAAATCCAGTACCTAATCGCAGACTTATCTTGAGTTAAAGCGTGTCTCATAACTTTTATAGACATTACAACCAGCCTCACATTTACTAGATTTCTTTACCACCAAGAACCAATTACGCGAGCGACTCGCTCATTATCGCAAAAATCGAGTTTACTTTTACGACTTGTTTTGAATGCTACTTTATTAGCTTATTACAGGAGCTTACAAAGCTATCGCAACCCTGGTAGTGTTTTATAGTTTTTGTAACTTTTACAGCGGTATAACATACAACAGGTAATCATGACCTCTTAAATTTTCATACAGGTATGTAATTATAATTTGTATGTAGTTACGTCGTACGTGGTGAGCAATATTGGCCGAAAGTTAATTGCAATTAACCATTAACCAGTACAAATTGAACCGTAAACCGTAACGGACGGTTACAGTTTACGGTTCAATTTGTACTGGTTAATGGTTAATTGCATTAACGTTTCGGCCAACACTGGTGGTGAGTTACGTCACAATAACTATAGATGCTAAATACTGTGCCTTACTATCCCTTATTTAATGATGTATGGTGATTTCTCCTCTAATACTACATACAATACATATGTACATACTTGATACAACGAAACGAATATTTTTATATACGCATGCTCATTACTTATAGTCATATTTCATTAATTATTATTAGAGTAGAATGTGACATTTACTTAGGCCTGTAAAGATAAGTTTAAGTTTATTTTATTTTTTAATTGAGAAAATTGTGACATTATTATTAACTCATTATTCCTAATTCTGTATTCGGTTATGTATAATTTATTGATTCAATCTAATTTAATTTAAATTTATTTTATTTACGGTAATGAACGGCCCTATTTGTCTTGCCAAATATTGTATTTTTTTCCTTCTATTTTAAAGTAATTAATGCATGTTAGATAATAAGTAATATAATGCCAAATAGCACGTAAGGTTTATCTGTTAGTGCTGTCTGATTGACATAAAAAAATAAACAATAAACAAATAAACAATTAATGCTTAAACTAGCTTTCTGCCCGTGACTCCGTTTGCGTGGGATGATGATAAAGATTGATAATAGTAGATTGTTAACCAAGGGATGAAAGGCACTCATTACTGCAGGTTATTATCGTAAAAAAATCGTACTTCGAACGTAAAATGCTCTAGTGCAGACACGTATCATTTTCTGCACACCTTTTAGAACAACAATGACCCTCTTTCAGAGCATGAGAAATAAAAAAAAACCATTATCCTATGTTCTCCGGGCTTCAAACTATCTCCATTACATACTTTTCGAAATTTATCTAAATCGCTTCAGAGGTCGAGTGATAAGTGTGAATGTGATAGACAGACATACTTCCGCATTTATTATATTAGTAGGGATTTAGTAGCTCAACCAGAGTCAGCTTGTGATGTAGCAAAGTCATTAGAAAATTGTCGAATTTTGTTATTTATTGTGCTTTGTGATATGATCAATATATCACATAAGCTAGCCGATAACCCAAATGGCACAGAAACTTGGAAGCATCAAGGACTAAAAACAACGTAGGTACCCATATCTAATTTCCCTGCCTAGCTTCAGATAATATTCAACCATTTCAAACTTGCCAGTCGGTAGGTGCCAGGTCAATTTGTATAGATAACTCACCTGCTGACCTTTGGTAGCGCGATCGAGCCTTTTATAGCTGTCTCGTTATCTGCTCGATCTCAAGATTCTCCAGCAACTCCGACCATGCCATTTACTGTATTCATTAGAAATCATAATTAAAAGAGAAATCAACCCATGTCCCATTAGCATGAATGGATTAGATTATGATCGGCTATAGGTTACTTTATTATAAGTACCTAGTATAGGCATATACCTGGATAGGCTGGGAAATATAGAATAAAATCCCCAGGATGTTTCGAATATTTCCACGCCCGTTTATGAAAATATCATTAAGCATCTATTTTAACACTACTCAGATCACAATACAATCAATTGATTACCCCATACTGAGCATCCAACAAATGTCCAAATATATCAACGATAATATTGGATGATCGCGAAAAGTTTTCCCCAATTTCCCCTTGGCCATTCCCATCCAAGTCATTTTTCCTTGTCAAGCATCATAACATGCGCAGATAGAATCGAGTTAGACTGTATAAGGCGTTATTATTAGTTTTATTGTTTCTAACAAGATACATTCAGGACTTATTTGGGGAAGTGCCTTGTTTTGAATACAAACAATTTTGCCACGGATCAGACATGAATTGACATTCGCAAACTGCATTTACAAAGTAGGGCTGAAAGAGTTTTAAACTTAAGTTAGTTATGTAGAAAAATATTTAGAAGGGATCTAAAAATTTCCTTCCGATAGAATTTGTTGCTCTCGGCTTCGACAGATTGGATCCAACAAAAAAAAATTCCTACCTTAAATTATGTACCTGTTGCGTGGAGGACAGATGATGTCTAACAAACTAAAATTACTGCTCCAGGGACACTCAACACGTTATTACAAGAAAAGCTTGATAGCGCGGTTGAATCTATCATGATTTCCCATGCATTACAAACCTTGCTTTTGCTTTGCTACTTCTAGTCATATTACTCACATACAGGACACAGCTAAACAACAATAATTATATCCGTAATATACTTAGCAAGGGGTCCTACGCCGTGAACGTGTTAACCTAGCAGCACCAACCCTAGTTCGAGCGTAGCGAGACGCAACTTCCTAAAAGTTTGACATTATTATGTAACACGGCCAATAAATTACTTAATTGCATAAGTTTCGTCTATACCTGAACAACCGTTTCTTAGCACGATCATTAATTAGCAGAAATGTTAAACCGGAGAGGTGGTGAAAGCATTGTTTCAAGTTGACCCAGGCTAGGAGGCACAATGGTGGTGGGAAGTACGTAGGAGGCGTGGGTAGGTACTGTGCATAATTATAGAAACCAGCGTACAGAGAACTACCCTCCTAGTCATCTTCAAACGTTCAAAGGGAACACAGGAGACGATAAAAGACCAATTTATAGTGGTAGCAATTTAGTAAAGGAACGAAACACCGTTAATTTGTCCCGGATGGAAATCATCGCGTTATCCGTGAAATCGATTCGTATTTGTCTTATAAAATGTTTAGGATAACCGAAACTGTAAATTATTTCTTTTTCCTTGGTTCTTAATTGAGTGATTATTTAGGACAGATCAAATTAATGGTACGGCGGAGTCGATAGCCTCACTGTTACAAACGGCTATCGATTAGTAACATTCGGCAAATTACCAAAAAGAAGACAAATTTTAATTTTTGATGGTCTTTTAATGATTGAGCTATCAAAAATTATATCGGTCAATAAATGACGGGTAACACTATAATACATGTAGATACAATTTAATAGACAGCCTCTACAATTTAGGAAATCGGTTAGGTATATATATGTAATTGTTAGTTGCAGAGCAGACCCAGATAAAGAAACGCGGTCGCGCGATCCAGATTTTTACGCCAGTCAGACTAAAGTCTGAGATGACTCGTTACGATATCGATATCGGAGGATTACGTTGTATAACCACACGCAACACAATGCTGACCATCGTTAAACCTTAAGTCATTGCAATAGAGTTCATAAATGGTCAATCAATTATGTCGACGATGGTATAATCGATGCCCCGCTCAGATAAGCATAAGATCCCGTCGTGGGCGTCTCCAAAAGCTGACAAGCTTGCAATACAATCAGTATGTTGACTTTATGCAAATTTTAGATTTGGATCCTTTGTTTTAGGCTTATTATAGACACGCCTATCACGCGATATAGAGATTACAGTGATACAGTGATACAGTACTTTATTGGTAAAAAAAAACATATACAATTACACGTCATTTCATTACTTAATTACTATTTACATTTTATTCATTAAAGGTGTTTATTAGTGAGGTATCTTCACAATGACGAGACGCGTTGCTTCAAGTGCATGAAATGGCAACACACAATTTTGGGATATGTTGCTATAACTCTCTCTTTGTTGCTAAAGATATTTCTAGTTGTCTTCACTTTGGGTCGGCAATCTAAAGCTTGCAAATGTCAAGGTACTGGCTAAAATTACTCGTCTATGTTCCGCGCGGAAATGACCGAATATCGAACGGAACTGGTGCGAAACGGCGGCGTGCGAAATGCGAACGCACCGTGATTTATTATTATGCTGACATCTTTATAAAAAGAAAGCAGGAAAAAAAAACCTAAGAACGGTCACTGATTATTCATAATCTATATATTCTATATAAATAATGGTTGATGGTGAAAAAAATACTTACTAGGTATTGCGTTAATGTTGCCCGGTTTCAAGTGTCTGTTTAATATTTAATTGCCGGGATCGTTACCTGAAACAAATAAAAACAAAACAAACATAACATTATTGATGTTTTTCATTTTAAATTTTAAGTTTCTCATTGTTTTGAGACGAATTCCAAATTATAATAATTTTTTGACACCCCTTTGAACTTAAGTAAAATTGTTGACGTCAATTAGCAATGCATTTAGATCGCCCCTATATTATCTTGGAGCTAGATGCAGTGATGTCAAAGTGAGAGGAAAATAAGACCTCTGGAGTTTTAAATACTATAGGTAATTCTACCTAATCCATCGTAAAAAAATCCTATTTAACATGCCAGTTTTACTGCTAAAATCAAATGATTACCTTTCTATGTCGTAGGTGAAATCTTATCCCGACTCCAAAATGGAAACAAAAGCGTGAAAGTGTAAGTTACACGTAAACACGTCAAGCACCCCTCAACCTTGTATCGAGTGTGAACTTGACTCGCGGAAAACTTAAGGGCGTCATTTGGTCCCAAGGGCGAGGTTATAGGTTCAAGGTGCTATACCTACCGATATAGATTACCCTCTATAGATCCCTACTAGATCCCTAGATTAGTAATACAATATTATAAATGCGAAAGTGACTCCGTCTGTCTGTTTGTTACCTGGGTCAAAATTCTTTTCGTTGTCTTGTCCTGACCACTCTGTCACGTCTATTTCCGTCTTCTATCAAAAAAATGAAAAAAGTCGAGTGCTATCGCATGTCTTTCTAGCTGTACCTAGATTATATTTTAAACGAGAAAAAATAAGGACAAAATTTCATCTCATACAAAAAGCTCCACTCCGTCACACACGAAATAGTTATTTGTTATACAAGGGTGCAAAGTTGTATTTTACCCGCGAGTGTGTAACACAAAACTTTTCCCCTCACTATAGCGAGGAAAGTGCAACATCGTGGCAACATCCACAGGCGTTAGATCATCTTTATCACTGGAATCACTAATTTTTTTACGATAATACGATATTATAACAGGAAATTCTGGAAGTTGTGTATTTTTACGTGTCGGAGTCGGTAAGAAAATTTTTGTAGACAATGTTGACATTTCTGACGATGCGTTTTGAAATTGCATCGACTCAACTTGTGCGTTCAGAATTACATTCAACTTGATTTAAAAAAACAAATGTTTCTTATGGAGTTTAAGTCATTATGACTTAAAATCATTAAAAAAAGCTAAATTTGGTATTTTTTATTAAATTCTCAAACCATTTATTTAATGATAATTAATATCGAACGAACCATTATTATGAGCGTTTTACGTTTTGTTATCTGTTAAAAGCTACTTAAAGACGCTCCATCCAAGGTCAAATTACTTTCCCCACTAAAATGCGTTTTTCCCCGCTTGTTTTAAAGGATAAAAGACAGCTTTCCGAGCTAGTGAGGGGTAAATAATTTTGACCCAACTTTTCACGCTTGAACCGCTAAAATGATTTAGATCAAATTTGACATGGAGATAGTTTGGCCGGCCCGACGAAGGACATCGGCAGAATAGTTTTTATCAATCATCATCATCATCATCCCACATCCAGATGTATTCGGGGGCGGAAGCAAGTTCTAAATATGACTAACGTCTTCTAAGTAGTATGTGATAACGAGCGCCGGTATGTAGTAGCTGAGAGCGGTAAGGCGTACAGTTTTCATAGTGGAGGTAATTGGAGGAACGAGGAACCCACCTGGGTTCGCACACTCGAACCCTAGCTTGTACGAGTCTCCGTACTCGTGCGAGAGTAATTATTTACAAGATGAACTAAATATCATTTGATATTTTTATTTAGTGAAAGAAGCATCGCGAGGGAAGAAGACCTATGCATGCTACAGAATTATTTCTTCTGTGGGCATCAGAAAGTCAGACGGCAATTACTTTTGTAAAAATCTGTCCCTGCTCTTATTCTTAGAATTATGTTGTCGAAGGCCGTGGCAAAATTAAAATATACTAAGTAGAAAATTATCTTACGTGCAATATACGCAACTGAATTGAGCTCATACTTAATTAGGGAGAGCGTAATAATTACGAGTTACAAAACGCGACTTGCCTTACATGCTCAATCTATATGGTTAGACATCTGTGCATATTCGTTTACTATTTCGTATCAATTCTTACTGTTTATCTCTAAGGTCTACTTTGGCTTGACATATTACGTGGTTGATTTGGAGTTAGATCGATTTCTTGGACAATAACTGCTACTCGTTCGTATGATTTTTTGATTTTTAATGAGTTGGTTTGTCATTGGAGTTCACTTCTGCAAAGTTTAATTGAAGTTTATTTGAGTAAAATGTGCACTATCTCCGCATACCTAACTGCCCCTTTAGGATTTAACATCCTATATACCGCAGTAGTTTGCTTAAAAAGGGTCACTACATATTCATACATACTTGGCGAGACAGCCTTCAACCCTCGCTCATAAAAGGGGATTAAATTAAATAAGAAGGTTAATTACGGAGCTCAGGTCTGGGGTGTCACAGATAGCTTAAAGAACTCGGGCGACAAGGCTCACGTGAAACAGTACTCTTAGATTAGGTAAAGCGGTATGTAATGCCCTATACCATTTTGTTTCAATCTGCTGATAATAAATTCGCTCGTGAATCCATATTGCTCCGACTGTTACTTATGGAACGATTCCATCAAGTATAGGTATCACTTAGGAGCCGTAACATTTGGTGAAGCGCCAAATTTTCACTTTCAATTATGCTGATAAACATAAACAAATTACAAAACCTAAAACACCGACGACACGACCGGCGTCTTTGCATTCGTGTTTCAAAAATATATATTAGCCCCTTTCCAGGCATAGTAAGATTAATCGACCACAGGTAAGCGCTATAGAATTTAAATCTGCATAGTCGGATTTAAGATACAAATTAGATTGGACTAGGGGAAATATGACGTCTTCAAATGAATCATCAAAGCTGGATTAACTGGAATGTATTTGCATTTTTTGGGAAAACCTTGTAGATTGGTGCAGCCAGGAAAAGGGTTAAAAATTAAGCGTTCAATTCTATAACTCAGTGTAGAGGCGGAAGGAGAGAATCTATCCTAACAACTTACAAAGCTGGTTTGCCAGAAAACTTCATTCAGTCTTCAATAATTGGGAATTCACGGCTAGGCGAGTCAAGGTCACGGGGTCAGGGTAGGAAAGTGGGGTAGAGTGGGGATGGGCTGACATAGGAACGACTGAAAATAGGCCGTGTAGGAGCGACGCAATCTGGTAATGATGAAACAGCACGCTAGCTTTTATATGTACTAATATACTATAGCAATGATTGTGGGTTCTGTCTGTCTTCCAAGGGATACATTTCTAAAAATACAGTAGCCTAAGATCATCTCCAAGCTTACGCTTAGCTTAACATTGTAAGTACCAAATTCATCAAAACGGATTCGGTAGTTTAGCTGTAACAAGGCAATCAATAGGCAGATTTACTTTTGCATATTATTAGTATGTTATGATGGTATAAATTGTAAGTAGGTAGTATAAATATGAAGTCTACAGATTTATGTATACACACCAAGCTGTAAATAACTATACATAAGTTTCGACCATTAAATGTTTAAATATTTCCTTTGTACTTTTTACAGCAATTACGCACGTATATGTAAGTTATACCAATAACTATGATAATTAAAATTCGATTGTAAACATGAATGGAGCAAAAAACACACCGTAAATACAATGGACGACGGCCCTGGTGGCTGGATTTATTAATATTACATACTTCGTTAAGTATTTCATGCAATACACGGTAAGATTAGTTTACAGTCATTTAACTTTGTCAAAATTTTAAGAGGCCGGTGTCGATTTTAGTCGCAAAAATGTAAAATTGATAGATTTAGTCGGTGAAATTGTACACCTTTTGTTACCTAATTGAAATAACAAGTACTGGTTTCTATTAGCACGTCTTCTTATCTTACCTTTTATCAGATCAATTTTTTGAAAACAGACTCACTAAATTAGTTATGTTTGCTTTTCTGATGGACGTTTAGGTAAAAGCGCGTATAGCACTGATTTTGTCGCTCTAATTTGTAAATTTCGTACAGTTTGGACGGCTAAACATGGTTATTTTGTATGACACATGTCCTGTACTTGATGTTTATCAGACTACATTTTTATTATTATGACTTTGAAGTAGTGTAAATGAAAGTTAGACGAAATCAATTTTCTCCAGAAATTACTTCAAAACAAGTCACAATTTCTCTGACAATCGACTTAATTTCAACGTAATTTTGATACTTAAACAATCTACAACATTTGCTGAAACTATTTTTATACATCAATTTGTATAATTTGCCACCATCAATTTTTGATGAATTTTTAAAAACTGCCCCTTCTTTTCATATATTACCGGCGACGCACGCTCGCGACCTCATTATTAAAAGGCAAGATGAGAAGACGTGCTAATAGAAACCAATACTTGATATTTAGACATTACGTAACAAAACGTGTATAATTTCAACGACTAAATCTATCAATTTTTTTCTCCAAAATCGACTACGGCCTCTTAACCATGCCCGTTCTAACTTGTAGCCAACCTTTGTATCAAAGTTAAAAATGAACAATAAAGAAAAGAGCGCACTCATTGTAAAGGCCGGCAGCGCACTTACAACACCTCTGATGTAACGGGAGTCTATGAGCGACGGTAATCGCTTACCGTCAGGCGTCGTCTGCTCGTTTGCCTCCCATCTCCCATATCACAAAAAAAGTTTTCAAGTTGCTGGTAGACTTACTTTGTTTACATGTGATTCTTTTACAATTCTCCAGAATAAATAAAACAATGTACAACACTCGCGGTGGTGGTGGCCGAGTGGATATGACGTCGAACTTTCAATCCGGAGGTAGCGGGTTCAAATCCTGGCTCGTACCAATGATTTTTTTAGAATTTAAGTACGAAATATCATTTGATATTTACCACTAGCTTTTCGGTGAAGGAAAACATCAACAATCCTGCTTACACCTGCGAAGAAATTCAAAGGTGTATGTGAAGTCCCCAATCCGCATTGGGCTAGCGTATTCAATATTTTACTATTGACGTAGTTAGGTACGTCGAGATAAAAATTAGATAGGCCAAACGGGTTAAAGTACTGTTTGAGACACTTATTGTGCTGATATCGTGATTTAAATCGTAATGTTTTCGGTCAATGGCTTCCGTCAGATTGATGGCCGGTACTTTGTTGAAATTAATTGCGAGTTATATTTGATGTGTTGGTAGTAAAGTGTTCGAACGCTGAATAGTAGCGTAGGGTCAGGTGGGTTAAATAAAAGACACGTGTAAAAATAAGTCTAAGTTTTTAACACTCAAAAACTTCCAACTAGGAAACAAATCAAATTATTTTATGAAATATTTTAATTTGTTTTTTTTAAGTAGTCACACTACTATATATAAATTATAAGCTGAATTAGATATCATATCATACACTAAAGAAAAAGTGAGCAAGTCCACCAGTGGCCGGGTGGTCTAGTGGTCAGGAGTGTCCGAACGTTAGCCGCGTAAGCATAAGCTGAAGTCGCGGTTTCGATTCGGTCACTTTTTCTTTAGTGTATGATATCTATTCTATTTCAGTTTATAACTCAAAAACATATTATATTTCATTCCTATTCCATTATAAAGAAGTCTACACACAAGGCTTCTTTTTAAATGGAATAGGAATGAAGTAGAATAAGTTTTTGAGCGTTAAAAACTTAGTCTTATTTTTACCCGTGTCTTATATTTACCGGGATGCTGCTTAAAACATCTGGCACAGATGAAAAGGCCTATTATATATATTTACCCCATCTAGCATAAGTTGCGTTCTCGCGCGCGTGTCCATACTTCCGATGGTCAAAAACCAATAACTAAATGAGAGCTCTAGAATACAATTAGTACCGGATAAATCACTTATCTATACGTCTTACTTCCGCGAGGAATCTTCTCGTAGGCTACAAAAATATGCATCGCAGTAAATATAGGAATGAAAATCTGTGTATGTTATAGTTAACGCTATCTCTACTGAGCTCGTTCACTTACGTCTAACAATGGCATTCTGTTAAACAAAAGCTATTATTTCTTTTGTGTGAGCGCGTGGCCTTTTTGTGCCTGAGGCTCTCACAGCCACGCGCTCAGGCAAAAAGGCCACGCGCTCACAGAAAAGAAATAATGGCTTTTGTTTAACAGAATGCCATTGTTAGTACAGGTAAGTGAACGAGCTTAGTAGAGATAGCGTTAACTATACCCCAAAAGTTACGAAATGTGAGTAAAACATATGCCCACTGTTTTTTTTCTCCCAAAACTAGGTCAGAGCCGGCTTTGATCGATTTATAAAGGCATTGAAAACTCTTATTAAGGTATAAAAATAGCCCCGATTAAAATGGTAAAAGAATTGGCTCAACATTAGCAACAATGTTGCAGTATGGATCGCCTTCTACTTGTCGCGTTTGTAAATGTACGACCCGTTGTGAATTATTGCCACACAGTTGACGGTTCGAGAATTTCGAGATGAATTATATCGGTCCAGGGCTGTCATTATTTTCGATACTAAAGGTAACATTCCGATGGCAACTGTAGCTGCATTACTGTTGGGACACTACAGCTGCGGCGTTTATGCTATATCTGTGAATTTCCTTGATAAAAAGGGTGATGTTCGCCGCCGCATTACTGCCGCGATTAGGTATGATATTTAATGCGTCACTCATTTTATCAGGGACAGTGATGGCGCCCGCGTCAAGGACGCGGCAGTAATATCGCGACAGTAATGCAGACGCAGCTGCCATCAATATGAGGAATTAAACGTATTAAGTCTCAAACTCATCTTCTCTTTCAAAGGGCCTAATGTATGGAAAATTTGATACTTTATAAAGGACTCGGAAACAGTGGAATTCAAAAATTATTCAATAAAAAACCTTGTCAATTAAAAAAAAGGTTTTTTCGAGATCGTAACGTGCCGATCGATGAGGAACCTTTTATACTTTATCTGACAAAACTGAATATCCTTATAATAATAACACGTCGTACAATGTACTGCACCTTAACAGCGAAATAAAGACATGGAATGCAAAAAAGTTACCGAAACGTATTCGAAATTATGAATTGGGAAACAATGGGCAATGCAAATTGCACTCGCTTTTGTTTTTATGAATTCTGGTCGTTTTATTTATTGTCAGCATGTATTTCTGACGTCAAAGATTGGATACATTCTACTGTTTTATTACAATGCAATAAGGTGCAAAAGTGCAAATATATATATATTTGAAAATGACTTTACATAGGTACATTTCGAGAGTATTCAAAAACTGAAATGTATTTTTATTGTGGCTTGGTAAAGTCCAAAAGGGTTCGCCATTTTACGCGGACCGCACAGTGCACAGTCCAGTTTTGGTTTGTGATGATGTATTCTTAAGAATGCATGTAACATGCACATCGATCATCAACATCAAAGGGTAACTAACTAACTTATCAAATATTAACTTTGTTTCCTATGACAATTCTATTTTTTACCTAAAATGGAGTCGTCAACATGGTTTACAGGATGGTTCAGGTGTTGAAATATCGACTAGGCGGGACTTGAACCTACTTGAACCTTACTAGGATAGATCTGTACTTTATCAGTTAAGGAATGAGTCAAGTAACTAACAGTAAAATACACAAATATACGCCGTGCAAAGTTATCTATTTTTTATGTGCCAAATGTGCTGGCGCCGAGAAGATAACGGCCCACTTGAACCGGCCATTTTTACAATCGAACATTAAAACACCATTAAAATATGCAACTAATAGTGTTCCAAAAACAAGTCATTGACCCAAAATGGGTTATCAAATGATTCATAAAGGTTGCGTCACATTTGCACTCAACCTTTCACTGCACTATATGCAGCAATCATTTAAGCTATTAGTCGAATTTCGTGCTGACGGCGGGTGAAAGCGGCTACCGGGCTTGAACGCGGTTGAAGGCATGGACGGGAGCGGGGACAAAGGACATTTGCATATCAGTTCTACAATAAATCCGACCCCAATAAATTCATAATTTAAATGCTCATGAAGACCATAAAATGATCAACTGAACTCCGTAATAAAAGTCCCCAGGTATTGGTATGTATGTGTTAGTTTTTGCGGATGCGATTGCCGCTTGACCTTTTAAGCCAGAGGAGAAACTATTGGGGTTAAGTAGGCTATTGGGGTAAGTGGGCCCGTTTGTGCGAGAAAAACAAGTCATATAAGTATAAATAGGTACTGCTTGTGACTTGCGCGTCGCGCGCGCGTGCTACGCTCCAGCCCGCGATGCTTATCGCCTATTTATGGCTGCATTAACTTGTAAAAACCCTATAATTTCGCTTCTCAATTGCGCGGTGAAAAATGTCCCCGGGCCGGCACGCACGTAGATAATCTCGATGATTCGTCTATCGATACGGCAGTCGATACTATCGCTGCTTTACGCGGTTTATAAGGCGAGCGCTTTTGTGTGACTGGAAGCTTATCAAAGTGTGATTTAATGTGCCTGCAGGTGTATTTGAAAGTTAAATCCCGTTATTTTGCTAAATACGGGAAGAGTGAACTCTTGAGGGGGGAGTCAGAATAAAAATGTGTACCTATGTGTTTATATATAATTATTGTCAATTAATTAAAATTTGTATTGTACCTATCTAAACAATTAGTAATATTTTTTTCATTTTGCATTGTATTAATACCTAATCAAATAAATCATCGTCGAGGTAGTAAAAGCGCATTTGCTCTGTATATGAACCTGTTAAACTAAAGGCGTGCGTGAAAAATAAAACCTAGATGCAAATCTTCGGCTAACATAAATCTAACAGACAATGGCAAAGAAACGGAAACGGTTAATGTAGAATGCAGCCAAGCGAAGAGCTAGGGCACACAGTAAAAGTCAGAAGGAACATCCTATTGGTTTTGTAGAACTGGAACATAATGAAGTCAGAGTGTACCAATCGAAATGTTTCCCTCATCAGTATATTCTTACTGTAAATTACTCGGTTTCATTAATTTATTGGCATTTTTAGCATCTGAGAATAAATATAAGTAATCGAAGATTTTGGTAGCTGCCTCTATCGCACAAATACGGAAGAGCGTTTTTCAATTTTCGTTTATTGCGGAATGCCCTGTGGACTTAACAGAGCTAACACTTATTCGAATCTACCTACTTGTTTAAAAATAATTTCGAAATCAAATTAGGTAATTAAAATTTGGAAATATTACCGAAGCAGTTTCCAATTAGACGTGATAACCAATATTTTCTTGTTCTTCTGAGATTAACTATTTAGATAAACTGGAGTATAGCTGTAATAAAACAAAATAACTTTTCTTTTGTATCGTAGATGGAATAATTACGAGCATTTCCAGTAACCATGGTTGGATTTTCTTTGACATTTTATGCCTTTTATGGTGGTGCATTTTATTTCGTGTACTTAAACTGTGAGATTTCTTATGTCATTTTATTTCGTGGTAACGGAGATTCCGTCTTATCGAGGCTCCATTACATTAATCATTTTACAGTCGATCGCAAAACAATCTGCGATACCTCGGAGCCACCGTCACGCACCCCGTGTCTGGATGATCTTAAACGAAGCGAGCGGATATGAATCAAGTGATGAAAGCTCGTGGGAGTCCGCCGACTTCCTGGTCCGCCTACGGTTCACGATATTGTCAATGGGGTAAAGGATTTGTTAACTGTTCAATGATATTGAAGGATTGTGAACTTGAGCGTAATTTGATAGGTCCTTTTGATCACGTTGCTTTAAATAAGTACCAATTTTATTTACCCCATTTCAGTTTTGAAAATTCATATAATGAATGTTGGCGTGTTGGACTATTTAAAAATCTTAACTCTCGCCTTTTGTACACATAATTAATGTCATTAGCGGGTCTAATGCGATTAAGGGCAGGTTGCACTAGCTAGCCAGTCTATAGCTAGTGTTAGCTAGTCTTCTGTGACCACAGTAATTATATTTCACTCTTCATAAGGTTTTGCTGTTATGGCTAAGTATTTTGTACGTTTATGAATTAACTTATCTTCACTCATACGGATTTTTAGTGCATTTGTAACAAATTTTACAAATATTAAAAGGGTATGAAATATGAAATTATTAACCACATATGCAGGAAAAGTGGTATCAAATAAGGGTATTTTTCTTTAGACGGCAAATCTTGGTATTGAGGTTTTTGTAGTTGTGAAGAGTAATTCAGCTGATATTTCCTCTTAAACATCAATGAAAGATATAACAACGAACGCCCACAAGCCGTAGCGTGCAACCGTAGAAGATAAAATATATCCTACACTCAGCTTTGAGGTTTAATTAGTTGTCAGCAGGAAATGAGGATATTGATATACGGACGCCGATGCTGAGGATAAGGATGGAATCTAACTTTCATACTCATAGGCTAGGCAGGTGCATTGTGCTATGTACACTTAAAGTAAGATAAGCTTATCTGTTTTTCTGTAGTTGAGTAATTATAAAGGTATGTTACCTATATATACCTCTCGCGCCGAAAGATGGTCCCCATGACAGTTCATTTTTATTAGGGTTCCGTACCCAAAGGGTAAAAACGGGACCCTATTACTAAGACTCCGCTGTCTGTCTGTCCGTCTGTCATCAGGCTGTATCTCATGAACCGTGATAGCTAGACAGTTGAAATTTTCACAGATGATGTATTTTTGTTGCCGCGATAATAACAAATACTAAAAACAGAATAAAATCAATATTTAAGTGGGGCTCCCATACAATAAACGTGATTTTTGCCGTTTTTTGCGTAATGGTACGGAACCCTTCGTGTGCGAGTCCGACTCGCACTTGGCCGGTTTTTATATGGAGTAGCTGTCACATAAAATGTTTGTAGATATTTTTAGGAAGTAGCACATTAATTTTTACACCAAAATATATTTGTTTGATTATTTATTAAATTAAGCGTAACCAAAAGAGACTTGAAGGAACTGCCATAGGGGCTATCATTAGACACTAAAGGTACATCTTGCGTCTTCAAGTCGTCTTCCGTCAAGTGCATCAAGCCATAGGTGTAACTTTATATGGACTAACTAATGCATGCATCATGTCATGAGTCATGACGTTTAAGTGTATGACTTCAAGAAGACGCATATTAAAGAATTCGTGAGCACACACTTTATGATTTGTATTGTTTACACCCAGGGTTACACATGAAAGAGGAAAATAAATGGCTAAGCTGAAAAGTCTCTGATCGAAGTTCAAGCAAATAGAAAAAAGAACGAAGAAAAGAATACGGTGCAGAAGCGCTTGTGTGATCTCATTATAATCATACTTTAAGATGACTCAAAAAGGTGTTGAAGCAAGGCTGTGTACTGTACAAATCCTCGGCATTAATCACATTTTACACAGGCAGTAAGTTCATATTTACACGTGTGCAATAAATATATCCATACATTTTAAAACATAACGTTTATGACGTACTAGGGGTTAAACTCAGCGAGCAGGTGGTGGTGTGGAGTTACTATTGACCTCCCAACCTTAGATAGTATTTGTACTCAAGCGCTATTTTATTCAAATCCGTTATCTATCATACTTAATTCCTTATTTGAAAGTCAATTACAAACTACATGTCGCAATATACATAATTTCATATATTTTCCTTTCAAACATTTCATTGCAATTTAACTCACCATTAGTAGATCTTATGTCTTTGGAATAAGGTTTAAGTATTCTCAGTTAACAGTGGACGATGGTAAGTGAATGTTGCGAAGATTGGCATCAAGGGCAACGGGAAAGGGAGCGCGATAGGGTCAGGAGTGAGTTCTCACTAGAAAAGGCGGCCAGATAACAAAAAGCGCTGAGAACTGATACATATCATTGTAGGTAGTAAGAGACACAAATAAATTGAAAAATGGTAGTTTCCGTACAAAGTTGTCTTCCTCAACATTGTTAGACTGTAGTCACATTACAGAAATTAAACTATTCTGTAAGGCACTTTGAACTTTGCTTACAACTTTTCGTTTTAATCCTTTCACATAGGTAGCACTTCGCATCTTATTCTTCGTAGTCTTTTATGGCTGTGGATTTTGACCAGTTGTCCTTTCATGTCTCATTTAAGAACCATGTGCAGCTAAAAGTAAGTTTTTAGGTGGTTCAGGGCACATTAGAAAGAATGTAATCAAAAGATTGTTAAAAATCTTTCGTCTGGTATACAGCAACATTCTTAACTGTCCATCGGTGGACCTTATGTCTTGTGTAATAAGGATTACCGATGGAGAGTTAACAGTGTGGGCGATGGTACCTGCCGTTGCAGTACGGTGTTTTAAGTTAGTACAAGACGCATACGTTGTGGAGCAAACTATAACAACGTTATGGAAGGCGAATATTTATATGATGGTCAGTAGTAACGCGGTACAACCTCCGGACTGTTTCACCAGAAATACGAGCCACATTGTAATTACCAAAAATATGACACAAGTAAAAAAATATTTTTTTCTTTTTGTTTTACTCCATATTATGCATTACGCTAAATAGTCACGTTGATAAATAAAAAATCAATTTGTTGCAACTTGCAGAAAATTCAGTAAATTGCAAAATACATTTATTTGTTTTCGCAGCACAAAACAAAAAATAGCAGTGAAATTCAAAATGTAATTTATGTTCAACACGTGTTCCGGGTACATATTACGAGCTGACCTACTAGTGAAACTGCGAATTCAGAACGAGTGAAGATCGTTTTACACGCGTGAGATAAGACTCAGAATTTCGCGGTCCATTTCGATATAGATAAGAAAGTGACAAGGATAATTGAATTTTACGGTTAACTTTTATTTATTACATGTGACATGTGACTGATACTACCGTAAAACCACTCGACTATAATCCAATACTACAATAAAATTATGTTTTAAAATATATTACTTTCGTAGTTTAGGTTCTGACTGATAATTTACTTGTTCTCGAAAATAATTGTAAAACATTGCTTACCCAAAGAAAACAATTGTAATAACATGAATAAGGCCCTACGTAAATATTATTCTAACGGCACTTTATTTATTTTTAGTTAGCTCTCTTTATTGATAAATACATATAAAATAGAAGCTGTAATGGTAGAAAAGCTAAAGCAATACATGCTATTACGCAAAATCAAAATGTAATGAAAGTGAGATGTAGTAAAACGTAAAGCACAGACAACAATAGTTTTCTCCAACCAAATTAGTAACAATCGCGTCTAAATCACTGTACATCGTTTAACACTTAAGCTATCAAAATATCTAGCGTAGTGCCGCTTACCTCACTTCCTGAACGGTGAACCCATTTGAGCTCTACCCACCTCAACGTAAGAAATACGCCAGCGTAAGTCTTTTACTGAACAGTTTTTACTGATCAGTTTTCACTATCAGTTGAAACTGACCTTTTGGCTTGTGTAGTAATGGGTTGTGCTCAGAAGAATTATTTGATTTAATGCCCACGGCCGCTTTCAACTATCGCATCTCGCTGTTGGGGTGTTCATCCTCACACTGTGGAACCTAAATGTTCACGGCGCACTCCGTGGTTTTAGAGGAATTTCTTTTCGCGATCGCTTCGGCTGTAGGATGAACTCCCGCAAGGTTTTCTTTAAGGGTAATAGTATGGGGTTCTTCAAAAAAGGTGTGCAAGTACAGGTTCCTAAAGGGTTGGCAACACGTATGTCATATCTCTGGGGTTGCAGACTCCATAGGCTAGGGTGACAGCTATCTGTCAGCGTGATATTAAAAAAAACATTGTGAAAACTGATAACGGGTTTCACTCGTGTAGTTCATCATCATCATGTCAGCCGATAGACGTCCACTGCTGGACATAGGCCTCCCCCAAGTCCTTGTGTAGTTATTTCACTGAAACACCATAATTATTTTACTGAAACTAAGTCTGAAGTAAGTAAAATATTTTTTAACAATAAACTTTATTTGGTAAGTGCATCATCAAAGTTCCTACTAGCAAGTGCTCTCTGTACTGTTTCGCATACTTATTCGATGCTGACGAAAGTATCCATTTGCAATAATTTGCATGAGGAAGTCAGATAATGCCACCGGGGTGGTCGCCAGACAAATAAAACCACCCATTGGAACCGACGCTAATATCTCGTAAGGAAATATAAAATCTAGCCCAGATCGTTTACATATGATTTCAAATGGTTGTTATTGAATAATAATAAGGCTTTGCGTTTATTCAAGCTATATTAAGTTCGCAAATCTCATTGAATGTGGAAGTCGTGTTTCATTTCTAGCTTAATGTCTTTACTTGAAACGTAAACACGGTAAACTATGGGGCATTTACCTACAACGGGGGTATTTACACTAATATTGAGTTACGAGTAACGTGAATAGAACATAATGTTCGAACGAAATGAGTAAGGTATAGGCTGTTGTAAGAGAACTATTTACTAGTTATAACCCAACTAGTAAATAGTTATCTTACAACAGGTGGTTGTGAAGTTAACGGCCATTTTTGCAAATGTTTGTCTTATTCTTATGGCATGCATCTGTATAGAAAAGATAGAAGATTAAACCAATATCAGAATCATCTAACAATGTGTTTAAATAACCCTGACCTTACCATTTTGGGCACAAAAAGGAGGTGCTTTCCAACATGAATAATGATCTAAGAACAAATAAAATTACTTTCTATGATAATATTTCCTTCGTATATGACATTTATTTCGGGTTAATAATAATGACAGCTACAGAGTTTTTATCAGCTTTTTCTAATAAATGTAGGGGCTACATAACTTTTTGTTTATAATAAGTATATTATCAGTACCTATCCTGTAATTAAGGTACCTAACTTACCAAGTTTCACTTCGCGTTTTTGGTCAATTTAGCTCTGAAAATGCTCAGAGATAGCAACGGAGTTATGAAACTTTAAACAAATGTCTTTATAACTTTAGCGTTCATATTAGGCTGTAAATTGTACATTGTCTTATAGGCCTAAGATTTCATAGATAAATCTAACCCGCCTTCAAATCTAGCAAACTAGTTCCACTCAAACGGAGGTCAGTATAGCAATGCCCCATAAATTATATTGATTTAACACCACACGACGATTGCACATATCAGCCACAATAGCAAATTTCAATTCGACAATGCAAATTGGAATATCGATCGAGGTAATAAATAAAGCCGTACATATAAAATCGGTAGCGACTACTGTCGACATAATAAGGTTATTTATGGGTTTCGGTTTATCTGGTGACCGCCATACGAGCCGGGGAAAACAATAGGACAACACTGGACGTTGGACAAGGCGGCTGAGGAATAAGGAGTTTGTAAAGTATTTCAATGGGGTTGGCAACTGTCAAAGGTTTACGTAGATGGCGCCATCATAGCTTGCCCCTGTATGAGATTTGGCTTAAAGGGCTGGCATCCAGGGCATAACATTTCATTAAAAAAAACAAAAATTTGACACAATTTTAGGGATTGACAGGGCAAGCTATGCTGGCGCCATCTGATAAATACTTCGACCGGCCAACCCCAATGGCAAAGAAAAAAATAGGTTTAGGTAATCGCATGGTTTGTAGATATTATGAAATAGTTGATCCACTTTTATGGTGGCATTGTAGGCAGCCATGGATAGTATTGTAAAGTGTATTTGTCTGAAAACGAACACCATAAAGACAGACATGAGACGAAAGGAAAGTAATATTTCTTACACATCGCATTCGTTTTCGTTTCTAAAGTTGGTCATTCATTATCATCATCATCATCACCATATCAGTCGAAAGAGCAACAAATCATTTTAAGCTTAGAAAGGTGGTCGAATGGTTATGAAATAGCACTTTAGTACTAGTGATGATGATGATGATCCTTCCGGCCGATTTCGACCATGGCGACCACTTCGACTCCGAGTAACTAGGAGCTAACTGTTACAGTTAGCACGGCGCTCGTGCGCCCGAATATGGCTGGCGAACCCCCGTGCACACTGAGAGCACGTGAGAACACCAGCCACATAATGGTAATGAATGGAAGCAGGCTGGCCTGCTTTCAGCTCGTCGCTCCTCCTGCTTGTCCTGCACCAGCCTGCGCCACTCAGGACGCTGTGCTGACAAACCTTCCCACTGAGAGGGCTCGATGTTGCATCTTTTCATGTTTCGTTTCTGAACATCTTTGTATCGGAGGAGTTGTCCGCCAGGTTTCCGCTTGCCCTCCTCTAGTTCAGAAAGTAGTAGTAAAACCCTTTATTGTACAAAAAGAAACATAAAACAAGAGAAAAACGCGTCATTTGTACAAAGTCGAACTTATCCCTTTCCCAAAGCTACTTTAGTACCTAATGAGGACTGTAATTTTTTTATAATATCCTTAAGTACATTCAAAATTTCAAAGGACGTCATTTGGTTAAAATCATGATATTACTGTGCCTGTTTTATCGCTTATGGCAAGTTTCTTTCTACCGATCAAACTTGAGTGGATTCGCAAAATTCTTCATAATATGAGATTGAAACAGGAATTAGGTATTTAATTTTCTATAAGAGTTAATACCGTGAATCGCATAAGTTTCCTCCGTTCATTCACAGCACTGACAGGAGTGACAGGTAACGTGGTTAGGCTGAATAGCTGCATTGCATCAAATTAGGCAGAGCTCTCTCATAACTGCGGGCATCAAAACTTTGGCAGAAAGACAGACGCCAGATATTAATATTAGCTTCATGACCTACACCGTGGCCTCAAATATACCAATATACTTTTTCTGAGGATTCATGTACCCAATTGGTTAAAAACAAACGATATAGGGGTTAAGCAAAGCATTTCGTTTGCGACATACTTAGTATTTTTCAAAATTAACAATGCATACAATTTTAAAGTAAACTTATCCTATTCTACCTAATAAAAAAATATATTGCTGTCAAAAGGGTATTTTTAAATTTTTTATTAATGGAATCAGTCGATCAGGTTTGTTTTGCTGATAATGTTGTACGGAGCAATACAAAAGTCACAAATGATGGTCAAAGTCTGGCACTTTACTGGCGAAACGCTTCTAACAAAATGGCAATACATCGTGACGTCACCATATAACGTCGCTATTGCTTAGAAGCCGTATTGATGTATGGAAAACAAGGAAATTAAAGCGATTTTTTCGATTAAATATTGCGTTTATATATGTTGCTATAAAATATTTTTTTAAATAAAATGTGAGGAATCGAATGGTACCATTATTTTTTTTCCTATTAAAAAAATAATAATCTGACTGAGGTATGTTTATTATTTCCATATATTTATTTAGTTTCCGGTTTATTGTAATTATGAAATTGCTCATTTCCTATCTATTTAATTAAACTTAGTTATAAAATCAACATGTGTCAACAACCCTATTGTCAACTTACAGACTACTGTATTAAAAAAACGGTTGATAAATCCAAATTATTGTTCAAAACTAATTTTCTTTGCCATCATAAATCAATCACAATAACTGTTTATAAAAGCTCACAGTGTATTTAAAAAACATAATCTATGATTATATTCAATATATTTAGCCTGCGAATCTCAGGGACATCAATAACAACTAACGAGTAATCATTAACCTGCCCACTAAACGCGGAAATTACGTAACGTGTTTAGGGCTCATTTGAGCAATTTCCTCCTTATCATACGTTGAAAGATAGTGTTTTATGCGCCGTGTCCGTCATTAGATAATGTAGCTATAAAGAAAATTGCCGGTTGCGCCCACGCAAGTAAATATTCCTTCGTTGACCGCAAATCGCGGCCGCATTCAGAAACAAATTCAGTAATACGAGAAATAAGAAAAGAATCTAAATTCTATTTTTATTCAAGTAGGAAACAAATCAAATTATTTTAGAAATATTTTTTGTTTTGTGTTTCTTAAGCAGTCACACTACTATATATAAATTATAAACTAAAATAGATAACATACACTAAAGAAAAAGTGACCAAGATAGCATACACCAGAGAATTTGGGACGGGTACCGCCGTGGCCGGGTGGTCTAGTGGTCAGGACTTTAACCGCGTAAGCTGAAGACGCGGTTTCGAATCCCGCCTCGGTGGACTTGGTCACTTTTTCTTCAGTGTATGTTATCTATTTCAGTTTATAATTTCTTTTTATTACCGACAAAGTCGACATTATTCTTACTAAACTTAAGTTATACGAACCCGCCACCAAAAAGTTGCTTCCATACAATCAAAGTTATGCTCAATTTAAAACGTCATGCTTAAATTACTATTACATGCTTAGGAAAGAGGAACGTGATGAGGGAGGAACGGAGGAGGTCTATTCACTCAATACTGCGACAAACCAAAGGAGTAGTATAGAATGGCAGCGATTATTTTGAGCATCCCGAAGTGACACCTGCCACCAATACAATTGAGATTGTATTCACATCCGAATCGCGCAATTGAGAATGAAACCCTCCAGTCTCTCCGAGCATTGCTCTTTTGTTTGCGAGGTTTTCTCCTCTATTCTGCTACACGTAGATACATTGATTTACTTAGATTTATGGACTAAGGTAATGGTTATGATGAATGGGTCCAGACATTAGTGGGTATAACTACGTAGATATTACGGTTTTCATAAATAAGTTTTAGATATTACAGTTTACAAAATTGCTACTTAATATTAGATGCTTATACTCGTATTAAATAATGACCAAATATGATTTATATAGTCACTTAGAAATTACAATCTTCTATTTAGCTAGAAATATGAGTTCTACGTTTTTCTATAATGATATGTTTTACAAACATGCCCATGACACATATGTCTTGAAACAGGTTTTACCCATTATAGAAATGGCTTATAACTACCACAGAAATGCCTGTTTGGTATATTTTAATACCATAGAATCAAGGTTTTAACAGTTGTCCAAGGAAATGCAACGAGTGACAATAAACACTAATTATTATACCTATTTTATATACACTTTGTATGTAATGTAAGGTGATGGAGCCACCCAGGAAGCAAAAATGCCTGTTGGGTGTATATTGAATTGATTGTTGGTACAGCTAGTGTCTTACAAAATAAACAAAAACAAGTGAAATCGAAACCCCCTTATCGCTGCAGCACAACATCAGTCAACGCAAACAGTGTGAGATATCCCGATATCCCAGTCGTGGCCGGCTGAATCAATAGCGCGCGATCGTGCGCAAAGTGGGCGTTTAACCTCTGACAGCATATCTTGCCATTGCTTGCGCTGGCGCAGAAGATTCGGGGTCTCGGGTAAACCACGTTAATGTGATCTCATCACTGGCCACAGCATCTTTGCAGATGATAGTTGTAGCGTCTAAAGTATTTTGAAGAGGTATCAACATCGATTGCGATGGCTGTGTAATCCCATAGCCGATCCGCATTTCTTACCGCATCGATCACAGATATGTCTTGATTCTGATCTCAAGGTCCAAGATAATTAGACGACATGAACACCGCCGACCGACCGACCGCGATGATGATGGCGATGATGACCGCCGCGGACACTCGTGCCTGAGGAAGGATTCCCAAAGAATCCGAAACATGTCGCCAAAAGCGACTAAAAATAATAGTGAGTAAAAACCGTACTGATAAATATTTTGACATGAACACCAATGGCATCGGTATCAGTTCATGAAGCCCTAAGACGTTAAACGCTGAGAATAAATAATTAGCTTCCTGTTTACTGCTAAATTGCTTCAGACAGGCAGGCTGAAATTAAATAAGCGGTTTTGACTTATTTACAATATTAGTGTAGATAATTGCTACAACTGTTCCAAATTTTAGGTATCTACGTCAAACGGTCTCTGAGAAAAACGCATTTAACTGATTTGCAAGACCGAAGTGATCCCATAAGTGTTCCGTAAAAAAAGTTTTGTACGAAACACTAAAAATGGCCAAAGTATCAAATGAAACCGGTTTTCAGTGCAAGAGACGAGTTAAACTTATTTACTTTAGCAACACTTACGCGACTGCAACACTTACCAAAGCATCTTGCTTGCCTACTGTTGCTACAGTAGAAATAGTTTAGTAGATATTTGCCATTTTAAAAATTACCGCACTTTTTAAGTTATCCGAATGCACCTTTCCTACAACAAAAAAATCCTACCTTCTATCTCAAATGCGCCCTTAATACTTGTTCATCTGAGTCTTCGATTTGCTCGATAAGCAATGGGAACAACAATCGCAGCGCCGGCGCAGCACGCGTTAAGCCATCGATCACTGCGCTATCGCTAAATTAACCTAATATAGCCACTGCGACCCTATTCGGACGTTTTAATGAAAGCTAGTGACATAACCCTGATTTAAACTTGACGATTTTAACACATTATTATTTAGGAAATTATTAGATACGCTATTACCTAAGTTCCGCTTTCGTAAATAATTAGCTAGTTAGTGATATCGTTTGCAGAAAACGAAACGCTATCATTTCCGTACATAAAGAATTTATTTACGTTTATCGTAGCATTTCGTTTCTTTTACTCCAAACGGTTTTTATCTTGGCTAGGCTCCGTGTAAATTGTAGTACCTATTTACATGTCTACGTCTCTTTCTAACAATTTGACAGGTATTGCTGTTAGAAAGAGACACACACAAAGATGTGACACAATCCGAGTTATTACGAGCTGCCGTTTGAACTTCTTGAATATGAACCGCTCTATAATAGCCATGCTGTGACACCTGAGGAGAAATTTTCATGTTTTGTGAGACATAACATAACATTTAACGCCTAGCGTGAGCGCGATAATGACATACATCGTGTACTCGTATCGCCGCCATCTGACATGATTTGACTAAATCGATATTATTTTCCTACAAAACTGACATACATTATTGTTTTAGATAGCGATGTGTAGTGAAAGTAGACAATGTAACTTTTTTTATAACTGCATGTGTATGTGAAAATGCGTCACAAAACTGAAATTTTTTTGGAAACACATTTTTTTTCTCAGTCCAGTCACACCAGCAAAAACGCGAGCCGTCCTTTTCCCTGTAGCATCTTAGCCGACATAAATGCAATAATTTATATAAAACTAAATAATTAGATGCAAACAACAAGATGTTGAACAATAATTCTAAGCCTTATTGTGAAACCCATCAAACTTATTTGACATTACCCATTGGGTCACCGTAAACTAATGTGACGCGTACAAATCGGCTGTGAAGCTCGCGTCACGGACGCCAATTTAGACCCCGACCCAATCGCTGACCCCACAGACATATATCTAAGGAAACATAGAATTTTTAAGTTATTGATCATCGTCATCATAATTTAAGAGCATGGCTCTTGTCAGTGGAGTATGCGCCAGTTTTCGCGGTCCTCAGCCGGGCTGTAAGATACGACAGTTTCTTTTGGTTTTAGTTGTTGTGTATAGCTTGCTCGTGGTTTTCTCTTATATAGTTTTAAGGAAAGTGTTGTGTCTTATAAAATGACCTATCCTTTTGCCTCGTTATTCTCTATGGTGCTTAGTAGGTTTCTCTTCTTTCTAACAATTCGCAGCACTTCCTCGATCGTTTTTTTTCTCCGTCCAACTTATTCTCTTAATTTTTCTCCACAACCACATCTCAAAAGCATCTAATCATTTCCCTGTCTTTCTGCCGCATTGTCTACGTCTCACACCCGCTCATCCGCTCACATTTTGCATAGGCGCGAGGTGGACCACATCAAATCAATACGATAATTTCAAATATCAGTACGCTCCTAGATCACGCAAATGCTTCAACTTATTGCGTGCTTACAATCACACCTTGTAAAGTACATTCATTGCTGCTACCCAAATGGGTAACAGCAATGACATCCAAATCCAAGGAAATCCTTTGATTTTAAATAAAAAGATTTTTGAGACTTTCATTACATTGAAGCTTGAAGTATTTCTGTGTTATTTTTCATTATCTGAATAGCTTCAAATTTTCTAATATGGAGCGTAAACTTCTTAAGTTTGTCGGCATCTATTTAGGCATATGTCTGTGGCTGACCCCACGTCATAGGAATCGTGATGCTCAGCCATTATTTGCATGTCGATCGAAGCTGTTAAATTTATAGTACACGTGAGACTACCCGAGTATTGTCATTGGTGGCACGAGTGAGGTGAATCGAGTCGGGCCTAAGGTAACCAGGGTAACGTGACCTCTGACGGGGGCTAGCCAAGTGACAATGTGCTACATGCATGACAAATATTTTATAATTTTTGTTCAACAAACACGTTCAAAAACACAACATTAATGCAAAAATGAATACGGTTTAACTCATTTTTAGTCACTCTCGTGACATGTTCTGGAGAGCATAGGTCTTCATTTTCAAGCACTATTAACAGTGCGTGAGTAGCTAAGCAAGTGACTAAAAATATGTGAGTAAAAGCGTATTATTAGCTTAGAATTTTTTTAAACTGTTTGAGTTTAAAAACGTAACAATTAAATAAAAAATATTACCTAGGTAGCCCAAACGTATAACAGGAAAAAAATACTTACTATACAATACTTATTAGGGACGGATACCGCCGTGGCCGGGTGGTCTAGTGGTCAGGACGTTAGCCGCGTAAGCTGAAAACGCGGGCTCGACTCCCGCCTCGGCCACCGGTGGACTTGGTAAATTTTTAATTAGTGTATATCAGTTTATAATTTATATAATAGTAGTGTGACTACTTAAAAAACACATCAAAAAATATTTCATAAAATAATTTGATTTGTTCCCTAGTTGAATACAGATATCTTTCTGATATCAGTGGCCTGAAACTCGCGACACTCGCGCGCACTCGTCGCGCAATTGTAATGCCAGGATTGGGCGGAAGCGCACCTTTAGCCGATGATAGTGTTGTACCGCGTAAATCATTGGCAATGTCTGCTTTGTATTGAGAAAGTCGGGATTATAGTAAGTGGACGTATTTACTTTCGAGCTACTTGGACGTTATCAAAGTCGGTACTTGTTATTTTTGCGAGTCTTGAGGGTGGTGGTCTTTAAACATTTTTACCTACAAGAAAATTGTAAGTAAGAAAGAAGGGGACGACCGCTTCGTAGTCCACATTGTCATCCTCTCGATAGGTATTTACATTACAGAAAATATAGTTACACAATTGGATGTATATTTACCAACGCATCGTTTGAATCTTTAGACTTTTTAAGAGCGACGTTAACTAAATTGTATGTAAATTGTTTTTCGCTTCTACTTAACTCTTAATTAATATTTTAATAATGAAAAAAATCTAAAAAGTCTAATGAAAAGATCGAAGGAGCTATGATAATAATAATAAATAAATAAATATTATAGGACATTCTTACACAGATTGACCAAGTCCCACGGTAAACCCAAGGAGGCTTGTGTTATGGGTACTCAGACAACGATATATATAAATACTTAAATACATAGAAAACACCCATGACTCGGGAACAAATATCTGTGCTCATCACACAAATAAATGTCCTTACCGGGATTCGAACCCAGGACCATCGGCTTCACAGGCAGGGTAACTACCCACTAGGCCAGACCGGTCGTCATGATGAGTATATGGTGGTGTATTGGTAAGTATATGGTGAATATACTTAAATTGTGTAAAATTTCCATAATGACCGTTGACGTTATGAATTATCCAGGGAGGAAAATTTGGTATGGAGCAGAAGTCCTCCTCTACCCTCTTAACCACTAAGTCGAAATGTTTTTATTTTTTTATTTTCCCCGTCATCAAACTCGATGACACTTTTTATTGAAAAAACACTTACTGAAATCGTAAATATTCGTTAATATGTATAGCCAGCCAGTCCAGAGACTGAAAACTGTCGAGTTGGTGAATTAGAGGCCTATTTATAATAGGTAAATAAAGGCTGCTGTGAAACTGTTTATGTCCCGCGCTTTATGTAGCAACTTATTCTACCATGTGACAGCATAACATAGTACAACAGGCCGGTTTCTTTTATTGACAATTAATTAGTGCTATTGGTTTTATAAATCAACAAGTCCGGTTCAATGAATTTATGTCTTAACAACGTAAGAAATCTACGAGGAGAAACTATAATATCGTAGTGCTACAAAGTTTTTCCCACTTGAAAGCGAGAATCGTAACTTGCGGCTCACGGAAATTAACCACCAAGTGAATTTGCTCGCCGCTGACGCTTGTAGCGTCGAGCGTAAAAAACAAACGTGCGATCGTCATTATGAAGGCGACTTGTAAGTTTTACGCTTGACGCTGCAGTAAGTGTTGACGTCAAGCGAATTCGCTCGGATTTTTTGTGACCTTTGCTTGAGAATGAAAACGACTAAACGTGGTAACGTTTCAAATGACAATTCACTTTAATTTTAAACCGCTATAAAACAACTACATCATTAGATTATGGCTAAAGAAGCCCGTTTCCTTTCTATTATTTTTGTTTTCCACTGACGATGAAACATCGCGCCAATCCAGTATAACCGGGTCACTATCTTGCAAAAACTGCCTACCTAATGAAGCGAAAAGCCGGACAAAGGAACAAGGGGACGCCAGACAAGGAGACAGTGCGTCACTCAAGATGACGCCTTGATATAGAACTAGTTTCAACAAGTTTCCAGTTGGCCAATTAAGGACTCGCCGTTGAAGTTTAGGGGTGAGATTTAATGAAGGCCAATTCTAACTATACATTTGATATTAATAATTTTCCCATACGTGTATATTTAAAAGAACTCAAATATACACGTATAGGTAAAGTGCGAACACCCCAGGGTATTACGAAAAGCATTAGATTAAGATTTTTGCCAATTAAAACAAGTCCTTTTTATTATCTTAGATCTACGAAAATCGTTACTGAAAAATGGTAAAGTCAATTAACAACACAAACATTGCGCAAACGCAACTAGGTTACTGAGCCACTGCAGTACCTAGTCATTACAATTGCATACCCTAGCGCAGGCGACCCGAAAGTTCCCAAGAATCGGTAGTTATTATCATTATCAGCTCTGCAACTTGAGTGCTAAATTTAGCCTCTAGTAGATATTATTATTATTGTTCACGTATTTATGAACCCTTCGATAAATCAGCTGGTCCTAGGTTCCCTAGCGTATTAAAAACTTTGGACAGGCATTGCAATCAACCAATATGGGATAGCCACTAACTTGAGCACACGCCGATGATTTTCGGGGATCCTGGTCCTTCTTCAGCTAGCTAGCACTTCCAGGGCCTTGAGAGGTCGTCACACACGCCTTGTAAACTGATTGTTCGCAAACACCACCTAAATACCGAATTTTGGAAATATTAACACACAGAGGAACATGCGTTGCAGGCCGCGCCCGAGCCGCAGTGATTGACAGTCAGAGGTGTTGAATCTACCTCCGAATTTGCTCCGAAACGGCATACGAATACCCTCATATTAAAAAGATTACAATGCCCGAACAATTATCATACGAGTATAGAAATACTTGTAAACATCTAAAACTAAGAAATTCAAATTGTTAAAATGACGTTTGTACGGGTAAAGTGTATATTCTTGACTACAAAGGCCACGTAATGAAAAGGCATTCAAAATCCATTAAGGCAATTATAAATTCAAGCAAATCATCACACAGAGCGTAGAAGCGACAAAATAAATACGCAAATTCTATGTGGTATAAAACACAAACTTTCTAAAAGTTGATTTTATACTATTTCTTTTTGTATTTATATGTTATTTACCTACTTATATTTACCATCCAGTTAGGTTCACGAGTCATGACATACATATAGTATGACATCCGTTGTTTTTTATTACTTACCTGAAACAAAGAATAAATAATAATCATCGATTTCGACACGTAACTATAAGAAGGTAATCAGTTAATCACATGCTCATTTTATTCCTAACAGTAAAATAACCATCCTGAACTCTGGCCAACAGACAGACAGACAAACAAAGAATAACTACTTTTATTTGGCTTTTGAAAAATTTAGTCTTAAAGTTATTTTTTATTTTAGGTTTTACCTTTGATTAACTAGAAATCATTTACACTGTTAATTGTTAAGATTATAAACTAATTTCCTCATGCGTACCTAGAAAATACTTAGGAGAAACACCAGATTTTAACACTGTTAATCGCTATCGCTTATCGCTCTCGGTGATCCCTTGCGCCGCGCCGGTCCAGAGAGCGGAAACGCGTCGTCCACTCAAACGAGATTACAAGCGATACTAATAGATAATAGTAGCGTTACCGACCACGGTGCCGTCAGTGTCATGGTAGACATTCAGACTTGGCGGATTAAAATAAACTGTTATGTAGTGTAAATCCCTAGTTTTTAGTTAACCAACTTTTGGTTAACCAACTCAACAAGAGACTTAAAAGCCTCGGCATGGATTAAATTTAAGTCAATGAGAAATAATTTAAAGTAAATCCCCTGTAGATTTTTGGTTAACCAACTCAAAAAGAGACTTAAAAGGCTCGGCACGGATTAAAAAGTCAATGAGTAAAAATTAAAAGTGAGCAAATTTTGCGGTTAAGCTTTTCAAGTAACATGTGTTTAAAAACTTTAAAAACAATTAAATTCGCAAATAGCTTATTACTCGTATCGTCCAACTTTTTCTTTTGCGTCCTCCACGTCTTAAGAGTATACACTTCGGCCGCTTCTCCATACAAACGTAGGGGAACCCGGGGCATTATAGGCATTCGGGGGACAGCGAAAAACAGATCATACAAATTTTTAAATGCTCCTAACTGTTATAATAATTAAAGATCCGAAAAAAATAACATATGGGCATAGCGTTTAATATACAACAAACTGTGTCAAAAAATATTTTTAATAATTAATATCCAGAGAGGAAAATGAGGACTACGTTTGTATGAAAAGGCTTATAACGCGCCGCCGCGGTGTATCCTCTTAACCAGCTTGATAGGTTTTCACTTCAACTACCTTACATTCGTTTTTAGGGTTCCGTACCCAAAGAGTAAAAACGGGACCCTATTACTAAGACTCCGCTGTCCGTCTGTCCGTCTGGCCGTATGTCCGTTTGTCCGTCTGTCTGTCACCAGGCTGTATCTCATGAACCGTGATAGCTAGACAGTTGAAATTTTCACAGATGATGTATTTCTGTTGCCGCTATAACAACAAATACTAAAAAGTACGGCACCCTCGGTGCGCGAGTCCGACTCGCACTTGGCCGGTTTTTTATTTGACTCTTGTAGTGCCGTATGTAGTTTTTGTCATTGTATTAATTACCTACAGTTACTTTTCATACGTCCAAAAAAATTACTTCTTTAGCTACATTTGCAGCTAGACCCTTGTGAAACAATAGCCGCGAGCTCCACTTCAATATATCAAGCGCAACTAATTGGGCATATCCTTTAACCTACACGACAGATATCAATCAAAATCAATGTTTTGGCAACTGGAACATTTCACCAGATCCGTGGACATGCGAGATTGGTACAAATTTTGTAGGTAGATACAGTTAGCTAAACTTTTCGTAGTTGATAGGAAACATCAAACGAAACTTTAATAATGTATGGAAATTGTGACGTTTATACAATAAAAGTGTATTCGAACTACCTGCCACTCCTGCCAGCTGTCAAACTGTGATGGCGGCAGACAGGACGCAAGGCACACGAGTCACACGACTGACCAATTGCTTTTTATTTGCCCCCTTGTAATACAACGGAGCTTAGAGCTTAGATAATCACATGACTTTTCGTGGCTTCTGTCATACCTACCGATACCTTTTTTTCGTTTGGTATTTGTCGATATACGATTGTCATTTTAGCTAGGCTCACTGCCCTAAATTTTTTTTTTTATGCCAAAATTCTACGCTATAGTTTTCATGACCACATAATTTAATGAAATTATTGTTAAGTTTTTACATTTTATATCAAACCAGTTATGATGTATTTGTTAATATGAAAAACCTCAAATGTCAATAAGAATAGAAAAGGTCTGACTTGACTTTCGTAACATCGTTCTTTCGTAACAAATAATATTACCTAAATCGGACAAGACTATATGATTTTAATTTGAAAGAGGAAAAGATTGAAAAGAGAACGTTCTACAAACTTCACCGATAATCGCATGCGATTTGTAATACATTGCGGCATTTGATAAATCGATTGAATTTGTTGATCCTGCTTAACCGGCAACAATCTGAAATCGCATGACATTTGTTGCAATGTCTGTAAAAGCCTTTTACCTTGCAAATGAGGACGGACATTTAAAACACCATTACCAATATACTGACACACTAAATTGATATCGAAACGCTATTTATGCCATTAGGTAACAAAACAAACATTCAGACAGCGATGATTTAAGTATTAACACATAGAACTCAACGGTTACATCACACTGATCGGGTTCACTTGTCAAAACGTCTGTCAGATGTAATTGTAATTAAATTAACATTTCGCTAGTAGGGTATTGTGATACGTTTTTCGTCTTAATTTCACGCGCGGATTCAAATTTCAAGAAGCGAGTTGCAAATGATAGACGGGCTGTTTTAGTGAGACCCTCTTTTTGGTCAATAGCTTATATTTTATGTCTTATATTGTTTATATCTATTTTTTTTTATACCACGTCGGTGGCAATCAAGCATACGGCCCGCCTGATGGTAAGCAGTTACCGTAGCCTATGAACGCCTGCAACACCAGAGATATTACACGCGCGTTGCCGACCCTTTAAAAACCTGTACACTCCTTTTTTGAAGAACCCCATACTGTAGCCCCTCGGGAAAACCTCGGCAGGGAGCTCATTCCACAGCCGAAGCGTACGCGGGAGGAAATTCCTCTTAAACCGCACAGTACGCGACCATTTAGGTGCTAGGGTGTGAGGATGAACACCCTGCCGATGGCGAGCGGTGCGGTGATAGAAAGCGGCCGTTGGCATCATGTCAAACAATTCTTCAGAGCACAGCCCATTGTACAAGCGGTAGAACACACACAAGGAGGCGAAGTCTCTCCTTAGACTTAAAGGTTCGATACCGCTTGTGAGTTTGGGATCGTCGACGATTCGTACAGCGCGCCTTTGGACTGAGTCGAAGGGTCCAAGCTGGCATCCAGGTGCTCCTGCCCAAAGGTGACAGCAGTACTCCATATGGGGTCTGACTTGCGATTTATATAGCAGCAGTCTTTGCCCCGGAGTAAAGTATCGCCGTGCTTTATTGAGCACTTGAGTTTGAGTTTTTTGGATGCCAGATCAGCCTTCCCTTCCAGGTGGCTACGGAATTGGACGTCACTGGAGATGTCGACACCGAGGATCCCAATACTCCCTGACATGGTAAGGGCTGTGCCTTCGAACTGTGGGACCACAGTAAATGGGGTTTTCTTAGCGGTAAACGCGCAAACTTGTGTCTTGGTGGGGTTGAATCGCACTAAATTGTCCCGGCCCCACACCGAAACTCTGGATAGAGTGCCCTCAATATCCGACACAAGCTTTTCACGACTCTCTAGCACCACGGAACGAGGGATGTTGGCACGGCCTGCGTAATAGGCATCCCCAGTACTGTCGTCTGCATAGCAATGAATGTCGTCGATAGACAACATGTCATTGATGTGCAGCAAAAACAGCGTTGGGGATAGCACAGAGCCTTGCGGAACGCCAGCGTTAATGTCCATGCTATTGGAGCAGCTTCCGTCTACTACGGCTCGTATGCGTTTGCCAGACAAAAAGCTAGCGATCCATTTGCATAGTCCCTCCGGCAATCCATAAGATGGTAACTTTGACAGGAGACCCCGATGCCAGACCCGATCGAACGCCTTCGCTATATCTAGGCTAACTGCCAATGCCTCACCTTGACTCTCAATGGCCGAAGCCCAGCGGTGAGTGAGATACACTAGAAGATCACCAGTCGAGCGACCGTGGCGAAAACCATACATACTATTGTCGGACTGCAATGATTTCTTTTAAATCTTGGCACTTCTGTGAAGTCTTACTGTAACGTTAAAACACCAATACTTTAATTAAGTAGATTATTCAAAACAAAAAGCATATATGTATACTACTACTGTTTTATTTTATTTTACTGCGACAATAAATGATAAAATGACTTTTTATTTTATTTTATTTTATGTGTAGTATACTCAAAGGCAATGAAAACGTCACCTTACTCACCTCAAATAGGGATAAGTCATACTAGACCGGTAATGTATGCCTCCAAGGCATTAAGTCCGCCTTTTGTACTTGTTCTTGTGCAATAAATATGCATCTTGTGCAAAAAATAAATAAATAAATGTAATCCGGGACTCGGACATCAGATTTCCAATGCAGCCATAATACCGCGGATGTGCCTCAGGAGATGCGTTCATATTCTCAAAACAATACTGATTTAATATTGTTCTCTAAAAGTGCATTTTGCCCGGATTTTATACATTCATGCAAAAGGGTTCAGTCATATCGAATCAAAATCATATTTTTCAAATCAGAATGCGGCTTAATAAGTCTCGTGATGAAGAAATCTATTAGGCTGTCCGGTGCTCGCGGCGACTGAGGGATGAAGAATGGTCACTATTTATTAGCCATGGTTTAAATTAATTAAAGCTTGTACTTGCGCGGCGGGTAGCACTACACTGGAGTACAGTAAAACAAGGTATACTAAAGCACTAGTACTATAAGGTTAGTACATACCTTTTAGACCATTCCATATTTCTAAATTGACATATTTCTATTTAATACATTACATTACACTATCAGCAAAGCCCATGTCAAATTCAGTAGTGAAATCCTGTCAAAATCTCCCCCTTTTACTTCACCGCGATCGGTTTAAAAGCCTCGAACAACGGCAATAATAAGGTTTAATAATATTATTCTTAGTAAGGCTTAGTTAAACTGTCGCTGATTCAAATAAATGTTATCATTAGACTATCCTATGCATAAACTTCAATTAACTTTGTTGAATAAGAGATCAGCAAAATTACACAACAGATTGCAACTGTACTAATATCGTATCACATTGTATTTTGCAAATCGTTTGGGGTTTGTATCCTCATCGTAATAATGCCGATTGAAAATTTATTAAAATTTAATATCCTAATATTCGTATTTTTTAAATAAGAGAAGAGAAACTGAAGTAGGTGCTTGCAACATTGTGTTACAATGTAGCATGCAAATAAGTTCAGAAGCGATCGACAAACTTTATTTTATGTATCCGGATTGTAAACATCATTTTAATATGGACACCAGCGGGAGCTTGGACCAAGGCGTCGATGTTTTATGAAGGTTGTGAAGCTTATAAGGATACGAAGTGTTCAATTACAGAAGCAAAATAAACAAAAAACTCAAAAATCTGCCTAATATTCTAAAGGTCTAACATTGGTCTACAAGATTTATCAGAATATACACGTAGGAAAATTGTAAGAAACATTAATATTACACCTATTTAAAAAGTTAAAAGCATGATGCGGTTCATCATAAATCATAAAGTATGTTGAACGTACGAAGGCAGCACTTGAACGGTTTGATTTGCAAACACAAAATGGAGCCCTAGAAAGCTGCAATATTTCACGACACAGCTCCGTTTATTAATAAATAGGCTGTAGAGGGTCAGGCGAGAGATCGCATCCGTTCGCTTGGTTGATCTAAGAAATATTCACTTGGACGATTTGGAACAAGTATAGGCGTGCCTCGTCTAACTATTGGTATACGTCATTTTATCTTGTCTGAATGAGAAACTGCAATTATTGAAAGCCTAGCAGTTGAGAGGTTAAGATTTTTTATCGAATATATGGGGTAATAATGAAGTATCTTTAATTATGATAAACATGGACAAGGCGTGTTGTTGCAATATTTGTAAAAATTGACGTCCTTTTTTCAAAATACTAATAATTTTAAAAATAGAAAAAGTACATTAGGAGGCCTAGAAAGGGATGCATCTCTTTCCTTTACGTAGGTAAATAGGTAAAATTTCCGCAAATATAACATAGCATGTTATATTGCGGAAATTTACCTATTTACCTATAGGCAAAATAGGTAAAATTTCCGCAAATATAACATAGCATGTTATATTGCGGAAATTTACCTATTTACCTACGTTATTATTGCTATGTTATATTTGAGGAAATTTTGCCTATTTACCTACGTAAAGGAAAAAGATGCATTCCTTTCTAGGCCTCCTACTAATGTACCTTTTTTCTACTTTTTAAACTATTAAGTTGAACTTAAAAGTTATCTATCTGTTAGTTTTAAGGCATCTATTAATTAGCGGCTCAATGATTCAAACCACAATCGGAACTAAACCAAAATATAGGAAATATTTTAAGGGCTTTGCCCACAAACTGTGAGATTGCGGGCTTTGAGGACGCCAAAAATGCTTTTAAAATTGCTTGCCCGAGAAACAATTTCCAGACAACCCAAATTCACAAAGGAGTTGGGTTTGGGTCGAAAAGCGCCGAAATTTTAAAACGTAATAAATATAAGAGCCTCGGTAGAGAGTATCATTTCATTCCATTTGGAGTTGAAACTCTAGGTCCATGGGGTCCCAGCGCGCATAAGTTGTTTGCAGAAATCGCGAAGCGTCTGGTTGACGTAACTGGTGACCGAAGAGCTGGCGGCTTTCTCGCACAACGTATCAGCATTGCGATACAGCGGGGAAATGCCACCAGCATCCTTGGTACAATGCCTCAAGGGCCTATTTTAGATTTAAGCTAGTTATTAATTTCGTTTACGTAGTACCACTGTATATATCTTGTATGTAAATGAATAAAGTTAAAAAACCAAAATAATTTACTTAAATGTTAACTGGAAGAGATCCCTCAAAGGGATAAGTTCGCCTTTGTACTTCTTACTAATTGTATATTATCTTCAGTATGTATTTTTGTACAATAAAGAGTTTACTACTACTACTGAAGTCCTCTTGGCCGGTCTCTCGGCCCGGCCACGAGCCACGACATCGCGCGGCGGCGGCAGCGGCGAGCGGCGGCCATAGGTTGGAGCGAGACACAGCGATCGGACCTTTCGTTCCCACTTATGGCCGCCGCTCACCGCTGCCGCCGCCGCGCGATGTCGTGGCCGGGCCGATTGTTAAAAATGCCTCAAACTATCCAATGTCCATTTAAGGCAGGAACAGTACAACACTACTTTGCATACCTGTTTCCTTTATGCTGCCGTTGTGTAAACACTGCCATTACAGACGCGATAAACATAACAAAGATAATAATCTCTACTTGAAAAATCGATATTTTTATTGATTATAACCGAACCGATACCATCATTGGATGACTCAACGGCCTTAAAAGAATATTGTGACCAACAGATAAGTTTTTTTGGGAAAGATTTGTTAACAGATTTCCATACTAGCAGAGAAGGTAGTAAGTTGATAAATAAAATGTACAAATGGCCTCGCGTATTCACAATTTACATAATAAAATCTCTCGACCCATTAAAAACTTTACATTGAAAAATTTTTCATTTAAACAACTCCTAGTCAAAACCTTCTTGCTGCTTGAAACGGAATTGATAACCAAATTAACAAACCAATCTTGACCTGATACAACGGAGGTACCTAATGTAGGTAGGTAGGTAGGTAGGTAGGTAATGTAGGTGTAAGTAGTCATGGACCTACCTAGTGATGTATTATAATGCGTTGCGTTTTCAACATATATTTTACTTTTACATACTTATTCATGAGCTTAGGTCGGATTTACACTTGTAAGGTGTGGTTAATCACTTATAATTTGTTTGATTAAAAAAAATATTACTGACTTAAGTATCCGTTAAATATGAAACCCAAAAAAAGTATCACAAAGGAATTTTTGTTTACTACTTTCCTCACCGTATGGTCACCGAAATGCCATAAAGATAATTACAAATAATTCGCGTCACATATTGTTCGGTGCAGGAAGCCCATTTCAAGAGGGGAGGCATTATCGTGCCATCACGTTAAAAGCAGACCGTGTGTTAAATACCCTGCGCGAGCGCAAATTTCGCCCTCTCTGGCGAACCAGTGTATTACGACCTCTAGAAAAAACTCGAAACGTTCGAAATACCATTAGTTTTACGGTAGGTACCTAACAACACTGGGATATAAGTTATATCCCAGTGTTATATCATATAACCAGACTTATCACAAAAGGGTAAGTGCCAGTTGCACCATCCGCACTTGATAGACTGATCAACGTCACCCGGCGCGCCGCGGCTGTTTACTATGAAACTTTCCATACAATAAAATTTAGCGAACTCTGTAACGATGACAAACAGTTTGATACAACCGACCCTAAGTCTCCTCTCAGAAACTAAGATGTCGATCATTTCCGTAAGAGATAGCGTTAATTCTTGGAGTCAGGATGCAAAAGCGGATCTCTGGCTCCTGCTTCGGGCTCGGGGCTCGGGTAAGCGCTAAGCGCTAAGACGGGTGAATATACACAATCAGCGGCGATTCCCATGCCTAATATACTAGCTGTACGCACTTGTTTAGGTATAGGTATATCAAGTTGGGTGCGTAATCAAAGAGGTGAGTCTGAGGGCTCGAACTACCTAAGCAGTTTGGTTATAATAAAGAGCGCGCTTTTTATTAGGGTTTACGTGTTGTCACGTCGTGCATTTAAAGTGAGTCAAAATTTTGCTTAAAGTGTATATTTGTGACGTTTTCAAGCAACAGGTACCACATTGTCGCTTACTATAAGAGCGAAAATTGCTTGTATCCTTATACGAATAACCTGTCACAGCGTCCTTATGGCAAGCGACAATGTGGTATCTTTTGCTTGAAAACGACACATTTATTTAGGCAGGTCGCCTAGCTGTGCTTAACTTACAAGTATACAATTTGCAAACGTAACTAGGAAAGAAAGTAAATTTAATGAAATTGAACATTGAGCAAGATTAATGTAATAGTTGTGTCAGTAGTTCGCGATAACGGACACGGCAGGCATTTTATACGCACCGTGTCAAACACGAAAGTTCAATCGGAATCGATTTACATAATCGAATTAGAACATTAATCATCGAGTTTCCTGCCCATTGAATCGGAAGTACGCTTAGCCTGTCAGTATCAATTTACTACGATGTATGGTGTAAAAAAGATGAGAATAGTTCAACTAATTTACACAAAACCTATACAATTTATACATATAAACCTTGCTCTTGAATCACTCTATCTATTAAAAAAACCGCATCAAAATCCGTTGCGTAGTTTTAAAGATCTAAGCATACATAGGGATAGACGGACAGATAGCGGAATGCGACTTTGTACTCTTTGTAGTGATTTATTTGTAGAGAATTGCAAAAAAACTTTATTGGTTGAGTTATGTTTATTAACGGTTAATTACATTATTACCTATGTTGTTAGGTGGTGATGATGAAATTTCATGCATTGGCCTTGTAACGGCCTGCATGGCATGGCGTCTAAATCAGAAGCCAATAACTAACTAGTAATCAATCCCAATTAACCTTCAATATTGTTGCGAACGCAACTTTTTATTTATATAAAATATTCCTAGCAGTAGCTAAACGCAGCCGTCGGGCTCGGTTAGTATGCGGAGGCTTTTTTAAATCACCAATAGGAGCGCTCCACATCATTTGTATCGCGGCCAATTAGAGGCACCTAAATTTAAACCACCTTTTTTTCTGTTCAATTCCGCTTAATCACTCTCTCATCAGCCTCCAAACTGCTCCATACCGTAACCACCACTTCTACACTTTTTAACCGTTTTGTCACTACAAAATAATCGGCGGCTAAATACAATATAATGGTTATTTTGTAAGTTCAAGCGCGTAGTGTAACGCCAGGATTACACTTGTAAGTTTTACTTACGTAAGTAGGGACACAGCTATACTACAGAATGAAATATGAATATCGTTATCTCATTCTAGCAAATATCTTTGTCCCTACTTACGTAAGTAAAACTTACAAGTGTAATCCTGGCCTTAGATAATGTAGGTAAGTTGTTTAGAAAATAATAATATTAGGTATCTAAGTATTTGCTGAAATTAATTCAACTCTCATTAGAGCGTCCAACTCTTACGAGTAGGTATAAAATCATAAATGCGATACACATTTGCTTACGTATTAGCAAGGACAGTTACCCGTTAAACAATACATTTCTTGTGTATTTTCAATAGCTGCAGCGAAGTCATCGTCATTGTCACTTATGAATAGTTATGAAAATAGACCGAGAGATATCGAAGATTTTAGAACTAAAATATTTACGCGTTACGCAATTAGAAAACAATTATATATAATTAGAAGCTGCTTTTTGATTTCGGATTTGAATAAGCACAAGCAGGCTTAAACTTTAATTCCATTTTTAAAACTGTAAGGGATCAATGTTGCTTAAGAATACTTTACGACTCCTTGAAAGAAAATCCCTCTCGTAATAATTGTAATAAACGTCTCGGGTGTCGTATTCAGATATTATGTACCAATCGTAAGTATACATACATCTGTAATAATCGTAAAATTAATGCGATATTACGTACGGTAAGAAGGTGTTATTTTATTACGATATTAGTAGACCACGGGGGCTATTGCACTCGTAAGAAACACGTGATTTCGTCACCATTGTGTCAACGTTTCTTGTAACTTTCAAAAAATCACACAAAATTAAAACAACTGATTTGATAAAAATATAAAAAAGCATGTACCTATAATAAAAAGAGGTGTTCATTAACTTGCAATAGTCCGCAAAAAATATACGAGCACAACCAATGACACGAGTATGCAATTAGAAATGATATAATTAGATATTAATATCGATATCTTAGACGTGTGCGCGAACTAGTGAAGTCCTCATGATTGGAAGTGACTCAACGCAATCAAGCGGCAACACAATAATAGGGCAGTGCTACACTAAAGATATGGAGAAACGAGACGGCACGTGTGAATTTTGGCAGAAAATGAAGTGCAGAACTATCTGTAGTGAAAGTTCTTCTTTTTCTCTATGTCATATATCTTTCTTCTCTATCGTGCAACTGAATTTCCTATCGCCGCGTAAATGTGACATTCGAATGTCAACTGCAGCTGCATTACTGTTACGGCGTTGTTGTTGCCGCCGCAGTATCTGTTTATTGGCTTCATAAAATACTTAAGTGACGGATCACGGAATGTACGTCATAATCGCGGCACGGCGGCAGTAATACGACGGCGAAGTGTTATCAAAGAAATTGACAGATACACAGTGGCGATAACGACGCCGCAACAGTGCAGCTGCAGTTTACAACCGAACGGCACCTTAAGAAGTTTTTATGCTGGTAAAAATGAAATACTTACTAATATAATAAATATATACCTATATAATAACGCGGAACCGACCGCAGAGTCGACATGAATGTTTTTCGAATTTAAACTATCGTGAGACATATTAACTTAACTAATTTAGCGGTTTCACTCACGTGTTTTTAGTCACTCGCGCGACATGTTTCGGAGAGCCTAGGTCTCCATTTTCAAGCACTAACAGTGCCTGAGTGAGTAGCGGTCACGACTGATGGGCGTCACGTATTGGCGTACGCGCATGTCGCGCGAGTGACTAAAAACGCGTGAGTGAAACCGCTAAGTTAGTTACTTAAATGAATGTTTTCGATCACGGAAATCATAATTTTACGTAAGTAGACAAATTAACGAGCAGAAAGCAGTAAGTCTATAAATAGTATTGTAGCACAGCACCCACTGGCAAACCGCCTCACGTCTAATCCCATTATGTAAGAGAATCGCACAGAACCAATAATTCGATCCGATCCGACGTCCGATTTCTAATTCGATTGTAATTGCGTTGTATTATCGATCGCGAATAATGGTGAGCGACGTGAATGGGTAACGCAATCCGCTACTCGAATAATCCTGCTAATGTTATTCATGTGAAAGTCTGTATGTTTGGGTGTTTAGATGTTTGTTGCTTAGTCGTGTAAGTATGTGTGAATGTATGAATGCATATGGAGTAAATATAGCACGGAAGATTAAAAACCTAGATCGAAATATTTTTAGGAGTTTTAAATAAGAAAGGAATAAGTACGTATTAAGTTTTATTTGAAATATGTCGCGAACAGAAGCTGACTCGTTATATATATAATTGGAGATAATCATGCCCGGTGATTATTGCAAACTAATTCATGGTTTATTTTGTAGGAACAACATCGAACGTTAAATATTCTCTAAAAATAGTCTGAAATATTTAGGTACCTACATAGGATAAGGTAATTATATTAATAGTGAAAGATCATGTAATATTTATTTATAGTAACTACACATTTACTCGTTAAACGATGACATAAAGTGACGTAAAGATTTCCGCTTTAGAATTTACGCCTCACTTAAGCACTGAGCACTGCCTTAATGATGCTTTACAATTTTGCTACAAAATATTAACATGTGCACAATTTCTGAACGTCACTATCGACATGCAAACACCGATATTCAATCTTCTTATAAATTTATAAAATAAAGACTATATTATACATTACCTAAAGCTTCAATTACTGAAAACGTAGAACAAGAAACGACATTATGAGTTGATATAACGAATAAGCCTTCATCGCAAAATAGCCAATAGAAATCCAAAAGCGCGTTCACAAATCGACTCAGCACTTACGGGCCTTACAGCCTCTCATCAGTTCATAGCATTATATTGAAATGTGTGCTTTGACATTTACGGAGCAATGCCCATTTTTCAATTATTTAATTGAATGACATAGGAGTTTTAAGAAGTAAAGAAGAACGCAAATACAAATCGCCTCTCGCGTCATTACCCTTTTGATTTATCGTTGGCCAATCGTCGTCTAAGCAAATTTCTTGTTAGATATTTTCAATTGCTTTCTCTCAATTCTCTCGGATGAAACGTTTAAGGGGAATCCCTTCGGACTTTATAGCCGCAATTCTGCTTGAACAAAATTAACTATGCCAATTGGCAGTACGTAAATATTGTACTTAGCTGCTGAAGTGTATTATCTAATAGTACATTGTGTATTAAGGGCGGTAAACAAGCATATACGAACGAGTGTGAATTTAAGCACGAACGCCCGAAGCCTAAGGCGAGAGCTTAATTAACACGAGTACGTAATTTAATTTCAATGTTTTTTCATCACACTGACGGAAAATAGTTATTCGTTATACAAGGGTGCAAAGTTGTATTTTACCCGCGAGTGTTTTAACACACGAGAAGTAAAATACATTTGCCCCGTGTGTAACACAAAACTTTTCACCTCACTATAGCGAGGAAACTGCAACTTCCACAGGCGTTAGATCATCTTCATCACTGGAATCACTCATTTTTTTACGATATTATAACAGAAAGCTCTGGAAGTTGTGTATTTTTACGCGAGTCGGTGAGAAAAGTTTTTAAGTAAAAATGTTGTTGACAATGTTAACACTTCTGACGTATGAAAAATGACAACGAAGCGTTTTGAAATTGCATCGACTCAACTTGTGCGTTCAGACGAATTATATTTAAATCATTATAAACAAACGTTTCTTATGGAATTTTAAGGTTTATGACTTAATATCATTAAATAAAGCTAAATTTGGTATTTTTTATTAGATTCTCAAACCATTTATTTAATGATAATTCATATCGAACGAACCATTATTATGAGCGGTTTACTTTTTGTTATCTGTCAATCCAAGGTCAAATTACTTTCCCCACTTGTGGATAAAACGCGTTTTTCCCCGCTTGTTTTGAAGGATAAAAGACAACTTTCCGAGCTAGTGAGGGGAAAAAAATATAACATCATACATACCGGACGCACATTACAGCCCTAAATCGAAATTTAGGCTTTACGGACCACATCGCCTACGTGTAATAACAACTTTTACGAGCAAGTGTGATGAAAAAAGAACAGATATACTCGTATCGCAGTATAATTATTTCGAAAAGCCCAACGACGACGACTTTCATCAACGCTAGACGAAGATGACGGAGACATTCTCTAATAGTACAAAAGCGTTTAGCGTTAATAGAGGCTTGCGGGATCAAAGTTGACTGCGGCATTAGCATAATCGGCTATGAGATTCATTATAGGCCCGTTTCCATTGCCGCAGACGATACGTCTATTACTTATGAATTCAAAATAATGTAAATGATTGTATATGATTTATAATTGTTACATATTTGCTGTGAATTCTTTTTCAAAAGAGTTTTTCAATAAAAGATACATCACGATCGCTTACCTTATTTCTTATACTAAAAAATAACGAAGTGTAGACATTGTCTACGGAAACTAATTAATTACTGTCGGAAATCTAGACATTCGGAAACGGTGTCAAGGACTAGGACATTACGCAAAATTAGAAAGCAATTGCATATCACACTACAAACGACAAAAAAGTAAGTAGTTTCAGTTTTTACATTAACATAAACCTCATTTGGATAAAGATTGTAGATTTTCGACTTGTTTAGTTTAGCTTCCCGTTTCTTTATCAATAGCCTTTTCCTTGGTCGTTATTCAAGTAATAAAATCATAAACTACTCAATTTGTTAATTAAACCGCCATTTATATTACATAATTATTACAACCATTGCTCATACAGTAGTTTAATGGTCAACCTAATTAATTTATAACGTAGTAAAATAGACATATTAATAGATAGATCATGCACGTGCATTGCGCACGCGCAGCCGTCAGCTGTCAATCGGCGCAGGCGCGTGGGTGGTGATCGCATGGCAATGGAAAGTGCTAATTCATGGTGGATTTACACTAATGGCTAAAGGTACTGGTAATTTTAAATGAGTAAGATGCGAAGTACGTTAATAGTCATATAATAATTAATCGAAAGTTTAATAGCTATAGAACCTATGATGATGTCCTCCCAGACGTATCCGTCGACGGCGATACCCGGACAAATCAGTATCATTCAGTAAAATCTGAGGTGCATGGGCTCGAACGTGACTTGCGAAACAGAGTGTTGTTTTAAACATGCAGAAAAGCTCGCCATTTGAGTCGTAAGGACTAAATTACTGAGAATATTCATATTCATATTCCTTTATTGATAAAATTACAAATTTTACATGTCATAAATATTAATAAGTAAGTATATGTCAGTTTAATCACAATTCATTAAAACAAAACACAATAAAAACAGTCAAAGGCAGACGAAGATCTTTATTTTCCAATTCAGGCTACTTATTCAATTATTTGCGTTTTAAATTGAATTGTAGCCACCTGATAATCCAGATTATTACTACTTACTCGTAACATGGTCGTATTGGACGTGTGTCAACATTTCTGACACAATACCTGCTTTTTTTATCTTATTTATTTTATAAGCCTCTTACGATTAAGGGCTTAAAAATAATAACATTGTTACTTAAACTTTAGGTGTTACTTAAACAATTGAGATTAGTACTTGAGGAGTATTTTTATAATATTCAAATCTAAGGTCCAATATTCAAATCTAAGGTCCAATAACTGTATGATAAAACTTATAAATCTATGTTCTGTAGTGAACCCTGAGCTTAAGATTTGATGGAAGAAGAAGAGAAGATCAACCGAGCAGAGCACCGAGTTTCTTTTAAGAGATCCAACCTAGATTGTTCGTTGATTTTGCACTCGAGAACTAAGTGGAGGAGGTCATCCTCTCTCTCGCATTCGTGTACAGTTTGGATCGTCTCTTTTTTTCATTATGAAGTTAAATTTGTTGAGTGGGTTGTGATAAGTTCGGGTTCGAAAGCAATTACTAATTCTATTCTGTTGAGGTTTCGAGAGACAAACCAAGGTATGCGCGGTGGTTCGTCTACAATGGTCCTGTACCAGATACCCTTGTTTTTTGAGCACTTATTGAAATAGGATTTAAATTTAATGTAATTGTCGGTTTTCACTTTTGGAAGATGATCAGTATAGTGCGGTACCGTATCGAGAGGTATGCCGTTCTGTAGAGCCTCAGATGCAAGTGAGTCTGCTGCCTCGTTAACCCTGACGCCCACGTGTGAAGGAAACCACTGTAAACGAACTTCAACCCCGTTACGTATCAATCTACGGATACATTTAATAATGAGGTAAGTTTCGTATCTACCGACACTACCGCCCTTAGCACTTCTCAACAAATGTTGTCGACTGCTCTTCGAGTCTGTAAAGATTACGATTTTACGGTATGTTGTCGATTCTTTGTATTTTACTGCTTCATTAACTGCTGTCAGTTCGACTCCCATTATGGGTATACATGAATTTTCAATAAGAAATTTGCCCTCAAAATCCGCGGCTTCATCGTAAAATGCGCAACTAGAACCGTGTCTAGTTTTGGACCCGTCAGTATGCCTGAAGGCATTAAGTCCGCCTTTTGTACTTGTTCTTGTGCAATAAAGTTTAAAATAAATAACAAATATAAATTTGAATGTGATCTATAAACTGTACGTCTATCATATCTTCAGTACGTTGCTTCAGGTCGTGAATGGGTAGTTGAGCTTTAGGTTCATTAATAGTGCTCACTGTATGCACAATACCTGCTTTGATATATCCGAACTATCCGAAGCAGAGAGCGGAAGGGTCTAGAGTTATCAGGATGTTATTGTTAAAAAGGATACCCAAATAGGCGCAATACTCAACAGGATATTTATCTTGTTAAAACGTAAAATTCGTCATCATACTCGTATGTAAATACATGTAGTTATAAGGGTATTTACTTCTATGACACGATTACTGTCTAAAGTAGTCGATGCGTAGACTTTTTTGTGTAATGCCTACTATTGAAATAACATATAAATCTAACATTTGTTTTGCACTAACTGTGAATATACATGTAGGGTTACAATAATGTAAGGTTTATATAACAGATAAAATAAGCTACACATACACAACCATAATATAATAAATATATGTACCTATTAACTAAGAGTACATATGGAAAATTATTTGTGGATTAAATAAATTTTAATTTCATTTCATTTAACAATAGTAAATGAAGCAGTTAATAGAACCTAATTATAATATGCTCGTTTTGTTTAAAAATTTTTGTTATTTTAAAACTTCATATATATCCACAGTCTTAAAAAATATATCTTGATATACTTACTAGAAAATAAAAATACCTTTTTCATCGTCTACGTTTACAGAGTTCAGTAACTCTACTTAACTGAAAACCGATACTCTTTATTCCGACGTCTCGATCCAAAAAGCAAAAAAAACTACACTCACTACACGTGCACTTACAGCGTTTCGCTTCTGAACAGTAGTATTGCGTACGAGTTTATTTTTAAAGTCCACCAGTAGTCGGTAATCCTGGTGTCCTGTTACGAAAATATTGGGTTTCCTGGACGCTTTTTGACGTACAAATAAAGATAGTTGTTTGTTTTTTATATATATATATTTTACTATAAACAATAAAAAGAGGCTTTTTATCCCTGGCTAATAAGTCTAAAGATTGTGTACGGTACGTTTTACAGAAATGTTTTAATACTTTTAATATTATCAGTGTTGGTCTCCAGTAAAGAAAGCAATCATCAGATGCTGCATTTGAAGGTTAAAAATTGACATCATTTTGACATCACTCTCAGTGTACCTGTCTCGTGCATGTCAATATGTGAGTAGAAAGGTGTTTTAAATATTCATAGTACGCCAGCCATCATGTTTTCATCTCAATGAAGCTATCTCACATACAATGCCAAAGCATGTCTTGCAATTTCGAACTAGAAATAGTAATAACCATTTATTTCCCCATTGGAATTTATGTTCGCATCACAATGCTCGGGTGACATTCCTGGCGTTAACAAAGCACGGGTGAGTCAAAAAATCATGAGAACCAGTTTAGTCCGCTCTTGAAGTAAAGCCACCGTGACACTGCCTGACACTGGTTAGTATGAATGGTCAACTCGCTTACGCTTGGTGAGCAATGGATTATATGAGCAGTGTATCAAGATGAGCCTGAAATGATGTCAAGGGTATGGCGAAAGTCACAGTACATACTGGGGCATTAGGATCACAAAACTTTCTGGCAAAAGTTTTATATTATAAAGGCGTCATTTATTTTAAGACGATTATCGTTCGATGTGTCTCAATCGAAAATGGTAGGTAATACAGTAGGTCGTATGCCTGCAATATACACGGGGCATTTGCTGCAGGTATTGTTCCTGTTGACGATTCCCAAAACTAGATACAGCTTCATGCCGCATGGAGCATCAGAGACGGCACATAGGTAACATGTAAATTTCCCTTCAAAAATTTGTACATCCCTTTCTGAAGTTTTGCAGGACTATTGGCACTTGTTATAAATAATTTTGTCTAACTATGCCATTTGAATAGCCCAATGTGCCCTCTTAGCCCTTTTACCTTTAGCACAATAGCTGGCACGCGCAGGCGCAGGGCGCAGGTGATAATAATGAATCGGTCAGTGCGCAGTAAATCAGAGGCGCCCGCGGCCGCCCGACTCGGCGAAAGCGACAACCACCAGTAGGGTTACCAGATGCAGTATCAGGTCCGTTTAACTGAGAATAGTTAGGTTAGAAATTATTCTTATTAATATAATTATGGTTAGCTAAGGACCAAGTGAACGCTTGGGAGCATGAAGCTGATTTTGTATTATGTTACGTAAGGAAAAACTTAACATACCTATAAACTAGTTTTAGTAAAAAATTCAGCTACCTTCTACTAGAAAAACGTCTGAGATAAGTGGTATACCTATATGTACCTATATTAGGTAATATTGTCGTCTTTTATGAAGGTTCATTGGATCAGCGAGAATCACTGCAAATCAGGAAAATTGAATCAATAAAGAAATTTCAAACAAGCCTTAAGATACAAAGCAGGAGCTCAGGAGTCAAAAGTGTCATAACGTCATAACGTATAATTTTCAAACAATTCCTGATTTGCGATTGGCGCTTATATTTACCACATTGTAAAACGGACAAGCTTTTCAGTATCTTCAGTATTCTTTTATTTTTAATAAAATAAAATAAATAAAATAAAATAAATAAATAAATAAAAATTCCTAACATTTTCGAATATTGATCATAATCCTGACAAATCACCAAAATTTCTGACATCTGGTAACCCTAAGGAAGGCAGGCGATTGGTGTGTATTCTCATTCGTTACGCGAGGACAGATAATCCGAGTCTTGAAAGAACCAGCGTAACGTGACCTCCAGATTTTTAGTAAACCTGGGTAGTAATTCAGTGCACTTAAAACTGGTTCGTCTAGTCAGTGTTTTGTAAAGCGGTAGGAATGAAATCTATGGTGTGTGCTGTGGCCAACTTTTGGGGGATAAAATAAACTTAGGTACTACAATTTAATATTTGCAGCTTGTCAATAAAACGCTACTAGAAATCAAACATATCAACCATCAACATCACGATGCATTCTAATCTATAAGCAAAAATATGATTATACCCATATCTCGTGGAAATTCACCTACGCGCAATAAATTAAACGTGATGTTAGAAAAAAACAAAAAATGTGGAGCGTCAGGTTTAGCAATAAATTCATCAAATACTTATCTTTATTTGATTCAAAATGAATAAAAAAATGTTACAATTTGCACCTAACAAAACAAAACCTTAATTTATATATTTTAATAGTTATTAAATATATATAAAATCATATAATCATAATATTTATTAAATATATATATAAAATGTCTACAATGAACCCAAATCAAACTTCAAGCAATAAATTGTAAAGTAACGATGTGTGTGTGATGATCACGATGATGATGAATGTGACTAATGTCCATAACATCAATTAGCGCCGCAAATTATGTACCTATTCGTATGCCTCGATTCGTATCGGATTGTTGACAGATAAGATAAGATAAAAAATAAAAAAAGTTTATTGCCATGTCTGTGCCAGATATGTTTATTAAGCTTGGATTGCAATGAAATAACAGTCATTTCTGCGTCGTAGTTCAATATAATTTGTTGACAATTGCTATCAAAAACTGACATACCTACTTGTTGGCTTTTATTCAATTTTTATTATTTTTGGACTTAATCATAATCATAATCATTTATTTCGTAAATGCACACAAAACATTACACGTTAGAAACAGAGAAAGGAAAATACATTTACATACATAAATCCTTACATATATACTTATATAAATCCTTGGATAGCATTCATAAAAAATCTTTAATACATATTGTGCTTATATTGATGTTTATAACATAATATAAGTTACACTTGTTACTCCACAGAACCTCTAGCATGGTCGGCCCAGCGATAACGCTGCTGCCGTCAGCCGTAGAATCCAACCGACGAATTATTGCAAAGGGAATTGCAAAGATCTCGATGCACTTTCTACCGCGAGCTTATTGGGCGGTAATAAGCTATTTTTCAATTGCAGTCGGCGATTTGATGCCTTTCTCGGATTGCCTTCACGGTTGTGAAATTGAGTCGAGCTTCCTTGTTCGCGGATTTTAGTAAATCATTGGTTGCGAGATTCGCTGTTAATATTGTTCGGTAAGACGGGATTCGGTGGCGCAAGCACACGGGAGTACATAGGATGAAGAATTATGTAAGAAAATGTGCTGAATGACACGTGTGCACTTTTTGTGACTAAGTGGTAGGTATCTTAGGTGTATTCAAATTTAATTTCGCAGTTTTAGCTCGAATTTATGAGAGACCTCTCCATCTCCACTAATTATTATAAAAAACCAATTAACTCCAGAGGGCTCTGGTAGGTTATGTACCATCATATTATTTATCACACTTCAATATATCCATGCGATCTCGATAGATAAAAGTAGAACTCTGGTTTCATTTATTACGATGTTGTGACAAAGCGCACGCGGTGGCTGACAATTGAAAAACGCGCTTGTTTTTCTAACAGATGGACTCATTGGTTACATAAACATTTAAAAGGTTAATAACACCCACTAATGGTAACACAACAAATAATATCAATAGTCCGACAATCTAATCCATTGTGTGCCCCGCGTAGGTGTAGCCAGGCTTATTAATACGCCCCATTTGAATTCATTACATCGACTTCGGTTCGATTCAAATGCTGACAAAGTGATATTTCAGTGACGCGAAGAGTAATGGTAAGTGGGTACTAACAGAGATGGGCATTAATCGATTAATCTTTTAGTTAACTAATCAATCGATTAAAAATATCAATCGTCATTTTTTAATCGCGATTAATTTAGTTGCGATTAAATTAGTTGTGAGAATGTTCGACTAACAACTAAATTAGTTTTAGTTTCAATCGACTAAATTTCACGATTAAATCTATATTAAAACTACGTAGTCGCCCGTTTTTGCATTTTTTATCTTGCAATATGTAACTACAAGTACGTATGTATGTAACATACGGAGGTACTCGTATGTTGTAACTATGTTAGTTTGGGTAGAATTTTGCGACTTATTTTGAAGCAGATATCTTCATCCGATTGAGCTAAAATTATGTATACACGTTTAATTTGAAATGCTTGAATGACAATGCAAATAATGCCATAATATTATTATAACGATATATTGGTAATAACGACAAATAGCGAAAAACTGCATTGTTTACAAATCGCAAACAATAAAGTAGGTTGGTGCATTATTAATACTTTGAATTATACGATACTGAGTAAATCTTAGACATAGAAACTATCAATATTTTGCTGTCTCTGATAGTAAAACTCTTTTTAGTGTCACGCGGTGACAAAACAATGGGATAATCCTACTTACCTGGCCTGGAAGTTGTTTGTTGCATTTTGGTGCAAGTGCCGACGCATCTTCTAAAAATAACACGTTCTATTGAATGACACATCTGCATGTTGTTTATTATCTACGCGGTCTATTTTGTTTTCAACGTGTGGTCATTAAAAATATTTAAACCTCTTTGTAAAGAACTCTCAGCGTTAACTATGGTACATTTTCCTTGCGTCATTCTACATTCAAATATATCAATCAACATACATATTTTATTTATTACCGCTATTGCCAATATATTGGACCGGTAGCGAATTGGTCGATCAGCCGCTTGTTTCATATACAAAGTTTGATTTATTATTAAGGCGGTTCCCTGGGCCAGAAGGCGAAAAATCTCCTTATATGATCCTGTTTTTCTAAGAGGCGTTGATATTCGTAGACGTGGAAAAAATATATGTAGTTCTTGACTATATTATCTTTAATATCATAGCTTCCGATACACGAATTATGACACTCCACTCGATACAATTAATTCCCAAAGTAACCTCTACCTCGGATTTTTAATCCAACTTTACTCGGTTATTTATTATGTGTTATAAACAAAAAAATAAGAAAAAACAATCTTAACATAAATAGTAATTTCATAGCTTTCGAATTTCGATATTGTTGGGTAACGTTTTTAAAATAAATAAAAATCGACAAAATTCGATCAAAATTTACACTTGGCGCGCATGACCTTTCCCGTTCTTTCTTGCGAAATGTGACAGAGACAGCGGCAAACCGATGGAACGGCCTTAACTGTGTTTTTTAATATTGTCTTGTCTTGTTGTATTGTTGTATTGTCAGTCACCCGTTGACCACGAACGCTGTAAAGAGTTCGAAACGTCGGGATGTATTATAAATTCAATATACGCGATATAATCCGTTTTCATAGTTTTGTGTTTTTTAATGTTTTATCTTATCACATATAAACATCTTACTGTATAAACAGCGTTGATTTTTTTGATATTTTTTGCTTTGAATGTTTCATACCTACAAAGTTTGATTTATTATAACTGTGTTTTTTAATGTTTTATCTTATCACATATGAACATGTTATTGTATAAACAACGTTGATTTGTTGATAATTTTTGCTTTTAATTATTATTTTTACGATTGCAAGACTAACCTCATATAGTTTAACTAAATACATATCATGGTTGCTTTTATATTTAATATACAAAGTTTGATTTATATAATTGTGTTTTTTTAAGTGTTATTTTACTAATGCACAAAGTACCCAGTTCTTATTTACCCTTAGATAAGAGAAATTTAATCCAATTTCAGACAGATGCACTACTTTAGTAGCAAAATAATAGTGAGAACAGATCTCACTCCTTAGAAACGGTCAAAATATCGTAAGTAATACATGACTATTTTATTTTTAAACATCCGTTAAGATGTCCTAATCAGTCTGTCAACATAGCCATACCGAGGTATTCTATCCAATTTGCTTCTAACATTAGTCGCGAGAAAATAGTCTAACTAATTAGTCGATTACAAAATTTAGTTGTCCGAAATCAATCGGCAACTAATTTAGTTGCAACTAAATTAGTTGCACTCTATACAACTAAGATTGATCAATCGTCGTTTTCAATCGTCAGTCGCAACTAATTCTTGTAATCTTAATCGTTAATCGTTAGTCGATTACATTTTGCCCATCTCTGGGTACTAATGACCCGCCTATAAGTTGCCGTCGGTGCGGAGTCTGTTTCATATTTAAAATAAGAAATTATAAGTTACTGAGTTGAAATATCACTTCTAGACCCCGCTACTTAAAATAAAATAAAAAACTCAAAACGATCGCAAGATGTATGTTAATGATGATGGAATTATGTTATCCCTTATTAATCTTTACGTCTTTCTAGCCGAGTCTAGCAGAGAACCTTTGTCCGCCTCAATCCTCGTCCTGCCTTTTGCCCGCCTGCCTGCATGCCTGGTTTTATATTAGGTATATCTGTTGCAATACTCAGGACAATGTAGTAACAATTATTTCAATCAGCGTAAAGCTGAAATTCCTCAATTACAATCACGGAACAACATCATGTAATTTGCTCCTACGGTAGGCTGCATTTTAATTGGCAGAGATTCTCCTGATTCCTCAGCGCAATTATGTATGTACTAACAGCAACAACTACACTAATACACAAGTAACTGGGAATTTATTCCGACTCATTTCACTAAGCAGATGCGGGTGAGTCGAACTCTCAAAGTACTCGTAATAATCGAATTAAAAACAATATCGAAAATAATTTTGTCTGAAAATCTGTCTGTTATCTCTTCACGCTTAAACCGCTAAACCGTTTTAGATGAATATTATGGTATGCAGATAGTTTGAGGCTTGGGGAAGGACATCATTATCATCCCACGCAGGCGAAGCGGCGGGCAAAAGCTAGTTGTCTTATATTTTTGTTGACGAGAAACACAGTAAAAAAATGGCAGAATAAACGCATATATTTATTGTATATTATATTTATCGTTGTCTGAGTACCCACAACACAAGGTTTCTTTAGCTTACTGTGATGCTTAGTCAATTAGTGCAAGAATGTTTAATATAAAAAATATAAATATAGGTAATCGCACTTAAACTATCGTGAGACATATTTCAAAATATTTATCAGTACGGTGATAAATATTTTATAAATATAGGTATGTATAAACGCGTACAGAACCATTGATAACAGAAAAAAAAATGTAAATAACTATTGTAAAGTATTGGTACAGACGCTATCAGTGCATTTTCAGATATTTTTGAGCATCTTGGCCACTTTAAGGTACCTGATGGCGACTGTACATAGCGAGTCTCCAGTTATATGTATAATATTTATGGTGACTTTGTTACATATACATACATACATACATACATACATACATACATATAATCACGCCTATTTCCCGGAGGGGTAGGCAGAGACCACGGATTTCCACTTGCTACGATCCTGACATACCTCTTTCGCTTCCTTCACTTTCATAACATTCCTCATACACGCTCGCCGGTTTAGGGTGCTCTTGACCTGGCCTTTCTTCAGGATTTCCCCGATCTGATCAGAGAAAGTCCGCCGAGGTCTGCCCCTTCCAACTCCCGTTCTACCTCTCCCTTATACACTCTCTTTGTTAGCCTCCTTTCACTCATTCTTTCCACGTGTCCAAACCATCTCAACATACCTTTCTCAATTTTTGTCACTACATCTTCGCTCAGTTCACACTTTTCCCTTATCACACTGTTCCTAATTCTATCTTGTAATCTCACCTCACCCCACATACACTTCTCAACGCTCTCATTTCCACTGCATTCACTTGGCTCTGATGCCTCTTCTGCCATACCCAACTTTCGCTACCATACATAAGTGTAGGCACCAGCACCCCTCTATGCACAGCCAACATATAGTTGTTACAAACTTTGACACATTGGTGGTTCTGTAAGTTCGGCTCGGAAATAAAGCCCAGTGGCAATTGCACACTGCAGGGTGTTACAGAAACACGGTACGGACGACATTGCTCCGGGAAAAGTGAAGCTTTCGCCACGCAGCTTGATAATCGTCACAAATTATTTAACCTGTAATTATGAAATAATTACTTTATTACTTACATGTAGGTAAATAGACCGTCTTGTTAGGCTGATGGTTAGAAAGCAAGCCGGTCTGTAGAAAATGGCACATGACGCTTCATATTGAATTATACGTTGTTAATTAAGTCACACAAACCTAGCCGCCGCCATTTTACATAGGGACAAAATCTACTAGCTATTTTCTTTTTATAACATTTTTTAGAAACGAAAACTAGTACCAGACTTATGCTAAGTAGGTACGTAATGTTCATGCCAAGTTTTATGTGCTTAATATAAGCATGTCGTTTTAAAACAAGAGTGTAACTTCAACTGTATGGGAGTGGCTTTTTGGCGGCGAGTTAATAGTGTAAATCTTAAGATAACTTGTTAATATTTTATTAATTTCATTAATTTCATTCGTTTCATTCGTTTTATTCGTTTCATTCGTTTCATTCGTTTCATTCGTTTCATTCGTTTCATTCGTTTCATTCATTTCATTGCATTTATTCATAAAACAATTTTACATTGTGTTTCAATGTATAAATTACTTAAAACTACATGGACAACCATAACAAGCAAACATGCAACTAATATTAAAGTTTAAACTTAAAAACACGAAAATTTATAAAATGGGTATTAGGATTGAAATGTAAATGTAGGATGTCAAATTGTAAATTTATAAATTAATAACACAGAATTATAATTTTATATGTCTGAAATTCAATACTCTCAAGAGCAATATAGACACTAAGGTCGGTAGCAAATTAAGTTCTCAAACTCGGCGTTTTCCGATCTAGTTTCCATCAAACACAAATGTAAAGTGTCGAACAAAATCTACTTCAGCTGCACTACATTGTCTACGTTAGACGCTCTAGTATTATTTTGTCTAACAGTTTTGAACACAACTACACAACTTTGACACCCACCCGCTAACTTCAGTTACCCGTGAACAAGATGCATGAAATTACCCCGAAATATCGGGTGCTCGGAAACAATACAAAAGGTAATCACGGTCCATATCCCCGTCAATATAAGTTAAGCAGTCAGAAAGAGGACTTATTCCGGTTCACTCGACCTTTCGACGCTATCAGCGTTTGGAATTACCCCCTGCCCTTATGTGGGTCACAGATTCAATATCGAGAGATGTCCGCGCCAGATGAGAGCTGCCAATTAAAAAGGTTAAATAGAAATTTTAATTAACTTTGACGAGATTAAGCAACGCGTACTGTGATTGCATTGTTGATTTCATATTGATAGGCTGAGAGGAAAACGATTTATCATGTGAATAATGATGGTAATTTGCTGATAAAATCAATAATATTGAGGTTGTTTCGAAAGTAGAACAAAACAATCAGTATCTGTGTCAAAATCTTACTTACGTTTTCTTTAAATTCTTAAAATTCTATCTTAGATGTCAAACGCCGACAACGTAAAGAGAGACCGAAGCCCTCGTACGCGTATACGTGTAACGCGTCTGGCCAACTCTAATGTAACACCTGCAATAGAGTCTTTAAGACCAAGTTCGGCCTGGCCAGCCACATTCGGCGTAATCCATAATTGCTGAGGTCGCCGTCATCGAAATCGATGAGTAGGACTATATATATATATATTATATAAGTTATATATCTATATGGCAGTTCTGAATTCGTACCTACTCGAGGTACGAATTCAGAACTGCTACGGTATGGAATTTGTCTTACTTCCATCTCATGTAAATGCCAAGATTCGAATTGGCTGTTTATCATTGAATCTCAACAGGGTTGTATAAAGTAAAACTATTTAATAGAGCAATCATCAAAATAAAGATAAAGATTTAAATGAAGAATGAATCAACACAACCAGGCGAGCAGTCAAAATCTCATAAACAACCAGTTTAACAAAACATGGAGCGATGTATGTAAAAAAAAGGGCACATTAATCAAAAATCTTTTTTATTTCTTAAATAAATGTAAGCATGTCTTAATTGCTTATTTTATTTCTTAAGATAATGCTTCGGGAAACTTGATGGGCATTTGGAAAGGCATCTCAAAATTGCACGGCAAAACAAAACAGTCAAAACAGCCGGAACTAACCGAAATTGGGCCAGGGGGAGCCATTCCAACCTCTTTACCAAGAACGGGTGAATCCAAGGCTCAGGTCAACCTGTATTTCATGTATTACATGAAGTGTAGCGACGAAATAGAAACGTTGATGAGATTCATCTCGTTTGTTCAGATAGCGATAGATTTGCCTTTGTGGGTTTGGCCTCCTCTACTATCTTTCTCCAGTTATCACAAACCTCGGCTACTTTTTTCCACTTGATTACTTTTTCATCTGAAGGACTTTCTCCACGCAGTCAATGTATAGCTCCTTGGTATTTTTCTGTTGTGACTTTTAACTTCTTATTTTTACTGTAATTTTGGAACCCCTGCATCATTAGGCCCCTGCATCATCTCAGGTTAGCTCACCCATGTCAATTGTTGGGAGTTGCACAATACTTCCAGATAACTACTAAGCCGTCAGATGGGCGCCACTGTCGTACATATAGCCAATAAATGCAATTTCGAGTACGCATTGTCATTTGTCATTAATTATCTCGAGGTCTTAAGGTGAACTTGATTCACCTGCGCTCGCACATGAAAGGGAACACCCAGGTCCCTCCAAAGCGGTTTTAGGCCAAGGCCCGACTCCGCCCTGTCTGGCCGCGTCATTAGCGTGTGGAGGGCCCTTTATCTGGGTCAACCAGATTTCAAACACATGATGTTTAGTGCCGCTTTAATGACAGAGATTTCGCGTGAAAGATTACCTCGTAATTGAGTTGGTTGGCTATTCCAGGACTGGAGAATACAGCGTGGCTGCGTAAGCCTCACACAAACTGGCCCGCCAATTTGCTGGGTGAAATTCATAATTACATACTACAGTTCGTCTATTTTAACTGCGCCGACTTGAACAGGATAAAGTGATGGAATGTCGTCATATTTTCATAGAAATTTGAACTTAATGATTATATCTCCTTACTTTGTCATTGCAAATGCCGTGCAGAGTTAGCTTGTTCCGACTCTAATTATAAACTTTCAAAGGCTCTCTTTCGTATAATGTGGAAGAAATAAACCAGGATCAGGATAGGTCAGGCTAGTACCTAATAGTACCTATATTGTGGACAATCGAGTTTTATCACGCACTATATCCACTATGCTATGCTGGGTGCTATGCGTCGCATCATCATCTTCGTAGGCATTTTGCCACGCATTCATATACTTTTTTACATTTTATATACTTACTTAATAAGAAGACCTATCGTATGATTTCATGCGTCCTGTTTATGAGCCACAACAATCAAAGTAAAACGCAGCTAATTTGTATGTAAGAAAAAAGACAATGATTCACAAAGAAGATTTGCGATCACGTGTAAAGTATAATGATTAACAAGACACGTTTTTCGCGTGGCGCCAACGCATTTGTTCCCAATGCTCGCCGGACGCGACAAAATCATGTGATCGGTGAAACCAGTCTACTGCGATCCTTCAAACAATAATAAAAATGCATGCAGAAAGTTCCCAGAAAAGTTAGGAGAGGGCTTAGAAATTTCTAAAAACAGGAATTACAAGAATTTAATTTTTGTCCATTTTAGAAAGTTTTCCATAAAAGCCAGCAGCGGTGATGCGTCAAAAAAAATCGTAAGCAAGTCACCGTTAATTTTAAATTTTATCATTAGCTGTAGGAAAAGTACGAATTTTCTGGAAACTTGACAAGCTTTTGGAAACCCTTTGAGGTAGCGGTGCCAAAAGTCAACTACTAAAAACCAGCGGTTGCAGCATGGTAGGATTTTATCGCCTGACAGGCATAGTGACAGGCGATAAAAATCCTACCATGCTATAACCGCTGGTGTTTCCTGTGAGCAATTGCAACAACACCGAAAACAATGTGTTGTATAACAGTGAGTCACATCTATCGCTTTCGTATCGATCGCGAACATGCCGTATCATCGTCAACAGATCATCATTAGCATATATGCGATGTGGTCGAAGAATGGACTCGCCCACTCGCCATGTCGCAGGCAAAACAATCGAAAGTTTGACAAAGACTTGATAAACATCCTGGAAATGTGCGCGCAATACACGAGTGCAAATTAAAACATAAGTTAAATACTAATAGTAAAATATCCAAGAGCCCCCTGGAATCAGCTTAACACACTTTCAGACGGATGATAGAGAAAACCGATAAACTTCCCAAAAAGTTAAATTTAAAAAGAGTCAACTTTGAAAACCATTAATAGACATGAGCCGCATTTAACGGAACGGTTTACAGGTTAACATTAAACTTAACAGAACTGTCAAATTTGCCAAATAATTCAATAACGGTAATGAATAATGATAACTGACGTTAATTTTGAAACAGCCAGCCCTTAGATCACGATCGATTTGTGCCATGATTCCAACCTCCAACAAAAGGAGATCCTAGTAAGCAGACATATGGTAACATGAACCAAGATATGTGAAAAACCGAGAGGCATACATGATTACACGCTGAGAGCAGATAGCATTGTTAAAATGCAAAAAAAGCGTGGTCAAAAAGTGCGTAAGGCAACATCAAAATGCATTCATAGTGCCCGTAAAAGGCGAGGCGGGTTTTGCTCCATTTTTGCGCATGAACTGCCGTATATCTGATGTCCGTTACGAATTAAACCGGCTACCGTATTACGAACGTGGCTACCAGGGATTTTATTCCAAATGGTTATCGAACGCGGAGTAGATCACTCGGACAACCAGTGAAATGGTGAGAATTACATAATTTGTAGGAATTACTGGAGATGTAAGATCAGTACGGGTAAGTATGTCTGCGGGATAAGACAAGTGTAGCGAGTTCATACATTTGCCACTAAATGTAAGCTGCAAGTAGCAAATGTATGAAGTCGCAATAACTAAAACTAATCAATGTGTTAACAAACCCCAATGCGAAGGCCAACCACACATACCCGTATGCCACACTTTTAACCTTAATGTAAAGTATTAAGTATTTTCAAACATTTTTGATAGGTATACGAACGAATTTACTTGGGGCACCGGCTTCAGACTCATTTTTGACATAAGCTGCAAAATATGCTTGTTTTTGGGCTCACAAATGAGATCTCACACACATAATTCAAAATATTTATACTATATACTAATAGTTTCCCATTTAAACATGACATCATCATTTTCTTATTATTGGCATTTTCATATGGGCGAAAGTGCAAATTGGCTGGTAGGAAAATGACAGTTCGTGCTCGACGTGGCACAGATATGAACTTTCCTCGAGCCACATTTTCAAACTATTAGGTATCTGGCAACTGTCAAATCACTGTCGCTAAGAATCTACTAGGTGGTCGCTACTGACGTGCACGCAATTAATGTTCTTGTATGCAAATTTTGCACCTTAAGATGACAAAGTGTGGAAGTGTGGTGTGGATATACATACGCCATATTTTCATAGTAATTTGACGTCATATTTCACACAATGTCACTGCAGTCTGTGCAGAATTATCGATCCGAAACTTACGTCTTGGCCACGACATTGCGTGACTAGCTTCGGCTCCGCGACAACCATAGGTTGGAACGAGACACAGCGATCGAACCTTTCGTTCCCACCTATGGTTTTCGCCTTAGCCGAAGTCAGTCGCGCAATGTCGTGGCCAGGACGTTAAGCGCTGGTTTCCTAGGATAGCGGTGTCGTCGTATAGCCGACCGATTCGGCCGACTCAATATAAAATACCACTCCATCCATATCTTTTTTTTTTGTTGACGGAGTGGTAAAATGCGTTACGTATTCCCCCGGCCTGGGGAGCCATTGGGGAATATGTGGGACTCCCTCCTGCAGCCATCCTCTCCTAAAGAGAGGAGGAGAGGAGGTATACCCACTAAAAGCCACTCCGGCGTCACCCGTCTTACCGTTTTGAAGGCGCCATGGGATGCCTGAGATTCTACCGTGAACTCCATCCATATCTAGCCGTATTATTTTGTATGGAGACGGCCGCTATATGACAGCACCGCTATCCTAGGAAAACAGAGCTTAACACTACGTGTTTTAGCTTAGCCGTGGACTCGCATGCGCCCGATTGGAATGACAACCCAGTAAGCCGGTAGACGCAGTTTATGCGTTAAAACATACGCGAGAAAAGTTATACCCTGGCATTAAAAAAGCTCAGCATTGTTATTAACTTTTAACAGACTATTCCGTTCTCCCCGCTGGACTCTCGGCATGAAAGTTTTGCAAATAACGTTACGGAATGGCCTCGTTCGTTTCAATTTTTTTTTTTAGTAAACGACCCTAAACTTTCGAACACGCAGAAGTTTTTTATTATATTATGGCTGTTATGAAATATGAATTATTACTGCTTACTTCCTATTTATTCTGTTTTTATCTGGCTGCTAGTGCTGGACAAAGGAATGTACGAGTATTATGTAAGTAAACAATATTTTTCGAACATATAATATGTGTTGAGTAGGTACATACATAGAATATCCTGTTCGTTTTTAATGGTTTTAAGTAAAATATAACAAACGAGGTTAGTCTCAATTGTAAGGAAGTAAACACATGGTTATAATTTGTAGTTCAATAACATAAATCGTCTTTTTAGGGTTCCGTACCCAAAGGGTAAAAACGGGACCTTATTACTAAGACTGCCCGCTGTCCGTCTGTCCGTCTGTCTGTCACCATGCTCTATCTCATAAACCGTGATAGCTAGACAGTTAAAATTTTCACAGATGATGCATTTCTGTTGCCGCTACAACAACAAATACTAAAAAGTACGGAACCCTCGGTGGGCGAGTCCGACTCGCACTTGTCCGGTTTTTTTAATAAGTATATAATGACGAGGCCGCAAGAAACTTTCAGATATTTTTTGTGTTAGTTTTCTTCATAAAAAAACTTTACATAGCGAATATTATCAACCTTAATGACTTCATTTTAGGCATTTCATTAGAAAAATGTAGAACTAGACCTACCTGAATATCTCTCCTTTGCTGCGGCATCCTCATGACCTGCTGGCCGGCATGACCTTGAGGCACTGGTGCAGGCATCCTCGGCTGCGGGGGTGCGACGTGCCTATGCACAGGAGGGCGCGGCGGAACAGCAGGTCTCGGACCTTGGATGATCACGGTCGGGCACAGAGGATGCGGCCTCCGCTCAGACCACTCAACCAACGCCAGGTGTTCGGAGGGTCTGATGAGGCGCGGGGGAGCGGGGAGGTTGGCAGGGGAGTCGGGGGAGAGGGTACGCGGGCGCGGGTCCGGCGGCCGCGCGGGCTGCCGCGGCGGCGGCGCGGGCGCGCGCCGCGCCCGAGCCTCCTCGTCGGCCATTGGTGCGCGCCAATCTGTTGACAATGACAGTTTCTTGTTTAGTGTTTTGTTTTCTTTTGTTAGGTTAGGTTCCACATTCATCAAAGCTCCTAATCTAAAGCGTGAATAAAGCTGCAGGTGTGCAATAAAGAGTACATATGTGTATTGTATTGACAATACAAATACTCTTTATTGCACACCTCAATAAAAAACTACAGAAAGAAAAATATATAGTTTCCTTTTTAACCTAGAATACTAAACTTACCTACCTAACTACCTACTGACCAATTAGACTATGTAGAGAGTGCGTGTACAATACCAATTAAAATAGTGCGAGATCCGAGATTACAAAAAAATACTAAATAAACTATAGTATTAAAACATTCCCCTGAGCACTGAATAAACGAGGCACTCCAACTCAAGTAGGGAGCGATTGACAAGTATTTGTTTGAGTTCGAAATAACGATGTATCATGCGATCCCCATACCAATCTAACGAGGGGTGACGTTTACGAGCGTATTTCAAATCACGTCTTCTTTGAAGAACTATAAAATATAATAAACCTCGTAGGCTCTGGGTTTTATTTGCCGTCACATTTCTAATATGTAGCAGAGAATTTGAACGGTATCATATATGATCATTTTGGCAAACAAATAACTTCGCCGGTAGCGATATGTCTACATGAGTAGGTAATAATAATGTTCTAATGAGAAACGTTATATATGGTCGACCTTCACCGATACGTCTGACGGATGAAACTTATATTTCATGAAAGAAAATATATTCCTGAACATAAATAAATAGGGTTGCCTAAATAAATATAGGCAAGGCTATATAAAAAAAAACTTTAAATTTCACTGACTTGTCTGACTAACGAAATAAGTTCCAATGTACATACAAGTAGTACAACATGAATCAATTAAGTTTAGTTGCCTATTTTGTTCCGGTCACTATTATGTGGTTGCCGTGTTTAAACAGGTGTTTTTATCGATAATAAAATTTCACTCATCTGTCTGACACTTAAATTATATATCAAAATGATGGTAATTTTATTGCGATTACAGTGGTAATAGTGGTATAGTAGGGTAGTAGTATGGTATACAGTGGTATAGGGTTGCCTGTGAAAATCCGGTCAGAAATAAGGATTGCCAGGCTTTTAAATAAAATAAGAAGGGACTTTTTGGAAAAGGAAAAACATGTACTTACACTAGGAAAAACTTAAGCTAGGATTCATTTTGAAAATAATTAGTTTGGCCGAGTTTTCGCAGTAGCCCGGTGGGTACTCAATTGTAAAGTAACGATGCGATTTAATTTTTAAACCGAGGCTAACGAGGCAAAAAATCGATCCATCTAGGTTCTATTGCTAGTAAGATTCGATTGTATTTTTTTTAATAAGAATTACAGTATTTATATGCTTTATAACATACATAATTGAGGTGTGTGAAGTCCCCAATCCGCATTGTGCTAACGTGGTTGCCCATGTTGCCACGTGCAGTGGGACGTTAGTATATTATATAATTATGGTCGTGATTATTATACAATCATTGTTTACATGATGTCTAAAATCTGATTTCATGATTTTTTTAGTGAATGCCTGCAAAAAATAGCAGTATGATAGATTTTTTGCCGCTACGTATATTATTCTCAAAAAAGGATATACATTATTATTTACAACGACGGGACTTAAATAATGATGAATGGGAATAATAATGAGTAAAAATCGTAAAGGTTTAAATCAAGGATATATATATTAAAGATAGCGCCATCTATGCATTGAGCATGGAACTCGGTGGGCGTGTACGTGGCTGCGAGTTTCCCGCGCTGCACCGGGCGACACTGCGTCTGCGGCGAGCAGTTTTGGAAACCGGATCGCGGCTTTGAACTCGACGGGTTCGAATTTTAGCCGTTATCGTAACTTTTTTGGTTTTCTGTTTTCCTGTTACGTGTGTGAAGGTTTCCTAATACCGTTTTTAGGGTTCCGTACCCAAAGGGTGAAAACGGGACCCTATTACTAAAGACTCCGCTGTCCGTCTGTCCGTCTGTCACTAGGCTGTATCTCATGAACCGTGATAGCTAGACAGTTGAAATTTTCACAGATGATGTATTTCTGTTGCCGCTATAACAACAAATACTAAAAACAGAATAATATAAATATTTAAATGGGGCTCCTATACAACAAACGTGATTTTTTTTGCTGCTTTTTTCCGTGATGGTACGGAACCCTTCGTGCGCGAGTCCGACTCGCACTTGGCCGGTTTTTAATTCTTAGGTACCTGACTCAAGAAAGTCATGAAGCAGTTACAAAATTTTTCGAGTGTATGTATTTCTAGATCTTTGAAGCCTAGACTGAATTTTGCTTTAGCTTCATTTTACTGATTGAATATTTATGCAAAAAATCTAAACTTTTCAATGTTTTTAAAACTACTATTGTCATAACATAACTACATGAATCGAAAAACAATTTTGTCCTACCAGGAGTACTACTAGACTTGTTGACATGCAAAACATACCGAAAGAAACATGTTTTCCCATAGATTACACAACTTTTAGCAATGTCTCATATTGAATAATACATGAACTAACATATCAAGCTCTCCTATTAGTCCGAGAGCTTGCAGTTTTTATAAATCATGCTGCCCTAGTGGATTTGCGTTAGGCAATAGATTTTAATCTAAGGAAAAACTAACTAATTCAAGTATAAAACCATGTCAATTAAATTGCTAGGAGGTTTTGAATGTATTCAGAGGAACCTATTCAGAGGATAATCCTTCCCATATTGAAATTAATTTTAAGTACATAAGGTACATTTTACTTTACCTACACCTTTTTCTAATTCATAGCATATTCAATGCAGAGACCATAAAGTTTTCTAGCGTTCTAATTGTATTGTCAAACAATCTGTGTTCAGTCAAGAATGCATTTGAATCAATGTCGTTTGACGACTACGTCCCAAATTTTGAGGCTCCACAATTAACGCCAAAGCTTGTTTATCCTGTCCGCTCACATTTTTCGATAGGAAGGGAACTACTAAATACATGCGCACGAAAGGCAATAAGTTATGACACATTTTGAATGAGATATGACTCTTTTACGGGATGTTACCAATATAGCAGTGAATGGAAGGGTTGGAAGGACAGGTTGAACCGGAGGAATTAATTAGGTGCTAATTAACCCACTCCTGCTGAAACTAGTTTGTGTTTTATGGCGACAGACGGGTTGTGCTGACTGACATGACCGTTTAAGGCGCTGCCCTCTTTGCATAATTTAAGTGCATCGCGTACTTCAGAGTAGGTACTTAACTGTACAAGTGTACAACATCCTGAAAAGATGGCGATAAATGGGAGCAGGTACTTCCGTGTTTGTCCGTCTATCACAGAAAATTTTGTTAAGGATGTTTGATATGGAAAATTAAAATTTGTCGTCGTCTGATAGTCACATAATGTGGAAAGGGAAGAAAGAGAATAAAATAAAGCTCGCTGGTTCAGCAATAGCCTAAATAACTAATTATTTGTCGGTGCATACAGACTACAATCCTGTTACATAGATAACATAGATATATTACACCTACAAATAGAGCAGAATTGTGTTTCATTCTCAAAACAGGTTTACATTTTCCAAAACTACTTATTGACAATAGTCTGTTGAAATTTAATCAATCAGCTCAATATTTTCCTATTGAAAAAGCTTCAGGTGAATACCCTTTTCAACCATGACGAACTTCTAAACAAACAGTACAAAGATATCTATTCTAATCTACAAACAAGAGATAGCAGAACCGATAAAACAAACGTTAAAGAAAACCGATGCAGCAAATACGAGTAAACTATTTACCTCAAACGTAAATAACCCGCAGAGTTCACTCACTGCCCACACTTGAATGGAACAAAGGCTTCGATCTTAAACACAATGTAACTAGCAATTTATAAACCGATAACCAATACAACTTAACGGTCACAAAGAAAACACACCGGTTACAAAGGAAATTAGGTACGAGTAGAAAGAGCTCGCGCGATGCAATATGCGTCATTGCTATGACAACACTGTGGACGGTTTTTCGCTCCAAAACGAACGCATGCGCTTTGCGATGTATACAACCTTTTTAATACTTCTTCGACACTGTGATTTGAGACTTATTGGCTTAGCGATAGGAATCATTATTGTGGTTTTAAAAAATCGACTGCTTAGGGTCGCGTGCTCTGCCCCACGCAATTTGATTCTGATAGTAGCCTGCGGTAGCAATTTTCCTTTATTATTAATATGTATACCTACGCGAATATATAGCTCGAAGGGGGAAATGTTACCCATTTCCTTCGTACGAGTTTTCTTAGTGTCGACTCGTGAAAATGAGCTTTTCACAGAAATTCGCCTGGGGAGATGAAGCGAGATTTTGAATGGGTAATTTTGACAGTGTTAATACTGGTCCCTGACGTCCCTGTAGATAAGAAAGTAAGGGCAGATCAGACTATAAATTAAGATTTTCTATGCATTTTAATAAGATGTAGAAAAAATACTAATGCTGGTAGTAGGGTACAGGGTTTTGACAAGGGACGTCCCCCTGGGGTTTGGAAATCATAATTGAGTTAAGATAAATATTGCTTCATCAATGTCCCTATATTTGTATGTTCATAGATAATACTACTGGATTTTAAAAGATAATGAGAAAAAACTACAGACAGATGCTCATAAAAATCTGAACACAAGTATATTATCAAGACATCAAATACTTGTTCAAGTTCTTTTATTTATTTATTGAGGAGATAACACAGAAAACATACATGGGATGAACAAAAAGCTTAAAATAGCATTAATTTCCAAGTACATATACGTACCTCTCGCATTTAGAGCATTATAAATATCGTAGAATAGTACCTACACTACGGATAGGTATATTTGACATATTAAATATTATTTGGTATATATTTAATAATATGTCTGTGTGTGTAAGATATCTTTGATTCTCATCCTCCGGCCCGTATATTTTTCTAAATCTCTTCTTTACTAAGAAGTCCGACAAATTTTATCTCTACCAAAAAAAGTGACAATGGTACCACAAAAACGCAAAGCTGTTAACTTGTTAATGAACCAGTTTCAAGGGGAAAAATGTATGGGTAATAAATTTTGAATACAATAACGTGCTCCCACAAAAATAAAATGCGGTTGTTAATTTTTTTTCGACTAATAAGATGTTATTAAGATAACTTTTTTACTATTCCGAGTAAATGTAACAGTTACTCGAAACATATTTTTTTGTTTATAAATAAGAGGCTCAAGGAAATGCATTTTGAACTGCCGTAACCTTTTAAACATCCTGTGTTTGTGGTTTTAACTTTTCAATCTGTCTTGATCGGAGACTTTTGGCCTTGGTTTATACTTAATATAGATTTGTATTAAACAAATATATTGTTTAAAAATCCAAAAAAAAAATTTAAGATATTCGAATGGATTGCTTGTTATATTCTTAGGAATTTATTTAAGACATATAAACAGACGTGTAAATAAATTAATCGAAAATTCGGCCTTCTAGTGATCTTCATTCATGGTCTTTCAATTGTAGCAGGTTTAACAGTAAGTAATAGCTCTTCTTTAGGCTGGACTGAATGCATGGTCATATTGGTCATTTAAAGGGCAGGCAGATGGCAAAGATAATATACTACTGCAATATGCGATCTTACCTATTTCTGCAGTCCTAAATTAGGATCAAGCACCGGAACAACTTGCTTTCTGAATTATGTATCAGGATTCAGGACGTCAATAAAAATAATAATGACCACTTACTGAACAAACAGCGTGAAAGCTGTTTTATGATATGAATATATCATAAAAAGATTTTATTGTTTATTTATGCGAACACGCAATTTATTTGCAATTTTGCGGTTGTCTGACGCAAAAATGTTTCCTGGTTGTCGATTATTATTTTATGACTAAAACATAAGAAATGATATACAATTAAAATATTGAATTTGTGTAAACGTAATTAACGTTTTAATTGGTGTAAACCTATTATACAATAAACTTACACGCAGGTATCTTGCTACATACTAATGTCAATTCCTGGGTCTTACCGACCGCAGCCCCACTGTGACATGAAATATGCTTAGTTATTTATGTCCGATACACCACACGTAGATTTATAGATATTATCGGCCCTTCGCGACATAATGATAGGACTAAAACTGTCATTATAACGTGTGTACGCACAGATTGTATATTCAAATTCTTATAAAAACAAGAAAAAACAGTGTATTATGACCTCAGAGTCTATAGTAAATATACCTAATTGCAGAGCGAATTTATATTGGTTTATGCATTCGAATCGCCTGCGCTAGGTGAGCGGACACCCTATGGACAATCGTAATCGTAGGCACGCACAATCTACAGGTCAAGCAATAATAACCCTTTAGCCGTTATATTAGGGACTTTGTGGATACAGTGCAAGGGTACACTCACGTAGGACCACCCCGGAGCTACGTGCGGTGAATACCATATCGGCAAAGGGTTGATGTATTGCTATTGGTGAATATTTGAAGACTACACGGGAAGAATGTTTAGTAAGTTGGGGGTGCGTCGTGCGTGTATGTCGACGTTTTTCCGTGTAAAAAGGGGACTAGGGGACGCATATGTCAACTCCCGTTAATGACATGGCAACTGCGGTACTTCGCATTTTTTTTACTGAATAACTGGTGATACTCGACAATTGATCGCATGGACTGTTACTGGAGTCTGAGCTTAATAACTATAAACCGAAACCAAAAATGTGACTACCAATTTCACCAGTCTTTAACTTTGGAGGAAAAGATAAATAAAAATAAGTCCTATAATATCTGTACTCTTACGTTTTTCAGCATTAGGTATATCTATACCTACCGTACAATGTACAATGTGTAGATTAATTTCGCGCAGAGTATAAATAACATGATGATGCTGCTTACAAATACTGAAGTTTCTAAACGGTAACGACATGTGGTGTAAACGCTATTGAAGTTCAGCTTTCACTTCACAACAATGATATATTTTTTGCCAAATCGATCTCTACGCATTTTATTGCGATTGGTATAAAAACTGTTTGATTTACATTTTGTTGAGCCTTTGTTGGGCTTTCCCCTTGTCAAACAGAGTTAAAAAGGCGAAAGCTGAACGCATTATAATATGGCGCCCACATAATTGTGTACGAAGTGTTAACCAGAGATGGGCATTAATCGATTAATCTTTTAGTTAACTAATCAATCGATTAAAAATATCAATCGTCATTTTTTAATCGCGATTAATTTAGTTGCGATTAAATTAGTTGTGAGAATGTTCGACTAACAACTAAATTAGTTTTAGTTTCAATCGACTAAATTTCACGATTAAATCTATATTAAAACTACGTAGTCGCCCGTTTTTGCATTTTTTATCTTGCAATATGTAACTACAAGTACGTATGTATGTAACATACGGAGGTACTCGTATGTTGTAACTATGTTAGTTTGGGTAGAATTTTGCGACTTATTTTGAAGCAGATATCTTCATCCGATTGAGCTAAAATTATGTATACACGTTTAATTTGAAATGCTTGAATGACAATGCAAATAATGCCATAATATTATTATAACGATATATTGGTAATAACGACAAATAGCGAAAAACTGCATTGTTTACAAATCGCAAACAATAAAGTAGGTTGGTGCATTATTAATACTTTGAATTATACGATACTGAGTAAATCTTAGACATAGAAACTATCAATATTTTGCTGTCTCTGATAGTAAAACTCTTTTTAGTGTCACGCGGTGACAAAACAATGGGATAATCCTACTTACCTGGCCTGGAAGTTGTTTGTTGCATTTTGGTGCAAGTGCCGACGCATCTTCTAAAAATAACACGTTCTATTGAATGACACATCTGCATGTTGTTTATTATCTACGCGGTCTATTTTGTTTTCAACGTGTGGTCATTAAAAATATTTAAACCTCTTTGTAAAGAACTCTCAGCGTTAACTATGGTACATTTTCCTTGCGTCATTCTACATTCAAATATATCAATCAACATACATATTTTATTTATTACCGCTATTGCCAATATATTGGACCGGTAGCGAATTGGTCGATCAGCCGCTTGTTTCATATACAAAGTTTGATTTATTATTAAGGCGGTTCCCTGGGCCAGAAGGCGAAAAATCTCCTTATATGATCCTGTTTTTCTAAGAGGCGTTGATATTCGTAGACGTGGAAAAAATATATGTAGTTCTTGACTATATTATCTTTAATATCATAGCTTCCGATACACGAATTATGACACTCCACTCGATACAATTAATTCCCAAAGTAACCTCTACCTCGGATTTTTAATCCAACTTTACTCGGTTATTTATTATGTGTTATAAACAAAAAAATAAGAAAAAACAATCTTAACATAAATAGTAATTTCATAGCTTTCGAATTTCGATATTGTTGGGTAACGTTTTTAAAATAAATAAAAATCGACAAAATTCGATCAAAATTTACACTTGGCGCGCATGACCTTTCCCGTTCTTTCTTGCGAAATGTGACAGAGACAGCGGCAAACCGATGGAACGGCCTTAACTGTGTTTTTTAATATTGTCTTGTCTTGTTGTATTGTTGTATTGTCAGTCACCCGTTGACCACGAACGCTGTAAAGAGTTCGAAACGTCGGGATGTATTATAAATTCAATATACGCGATATAATCCGTTTTCATAGTTTTGTGTTTTTTAATGTTTTATCTTATCACATATAAACATCTTACTGTATAAACAGCGTTGATTTTTTTGATATTTTTTGCTTTGAATGTTTCATACCTACAAAGTTTGATTTATTATAACTGTGTTTTTTAATGTTTTATCTTATCACATATGAACATGTTATTGTATAAACAACGTTGATTTGTTGATAATTTTTGCTTTTAATTATTATTTTTACGATTGCAAGACTAACCTCATATAGTTTAACTAAATACATATCATGGTTGCTTTTATATTTAATATACAAAGTTTGATTTATATAATTGTGTTTTTTTAAGTGTTATTTTACTAATGCACAAAGTACCCAGTTCTTATTTACCCTTAGATAAGAGAAATTTAATCCAATTTCAGACAGATGCACTACTTTAGTAGCAAAATAATAGTGAGAACAGATCTCACTCCTTAGAAACGGTCAAAATATCGTAAGTAATACATGACTATTTTATTTTTAAACATCCGTTAAGATGTCCTAATCAGTCTGTCAACATAGCCATACCGAGGTATTCTATCCAATTTGCTTCTAACATTAGTCGCGAGAAAATAGTCTAACTAATTAGTCGATTACAAAATTTAGTTGTCCGAAATCAATCGGCAACTAATTTAGTTGCAACTAAATTAGTTGCACTCTATACAACTAAGATTGATCAATCGTCGTTTTCAATCGTCAGTCGCAACTAATTCTTGTAATCTTAATCGTTAATCGTTAGTCGATTACATTTTGCCCATCTCTGGTGTTAACAGCAACACAATTAACTAGTGATTGTTATGCCCCATCTCATTGGAATAAGGTTTACTTATGGGCAGCTAACGAGTAGCTAAAAAGCAATTTGCCATTTTATTAACTTTTCGCACCATCACCCAATCAGTCCTTGTGACTCTCTTATTTACTTTCGTGAATGAGAAACCAGCAAGTTCACAAACCCATTATTGAATAACAATTGATCAAAAAACCTAGCTACTTATTTAAAATTACTTTTTTAAATATGTAACAAATGTTTTATAAAAAAAAACTTTTTGCGGGATTGTAAGTAAGTATCTAACATGAGAATCAGTGTGAATCGATATTCTTTAGAATCAGATTCAGAAAACATTTTCTTAAAATAAAGGATTGCTGACGACTGTGTATCTTTAACGTGAAAGCAAAAATATGTCATGCAATATACATACATAAGAGCAGGCAATATTCAAATTAACTTTTAGGGAGTCACATTAAGAGCATAATTTAACGGATTTTACTTACTGTCAATCTACAAGAATGACGAATGTTATCTTAATCAGCCATGTGGAAAAAAAACGCATTTCGTCCTACAACGGTATACGCAAAGTGCGTTTTAAGTGAAATCGATGGTGGCGCGGATAAACGCATCCGCGTCGGCGCGACAAAGCTGTCGCGTCGCGGGCATATTAACATCTCACGAGCGACAGATTTCGCGATACGAGGCTTCATTGCAAAATAAAAAGTTAAGGTCACCATTATTTTCATGCCTTTAAAATTATTGTTGGACAATGAGCCAGATCCAGAAGAGCTCTTTTGGCAATTATTTTTATCTCTCGTCTAATTGGTTACTGCAACTAGAAATAAGTTTTCAATTTTTGCAACAGGAGGCTGATTCAAAGTAACAAATTTGCATCAGTTTGTTGTCATTACAGACACCTTAGCAAAAAAATATATCAATAATTAATCCATGTCATATTTTTTTAAGTTATCGTACCTATGCCACCAAAAACGTGTACATTTTCTAGATAGTTTATTTCTTGCTACTTTCTTGATACCTAAAGCATGTCGTGTGACAACCTACCGGACCGGCCACACTTACTTACGATATATTCTTTGTCAACATGCAAACATGACTTATTCATAACAAAAAACCGATGCCTGTGTCCCCAAACTCGATTAATGATAGCTAACGGGAACAAAGAAACTGTGAATTAAATTAATCACAGATTATATGGAAATTTAATACCGGAAGCTGAGGTCACTTTGTCAATTTGGAAGTTGGTTTGTTTTAGAAAGTGCTTAGAAAAAGCTTTATAAATAAAGTATGATGTATGTATGCTAAGCCAACAAATATGGGTACAAATGATGGTCAGATAAGGGCACATCCACGCGTGAAAATCGTCAGTGCGATGCGATCGCGACGCGATACGAAAACTTCACGTACGACCTTAATACTCGGCTTTCTCCAGGTGATAAATTTTTTATGTCGTCGTTGACATGCTGCGTGAGGATAATGTCCCAATTTGAGTCGGAACTTCACTGTTCATAAGTTAATATCCATTCCCCGTTATAAACTGATAATCAGCGGACTACTATTGATTTGCGCATATTTCTGACAGTTGGAAGCTGCTGCGGTTGGAAGTTTTTGTATGGACAATATTACGATATCAAGTATTAACGCAATGACACTGTGTTGAATGAACCCAACTAACCTTTATTGCGCTTATTTTAACACTATAAGTCATTCCAAATTTTGTCGAATATTGACCTAAATGCTGGCTTTTTAAATGCTCCTATGTAAGATCCAAGTGAAATCTGTTGAACATGAGTGACGGAAGGCGAATCTAGAATCAGTTTCAGTATAGTGAAATGCATAATGCAGTAAAAGTAGGGGCGTAAACCTGCTTTAAAAAGCTATTTCTCTTCAGATGTCTTTCAAGAGTGTCCTGGACATTATGTTAAATTATCCGACAGTGACAAACAGTTATGATCATGGAAACACCTACGGTTTAGGAATTATTCATTGGCTGAGTCTAAACTACCATCTCTGTAAGACAGTGGAAATGGTCTGCATAAATCAAAACATACGTTGTAAAGATGACAAAATATCAATTTATTCGCCGGTTTTATCTCATATTGTTAAAACATATATTATTGTTGTTGACGCAATTGTATATTCGAATAAATGCTTGCGCTTTAGTATATCATATCAAGCTTAAACTATCAACGCAAATGCATAACGTTATAATCAAAACGAAGATATGAAAATGAAAAAGATCTCTATAACCTCTACTTTAACACAATTCGTTACGTTCACAAACAAAACCCACTTCCCAACCATCGCACCACAAGGCATCACTGTATTTCAACACGAAAACATTACCCAGATCAGTTCCTTCTCGCTTTCCACAGTCTATTATTCGAAAATAACGAAATTGCAAAACCGTTGGGATTCCATGATGATTCCACTGAGTAGATGCAGCGATTGCACGGCCAAGAATCGAAGCTGTGCCCTTTCTCTCAGCAACAAATAAGTCGGGATGCGACGTGATTTACTTATTCAAATCCGATCCCTCAGATGCCGGTCACGTCTTCGGTAATTGAGGCACGAACTGGAGGTGTTGCTGATCTGTGATCTCTAGCTTTACACTAGTTATTAACTTGTGAATAAGCATTGGATTGGGACTGTGAAAGCTGTATTTGCATGTTTGTTGTTCGGAGAATAAATTTAAGATGACTTAATGACTAAATGCGTTATAAATCTAAATTCATCTATTTAGATGTACGAATGCAATTTCTCTGGCCATGATTGTATTTGAAGTCCCCTGCCGTTTTCAACTGTACCTTACCATGAGTCAGATAAAAATATGAACATTGCACTTGACACGACCGTTGCACACATACCATAATACCTAATCGTTCGATCATATACGTATTTTAAACATAAATACACATGTTTCATTTTGTTGACACGTCACTAGTGCCTACACGTGGTTGATTGGTAGGTATGATACGGAGAACAAAGTAAAGAGGCATTTTCGTAATTGCCCAATTTGCCTTCTAACAAGCAAATTGCTGCGCGGTTTTTTCCCTAACCACATGTCCAAATGCCCTTTGAAGTTCACAGGTTACACATTTCCTTGTTTAATGCAACGCAATTTCCATAGCAATTGATTATTTCGAAATACGTAACCCTGCTGTAATATGAGAAGTAACACCCGAGGCAATGCACACGTACTGATGAGCGTTGCGTTGAGGTGATTGCTTAAAGTTCAGTCACGACATGGATAATTTGCAAGTTTTGACATTTGATTGTACGATCGCATTGTAGATAGCACTAGAATTGTTGCCTTCCGCCTGCGGTGCTGAAGACTAGGTACCCTGCTGATTGCCGGATTTCTACATGATCGGTGGGTTAAGGTGTATTAAATTAGATATCGACGGTGTTGAAATTGAATAACAATGCTGACGAAACTGAATGCAACTAGGTGTTGAGTTTCTAACGCCAGGTGAATATTCGTCAGTAAGCAGGTACAGTCGCCATCAGATATATCGGAACGGGTAATGTGTTCACAAATAACCGAACAAATCCTCTATTATCAAGACGTTAAAGTGCACGTTAGGATATTTTTGAGCACCTTGGCTGCTGCAATAAGATATTACTACTAGAATAGCGATGGCTAAAAAAGCTTTTAACGCAAAGAAGTGCCTATTTAAAGCCCGGATATCAGGCAATATACGCAAAAGGCTTATAAAAGTTTTACGAAGAGCTTTGCGAAGAGGTTTTACGTGTAGTAGGAGAGAAGAGGAGTTTGTTAAGAACTATAGATAATAGAAGAGAAAAGATGCTTGGGCAACTGATACGACACGACGAATTTATCAAAAACATCATAGAAGGGAAAGTTGGAGTAAAGAGGAAGAAGGGAAGGACCAAGGAGAGCGTATATACATACATATAATCACGCCTATTTCCCGGAGGGGTAGGCAGAGACCACGGATTTCCACTTGCTACGATCCTGACATACCTCTTTCGCATCCTTCACTTTCATAACATTCCTCATACACGCTCGCCGGTTTAGGGTGCTCTTGACCTGGACTTTCTTCAGGATTTCCCCGATCTGATCAGAGAAAGTCCGCCGAGGTCTGCCCCTTCCAACTCCTGCGCTGATGACCTGGTATTGCTAGCGTCATCGGGTGAAGAGTTGCAGGAGATGGTAACTAGAATACATGAATCTTTTGAAAGGAAAGGAATGAAAATAAATGTAAGTAAGACGAATGTTATGGTATTTGAAAAGGAGGAATATATGACAAACTGTGAAATTTTGATTAGTCAAGAAAGAGTAGAACAAGTGAAAGAGTTTGTGTATCTGGGAACATTATTCACTAGGGACGGTAAGCATGATAAAGATATTGAAAGGAGAGTGAGTGCCGGAAATCGCGTGAATGGGGCACTTAACGCTTTTATGAGAAGCCAGAAGGTGTCGCAAAAGGCACGGTTGGCTGTGCATAGAGGGGTGCTGGTGCCTACACTTATGTATGGTATCGAAAGTTGGGTATGGCAGAAGAGGCATCAGAGCCAAGTGAATGCAGTGGAAATGAGAGCGTTGAGAAGTGTGTGTGGTGTGAGATTACAAGATAGAATTAGGAACAGTGTGATAAGGGAAAAGTGTGAACTGAGCGAAGATGTAGTGACAAAAATTGAGAAAGGTATGTTAAGATGGTTTGGATACATGGAATGAATGAGTGAAAGAAGGCTAACAAAGAGAGTGTATAAGGGAGAGGTAGAGAGCGTACATGCATCAAATAAAGGAAAAACTTAACGTCGTGTCAGGCTGTCAAAAATAAGGGAGAGGACCGCCAAACATGGAAATTGCTCCACCGATAATTAGAGTCTTACTCTTAAATATATGATGATGATGGCTGCTGCGATATATAGGGATAGCTGATGGCGACGGTATCAATTTTTATTTTTATTTAAGTTCAATCCAAAAAGACCAATTATTATCTTCCACAAGACTGTAACAATTATCATTATTGTTAATACACTTATTTATACATAATAATCTGTCATCTCTTCCACATATATTTTCTTCGCCGCTCGCTTCCCACAACTTTACTATCTTCACAATAGTCTAAAAGCGCCTACTCAAAATTAGCATTTTGTTATTCCCTATTTCAAACAATAGCTCCGGCGGGCCCACGTGTCTTCCAGATCACCATGTCCTGTCATTACATGCCCGGTAACTAAGGATATATTCCAATCGTTTGCCGAAGCGAGTCAGTTGTTTAGGCAAACAAGTATGAATACAAGGCTATTGCAATACACAAGATTATCAGATCTCACGAGCTACACTGGTTTATATAAAAGCTTAATTTGCCTGCGCTCGATAGCAATGGGAAAACAGCGTCTGTACGCTTTTGTGACAACCCTAACAAATACTACATTATGTGATTAGGACGTTTCAAAGGCCCCCGACCCCAGCCTCATTAGCATTAAAACGAAAGGGTTGCGCATTTAAAGCCTGACAAATGACTTGTTTAATTTGTAATTCTAACAAAAACATTGTAGATTTATAAAAGGCATTCGATCAATCATGAAAAGTTTATGCAAAATTTATGCAGTTTATATTGATTACTGTTGCATGCCCATGATGGGTAAAGAAAAATAATCGTGATGCGATTAGCTGGAGCCATGTCGAGACTTGTCATAAAGCATGTTTATCGTTTTTCTGTCACGTTTGTTTGTATTAGTTATATGGAGTCGGAAGCCGTGTATTCAAAATAGAAGTAGTCATTCCTTACACTAACCGATATAAATAATATATTGCGTAAGGATTTTAATCGGAAAAGTAACCATGACTATTTCTTTTTTTTTAAGTAGAGCGACTTCGACTTTGATTAATCAACTTTCATTTTAGCCGATTATTGAAGAAAAATCTAATAGTTATGTTATAATAAGTACTAATGATAACAAATTAAAGGCTTAAATTTGATTCGTTCAGGTTCGTTTGGATGTAGAAAGGGATTGTAGAATGGCTCTGGAAAACCAACCCATTAATAGCTTTCGATTGTAATAATCTTAAATGTTAAAACCGTAGCATTCCGTAAGATATCAGAGTACCTACTCTCGGTTCGTGGTTGCTATTCACTAAAACAACATAATTAGGAACCTTTGAATATCCGATTATGAAAACATCGGAGTCTTGAATTTAAAGGTTGTACAATTTACAGAAGAAAAAGTTCAGTACGGTCGCAGTGTTTATTATTTCTATAAGTACATTTTATTGTTAAGTAAGCAAAAGCGTGTAGATTTAAAAAGTTTATAAAGACGATGATTAGTTGAAACTACTCATAACCCGAGCTTATACTGGCTCTTTAGCAAAATAATTTTTCCTACAAGCTTGGTAAATAGCAGCCTTAGTCGAGTACCAACCGGCGCGGGCGCACCGTTACCGTTATAACAGCTGACTCGCGAAACAATTATCAACTTGTGCAGGACTATCTAATGGGATACACCTGCAGCATAGTTTGTGTCGGGTTATTAATTCCAGCTTAGAGTATGGTTTACGATAAATAAATAAATATTATAGGGACATTCTTACACAAATTGACTAAGTCCCATGCGGTAAGCTCAAGAAAGCTTGTCTTGTGGGTACTCAGATAACGATATACAGTGTGTAAATCTAATACGGGCGAGTCTCTTAACGGTGGTTAGGACATAAGAAATGTAATTAGATAACTTTTACTTAGAATTGCAATTACAATTTTATCCATACAAAATAATTGAGCCCGCAATGTAATACACCACACAAGTTTCAAGATACGAGCGTTTTAAAGTAACTGTCAACGCTTGTTGGCAGTTACTAATATAAAAAAGCTCGTATCTCGTAATGTCATGTCATCTTATGTTTCTTAATGTTTGCAGTACATTGCTGCTCGGTAAATAAATAAAAAAAATTACGGTGTCATAATTAAGTGTAAATAAAAAAAACTTATTAATTAATGATTAGACGAATAAATTCTATATCTGGTTTAATTTATTGCCCGTATTAGATTTACACACTATACACATATACAAATACTTAAATACATACATAGAAATCATCCAGACCATGACTCAGGAACAAATATCTGTGCTCATCCCACAAATAAATGCCCTTACCGGGATTCGAACCCAGGACCATCGGCTTCATAGGCAGGGTCACTAGGCCAGACCGGTCGTCAAAAATGAAAGTAGATTAATAGTTAAATTCATTATCTGAAGTCGTCTAACGCAGAAATGGCTGAGCATCATATATTGAGTAAAGAAGTAAGTAGTAATACGCTACAAATGCTACAATGGTCTCCGCCAGCACATAATAAAGTAAATCTTGACAACTTTCAACACAAAGTACGTATACGAATAGTAACTTCAGTACACGTTATAAACACTAAGGTATTTACTGCTATTTTTATTGAGAAGCAGCTTTGTGATTGTAAGTAAATTAGATACAATATTATCGTATTCATTGTAATAGAGTGATTCTCTTTGTGCCTTTTTGTCAAGGTGTTTACGATCTTGTATCAAGCTAAAGACGAGTGTTTCAACATTAATAACATTATGTAGGTTGCGAGAGAAATTGACCAAAGTACGGTCGACAATAACATATTTAGTAGAACAATAAAGGCAGTGAGTGAAGTTCGAAATCGATCGCTATCTAAATTTGCTACATGTTGCGCGTCGATCAGACGATGTCTTAGAGTAACTAATATCGGTTGATTCACATAAAATAACGCGACTGTACTCATTATTGTGAAAAACTTTTGTTATTATGATACCCTGAAATTGTAAAAAAGATCAGATGTTCCTTACTAAACTACAATTTGATAATTATATGGAGTCAAGAATTTTTTTTTGTGATTCTGATTACTCAAAAGTTAATCATATCGCTACTTATTGATATTAGTTATTCACTTTTTAACTAATAAAAAAACAAGCTACTACTCTTATTATTTATATAATACCTATGCAGTTTCATTCGCGAATTAACAATCTCTCCTCCATTTAAAAACGGCGCAAGTAACCTATTTTTGCTATACCGATGCCTCATTTACAGTTTGCAGTACAACAATCAGATAGAAATGATGTCTAATGAAGCTGTAAGACTTGTAAGCCGTAATGAGAGTCGTTAGGAAGCATCCGATTGCCGGCTCGCTTCCTTAGGAACATACGGCATATTATATGGTACGTTTCAAACTGTATAAGCAAGGAACTATTCTAGAGGATTCGTGATATTAAAATACATCTTTGAGATGTATTTTCAAAACGTACTTTGCTCTATGAGCCATGGTTTTAGGCAAACGTTAAAAATTTCGTTATAGCTATCGTTTTCTAGGTTCACGGGGGTACGAATTACGAAAACTATGACATTCATTGACTAGGGCGGTACGAAGTTCGCCGGAATCTCTAGTCTTTATAATATAAAACAAAGTCAGGTTAGTAACACCATTCAGAAATCGAGAACGGCTGGACCGATTTTAATGATTTTGGGTTCGTTGGATTCATCTCTGTCTGCAGTATAATAATCAGATAGCAATGATGTCTAATGAAGCTGTAAGACTTGTAAGCCGTAATGAGAGTCGTTAGGGAGCATCCGATTGCCGGCTCGCTTCCTTAGGAACTTACGGCATATTACATGGTACGTTTCAAACTGTATAAGCAAGGAACTATTCTAGAGGATTCGTGATATTAAAATACATCTTTGAGATGTATTTTCAATACGTACTTTGCTCTATGAGCCATGGTTTTAGGCAAACGTTAGAAATTTCGTTATAGCTATCGTTTTCTAGGTTCTCGGGGGTACGAATTACGAAAACTATGACATTCATTGACTAGGGCGGTACGAAGTTCACCGGAATCTCTAGTCTTTATAATATAAAACAAGGTCAGGTTAGTAACACCATTAAGAACTCGAGAACGGGTGGACCGATTTTAATGATTTTGGGTTCGTTGGATTCATCTCCGTCTGCAGTATAATATCATCTCCGTCTGCAGTATAATAATCAGATAGCAATGATGTCTAATGAAGCTGTAAGACTTGTAAGCCGTAATGAGAGTCGTTAGGGAGCATCCGATTGCCGGCTCGCTTCCTTAGGAACTTACGGCATATTACATGGTACGTTTCAAACTGTATAAGCAAGGAACTATTCTAGAGGATTCGTGATATTAAAATACATCTTTGAGATGTATTTTCAAAACGTACTTTACTCTATTTGACGACCGGTTTGGCCTAGTGGGTAGTGACCCTGCCTGTGAAGCCGATGGTCCTGGGTTCGAATCCCGGTAAGGGCATTTATTTGTGTGATGAGCACAGATATTTGTTCCTGAGTCATGGGTGTTTTCTATGTATTTAAGTATTTATATATTATATATATAGTTGCCTGAGTACCCATAACACAAGCCTCCTTAGGCTTACCGTGGGACTTAGTCAATCTGTGTAAGAATGTGCTATAATATTTATTTATTTATTTATGAGCCATGGTTTTAGGCAAACGTTAGAAATTTCGTTATAGCTATCGTTTTCTAGGTTCTCGGGGGTACGAATTACGAAAACTATGACATTCATTGACTAGGGCGGTACGAAGTTCGCCGGAATCTCTGGTCTTTATAATATAAAACAAAGTCACTAGACTTATATTGACCGGGATATAGACCGTGATTACGTTTTGTATTATTTGTGAGCTCCCGATATTACTCACGGTCACGATTAATCACGGTCTATATCCCGGTCAATATAAGTCTAGTGAAACTAACCGTGAATCATTCAAAACTCTAAAACAAAGTCAGGTTAGTAACACCATTCAGAACTCGAAAACGGCTGGACCGATTTTAATGATTTTGGGTTCGTTGGATTCATCTCTGTCTGCAGTATAATAATCAGATAGCAATGATGTCTAATGAAGCTGTAAGACTTGTAAGCCATAATGAGAGTCGTTAGGAAGCATCCGATTGCCGGCTCGCTTCCAAGGTGCAAAGGTGCAGAGATTAGGAGCATACGGTACATGTTACGTATTAATCTGTATAAGCAAGGAACTATTCTAGAAGATTTGTGATGTGAAATATATACCTATATCTCTGACGTATTTTTAAAAGGGACTATGCTATGGTTTTAGGAATACGTAAAAAATATCGTTATGGCCATCGTTTTCTAGGTTCTCGGGGATGCAGATTTCGAAAATTATTACCATTTCGGAATCCAAGATGGCGGATATGTTTTATCGGCCATGATTTTAAGTTTTAAGGCAAACGTTAAAAATATATACACATACAGATCGCATCTGTTTCGCTATGATATCTCAGTGACAACATAGAAATGTCAAAATATCTACCTAGCCTAGATGTAGATGTAGTATGGAAACGAATAGCAGTCCATCAGTGTTCTATCACTTCTGTTGAGTTAAGCATAGGGTAAACTATACTATTATTGCGAGCAATTATCATTATTATAAGGCAGCACTGGTAATAAAATTCCCATTCAAATTAATAGTTTCCGTTGTGTTGAGTAAAAAAAAACTACATACGTATTTTAATATAATCCAGAAGGTAATATATCTTTTAAATCTTTTATATTTATTAAAATTCTTAATAAGTGGCCTACTGGAACATCTCGAACTCAAGTGCCCACTTTATACGCAAAACAAGACAATCTCCCAAGTACACTCACAAACAATGCGACGCCCACGCGCCGCATACCGACTAACTTTCCAAACCTCACGTCTCATCTCAAAAGCCTCTTGAAAACTGAACCTATTGCTGACATTATCAAGGTTGCTTTTACCAATTAAGAGTTGATTGAGTAAGTTATTGCGAGGGTGTTGTGATACAGGCTCCCTCGTAATCCTGGCGAACCCCGCAGATAATGCTTATTTGCATGTATAAGTTACAGGCTTAGTTTATGTAACTACGGTGATAGTGTGGGATTACATAATATTTCAGATATCTCTATATTTATTTGTTTTGCAGGATAGCGTTTTCAGGCACATTACTACTTTCTTCTATATTCTAATTATGTATTATGAATCTTACAGAGTTTTCAGTAAACAATGGGAGTAACGTTTTAAAATTAGCAAACAGACATTACAAAATAGGACTAAGATGGACTAACTACCTATCTAACCCTTATAACTAAGAACAGCTGTAAAAAGTTATGACATAAATTCATTTTTTTTATAGGAAATTATTATATTAGTAAGTAAGCTAACACTTTATTGTACGAAAAAGAAAGGAATCAAGGTTACATCAGATAAAAAAGTACAAAGGCGAACTTATCTTATAAGCTATCGCCGATAAACAGAATAGCATATAGAAACCTCGAATTAATTTTCATAAATGTTCTGCTTCTTGAATATAAACTAAAATGCATCTAATTAATAATCTATTCCAATTTTATGGTATTACTAGCTACTTATTAAGTATTAGAAGATTTAAAGAACCGTAAAACGGGGTGGCTTTGAAATGAAATTGAATTGAACAGTTTCAGTAAATAATGAATAATGGTAATTTTATGGAAGTTTTAAAACTATCAAAGTAACCCCAAATTTTCCTAATGCCACCCCGTTTTACGAAACTTTTTTATTACGATTTTCCTTATCAAAAGTCGTAAATTTAACGGAATATAGACGCGATACTTAGCATCCATAATTTATACGTCTACTAAGTCTTATCTTACCAACGCCGGCCATATATCGAAGAAGCCAGGGTGACTCACCAAACTGAGGACATTAAATGCACTTGCACCGAATATGGACTGCATTACCTGCAAATGAATGCTGGAAGTGACTGCACTCAACGGATCACTTTGTTTGGAAATTGTATAGATTGCAATACTTTACAAAAATTGTATTATTTACAAAAAACTACAATAAACAAACTAAATTAGGAAATAGATAATACGAGTTTTGAATGATTCACGGTTAGTTTCACTAGACTTATATTGACCGGGATATAGACCGTGATTACCTTTTGTATTATTTGTGAGCTCCCGATATTTCAATCACGGTCTATATCCCGGTCAATATAAGTCTAGTAATAGATAATACGGTTGTAATAAAAGACAACAAAGTTCGGTTTTGCGTACCTATGTGTACTTACGTGCTCATCAGAGAAAATTGTAAAAGTCGTCGTTGTCGGATACGACATGTAAGACTATATTAAATTTACGCTAACATATCAGGTAACATTAAATCCCGCTTTATTATTAAAGTTCTGTAACGTTCAAGAAAAGAGCGTATTCCCGTCTTAAAGGCCTGCAACACATTTCCAACCCCTCCGAGGGCCTGCTGCGAACCACGTTCGATGTGTAGCCTCACTGTTCCACTTACGTACGAACAAAGATAGATATAACTCCGTAATAGATGGATACAGTCTAAGGAAAAAACGTGCCTCGAAAATCAAGAAAATTTGATTCTCGTTCAGAGGGCGCTACTAGTTTTGGCCTACAGTCGTATAGATGGCGTTGACGGTTTCGTTTGTTATTTAACAATTTTAACGCATATCAGTGAAAGAACATGGGTCAAAATCATAAAAATAATTAATGCAAATAAAAAAAAACATTTATCTATATTTAAATACATTCTATCATATTTTTATAAATCTTCATTTTTAGTTTTAAAGTGTGTCGACAGATGGCAGTGAATTTACTGGGGTTACAAAATTTACTATGACAGTACCGCTCTAGTATAAGTTACGAATTTACAAGTGCGACAGGCAGGCGCGGTAGGCCCTCTGATGTTAGGCCAGGATTACACTTGTAAGTTTTACTTACGTAAGTAGGGGCAAAGCTATTTGCTAGAATGAGATAACGATATTCATATCTCATTCTGTAGTATAGCTGTGTCTCTACTTACGTAAGTAAAACTTACAAGTGTAATCCTGGCCTTAAGGTTGTCCATGCGATGGCAAGTGCTTACCATCAGTTTGCCTCCAATACAGGATGTCCCTAGCCATTGGACACAGTCGAAATGTACATATGCATTAGGGTATTTATCAGATCCAGTATACAAAGTATCATAACAACCGGTGTAGCGGTTACGAAGAAATTAACAAGTAACAATTTTTTACTTTGCCTATCTGTATTAGGTATATGTTAGTAGCTCCTGAGGTAATAAATAGTATGAAACCTAGAGTTTTGAATGATTCACGGTTAGTTTCACTAGACTTATATTGAACAAGTGTGAATGCGACCGTTGGTAACGTTGAAAGTGAACGCAGCCGACGCGCAAGAATGAGGGTAGACAGAGCGCTGTCTACACAACTTTGACACCCACCCGCTATCTTCAGTCACCCGTGAACATGATGCATGTAACTGCGTCGAAATATCGGGAGCTCACAAATAATACGAAAGGTAATCACGGTCTATATCCCGGTCAATTTAAACCTAGTATGAAACCTTCTTCGACCTTTTTGAGTATCTTTTTTAATTACGACACATAAGATTCTGACTATTGAATAATGTCATCATTGCCGCATATTTTCGAACAAATTGTCAAAAGCAGGCCAATGATTAATACAGTATGTTTCTTTTTGTTGTCGATTATTGGAAATGACTTTTGTTTGAAATTTTTTATCATTTGTTTTAATTTAAAAAAAATAACGTTAGAGCATTCCTGAAAAGTAACCTACGTGGGATTTGGGTTTTTCCAATGGCTAATAAAAAAAACCCTAAATGTCAAAAACGAAACCCTGACGCATAAAATTATACCTAGCCTCTTCCAGTAACTATACGTCTCGAACGTTGCACCCCTGTGCAAGGGTGCATCCTCGCAAGGGTGCAACCCTACTGGGGTGCAAGTTGGCTCAACTCGGCGTCGCCAAGATAAATGTGCGTTCATCGACTTAATTAACAAAGGGGAGTAATTAATAATTTCGTTGCCTTGGTATTTGCATTTTGGAGTTATTACTACCTATGTGCCATCGCCCAACTTGTTAACCGATTGTAAACCTTATTGCAAAGGTATAAGGTCTGCTAATAGTTTGGCTGTTAATTAGTACCTACGGCCTCAAAAGTAATCTAACGAACGTGTCGTTTTCGAGACAATTTTTTTTTTAATCATCAGATTAAAATTAATCTTAGGAGTCGTCCCCGCCGGCGCGACGAAGATATTTACCTAAAATTCTCAAATCTGAAAAGGGGCTTAGCTGATAGCCTGTTTAATACCTATTTGTAAGAATGCAAGGTTGCTACTGCACACCGTCCGTGGCAGGTTTATCAAAATTTAAGTTTATAAATAAATGTATACTTTGATACCAAACTTAAGTATATGTACTTTATATTGTGATTTAATGATTTTAACTTCAATAAAAAAACCGGCCAAATGCGAGTCGGATCTGTGAAAATTTCAACTGTCTAGCTATCAGGGTTCATGAAATACAGCCTGCTGACAGACAGACAGACAGACGGACAGCGGAGTCTTAGTAATAGGGTCCCGTTTTGACCCTTTGAATACGGAACCCTAAAAACGAACATAGATGCACATCATACTCTAAACATAACGTAATTTTGAGTTATTTTAATCAAGGGTTAACGAAGCTGTACGTGCGTGCCCGATCGGTAATCATTTCAATTTTCATAAAACACTTTATAACCCCACTTTATTGTCTTGTTGTTATTTTCTGTACTAAATTTTTGTACTAAAGCCGATTTTTGCGGGGAAGAGGAACGTCAAATGTAGGTATACGTAACGTAAAATTAGCCTTGTCAGATAAACGTCAGTCCTAACATTTTGTATGACCATTGGCCGCCTATTTTCGACAGAGGGGACCTGTTAATGGCTACTCCGTTTGGTTATATCTTCTAAGGAATATGAACCCACTGACCACCCACCCACTGGCCGTTCGGACAATTCAGCTATGTCCAGACTAGTGAGCTTTCATGTTCATCTTTCTTGAACATACCCAATAAAAGTTAGTATGTCTATACATCCCTGGTGCGCAGAGTACGGGCCAGCTCCAACAGCACCCTGACCATGATCGCGGACAGGGTTGATAGTTGATAGCCTGTATATAAATAACTTCTGCGTGATTCATGTGCGCAAGAATAGGTAAGTAGGCAATTTTCTTTTAAACTGGTTTTTGAGAAAATCCGCTTATTTATTTATTTTAAAAACTAGAATTCTACAATTATTTAGCGAGGCCATTTAAGATAATAACCACTCTTTCTTCGATCACGACTCCTTGTGGTCGAGAGAAACTAGTCAATGTCTCGAAATGCGGTCGAAAAACCGCGATCTGGTAATAACCCCGCCTACAGTGGGAACCTACACGAAACAAATTAAGAATTCATCAAAACATCGCCATATAGAAATAAAAATCCTTCTTTTACCATATCAATGTTTATGTTTGTACCAAATTTGGCAATTGTAATAAAACCGCCTCCGTTCTGTCTGTTCCCTTATTTAATTTTCTAAATCTGAATTAAGTATCTGGATAGTCGCTAATGTTAATAATGGAATATTTTTAACTAATTAAACTTTAATATTTATAAAAAAACGTTTTTTTGGCGTAAGTATTTTAGTTTTATTTAGTACTAGTTTTTAATTAAAATTTTAATTGAGTTTAATTTTAGAAATGTTAGTTTTTCTGAAATACCTCGTGTCTGTCTGTCGTCTGAAATACCTATGCATATGTCAGTTTTGAATGGTTCACGGTTAGTTTCACTAGACTTATATCGGGAGTTCGAAAACAATACAAAAGGTCACGGTCCATATCCCGGTCAATATATTCATATTCATATTTTTTATTTGTATTAATCATACATTGTCATGGATGCGTAATTTACATTATTAATATTATTATTTACAATAGATATGTCAGAAATATGTGCAATTAAAATTGGGTTTCATTAAACATTAGAATAACAATAATAACAAAAAATAATAATAATAATTCAATTGTCAATAAAATAATCATACCCCGTTCCAATACGTTAGGAGTGATCCCAATTAGCCTTCCAGAAATTCCTATAAATCTATATGTATAATTTTGTATTGCATATTGCATGGCATGACGCGAATAAATAAAGCAAAATAAGTCCATCAGTCAATTTTATAAGAAAAAAGATTTCCAAATAAAAAAATCTAACAAAAAAATTGTATTTCAAAGTAAACAACATGAAGTCGTAGAGTTAGACTGTGGTCCGAATCGGGTGTTGAATGCCCGTTGCCAATCACGAGAATCGCTATTTATGAAGCTTTAGATAAATTAAATAGATAGGTATAGACTCGACGTAGGGTCATGTAAACCAGGACCAGGAATACCTATTTTTAGATTTTTTTAAATATAATCAGCACAAATCATCCTTTAGAAGAAAAGTTGATGCGCAAGATTGAAATATCCGTATTGATTCTACGCGGTATGTAGAAACCAGTGCTTTGAAAGAGGATGCTCTGGCATGTAAAACCATCAAAAAGACAAATTAAAATGAACTTTTAGATTTCAAATTGATGTTTTTTTTTTTGTTATATGGGCTAATTACGAGCGATATGCATGCGCGAATGATAACTTAAGGTCATAATTTATTTTAGATAAACTGTATATTCCAAACTGTATGGAAAATGAGCGCTCATAGATTATGAGGCCAGCTTTGCCTGAATACAAATTTGATTTAATCATTTTTAATGTTCATATTTTTGTGCGCACAAACATTCCATAGTTGTTACTATCGAGAATCAATCAATTTGTCTAATATAATGAAGAAATCTTTTTAGTAAGAGTTTATAAGATTAATTAATTACATTCACAGCAGTGAAGATCATGGGAATGACTTGTAGTAAAAAAATAAAGTAAATTAATCCACGGTAGTGAAATCTGTGGAAGTGTATGAGAAAAATTGGAAATAACCCAAATGTGTATTTTTCTAGCACTGGCAACCCTAGCTAAACGCAACTGGCAATTTGGCCCAATTAGGACCGAGCGGAGAAAGCACAGATACGATCCTCTCGCGTTTACGATGGCAACACTCAGCTCTGATGGAAAATGCTGCTACATTTAGATTGAAAACGAAAATAAGCTTTCGTTTCGAAAGATCGTATGTTATGTTCGGTAAAGGGTAATCATGACTGTAAGAGAATTTAATCTAGAGATTACATTTTTAACAAGACAAAATTAATGAACCAAAGCCAATTAGTACAGTTGAGTCTGCAAATATAGTTATGGCTCTGTGGGGTAAGTATGGATAGTTCTCAGATTATACAGTAGCGGCAAATAATCTATCCTATTTTTTTAGATACATTTGCATATATTTTTTGATAATTTCTCAAAAACGGCTCCAGCGATTTCGATGAAATTTACAATGTAAGGGCGTATGAAAATTGACGACCGGTTTGGCCTAGTGGGTAGTGACCCTGCCTGTGAAGCCGATGGTCCTGGGTTCGAATCCCGGTAAGGGCATTTATTTGTGTGATGAGCACAGATATTTGTTCCTGAGTCATGGGTGTTTTCTATGTATTTAAGTATTTATATATTATATATATCGTTGCCTGAGTACCCATAACACAAGCCTCCTTAGGCTTACCGTGGGACTTAGTTAATCTGTGTAAGAATGTGCCATAATATTATTTATTTAAATAAGAAATACACTATTTACATAGAGTAACTTATACTAGAGCGGTACTGTCATAGTAAATTTTGTAACCCCAGTAAATTCACTGCCATCTGTCGACACACTTAAAAACTAAAAATAAATATTTATAAAAATACGATAAAATGTATTTAAATATGGATAAATGATTTTTTTTATTTGCATTAATTTTTTTTATGATTTTGACCCATGTTCTTTCACTGATATGCGTTAAAATTGTTAAATAACAAACGAAACCGTCAACGCCATCTATATGACAGTAAGCCAAAGCTAGTAGCGCCCTCTGAACGAGAATCAAATTTTCTTGATTTTCGAGGCACGTTTTTTCCTTAGACTGTATCCATCTATTACGGAGTTATATCTATCTTTGCTATTTATAAGTTTTATAACATAAATTAATTGGGGTGTGTGAAGTCCCCAATCCGCATTGTGCTATCGTGGTTGCCCGCGTTGCCTCGTGCAGTGGGACGTTAGTATGTATTGGTGATGATACAATCAAGTTAACATGATATATATAGTCTAATTTAATTAATTTTCGAGTGACTGCCTGCAAAAACTGTGGAATGAACTGTCGCCTGCGGTATTTCCGGACCGATATGACCTCAACAAAAGACCTCAAACCTTCAAGAAAAGAGCGTATTTCCATCTTAAAGGCCGGCAACGCACTTACAACCCCTCTGGTGTTGCGGGTGTCCATGGGCGGCGGTAATCGCTTACCATCAGGTGATCCGTCTGCTCGTTTGCCTCTTATTTCATAAAAAAAAAATAGCAGTATGATAGATTTTTTGCCGCTACTGTAAGTCGTTACTACGATCTACATATGTATGTATTTACTTCACATAACTATGGATATTGGCTAAACGCTGAAGAAACATCTTGAATTTACTACCTAATACTAACGTACTTTTTACTAGTTTTTACGCCACAACAGTATACCTGTCGTATCTTGCATCACTCATCACGACTTCTTAACTTCTTACCTGAAATAAAAAACACCAACATTAATATATTATAAGTAGGAAAGTATAAATAGTACATATTATATGCTCTTATAAACCTCCAACCAACTAAATCTAATTGGCAAGACGACAGGCCAACCGACAGTATTTATCATCTTCGTTTGACCCATTTCATCGATTTTGTAATGGGAGAATCACAAAAATGCGCAATATAAATTTGCAATGTGTTGTAAAACCAGCATGTGTTCAATTGTTTATTTAAATAACAACAACAATAAACATTGATTACCAGGCATCGTAAACTGCGAGCGAAATCCATTGAAGTACTAGGGTTGTAACTGGTTGTCATACGTCATTTCAATGGATTTCGCTCGCAGTTTACGATGCCTGTTGATTACAAACTCTTGTGTACAACACAATCAAGATGTGACACAGCTGTAAATATAACTGGGTTCAAGCAACCAACGCCAGCGGGCCATCACAAAGCAATAATGCCGTTTCCAAATGTACGCGAGCAGCGTAAAGTAAATAAAACCAACAAAATACGTGCTTTTTAACGGCTCAGGTGAGCGACATATAAGTGCGATTTACTGCGCGCTCTTCGCGTGGTACAAATCACAAACTGCAGCGTATTTTGGTAATGGTAGTTCTTATCGCGTTCGACCAGATATTTAAGCGTACCTAATTAATTTCTGACACCGCGAGACTGTAACAGGCGATGGCTTATGTTGTTTTTATATCTGTGCTAAAATCAATCATAGTACAGTCACCTGCAGTAATGTCTTGCACAACAAAGCGCGCAAAAATATATGACACGCCCTTATGGCTCTTAAAATAAAAGATTGCGTCGGATATTTTTGGGCGCTCCGTTATGCAACATATTATTATACGCCAGTGAGGAAAAAAACGCGTAATGCGGTAAGAGAAAATAAAATATGTATCTACTAATAATATCCTACCGAACATACAGGAAAAAAAGTAAATCTAAAAGTGAAAAAATTACTGCCTTGGGTGAGACTTGAACTCACGGCCTCTGGATCGATACTCCAGCGCCCTGTCATCTGAGCCACCAAGACCTCATCCATAGTCGTAGTACTCGTAGTAGATAGTAGAGTATCGATCCAGAGGCCGGGCCGTGAGTTCAAGTCTCACCCAAGGCAGTAATTTTTCCCCTTTTAAATTTATTCTAAGCTTAATAGCATCATTCGCAGACCTTTCTGCTTGCTAAAAATTAATTTATTGAAAAAAGTAAAGTTGATAAAATGGCGCTAACAATTCACGTCAATACGCGACTTATTGTTACCTCTCTCAACTATTTATTTACCTACGACAATTAGCAAGGTCAATTACCTTTTAATTTAATAGTTAGTCAAGCGTTAACAGGTTACTATCATTAAACTATTCAGGATTGTTATTTCAAACGCTCGTCTAGTGTATGCTAATCAAACGCTCAGGCACTACCAGAATAATATATATTTTGAGTGCGCACTTATTCGCACTCAAAAGCGGCACAGTGAATTTCGAAATCAGTTCACGTGTTTCGTTGAAGCGAACACCATCAACAGTCCACTACTAGAGTAGTTTAATAAATATATCGCGCGCGTGAACGAACTGTAAAACAACTCTACAAGTAGGTATTAAGTATTAACATAAAGATAGATCACGTGTTACAATAAAAAATTCGTAATCCCGTAATCCTCAAACACCGAAAACCGCCTGTGTTCTCAAATTGCTGGTTCATATATTAAATAAGTATGTGCGATATCAAATTGTTATTTTTTTTTTCGATTGCCGCTAGGTACCGAATCTTAAAGTCATAGTTACACTGGTATAGCGTTTGAGCATATGTGGAATAGCAGAACGGGTTTTGGAATGTGTGCAATAAGCTAAATTGAGGAAACACTTAACCCGGCCCATATTCGGCACCTCCCAATATTAGGTACTAATTATTTCCATTTTATGATCGCCGGTCTGTAAAAATATACCTAATAGCGTTTCGTTTGAAGTGCATTTATATTACCTGCTTATAGTCTATCTTCTACCTATCGGTAGGCAAGTTAGGCATGTGTCTTTACATCAGAGATCGTAGTTCATTGACACTATTAGTGGATCCGTATATCTTTTTTATGTACTTAAGTACGACCTTCGCTTTTGAGTCCACTTTTACGCTCTTGAGTTGGTACTTAGGTAGTGTTAAATACATAGCTAAACTCTACGTAAAGGCAATTTTAATTCTACGATCACGTAGTCACCAGTCAAAATTATCTAAAATTCTCACCTGTACGTGCTAAGGTGAGAAATGTTCAATAAATCTGCAAACCATTGATTAACGGCATTCCATGACAAATAACAGGTTAGGTTAAGTAATTCTAATTCGCTGGTAATATCTAACCTGCAGTGCAAACATAGTGCATGAATGAATTTAGTTTTCTACGTCGTGTGAATTTATACAAACAACTCTGTAACTGCCGTAAAACTATTTTTGGTTGTTTCATATTTATCCAGTCTAGCAGCTGTCAACGACTGATGATGAATCTTGTTTATAATTCACTAATTATTTGTAAGGTATACTGTTTAACTGAGGTGGTTGGTAAGAAGTTATTATGGTCACCAACGGACTGGTTGACAGCATGGCTACATGAAGCTTATTTGTGTTATGTTAAGTAAGTAAATATGTATGTAATATATATTATAACTAGTTTTAAACCCCAAATCTCAGCTACCTGCGACTAGAAAATCACTGCGCAACTTGTTTAGGTAATTACCTGTTTGTTTAATTACCGCCTGAGATAAGATGGCTTCTTTTTAAGTGTACCTGCGCCACTTGTCCCGGCTTTGAACTCGTGAGTCTTACAACAATCCGTCAAACTTTGCTAAACATTTATTATTAAAATAAAACTATGAAAACGGATTATATCGCGTATATTGAATTTATAATACATCCCGCTACTTACTACTTACTTACTTTGTAGCTTTTCCTCAGTCACCCGTTGAGCACGAACGCTGTAAAGGGTTCGAAACGTCGGGATGTATTATCAATTCAATATACGCGATATAATCCGTTTTCATAGTTTTATTTCATGAGTAACTATCGCGGTAACCGAAGACAATATTATTTATTAATAAAATTTCAACATGCCTACCGTGAAAATAAACCTGAATACAACAAATTGAATCGACAACACAGATTGAGTTGAGATATCGACAAACTTGGAGACGACATCGTATCTCGCTCGCCGTTCCGTTATCATGTTGGGATTACTTCGATTGCATCTCCAAAGCGGTATCTATCGCGATATTTAAATCAAAAAGCATCGTACAATCATCTGCAGAGAAAAGTATGCTTATTTACGAGTTACACTAATTGCCCCAGCGAGGGTGTTAACCAGTCCGCTTTCAGACTTTTTATCGCGCAAATAAAGGCCTGACAGACATCATTTATTTGATAATCCTACAGGTATCAAAGCTCCACTGAACAAAGCATATCTTTCAATAGTATTTAATGCCTCAGTCACGAGGATGACATCACGGCATAAAAACTGGCACCACGTGTGCTGCCTGCGGGCGTAATTGCTTCGCGATGTCTAAATTACATGTTTTTGCGTCGCTGCCCGTGACTTTGCTACTCGATTTGAGTTAGAACTAGTATATACCTACTATAACAGCACCAGTTTCTTACAAAGTACTTCCCTAGAAAAATTTTACTGGTAAAAATGATTTTTTACAGCCACAGAGAAAATTAAATTAAAAAACCGGCCAAGTGCGAGTCGGACTCACGGTCACGCACGAAGGTTTCCGTACCATTACGCAAAAAACGGCAAAAAAATCAAGTTTGTTGTATGGGAGCCTTACTTAAATATTTATTTTATTCTGTTTTTAGTATTTGTTGTTATAGCGGACAAAGAAAACCATCATCTGTGAAAATTTCAACTGTCTAGCTATCACGGTTCATGAGATACAGCCTGGTGACAGACGGACAGACGGACGGACGGACGGACAGCGGAGTCTTAGTAATAGGGTCCCGTTTTTACCCTTTGAGTACTGAACCCAAAAAATACCTAAAACTTATTTATGCATTTTGAACGCACATTATTTATACAACGTAATTGTAATAAATCTGAATTTATTTACCAAACATCGTTCATTATTAGATCACTATATGTATATTCTGTCTAAAAAACTAATAATGGTCTATGTTTGGTAAACATGTCTAGTGGTAAAAGATACTTGGAAAATAAAACGTAACATAGAGGGCGCTCCGACTAATCTTTTGCCCTTGCCCAAAACGATAAATTGCTCCTGCACTCTTTTCGCTGATGATATATCATTAGTAATTTCATGCAAAAATACTATTACTTTAAGAAATCACTTAGATGAATCAATATCTAGTATTGAGAATTGGCTTAGCGAGCATAACCTAAGAATAAATTTCTCCAAAACTAAACTTTTAGAGTTCAGACCTTACCAAAAACGCAGTTTGAACGTAGACTATAGCTTCAAAGATACAAAACTTGAATGTGTAGATTCTGCCGCGCTTTTGGGTATTTATATTGATGCTACAATAAACTGGCAAGAACATGTCCATCAAATATCCCTTAAATTAAGACGATTTATATATGCCTTGCATGAAATTAAGAAATGCACCGATATAAAAACAGCGACTTGTGCCTATTATGCTTACGCATACGCATGGCTAAAATATGGAATAGTATTATGGGGAAACAGTACAGATACTATACAACTGTTTATACTCCAGAAACGTTGCCTAAGGATATTAGTTAATGTGGATCAAATGACAGGCTGCAAACACTACTTTATAGCACAAAATTTTTTGACTCTACCATCAATATACATCTTGGAAGCTTCTATGTTCGTGAAAAACAACCTGTCATTATTTCCACAATACTCACACGCATCTTCATTACGACCTAGAAAAAAACTAGCTCTACCTGAGACTAAATTGAAGATGGTTAGCACTGGTCCTTCTGCCATGGCAATAAAAATATTTAACAAAATCCCAAATAAGATCCAAGAACTGAGTAACATAGGTGCATTTAAAACCCAACTCAAAGCATATTTAATTGAAAAAGCTTTTTACTCTGTACTAGAATTCTTAAATGAAGATGTAACTATATGAAATATAATGTAATGTTATTAACTATGAAATATAATATGATAAAATATTTAATATGTAATTAATCGTGATGTAAAATGTAAAAATATGTAATCTTCAATCGTAAGGTAAATTTAACAATATTTAATCTCCAATCGCAATGTAAAATTCCATTTTAATGTAAATTTAATAATATTTGATCTCTTATCTAATGTGAAATTCAATAACATGTAATATAATCTTTAATTGGAATGTCAAATTTAATATATTATGTATTGTAACCTATAATCGTGATCCTTAGCTACTTATTACTAATTACTTAGTTAGTAAGTTACGTAGATAAGAATGTAGTTAATTAGTGAGTATTAAGTTGCAGTGCCCTACAGGGTTCATAGCTGATCAAAATTATTATGTAACATCTTATTATGTACCTATGAAGGCAATAAATGACTGAATACTGAATACTTTTTAGCGAAATAACGAATATATGCAGTAATCCCATAGTTACATTTAAATACCCCGGTTGACCTTAAACAATAATTGAATCACTCACTACTATAACCGAAAGACAGCAACCTTTTCTTGCACCTACTTCATACAATGTATGGACAATATACCTAAGTATTTTAAGTAGGTACCCTTAGACATTATACGTCCACCGGGTACTTAACATACTATAACAAATAGTGTACAAACACTCAAAATCACTGAAAACCGGTGACTTTCAATACCAATTTCTATACAGAGTAACCCATTTCCATTGCTCTTCTTTGTAGTATAATATCAACGCAAGGGTAAACGACCGCTAAACAAACGAATTTAAATAAAGCCGTGCACACACGAGGTGCTAATTTATCGGCTCTCGAGTGGCCTCAGCGATGCCAATGCCAAGGCTGTCAAATGTCAGGAAGTGACGAATGGTGACGAATGTTTAAAGATTCTCTTGAGTCCGGTTCCGATTTAGGCCACAGGGCTTGGTAAATCACCTTAGTGATGTCAGTTGAGTCAATTCACAATTTTCAGCAGCAGCAGAACTTTCTAAAAATCTGATGTTCAAAATTAACTTAACACAAACTTATTGTAGCATGTGCAGGAGACCAACTCGAACGTACATTTTTATATCTAAATGATGTCATTCTGTTACCATTTGCGTTTCGTATTACGTGGAACCTCGCTAACTCGAACCCCGATAAGAAGAAATCCTCGATAACACGAAATAAAATGCTATTCCATTCCCTTCAGAGCCCAAAGCCTCTTTAACTCGAAATATTCAACCTCATTAAGACGAAGTACCTAAGCAGCGATTCCCTTCACGACTATTCCAGTACATTTTTACCTCTATAATTCGAAAAATTAAATTTGACCTCTACAACTCGAAAAAATAGTCGTATTATTTTACCAAGCTATTTACTAACAAACCTCTGTAACTTGAAACAGACAATAAAGACTGCACTTTCTGCGTTTCTATAATTACCTCTCAAACACGATTTTTTCAAGCGTTTTACCTCTGGAGCTCGAAACCTCTTTAAGACAAATAAAAACCTATAAGAACCTCCCTAAGTCGATGCCCTCGATAAGACGAAATCTCATTTACACGAAGTTTTTGGCGTTTCCCTTGAGATTCGTGCTATCGAGGTTCAAATTTATAAGAAAAAAGTACAATGATAAAAGCTACGAAATGGCCTCATCTCAAGCACCTTGCAAGTTTGTGTTGGCCTCCAGACCATTTCAAACACCTGGGTTGGTCAGCTATTTCTGCTGCTGGCTGATATACCTGTTTTTCATGATGATTTTTATTTTGCACCTTATTCGATTGGTAACGTATCTACAGCTTGTTCAGACGCCATCAGATGTATCGGAGGGGATCCCATTGTTTGACTTAATTATTGAAAGTCATAATGTAATGATTGTCAGATTATCATTAGTCATAATTCTATCACCGCAAACTTTCAGGATTTTCCTAAGGTTATCCTGTAGATAGGTTAGGTTAGGTTTGTTTTATGGCAATACTGAAAAGTTACGCGTTTGTGAGAAAAACCAAATTATGACTAACGAAAATGCGGACAAACAATACATTATGACTTAAAACTTTATGGGAAACAATAGAGATCCGTATCGGAGCGGCCGCGGTGCGCGAATATATCTAAACACGCACTCTAACGCCTTGACAATAGAGGCGTATTCAGATATTTGGCTGCCCCGATATATCTAATAGCGACTGTACGTTTCAAAAACGTAAACCGAAATTACGACATTTTGGTACAGAACACACATTATGGTGAATCGTTTAAGTTTCTCTCAACCGACCTCCAAAGTTAACCAGAGCAAAAAGGCAAACGCACAGTCACGTCGAAATAAGTTTTTGTAAGATAAACATTAATTATCGCCACAATGGCGGGAGTACTAGTACAGTCCGCCAACAAAAGCATACGTGATTGTTGCCCAAAGTGATTTGCATAAAAAGTTAATTGTGAATACTGACAACAAGTTTTTTTGTATGGGTTTCATCATCAGTTGTATTTAGATCGATGTTGTTGTTTTGGTTCGGTGAACGGAAATGATAAACACCTACTCTTATTTTAAAGCACATGCATATTCATTTGTATTAAATGCCATCTAAGCTGACAAAGAGACGAAGGTAATAAAATATAAACAACAGAAGATACGAGAGCGAAATGCTCCTATGAAATAGGTATAATATCTATATATCTAACTTCATCTATTACAAAAACCAATATTATGGGACCTATTTATTATGTCCCACATTTGGAATATTTAGCTCCTTTTTCATAAAGTGATTCAAATCACGAATATTGTTTCAAAATAAGGGCGAGTTTACTCCGCTGACTCCGTGATAATGCCTTGCAAAATTTACTGTCATATCCGTTAGTCAACAATATAAACACACACATTTTAGTGATACAAACAAAGGTATTTGTAGACCACAGGTGTCAGAACACTACTCACAGGAGCGATTAGTAGTGATCGCAGTCCTATCGAACAGATCATAAATCATTCGTATTCCATTGTTTCGCACGAGATCATACATCAAACAAACATACACAATAATAGATACCTCTCACACCGTATCTCAGCGGAACTTCCCACGAGTTTTGTTTCGATACAAAAACGACAAACACGTTTAAATTTTCTAGCATTCATATATCTTTTCCATGTAGCAACCCTGTCAAGCCAAATATGGCTTGGCAGCAGGTGTAGTTTCATATAAAAGGTATTTTTTCAGTATTTTCATATGAGCCGAACTTGCAAAGATTGATTTTGAATTGAAGTCAGCCTCGTTGTTATAGTTCCCCGTTAAGCCAAAAAGGTCTTAAGCTAATAAAATATTATTGGAATATAGGGTTTAGAATGGCATAGCAGTATTCTACAATATTTAGCCAACATAAACAAAGTCGAACCATGGACAATTGGACATCTTACGATTCTTACGAGCTATTGTGTGACGTTAGATGAGAAAATTTAAACATTACATAGTGCATATTTACTTATGTGTCATTTACGTGTATTATGGTGACAACTGTACACATTTAAGTAACAGAAATTACAGAATAAGAAATAACATATCATCTCTTGTTAATTTTAATGTAAATAATATAAATTTAGAAGTAATTTTCAATTGAAGTGTCAGAGCATTGAATATTATGTGTTTTCTATACGTAGTAAACTTGTCACTACCTAATTAAAAAGCCAATATATACCTAATACCAATTCGCATTGTGTTTACTACAAGTATTATCATTCATCCATGTACCTATATATTTTCAATAGAACTGGACAATAATTAAACTAAAGCCAATTAATCGGTTATCAACCTAGAATCGCAACGGAATGGCCTTCAGCTCCCGGCCTCGAGTTATGTAAACCACTAGAATTAGGTAACAAAATCTCAAACGCTAATGTCCCACGTTGTTAAGTGGGGGCTAACGCAAAATTGTATAAGTAGTTTTAATAATGAACCATTACACGGTATGATCGAGGGCAAATTCCATAAAAAAAATCACACGGAAACCAGATTATATTTGCAAGGACAGACTCCAAACAAAACCTTAAAAAGTTGGCTCGATATAAAATAATCAGGAATATAATAATATAATCGAACCTAAACTATCGTGAGACATATTTCAAAATATTTAGATCAGTACGGTTTCACTCACTATTATTTTTAGTCGCTTTTGGTGACATGTTTCGGATTCTTTGGGAATTCTTCGTCAGGCACGAGTGTCCGCGGCGGTTGTACGTCGTGCAATATTTATAATAATAATATAAGAATATTTCAGTCTATATACGTCCCACTGCTGGGCAAAGGCCTCCTCTCATGCACGAGAGGGATTGGGCTACAGTCTTTATCTCGTAGTCTATATCTCATAGTCTCACCTTCGAATTTCAAAACACGAAAACATGTCTAATTTTCGTTTATTTTCAGTTGTACTAGGGAATGCAAACCGGTTTTTATTTGTATGAAATTTCGGTTAATGACCGGTTTTCCCATACTATTAAAAACCGGTTTGCATTTCCTATTAGTCATTAGTGTCATTACCCTGCATAGGTACCATAGCAGTATAATTTTAGTATAATATAGCTAGTGATATAGAGGGATATGATGACGAGCAAAACAAACAGAAGTATATTTTCAGAGTAATTGAAATAAAATGTAAAAAACCTGCGCGTTGGCCATATCTTCCATGACAAGTTTCACGTAGCTCGACGAGCGCGCCATATGTTTTGTTTCTTTCAAATTTCCTGGCTGTACGCCTCCTCTTAAGATTTTGATGTTGTTAGTAACAAACATCTAGAACGCTAATGAACGAGTGAACACCGACTAACTGGCTATTAATACGATGCAAGCCATCCATCAACGTGAAATGCGACGTGGGACAAATTAACGTGGACAGGTAAAACTGTACGAGAAAATAAGAATAATGCTGAATTTTTGGTAGGTACCAAGAAAACAAGCTGAAAAACATCAATTTAAACATACTTATTAAAAAAAGTTCTTAAACTATATGTCATCGATTCATTTTTAAATGAAAAGTCAAGTGTAATTATTAGTGCTTTGATACTTTTGCAGTGTTCCACGTTCGTAATAATTACCGTGCGCGTTGGAGGGTCTGCCATCTTGTGGCCTTAATCGAAAACTTAAGCTTGACATTTACATTTTGCGCCAATAATCAAGTAGTCTGTACAGTTCATAGAACAAAGATTGAGCGCAAAATAATATTTTCACCTCAGCAGCTCGAACAAGCCTACATTCGTCACCCCCTGGAGTGAGGAAAGTGCGACTTTCCTCACTCCAGGGAGTGAAGAAAGTGCGACTTTCCTCACTCCAGGGAGTGAAACAAAGTAGCTTTTTAATTTAGTGAAGGCCATGAACTGCCACTTCATACTTTAATTACAAGTTTTTATTTTTCTGAATTAATCTGTGTAATTCGAAATACATTTTAACCTTTAATATGTTCTCACTACTGAGGTGAAGAATTATGTGTGCAACACGAGAGCAAAGTTATTTTACATCTCGTGTTTTTGAGTCTCTCGCTACGCTCAAGATTTTAACTTAGAATCACTCGCTTTGCTCGTGATTCAATTATAGAATCTTTCGCTTTCTCGGGACTCAAAATAAACACTCGCAAGAAAAACCAACTTTCCTCTCTTGTTGCACAAATAACTATTGTAACACCTGGCACTCTCTAAGTACAAGATAAAAAAAAAAAACAATACAATAATCTATTTCACTACCTACTAAAAAGCAAGTCATCAATCATGCGTGAAACGGAACGTTGCATTAGGTATTCTAGTTAAAAACAAATCAGGCCGAACCCGAAGGGCTGACATCACAAGGTCAGCGCTAAGAGCTGCTTCACACGAATTGTGCGATGCGATAACGTTCTGCTCACGATTGAATATCTACATCGACGGTGATGAATCGTTCACAATGTTTGCATTAATCTGGTGTACACAAATCAGGTCGAAACGTTTAATGGCTGATACAAGGTCAGCTGTTAAAGTGTATTACACGATTGTTTAACGAAAACGTTTGTAAAATAATGTAAAGCATGTGTACCTACATAAATAGGTAATGAAGAATCGTTAATTTTATGAATGGTTGTTTCATTATTTATGTAGTAGTATTAACTCTTTTCTTCTCCATGCCTCTTCCCATTTATTTTGGGTCGGCCCTCTGAATTATGTTTGTTCAGCGGTGAGGTGGAATGGCTGGTTCAGTAAGGCGAGGAAGGAAAGCCCGTCTTGATGGTCACAATTTATTATATTTTAAGCACACACAATGTAAGCACCTGTAAGGTGAATGTGAAGGATAGATTCTAATTGTTATCCGTTTACATGGAAACAGAAAAAGTAAAATAACAGAGTGTAAAAAGGAGTTAATACATTATATAACAAGTATGTTCTGTTGGACTTGCCAACAATGTTTTCGCCATTTGGCTCTGTCAAAGTAGGTTGCTGGTATTTTTAGCGATTTTCTTTAGGTTTCTCCACCAGGTGGCTTTTGGACGTCCTGGTGGTTGTTTGCCTATGCCAATTTCTAGAGCAATTTAGTTAGTTATAACTAGGGTAACATTTTATTTTAGTTACGATTCAATGTGTAACTTAGGACAGGTATTTTTGTAAATTGTCAAAAAATGCAAATTAGTTTCGGGTAGATATTTTTTGGCATACCTAATAGGTAATTAAATATAATCAATAATGTATTTAATATATTTAATTTAGATTGCATTGTATTGTAATATACAAGTAGACGTAATCAGCAAAGTCTGCTTTTGTTTCACTTTCAATATGTTGCCTTATTTTTCCACAATTTTACATGACAATAATAAATAACATTTAGAAAATATTGTTTAAGTGACCCTACCCTGACCCTATTCAAATATTATTTGTGTAACATACATGGATACTTAGTAGGTTAATAATATTTTATTAATGTTGTCTTCGGTTACCGCGATAGTTACTCATGAAATGAAACTATGAAAACGGATTATATCGCGTATATTGAATTTATAATACATCCCGACGTTTCGAACTCTTTACAGCGTTCGTGGTCAACGGTGGTGGGTGTCACCCGTTGACCACGAACGCTGTAAAGAGTTCGAAACGTCGGGATGTATTATAAATTCAATATACGCGATATAATCCGTTTTCATAGTTTCATTTCATGAATATTTTATTACTTATCATAATCGCAGCGGTTTGGACGAAAGTGTGTGAGGGCATTATCATCGTGCGAGAGGCGCGACCTTGTTTCTCTACGCATGCGTCAGTCATCAACTCATCAACTCCTCACGATGCGTAAGAGACGTTTTAGTGTTTGCTTATGATGCAACAAGCTAGTAAAGTGGGTGTATTATGTTTCAATACGGTAATATGAGTAGTATAAAATTGTAAAAAACTCCAGATCTTTCCAAATCCTTTAGAATTAATGCTGTGTTTGAACATCCTATTTCGAACGTACATACGTTACGCTAACGTAGACATACGGCGATACGTAAATTTTCGTATCGGCGAAACAAAAAATTAAATTTTATTAATGAACGTTTTTCATTACTGTTAGGTTATCTTTCTATTAGGTCACACTTATATTCAGAATTAGATGATTGCGTTTGCGTTACTGCGTTACAGTAGATACCCAATACGTTTTATATGTTTTAATAATTTAGAATTTCACTGCCAATTAACAACAACGGAAACTAGCCCCTTAAAGTAAGGTTGCAGTAAGAAAATACTTTGTGCCTACCTAGCTGGGTACCTTTCAAATTTGCATCAAGTATAAAGGCATGTTGTCAGTCATAAAATGTTGCGGTAAGATACATAAGAGGAACAATCACCGCAACAATTCTTATTACAACAACAACTGTTGCAACAATTGCAATCATTTCTGGAGCATTCCATCACGCGCCGCCCCGAGCAGCGCTCGACAGCCGAACGATACAAACAAAAACCCAAAATCTACTCCTCTCTTACACTCGTATCAGTCAATCATGCTGAAACAAATGCAACCATATCTAATGAACAATAAAGTTCATATTTAAAATTAATGCAAGGATATACGAGTTTATGAAAGTAAATAGGCGAAAATGCTCACTAAATTACACCAAGACATATAAATTGTGGAACGGAATGTTAAACGTTACAGTTATGAGTTCCAGGATTTGAACAGATTTTTTCAGTTCAGAGTATTGTAAACGTTCGTTTTCCGCTGAATTTCTATCTATAGGGCCTATTGGATCCACACTAGCCAACGGGCCCGACGTCGGGCCCGAACAAGTCGTTTTCCGTTTCACCAAATATCAGCACATCGTTAACAATATTTGAAATATAAAAAAATAGTTCAAATGCAAAAATATCAAACATTGGACATTTTTGGCAACTAGACAAAGTATTTTTACATGTCAAATATTGTTAAAGATGCTCTGGCATTTCATGAAACGGAAAACGACTCTTGCTCAGCGACGTCAGGCCCGACATCGGGCCCGTTAGCATCAACTGTGAATTGAATTTGCCCTTATAACTCAAATTAGTTTCCTTGTCACTTTGCATTTGATGTTTACCCAAATATCCCGAATACAATTGTTCAAATGAATAAGAAATTACTTTAACCATATTTTAGTCTTAAGCTTCGTTCAAAAACGAACTAACTTGAAAGTTAATCAACGGAGTTTGATTGTTTTTGTTTTAATTTACTTGACTAAATACTATTATGAAATCGTATTCTGAGAAGTCCTTTCATGTCCGTCATATCAAACGTTTGTTTATTAATTACACCAAGAAGATGTTTCAAGTTCTTTACGTCAATCATGATGACAGTAATGGAGACTTAGACGCAGCAGTCTTATATAAAACATCGTGGCGTAATATTTGTTTGGAAGTACCATCGATAATAGTTTACCATTACGTCAGCTTTTGTGTTTTAAATCATTGTGTTTTTATCATGTTTGGCGATGGAATACCTACTTTAATGAGGCTCTGACGGACAGCACTATTGTAGTAAAATTACATATTCACACTAGCGCACACTTATTAAATGTCGAGGTAAATTGAGGTTAAATTATTACGCCGTCTGCTTGCTTGGTAAATCGTAAATGATACATACAAGCGTAATACATACAATAATATGATCATATCTTTAGTATAGGTACATTAGGTACTGTCTTGTACTACTCGTACCTATTGTGTGAAACATTGCCAAAATTGATAACAGTGATAACATCATCATTTCCACCCGAGTTCCACCCTCATATCGTAACGCTCAAAACTGTCCCAAACTGGAGCATAAGCCTCTATCATCAAAATGAAACTTTTAAAATAAGGTCGCTCTGCCACACATTGTGTAGGAGTACTCGAGAATTTTTGGCGCGAAACTCGCTTTACCTTTTTTTTCTGCAATGCGGCCGTGTGGGTTCAACGTCTTTTTAAATTAAGTCATCAGTATTTTTATGGTCGCGTTCGCAATAGGTTCCTTATATTTTTATCTGTGGTAATTTATTGCGACCCCAGGATGTAGGACCACGATTACTGATTAGTGTACAAAGAATAATTGTTTGTACTTCAGATAAGAAAAAATGTTACTGCAAGCATCGAACTATAAAATAATAAATAATCACTGCTGTTTTTTGCCATTCCATTTATTTAGGTTTAGTCTTAAACTGAGATGACTAGAGATATATTTTGTATGTATGTAACACCACCTTTAATTATCGCGATAAAGGGGTTTGCCCTTTTGATTGCTACATGTCAATGCATAATCAGTAAAGTACTCGAAAATCTCTCTTTGCGAGGGATTAAAAAATAAAGCACTAAGGTTTTGGGTAAAAAGTTTTTGTTAATAAAGCAAGCGCTTATAGAACGAGCGTCAGCAAAGGACTGTTTCAGCTTGGACAAAAATGCTTTCGTATGTCCGGATGTTTTCCTCTACAGGTCGCAATGCTCAACTCAACCGATTCTCGTGAAATTTTGTGAGCAGGTTGGATGATTAAATGAGTAATGATTTTTTGTGAATAAATTTTTGATTATTTTTAAAAATGGCGGAGCATTTATTCAGTTCCAAATTATACTCGCGAGGTCTATAGCTAACAGAGCTAGTTTATAATGTTTATATTGTTTTATTTTGATTTTTATTCCTCGATCGGTCGACCCAGTTGTCGCTAAATCGTAAATATATATCGCCAGACTAGCGAGGCTTAGATAAATTTAGAGTTTAAAAATAGTATACGAAAAGTATATAAATCTCGGTGCGTTTAACTTACACTAACGGTTGTGAAGGGCCTTGAAATTGGTCTCCTGTTTATATCATAATTTTTAAACTTAAATACGGCTACTAGTTTATTTATGCACCCGATACGCCCTGTTTAAGCGCCCTAGAGCTTATAAACAGGCCTGAACAAGAGCAAATGTTAACACCCAGGTAATTACGATTAAATATCACGACTAAATGGTGCACGATCGTTTCCTTCACGATTGTCCAAATGTCACGGCGTGTGTGGCATTACGCCAATTTGATTATTGACCTTTGCGTTGCCTTAAATATGCTCCAGATTTTTTTATACAAAGTCATTCATATAGCCCCAGTGTTTCGGGGGCAAGAACGTTCCAGTGTTAGAAGTGTTATGTGGACACAAATATTTGGGGCATTTTCTATGAAAAGTTCAGTGGCCAACCCCATTTTATCGACATCGATTTATATTAAGTTTCAGTTATCCTCGCACTTTTTTAAAGTCAAACCAAATTGCCCCCGTCAAACTGCCGGGCATGGTCATTGACCACTAAGTATATTGTATTTCATACAGTTACGAGAGATTGACCACTTTGTTGCATCTCATATTTCGAACTACAAGAACGCTTTCACACTGGAGCACTATTCAAACTTTAATAATAGATATCATTTTGACATTGTCAGTAACATATCACGCCATAACCAATAGGTACTTAAGTACGAGCGGGATTCATTGTGAGTGTTGTCAAAATGAGATTAATAAAATTGGTCAAATTCACATGCCGCGTCATCAAAAAGTGGGTGAAGCTAAAGAAGTAAATAATCCGAAAATAAATTCATGATATTTCATCATCATCTTCCTCGCATTATCCCGGCATTTTGCCACGGCTCATGGGAGGCTGGGGTCCCCTTGACAACTAATCCTAAGAATTGACGTAGTTTTTACGAAAGCGACTGCCATCTGACCTTCCAACCCAGAGGGGGGACTAGGCCTTGTTAGGATTAGTCCGGTTCCCTCACGATGTTTTCCTTCACCGAAAAGTGACTGGTAAATATCAAATGATATTTCGTACATAAGTTCCGAAAAACTCATTGGTACGAGCCGGGGTTTGAACCCGCGACCTCCTGATTGAAAGTCGCACGCTCTTACCGCTAGGCCACCAGCGCTTCATTCATGATATTTATACACTTTAATAACAAAGTGGTGTAAAATCCATAAGAAAAGTAATTATTTTTATTTTTCTGTTTGTACAATGTTTAAGTATGACTTATACGATACGATTCAATAAATAAAAAAATATTATTTAAAAAATAAGGAATTTATGTAGGCATCTAAAATTATCTACCTAGGAGCACAATACTAATAAACAAAAAAAGATTGCCACGACTAGTTATTATTGTTTTACCTGTCAAATTATGAGTGTCAAAATGTCATGTTGTCTGTATGTTGAGTTGAGATTCATTATGAGAGTATAAAATTAGATTTCAAAATATAGGTCACTGCATCGCAAAAATAAATTAAAAGTAGGGTAGCAATATTTTGGGTTAGCTTACTATTTTGGGATCTCTAAACGAACATAACAACGCATTCATGTATTCTGTGGCCCTAGTGAAAAAGGGTAGAGTTAGACCAAAAAAAGTCTGCAACGATTTTGATAGAATTATGACGTATAAATAACACTCTTACTGCGTATGCTATCAAAATCGTTGCACTTTTCTTGGTTTAACTCTACAAGTCTCGCGCAGCTTAGGTGTAGCTTAGTCGAACCGACTAAAAATTTCAAAATATAAACACTTGGTATTTTATTCTACTAGTCGATACAGTTAATGTAAATGATAACATTTCTCCAACAAACATTAGGTCTTACAATCGTCTTTCGTTCAAATTATCCATAAAATCGAATATATTTAGTACTCATGAATATTTTTAGACAACCGAAATTAAAGAAAAAAATAAAAATCTTTGAATGCAGTTTTTCTTTTTAGAAATAAAAGAATGTTTCCTTTTGGTAAAATGAGCTAGCTTAAGGTTTTAAGGCACTTTTCCTCCAGGGCCCATTATTTTTTTCCAACCTGTATACCTATAGCACAACCGAGGTTTGAACCCACGTTTTTTTACCACTACACACATATGAAAGGTTAAGAAGCAAGCGAATATTTCGCGAATAACCTCATTTTGTAAATTAATGTTAAGGTACCGCAACCGGGGTGAATAGGGACAAAAGTTAAACGCGATTTACCTACCATTTTGATAATAGCTACCCATACAAGTTGTATCATACAAAATCTACTATCATTTTCAATCGAATGATATAATTTGTGTGGGTCTTTTCTAAGTAATTGTCACTGAAATCACATTTTAAACGTTGTCCCTATTCACCCCAGCCATCCCTATTCACCCCGGTTGACGTTACCTATTTTTTTAGTAAATTGGTTCATTCGATGTTAGCACTTTTGACTGAACGGCAGATCATACTCGTACCGTACTATGTCCAATGTTGCAGATATGAATACAAGGAAAACCGAAGAAAAAACCTACAAGAATTTACGATACGCTGCCAACAGACCAAAATAAAGTGACGAAAACACAAGAACCACGAACCGAAATAAAAAAAGGCAAAGGAAAGGTACACCTACAGCAAATATATATTGAATGTTCCAAAAATTTGTCAAGTGATTTATCTTAGATAGACTAGGCGTCTTTACCTGTAATTAATCTTTTTCGAGAGAGGCACACCTGATTATAATCTTCTTATCTTTCATTAAACTTCTTAAGCTGAGATTGCCCCGAGACCTGACTGTGACAAAGTTGCAGTTTAATTAATCCCATCCATGCAACGGTACATACGTGTAAGGCCAATGTACGTTCAACATGCTTTCATTTACATAGTAGCAATTAAAGAGGTAAATAAGATTACTCATATCCTGTGTCATTTAGTTTAAATAGGGCCAAGATCGACGCGTTCATAAACAAATAATTTATTGTGCTTAAGTTAAAATTAATAAAGTGCATTCAAAGTAATAAAAGCCACGCCGTGTGGAGGTTCTGTCGAGAAATATGATTACTGGCGTCATTAATAGACCGCGAGAGCCAGGCGCAAATTTCGTCAGTCATCGCCTCCCGGGCGAAAACTCGTATAGCGGTTAACAGCTATATATGCCATTCGTCAACCCACCAACGGAGCGGCAGCTGACGTTCACTAGGGTTCATCATACATAGCCGTTAACCACTATACGAGTTTTCGCCCGGGAGGCGATTGGTCATGGAAATCTGTTCCTGATGGCCCGCGGTTATATTGTATATATGCGACATGCGTAAGTCGTCGGTAAACGATAATCGCGATAGTTAAATATTATATGCAATACAAAGAAAATCTAGCTAACCTGACCAAGTGACCACACAAGCTAAACATTACCTATACATATGTAATTTACGTCGATTTGTCCATTTTTCTACCGTTCAGCTAAAATAAGTCGATATTTCTCCCCGACATGTTGACCTAAAATCTATTGTTGGTCCACCTTAACAAATCATGCAGTTATAGCGGTTTGTTTAAACTTCCCGCGAGTTAAAACACTCACAAGAGAGTCCCACTACGGCTGATTTGTAGCCGTTTTGTGACGTCAATTGGCAGGAACACAACCAGGTCCTAAATCAGCAACGCTCGTGTAAGACTAAGAACACCCAAAATTTATGGGTAATAAAAATGTATTGGATGAAAACCGGGATTAAACGGTTGGAGCAAAAATGGAAGTTTAGGCGCGTTCAATTATCAATTTTCCCATTCTTCAAGTTGAATAACCAACTTAAAATGGCATTCAAAAGAGTAAATTCTGCGGTAATTGCTATTAAGAGTACCTATATATGACACGGGTGCGGCTAATCGATATGCCTGCAATGGATTTTTATGCAATAATGCTGTCGCGCATTGATTTTGGGATAAAATTTGACGTAGGAATTTTGATTGCCTCTAAGTCAATAAAAATATGATAAATAAAACAATAGTTGTATGACTTGTACGGCAAGCATCGTACACGAGGAGGCACGCGTATCTACCGAAGTGTTTAAATCTCAATTCACACGACCCACAGAACAAACACCAATCTGCACATTACCATACCACGCTCACCGACAATAGGGTAGTGTATCGGCACGTTAATTGCCCACTCAATGCATCGACTCTGCATCACCTTCCCAAGGCAAAGTGCAGTAACTACCATTAATCTCTAGAATACGATACTGCGTTTTGCTTGTTCTGCCGCTCAACCCGACCTTGCTGCTTAGATCACGATTCTGCACACCTGCAGTCTGCAGTTAGAGATGGCTGTCGAATTGGTTATTCGGTTATTTTAGTTTATGTTTATTTTGTGTTGAAAAATAATCGATCACGTAAAAGAAAACGGTTAATAGATATAACATTTAAAACTTTCGCGGTTTAAACACATATTAAATCACATTTAGAAACGGGTCTATCGCGAATTTATTTTGTTACCTTTATTTACCGCCGTTTCGACACAGGTTTCACTGGTCGTGGTCGCTGTTAGCCGCGACCACGACCAGTGAAACCTGTGTCGAAACGGCGGTAAATAAAGGTAACAAAATAAATTCGCGATAGACCCGTTTCTAAATGTGGGTTAATAGATAGTCAATAAATTAAACAAAAATCATAAATCGTTGAAACGATTATTTTCTTATATTTAAACTCTAATTGATTATTTTCTTGAGAAAAAATATTACTAAACGATTCATCGCTTGAGTTCAAATCAAACCAAATGAAATAATTATTTATAAACCATATGGTGGGCCACAAATTTCATTTTTATTAAACAACACCAATATTTCCCAAGCAAATGATATTAAGGTCTAATCATCACCATCATCACTTAAGAGCTTTGCTCTTGTCGGTGGAATAATTGCCAGTCCTTTCTTTCCTGAGCCAGTCTTTTGATTTGCTCGTACGATGCATTCTCTTTTACTTGGCTCAGGTATGTGATTCTAGGCCTATTAAGGTCTACTCAGCAGTTAATCAAATAAGCTAAAAATCGATTACCTTTTAGATCAATCGCTTAATTAAAAGTAAAGTTCCATCCCTATCTGCAGCACTATAGAAACTTCACTGCCGATGCCGTAACCACTTAAGATAATTTTCTCACAAGCCCTTTTAAACATTTTATGGTAAATTGCACTAAATTTCTGATAATAAGTATACGCTTAAGAACCGAGCATAGAACAATAACCTTGATACTTAATGATTAGATAAGATATAGAAAATTACATTATTTGTCAAACCTTGCGGTTAGTGAAAGGGTGGTTGTGTAACTGAAATAATAGTATCGTTATCAGATTTTGCAAGACACTTGGTAGCACCACATAAGACAACTAGTTAAATCAGTTAAATGACCTTAAATATTCTAACTAGGTGCTATACAAATATTGGTAGTATTGGCATTGTGTGTCTCTTGTGTCAGTATAACTAGTTAGAGTTCCGTACCCAAAGGGTAAAAACGGGACCCTATTACTAAGACTCCGCTGTCTGTCTGTCTGTCGGTCTGTCTGTCTGTCTGTCCGTCTGTTACCAGGCTGTATCTCATGAACCGTGATATCTAGCCAGAGAGTTGAAATTTTCACAGATGATGTATTTCTGTTGCCGCTATAACAACAAATACTAAAAACAGAATAAAATAAATATTTAAGTGGGGCTCCCATACAACAAACGTCATTTTTTGCCATTTTTTGCGTAATGGTACGGAACCCTTCGTGCGCGAGTCCGACTGGCACTTAGCCGGTTTTTTTTATCTACGTTAGCTAATTTAAAGTAGGTACCTATCTAGTGCAAAGGGTAAAATGAAATCTATAATTAATGACAAATAAATACCTATAAATATCTGTGATTTATTCATGGAAGTATTTTGTGGCCTGACAGGAATTGTATAATCTCTAATGATGTTTTTTCTATCCTCTACATTTAAAAAAATGTTTGAACACTTACTACGTAATTGCAATGGGGTTGGCCGGTCAAAATATTTAGCAGATGGCGCCAGCATAGCTTGCCCTGTCAATCCCTGGAATTGTGTCAAATTTTTGTTTTTTTAATGCCCTGGATGCCAGCCCTTTAAACCAAATCTCATAGAAAAAGGGGAAAGCTATGATGGCGCCATCTCTGAAAACCTTTGACAGTTGCCAACCCCATTCTGCCGCACTTATTATGTAGGTATAGTTTGTCAAAGGACTGTCTCATTTCAAATATAGACAGAGAGAATCATACTATCTTTATCTTACACTAGTACTAGTAATAGCACCCAAAAGAAAAGAATGATATAGTTTTTTTTATTCTTATTTACTGACAATTTGGTTTGACCAGTATACCTGGATAGTGTTATAATAAAACGTTTTATCTATAAGTATTTACCGAATCACATATCAAACGCCAATCATTCTCAAAATGCCTAACATACTCGTTAATAAAAATAATAACAATACAATCGTCAATCATTCACAACGAACTTACTACCTTTTTCATCTAAACTGTTATCGTACATCGTCATTTACGCATGATCTCATATCGGTCATAAATATCTGGGCTATTTTCAACCTTATTACCAAGATATACGTTAAATAAAGTGTACTTACATGTTATTAGACACGACTGTGCCAAACTTGACATTGACCCCCGGGTCAGATCTGCGATTGCATTGTGCGTTAAGTTGTATTGGTTGCGAAATTCGTACCAGTGTTAATGGTAAATGTCAATCGGATCTAATGTACCTAGTAACAACATCACAAGTCACAACATTAAATACCTTACGCAGTTGTAATAAGGTTTGCAGATGGTCAATAAATAGAGTTGGTATTTGAGGCGACGGGCCGTAAGGCCGGTAGTGATATGAAGGCAAAGATATAGTATAGGGATATACGTGCTTAATCAGTATAAAGGACGGGTACAGTTGGCATCAAATATATATACATGCACTTAGTTGGCTTCCTTTTGTCATATTGAAGGCAACTATCATAGGGGATTTTCGCGCGAAAAACGCAATACCTAGGTAAAAAAAAAACTTTTAGGTCTACAAGACCTACGAATTGAATTATATGTCCCTAACTTTAATAAATGATGGCAGAGGACATCCGACTGCCAAACAGACCACTTAAATTTGTAGGTCTTGTATGTATTACAATTTTATTTAAAAAAAAAATCTTTTTGCGCAACAAATATTTATTGACTGGATTCGAAGTTCATTGTAGGTAGTTATAAAATGTATATTGCATAACAAATACGCCAATTAAGGATCGAGCCTGACGTGCATAAAACTCAAAACAGGCGTACAATTTAAAAAGTAATTACGTAAAATGTTTACCCTTCATAATTAAGAGCCAGCGGGGTCAAAGCACCCGTCAGAGAGTTTAGTTAAAATGGCGGACGAAAAAAAAACACAAATTATTACTTAAACGTTAATTCATCACGGAACTACGCCCCACGCTCAGAGCCCGGTCGTGACCCAAACAGTTCCTGTTAGACGAAATAAATAGATATTCAGCGAGAATTTCTATGCACAAAAATACTTTAGATAGGTACTTTATGTGCGCACACCCACCTAATTGGATAGTTGGATCAAACTGTGGCTCGTGATAATAAATCTTGAACGCTCAGCTAGATAGAAGTAGCGGTCATGTGTTTGAAAAAAATTGCGTTTTGAACACCGCGTATATGCTGGCTGATACTTCGCGCCAAAGATATATTTTTTCACACCTTGAGTTGTTTTCTTATGTTTGCTGGTAGAATTGACTTATTGATTGAATGATGTTTTTGAATGATAAATATTTCAAAACATTCATTTTGAATCGATTTGATTTGATTTTGCTTGATATTATACAGTTCATATTTTCCTTGTGTTGGTGTGGTGAAAATTGGCAAAATAACTATTGTTAGGTTAGGGACGGAAGTGAAATCCATTCCTTAGCAATCATTAAAACTGACGAGGATTAAATGGTAAATGTATCGATAACGTGGCTTTCGTTCCCCACGCCTGCATGGAAGTCCGAAATGGGCAGTTACAGTTAACCCTAAGAATCTTAGATGTATGTATGGAGTGCTATATACTCAAACAAGACAAGTGCCAACTATTTAAGTTCTCTTAAAAGTAAGACTTTGTTAGGACGATATAAATTCTTAATTTAAAGTGAATTTATTTTTGACTTTAGTTGTTTTAGTATTGATACTTCATGCATCTAAGGATTAAATTTGCTTAAAGTATATTTAAAACTTACCTGTATAGATCTTGTACAGCGAATCGAGCAATCCTTGCATCATTTTGATCACTTTTCACTTCACCACCACAAACACATGTAATGACTAGTCAGCCATGGCTAGCATGGCCGAGCATTCCACGTTTAATTCTACAATGAGGTTATAATTATTCACACGGTTACAATTAAGCATAGTTAAATGATGACGTTTCATTCGCGCATGTTCGCGGGACAAATACATTCGTTTCACCTGTCTGTGAGACCTGTCCTGTTCCTTCTTGAGGCAAGTTGCAAAAACAATATTTATACCATTCAAATTACTTCATTCATCTGTTATTGACCTGTGGACCCTGTGGAGGTCAACCAACAATATTACTACTTAGGTATATCAAATTAATCAGGACCAACTTTTGTTTTCAACACGTATAAGTATTTTTATTTAAAACTAGCTGTGCCCGCGGCTCCGCCCGCGTGGAATTCGGTCTGTGTCAGTAAGCGGCTAATTCACCCCTAATTTCTCCCCCTCTCCCCTGGAGGCGGAACTTGAAGTAAAGTTGACAGATGGATACGCTAGAGGACTGTAGTCGAGATAAAATATTTTACAATTAGGTACCGCTAAATAAAACTACACTCTAAAATCAACAGTTTTTTCGCCCTTTTTCAAAATTAAATTGGTTTAGCGGTTTAAGCGTGAAGAGGAATTTAAAAAAAGTATTTTTTTCATATTTTTTGGGTTTTTACTTCGAAATGGTATCATTTTGATAACATAAATGAATTCGGCATCCCTGATTTATACGAAAACGATACTAAACTAAACTTGGCCTGGTAGCTTAAATGATATAGATGTCAAGATAAAGTTGAGATCCCCCCCCCCCCTCTACATATTTACATCACAAATCTTGGTGGCTCCACTTCTTAAATCCATCCTTGGGTCCTAAGGACCAATCCTGCCAAAGGAAATCTTGGCTACACGGGCCAGGTGTTCAAAATTATCTGAGCACACTTTACATTCTTAACAATGAAGCTGTATTCAGATCAGTTTGACCACCTCGGCCGCTTAGCTACTTTTCTTCTGCTGACTGTACGAGGTTTTTGACCTTCAGACAGACAGTACAGTGGCCAAATTGAAGTAACGGTAACAAATGCCGGGATCGTTATCATCAATCAGTTTTGCGTAACTATTTGTTAGCAATTACATTCGGAGTTCGGACAGTCGGTCTAAGTAGGTCTGTGCTTACAGTTACAGACAGAAAAAAAATCTAGCCACAATTGGAGCTGAGTTTGAACAAAGCTAATGTCTGACATAAAAAAAATGAATGCGTCCGCAGATCTCTTCACAATAAAGCGTTTTTTTCTTACTAACGTGCATTTGTCAGAAATTGACGTGCCTATATTTTATCTTGTCGTTATCGTCGCGATATGTCTAACCATAATACGCCTGCGGCACTTAAAAGTCTAAAAAGGAAAAGTTACCAAATACCGACATGGAAAATGTAGGTTTATCATAAGCACAATACTAACACAAGGTCATCTGTTAACGTAACGTCGAAAGACGCCCACGCGGCCCGTAAATACGGAACTGACAAAGTCGAAGCCAGCGTGACCGCGTGACCGCGAACCACATTCGACGTGTTGCCTCTTGCCTCTCTGTCGCACTTGTAAAAGTTGTAAATTCGTACGTACCTAAGTGTGACAGGGAGGCAACACGGCGAACGTGGTTCGCGGTAGGCCCTCAGGAATAACTGGTGCGTGTGGGAGATTCCTAAAGGTTTTAGCCGTAGACTATCTCATATAGAGTCCGCATTACACTCATAATGGTAACTTATTTGTAACCTACCGCTTGGAAGTCAATTTTAAAATATATATGTGATTGCAGTAAAAACTGAAATGTGACTAATATTTAATAAATTAATTTTTTCTTAGTACTTTCTTACTATTTTATAGGTCTAAACCGAAAACACTAACCAAATGGAAGCTCATTTGTCGTCAACCAAATATCAATCGCATCAACGCTGCCGGTGCATACCTGTAAAACTGTGACTTGTAACTTTATAAAATGGAATTCAGTTCAATAATAACCTGGATGCAACAGAACTGGGATGAGCAGCTCTCATATTAAATTAGTAGAGGAGCGGGGAATAGGGGAGTAGCACCAAATAATGGAAAAAGTCGTTTTACATACTCAATCTAACAGGTGAGGTCTATGGTTTTATCTTAATCTCACTGCCGATACACAATCTTGTTATTAAGTCTACTTAGTTATAAGCGGTGCATTGACAGAACAAGGTGGTCGATAGATTGAGTATTGCGGGGGCCTAAAACTAAATTTAGATTAAAACGCAATTAGTATAACTATAAAGCTATTTAAAAGCTTTGATAAAACGAGGGTAAAACACTACTGTTTAAAGTAATGTATGCAAAGCACTTTAAAATTAAAACCTCCTTTACCTCTTCAATAAAAGAAAAAAAAAAAACTTGAGCGCCATAATAATTTACGCTCGTTTGTCTTCATCATGCGAGCGAGACATCTTGAGTGTTGGTTTTTCAGACACTGTGTGCCTACTTTGATACATTACTATGTATTTCAAAGGAGGTCACAAGACAATTTGAATACGAACAACATCATTAAGTTCTGCCGGTGACATGTACAAAAAACACAAATAAAGATGGCAATAAAACTGTACGGATTTAAGAGCTAATACATAATTCAATGTCGTTTTAAATCCCGCAAATGGAAACTCCAATAAAAAAGCAACTTTCTTTTCAGAGGACATAATTAACATGATATTACGTTTTAAGTTCATATTATAACTCTTAAAGTGCAGTCTGGTTGAATAGGTAAATGATGACAATAGGTCATTAATAAAACAGTGGCAAGGCAACGGTACCTACGTGAAAATGTGCCGTGAAGTCTGAATATTAAAGACATGCCAATGGCAAGTTGATGTAGACACTAATGAGACACCGACGATGTACCTACAGTAAAATTAGCCACACATGAAAGCCGTTGCGAAATCAATGGAAAGAAGAACAAAGACGCCATTGAAGGTAGGAAAATCGTAATGGACAGCGTTTGTTTTCCATGCTTATTTATTAATCGCGAAATATTGCTTGGCATCGTTTTCAGTGTACGCTACAGTAAAATCTTGATTATGTTTTTTACTAGTATCCATCTTTGACATTTTACGTTCCCTCCTGTTTTCTTAAAACAATTAATCTAGTTGGTACCTATTTGAGTTCACCAAAATCTGTATTATGTTAATAGGGTAGGTAGGTCTGTTATAAAAACTATCAAACCTGAAAGTTGAATAAGCCATTTTTTTATCATTAAATGTATATCGTTAGCAGTATATCATGCGCTTATCGTCCAGTAGACAACATTACTGACATACTTGACCGTCTCGGTGTATTTGCGTACGTACATACTTCTCGTTTTACTAAGGAAACGAACGACAGACCAAATTAGACTTTCAAATACACGAACCGAATGTAAATCATGAAACGTCGCGAAATATAAACGAGGAACGTAAACAATACCAAGTTAATGTGAAACTTAATGGTTATGATGGGTCCATTCATTAGACTGAATTGAGATTTCAAAAATAAATCACTTGACAGGAATTTCGCAAGCGGCGCGAACGGTAACTCATATTTTCTTAAATTGAAAGTGACACGTCTGCTCTCAATCAGTCGGGTGACAGCGTAAAGATCTTTGTGACTTTATTAAATCAGTAGAAATAAAACGTATAAAAAATGAGTAATACACTTTTAAGATGGTAAAGTTTCGACCGGCACTTGATTAAAATCACATAGCACACCGCTAGATCACAAGACCACTCGCGTCGTTTATCGATCGATGTACTCATAGATCGTCATATCGATCGTGTTTCGGAAGCGCGTCCGCGCCGTCCGCGGTGTGCCGCTTCGCGGCCGCCACTGAAACGTTCCCGGATTATTTATAAATTCAGAGACAGGGGGTCGTAGAATTTGCACGACATCGTGGTAGGTATACCGGCTAATGACTGCATCAGCTCGCGCCGGAAGCAAGGTTTAGCGGCTTAAGTGTCAGGCCGGATGGAATAAACGCTTGGACAGTTTTTGATTTGCTTTCCTGTGACTGGAAACAGTGGAAACTGATATATACAGACAACTTTAAGTCTTGTGGGAACTCAACCCACCGAGTTGGTGGATAGCTTTGACATTGCAGGAACATTTTCAACAAACCAGGAGAACGTGTAGGAGATTTTGGCGAAATGATTAAAGAAATGCATAGAAGTCACGAAGATTGCTGGACTCGTGACCTGGGTATAGTGGATATCGATGTCAAAGTCAAAGTTATCCTGAAATTCCGATCATACTTTTAACTAATTAGAGCGCGATATATTTTCCGCCGGCCCTGGCCGTCGCCCACCTGAACGCTTTAATGATTTTAAAACGCTGCGTTCAGTGGACGTTCCAAACTTCGTAAGCCCTTTTTAATATGCAACACAGAACAGGTGTTTTTGATGTTCTCTAATCGTTGCGAAGTTGCACACAGCCAAAAGAACCTATGAACTATTAACTCGCCAAAGCTTATATAATCTTTTTGTATCATCACAGATTCACAGCCATAGTCCACGGTTGACACCACACCAAGTTCGACCGTAGGCGTGTATTCCGATGCCTACTCATTAGTTTTGTAATAAATTCAGAACAAATTTGACCTTAAAGGTTTAATGGACATAATATGTTGAAATATGGCCAGTTTTTATTATATCCGAAATTCTAAGGCGGAGGCGATGATAAAAGGTTACAAACATTCAATTGATAATGTGCGTGGTATTTAATAATTCATTTCTAAATTGAAATGATCAGATTATTGCGCTAATGGTCACTATTAAAGACTTCATTGTAACCGGCAAGAGTGATGACCAAAGATTGGTACGTAACTGCAAATTGCATCTATTTCATCAACCAATCATCACGATATTGTACCTACACTATAAATATCTCATAAGAAACTGATACATTTATGTGACTGAACCTAGTGTGCTATGAAATGCAAGATAGTTACGATCTTATTCTTTCTTGCAATCGGTATGAGTGATGACTAATTAGTCTAATTACGCGACTTGAGTAAACAACAATTTTCGTCCACAGCCAACCGTTACACGCCTCTAGCCTTGAGCATAGACGTAACTTCACAAAAAAAAATCCTCGAAAAATGTCACCGTGACTCACGTGCCGGTGTACAACAAAAGATTCGACGTTTGGCAACGGTGTTTGCCATTCGGTTTCTTGACAAATAACAGCTAAAAGCAATGAACGTTCGAGTAAGCCGCGAGTTGAGAACCACTACATCAAAGTATTAGCATCGATGAGTGAACATAAACTTTTGGAATGACAGGAACTTGTTTTAATTCCGAAGCGTCGCTATAAAGTTATTTTCGGACGCTTCCGTAATAACCGTTAGTCCGAACGCCTGCATATGTTTCAATCAAGAAAGTGCATTTATCTACACAAATATCATAAACCCTCTATGATGCCTTCAAAATCCGTTTGGTCCTTTTAAGAAACTCACTTCGTTCGTTTCTTAAACCCACACTCATATTTTAATGCCTTTCATTATGTACCAGTCACATAAACTACTATTAACTACGACCAACCTAGTGACATCTATTGCTACTGTATCTCCCGCGCTATCGTTCGTAACCATAATTAAGCTGTTTTTGTTATTTCTGTGTGCTATTAATCTTAAACCCCGTACGACTGTGACAAGGTTCAGCCATTTAAAAGGGCAAACGTTACAGGACGTGATAGATGCCTTCCTTTATATAATATTTGTTTTGTTCTACGATTGAAAAGCTACGTGTTGCAACTACACTCAGAAGAACTGACTACTCAGAGTATCAAAGGGCCTACCACGAACTACGTTAGACGTGTTGCCTCCCTGTCACACTTACGTACGAATTTACTAGTGCGACAGAGACGCAACACGTCGAACGTGGTTCGCGGTAGGCCGTCAGAACATCCAAAGTTCCAAATATATGAACCCAAAGCCTCAAGGTTCATTTCGCTATGCAGTTAACTGAAAGGGCGGTGCGACACGAACTACGGGCGACAAAAACTACCAACTACGAAATAGAAGGATGGACCGCTCGCGCGTCTGCGATTTGACAGACAAGATGTGTTGGCCCACTGGCAAAAGATAACTCATTCCGCAGCTCCAGTTCCTGAAACTAACAGCTGTCGGCTTGGCGATTTCTATTGTGGACTTTATGGGTCGTAAAGTGCGTCTAAAATTATAGCAAATGAAATCTGTTGTGTCTGATCCAGAGTCGTTGGTACGCAATTTGGTGAAATACCCTTTCGCGAATGTCATCATCATTTAGCCTTCACTCGCCCACTGCTGGGCATATGCCTCTCTTCGTGTACGCCACTTATCCCGGTCCTGGGCTAGTCTCATCCAAAAGTGCCCCGCGATTTTTCGAACGTCATCCACCCAAAGAGCCAACAGACGCCAGGCGCTTCTTTCATCCGAAAGTGGCCACTAATCCATCAACATTTTGGTACACCTGCCGTCACTCTGCCTGTGAATCCAAATGCTGCTGCAAATGTGAATGCCTGTGTGTGAATGTGTGTGAATTTTGTGTTCGCGAATGTACAAGTGTTTTTTTTTTGATTAAGGGAAAAATTATCGCTTTCTACTTTTTACATCATTGGTGGCAAACAACCATACAGGTCACCTGATATTAAGTCGTCACTGAGCTTATACACGCCTGCAAACCCAAAGGTGTAACATGCGCATTGCCGGCTCTTGAAACGTGTGCAGTTGTGCACTCGTTTTTGAAGAACCCCATACTGTGATCCATCGAGAAAATTCTCCACAGAGAGTTCATTCCACTTTTTAAAAACTTACTTCATTTTCTTTTTTCCTCGGAAGCGACGAAAAAACGCTCCGCACGATTTCGCACAAAAACGCTGAAACTGGCAGTATCTAAGTGGGCTCTCCACGGGGGTTACGGATTCCAGGTATAAGACTCCGTGAACAACAGCGTCGTCCGTCGTCCGTCGTCGGTCGTGTCTCCGTGAAGACGGTCCTCGTAAATTGGACCGAAACATGTCGAGCTATTCGACTTAATAATACGTGAGTGACCCGGTTTAAAATAATATAATAGGTATAAGACTGTTTAGATAAGATATATAATAATAATAAAAATATTATAGGACATTTCTTTAGGTACACAGATTGACTAAGTCCCACGGTAAATATATATAATATATATGAAAAGAAAATTCACTCCCTTTTGACATAGTACTCACAGATAAGTCACATAACTGTGTATTTAGAGGTTAGAAGTCGGTGCAATGAATGATGACAGAACGGGACGTCATGATGCACCATGTGGGGCATGGGCCTGTCTGCGCTTACATCGCGTCCACGTCACACATGATGGATCGAATACCATCGCCGGTGTCAAGCAAAGGACATGCATACTTCTCATACAATATAACTGTGATGTCAATTCTTATAAAGTTATTAAAATAATTTGAACACAAAATAGAATAAAGTAATTCGTGTGGGACGTAGTTGGATGCAGCAAATGTAAGTCTTAGTAATATTTTTAAAAACATATTGGTCATAGAGTCATAACGTCTCATTGATTAGTCATCAATGTCATCATCAAATATATTATTATGTTAAAGAAGGATGAGGAGCCACACTCGTATTTATTAGAGCTGTCGACGTGTCTAAATGTAATAATTATGTAGGATAGTAAATTGAAAAAACAATGTAGGTATCAATTACACTAGGGTCAGGGACTGTAGGTTTCTTCGTATTATTAGTCTTTCAAATGAATAGGCACAAACGTAACCCAATTCCTATAACATACTCTCAATTAGTAAAAAACAATGGACACAAACTCTGTTTAAATAAATCAGAGCGTTGAGAAGTGGCCAACCGTGGCCGAGGAATTGTCAAAACGCGTGCCAAAACGCCAATTCCATACAGAAGAAGACATGCAAAACTATCCATTTGAAGACCTTAACGCCTCGTAATAAGGTTCACGAATGGTTAACTGTCGTCCATGGACGTCATGGGAATTGTGCTCGTGACAATCGCCTATGATCCCTTGGTTATGTAAGTAATTTGTCCTTTTTTCTCCCATGAGGAACAAGAGAGAACATCGCAGAGAAAAACTGATGTTAGTAGTAGATATGTATTAGGTACACAAATCGGATCAAATTACGTAGGGAAAGTTTTTATGTTATAGGTGTTATATTAATTAGAGAAATTGAAATTTGGGCAATATTACCAGTGACAGAAACTGTCAAAATATATAGAAGTTCCATAGAACTATGTTTTCTTTTGGTGGGCGCTCCAATCGGTTCTCTGCCAGCTCGATGAGTTAAAATAAACACTTAACAGATAAATCTGCTGAAAATAGTGAGAACATAATAGATCAAAGTAATTATATTAAGATACCACAGCTACAGTACAAACAGCAACACTCTTAACTGTCCATCCGTGGACCTTATGCAGTTTGTAATAAGGTCGACGGATGGACAGTTAACAATGTGGGCGATGGTAGCACATTGCCACTACCACTCAATTCTATCAAGACCAAGTAACAATAATAAACAAGTAGGATAGCAAACACATTTCCTCAGACCAAGAACTCGTGCAAAATTTACCAGATCATTGGCGTGAGATCAGACAAACTTAATTCTCACTTCGCCATGTAAACATAAAGGTGTTATCATTGCTTAAGCGAGCGTTGGCGAGCCGAGATTTTAAGAAGCAGAAATAACATGGCTTAGAGATTCGTTACAACCATGGGCAATCAGAAAACGTCATTATACTGGTTCCCCTTTTGTTATCTCCTGTAACCAGTAACCTACTAAACAATTACATATAATAATATAATCTCCTAATTCCTTTGGCTATCTGACCGCAGGCGACTTTAACCTCTTGTCTGTGTATGATAAAGATCCTGACCGAATATAAATAGACATATTTTTGCATTTTTATCAAAACGATTTTGTCTGATCTATACAGGACAACCAAAGTTTAAATCGTCGTCCTTTCGGTAGCGAACCACACTGCATTTTTTTTTTTAAGTTTTTAAAGTTTAGCTGTACCTGAGAGTCCGTCGCGAAAATCGAAATTTCGTTGTCTGCCTCTTTAGCAATCTTGCATATACGATAGAGAGGTAGATAACGAAATTTCGATTTTCTCGGTAGGCCCTCTGGACAGGCGTTACAGATCTCATAATTACAGTTATAATACTTATAATACTGGTTTCCAACAAACTTTCCTGCGTTATTTGTAGTGAGAGGAATACAAACGTCCACTCAGTTCTAAAAGGATATAAGTCACAACAAATTTATATATAGAAGCGCTCATTTGTACGGTGTTAGCAGATAAGCGAAATGTGAATATCGTAGTGATGGATGCCGTGTTTACACTTGTTTACGTAGGGCAGTGTGTTTGTTGGCCAATGTAAACATCGCAGTCGGACTAATAGTGTAAACTCTCGGTTATTCGATAAGATCTGGAGTTGCTATGCGGTTATGTTGTAATATGGCGTAATAACCGATGCCTATTTGAACTTTAAGAATTGATTTAGAGTCGATTTGACATTATTTAGAACTAATATCAGGTGAACTTTTCGGTTTGGATTGGTGGCATGAAAAAAGTTTACCTGATATTCGCTGATTGTCATTAAGGAAAAATAAAAATTATTTGGCAGTTAAGTATTTTGTATTAAACTTGAAAATTATTAATTGTTTTAACATGCTCCCACTTATAAATGCTTCGTAATATTCTTAAGACGATATTGTTTTTTTTTTGAATGCCGCTTCTGAGCATTGTTGTAATTGTCAGCCTCGGCTCTCGCGCGGATCACCTCATTGCTATCTCGCAAACAAAACTCAGTATAGTCCATTCCATTCCAGTAAGGACTTGGATAATACTAATTACAGAATAGCAGTAAATAACAGTTGTAGGGGATATTCGTTGACGGGAACAATTCAGCGAGTTTCCTTCGTGATCTCATCAAATTGTACCGTTTACGTATATTTGGGTCATTTCAATCGAGTACACTTTACTTATATACGGCGCCGGCGTGAAACTGGACTAGCATTCTAATTTTGAAGTCTGAGGGCCTACTATACCACAAAAAACGAAAATCTAAATTTCGTTATCTGCCTATATATAAATATTGTTGTGAGCGAAATGCACGCCGCCGCCGAGTAATATTAATTAAATATCAAAACAAAATCATAAAATCAAATTCCGCTCCTGTTTGTTCGACCGAGTTCGAAAAGCCGGGAATAACAACGTTAAAGGTACAAATTGCCCTTTTTACGCCAAGTGATGTCTGTAATGGTCAGCCTCAAGTATCGGCTTACTTTCCTAAGGCCCACTATTATATACAAAATTTTCCTAATTTTAATCACCTTTAGATACAGTGGTACACTAGATAACTACTTGAAGGCACAGGGCCTATCGCGCTTTGGCACTTTCATATCGGGAAACCTGCGGACACACCAGGATAACCACACGCTTCTAGATGGACTTAAGAGGTCCACTGACTATCAGTCCGCCGCGCCGGACGATATCGGCCTGTCAGTTAAAACAAAAATTTGACAGTTCCGAACAACTGACAGGCCGATATCGTCCGGCGGACTGATAGTAAGTGGGCCCCTTTAGGCTAGTTATATCCCTAGGATAATTAACACAGCTAAACTGTAAAACCATCAGCAAAGCTATTCCGTAATTAAGATCCTCGGGATCAATGAAAATGTAAACCCGACACAATCTCCAGACACGAGGGCATCCACCCTCCGTCGCCACAATGGTGCGCGTGCGTCTTTATTAGCCATGAATGGCGACGTCGTAAACAATTCAAAATAGACTGGACTGCTCTTCCTGTTACTTAGCCGAGACGAGTAGTCGCTTCAGGTTGACCAGTATACTATGATGATGACGATGATGTAATCCTGTTATCCCTCATTAGGGACTATTATATGATCTGTGTTAGGGACATAATAGGGCTCGCAGAAGAATTTTCCATTTGTCGCGATCCTGAGCGGCTCCTTCCACCAGTATACTATAGTCATTATCACCTTTGCGTCTGTTGCAGACGATTTATGGTGTAACACCAGAGAGACACCGTTTTTGGTGGCCGAATAGACCAACCGACCGACTGATACTACCTATTTGGACATTATAAAGGTGACGTTCAGGTGCCAACTGTAGCTGTATTACTGTTGCGACATTACTGCTGTGGCCTTGAAACGGCTGTATGTAACAATTTCCTTGAAAAAATAAGTGACGGATTGAACGTCATAATCGCGGCAGTGATGTGGCGGCGAACGTCACTTATTTTATTAAGGAAATTGACAGATACAGGTCGTCTCAAAGCCGCGTGTGTCATTGTCGTAACAGTTTCCATCCCAAAGTCACTTATGATATTTCTTACAAAGATGTTTTCATCTATTAGATTGTTTTTAGTTGCTTACTAATTTAGGAATAATTTACGTTGCCATACCTATTTATCTTTGAGGATAGTAATTTTTTGTGGTTTGCGGTAGGTAGTTATATTGTGTAAATGTGGTTTTCTATCAGAGAAGGAATGATCCATGTGCATAAGGATCCTTCTCTGAATTCTTTGATGGAATGTCACAAATGTTTCAAGTGTAGGTAACTTCGAATTCAAAATCAAGTATATTGGTTTGTTTGAGGCGGAAACTCGCCTCCGTTCAGTGCACGACGGTTATATTAGTTATACACGAGTATGGAGTTACAACTCTATCAGCTTTTCCACCTCATTGCTCGCTGTTTAGAAGCCATTGTAATTGCGATTTACAGCTCCGGCAATTATGTCGCATAAATATCTGGGAAATGATATAGGAGACGCTAAACACGAGGTTTTATAGCTTTCTGGTGCATTTATATTATTGTACATTTTACATAACCTGGATAATTTTCTTGCTTTTGGTCGTTAGTTTTGATTTAACTTACCTAGTTTACAAGGGCGCAACATTAATATTTCAGACTTTTTAGGGTTCCGTACCCAAAGGGTAAAAACGGGACCCTATTACTAAGACTCCGCTGTCTGTCTGTCTGTCCGTCTGTCACCAGGCTGTATCTCATGAACCGTGATAGCTAGACCGTTGAAATTTTCACATATGATGTATTTCTGTTGCCGCTATAACAACAAATACTAAAAACAGGGGGGGAATTATCTGCAGCTGACTATTATGGTACCATTGAAATGATCTGATGGATGACATATATCGTAGTATCGGGTTTTATTAAAATTCTCTCGATGAGTATAAATTGCCTGTTGAAAGAAATGCAAGTCAGCGATACGTGTAAAAGCATGTATCCGAAATGAAAACTTAGTATTTCGTACATAAAGTACCTAATAAATTTACGCAATTTCCTACTTACTAAGTTACTATTAGTTACTAAGTAGATATTACTTCTAGTATGTTCCCAAAATCCTCACACAATGTTTGTGTCCGTCTTACCTTAAAAGAAACAACACAATAAGTAAACATAATGCAACGGATACACCAAGCTTTATCATGTGTCAATTGCTTTATTGCATTTCTTGCATGCATCCCGCTCCCACAGATAAAGGTGTCATGTGCAAGAATAGGAAAAGAACACACGAGACAGATACTTAAGCTGTTTGCGGGACGATATCTTAGTGGGTCAGAGATAAGACTGGTAAAAATCTACAAGAATTATTTATACGCTCATATTATGCAACAACTGGACTGGAGGGATTTTAGTTAGGGTAGACCACAGCGGAAATGTCATCTAGCTCATATTGTGGACAACCTAAAGGGGCCCACTGATTACCAGTCCGCCGGACGATATCGGCCTGTCAGTTGTTCGGAACTGCCAAATTTTTGTTCTAACTGACAGGCCGATATCGTCCGGCGGACTAATAATCTGTGGGAGAGCGGAACTTCCTTACTTGTTCGTTTAAATATTTGTGAACACCTTAAACTCTTAAACAGCTTTGATATATCTGATGGCGACTATACGATTAATCATCACCAGTGTAAAAATAACTAGGTATAACAACATTAACAACACAACATTAAGTTATTTATAGCAGCACGAGTAATATTTATTTTTAATCGACCTGACCGATTTGTTAACGCTACCTTAAACTCATTCTGGGAATCAATTAAACAAATAATAACATTATTTATTTGACTTATCAGACACGCGTTTTGGTCACAAGGGCGCGCAAGTGAACTTTACAATGAAATTTAATTATAACGATTAATTTATGCAACAAAGAGCGAGTATTGGTTACTCACACCTGTTAATTTATTTCTATTTCTTGACATTGAATCGTGAACCTTATTTGATTATAACTGAGGTTGTATTTAAAACACGTACAATAAGATAAATGTTTGATAAAGTACGTAAACAAGCTGGGGTGTTGTTCCAGACGCCTACAGTGCGCTGGTAATTTGATTGCTCCAGGTCACCAGTATATGTGCGTTGCCCTTGCCCGACCACGATTACTTGCAGTTTAGACTGGTTGGTTAGAGAGTTGGACTTGGTTGGCAATGGTAATGGCGCTAGACGACTAGTTTAAAATATCGCGTGCCGCGTAAGTCGGGGGCGATTGTATAAAGAGCGATAGATTGAATAATTTACACCGCTTGCCTGACCGAGTGGCCCAAAGCAAAATTAATCAAATAAGGGTCTCCCCAGATATATCGACGCGGAATCGGCAAAAGCCGATAGGAAAAAGCGAAATGTCTTTATGTCTTTAGAGCGAAAAAGTCTTCGTTCGGCTTGGCTCGCATCGGCCGACGCCTGCCGACGCGTCGACGGCTTTTTCGCTATTATTGCGCGGACGTAAAGCTTTTTCCTATCGGCTTTTGCCGATTCCGCTTCGATATATCTAGGGAGACCCTAACTAATGATACACGATTTAAGTAACTTTACAATACCCAACCTTGTAATGGAGCTATGTTACAAGATTTCTTGGTTACCTACTTCCTTCCTTATTGTTTTATTACCTGGAACATTTTAAGGGTCCGCTTTAATTTCAGTTCACAAAACACAGAATTATTTATCCGATATTAGAGGGACGAGCACTGAAGTTCGATAATTAAAGAATTCGGGTAGTTTGGAAAACCTACATGGCTGATTAGATGACGCAACCTGGCTAGCACATGATAGGCGCGACAGTATCTCGCCTGCGAGATAAACTATACCCGTCCCTCTTTAATTAATATAATTAGAAAAAGACGGGTAGTCTATCTCGCGGGCGAGATACTGCCGCGCCATTCATGTGCTAGGCCTACTGATGCATATTGTATTTTAGATATACATATTAATAAAATAAAAAATAGCAAAATTATAAATTAATGAAAAATATTTAAATAGGTATGCGATTTATTCCTGAATTATCCCACATGTGAAATCATTTAGTAATTATGTTAAATAAACATATTTGTAAAATTATGATATCGAATACACTTATGACGCCTTTGCGAGCTCATTCGAAAGCGCATAATCTATCGCCCGCTGCGATGACATGTATAAGGCTACAGCAGAATATTGTATGTACAATTGCAAATACGTTACACTTTTGAACTTTATCACAATGGATTAAGGTCAGTATTCTACTGATATTTTTGAACTGCTCTCTAGACGGCTCATTCTTAGTGCTCGTATGCCATATGTTTGAACTTAGATTACGGAGCAACTTTTCAGGACTATTGTTCTTGGCGTTGGACAACGGGATCCAATGTCTCCATCGAGAGATAGACAGTGTATGATTCAGACACCGATATGAGAACAATTGAGTGGTGGCGCCTTTGAAACATAATAATAGAAAGGTAACTAAGAAATGCGTTGTCAAACTTCGATGAATAAAAGTCTTCTTATTTATTTTATCTAGGTACACACATATCATATATTTACCTACCCTCTATGATGTCAAAACTTCCGTGAGACACAGACATATTATAGTTATTTGTTATACAAGGGTGCAAAGTTGTATTTTACCCGCGAGTGTGGAATTGAAACACGAGCAAGCGAAAGGATTCTATAGTTGAACCACGAGCGAAGCGAGTGGTTCTAAAATAGAATCCTGAGCGTAGCAAGTGTTTCAACACACGAGAAGTAAAATACATTTGCACCCGTGTGTAACACAAAACTTTTCACCTCACTATAGCGAGGAAAGTGCAACATCCACAGGCGTTAGATCATCTTCATCACTGAAATCACTCATTTTTTTACGTGAGAAGTTTTTAAGTAAAAATTTTGTTGACAATGTTGACATTTCTGACGTATGAAATGTCAATGACATGGAGACTGTATAAAGGAGCCAAATCTCTATGTATGAAAAGTGTCCATCAAAAAACAGTAATTAGGCGGCGCCACCATACACCGAAATACTACCAAAAACAACCTACGTAATTTGGTCGGGTTATTTGTTGCCTTATATGCATGGAGACTGTATATCTTATATGGTTCATGTTATACTCATGTCCCAGAGCCTAACTAGCGCCACCGGAGAGATTAGGAACTATTATTTAAAGCTTAACGCGGTCACTTTTACAACAATTCTGCCATAAGAGATTGCGATCCTTTCTATACCATCCATAGTCAATGATGCGTTTTGAAATTGCATTTACTCAACTTGTGCGTTCAGAATTATATTTAACATCATTATTAAAAAACAAACGTTTCTTATGGAACTTTAAGGTTTATGACATAAAATCATTAAATAAAGCTAAATTTGGTATTTCTTATTAGATTCTCCAACCATTTGTTTAATGATAACTAATATCAAACGAATCATTATTATGAGCGTTTTACGTTTTGTTATCTGTCAAGCTACTTAAACACGCTCCATCCAAGGTCAAATTACTTTCCCCACTAGTGGATAAAATGCGTTTTTCCCCGCTTGTTTTAAAGGATAAAAGACAACTTTCCGAGCTAGTGAGGGGAAAAATATATTAACAACGAGCGTTTCGACGTGAGTGACCCGTTATTAATATATTTAATATACCCTCTGTGATTCGTTCAAAAACCTCAAATTATAACACATTTTTTATATGTATCACGTCGATATCCATTTTTTATTGACATTCTAATTTCATACATCATTGAAAAACAAAGGAATTTAGTTACCTTCATTTCTGGTATCAGTCGAGATGACTTTTAATGAGTGGATGATCAAATGCCGCAATGGCGGTCATGTCAACATGCGGTTTCTGAACACATCATAGATAGAGAATCTGTCTATAGGTAATTGACATTAATACATATTGGTACTACATTAGTAAAATATAAACCACTATTTCTTCCTACTATATCTCTAAATTATAAATGGTTTAGTTCTGCTAGGTAATTTATTCAAACCCAAAATCACAAAGTAAAAGAGTTTCCGTAACAATCCTACGTCCGTATTTGCTTAAAGACACAATTACATTTAAAATTCAAAGAAATCTAACATAATATCAACCGTTTGTCAAACTATCGATTTACGATCGACTAATGCCGATTTATTTGTATCGTAAAACATGTTTATAACACAATCGTGACGTTTATAAAACTTGTCGATTATTTTTTTAACACCGCACGTTTCGGCCATTTGTATACCGTTAAGTTGTTTTATTATTCTATCAGTATACAATATAGGAGATAGCAGTCGGTGTGGGGAACTGGATTTGTAAAACGTTAACAGTTATGCCATAGCTGCTAGATGCCTGTAGTGCAGGAGGTCGCAAAAATTGACTTTATAATAAAAAGTATTTTTTGTAAAGAGATTTTGAATGGTATTTATTAAGGTGTTAACTTTGACGTGATAATATCAGAGGCTATAGAGGTTAGCTTTAATTTGAGGACCGTATAGGAACGATAATAACAGGCTAAAGTTTGTCGAAAAGAGCGCTGACGCATACAGCTATTGCACGAGTCTTTAAACCAGTTGTAAAATAATTTGAGCCACAAATATAATTTAACAATAACAAAACTCACACACAACTAGTAAAGTTTATTTTGTATTTACTTACGGAAGTTTGAATCAAGGACCAGCATTGGCGCACCGCGAAATGCATGGCAAATCTTAACGCATTCCAAGACACTTCGCTACGCCTACGCTGTCTCATTTTCTGGTAGTTGGGCATTATTATGACTTCAGTGTACCATTCTTTTTTCGATAAACCATCAACTTTGGGTTATTTCTACTCAGAATTACAAGGACTCGATTTAAAGAGAAAAAAAAGCGCCTCAAAAAATATGTCAGTTTTGCGACGCATATTCACATATAGGTACATTTTGTATGGACCGTCACAAAACTGACACCCAAAATTTGTATGAAAAAATTGGGGACACTTTTTTTCTTTGTCATCAATAGTCCTCGTGATTCTGAGTCGAAATAACGCAAAACTCGATAGTTTTTCGAAAAACAGCAAATGGTACTATTTTTTTCTGAAAAGCCTCAGACTTTATTTAAAAAAAAAACCGGGCACATATTCTATCCTACGTCAAATTATACAGCCGTTTAAACACACCACGTCAAACAACCCCGCGGCCCCATCATACGTCGAGGTGCGAAAGGTCAGCGGGCGGTCAGCGCAAACTTTTCTCTCCATTTAGGGCCGGAGAGAGCGCCACACCCTGACTCGTATCTACACATATGCCTTCACTTTATTAATCAGTGATATCTATGCCGATAAATATAGCTTTCTTCACACCTTGTTGAGCTGCTTATCAAGAGACCTAAGGAACCCTTTCTATACTTACATAACTATGACGGACTTTCTGGATTTAAACGGCTCTAATAAGAAATTAACCTGTATTTATTTGACTTTAAATAAGACAGTTAAAACACAATAGCCACTTTAATGTGAGGTCAATAGAAACATTAGAGACATGAAACTAGAACTACGTATGAAGCTTTCTACGGCATTACTCAGTGGTGGTGGAGTGCCTTAAGGTTCAATCCTAGGTAAAAAAAATTTTGGGGTAAGTGTAGGGATAATTTTAATATCTTCATTAGTAGCTGATACTTCTTTACCACTTATGTAATATCTACACATTACTCAATTTATCGTAATGATACAATTTCTAAGCTTTGGTGTTATATTGAGTAAAGGGCATTTGTGAGTGTATGAAATCACAAGAGGCCTTGAAGGTAAAAATGTATAACAATACATATTTGTTCCAATGGCATATGATCAAAACAGGTTAATAAATTAGTCCTAACGTTGTATCGAAGGCTGAATCATTATAATATCTCAGGCGGTTGGTAAAGATATTGCGTAGTTATTTTATTTTAGCTTATAGGTAGTAGAAGGTAGCCGAGTTTGAGACGAAACTAGTATATACTGCATGTTTACTTACTTAACATAGGTAATACAAATTAGCTTCATGCAGCCAAGTTTTCAATCAGTCCGTAGCTGACCATAATATTTTGGCAACCTTAATTATAACAATACTAGCTTTTGCCCGCGACTTCGTTATTTTTTATCCAATCTGTTTTTATCGATTCCCCATACAAACTTCCACCCCCCTTTTCATACCCTTAAAGTATGACTTTTGGGATAAAAACTACCCTATGTCCTAACCCGGGATTCAAACTATCTCTATACCAACTTACAACTAATTCGGTTCATCGGTTTAAGCGTGAAGAGGTAACAGACAGACAGACAGAAAGACACACTTTTGCATTTATAATATTAAGTATGGATTTATGGAACCCCCAACCCTTGCCCGCAACAGACCGGCATTATTAACAGGCCAGGAATTTACAAACATTGCCGCAGCCATATTTGTGTAATGTATCGGAATAATCAATGATCAGACATGGCTACGTGCGCCGTTGTTGGGCCCGCAGTTTGTGCCGCGCTTGCAATTGCCTGATATAATTAACGATAGAATAGAAGTAGAGTTCAATAGAAAATGCAAATAATGTTAACAAATAACTGTTTGGGAAAAAATCATTTTTGGTAGCACGCTTTTATCGCTGACTGTACTTTTCTTCCCACAGGCAACTAACACATCGATACATCAAAACAACCCCAAACAGTTAGTTTGCGTTGCTTTATCACAGTTCCCATGCCCATCTACTGTCTCCATCATCAGATCAGCTCCATGTCATCATAATATTGCATTGTCATCCGATTTACATCATCTTCCTCGCGTTGTCCCGGCATTTTGCCACGGCTCCATGGGAGCCTGGGGTCCGCTTGGCAACTAATCCCAAGAATTGGCGTAGGCAATAGTTTTTACGAAAGCGACTGCCATCTGACCGTCCAACCCAGGGGGGAAACTAGGCCTTGTCGGGATTAGTCCGGTTTCCTCACGATGTTTTCCTTCACCGAAAAGCGACTGGTAAATATCAAATGATATTTCGTACATAAGTTCCGAAAAACTCATTGGTACGAGCCGGGGTTTGAACCCGCGACCTCCGGATTGCAAGTAGCACGCTCTTACCGCTAGGCCACCAGCGCTCTTTCAGCTCTTCAGCTCAATCGGAAGTCGGGAAGTGGCTCAAATTAACTTTTAAGATTAGACCCAAACTAACAGGGCAAGTTCAATAAAAGCTTGTAATATGACAAATTTTCGTAGCACTTGAGCTGGTTATAAATGTTATAATACCTACCTAACTTTTTTTATAAAGGTTAATAATTATTCTTACTGTAATATTTTACGTAGGTACATTGTTTGCTATACCTCGCATAAAGATATTTGTTGAATTTAAAAAACTGTTTATAAAGCGTTTCACAGTTCACAGCTAAGCGTTTTATTATTGCCCAATGATTAGCGTGAAAACAAATGACTACACCGTGTCTCAAATTTTGCATTAAGTTCTTGTTATTGTGAGTTGTAATTTATCCACTCACATGCATCATGGTACTTCAACGTTCGCGGTTAACATTTCTGCCCTTAAGTATGTATGTGATTATGACTTCTTAAAAATTCATTAAATTTGGTCCGATCTTATGGTTTATTTACTAACGAATAAAACATAAGGGTTAAAAATTGCGCGGATCATACATACATTTTATTGGTGAAATGAAACATTTTCTAGATATTTACGAAATATATTTCATCAAATTAGTAGTAGTAGTAGTAGTAAACTCTTTATTGTACAAATATACATATTAAAAATTACATGGTACAAATAATAAACACATTAGAATAAATAAACACATTTTTCTCAAAAATGGACGGCAAAGTCGACGTTGCCGGTTAAAAAGTAGGTCGCGAAGTGCGTAGTTTATGGTCAGTCGAAAAATTAAAAAGTAAAAAACATTGCAGTCTCGATTTCGGGACTGCAATGTTGCATACAAATTCCATTATTTGTCGAGTTCCAAACTTTTTAAAAGTTGGAGTGGCCATATCAAATGAAGGCATAGGTCCATTAAACAGCCAAACAGATGATCAGTACTTATTATTACAATGTTGGTACCGCGACTATTTTCGTGTCTCAAATAGGTTGGCGTATTTTCAGCAGAAAAATACACTTCTATTTTTAATTAAAAAAATAAAAAGGCGGCAAAGCAAATCTTTTTACTTTTTTCTGTGAAAATATATACATAATAACGTTGCTTCTGTAAAATATTTCTATTATATTTGTGTTTATTGTGCCATTTTTGAGAAAAGCACTATATATGACTCGGCTGGAAGGCTACTTGCAGGCTTCGGATTCAATTAAACGGACTCCCAAGGTCGTCCGTTTAAAACGAATCCTCAGCCAGCAAGTAGCTACTTCCGAGCCTCGACAATAATGTACTATTGTACCCGGCTGCGTGACATCAAAGACCAACGAATCGCAATGTTGTAATTGTCAACGTTTAGACCACCCCGGTGGGGCCGAACCCGAAACCGAGATTGTACTTACAAACTATTCCCTGAACTGCGCTTAGATTTATGTTCTAAAGCCCGAGCTGGGTGCATCTACTAACTGCATTGATTCATTTTAATTAAGCCGATTATTCTTATTTTCGTATTAACCTTTCATATGTGTGTGTTGGTTAAAAATCTTCGGTTCAAACTTCGAATATGTGTAGTGCAGAAAATATCGTTCTCGAAAAAAAAACATACAGAAGACTAAAACATTCGGACTGGATCCTTACTATACAGATAAAACTTTAAATATACACACTGCTAACGAAAACAATTCATTGAAGACTGGCAAGAAAAACATTGTTATGGAAACCGATAAAATTTACATTCCGTTTTTCTATTAAGCGAAAATATACTTAGTTGAATCAACTTCAATCCATATATCTCTTTAATTTGTAAACATATTCTGGAAAATAAACGATTCTTCGTACCACACTAATTCCGATGTTGCAATTGTCCACGTTAGACCACCCCAGTGGGCTGACGAACCCGAAACGTATTTCCGGAGTTTCGTTGCAATTTACGTCTTTCAACCTACACCGTAGCATCTACCACATTTTTATTAAAATTGAAATTGTAGTCCGGTAAATAAATTATAAATATAAAGGCCAGTCACAAAAAACATAGTTAATATTTTTAATTTCTAAGTACCTAAGACTCCCCTCTACTGCAGCAGTGGACAAAACTCCACACTGTAATAAAATAGGTAAATTTATACTTAGGTATGTAGGTTAAGATTAGTTTTGTAATTCTACTAACACTATTTTATAAGTTAAATATAACTATGTATGTAACTAACAACTATGGATTTATGTCCGAAATTAAATTATTTTATTTATTTATTATTTAAGCATTCTGTATAGCCAACCAAGAAACCATGATATGCCGTTGTCCAGAAATAAGCCAAAGTTTTAAGAACATGTAACACAGCATCAATCTAAAAATTGTATCACTCACTCATAAATATGTACTTGCAATCAAAACTACAACTGGTATAAAATTATAAAATATTTCGAAGATATTCCCAGCAGCACAAATCAATACGTTCCGCCATTTATTAACTAATTAAGTTTCGCATTAAACTTCTAAATCGATTGGATGAATAATACACAGTCCATAACTTTTAAGCCTCCGTATTTCATTCAATCTTACGCTTTTAAAATAAACCTTACTTCTCTCAGTAAAAATAAAAGGTTGTGAGAATGAATGTATCGATATCGACCTTTTGATTTGTGCATCTAGGATAAAATTAAAGATTTTATGTCTTCTCTTTATTGTTTATTTTATTGCCTTTAATATGAGCTTTATTTTACTGAATTTTAGTACTTATTATGTTACTAACCAGAGAGGATATGAATATACTATAAGGTTTATACGGAATTTTATGTGGTATCATAGCTGGGTGGCACTTCAACTTACCAAACAAGAAGAATACCCATATATAATAACAAGATTACGCGAGAGGTTGGCTCTTCTTGAAAGCGTCTTTTTGTCCCTCTACCTATCTCTATTAGATTCAGATTACGTTTTACCTAATAGATTTATTTATTACACAACTTATGATTAAGTTTAAATTACATTTGTGTAAATTTACAAGAATCCATTATGTTAAGTATGTTAAATAAATAAAATGACGTCTGTAGTGTAGTTTTTTTTTTGTTTCATCTAATTTAAGAATACTCCGAAGCAATTTAATATTATTTTAACTTCGACTAAAAACTAACTTTCATTGATACCTCGCAAATATACACAAGCATTTGAGTCAAAAGCCAAACCCGGCGAAGGCTGACATGCGGTCTCCTTTTGGTATAATGCCTTTAATAAACATGAGCCTGTTGCAATTTTTCGTAAATAGCTCACCCAAGTCAAAGATGAAGTCATTTTCGGCGGCGTTGCTTTTTAATATGTCGCCGATAAAAAAATATTAATCATGTGCCGAAAAATAATAATGGTAAAATAAATCGGCCAGGGACGTTGAACGTGAAATAATACGTATTATAATGTACATAAATTAAAGATTATTGTTAAAACTTGTATTACAAAATGTAGGGTGAGGACTGAGTTGTTAACGGACGCCTTTCTCGGCACGCCATCTTAATTTTGAGAATTTTATTGAGGGTGACAACTGCTACAAACATTTATTACTTGTGGTATATTGACAATGTATAATCAATAGTGAATAAAAGAATATGAATATGAATAAATGTCCAAAGAGCAGGTAAAATTCTCAGATAATTTTGACACACAATCATCAAAACAAAGTCGCTTCCTGCTGTCTGTCTGTCTGTCTGTCCCTATGTATGCTTAGACCTTTAAAACTACGCAACGGATTTTGATGTGGTTTTAATAGATAGAGTGATTCAAGAGGGAGGTATGTATACAGCATTGCACCGGTGCGAAGCCGGGGCAGGTCGCTAGTAAAAAATAAATTTAGCTCCAATTTGGAAAAAAAAAAGACCTAAATTCTACTACCTATATATATCTGTAATTACCTTAAAAGCGATAAAACGTTATTCTTTCTGCACTTGGGCAACCCGACCCGATCGGCTAAAATTGTTTCATACATGTCGATATTTGAAAATGCATCGCCATTCTGCTCAAACTGGATTCAGTGTCGATAAAACGGTGCATGGTGCATATCAAAAGTAAATTTATCAACGTCACTTCTTTCAAAGTCAAGTAATTTGTTTCATATATTCCTGTTACGCTTAGTCGCAAAAACGTTATAAATGCATATCAATGTAATGTAAGTGACCAAGCGAACAGGCATGAAACTTCGCCGAAACCTGTGAATTGGTGAAGCAACAAGTAAATCGATTCTGCTAATTTCCGAGAACAGTAAGCATTGTTTCGACATTCTTCGTAAATTAAAACAAAGCAAACAAAACGTCTTCGTGTGCGATACATTGAACTCGTGATTAATTCTTACTTAAGGCGTATAGCGTCGTGAAACGTACTATAGTATATGGGGTTTAGCCAAGATTGTCATCTTCGTTGATAGAAAAGTATGGAGATTGTCCCGTGAAATTTTCCCGTCCCAATGCATTTTTTATTTTCGTTTAGCGTTCGTTGATTTGCAATTGTCATCATGGGTAGGCCCCCTGATACATTTTCCCATACACGAATTTGGGTAAATACCGGTAACCTAAAAAACCTACCAAACAGTCTGTCATCGTCAGCGTAGTTTGTATAAAAATGCTTGTGTAAAATGTTTGACAGTTCTCTATGGGATCAAATTAAACGGTGATCAGTTATACCCCGCTTTTTAGGGTTACGTAATACCTAAAGTGTAAATATTTATATTGTTGAAACATGTTCCCCAAATATAGCATCCGACACTATTGCTAGAGGGGCCAGGTTGGCAGCGACCTGCTCGCCCTGAACGCAGACAACTGGGAGGAAATCGCATAAACCAGGACGCGCTGGCGCCATCTTGTATCGGAGGCTACGACCTACTTTGGGTCGCTAAGCCAACAAAATAAGTGAGTACTGCAGTAAAACAAATACTGTGCACAACACGTATAATTTGATAAGCACTTCCGAAAGTCACTAAAAAAATCTACACATAGAATTTAAAAAAATTATGTAACCAAAACAAATTGTTTTTCTGACGGTCCGCTTTCCGCACTGGCGTGAACTGATGTACGCGCGAAAGTTTACGGCGTATAAATTTAGCTGTAGAAGGAAAGAAATGGATTAATGAGATGGAGATTATGGACGATAATGGCTGTTTCAACGGGTGATAGGTACCTAAATTTATTGCCGAATATTAGTTTCGCCTGACAATTAGGGGCAATTAGAATTTAAAAAAAACAATGCCTTAAATAAATGCGGAATACGGATAACAGTGGCTTCTCAGAATTAATAGAAATATTGCACAAAAAAACAACAATGAACCGGGAAAAAAGATAACAATTAAACGGGAACCAATTCCAATACGTTAAAAAAATATTCAAGCTCCGTAGACGATGACAATTTGTTCGGCCAACCGAAGCTGTACCGTGACCTATCGAACCGCGCTGTATGCGGGCTCGTGTCCTCCGTGGGTCTGCTAGTTCCTTTCCAAAGCAAACGTTCGGCCAACCAACGCTATCGAACCACGCAGTATGCGGGCTCGTCTCCTCCGTGGGTCTGATACCTGACCGCTGATTGATGGGGTCGACGACCATCCACTGCCGACTGCACGTCGGCGGCTGCGCCCTGTCGTTGATACGGCCACCACGCACCACCGGAGCACTGCTCCACGGTGGCCTTAAAAAGGTCCTGTTGTAGGCAACTGCGGCCAACAAGGCCGCGGAACGACGGGAAGTAAAGCGCACTTGAAGTTGTTATTAGCAACCTCAGAAGAAAACGTTCCTCTTCAAGCTTAAAAGGTTAATCTAATATATCGCAAACAGATCTTTACACGTCAATCCCAAAATCCATCTGAAGTATCACGAAGAAAACAAATTTCTCTTTCCGAATCAGAATTGAAATTCAAAATTCAACGCAATTGTAACCTGCCAATCTCGAAAATATCATCGTCCAAAAAAGGTTCCATGTGTTTCTTTAAACCGCCATCTAACCGTAATTGCGTGAATCAATTCACACTATACGACACGACTAAACAAACATCAAGCAAACTAGACATGACTGACAAGCAAGTAGTTTACAAAACAAAACGACAGATGTAGCGTCATGCTACAGTACCTAATATCCCTGTGAACTTATACACCGTGGGCCTATTAAACCCGACAGATTTTAAAGGTGTATTCTTGACCGCATTTATAGAGACTAAAATGTCATACAAAGTTTCCTGAAATCAATCTCGTTTAAGAGATAATGACAATTTTTGAGAAAATTTGTTTCTGTAATAACTTAGTGAAAAACGCCTTTTTAGCTGTGCGATAACTGAAATAACTATTCCTCAGTCTCCCGATGAAACATTCGTAGCATTCACCTTTCAAAACTTTGTGGTAGGTAGTTGAACACTCAAGAATCTACTTATTGGTTTTCTGATGGTGTCTAAACTTACTTGTGAGAGAAGGGCATGGCCTCATGGTAGGATAGTACTAATAGTAGTAACTTTCCTAAAATCCCCAAAACTGTGTCTAGCTTACCTGAAAATAAGAACACAATAATTAAATAAAATTAAATGTAAAATGAAATTTACGAAAAAAATTAATACGCAGTCTTATTAAATAACCGTAATTAATAATCATCACAGTTTATATTATGAAGTGATACCGATTGCCCATATTTCTTATCTTGAATAAACAAGAATCCATTTCATTCCTCCAATCAATTTGTTCAAACAAACATAATGGGTCATTTGACGATTACCCCGCAGATATAAATATCAATTTAATTATTTCTATAGTCAAAACAAATACTGAGTTCTGGCTATTATATTGTCTGTATATTCTTCATTAACGCGAATTTGAGCGAGTAGAAGTCTCAGAACAAACCGACGTAATGTGACCTCCATATCGCTGACATTTATGCGTTACTGGAGAGGTCACTTAGAGCGTTTTCATATCCGATATCGGATGTCGGATGACTCGTAGAAAAATGTTTCTAATTATAACGTTTACAAGATGATCTTGAAACTTAAGCAGAGAATGTAATAAAAGGACTCTCCTCCGTAATTGATTTATTATCCACCATAAGCTATTTATTACTTAACACTCCGAATAATAATTATAGTCTGCCTTATTATACGTTGCTTAAAATAAAGACAATCTACTGAGTCAAGCAAGACATTAAGCCATTAAAATATAATTGGCTCTGTTTCAGTGTACCGGCTAATAAAATAGGTTATCTTCATTATGTCGATAAGTCGACACCTATGTTGGATTGCCTTTAGTGGATTACATGGCTCTGGGTCTAGATAGGTTTGGTAATTAAACGAATTAACCTTGTGTAAACCCTGTTTTAACTAAGAACTGCACCATCCTCTTCCTCGCGTTGTCCCGGATTTTTGCCGCGGCTCGTGGGAGCCTGGGGTCCGCTTGACAACTAACTGCCATCTGACCTTCCAAAACAGAGGGGAAATTAGGCCTTATTGGGATATTAGTCCGGTTTAATCGCGATGTTTTCCTTCACCAAAAGATATACCGTATACATAACTCATTTTTGGACGCCGACTCAAAGAAATGTTATTAACAAAATCGCTGTATTCTGTTAAAGAATACACAAACTTGAAACGCGATTAAAATGTATAATATTTTTTCTATAATAATTTAATCTGACATTGTTATTTTTATGTTCTATTGTTGTTTTTTATTTCTTATTGTTTTAGTTACTTTGTTAATTAGAATTTTATTTTAATTTGACTTTGCAATACTATTATTAATTCTGACATTATATTAACTAGGGTGCCCTAGCAATATATATATTTTGACCGCTTATTTATACTCTGAAGAGATAATTTTTGACATTGTGTTTAGTATTACTTTCTGACATTTTATCTCACTGTATTTGACTTTTAATTTTTTATTTTGTTATGATTTGTTTGTTTTTATTTATTTTTTAATTTTTTTACTGAATTATTATTTTATACAATTTGACGATCTTTTTGTGAGTTCATGTTATTTAGATACATTGTGACATTGTTAAATATCATGTAATTCCCAATAAGAAATAAATTAATCTAATCTAATCTAATCTAATCATTGGTACGTGCAGGGTTTAGAACCCGCAACCTCCGGATTGAAAATCGCACGCTACCGCTAGATTACCTACCAGCATTCCCTGTAGGTAACTACCTACTACGAATCCTCGAAATCGAGGTTTCGTTTAAGCAAAATACATACACGGCAAACCCAAACTGGAAGGGAATAACAGTAAAAAAGTGAAAGAAAACCTTTTGACCACTAATCACACGACCTTGTGGTTATTGTACGGCCGTGTCACGGTGTCGGGTCGTAGGCGCATCGGAAAAGCGAGAGCGCATAGCGCATACTTTAACTTTGGCGTGTGAATGGACCATTAATCATTAGACCCACTATAATAACTAAGTACTAACTCTTCAGGTCAGTGGTCCCCTGCCCCCCTGGTATATAAATGGAAACTTTCAATTTTGCGGGTTTAGAGGACTAAAAAGGCAAGTTCACCCGTATGCACACCCCATTGGTTAAAAACTTTTACTTCACTTACTTCAGGTAGATATCGATAAATCTTGAAAGTTTAAGTTTGAAGTTGAATGGTGTCGGGTTATAATAGGCGCATCGGAAAAGCGAGAGCGCTTACTTTAACTTTGGCGTGTAAATGCACCATTAGTTACTGTTGTCATTAGACCCGCTATAATAACTACTAACCCTTCAGGTCAGTGGTGCCCATGTTCTGCGCCAAGATTGCGCTAGTATAAAAATGGGTCCCCAACTCCCCACTTACAATTTTGCGGATTTAAGACTAAAAAGTCAAGTCTACCCCTTTGCGCGCCACATTGGTCGAAAACGTCTACTTCAAGTATAGATTCTTTTGTTCCTTTTCTTTTTGTGTTTCACTCGGTGGCAAAATTTGTTTAACCTTCGTGCCTTAAAACTCTCCTAACGCTCAAGATTCCACTTTTCAAATTCTCGAATTTCGAATTTCAATTTTGGAATCTTGCGCTTGCTCGGGTATCAATATTAGCACAAGCGGTTAAACAACTTTGCCCGGGTAAACAAACTATTTTTTTTATTATTTCTACCAGTACCTAGTCACTGTAATTAAGGTGACCTAACGTCAATTACTGTTTTCACAATAAATAAATTCCACAATGTCTGGTTCTGTACTCATTTAAGAAGCCAATATCGAAAAGCGTCGAGCCCAATTTTATAGGGTAAAAGGTAAAAGCAAAGAATTGGTAGAGGGAAGAGTTGAATACGCACAGCACGGCCGCCATTAAAATCAAAACACCTTCTTAAACGCATCAAACTCCAGCTGTGAACCACAGAGCATTTAAAAGGATGAATTATTACAATTTGATGAACGAGAAGTCATCGAACTCTCAAAATGGAGGCACAATAGACACTATCAGATCTAGTCGGAATCGTATCAAACTCTTACTTTCTAAACCTCGCATCACGAACCATAAAATCATTGGAAAACGATTCTTAGGTTATAAATTTAAGGTTTAAATTTGATTGGCAAGGTTAAGGGATAATAAAAGGTTGTGAAGAGTAAACATTTGTATTGGCTTTCTACGCAAGTGGGCAATTCACGGCGTTCGATAAATGGAGGTATTGTGCTGGTATCGCTTTGAGATTGCATCGGAAGGATGTGCGCCGATTGATAGTGTATACGGGTAGTTTATGGTCTGGTGATCTCACTTTATATGTTAACTATCTTTTGCCCGCAACTTCGTCTGCGTGGAATAATTTGGGTACCTTAATTTTTAAACAAATCTGCTTTTAAATCTATCCTTTTTTTCACCCCTAAATTGGTCCACTCTATAAATTTCCATCCCATTTTTTACACCCTTAAGGAATGATTTCGGGCATAAAAATTATCCTATATCTTTTCCCACAGCTCAAACTATCCCCATACTAAGTTTCATCTAAATCGGTTCAGCGGTTATTGATTCCCCATACAAATTTCCACCCCCCTTTTCACCTCCTCGGGGGGCGAGTTCTGGGATAAAAAGCATCCTATCACGGGACTCAAACTATCTGTATACCAAATTTCAATTAAATCGGTTCAGCGGTAAGAGGTAACAGACGGACTGACAGACATACTTTTGCAATTATATATTAGTATGGATATGGATTAACCCCTCATCAGCTGTAGAAAGGCCTCTCGGGCTCGAACAGTTTTGAAACTACAGCAATACAAGGATAAAGGTGAAGTTCTGATGTCAAATTGTCAACTAATTAACTACTTTCCACAGCTAAGGTTAGATGTAAATTAAAAAAAAAAAAACATTTAATACAGCATAAAACGAATATATGGCTAGCCACGTCAATATAGTGAGTAAGCAGTTATTACATAAACAATTGTCTTTATTCATTTAGCAACACATGAATAATAAATTCCACACAACTTGCACTTTTAAGACCATTTTTTACTTGCATTGGTTATTTTTAGTTCGCTTGTTTTTAAACTTGTCCTTGAGAATAACTCAGCTAAAGTTTTAGCATAAGGACTTACAGAAGTTCGGTGACAATTTAATGTTATGTTAATGGTACCAATGGTCTGATAATATAGACCTAAGGAAAGGAACTGCGATAAAGCAGAACTTCTACGTTTCAAAATTACAACCTTTACTGCAACTGATGAAATCCCGATAAAATGAATATTATTTACAAGAATTGCTCCTTTCAAGTTTCCAAGTTATCTTGTAATATGGTAATAAGCAAATTTTATTGTAACCGTATCGCAGGAGTAAATTGTAGCTCAGACTCGAATTGCAAACCGATATTCGACCCCGCAAATAACCGTATCCGTATGGTGTTCGAACTCGAACCGAACCTTCATTTCTTAAAAAGTAGAAAGTTGACTTTACGCAATCGTGAAAAAAATAATCATCGTTTATTTTGGTAATGGACTCTTTTAAACTTTACTTGAAGCTAAAGACGGAATTAAAGTTATTTATGTCGTTATTTCGCATTTTAATGAAACTAATTTCCGACCTCCGAGTTTATTAATTTCAATCCTTTATCAAGAAAAGAAGCATAAATTGTTAATTTACCTACTAAATAAATGAAGTAGTTCTATAAAGAAAATACATTCACTGCATTTACTGTAGAGCTTTATAAAAATAAAAATATAAGCACATATAAAAGGAAATTAATGAGTGTCAAAACATTTTAAACGCGAATTGTAAAGATATCTATTTGTGAAATTATTTACAGATACTTTTTTCTTAATATCATTCGCTACTACTGTACATAGCTACATACATAATATATGTCGTTAGTTGAATACATGTCAATAGTACCTTTTAAATACAAACCTATAAACGATCAAATAATTCAAAACGTTCAATCCAATTACATGGTCACAAACCCTCATGAGATCGCATCTTGCAACGTCAGAAGCTAGCACCGTTACATCGTGATGTACCCTGATAGAGCTTTTAACGTTGACAAGGGCAATAATGACAGATCAGATAATATCCAACAAGACTGACCCAATTCTGAATCCGATCGTGAACTAGACTCGAGGATCGTAAAAAAGTGTGGTAAACAAAAAAACGATTAGGTATTCGATTGAGATTGAGACAATATGAGCTTTTGCTGAAAGAGAGATGTGCAGAAAAGTAGTGATAATAATTAACCTTGCATAGTTATGTGTGTGGTGGTTAAAAATCGTGGATTCAAACCTCGGTTGTGTTTCTATGCAACAGAAAAAAATCTTTCTCAAAAAAAATGTTAAAAGATGACTAAAGATTCGATCAGGCTCAGGATTCTTATCATACACAGACATACTTTTCTAACTAACTTTTACAGAAAATTGTCCTATCATTTGTACCAGTTACAAATATGACATCAATACAACTAGCGAACATTATGCATACCTATCTTTTATAGGTTTCCTTCATAAAGGCTGTTTATGGTAGGTAAGTACTATCTAGAACATAATGACACCCTTTTATGTAAAAAAGAACAGCAAGCGTAATCACTTTATTATACGGGTATACGCATTTTGATTGCCGTCTATCGCCAACCTCTCTTCTCCTGTCTCTTTATTTGTGTATGCAGATACCTAGTAATGCCTAATATGTATTTCTAGCCACGTATTACACATACTACCTACTGCAAGCTCTATCTCGGTCATATAAAGGTAACGCGAGACGTACGATAATGCCAGTGCATCGCACCTACACACGTGTGTGTTTAATTCGTACAATATGTACTACAGACGAGCGCTCATGTTTCTGTTTGCACCACAAAATAGGAAACCATTTAAAATACATTATTACTCTTATTCGTGATTGAAATGGTATAATTTATTGGTGCTATTATATAGTATCGTATGATGAGATGGCAAACGATAAAGAGGTATGGAAGAAAAAGATATGCTGCGCTGACTCCATGAATGAATGATAATTCTATAGAGACGAGCTAGTCGAAATTAAGAAATAAAATACAAAATATTTGTGACAAACATAAAAGCGTGGTAATAAATGACAGAATAACATTGATGATGCGGCGAAATGGTGACGACTGAGCATGGTGTCTCCTAGTAGTCTTAGTTTATTGTCCGATGCTGATCATCTATGTGAATGTTATGCGAATTATTTAGAGACACATCGACTGCTAATGATGACTTAGTACCATCACCATGGGCGATACAGACAATAAACCAACCACTGGTGAACTTATTCGTCAATACTTGTCTATTCCCTTATTTGACGAATAAGTAAGTGAGAGGGTTGAGTGATACCTACTACCTAAACTGTCTAAGCAATTGGTAAAAAAATAACTGTACCTGGTGCCCAGCTTGCGGCAAATCAGTTGGAACCGCTTTCAACTACAGAGTTCACTCATTTTACTTACAATATATAAGGTCGTACACGTTGGCATATGTAAACAATCTGATACCACCGTTAAAACTACTTGATTGATGAAAAACTTAAGTATAACTTTTTCCAAAAAACTGATTTTAAATTGGCAAAATGGTGTAAATAAATATTAAATGCGGAGTTTGTTTGACAGTTGTGACATAACATGTTGGTTAAGTTGGTTTTCTTCTTGTACCTAATAATAAGACGTTTTAAAAAAAAGGTTTTATCTACTTATACATACCTATTTATATTATGTTGCATAAGTAGTATTTAAAATTATTATAATAAATAGAAGAACTGTTGTACTAATTTGTAGTTTGTTTCGTATGTATTAATTGTACGGTTTCTGCAGTTGTTTATGACGCGTCTACTTTAACATGTCGTTTTAGAGGCAGTTGTTGTGCATACATTTGTTCTAATTCGGCCCAAGTATTCATGTTCCTATAATATTTGTGGCCCTATAAATATACTAATATCAATAAAACATAAATATCAAGTCAGTAATCTAGTAACTATTACTAAGCACTGTTCCAAGGTGTAGTTTCTTTAAGGCTACCGTGCTGAGGTTGTAAACAGATCATTATTCAACAACACGCAACGACGCCAGTAGTCCAGCAATCATACAAATATTTCTAATTTACATTCCACCGACGGCGCTTAGTACAGATAATAACCGTTTGCAAACGACTCGGGTTCACGTGTTGAAGCTTTGTTATAAGTTATAAGACATATTAGACCAGGCACCTACAAAAGACAGACAGACGGAGACGGAGAGTGTAGGCCTTCGATTATGGAACCCTAAAAATAGTTGTATTATATTTTAAATATTTATATATATTAACATATTTTTACTTGAATGTAAGTCTATAGATAGGTACCAAGTTAAACTTAATCCAGAGTTTTATAAACATGTTCTGAAAAAAAAATAGAAACCATTTCTCCTCGCTTGCCTCAATACTCCATGGCTTGAGCTAAAAATTTTAGCGTCAGATTCTGTCTTTTATTACAAAAAAAAACACACACTCTCGTCTCTTTAATTGCTCCAATCACAGATCAAGCTTAGACTGGCTAGCCTGTACCAATATTATCTTATTAAATGAGCTTTGTAAATTCCACTCATATCACACCTGCCTTCCTTAGCCTGATGAGTGATGAAATTCTTGGAAAGCAACCGCCGACCAGTTACAAAGTTATAACACACTGCAACACAAGGAAATAAGGCATATCATCACTACATAGTGTAAAACAAAGTCGCTTTCCGCTGTCTGTCCGTCTGTCCCTATGTATGCTTAGATCTTTAAAACTACGCAACGGATTTTAATGCGGTTTTTTTTAATAGATAGAGTGATTCAAGAGGAAGGTTTATATGTATAATTTGTAAAGGTTTTGTGTAAATTAGTTGAACTACCCGTAATACAAAGCTAGTACCTAGCTTATAAACGACAACTGGATTTCTAATGCTAATTAAAGAGTTTACGCATTTGTCATGCGCATATATCTGTCGAGTGTGAAAGGGTTTCAAATGACTCCATAACACTGCCATTCTACACTTAATATAATCTTGTTAAGATTGAAATTATAACGATGTTTTAATGCTGGATATGCGGTTTAATATTTTAGATGCATTGCGACAAATACACTGATAGTTCCGGCCATGAGTCGTCGTTATGCCGAAGCCACCGATAGTGCATGTTCGATGAATGTTTACACTTAGATAACATTGGAATCTAAGTATACGCGTACTAAGGCACCTATATACAAAATATGGGCTGAATGTGGCTAAAGTGATAAAGTATTAAAGTATTATTGTTAATTAATAGTGAAAAAATAAATAATTTTTTCTGTATGCAAGTTATATAAAATTGTAGCCCAGGTACATTTTTTCCCGTACCTAAGCATGTGTTAAACCTATGTGTTTAAAGCAGTATATGATTCAACATTTAACCGTCTGATGGTATCTGCCTAATCAGCCGAGGATGCGGTGGACAAGACAATGACAATAAAAGTGCCTATTAACGCAAGAAAAGTAGTCATAATCATTACGCAATTTCTCTTCTTTTTTTTTCTTTTTTTTCAAGAGATAGTGAAATAAACAAGACATGACATGATTTATTTTTAGTGAAATCTTTATCAACTGAAAGGATGGCTTAAAACGTGGTGAATGCATATCAGTGCTTTGTATGCACCAATCTACAACTAAAATACAATGATGTTCCTCAAAGATTTCCCTTAAAATCTCAGGTAATCTATAAAACAAAGACAAAGCAAAGTTTTTTAGCCGTACTAAGTATAGTCTGCATCTTCTCAAATGACTTTTTCGTCTAAGACGGTAATCTGTTAAACAAAAGCCATTGTTCCTTTTCTGTGAGCGGTCGCCCATTGTGTACCATTGTCTCTGACAATTGCACGCGCCGTAGCACGCGCTCAGGCTCACGTACGGCTAAACACAGAAATAGTTCTTCATACTAGTCGACATAGTCGAAATGCGGCGCGCATCAGATGTCGAATGATATTGAAGTGGGTCGGCTGATGAAGGCAGCGATTGAAAAGGAAGGTAAATGAAGCTCATTCATGGTAAATAGCTTTCGAAGACTATCAAAGGATTCATCTGAATCGCAATGGGGCATCGCGAATGATTTCTTCGCGGGTTATGCGAATCATAGAAATGTTAACGACTTTTTCCTGAATTAATTGCGTTTGCATTTCGTATAAAGCCTGTCCAGGAATATACGATCACGCGCCATGTTGCGGAATTTCACTGGAACTATTTTTTTCATACTTTACAGAACTGTCACCCTATACATGAGAATGAACAGCGCCCTCTTGACAATGATCATATATTACTGGTCAGGCTTTACTTATTTATTTGCCCCGAATTATGGTTAATGGCAAAAGGGTTCAGGACAAAGATTTTCTTTAAATCCCTCATTTTAAAACACACGCCTCAATAAGGCAAGGCAAGTAATAAAACCTTAATGTCAACCGCAATACAGTAAACATTAATAAACTACGTGTCGAATTAAGGAGAAATCAATAATTGTGGTGCCATCTTCAAGATAAACGGATTTTAATGTAAACGGTAATTACCAAAAAACATGGCGATGCTTGGCACGTTTGTAATAATAATGGATGGGCCAGGGCGAGCCACGTCACAGTTAAAAATTCACAGTTTTTCGACTGGATTCACATGATACTTAAAGGTAGATTTTTGTTTTGTAGTATTACGTCAAGACCTATGTGTGTGTGTCAATGGTTGCTACCTAAGATAGGAAACTATACCCATGCCCCTCGTATGCCTAGACACGGATCCGTGCGTGGGAATTTAAATATAAGTATTGTATTAATGTCAAGGTCACTTTTTCAATGATCAAATTTGAGCGGCCGCATACGAGGGGTTAACCAATATACCTGCTTTTATAAATGGTCATATCTGCAAATAACCAAAGTACTGGATCTAATGTTTCCACTGCACTCGCAAAGAAGCAGTCAAGGCTGAGACGCGCGTGAGTCGCATACAATATGGAGCATTGTTAGATCTCACGCGATATATGTACAATATGAATATTAACGGTTTAAATGCCCGGAAAAAATATGTTCACGAAAAATACAGCTGGTTGAAGTGTAATTTAAGCAAAAATGGGTCTCGCCCTGCCCTACATTGCTTGTATAAAAATGCAAAACATTAATTATAATTTGGCTTACTGTGTTCTAACTAGAATCGTATCCGTAATACTAGTAGGTACTGTTCACATAGGTACTTGATCCGCGAATTTGTAGGTATCCGCGATAATGCTACATGTAAATGAACTAAGATAGCGTTGTTTGTATCAAAAGATGCTTCTAATTGATTCGAGCACAATCTCAGCTGACCTGGACTTGGAAAGATAGCAGATCTGACCCCTGCCATGAATATTGATCAGTCGCATTATTATGGCCGCTGCGACCTTAATTATATCTGTTTACTGTATGCACAGACATGCGCGGGCGACTGCTACTGACTTAGCATTCTTTATGGCGCTACTTCATGTGAGTCAGGTTCTTAACTGAACCAGTAACTTGTGAGCTCAGTCAGTAATAATTTTAGGCAATCAAAGAACACTCGATACTGGTTTGACTATCTAATGAACTTGCCTGCACTCTGCAAGCTATTGCAATTTGAAACCTTATTTAGATTGATACAGCTTTACTATAATAGTTTGTATTATAAATTGCATTTTTAAAACGTGGTAAGTATACATGAAACCACATCTTGTATTGACGTGGCTAATACAAGCAGTTTACAAAAGCATGTTTATGCTTTGTTAGCTTGCATAGTTTATGGGACAAGCCACTGAACTCCTAAATCATCGCATGTAAGTAAGAAAATAAATAAGTTAATTGCAATATTATTGATACTGGATTTTATTGCACATTATGCTGATTTTACGACTTGACTGACTGTTTGCAAGGGTTAGCGTTTTAAGCAAACACTTACAATATGTTTATTTTGTATCTGGTGCTAGTCCCATATACTCTACTTCCTCGGGAGACAAAGCAACACGTACTAACAATTTATTAAATTCATACCTAATTCCTTATATGAGACATGTCGAGTAGGATTTTTCTATTCTTTTTTCCTCTATTTTGATACGTTAAATAAAGAACGTTTCTATTAAGATTAATGTAATTTATCGTTATTATTTGGTTTTTACAAGGGGGCCTATTAAGACAGTAAGTTTTTGTTATCAAACGGTTATGAATATAATATATCAGCTTTCAACAGTGAGATTTCTAATATAACCACACATTTCTGCCAGAAACGTTTCTGTTGACAGATCACATCCATAACCGTTTGATAAATTACCTCAAGACCTTTTTAAAAATATTTAATAGTTTTCACTACTGATGTTAATATCTAACACAGGCAACCAACGCTCGGAGGATGGCTGTCAAATGTTTGAAGAATTCGGTGACCTGACCACTGCAATTAAAATGTGTTTCAATTAAACATATGGTATGAGTTGACATGCCTCGTTGCGATGTAGCCTGAATAGACTGTCCTCATACCTTGAATACTAACTCATCAAAAGCGAAAAACTAGTTAGGGGCATACCATCCGCAGCTAGTCATGCTTAATAAGGCCGTCTTAATTGCTACGTAAATCTGTATAAGCCTTAATTGCTAGTAATTTTCGCTGACACGAGGATACTCCAGTCAAGGAGGGAATATTTTATTACCTCACAATATTAAAAATGTTCCTGCGGACCACTATGTCAAAAAGGAGCACCTACTTAGGGCGGTACGTAGTTAAACCTTAAGTTGCAAAACATTACGGCCTAAAGAACATGGAATTTTCCAGATTCAACGGGCATTAGTAATGAACTTTAAAAGGCCGCCGCAATACATCACTGCTGATGGTCGATATGGCAGTCAAAAAGGCCAAAATAAAACAATAATAAATAAATAATCCCATTAATCCCCACGCCACGACGATCGGAGTAACGCTCAGGCCGAATATTAGCGAGTGTGTCACAGCCGCAGCTAACGGTTCACATTAACTAAGCAGGCCTTTTAAAGAAGCTCGTCGCTCGCCAAACGCGGCGCGGATGATTATGTCCGAGTACCATGTCTCGTTCGTTCTTTTAAGGGCGTGTGGACAAATTGTTATGTAGGTATGCTTGCGTTTCTAATAAATGTTACTACATACATTATGTATAATAAACTAGTAGACAATACCTACGTACGAGCTGCATGCTATCTCCACTAGCATGAGTTGCGTTCACGCGTGCGACTTCATAGTTTATACTGCAGTCTGGCAAAAAAGAGTAGAAATTTAAAAATGGCAACACTGTACTGTCGTCCCTTTCAAATCAATCTAAGAAAAACGGGACGACACTACAGTGTTGCCACTTTTTAATTTCTACTCTTTTTTGCCAGACTACATCAAGCGCAACTTTAAGTATGGACTCGCGCACGAGAACGCAACTTATGATAGACCGCCAGCTGTCATATCTTAACTTTTAAACCCTATAAGCTCAACACAGGTACCGAATGGTCTTTTTTACTTCAGACCTTTACAAACCTTTTTGATGTAGGTATTGTAGGTAAGTTATGTAGGTGTTCCTAAAACTTCAGATAATCATCGAACTAATACGTACCTACCTAATTGCCTTTCGTTAATAATATGCATTTTGTACGTTTTGTGTGAAAAGTGCTTTTATTAACACAACATTGACAAAACACGAATAAAAATCCAAATTAACAATAAATACAACTATCTACTTTAAAATTTAATTAATATTAAACAAAACTATATTTAAACTGAATTAAAACTAAATATAAAAAGAACTATAGATATACAAAAAAATCTACCGAATTTATAAAAAGAACATCCCGTCCAAAACCTCCGCCTGCGGCATTAACCCCACAACGATGGCTGCGTTACCTCTGTATTGCCAGCGATATACGCTGGGAGAGGTAACCGCAGGGCTAGCCCTATTGGTCTCCTGAAGCGTCGACCAGCCGTGGCGACAGGGCCCTCATAAAGGCTTCCATGTCTTCTAGTCAAGGTCCCATTGTCTCCACTGCAATGCCGCAAATTCATAGTCTTGCAATAAAGATGAGTATTTGCGGCGCTTGAGTAGTTAATGACATTGGTATATTTTGTATTTGTTGTGCCGCTAACAATATTTGTTCCAATTTAATAAAATGCATTGAAGATTGTTAAGCACAACTTGTGACAGACGTTGTTAACAGCCTCTTAAATGTACAATGTCTGTACTAATTTAATGTAATTGTACGTGTAATTGTAATGTAATACGTGTAATTTCGCCTGGTCCAATTACTCGTTCACACTTCCTCGTTAGAAAGGACGTATTTCTCTCCCGACAATGCCAGAAGACTACATCCTTTAGATGCTGCGGTTTATAAACACGCATCGTTACATCTTAGACTTCTCCACCACCCGCTTCCGGCAGTTGCATCACTTGCATCTTACGATTCGTGCTTTTTACCCAAAGTAATTTACTCAAATGCCGATAGTCAAAAGAGTTGTTACTGAAATGAGCATCCGCGTTCTCATACTTTTTAGGGTTCCGTACCCAAAGGGTAAAAACGGGACCCTATTACTAAGACTCCGCTGTCCGTCTGTCACCTGGCTGTATCTTATGAATCGTGATAGCTAGACAGTTGAAATTTTCACAGATGGCGTATTTCTGTTGCCGCTATAACAACAAATACTAAAAACAGAATAAAATGAATATTTAAGGGGGGGCTCCCATAAAACAAACGTGATTTTTTTGCCGTTTTTTGCGTAATGGTACGGAACCCTTCGTGCGCGAGTCCGACTCGCACTTGGCCGGTGTTATTTATATAACCACGTATGGGTGGTCGCCACGTGGTCTCTATTGGTCTTATACCGAAGGTACGGTACGAGTATTGTCTTCCGGAAGGTGACGCAGCCAGCCTTATAGGGCCGGCGGCATAACAAATATCTGTAGCTAAGCTTTAAGCCATTTTTAGGCTAAGGCAGGTTTATTTTGTTAGTTTCCGTTTTGGATGGATTTTTAACACAAAGAACATTAAAAGTTAGATCAAATCTTGTAACCTGTATAATCCGTCTAATAGGTAAGTAACGATCTGTAGACGTACTTCTACTCCGACAATAGCACAATGGAACAGGTTTTATTTATTGGCGGCAGCATTAGCTGACATTATTCAACGTTACCGGGTACTTGTTACCGGGCGTAAACGTGTCATTACTGTCCTATAAAACACACATTCGTTTGAGAGCAATCACACTAATCTACCGCTTATCTGGTTAAAGAAGACAACTTTGATAGCTTTAGGAGATTAATGGAATAATACCTACTCAAGCAGTTGACGTTATCACACCAGATTTAATCAAGAACTGGCAAGAAAATATACCTAAACAAACATACTGGGGCGTTTTTTAAAATAAATATTGAAAACCTGAGTCTTTTAAATATGAACATGCTTGGGCTCATTCTACTCAGATTCGACAGCAGCATTCTCCATCCTGCCATTAAAAAAGATGTCCCAAAATGTCCATTCCGTCACGTTTTAGTGAGATTTTTTTTCACTTGTATGTGCGTGACGGTGACGGCGTGACGTAGTGGAATGTGCAATTTTCATACAAATTTTTGGGACACTTTTTTATCATCAGGATTGAATATGCTAGTGATTCTGAGTTGAAAGAACCCAAAAACACCAGGATCTGTGAGAATCAGGTTTTCAATATTTATTTTAGAAAACGGTGATTTTGGGGTCGTGATCCCGAATGTCTAAAATGTATTATGATGATCATACTTAACAAGGTTTCCCATGGAACCGATATGAAAATCGTGAAAAATATAATACCCCCCATACGTACCGTGGACTTAACTTTGCTAAGGTGTCCATAAGATTTTTTTCGCAATTTTGTGGAGAAATTTGTTTAGTATGATCACCTTAACACATTTTTGACATTTAGGATGATGACCTCAAAATCATCCAGTATAAACATCAAATATTCAAAAATGGAATAAAAAACCGGCCAAGTGCGAGTCGGACTCGCGCACGAAGGGTTCCGTACCATTACGGAAAAAAACAGCAAAAAAAATCACGTTTCTTGTATGGGAGCCCCATTTAAATATTTATATTATGCTGGTTTAAGTATTTGTTGTTATAGCGGCAACAGAAATACATCATCTGTGAAAATTTCAACTGTCTAGCTATCACGGTTCATTTGATACAGCCTGGTGACAGACAGACAGACGGACAGACGGACAGACGGACGGACAGACGGACAGCGGAGTCTTAGTAATAGGGTCCCGTTTTTACCCTTTGGGTACGGAACCCTAAAAAGGAACATAAAATACAGTAATAGGCAATAAAGGATATAAAATATAGACTAAATACAAAATACAACCTCAATACAGGTGGTTGATAAAGAAGTTGTGCGATGCTACTTTCTAGTAGAATTTTGGGACTAGTTAAAACTAGTTTAAATATTACAATACAGCTTCATGCAGTCAACCCTTCAACCAGTCCGTAGCTGAGCAAAATATTACAATACAGCTTCATGCAGCCAACCCTTCAACCAGTCCGTAGCTGAGCAAAATATTACAATACAGCTTAATGCAGTCAACCCTTCAACCAGTCCGTAGCTGAGCAAAATATTACAATACAGCTTCATGCAGTCAACCCTTCAACCAGTCCGTAGCTGAGCAAAATATTACAATACAGCTTCATGCAGTCAACCCTTCAACCAGTCCGTAGCTGAGCAAAATATTACAATACAGCTTCATGCAGCCAACCCTTCAACCAGTCCGTAGCTGAGCAAAATATTACAATACAGCTTCATGCAGCCAACCCTTCAACCAGTCCGTAGCTGAGCAAAATATTACAATACAGCTTCATGCAGCCAACCCTTCAACCAGTCCGTAGCTGAGCAAAATATTACAATACAGCTTCATGCAGCCAACCCTTCAACCAGTCCGTAGCTGAGCAAAATATTACAATACAGCTTCATGCAGCCAACCCTTCAATCAGTCCGTAGCTGAGCAAAATATTACAATACAGCTTCATGTAGCCAACCCTTCAACCAGTCCGTAGCTGAGAAAAATATTACAATACAGCTTCATGCAGCCAACCCTTCAACCAGTCCGTAGCTGAGCAAAATATTACAATACAGCTTCATGCAGCCAACCCTTCAACCAGTCCGTAGCTGAGAAAAATATTACAATACAGCTTCATGCAGCCAACCCTTCAACCAGTCCGTAGCTGACTACCTACAATAATAACTACTTACCAACAACCTCTGTTAAAAGGTAGACCTATAGTAACGATTCGATTAGGGTCTTGAAACGTTCAGGAAGCCGGCGAATTGATTATAGTTAACAAAAAATGCACAATTCCTGTAATCGTGTGTGAATCATTGAATAAATCATTTCGATCCATGATATCAATACACTGATTTACAAGTCGATCAAGTGCGAGTCGTAATCGTGCATCGAGGATCATAAACTATTAGGTACACAATTTGTAATTTATTGAGATCAAATAGTTCATTACCATTTTTTATTATTTTATCCTACGTAATATATTCCGATAGTTTTCTTTAGTTAGTGATTTTAACTTTTTATTAGAAAGCAATCTGCCATAACTAAAGCAAAAGCCGATGCAGGCAAATTGTAAGATTCGTCATTTTACAAACGTAACGCAATATACCGTATTACAACTACAAAACTACTGCCTTGTAAAGGTCAGACTGGAATTCTAGGCTTAGTAATACGAATATAATTCTGTTTGCACCTTTGCACCCTTGTCTTCGAGTACGGAACCCCAAAACGGCCCAAAAAAGGTTTCGGCTGCACGCGGACGGTGATTCACGAGTCACTCGATAGCGATCGGGCTTCGTCTGTGGCTTGCGAGGTTACGTTACACCAAACTAAATACATAACTCCATGTAATAAGCTATTTACGTTCGCATGACGCACTATTAATAGTCCTTAGTACGCTTTATTACGCTTTTGGCATTTGAGAATCAAATTATTACCTGTATTTATTACCATTTACCAAGGTTAGATTCTCAAAAGCTAAGACTCATCTTGTATATTGCGTTAGGGAAAGAAGCCGTTGGGAGCAAACCCAAGATTGGATAACCCTATGTTGACGGCCACCCCACACTAGCGTCTCCCGAGCGTCGGTTTCTAGTCAACTCTATGGCTGCTGCTCGAGGCAACGATAGCGCAAAAACGCCATTTTCCATAGACGCCAACGCTCAAAAGACGCTAGTGTAGGGTGGCCGTCAACATACTTAGGGTTATCTAAACTTGGGTTTGCTCCCATCGGCTTCTTTCCCTAACGCAATATACAAGATGAGTCTTATCTTTTGAGACTCGAACCTTGGTAATAACAGGTACTAATTAATTAGACATAAATAGACACACTCTCATATACCTTAACAGTTGATTTTTCCTTGTTTCAAACCCTAGCACTCGTATCATCATCTGACGTGAGAAGTGGAAGCATCCTTACTTTATCCACGTACCAATCATTTGCTCGAACGATCGTTTTTTTAAAGCGAACTTATAAGAAGTGAAATTTTTGTACCTGTCCCGTTGAATATGATTAAGATTTCTACAGAAAAAAGAACACTGATTTAAACTTTCACGGTTTTTACTCATTATTATTTACAACGACGGGACTTAATCGCGTAAAATAGTTTTAAATTTACCTCCCTCCCTAGTGCGCAAAACGTTCAAGTTAATAAACAAGACCAAGTGCGGGTAGTTCGAAAAACTCGCGCGCCTAGAAGATGTTGATGTCAACTTTAGCCAGTCTTCTCCGAGACCACGGGGACAACGCCGTCCTCGAAACGTCGGAAGTAAATTTAAAACTAGTGCAGTCGTTCGCGTCTAATCAGATGAGACTAAGACCATTTTTATTAACATGACATGAATGTCCGGTTTTGGCATTTTGTCTCCAAGTTCGGCACAGAAATTAAAGTCCATCGCAATGACGCAACCGGCGCCGAGGGTCCAATAAAGACTTGTTATGCTGAATTTTACTGGAGCATTGCACTGCACCGGTGCAGGGTAATTAGAGTTCGATGCCCTCGGCCACAATAGCTAGTGCTGAAATACCAATACAGCATACTGGGAAGTGATTTCAGCAAGGTATTAAAGTAACACAGTTTAGAGCTTTCAGAGTTCCCGATACTAACAGTGCACGATTTGTTTGTATTTATTGTATTAAAAATATGTATTTACCCGTAGCGGTAAAGTCATGGGTGCGAAACGGTCTTAAAAATAAAAGAAAACTAATTTTCTATCTTCTTTCGATTTATTAATAAAAAAAATATAAAAAATCTACTATATGATACACAAATCATGAGAAATTACATCGTACGAACATAAAGGCATAAAGAAGCATATTCAGTACAAAAATGCTTGTGCCGCACAGTGACACACTGGTGGAATCTCGCCTTAAGGTGTCTTAAAAAAATTCACCGCACCAGCTGGTAAAGGCTCTCTTGATTGTTCGAAAACTAAACAAATGCAAATTTTTAAAGCCAAAGTAATCAAATGCAAATTTTGAGTTCTTTCCTTATGTTGGCTGGTAGAATTGACTCTTAAATGATGATTTTGAATGATAAATAAGTTATAACATTTATTTTGAATTTATTTGCTTTGATTTTGTTTGATATTTTACAGTCAGTATTTAGGCGTTTTCTAAAATATAAAAAAATAATCTGGACATTCTTGGGCTCATTCTATTCAGAATCGACAGCATTCTCCATCCTGCCATTAAAAAAAGATGTCCCAAAATGTCCATTCCATTACGTTACAACATCACATTACGTTTTAGTGTAATAAAATTTCACTTGTAAGTGCGTGACGTACTGGAATGTACAATTTTCATACAAATTTTTGGGACATTTTTTTTTATCATCAGGATTGAATATGCTAGTGATTCTAAGTTGAAAGAACCCAAAAACACCAGGATCTGTGAGAATCAGGTGTTCAATATTTACATATTTTAGAAAACGCCCATTTTTCTTGTGTTGGTGTGGTGAAAAATTTTGATTCACTCGGTGGCATAATTGGTTTAAAACCCACGCAACGCTCAACATTCCATTTTTCGAACCACTCGCTGCGCTCATGGTTCCAATTTGGATTCATTCGCTTGCTCGGGTATCAATGTCTTGTTTGATTGTGCTTACGAATAAATTTTTATTCTATTCTATTCTAATATTAGAACGAGAGGTTAAATAACAACTTTGCCCCCTTGTAAAACAAATAACTATTCTCCAATGGTAATGTAACTTGTTATTTTTTTGTTTGATCTAACATAATAATATTTTGTCATAATTACAGACACCTATTTGTTTTAGCCCACTAGGGCTTGAAGCACAATATTTCATAATACAAAATAAGCGGGAATAAACTTGAATAAAGGCCTGTTTTCTTTTGCGAAATGCCTCCGTTTTAAAAACCACACAAAGAATGATTGCCTCGAGTGCGCGCGTTATCTTGCAGTGGGACCTTCGGGACTAAACAATAGATCTTTTGTGTTTCTCTTCCCATTCTTTGGGCCAAATAACAAGATAGTAATTTACGTTGTACCACTTGTACCTACACAATTTGCGATTATACGTATTCAGAAAATTATAGCCCAAGCAAAGTAAGTACCTATAAATGTTATGTTAGAAATGAAATATTAAAGACGTGCGCACAGATAACTATTATCATAATCATATTACCTATATTATCCATTATCATAATTCTAAGTTCATGAGCCTTGTAGTCTAAACGATATTAAACATAGGTATATATACTACTTTTGACTTTAGTCTAATACTCACTTTTACCATAAATATGTTTTTAATACAGTTGCTTAAAAAGTGCTACTTTTCGTGGCTGTTTAGCGTGCGGAAAGTTGGTTTTCGCGAACTAGTGCTTTTTACTTTTCCAATTTTTTTAAATTTTTACTTGTTCCAATTCATGACTACTTATTGATGAGTGTTAATATTAGTATCCTTTAAACGTCGTAATCAACATAAAAACCTACTGTTAATGTAAGAATACGAAAAATATGCATATTTCATATTTTATTACTTACCTCTTCATCATTATAAGTATTATAACACGTTTATTTTTTAATGTTGAAAAACCGTTCTTAATAAGTTGTCTAAATAGAACGGAACGCCTGTCAAAGAAGAGGCGTATTTTCTTACTGCAAGAATGTTTTAAGTTTCCAAAGGCAACATTCGATATTGTTTTTATAAATATACGATACACAAATAATCATAAATAACAATATTTAGGTAATAATAGTACAATGTTTTAATATTTACAATTGTTTCTGTCTTATAGAACATGCATTTGAAAAAAAAACTTTCATTGAAGTGGGTTCAATAATAATAACAAAATCTATTCTAGTCGAATAAAAACTAGAAAAACACTTCTTCATAATGTCAATGTCAATGATGTCACAGAATTAATAATTTAAAAGTTTCGAATTCCATTCCTTACTTGTTGCTTTTCTTATTTTTTCGCAACTGTATTAAAAAACGTCGTTCGATACACGTGCGGAAATGTCATTCTCTAATGACATACTTTCCGCACTAGCATCGAAATGTACTATTTCCTCTTACGTAAGCTGGAGTTGATTTAAGTTAAGATTCAATAAATTGGCTTAAAGCGAAGCCTGGCCCGTCATATGGTTAAGTGCATCGGTATTCAAGTGTCAGGCCAGAGCGAGTATTGTCCGAGACCTGCCTTTATTTTCATCGCCTACAAAACAAAGACCGTACATCAATTATTACAAGTGATCTCTGCGTACACGTGGTTGTTATAGAACTCTAGGTCACAATAATACTAGTTTTTGAGAAGGAACTGGTCGGTAAGTTAAGGGAATAAAAAAGGTCCAGCTTTTTGTTGCACTGCGTGAGACAACGCGGCGACTCTTAACGACATCAAACCAGTTCCACTTTTCATCGCGTCATGCCAAATCTGGTAGTAAATACTTCCACACTGTTTGTTCTCACGATTTTTTACCAGCTACTTGTAACGCTTTACCGTTAATGATCGATTGAGGAATAATTGACCAAAAAACGTCCGAACGTCGCGCATCATTATTACTATCATATGTTATGGTAATTATATACTTTCACTTGTCCGTTGCCGATGCCATAGTAATTGACTTCAAAGAGTGCAGCCAGCGAAAATTATTCACAACATAATGTGGACGTAACTTAAAAAAACATGTAAGACTTTCCTTTCACCTTCATAGAAACCTGCTAATTATTCAACTTATCAAGTTCCTTCCCCAGGTAGCGAAGAAATAGGCATTAAGAAAAGCATATTGAACAGTCAAACGTCATTAGAGCAAAGCTCAACTAGAATATGACTCAATTTCACGGTCAGTTTTTTTATAAATAACCAGCTAATGCACTGACATCTAACAGGAAATGGTCAGCCAATGTTTCTGTAGTGAACTCAGACGTGATACCTAAATAATTCCAAATGCTTGTCGAAAACAGGAAAGTCGAGCACTTAAACGAACTAGTGTAGGTACCCTATTAAAATAAGACATATTCTTAGATATTACTTATCTCGAAAACAAATCAGCATAGTACAAAATAGTTATTAGTTGGTACCTTGATTTATCTACTACTAAAAGTACATTATCTAAGTATCCTAGCGACTGGCTGGCGCACGATCTACCGTATAAAAAACCCATTGACATTGGATGTCAAAAAATCATGTCGATTTCGTAGCTGAAAAGTTCTCGATCAAGAAGTACTTCCAATTCTCAGAGACCACGGGGACAATGCCGTCCTCGAAACGTCGAAGGTAAATTTAAAATTCATTTTACGCGATTAAGTCCCGCCGTTGTGAATAATAATGAGTAAGAATCGTAAAACTTTAATTCAGTGTACTTCCAATACAACCTGAGTGCGTTCTCAAAAACGACATAACCCTACGCCTGTCAATTTTTCCAAATTAGAAGAGAAGTTATAACTGCTAACATGCGATGCACATCCCGAAAGCCGTTCACCTTACATTGGTTGGTCTGACTTTGTGTTGTGTTGTGTGTAGCGGGAATGCACACAGGTCGTGATCAATCTCGATCTCCGACCACCTTGCACCGACGGAGACTGATTAGCAATGGCGCAGTCGAGATGCAGCTAGCTAAAAACACTACCATTTGTTTGTGAAGAAATCGGATGTAATCATTTACCTTCAAGGTTCCGGGATAAGTAACCGTCCAATCAAAATTTGTTCTCACTGATAGTATCAACTGATTGTAATTTTCAAACACCTTTTAAAATGGCATTTCTTGATTGATTTGGCTGTTTTGTTTTGTTTCTGTCCAGGTCGATAAGTAACAACGGTACCTAGCGACAATATTTATTGTTGGACCAGCAATCAAGTGTCCCTGCAATTAAGTTAGGTATCTTGGCAGACTTAGAATAGACACTAATCTAGGTACTAAACTGAGTATATTTTACATATAGATTTAAGTCTTGTCGCCTTCACTATTTTGGTGAGCTTCCCAGATTTTTGTGTATATTTCCCTTTGGTTAGTTAAAAAAAAATTGTTTGAATATGTTTGCGCAAAAACATACGACCAAGTGAATTACTGCCTCAAGGTATTAAAAATCAGTGCGTCTATACAGTCTGTAAAACTAGTGTCCTTTTTGCCCCGCAAATGAACTCGGTTGCCACTGGGCCCCGGCGGGGTAAGTATTATACTTAATTATACTAGTTAGACTGGTTAAAACGGAAATCTAGGTAAGCGGGCACTGATTTAATGAATCGTATCCGTACTTGTCGCGCCGGCCGACAAGACTCTGGTCTAGCCTCATTAAGCAAAATCCTTAGGCACCATCCCACCAGTTAGGCCTTAATTGGACTGACTGAACTGAACTTCATATTGAAATGGCTATCTTGAGATTATTTAAAATACGGAAACTTGGCTCTCTTAGAAACGAAACGTTTAACCCTAAGTTTACTTAAATAGAATTGATTCGAGATTTGGAACTCATAGGATAAGATGCATTAACTTGGAGTCCGCCCTCAGGATCAAGTGTGCATATTGAGTGAGACAGTTATAACGATGCCAATTTAAGACACAACACAATCCACTAAAGCTAATCCAACATTCCCATCAGCATTCAGCATCGTCTAAAAGACAGTCATATTATTATTAAGAACCATTTCAATTATATTGGCTTCGTGTCTTCACTCACTGGATTGTCCTGGTTCTTGGATCCCTGTAAAGTGTAAAAGATGTCGAGTTCTAAGAACAAATTTTTGGCGATTGCTTACGTCATTCTGCAATTCTGCGAATACTGATCAGTGATAATCGTAACAGTAACGCCTCCCAGGCCCAGTATCTTAGCGTCGAGAGTTTGAGCCTCGAACGAGACAGAGAATTTTGCCACTGTCCTTAATTTTTCAGCATTACCTAAATACAAACTATGGAATCACTGATATCATGATATGGTTCTTGGCCAATCCAATAATGTCAGGTGTAATAGTTAGTTGCCTGGTACCTACAACGCGTGGAATGTATATTGAAATTAATTGGTGGATATCGTGACTCGAGGTCAGAAAGGCGTGTGAGATGTTTGGACAGTTATTGATGGCGAATAAAACTTGCCAAGGAAAGTAAGCAAGCTTCTGGGTTTTAACTTGCAATGTATTTTAAATTTTCTAATTAGATTAACCTAGGATGAATTAGACTAATCATACAGAAATGCAGAGTATAAACAGTTACATTTCTCACGAATGCGTTGCCAAAATGGTGAATTTCGTTATCATGCGGTATGTTTTCTTCATTTGACGTTTTTCCGTATGGTCTTGCAAATCTTGTACCTGGCCCGCTAGTTTTTTTTTTCAGGCGCTTTTTAGATTATTTTAAACAAATTATAGAAATAATGCATAGCTACCTGGCAGATACGAAAAAAACAACAGGCGGGGATAGGTATCCGTCATCTATGTATTCATCATGATATCATGTTGCAAAAAACCAGCGCTGCATAGTTGCGGTCGGTGCGCTATTTCGCCTGACGTCATTGGAAACCAAACACCGTATCTAGAGTGGTCTTATCGGGATGATAACGGTACGGTGATAGGAAACGTTTTAGCCGGGCGAAAATGGAGGTCAATCCGTGATAAGGAGGAAAGAATTATCAGTGCGTGTGGGGGAATTGGAGTGCTGCAGTTTGACTCCTGATTATCGAAGTTTTGACAAGATTTTAGTCTGTTTTAGATGATTTAATCATGCGAGTGACAGAAATGTAGCAAATGCATTTTTAATATCCATAACTAACCGGCATAACAGCACTATCCTCTCGAGGTTTCCGTGTTTAGGATTCTCCGTTTCTTCTGAAGTTTTTAGTCAGAGTATGTTTTTGGTCACCCTTAGATACCTACCTATTTTGAGTATATCTTTCATAAGCTTAATCCAGCTATAACCAAATCAAGATGGTAAAGGAGGCAAGTCTCATGACAGGAATACCTACCCTACCTACCTATGAGTATACAATAGTGTAGTCCAACTCAAGTTTTAGTCGGCGTTTTGAAACTTATCAATCATTCAATATAAAAAGTTTTTATCTTCTCCGTGAACATACTTACAGGACCGAAATGCAACCAATGCATAATTAGCCGACACGACATTCAATTCACTATTGTAATGACTACCATAAAAAATGTCAACATGTAACCGGTCCTATTAGCATATATTCGTATTGTTTAGTCACAACAACATATTAACCCAATAAATGTTAAATTGCTTGCTTCCGTGAGTGCATTATCAATACTAGAACGCTGCCGCGTTGGTACACAAAACGATTTGGGTAATGGTAATGAAGGACGGGTCCTTTGGTTTTTACTCGTTTTGGTTTTATCCCCCGCTTCGCATTCCCGCGCCCGCGCAAGGCGCGCAACGGTTGCTTCTTCAACTTATACACCGCATCTTATACTTTTAAAGGAGTTCTGTGCCTTTTCAAGTAATTTAATTAAGGTCAATATTTGTAGATATAAAGGTTTGTTGATGTAAAGAATGACTTAGAAATTTACAAAAAGTTTTAAAAAAACCTATGTATTTGAAAACAAATAGAACTAACTAAATAACATGCTCCAGTTATTGAGGGTATCGATAGTTAAAGTTAGGTAAATATTAATACTTAACTAAGGGAATGCGGACTTGTTATCACTAGCTGTCAAAAACTTTGTCTTACTAACCGTATGACTCGGCGCAGTCGCTCACAATCCAAGCTGCATTTTAACCTCAAAAGCACCTAAAGCACGATCACAACACTAGAAGGTCACGGTTATGTCACGTTGCATAATATCACAAAGCTTCGACACCGGCAATCGCATGGGATTTACTAAAAACAATACACGGCCGAGGATACTGTTATCATAAACACACCAATATAGGTACACAGTTCGATGCACGAATCAACAAATTAAAAGAATACGCGTCTGAGAGTCCATCAGAGCGCATATTTGTACTGATTATTGAACGTGAGTAGCACCAGTGTGGACTCGATGTCATAAGTAATGTGCAGTTTACGATAAAACATGTCACGGCTGCGCTGCACTCCGCCTGACACGACGAATATGGCGGATGAATTTGAACTACACTACGCTTGCGCCAGTTGCGCCGGCCGACCGCGGCCTGGCAGGTAGCAAAAAAACACGGACGCGCCGAACGCCATCTAACGATGGAGGCCGGAACTTGACGCAAGTACTTGAGGAGAACTAGTTCTGATAACTTAGTTACGGTTCCAGATGGCGACAGAGTTGCACAACTTCAAGTAAATATTGTATTTCTAACTCCTCATTATCTCACACGTTGAATCACGATAGCAACACATGCGTCTGCTTCTTCGTAAAATTTATCCCGGGTGCTCTGATCTTAACGTATGAGTGGTATGAACAACTTAAATCTTAAGAACATCGTAATATTAAAGTCCGTCGGTATAGTAAGCGCTGTGGAACGCAATTCGGCGGATATAACCCTCTGACCCCCATTTACATACTTTTGTAGTTCTCTATTACCTAGGAGAGTACCTCTACTTTTAACAAGCGTTACGGTACCTTTTAAAGATGGACTTTTGAAGAGGTAAGGCGTACCAAACTGGAAGTCGTGTTCTTTTATACAATTTTTTTAATACTACGTCGGTGGCAAACAAGCATACGGCCCGCCTGATGGTAAGCGGTCACCGTAGCCTATGGACGCCTGCAACTCCATAGGAGTTACATGCGCGTTGCTGCTGACCCTAAAACCCAGCACCCTCGTTGCATGAGCACTGGCAACCTTACTCACCGGCCGCCTTCTTAACAATCGTAGGAATGTACAAAAAAGTGGGTGACAAATACACCAATTTAATATCACGAGGAGAGGTGTGGTTGAAGACAAGTCTTCAATTCGCATTGGGCTGGACAAGGGGGCAGGCAATAAACGCCTCATGTACTTACTTACAATAAGATACGGAGCCCGATTTAGATTTATTAACTTGTAATTGTTTTGATTTTATTTTGATACGACCTTGAAGATCGCTCACGCTGATTGGTGCATGCGAAATGAAGTGAACGCCAATCACCAAGACGGTCGTCAAGTTCGTATCAAAACCAGTTCAAAACCGTACATGAATCGAGCCAGTGGCCAGGAATGCGACATATTGTGAAAATGAAAATTGGTGGTGATAAGTTACTATATAACTAGGTTTTTCTGAGAGAGTGATATTTGATGGGCCGCAAAAAAGAACAACTATTTATACAAATTACATATAGACTTATATTGACCGGGATATAGACCGTGATTACCTTTTGTATTATTTGCAAGTCAGCTATTGCTCAGCATCTCCTTGAGTCGGGTACAAATCACTGGATCGAGTTGCATAGTCCCAAGGTCATTTCGACAGAACGCCACTATATACCAAGCTTGGTAAGAGAAGCCGTTGAAATTCACAAATACAAAAATTTTAATCGTGAAGATGGGTTTAAACTGTCAAATGTGTGGAATCCTGTGATTTGTTTGTGTAAAAAACCAGTGATATCCGAATCAAACACGCGTAGTGACACCGTGAGTGTAGTGTGTTTGGACAGACCAACGAGTGTGAACGCGACCGGACCAACAAGTGTGAATGCGACCGTTGGTAACGTTGAAAGTGAACGCAGCCGACGCGCAAGAATGAGGGTAGACAGAGCGCTGTCTACACAACTTTGACACCCACCCGCTATCTTCAGTCACCCGTGAACATGATGCATGTAACTGCGTCGAAATATCGGGAGCTCACAAATAATACAAAAGGTAATCACGGTCTATATCCCGGTCAATATAAGTCTAGTGAAACTAACCGTGAATCATTCAAAACTCTAAATTACATATATATAAATTTATTAAATATATCACACATATTGAAATTAAAATTATTAATAGACACCAATAAAATAAAAAACAAAACAACAGTCAATTGATTCATCCTTTATCTCTCATTTCGCGTCCTCATCGAAAGCAATTCTACTTATGTGCCGCTGCCGAGTTGCCGACAGAAAGTATCTTATTTAAAACATGTCAAAAAACCTCATACTTTCATAACTATGAAGGAAAAAAAAATTGAGCCGACTCTCTGACACGTCTCGAGAAGGACATAAGTAAGTAAAAGTACTTAATAAAAAAAAAAGTAAAACTCATCTGAAATACTAATTTATCTAGTGGAAAACATATCAGGAGTTCAAATCAAAGACGGTACCGGGTTCCGTACTATTACGCAAAAAATGTCAAAAAAAGTCACGTTTGTTGTATGGGAGCCCCACTTAATTATTTTATTGTTTATTTATAGTATTTGTTGTTATAGCGGCTACAGAAATACATCATCTGTGAAAATTTCAACTGTCTATCTATCCCGGTTCATGAGATACAGCCTGGTGACAGACGGACAGACAGACAGCCTGACAGCGGAGTCTCGGGTCCTGTTTTTACCCTTTGGGTACGGAAGCCTAAAAACGAATTGTTCGTTAAACAGTGGTACGGTAGTACTATTAGTTATTCTGTGGTACTATGCGCGAGCATTTCACGAATGGTCTGCAAGCGGCACATTCACCAAAATTAATTCGAAGTGGTTATTTCAGCCTAGTCTGAAGGCCACTAAGGGCAATACATTACGACGTACCGACGACATTGTTCCAGAAGTGTGAGGAAGTCTACTCAATAAACATCTCGTAACGTGTCGGGAGACGTGATGTAAACTAACTATTATGGTTATTTCCGCCTAGTCCGATGCCTCAAAGCCAGCAACGCGAGGAGGTGGAAGGTGAGGTACAGCACGGCCAGCGCGATGACATCCGTCCAGAAATGTGAGGTGGTAAAGTCGTACACGTTGAGAACCTCATCTCCCGTGCTGAGGCACGGCACAACGGTGTCAGTTGGGGCGCAAGCTGGAGCAACAAGTTTAAGATTAAACAATGCAATAATTAACAAGCAGATTAACTCTTAACAAAGCCAGAGGCAATTTAGCGACCACATGCAACACTTCAAATCAGGCTTTGATTTTTTGTGAAAAAGTTTTTCCAATAACTTGTGGTCCTAACTGATCAATAACTGATTCAAGAACCCCCGGTGTAATCATTAATCAAGAACTTGATTTTGTTATGTCAAAACAAAAATGTACATCGGTATGAGTCGGTATGTTTTTCATAAATAAAATATGTTTAGATTTAATTGTAAGTTTCCCAAATCTATAATAAATACCTTTGCACGTAACAATTTAGAGCGCTGCTTTTGAAAAGAAATACTTACAAAAGAATTAGACGACAAATCGGCTGTGTTCAACCTGTTGAATGGGGTAATGGGGCCTTTCCTTATAAACTACCTGCATTGGTTCCTTTGTAATATTTTATCCGATCGGGAAACCCCCAAGTTAGCGCCGTATTTACCTGATTTTTTATAAAAGAAACAAACAACTGACAACGGAGGTGTTAAATAGCTGATAAGCTTTTTGTTCTTGGTGCTAAAGCAATAACTTTTGGATCGCAAAGCAATTAATAAAACATTTTTAATAATAATGTTCTAGAAGAACATTTCACGTTGAATAAATTGTGGGGTTTTCTTGGTGTAATTTCTAAAAATTTGAATTAAAATCCGAAATTATGAAAAAAGCGACTGATTTAATTCCCTTGACAGATGTGAGTGACGTTGACCTGATCCAAATGTCATATGTAGCGTTATTCGAACCTCAACATTAAATTAACGCGCTTTTATTAGGTCGACCTGTATGTAACTAACTATGTAATGGAATCTAAGGTAACTAATTTAACCATCTTCCCGGTTTCCGATGAAGCTGAAAATTTGCATACGCATGTAAGTCGGGTGTTAATGCAATATTATGGTACCATCGAGCTGATCTGATGATGAAGACAGGAGGTGGTCATAGGAACTCTGTGATAAATAAACGCAACCTAATTGTGTTTGGGGTTTTTAGAATCGTCTCGATGAGTATTAGTTGCCTGTGAAAAAAAGTACAGTCAGCGATAAAAGCTTGTACCAAAAATGTATTTTTTGCCAAAAACTTATTTAATGCAATAATTTTTTCCCTTTGACCCCACTTGAGCCGGTTCTAAATTTGTTTAATTTTAACTTATCAAATCTCCGCCACATAGTACCGACGCATTTGTTATGGCTCCTCTACACGATGGCCCAGCGCTGGGCCAGCAAGATGGCCATGCGATGGTTGTGAGCACGTAGGTGTTATGGAATGGGCCACGTGTAGATGGTACGCACCATAGCTGGCCCACTACCTTTGATATGCGAACGAAAAACCGACACCGTGGCCATCCCATCGCCATCCCGCCGCGCCATAAGCCATCCGACACCACTAGACCACTTCCCTCTTTACGTGCTGGCCCATCTTAGTGGGCCAGTATGATAGCCCATCGTGTAGAGGGATGATGGTGATAAATGATGCGGGAGTAATAGTGAACTTAGACAAAATTATCTTACTAATGTTGCTAACACCGTCCCACTGCAGTATGTTCATGGCTTCGTTTGAGTACATAAGCCATGACAAATGCCGAATCCAGGATACGTATTTTGGTAATGTACTGAAATAAAAGAAACGTTATTATTACATAATCATGAACGCTAATTGCATTGTTAAAATTTTTCTAAATTTCCAAAACCAACCAACGCACTTTTAGAAAACTGAAGAGAGCATTTGCTATTATCTACACAATGTTAACTTGACACTAAAGGGAATTATTTATGAAGAAAATCAAGTTAACAATTTGTTTGCATTTGGTCCGGGTGTGTATTTTAGTGAATTTACAATCCCAACAAAAACATAAATGTGAAATGAGAGCCAAGTTCAATATTAAGAATATGAGTCGTTGTTGACTCGACTACAAAAAAAACCAGACAAGTGCGAGTCGGACTCGCCCACCGAGGGTTCCGTACTTTTTAGTATTTGTTGTTATAGCGGCAACAGAAATACATAATCTGTGAAAATTTCAACTGTCTAGCTATCACGGTTGATGAGATACAGCCTGGTGACAGACAGACGGACAGACGGACAGACGGATAGACGGACAGACGGACAGAGGAGTCTTAGTAATAGGGTCCCGTATTTACCCTTTTGGTACGGAACCCAAATGAGATCTATATGGGTGCCAAGTCCTGTGTTGTGTAGAAAATCCTGAAATTATAAAGGATTTGACTTGGCTAGTTTTTACCAACAAACCAAATTAAAAAAAGTAACATAGACAAATATAAATAGCCTATACAAAAAACTAGCCAAGACAAATCCTTAATATTTTCAACATATTCTTAATACTGAACTTATCGTTCATTTCACATTTATGTTTTTGTTGGAATATCATTACTTTGTGTACAAAAATTACTATAGTATTCATCATGAAAGCAGTTTTGCCCAAGCTGAAGAGACCATCGCTAACGCGCGGTCAATTATCAAACATTTTCAGTTTTCCGATTTTTTCCTTCGTATTACGCCTTACCTTCATGCCAAATATCAAGTTTCTAGGTCATCTAGAAGTGGGATAGGATTTTAATCTATAAGTTTAATTAATCTAATAATTATCAATAACCATATGTTTTTTTTTTTTTCAATCGAATTATCAATAATTTTCAGTTTTCAGATTTTAACCTAATAGCCACCTAATGCCAGCTAATGTTCACCTTAATGCCAAATATCAAGTTTCTAGGTCATCTGTAAGTGGTTTTTGATCTATAAGTCTAAATTAATCTAATGATTATCAATATAATGATTTTTTTCCATCGAATTATCAATAATTTTCAGTTTTCAGATTTTTCCATCTATATACACCTAATATGATGCCAAATGATGAATTCGATGACATATGTTTAAGTTTCAAGGTCATCTGGGAGTGGGTTAGGTTTTTGATAGGTTTTTGATTTAGATAAGTCAGTCAATCACAACAATGCCGGTTTATAAAATTTTGTATTTTAAACAAGCTAAGAGTTTCAATAAATGTGCCATTTTCAATCAAAAGGGTACTTATTGTCGCTTGTCAGTAAGGCGCTATTTCCATATAGCTTCAATTAGAAATCAACCTTATCGACAAGCGACAATGTGGTACCTTTTGGTTGAAAACGTCACAAATGTGCCAAATTTCATGTGTGTAGAAAAAATAGGTTTCAAGTTGTGAAGGGGTCAAAAGGAGCTCGAAGTGGTTCGTGTAATATTACACACGGTTGCTGCGTCGCCAGTTCCTTTTTCTTTGAACTTGGCTGGACACGCTACCGCGTGTCTAGATATTATGTGGAATTGAATTGTCAAGATAATACAAGATGAAGTTTTAATACCAAAAACAATACCTTAGTTTGATGAAGATGCCAGATGTCATCATGAGAGTGTAGTCAAAAGGTACGAGGTAGGCTATGGCGACAGGCATTGAGCCGAAAGCGCATGAGAAGAACGATCCTGCAAATAAACATTTTAAAGTTTTTATTCAATATAGGGACTTTTAATACCTTCTAAATATTATCAAAGCGTTATTGATTGTTAAATAATACAATATGGTAGGTAAGTATTATGGTGGACTATTAGCTTAGTTTTTAGAACTCCAAACGAGGTATCGCGAACAATAAACGACCCCTTTCGGGCTCAAGCATCATTGGCTAACAAGGTGATTCAATAAAACTTCCAAATTAAAAATCGATCTGTGTTTTGCCTTACCGCAAGCGATAGCAACGTTGAGCACCAGTATGGACAGGAATACGGTGAAGCCGAAGGCGTAGACAGTAGCTCGAAGCCCCGCGATCCAGTATACCACTAGTGTGAACAGGGATGGTTCAACCACCAACCCGGGGAACTGCGAAAATAAACAATGTAAATAAGTAATTATGCAGCATCATGAGCACTAGGTACAGCCTCGTAAGTTCCCGCGTACTTCGATAAGTACAAATTCAATTCGAGATTTGAACTTTTATAGAAATATAAGAAAGTTCAAATTTCTAAAGCGCACAAATTGCCCTGGGTCTTACGAGGGTAGAATTGTAACCTCAGTTTTATCAGTTTTATCTAAATAATGATAGTCAATGCAATAGGATGCGCCGTTTTGTCAGCTAAAGGAACAAATATCCCCCATTTTGTATGGACTTATTTCAGTTTATTGCACAAAGCTTCTATAGAATGTGTTGGGAAAATATGAAGCTTCAACGTTTTTAATTAACAAGACGCTATATTGTTCTTGCGACCTCGCGACGTTAGCTATTGACAACCGTAGTAGCAGAGCTACACTGTATTATATATATATATACCTAAATATGCTTGAAGCGTAATTGGTAATGGAATAATATTGTAAAGGAAAGTTTCAATATTGAACAATTTATTCGGAGATCAGAGTCTATATTTAACATTTGTTAGGATTTTGAACTAGTTTTGATTCAACCTTGACAATCGTCTTGGTGAATGGTGAAACGTCTGTGAAATAAATTAAAATTGGAAAAATTCACTGTCTTGAGTGGGTTTCTATCCCCTTCATTGCTAAGAGTATCTTTGGATGGCATTAGTAATCTTATGCATCATGTGCAAGACCAGTTATTTCTTAGTCGTTCACTCTTGATAGTAGTTGTGGAGGTGTACCTAATGATGACGTGATGAATGTAATGTTTTCCTCGCGATATATATGCCATTTGTTGCAGTCTTCATCGTAACGGAAACTATGATATGCTGGAGTCACAACAGTGGTGTCTGTGTAGCAAGTCGATTGGGCAACGGGCTTGTCATAAGAGAGATACTTACCAATGCAATCATCCTCGCTATATAATACTCAGGAGTTGAGTACAATCCCGCTCTGATTTCTCTATGGAACAACGGGAACTCCTCAGGAAACATGTGCAGGACTGAATACATGGGGCTGAAGGTATTCTCTGCTATGATGATGAAGAGAGCACCCTGCACGTCTTGGATCCCGGCTTGTGTCAGGCGTGCTGTACCAAGGAAGCAAACGCCGGCAGTGAACGCTATTGCCTGCAATATAAGCGCTAGATCAATCAAAAACTTGTACATCCTGTACGGATGGGATGGTTGCGATTTTATCAAAACCAACACGATATGGCGTGCACCCAGAAAACCAGGTGAACACGTGCGAGTTGCAAGTAAAGTTATTAGTGCCAGTGTGATTTTTATAATATTAAATTTAATTAACATAAATGTATGTACCCTTGGCATAGCACTATTATTAAGTATTTATTGGCGTGCAAAATTATCGTAGCCGGACTCTCTAACTTACCAATTTTTGTATAATTCGTATAAACTGGACCCTCGGATCTCGGATGACGATCAGGGCATATCGGTACACAAGCCACATAATTTTTGTGAAGAAAAATGGTGGCTTGAAGTTTTCTTTATTTAGTTTCTTTCGAGCCTGGAACAAGAACAAAATAGGTTAAGATAGGTACTTGATTTTGACAATATTTGAATCGAGTTACGTTGTAAAAATTATCAACCACCACCTGAAAATAGTGAGTAAAATATTTAATAGGAAGTTTTTCTCACATTCTAACAATCACCACACAACTCTGTTGGAATTGAGTTTGGCTAAACTTGAGTACCATGATTCGTCACCTTAGAATCGCAGACTTTAAACCTGCCTCGGGCGTTCTTGACCATAAAAAAATCAGTTTTGAATGATACACGGTTAGTTTCACTAAGACTTATATTGACCGGGATATAGACCGTGATTACCTTTTGTATGGTTTTTGAGCTCAAAAACAATACAAAAGGTAATTACGGTCTATATCCCGGTCAATATGTCGAACATTAAAAAAATCATTTGATCAACGAGAACCTGGTCCTCATGGTCCATAAGGTGAAACTCCAAGTGTATCTCCATGTCTAATTCTTTAGCGGCGTCGCTGACCGCGAACCGATCACAGATGCTCTTCACCGCCTGTCGCGAGGCCTCCTCTGAGCCCGGCGTCATCGCCAGCACCTTTATGAAGTAGTCTGTTGGATTGTACGTGATGGGACAGTGGTAGCCCAAGCTGGAAATTAAAAGGGCAATAAAGGATGACTCACGCTACAACGGTCTGGTCCCGGGCCGGAGCATCTGACACTTCAGTTTTCTATAGAAAGCGTCACGTAATTACCGTCACGTCACCTATCATAGAAAAAGAAGTGTTGAACCGGACCGGTGTTGTTAAGAGATAAGATTCTCTGAACACCAATCCTAAATAACAAAAAATTTAATGTTTTTAAAGATCAAAATTTTTGATGATTATTTTGTATTTTTTTTTAGTGATGAGTAACAGTTTTCTGTTAATAATATGTTAAAATAATATAAGTCCTTTTTATATAATGCGGACACAAAATAAATAATCCGACCCTTTAATTAAATCATAGTTTCAACATCGTTCATACTTATTTACAAACTTTTTTAGTTTAGCTCGTTTGATATCAATGTAGTTATATCAAAATTGTAAGTCCGATTGTAAACATAAAGGGCTTTCTCACATGAGTTTAGTTTCTTTATGAAGTAGTCTGTTGGATTGTACGTGATGGGACAGTGGTAGCCCAAGCTGGAAATTAAAAGGGCAATAAAGGATGACTCACGCTACAACGGTCTGGTCCCGGGCCGGAGCATCTGACACTTCAGTTTTCTATAGAAAGCGTCACGTAATTACCGTCACGTCACCTATCATAGAAAAAGAAGTGTTGAACCGGACCGGTGTTGTTAAGAGATAAGATTCTCTGAACACCAATCCTAAATAACAAAAAATTTAATGTTTTTAAAGATCAAAATTTTTGATGATTATTTTGTATTTTTTTTTTAGTGATGAGTAACAGTTTTCTGTTAATAATATGTTAAAATAATATAAGTCCTTTTTATATAATGCGGACACAAAATAAATAATCCGACCCTTTAATTAAATCATAGTTTCAACATCGTTCATACTTATTTACAAACTTTTTTAGTTTAGCTCGTTTGATATCAATGTAGTTATATCAAAATTGTAAGTCCGATTGTAAACATAAAGGGCTTTCTCACATGAGTTCAGGATGTTCTATTAAGGTCAGTAGTCGGTCCAGATCATTTAAATGCATCGAGTCAATTGTATTCGATTACAATACGCTACGGTATTAGACAATTTAGACATAGATCTGTTATCAAGATTCTGCTATCATCATAGACATGAAAATTTATTTGAACTTATTTGCACAAATCTATAAGTATAAATTGCGAACTTATTTCCTTAAACCGCTCACTGCGATACTGCGCCGAAATACCTGATTGGTGATTTTATATCGATAATTGCACTCATCTGTCAGACGCTTGAATTATATATCAAAATGATAGTAATTTTATTGCGAATATGTATGGTGCTGCCTGCGAAAATTCGGTCACAAATAAGGGTTGCTCCTCCTGCACTGTCTGCACCTGCTGCTCCTTTTGCGCTGCCACCCTCCCTTCAGCTAGCATCACCTCTTTGTCAAACAATGCTACCAGCTCCGAAGAAGGCTGGTGAATAGTGCATATGACTAACTTCCTCACAGTCGAGATAACAACTGTTAACTACTTTTCTTCTTCGAAATCCAATTGGAGAGAACCGTACCTTTCAAAAAAAGTGAGCGCTCCCTTCGCACTGCCTGCATACGCTACTCTTCCCTCCGCTAATAGCACTAGTTTGTCAAACAGCGCTACCAGCTCCGAAGAAGGCTGGTGGATGGTGCATATAACGGTCTTCCCTTGTGCAGCGCTGGCTCGCAGTAGAGACACCAGCTTCTGCGCGGAGAAGGAATCCAGGCCCGTGGTGGGCTCATCGCAGAAGAGGAGACCGGGGTCTGTTAAAAGCTGGAATATAACAAACCATTGTTGATTATTGACAAGGCTCACATGTAAATTTGCAATGTCAAGGTCGAAGAAGACTGAGGCACTAATAAAATCACACTGATTGATATTTATGTTACTAATTCAATTAACATTTAGTGTTATTTTATATCTCAATTTATTCAGTAGATTTTTTATATCTTCCATTCGCAAGTTAAATTAAATACACATTAACAACAAGTTAATGAACGTTTCTCGCGCTGGTTTTTAGTTTAGAGCGCAGAGATCTGCGATCGATCTCTTTCACTTTACATCTGAATTATCTTTCATTCCTGTGAGATATCTTTTTCTCTCACTAACGCGAAGCGCCAAGCTATTGAGAATGACAACCTGTAGAGGCAGCTGTCGCAAAAGCCAGCGTTGACTTGCTATTTAATTGGTAATTAATTTCTTATCCCAGTGGCGAAAAATAGCCTGTTTCACTCGCCCCCAAATGAGAACCAATATAATGCCAGAGTTATATCCCTGAGTTATCACCTTACCTCAGTAGCGAAGGATAGTCTCTTCCTCTCCCCTCCGGATAGAGTTTTCTGTCCATCAAGACCGCCGATGCGTGTGAACCGCGATTTATAGAGCGCCAGCTGACGCAGGAGTTGATTCACTCGACGTTTCCGAGCGATGGAGGAGGTGCGCCGGTCCATACGTAGTCGGGCCTGAGAACAGTATTATAGAGCTATACACTATTCTATAACGTAGTCTATTATAATTAATATTCATACGGAATTAAAATATGATTGGCAATGATAAGAAAATTTTTTTAGAGGATATCGTATCGTGTCGGACAAATAATGTAAAACTCGGGCCTTATACAGGTTGTCCCTAGCCATTGGACAAATCCAAAATGTACATATGCATTAGGGTATTTAAAACCAGTATACAAAGTATTATAACAACCGGTGTAGCGGTTACGAAGAATATCACAAATTACGATTTTTTACTTTGGAGCAGCCCTCAGAATAATGACTAAAGCATAGAAGTCGGGCAAAAATGCTTCGCAAATATGTATACCCGTACTTTACTTCTTTACGAATTAGATAATGTGCCGAAAAGAGATGCATATATGCTTGTTATTTCTCATTTACGTACGGTGTCATAAGTTTGATAATTTGCTAGGGATGTGACTGTGTCGACTTTTTATATCGATAAATTATGCATAAGTTTATGTGCCGTGTAAAAGAATAATCACGAAATTGGCAAATTGATAATAGTCTGGCTAATGAAAGTTGAACCTGAAAAAACGCGGCAATTTCAAGAAATCTGTAGCAGGCGGCTCGTTGAAATGAAATGAAATGCGTGGAATACAAGGATTGCATAACTTTTATACTTTTTATAATTTTCATATTCTAAAAATCATTAAAAAGTATAAAAATTATGCAATCCTTGGAATCAAAGAGCCGCCTGATATGAGGATTAATGCATGTACCTAATATAGCTTTTATCTCATTTGCAGTCTACCACTCAGAACCGTCTAACTATACCTCTCGTTTTTTTATCATTAGAAAGAAGGCGAGCGATCTTAACGTGTCGTTTTATCGAAAAACACTTTGAAAATAAGTTGCAACAAATATAATATACGATCATTTACATACTTTTGCTTTCATAAGTAAAATATTGCTATATTTATCAAAAAACTTGTCAATAAAAAGACACGTGGAAATGGTTTACCGTTTTTTCTAATGCTAAAAGACTAAGTATAGTTTCTAGTCATGTACAGTCAGCTGCAGAGAAAAGGCACCCCCCCCTGCATACAAAGTTCTGTAAATTAGTATGGACGTGGGGTACCTTTTCTCTGCAGCTGACTGTACCAAATAGGAAATGAAAAAAAAAAACGTTCGTGTAATAATTTTTTTTATTTAATAATAGGGAATATTACGCGAAACTCGGCGTAGGTGGCGCCACTATCACAATCTGAGGGTCTATCGCGAAACAAGAAAATCGAACTTTCGTTATCTAACATCTCTGTCACTCTTGCGTATTCGAGCGATAAAGAGGCAGCTAGATAACGAAATTTCGGATTCGAGTTTTCCGATAGGTCCCCTGAAAACTTGTCAAAAACCTGTTAAAGGTACAGTATGAATAAGTTACGATAAGGTGCACTAAAAAAACTAGTGCTGCACTCTGGTGGCAGAAAATTGCAGTAATATCCCCTATTCCTCGTCCTTTGGAAATCTGAAATAAAAAGTTGAGTTTTGTGACCAACAATATTAATAAAAGGAACATTCATCAATGAGCATTAATGTCTTTTTTATTAGGGTTCCGTACCCAAAGGGTAAAGAAGGGACCCTATTACTAATACTTCGCTGTCCGTCTGTCTGTCACCAGGCTGTATCTCATGAACCGTGATAGCTAGACAGTTGAAATTTTCACAGATGATGTATTTCTGTTGCCGCTATAACAACAAATACTAAAAAGTACGGTCCCCTTGGTGCGTGCGTCCGACCCGCACTTGACCGGTTTTTAGTATTAAACTATAGTCTGGCAAACACAATCTGTCAGTAAGTAAGAACAAAGAAAACTATAGGTACAGTCGAAGGCAAAAATATCGATCCAGACAAATGGCTTAAAAATATGTGAACACGATTTTATTGTCTGAGCGTACACATATTTTTGAGACTGGGAATGTATATATATTTATGCCCTTGACTGTACTCATCAATTAAAATGAGACAGTCCTGGGCCAAACTACAAGAAAGCTGTAAATGTCGATAGGTTATTGATCAGGTCGATACATCACTATGCCAAAAATATAACCTTTCATACTTAGCAGAAAAGTTCGAAAATTTATGCAAAAATCTATATAGACTTGAATGCAAGTAATAATTACATAAACAATATATCGATTTCTATGTTTAGGGTCAGGTCCTATAAATTAATTTCTTCAAAATTGAACAAAACTCACCGATTAAAGGTTATCGGTTCGTGCGTATTTTCTTTTCTTCCTGTATGCGATTTACAGCCCTCGATCACACAAGACATTATCACAAAGGGAACTTCAAACCATTACAAATAAAAACTCAACACGTTTTCCAACAATCTTTCAGGAATAGCAAGAATATAATTAAAATAAACCAAGATGACCGCTGAAACATCCCGAAATATTTCAACTAAAATAATACGACTATGTCAAGTTGTTACAGTTGACACCTAACTGTGAAATAACGAACTTATATTTTATTTGGCTGGATTATATTATAGAACCACATAGGACCATTTGACATTTCCCTCAGTTCATCTTATGACAATACTGAAAAAAACGAAAGAACTTGCGGATTGTTATCTCACTCACAAAACGTAATAACGTGTTGTGAATACGATATCTTTTACCAAGCTTTTATTTTTGCCCGGCTTCTTTGCTTTAGTCATTATTCTGAGGAGCAGCCTGTATGTGTTAGTAGCATAAATAGGTCATAAATAGTATGAAACCTTGTTCGACCTTTTTGTTTTTTTTTAATTCATGATACTAATAAGATTCTGACTTTTGACGAATGTTATCATGGCCGCACATTTTCGAACAAGGTGTCAAAAGCGCTGCCAGTGTGTTTATTTTTGTTGTCGATTATTGGAAATAACTTTTGTTTGAAAATTAAGTTTTGTAAGTATCTTTTGTTCTAATTAAAAAAATATTAAAGTTAGAGCATTCCTAAGAAGTAACCCTAAGTGGGATTTCAGGGTTTGTCCAATGGCTAAGGTCATATACAGGTATATATACCTATAATATTATATCCGCCGGCTCACGAAGAATTATTAGTCATTTTTATCCTTATTGACCCTGGCTGATAAGGCGACCTAAGTAGATTTTATATGAATATAATATGAATGTCCCGTTTTAGAAGCACTTGTATTTTATTTTGCACTTTTTAATTATGTCTAACTATTATAAAAAAATAATGTACTAACCATATTTTACTTATTGTTTTTCTAATTGTATTTATTTGATATTTATCATACTTAGTTCTTCTTCTTACCCTCATTTAGAGTCATTAGCCTCTTATCGGATATATACAGGTTATCGTAGAAAGTAAGTAAAAAACGTCACTACTTACATCAAGCTAATTTAAGAAGGAAAGAAGAATGTGCTCAGGTCATTAAGGATCTCTATTCCGCAAAGAGTCTCTAAATGTATTTCTAAATACAAAAAAAATCACAAAAATACTAAAACTTCGGTGTAACTTTTTAACTGAAAAAAATTGATTAAGTAGTCGAGAAGTTAAAAATTGACAGAAAGAATCATACCATTACATTGAGATGCTCGATAACCGTCAAATTGTCTACGAACAACTCATCTTGATGCATGTAACCGCTATGACGATGCATGAAGTCTCCAACGGGCCGCCCGTTCATGGCCATCTCTCCGTCGACGATCGTGCCTACTGTCGGAGAGAAACATTAACTATTAGAAACATGAATACTAATGCGAATCCCAACACTATCTCTCTAAAACAAGGATTATCAAACTTATCAAACTCGAGAGATATATGCGGCTGCGTCCGATTGCGACTCTTCAACTTATCAAAAAATTTCACCATTTGGGCCAGTTGCGCTTTCTAGGGTTAGCCAACTAACTCGGAGTTAACCGTTTATACAGGGTTAAACTGTACTGTCATAACGGTTAACTCCGAGTTAGTTGGCTAACTGGAACGCGCAAGTCGCCCTTTGTGTTCTTAGACTACTACTACAAAAAAACATCATTTGCGCACCCTTTGACACTCCTAAAACCTGGTGACATCTAGTCCGCGGCTGGCTATTCTTCTCAAAAATCCCTGCTCTAGAACATTTCCACGCAAGTCGGGCGTGAGATATCGTATAGGTATGGCAAATATGGGTTTTGTGAAAAACACTCGCGAAAGCTAGTATGTACTCGTACTATTATAGTAGCTGTTGATGACCGAAATGATATCATTTGATGGGGTCAAATAAGAATTAATGTATCATAAACTGGTGATTTCTGGCATTTTTTATGACCATTTTATACGTTTTGTGTGCATTGGCAATGGCATACTTTATATGCTCGGCATATTAATGAGCCGTTGACAGATGTAACACTAGCATCTTTTGTATCATCTACTTTTTACAAAAAAAAAACACAACCGAATTGTACATACAACTCCGTTTGAAATGGTTGATGTCGGTAAGAATGTATATACGGTTTTTTTTTTTACTCTTAAGAGCTAATAACGTAAATCTAGAATAATTAGATTTGATAATGCATATTTTTCATTTTACCTGGACTCCGGTGCGCTAACGCACTCATCAATGTAGTCTTTCCGGCGCCACTGGAATAAATTCGTTAATTTAATGATCACATGTGATTTGAGTAAATATATAGGTAATTAAATAAGTATAATCAGCAAATGAGGTAATTAAGCGCCCACTTCATGAACCAAGAATAAGTTGCATGTTACTGGTAGGCAAAATTGGGCCTTGAAAATAAATATTATTATAGAAGTTGAAAGTATTATAAACTTAGGTATTTCACATAGTTAAAAATATAGGGTCTTACAACTTCAACATTCTCAGCTTGCCAGTTATGGCAGATAAAGTTAATTAATAAATAATGTTTGTCAGCCTCCATACAACACCAAGTGCCTAATTTTAGTCATTTTAGTCATTTAGATGCCAGTTTTTAAACGCAAAATTTAATAAATATTACACCATCAACAACAATGATGACGCATGTAGCGTTGCATGGAAGTTATTTTTTAGGGTTCCGTATACCCAAAGGGTGAAAACGGGACCCTATTACTAAGACTCCGCTGTCCGTCTGTCACTAGCTCCCATACAACAAACGTGATTTTTTGGCCGTGTTTTGCGCAATTTTGCGAAAACGAGCAGTTTAAAAGATTTTTGCATAGGCCGCCTATATAGAAAGCGCCTACCCACCGCATGTCAATCAATCGTTCGGCGATAACGGCCGGTAAGCCATGAAACCCTATACAGCCGATAGAATGTTAAGTTTCCACACTGCTGGCTGGAAACGCAACACAACTTTGAAACAGTACTTTGCCTTGATTTTTTTAAATATCCCAGGTACAAAATTGACTTTACTGTTAAATTGGCTTAATTTAGGTACCGTAAAATGGGGTGAGTAGGGATCGCGGGGAGCGTTGGGTTAATACAAATACAACAACAAATACAAATAATTTAATAAACGGGGAGAGAAGGTTTGAAAGGGGGGTGAGATGGGTTTTTGCTACTGCTACAAAAATAATGTATTAATGTATAGTATTAATATATAGTCATAATAAAAAAAAAGATCCAACAATCTTCCAAAATCACCTTTGTATGAAAACCCATCTCACTCCAATTATAAGGGATTATGGGGTGAGATGGTTTTTCTTGTTTATCGTCAAAGTTATGAAATGGCACTACCCAAAATAAAATAAAAACTAAAATACAAACGTCCGGAACACTTATTATATACACCATTCAGTTTGCATATGCAAAAATAAAATGTTATCGAGGTTTGAATGTCAGTTTTGCTCCTACTCACCCCATTTTACGGTACTATGTAATATTGTTTGACCGTGTATTGACCGGTTTCGTTTTAAATGGAAGTTGCATTGTGCAGATTGAGTAGTCATTGGTCAACCGAATTTAGTATCTGGAATAACAACAGAACTTGAACACGTATGAGCATCCACACCGTTTAAATCACTGTACCTTGCAACAAACAGCACTTGGCTTTATTTATAGAGCTGCTACACGAAGTCATGGTGCTGTTTAATTAGTTCACTGTGGTCAATAGACAGCGAATAGTAGCCCCATGTCGTTTTATTCAAGTGTGACAAAAGTACATAAGTCGTCGAGTAAAAAACGAAATATAATATACCTACCGACTCGTACCAATAAATGTATTGTAGGACTGCTATTGATATGCTGATAGGAGGAGAAAACTAGTGCAGTGATATATAGTAACTGATTTAATTAATTGATCACTTACCTGGGTCCCATTAATGCCACCAGCGAGCCAGGTTTTGCAATGCCGCTTACTGTACAAATAAAAAAAAGAATAATGGTTTCGAATACGAGTTGCGCTGTGCTAAAATACTTAGATACAATATTATAAGACTTTCATATATTTAAGTTTTGATGACACTGGTAAAATTTAGCATATTTTAGTCAGCGATATGGAAAATGGCGTCGCTGCGCAGTTGCGCCAACGTTGTATCGAGTAGCAGCCATAGAGTTGACTAGACGCCGACGCTAGAGAGACGCTAGTGTGGGGTGACTCTTAAAGTTACCCCAATGCACCTTAATTAATAATGGACAGTAGAAGAAGCTACTCTTTACTGCTATATTAAGCTCGTAGCGCTACGTCGTAGCGGATAGCATTTCTACCGCTATCTAGCAAAATTGACCGACGACGAATCAAAAAATATATCGCGTGTCAGATTATCAGTTTTATCATAAATATGTAAAAATAGCGTCACATAAGCGATCTTAGTGGTGGAATGCCCATGTCACCCGATAACATCAAACCGGAATTCACGATAGTAATCAGTCCAACTTATAAAGTGTTTTCCTGTCTTACGGTTAGTTGTAGATACTCGTGAAAGAACTAGTGAACATCGTCGTTTGGTTTTTCATTAAATAAATTATTTTAAATCTAACCAAAGCGGCAAAGCCGGCAAAGATAATATCCAAAAGGTTAATCTAGAAAATTTTAATTCCCGCGCTCATTTTATAAGAACAAGATATTATTGACTAATCGCTTAAGGTTACCACCCTTTAGCTTAGTGTGCACGGACAGGTCTCGCCATATAAACGTGCAGGGCGGCGGCGCGTGTGGCGACCCCAGCAGCGCCACCTCGGGGAACAGGGGCTCGTACTTCGACCTACAGTATACTAACCATTATTGACTAATCGTTTAAGGTGTCCATCCTTCAGCTTGGTGTGCACGGACAGGTCCCGCCACACGAGCGTGCAGGACGGCGGCGCGTGTGGCGACCCCAGCACCGCCTCCACCTCAGGGAACAGGGGCTCGTACTTCGATCTGGAGACCCCATTGTCTATGTACAGGACGTCGGCTGAGGCCAGCTCCTGTTCAGAAAATAGTTTTACAATGCATGTGCTCGAAAAGTGCGTTTCCTACGGAGCCATATCATGCGGAAAGTACTACTTTTCCGCACTAGTGCTTTTTGTTTTTAATTTTTTTTACAGTACATATGGTGCTACTTTCTTGCACTAGTGCGGAAAAGAGCACTTTTCCGCACTAGTGCTTTTTGTTTTCAATTTTTTAATAATTTAACTTATTTGCCATGATATGTTTTTTTATTTACTCGCACAATGCATAGTAAAACATTGTATGATACACGTGCATAAAGATGATTTCCGCACTTGTTGCATAAATAGCTATTAAGAAGAAATTAAATTAATTGACAAAATTGATAGTTGTCTTGTCTAACCCTAAAAATGTCACTTACAGGCCAAGGTGGGTAATACAATCATCGTCAAAACTAAAGCTTTAGTTCTGTAAATACTGTAATCGAAAGTTACTAACCTAATCAAATTGTGGTAGGTTGCTTAGAATATTAGAATTCAATAACCGTGTGGGAACGGTTGGGTCGCTTTCTATCAAGAGAAAATACAGACAATAATATGGTACCTAGGTATTTACATCGACGACATAACAATAAACAATAAATAAATAACTAAAAACAATGCTGAGCTTAGTCTTCTAGACGCTTCTTCTTCTTTCTGAATGTGAACTTTATCGTCCAGCCAGCTCTTAAAAAGATAACTTTAGGGATATATCGTAGCTACGCTATACTATATTATGAGCTAAGCCGCGATTGGAATCGTGCGAATATAGCATGATTCTCACGTATCAGTCTAGTCTAGACATTCAGTGTCTCGGACAGCGCTCCCTTAAGGTCTGTGGTTTAATCCAAACACACTTTCATACCAAGATCGATAATATCAGTTACGGTGTCGTGTTTGCGAACTGTACTTTCCGGTCACTTTGAAATCCGATAACTTTATTTGAACTTTATTGTAAGGGGGTAGAGTTTAATATATTTCACTTTCTTGTTCTGCCTTCTTTTATGCACATGCGTACTTTAAAACGGTTCATAGGTAACTAACTTTAGCCTTAGTTCAACTAACTTTAGTCTCACTTTGCGAATGTTACAGCGCAACCCTTAAACTTTTAATCAAAGGATATTTTACTATATGTAGACCAAATGTGCCATTTTCAACCATAAGGGTACTTATTGTCAAGGTCAGTAAGGTGCTATTTCCATATAGCTTTAATTAGAAATCAACCTTATCAACAAGCGACAATGTGGTACCTTTTGGTTGAAAACGTCACAAATTATTCTAAAAATAACTTAATCACTTGTTGTACAAGAGCAGCTTGTCAGTGGGGCATAGGCAGAAAAAATCATTCTGTATTTTTCTTATTCTAATATTATTTTGTCCCAAAAAGAGGAATGAGTACAGTTTTATAATTTGCTTTATGTAGGTACCTACTGACGAAATTGGTATTGCCAGACTATCGTAGATAACGTAACTTAGTTGTATACTACGTTTCCGTATTCAATTCATTCGTAATATTTATTTTAAATCTGTTTTAGAACAGTGATTAATATTTTTTAAATTAGCGTTGAAATGCATTTACATTAAGGGTTTGATTGTATTCGTCGACTAATGACGATCAACCTTTTAACAATCGTTAAAAATAATTATCATGATTTTATTAAACTTTAATTTCTCATAAAAATATTAAAATGCTCTTCAGTTAACCTGAAAACAATCGTTTTCATGACAGTGCTCTCGTGTTTTTGGCTAATAGTCGCTTAAGATGTAATCTACCGACTTCGTTATTTTAAATTGTCATTTAACCAAAAAATACGAACCCTTTCTAATAATTGACAAATAAAGTAAATAGGCACTTACATAGGAATCATCACCAAGCGATGAGGGGTTCGACGTATTATTAGTAGTCGCTATCACAGAGTTCTGCCTGGCCACTATACCGTCGTCACTTCCAGACTTTTTGCTCATTTTACATTAATTTTAAAAACAATTCAAACTTTTAAACTATGAACCCGCGAATCATCATTTTACTGACGCCTTTTCGCGGTGCGCGCGGCGAGTCCAGCCGACCACGGTGGTTTGACATTAGTAAATGCGTGAGAAAAGGACAACTAGCGTGATAGAGTAACACAAGATTAATTGGTGCAGCCTATATACGTGATAATGGAAGTTGGAAAACTAGTTACGAAAGTGTTTTCATCAAGTTTGATGTTTGTTTGCTGTGCTTACGATACGATTGTTTGATCTGGAATATCTTTGAAATTCGGGACTACTTTTACACACTTATACATTTCGTAGCCTACATTGTTTAATGATGATTGATGAAAGAACATTGAACATTGAGGTTATCAAGACATCACCTATAGGTACTAATACTACTACCAATAAATAGTACTAATAGTGGGAAAACTTTTTCAGGTAGAGTAATTGAAAAAAGAATATCTGTCTGTAAGAATGTCTTCCCAGTTAGTGTAGTTTTGCTAGGTAGAAATATCACTTTGTTTGACCAGTGATTACAAGTTTATATCTAGTGGTTTGTCATGAGGCAGTCCAAGCGTTCCGCAAACATATTCAGGATGGTATTGGAGCTGCGCACCTTCCTTCTGAGGGCGTGAAGGCTATCAGTGCACCTCTTCTGAGAACACACCCGACGCACTGCAGCGTCGCGGCAGCTTCATCAGCACCCTGAATATGTTATAATACAAAGTACCTACATCTCCAAAGTATCAAAGACTAGAAAGGTACATTCGTGACATGCGCAGAAACATGCGCGTTTCAGTTTTTACAGGAAATGCAAATGTCAAATTGACAAGTGTATGTAACGTACAGCTTAACATGCCTACCCTACATGTCTGTGTGTGGGGGAATAGTGATTACTATAATTGCACGTGTTATTTACTTACACAATAAAAGGCGACATTCAATGTAAGTTACTACATATTTACAGGCTTTAAAATAGTTATTATACGCCTTCGAGACCGTGGACCATGCGCTACTGATTGCAAAGCAGTCACGGTACGGTGTAATAAATGGTGGTTCTTCAAACACAATTAAATCCTATTTGGCAGATCGAAAACAAAGTACTTTTGTTAATTAATGTAAATCTAACCTAGAGGAAATAGGCTCGAGCGCAGTCCCACAGGTGTCATCAATGGGGAATACCCTGTTTTTGATTCTTGTGAATAATATCACCTCCGCCTCTGATAACTCGGAATATGTCATGTTCGCAGACGATACGTGCATTATAAAATCTGCTGATAATGTCACTGCCTTTAAAACTAAACTAGCCCGAACCTTACAAAATATTTGCGTTTTGTATATTATGTTCCTTGAAATTTTAATTTAGCAAACTCAGTTTAATTACACAATAACACTTAAAAATTAAAAACATAAATAAAAAAATTGGCCTAAATCATAGTCGCTTGGTAGGGTGCTCAGAAAGCTGGCCGCATTGCCCCGCTGGATGGCAATGCTGATCCGTTGGGCAAAATATTGGCCAGCCCTCTGGTCACCAGAAGCCTCTATGAGGCGCTTTGCCAGCTCCTCATAGAGGCGACGCGCGCTAGGTCCCCACGGCCCCAGGTATGTTCCTTACCATTAGCACTATGAAAGATTTCTATGATAGTATTTTTACCTTTGTCTATGTAATTTATTCCATTTATTTATTATTATTTATATGTTCTTCTCATATGTAGCCAAGATGACAACTGCTTATCGACAAACACTAATCGAAAAGTAAAATTCTATCGGCACGATAGATGAGACGAAAAGGCGCCTGATCTCCACACATTACCATTAAGTTTCGCGTTTCTTATAACCACTTGTTCTTTAGCTAGGCTTTTAGATTTAGATTCTAGATTTCAACCGTTATATAACACACACCCGGCATGGACACCCGACATTGCTCAGTGACCCGTCTCGTATTAGTTACGGAAGCCCGCCAACCGCCATGCACAAGTCCCGTCCACACCAATCAGCCGAATCCACGCCCAGGCCTAATTGGATCGAACTGTTATTTTTCGAATTTGGAAGCGCCGTATTGGTTTTCATGGTTCGGTTATGCCAGCGGTTGGGTTTCAGGAATTTTAGGTGGAGCTACGCTGGTTCAAAGCAATAGAATCTAATGTAGTTAATATGGCCAAATCCGTCTATGAGAAATTCCATACATGAGCGTTTTTTTGCCTTTTTTTTTCAACCGTAGGAAATAGCCTACTTTTTACTGCTGAAACTAAAAACAATCACTACTTTGTCAATGAAGTTAAAAATCGTGTACTATTGTTTGAAAAAAGCGCCGTGTACTGTTGTACTGTACGGGATTTTCCGCAGATGGATTTAGCCACACTGACCTAATCAAGAACAATACACACATATCAATGGTTGACTGGTAGAGAATGCCTTTTGGCATTAAGTCCGCCATTTATACATTTTTCTTTGCTTGTGCAATAAAGTTTAAAAAAATAAAAAAAAATATTAAGGGCCAGTTGCACTAAAATTTTGTGCGAAGGTTTTTACGGTCACTGACGGTTTCATACAACCGACCCTTAGTATTCACAGTTGCCGGTTCTGTTCCCAAAGGGTATGAGGTGTTTAGGCCGCTACGAAAATGTAGTGTTTTCATTTGAACAACCTACTAATATAAAAAAACCGGACAAGTGCGAGTCGGACTCGCCTACCGAGGGTTCCGTACTTTTTATTATTTGTTGTTTTAGCGGCAACAGAAATACTTAGGGTAGGGTGGTCTAAGACTGCGCACTTAAGGTTTGAGACGTGATAAAATAAAAACAAACGGTATCATTGAAGTCAACTTTTGTTATTTTCTTCCCGAATAACAAGACAACATAATTTTAAACTCTATTAGTAAATGAGATCAACCAATCTTGATATATTAGAGCATAATTGGAAAACGAGAAATGCGCATTCTTACACTACCCGCGTTGTAAGAATGCGCAGCAGGATGTGTAAGATTGCGCGGGTGGTGTAAGAATGCGCGATACCTAAGGAAACGCGGTAGCATATCCAGCCAAGTTTAATTATTTACATAAGTCACAAGCAAAGGCGGCAGCACCCGTGTGCGCTGTGTATTGATCATGCCACCATTCATTACAAGCGATACACGTGATCCAGTCTTCAGTAATTGGATCTTTATAGATTTCGCCACATCACGGGCATGCCCAAGAGGGTCAACATCATTTACAACAACATAGCTTGTATAAATTGTAGATTGCTCTTTGGCTTCAGCAAAATTAGCCTCGTGTTTTCTCGTTCGGTTACAGAACTAGCCAAGAAATCAGCTTCAGTGAATAACTCAGGATTACAAGGTGATATTCCTAAAGGTTTAAAACTTTCAGCAGCGCATGCGGGGTTTGCAGCTTTGGGATAAGCTGGAGTGAAGATTTTAAACATTTGGAATATTTATAGTTTTTCCTGGGTTATTTCTGAGCCATTTTTCACATTCATGTGGAAATGGATGTGTAAGACTGCGCGCGCATTTTTACACATTCGTACCATGCGCATTCTTACACATTCCTCCATTTTCACTAAAACATACTGGTAACGCCACCTATGCAAAATGACGTGAACTAGCGACGGCCGTTCAAACGCGCCATCGCATACGCGATCCAAATTCAAGATCTCATATTTTAATTTACCTAGGTCTTATTAGTGACAATACATTTACGTTGAAGAAAAATACGATCAAAATGTGATAAAAACTTCAAACTTAACCTAGAGTATCTTATTTTCACAGTAAACTAAATTGATTCCGGGAGCAGTAACAGGTGCTATTACACTTCAAAACAGCACTGAAGTTAGCCACGAACTTCACATTGTATTTAAGTTATGACGTATGCGCATTCTTATCGACCGCGCAGTCTTAGACCACCCTACCCTACTCCATGAAAATTTCAACTGTCTAGCTATCACGGTTCATGAGATAAAGCCTGGTGACAGACAGACGGACAGCAGAGTCTTAGTAGGTAATAGGGTCCCGTTTTTACCCTTTGGGTACGGAACCCTAAAAAGACTACAACATAAGAAAAAGTGAACAAGAACAAAACTAAAGGCTGTAGCATAATTCCATTGTTTAATAGACAAATATTTGTATAAGTAAGGTTACTTCATTAAATTTATTTGAACAATTAGTTATTAGTTTAGTTTCAACATAATTTTGAAACACAATGAATGCTACTTGATGGATGATTAGAGTACATACATCTCTACTTTTCATTTGTTTTAACGATAGTCTAATTATTCTACTTTGCACAAAACTAGTAGCTAATTTGCATTTTAAATAACTTACCTTAAGTTTCAAGAATCATTCGCTTTCAAAATATTCATCATTTATTAATGATATTTACAGTACATATGGTGCTACTTTACCGCACTAGTGCGACAATAAGCTCATTACGCAACTATGTCGAAAACTCAAAGGGCCATATATGTACTGTAAAACGTTGTACGATACAAGTGCGAATAGGTAATTCGCACTTGTATCGTAATATACTATTACAGTACATATGGTGCTACCGCACTAGTGAGATAATTAGCACATTACGTAACTATGTCAAAAATTTAAAGGGCCATATGTACTGTAAAACTGTACTGTAAAACTCCCTTCGGTCGTGTTTTAATTTATCGCCACTCGTTACGAATTTCCTATTTTTGGGCACTTGTATCGTAATGTACTATTAACTACAGAACTCCGGCCTCGAGAGGTTTCGTTTTGTCTAGCAAGCTAACTAGTTAATTGATAACCACTTGACGATTCGGGGAACCAAAAGGGATCCCTGGCTACACCAAGGCTTGCATTCTGAGTCAAATTAAGCAAACAAAGAAGTTGGTAGACTCGAGGAGTCTAAATTTTAAGTCTAAATTTGAAGAACCAATAGTAGTTATTACTACGCGACTACTCTTAAAAAACTTCCAAGTCTTTTAAAGTCCCGAGTCGAGTCCTTTATTGAGTTTTTTAAGTGCAATTTGAATAAAAACTTCGTCAATAATTTTATAGGTTTTATATACGAGAACACAAAAGAAAATTGACATTTTTAGGGTTCCGTACCTCAGAAGGAAAAAACGGAACCCTTATCCAAACGAACCTTATCAAATAACTGGTACCAAGCAATTTTTTCCTAATTTTCACATTTAGCTTATCTTATTTTCGGTTACTTTATCAAAGACGTCTAAATATGATTCGTTTGTTTGATTTTTAGTAGTGAGTAGGTTATGTCAATAGAATAGTTAATTACGTACCGAGATTTGTCAAGTGAACTACTTTTTATATATTTAAGTAATAAATTACAATATACCTAGTTACAAACATTACACGAGTCTTTAATTGCATTACACATTCTATGTCACGGAGATAATGTTTTGTTACTATGGTACCAAACTTGTACATTTGGCGGTTTCGAATATTTAGACATCCACGAAATACCTACTTATATATAATTATTGTAATATTTTTTGAGCCTATAATAACCTACTGTTCGGCACAAACTTCCATCTTATTATTTATGGTGCAAACTAAACCGCCGGAGCCACGTTTCCCCCCTGCCTTTTTGGTGGATAGCCAAGAGCTATGAATCTCGTGGCTAGGGCAATAGATAAGCTTAGTGCGATCTACACTTACTTTCCCCTCTATGTTCATGACATGATACACTTACTAATACCTCCTCCCCCCCATTCTAGGCTGCCTATTGTGACGGTCGAGTAACAATGGAACCCTACACTGAGCATGGCCCGACATGCTCTTGGGCGATTTTACTGTTCATTTAAGAAATATGCATGTCGAAAAAAAACGCAAAAAAGGTGGACATTGTGGCATAAAGAGTGCCACTCTCTGACATCTGTCTTTCTCATAAATAAATACCCGTTACTACTTGTCGAAAGTCGGGCCCGGATTTTAATCGGACGTCCCAGTGGCATAACGAAGCCTTGCCCGCTACCGGAGGTAATCAGGAGATAATATTTAATTTAATTTTTAACAAGCAGAAACGTCTACGAACGATGCTAAATTTAAAAGTGGAAACCAGTAAACCAAGGTAAAAATGTTATCACTTCTTGCCTTTATAGTTTTTGTCGATTCTTGTTACAAATTAATGCTAATTACTCTAATTAGACTAGAACAAGTCAATAAGAAAATATAAGTACTTTATGAAAAAGTTTATTACAAGCATTATAATATATATTACACACTCTTTTCTTATATAAATAGTTATTACACACTCTTTTCTTATATAAATAGTTATTACACACTCTTTTCTTAATGAGGATGCATACCTGCATTCCTGCACAAATGAAAACAATTTCCAAATCTTACGCATTATACTAAGTCTTTCAAAATTTATTAAAAAAATACTGGTGTACAAAATTTTAAACAAAAAAAATCTACTTTATACAGCTTTAGTAAATATTAATTTATTTTGCTAACAATTATGCAATATACATTATATTATACTTTACCGACCTTATTATAACACATATACACGTTTGAAAAGGTATTAAATGTATAAAAAAACTCACAAAAATTTCCTTCTTATGATTGTGTATAGAAAATAAAGTTATGATATTTCAACACAAGTTCTTCCAAAGCATACGCACATGAATAGACCTACTTAAATAGTTTTAATTAATATGAACTGGAACATATATATTATAGTATTTATAGTCGATTAGCTATATTTTTATTCCGCAAGCTATTTTTAATTTTTATTTACTTATCAACAATTTATTCTTTCCCTTGCTTAGATATGTTTCAATGCGCGTAAGCGCCATTCTTGGTCTATGGTTTACTGTTTACTTAGATCTACTACTCCAAGCAATTTTATTTTAAATATTCCCGATATGACTCAACTTTTAAAATCTTCCCCTTATAATATAAAGTTAAATAAAATAAAATAAATAAATTAAATTATATTCCCTTTAAATAACATTATGTAATGTGTGTTCTTTATTTGTATTCTTTTTTCATTATGTGGTGCACAATAAAGAATATATTATTATTTCCACGGCTCTGACCTACCACATTATTTCATATCAACCAACAAAGCATACGGCTTCAATGTGATTGTGACTTCACTTTGTTCTCCTCGCTCGTATAAGTAGCGCGATGTAGGCGAGCAGGCGGAATCCGATGAACAAAAGCACCATGTTGACTACGTCGAAGGTGAAGTCGTTCTGGGGGAGAAACGAATACGAGAAACATGTTAAATATAAGTGTGCTACGAGATACGAGTTCCAATTTGTATATCGATAAACACAACCTACAATATCTCGGACATTTCTAAACATCTGATTTTTCCAATATCACGTAATGTCTCCTCGTTATCTTCTGAGTCATGGTTAAAGTGTAATTAATTGATATATTTATAGCAAATTTTAAAATCTTATGAAGTATGATTTAAAATTTTATGAAATAAATAATAACTATTTTTGGTTAATATGAAATATGAAGACACGATACACAACAGACACAATAACAACACAAAGGTTATAAAAAACACCACCTCTAAGTAGTAGAGTGCTACGAGATACGAGTTCCAATTTGTATATCGATAAACACAACCTACAATATCTCGGACATTTCTAAACATCCGATTTTTCAAATATCACGTAATGTCTCCTCGTTATCTTCTGAGTCATGGTTAAAGTGTAATTAATTGGTATATTCATAGCAAATGTTAAAATCTTATGAAATATGAAGACACGATACACAACAGACACAATAACAACACAAAGGTTATAAAAAAAACACCAGCTCTAAATAGTAGAGTGCTACGAGATACGAGTTCCAATTTGTATATCGATAAACACAACCTACAATACCTCGGACATTTCTAAACATCCGAATTTTCCAATATCACGTAATGTGTAATATATTTAATATCACGTAATGTCTCCTCGTTATCTTCTGAGTCATCGTTAAAGTGTAATTAATTGATATATTTATAGGTTTTAAAATCTTATGAAATATGAAGGCACGATACACAACAGACACAATAACAACACAAAGGTTCTGAAAAAAAACACCACCTCTGGAAACTGCGTCTCCAGCATGAGTTCTCTCGAAACCTTTTAGTTCCTGCAGAATACAAGCCAGCTACCCAGATCGACCAGTGGTATCTAAGTATACTTATGCTTCCCAGTAAACATCGGACCAACCTCTGAAAAGCTGAGCGTCTCCAGCACGACTTGGCCCGAAGCTGGACACGTGAAGTTCTCCCTCGTACACGCGATGGAGTCCACGCCGGCCCACTGGTTCACCAGCAGCGCCTCGTTGCCGTACCGGAACCAGGATAAGTAAGATATCCAGCCCAGGTATGGAGGCACTGACCTGTGGATGAAGGAACGATTAGAACCTAACTAATAATGGAAAGTCTACTTTTTTTCTTTTTGATGAGGTTTATTGTTCGGCTTTATTAACTGTAAGTTATGCATGAGTGGAAAACAATGATTGTGTATGATATTCATAGTTTATTCTTCCAGGTGTCCTGGTTTAAGCATGTTATGAAATCGTCATATGACCATCACGCCATCTTTAACTGGACTACCATGACGGCGATTTCAGCGTCCATAACCATAATCATAATTATTTATTTATTGAACCAATTTACACATCAATAATAAATAATTAATAAGAGTGATTTAATAACAGTGACATAATTATTACATTGTAATAACTAACTAAATGATTAAATAATAGTTGTCAATATTATAATGTATACTACAAAAATGGTGGAACGCTAACGGATACGCTAAAATTTCTGAATTATTTTTTCTTGCTCCCGTGACAATATCTCATTAATTTCAGACCAGTCAATACGTAGATCGCAAAGTTCCGTCACATCGCATAAACGAATTTTTTTAGTAACACTAATGACTTACCCTGAGTTGAGGAAGAACCCTCCAAACAGCATGAAGGGGATGATGATAGGAGGCCCCACGGAGGCAGCCATGCTTACGCTGCTACTCGCGCATGAGATCAGGTAACCTGCGCAAGAGTATGCTAATAAAGAACTAAGTTACATACAGTATGTCTCTAACCATGGGGCTTTAAATTCAGGGCTCGATTCTACTCGGTAAACTGAGCTTCTTTTTTATGGGACCAACCCTAAAATGCCGAAAATTATTTTGACTTTTCCATAGAAAACGTCGAAATCTGATCAGCCAAAATGTAAGAAAAAGCCAAGTTTTTCGCGATTTCGGGGTTAGTCCCATAATAAAAGTAGCTTAGTTTAGCGAGTAGAATCGAGCCCTGAATTTAAAGCCCCATGGTCAGAAACACCCTGTATAAACTTAGAATAATCAAGTTGCCAGAAATGTTTTATCTGATTAATGTGAAAATTTTGCTGATCGAAAAGAAATCCCCACTATCACCAATATTAATTATAAGTTAAAAGGTCCCAATATCAATAAAAGCAAAAGCCAAAACTGCTCTACTGAACCGAATGTTCCCTTATTTAATAAATAAATAAAAAATGTCACAAGAGGCAATTAAGTTATTGCTTAAAAACAACACCTGTGAACCTTTGCCTACTTTAGAGACCATCAAGTTATGTAAATGTTATTGATGCATTAAAATCCAAATTCTTGTCTTAGCTAGTTCCGTCAGAATCTGAGGCGACATTGCATTCGTCCGTGGAAAGTCAAGAATAAGGGCGAGCCGCCGATATTAAGTATCAAGTTATTTGAGCTCTTTTGCGGTTTATAGAAATTCGCATCACAGTTGCATGTCAACTATGTCAAGCAATCATCATAATTAATAACAGTGCTATAGAAAATTAGGCCTTATTTTTAAGAGATTTATGACAATTATTTTCAATACCGATAATACTGTTAACTTTGTTAAGCGGAGACCTATTGTGATGAATGACAGATGTATTGTGAAGTAATTTATAGAGCGAGACAAAGATGTAGATCCTGGTGTATCAACTTTCATATGGGAATCTATGATAGGTATGTCGCGTAATTATGTATATCTACACTTTTTTTTATTCTCTTATCTTAAATAAATTAAATAATCATCAATCTGAATCTCACACAAAAAAAATACATCTATCTGCAATACCTAAGTAAAATATTTAGAATAACATCTAATTACATATTTTTCATTTCTCATGCTCTGAAAGAGGGTCATTGTTGTTCTAAAAGGTGTGCAGAAAATGATACGTGTCTGCACTAGAGCATTTTACGTTCGAAGTACGATTTTTTTATATTTTTTTACGATAAGCAATTGAAATTTGAGTTTAAATGGATTTGTTGTACAATTTCCATTCTGATATTTGACTCTCAATTCCATAAATAACGATACTTTTGCCTGAATTTTTAATGGAAAGTACCGGCTCAAGAAATAGTATAAAAATGTATACTTAGTCATGTTTTAAAAAAAACACATGCATTTTACTTTCCTCGTATTCGAAATGAAAAGTAGAGTGTTTTCAGCCTCGGACTATTTGAGTGCCTTTCATCCCTTGGTTAACAATCTACTATTGTACCATTTATGACTATTTTTTCCATTAAACGGGTTTAATGAGTTCTGTCTATTACTTAGCGGAACTAGATACTCATTACAATTATAATTTAATGCGTTTACCTATCATTATAAGTAATAAAGCTGTTTCACTGCATTGTTTGAGTAGTTAAAAATCTATTAGAATAAGACTCATCCCCAGCAACATTGCACCATCATTTCATTTATCTTTTTGACGCCAGTTGTAGTTATAGTCACGTTAAAGTTCTTTTCCCCTCACTAGCTCGGAAAGCCGTCTATTATCCTTTAAAACAAGCGGGAAAAAACGCATTTTATCCACTAGTGGGGAAAGTAATTTGACCTTGGATGGAGCGTGTTTAAGTAGCTTGACAGATAACAAAACGTAAAACGCTCATGATAATGGTTCGTTCGATATTAATTATCATTAAATAAATGGTTTGAGAATATAATAAAAAATACCAAATTTAGCTTTATTTAATAATTTTAAGTCATAAACCTTAAAATTCCATAAGAAACGTTACATTTTTTGTAATGATGTTAAATATAATTCTGAACGCACAAGTTGAGTCGATGCAATTTCAAAACGCATCGTTGACATTCCATACGTCAGAACAGAAATGTTAACATTGTCAACAAAATTTTTACTGTTCTTTTCACCGATTCACGTAAAAATCAGAATTTCTAGTGTTTTCTGTTATAATATCGTAAAAAAATTAGTGATTCCAGTGATGAAGATGATCTAACGCCTGTGGATGTTGCACTTTCCTCGCTATAGTGAGGGGAAAAGTTTTGTGTTACACACGGGTGCAAATGTATTTTACTTCTCGTGTGTTGAAACACTCGCTACGCTCAGGATTATATTTTAGAACCACTCGCTTCGCTCGTGGTTCAACTATAGAATCCTTTCCCTTGCTCATGTTTCAATTCCACACTCGCGGGTAAAATACAACTTTGCACCCTTGTATAACAAATAACTATTATGATTATGACATTAGAAAACTTTTTTTAGGCACAAATAATGGAAGCCCAAACCCGATAAATAACCTTTCCGGCCCTGGGTTGAACTAGATAAGTGATTGTACTCATTGTAGTGAACACCACCGATATGTTGGCGAATACTGGTGTTTCTACGAGTTTTCAATTGAAAATACTCTGTACGAATAGACGAGTCCAAATCTAAAACGCTTACCAAACGAAGTAGCAACATTCGTAATGAGCGCCGCTAATCCTGACGCTATAAAGAAGCGCTCTGGCGCCGGATTGAGCCCGATCATGTAATACGCGATGGTGGTGAACACCAACGGAATCGTGGCGAACACTGGTGCTTCGGCCAGGGTCTTCGATAGGAAGTAGACGTCGGCGCGGTACATGCCGTTGTGATGCTCGCGGATGAAGATGGGCAGCTCGGAGCAGAATACCTGGTGGAGGATTGGTGTGAGAATAGGTACATATTTCAGTTGCTTATACAGTTTGTAAGTTCAATACGGACGAATATTTAAACGGTGGTTAGCATGGAACCTAATACGTATATTGAGATAGATTTTGCTAAGAAATACAATGAAAATTTTAACCATACAAAATAGTTCGGCCCGCAATGTACACAGAAGTTACGGGATACGAGCTTTTTTTAAGTAGCTGTCAACGCTAGTTCGTATCTCGTAATGTCATCATCATCATCATCATCATGTCAGCCGATAGACGTCCACTGCTGGACATAGGCCTCCCCCAAGGCTCGCCACTCCGACCGATCCTGTGCCGCTCGCAACCACCGAATTCCCGCGACCTTCACCAGGTCGTCGCTCCATCTCGTTGGAGGCCTACCGGCAGTTCGTCTTCCGGTACGCGGACGCCACTCCAGAACCTTCCGGCCCCACCGGCCATCAGTTCTGCGAGCAATGTGCCCCGCCCACTGCCACTTAAGGTTTGCAATTCTGCGAGCTATGTCGGTAACCCTAGTTCTACTGCGGATATCATCATTTCTGACTCGTAATGTCATGTCATCTTATGTCTCTTATGTTTGCAGTACATTGCTGTTCAGTAAATTAAAAAATAATAATTACGGGGTCATAATTAAGTGTAACTTAAAAAAACCTCTTAATTAATGATTACACGGATAAATTCTATGTCTGGTTTAATTTATTGCCCGTATTGGATTTACACACTGTATTAAAACTCGCTTTAATGGTCATTTGGCCTCGAAAATTACTTATGACACAAAAACAACAGTTTTGAATGATTCACGGTTAGTTTCACTAGACTAATATCGACCGGGATTAAGAAGATTAGATGTATTTATCATACAGGAGCGAGGCATTGGAAATGAACGGCTACATTTGCATCTCCACATGTTTCTTATATTTTGCATAAATCTATACTTTTATAATCAGGCTAATCTTTTCGCATCTCGCATAAATAACTATAAATTATGTAGCGATATCCTATGTGCAGTAACAGTGTGTGTATCAAAAATGCTAATTTTATTTTGTGCAAAATATACATATCCCATCAAATAAAAAACGAGTTCGATAAACTATACTAAATATAAACTTTTCTATGTAGATCATCACTGCGACGTCATGATAAAACCTGTCAACTCAACCGAACATGTGACGTAAAAGCCTTGCTAACGATTAGGCAGTACTTAATGACAACAATTAAACTAGGAGAATTTTAATTGCAGTGAGCTTTAAGTGGTTATTTAGGTAATCAATTTATAAAGTAAATAGAATTTGAGAAATTAACTGACGTTCAAGTCATATTTCAGGTAAATCTATCTTATTTATTTAGGGTACATAGGTAAGTAATTGTAGTTGCTGCAATGAATGTTAAATAACAAACGAAACCGTCAAAGCAGTCTAGCCGAGAATGGGCCAAAGGTTGGTAATTGGTGGTAGCGCCATCTGTGAGAGAATCAAATTTTCTTGATTTCCGAGGCACGCTTTTTCCTTAGACTGAATATATTCATCTATACGGGGTTATGTAGGTCTTTGCCATAACGATGACAAGAAAACTGATTACATTACTTACATTGATGACAGCAAAGATGTTCTGGAAGGTCATGTTGGTGAGGAACATAAAGATGGCTCCATTGATGTTCATGACACCATCCTGGTCCAAATGTTGGCCGAAGTAGATCACCCCGATCAATATGGACACCATCTGTATAATATCTTACTTGTCAGTATCACTAAATAAAAGTAATATGCTTTTAAAGAGTAGCTAGTGTTAGAAAAATTGCAATGTTTTTAATAATTACAAAAACCGGCCAAGTGCGAGCCGGACTCGCGCACGAAGGGTTCCGTTTCCGTACCATTATCTATAAAAACGGCAAAAAAATCACGTTTGTTGCATGGGATCCCCCCTTAAATATTTATTTTATTGTTTTTAGTATTTGTTGTTATAATAGCGGCAACAAAAATACATTATCTGTCAAAATTTCTACTGTCTATAGCTATCACAGTTCATGAGATACAGCCTGGTGACAGACAGACAGACAGCGAAGTCTTAGTAATAGGGTCCCGTTTTTATCCTTTGGGTAAGGAACCCTAACAAAGAATATTTAAAAGAAGAAACACTAATTGATTTTGAACTAAGTAAGTACTTAATAAATAAACAATCCAAGAAGCGTTAGAAGATGTTAAGAGGCCGGTGTCGATTTTAGTCGCAAAAATGTAAAATTGATAGATTTAGTCGGTGAAATTGTACACCTTTTGTTACCTAATTGAAATAACAAGTACTGGTTTCTATTAGCGCATCTTCTTATCTTACCTTTTATCAGATCAATTTGTTGAAAACAGACTCACTAAATTAGTAATGTTTGCTTTTCTGATGGACGTTTAGGTAAACGCGCGTAAAGCACTGATTTTGTCGCTCTTATTTGTAAATTTCGTAATGTTTGGACGGCTAAACATGGTAATTTTGTATTACACATATCCTGTACTTGACATTTATCAGACTACATTTTTATTATTATGACTTTGAAGTAGTGTAAATGAAAGTTAGACGAAATCAATTTTCTCCAGAAATTACTTCAAAACAAGTGACAATTTCTCTGAAAATCGACTTAATTTCAACGTACTTTTGATACGTAAACAATCTACAACATTTGTTGAAACTACTCTTATACATCAATTTGTATAATTTACCACCATAAATTTTGATGAATTTTTAAAATCTGCCCCTTCTTTTCATATATTACCGGTGACGCACGCTTGCGACCTCATTATTAAAAGGCAAGATGAGAAGACGTGCTAATAGTAACCAATACTTTTTATTTAGATATTACGTAACAAAACGTGTATAATTTCAACGACTAAATCTATCAATTTAAAATTTTTGCTCCAAAATCGACTACGGCCTCTTAACTTAGAGAGGACATGTTCAAACTATAAAATGTTCGTTATTCATATACTACAATCATCAAAAAATTGTAAAGGTGAAAATACTTACAATAGTCTGTAGAAACCGCACTTTGATAAGCATGGGTTCTTTAGTAACTGAAAGCCAGGATCGCCAAAGAACAGCCCGGAACTGCGCCCACCATGATACTTTATATGGAGAGCGGCGCGAGCGCAGACTTGGGGTCGACCATGCTGAGTCCGTCCAGCCGGAGGAAATCTTGCGCTGTTTTGGTGGATTTGTTTGTACACACACTAGTTATAATAATAGTATTTTATACAATCGTTATATAATAGAGAGCTTTTCAGTCGAGTACCGTGTTTAGGCCACGAAGCTTGCTCAGTGGCCTAATGAAGGCACGAGGTTGAAAACTCGATTATATCACTATTGTATACAATACTTTTTTACGAGTCACCTAAAATAATACTTTTTTCTACTATAAAACCTAAATAATTGCAGAAAATTAGGTAAGTGTCTCAGTAGTACAAAAAAGACATAAACGCGTGCATAATATAGAAAAGGTATTACTCATGAAATAGTCGCGCGTTGGTGTATTTGCCACTGGACTGCGGCGCCACGTGACTGGTCAAATTCATTATAGTTGACTAAACCATTTCGAAATGAATATTATAGCCCATTCATGAAAAGTACCAAATTACAGTTTGCTATACGAAATCTTAATTCAACCATTACAGCCGACGAGCAGAAAAACACTGAGATCATTCTCCTTAGCCGTTGAGTATGATAGATGTTTGGTGAAATAAGACTTGTTTTACGAGACAGGCTTTTTAAATTGATTATTTTGTTTAGCCAATTATATATATTAGCACTCGTACTGATTAAGGGAACCTTTACCGTCAAAATAAGTTACTCAAAAAAGCTTACGCCAGCTTAAAGTTTGAACGTGACAAAATTATGGAAGGCTAAGAGCCAATTTGAACAGTTTAAAAATATTTAAGCACACATTTGTTGGGATAGAGGTAACTCACCCGGTGCAACAATGCATTTTCAGCCTCGGCAGCTATTTGGCACCCTAGTTCAGACTTGGCGAACGCCGTGCATACTGTATCCACAGTGTGGCGGGTCGCCTCTTCCCTGCCTGGTACTCCGGCCAGGATTTGTATGAAGTGGTCCGCGGGGTTGTAATTGGCTGGACACGCCGCTCCTAATCTGGTGGGAGGGAAACCATGGTTATCTTCCGACGTTATTTCTTCACCATAAATTAAAGTTAAAATTTAATTTACCATAAGGCTAGTAACAAAAGACTAAGGCAAGAAATTCTTAATCTAACAGGGAGCCTAGCTAAGTCACAATCGTTTATGGAATACGCATGTTCTCTTCCGACGTTATTTCTCAACCATAAATTAAAGTTAAAATTTCATTTACCATAAGACTAGTATCTAATAAAAGACCAAGTCTAGAAATTCTTAATCTAACAGGGAGCCTAGCTAAGTGACAAAAATTTAGAGAATACGCATGTTCTTATGTGTCTCCCGATATTTTTTTACGATTTGTATTTGTCGATAAACGATTGGCGCCATGGCTACGGCCCCAGGGGCCAATCACACAATACTTACTCCTTAAAGAAGTCCGTGGCCTGGTCAGGCGAGCCGAGGAACGCAACGCGTCCATCCGCCATGATGAGCAACTTATCGAACATGGCGTATAGCTCCGAAGACGGTTGGTGGATTGTGCACACCACTGTCTTACCCTTCTGCGCCAGTCCCTTCAACACCTTGACGAAGAAAACAGTGATTTTGAATTCAAATTATGTATTCATTAATGTTACCTATTTTAGCAACGATTAATAGAAAAGAGCGATTCTCAATTCATTATCGATATCAAAGACCCACGTCAACATTTGCTGGATATCATTGAAACTAATTTGATTTGCAAATATCATGCAGATCACGCTGGCAAAGACGAGCCGTTAAACCTAATTCCCCCAATATGATTTCAAGCTACGTTGTCTCCTGATAAAATTTTGTTGAAGTTGGCTATAAAGGAAGATTTGAATGAAAGAACAACAAACCTGGATGACATTCTGAGCCATGAATGAATCAAGGCCGGAGGTGGGTTCATCGCAGAACATTAGCGGCGGATCCGTAAGAACCTCGCTGGCGAAGGACAGACGTTTCATCTCGCCACCTGATATGCCCTTTAAGCGTCCTGGTATGCCGATTACGGTGTTCTGGCACTTTGATAAGGCTAGCTGCAAAGGAAACAATACTTGTAGGATGGGATTACGTTTTTGTTTAGCGTGTTATTCTAGGCGAATCAATTAATTAATTAAACAATTTAACAGTAGGTATTTACTTAATAAGCTATTGCATTCGGCAGGTTTATTAAATAGGAAATCCTAAAATATTATCTCCGTACCTATAGATGCGATGATTTTATGTGTTTATTATATTTTAATCAATAAATCTCCATTAAATTAAAACCAAAGAAAGCTCCAGAAACAATAAGATAAAGTTAGGTACTGTTTTGGAAGACGGTGTAGTGGGGTTTTGAAGACTGTCATTCCTTACCTCTTGAATGACTTCTCCCACTCTGCGCATCCGTTGTGCGTATGGTATGTGACGATCCATTCGTACTAAAGCCTGTTGAAAGAAATCAAATTACAACCACATTGAATCATCTCAATACAAAATAATTTAAATACATTTTTTTCTCATTGTCGTCATTTCTTGACTTTTTTCAAATTAAACGCAACATTTACCATGACCTCTATTGGAATGTCGGAATATAATATACTTAGGACTAATAAATCTTACCTGAAACACTAGATGCTCTCTAACAGTCAGCGTGCCAATAAACAAATCCTGTTGCTGCACATATGCCGACAACGCCGTCAGCGCTTCTGGGGTCGCTAGCTGACCATTTAGAGCTCGTGTACCACTGGATACCACTCCGCCATTGGTACGAAAGGTCAGTGTGTTCAGGAGAGTGGTTTTGCCGGCGCCCGAGGAACCCATGAGGGCGAGGAGTTCGCCGGGGTACGCGGCGCCGTTTACTAAGAACAGTTGACAATTTTGGATTTTATATCAAAAGTAATCTTAAAGAAGTAGAAGTGATTTATTTATCATAGAGAATTTATGAATAAAAATAAATAAATAAAATAGAGCCTCGTAAATAAAAGTAGGTATCGTTAATCAATAAAAAGTATAAGATTGTATGTTATTACGCTTTGCGAGAATTTAAAAAAACGTAGCCCGCACAGAGTTACTATATATCAATGCGTTATTTATTATTATAGGATACGCTTGGGCTTACATTTAGTGCGGTAAAAATGGTAAAATCCAGTAATTCACTTGTCATGCGTGTCTTCTAATTTATAGTGATAATGAGAGAGAAAGATATAAATCAATTAAGATTCGATCACCCCACGAGATAACGAAATTAGCTTGAGATAGCTAGATCACATTGGCGTATCGGACAAAAAAAAAAGGTAAATTCTAAGTGTTATATTTGGTAGAAGATAGACACCAACCATTTTTCAACAACTGTTTCCTCTGCTGGAACATGCGATCATTGGACCCCTTCCAGAAGTTCCAGAACCTTCTGCTCCTGGACCTGTTTTCTGTGGCGAAGGCGTTGATGTCCGCCCAGGTGTACGTGACCTTTTCCACGCCGCCGATGGCCCCATAGTTGCGCTGTGGGATGGTGAGAGACACCTCTCCTTCGGTCACAAGGGGTTCCGGAGTATTGGAGTCCTGGTTAGGGAAAAAGGAACAGTTATACTTTTTTTATACTTTCAAGCACTGTGAGTTTACCGGATCGCAATACCTAATGGGGGGTTTAAGAGGATAGTGAGGATAGACGTGAGAGTGGACATTAAAATTAAAGAATAGTTATTTGTGCAACAAGAGAGGAAAGTTGGTTTTTCTTGCGAGTGTTTATTTTCTCTCAAAAACACGAGATGTAAAATAACTTTGCTCTCGTGTTGCACACTTAATTTTTTACCTCAGTAGTGAGAACATATTAAAGGTTAAAATGTATTTCGAATTACACAGAATAAACAGAAAAAAAAGTATTATAATATGTACGATACGATAAGATACGATACGATACGATACGATACGATACCGGACCGGACCGGACCGGACCGGACCGTACCGTACCATACCATAAAAAAAAATATAATAAAAGTATGAAGTTCATGGCCTTCACTAAATTAAAAAGCTACATTGTTTCACTCCCTGGAGTGAGGAAAGTCGCACTTTCCTCACTCCAGGGAGTGACGAAAGTATGCTTGTTCGAGCTGCTGAGGTGAAAAATATATTTACACAATTTGATGTATTCTTCCTTCTAAAAATGTGTATGAAATATTGTTTCGCTCCTAGCTCTTTAAATAGTCAAAAAAATCGAAGAAAGTCAAACGATGGAGCATAGTTCTAGGTTATAAATATCAAAATGTGTATTTTTTTACTGAAATGGTATCCAGAGAGGAAAATTGGGACTATGTTTGAATGGAGAATCGGTCGTCCACTTTCTCCCTAATATTATGTATGTCAAGCCCGGCAAGCGATCGTCACATAACCTCTGTTTACACGTATCTTCACATAGCAGATAGCCAGGCTTAAGTCGACAGGACAGATCTACTCACTAATAGGACTACAAACGTTTTTTACAAACAGAGATTATAAAGGAATAGTGATAGTGACTCAGATCCAAATAAAATGAGTGCATTGCCATTCGTGCTAATTCTGAAAAATCCTTAATTAAATAAGATAAGTTATCTTCATAATTTACGTACATATACTTACCTACTTTAACTATACTCATGTACTTTTAAAGACGCGCCATGTTTTGATACAATACTTAATTAAATTAATAGTAATTGGAATTCTAAGTCACTTTCAATATTCTCAATAAAAAAAAAAATTAAAGCTGGTAAACAATTAGTGTCTGTAACTTTAGGTAGGTCCGTAACTATCCTGTAGGGGCGGATAGGAAGCAAGCGGGGTAGAGGAAAACCCAGACGCAGCTTTTTAAAACAAGTGAAAGAAAAAGTAGGGGTCGTGTCGTATCAAAAAGTCAAAGAGCTGGTGCAGGATAGGGAAAGCTGGAAGATACTCCACCGACATTTCAGTGAAAGAAAATAGAGTAGATAAATGCTGCTATTCAAGAGCATTATCTACATATAGTCGACAGTGTCGAATGAATCAGCCTGATTGTCTTCTCGAGTGTTAAATTGTCCGGTGAACAAGTAGCTTTCCCTCTTTTAAACATGAAAGAAATACCAAATTATGCACCACCGTGACTCAGAAAATTGCCTTATGAGCATTTTCCACGTTAACAAGCAGGGGGCTATCGCGAATTTGACACCGCAAGGGGCTTATTATTATCTTTTCACAAAAAGAGCTTATCTGCTATAGGTTAACTAACTAACATAACTGCTTAACTAACATAAGCCTTTTTTCCTGTCAATACATTTATACATACGTACGTTCAGTACAACTTTATACAGAACGTGGTTCAAGCGAAATTAGACTTTATGTCAAAATCGTAAGCATCTGCTGAGACGCAAAAAAGGTTTTCGCGGAATATCTCAACCCACCGCGGACAAAGAAACCAAAAAAGTATCAGTAATAAATGTAATACTGACTTATGTTTTAGCTTTCAGTAGTTACTTGTGGTCATCAGTAAAAACCCAGTAAAAACCATATACTTATCAATCACATTATGCTATAACCCATTTTAACATCTTTATTACTTTATTAGCGTTATTAACTTAACTGAGATGAGGAAAATGGTCTTAACTTATGTTATAACGTTTAATACCTCAAAGGCCTAAGATACCACCTTGTCAGTTTTACATACGTAAGTAGTGACCAAGGGACACAGCTATACTACAGATAGAGAGATCAATATCATTATCTCATTCTAACAAATAGCTTTGTCCCTACTTAGGTACGTAAGAATTACTTACAAGTGTATCTTAGGCCTAAAATCAATATTACATTTTCAAATCCTAAAAAAAACATGAACCAAATAAAAACAAATGAACAACACACAGCAAGCAAGAATCCAACAAGGAATCCACTTGTAACATTTAATAGGGTGTTAATTACCGGATGGGATTAGGACTGGTATCGGTTTCGGTTCCGGACCCGGTATCAGGTGGCACGTGATACCCGTATAGCTGTCTTACACCCGCCGCGGGGACTTTTGTCCCAAAAACTTACGGCCGAACTGGGCGTGCTATTATAAAAATAAGGATTACAAACTATAAAAATAGTTTTCTATTTTTATAGTTTGTTAATCCTTTGATGGTGGCTAACTAGCGTACGACCCGCCTGATGCTTAATAGTTCCCGTTAACCTATGGTTACCGGTATTCCCAAGGGTGTCACTTGAGCGTTGCTAATTCTAGAACCAATGAATCTGCATAACTCAATATCATATTTTTCTTCGTAAGTGTGTATTGTAGGATTTGTAGGTATACTCACACTTATAATTTTGTTTTGTGTAAGTATCTCAATTAAATACAATATATATAAGGCTGGTTGAAATTTGTAAAATAATCAACTTGATTTCAATATCAATGAGCGCGTCGTACTTGCACAAATAGATATACATGAGTTTACGATACACTTTTATATTAAACTAAACTATGAAATGGAAATGTAAATTTGGAATGTTAATTATGTAAGATATAAAGAAATGCATGAAATGAAATTTAAATTTTATTAAGAAATGAAACTGTAAATAATGTTTATTATTAAGGAATAAAGTGGCTATATTATTTTTGTTTTAAGTAATTATTACTTAGGCATTTGTAAGTGCCTAATTAAAGAAGCCTAGAACTTAAGGATAACGCTTCAATATAACCGGTAATAGTAAGTAGGTTTCCGCAACTATACGATTTAGGCTGCAACTATACCTAGCACTTAATTTGGGTTAGCAATAGGCATACCTAAGGCGCTTATTTATAAATAGGTATTGCTCTAAAGCTAATTAAGTTGTGTGTATATTGGGCTACTTTAGTCGTTACTATCTATTTGATGCTGAGTGTACTTACATTTCTCTATTTACATTATTGTCGCCGTCTTCACTTTCGATTTAGTAGGCCATTTCGCACTTATGTACAAATTTATGATAATTTGAATTTATTTTACCATCATTGGTCCGTGCATCACTGATAGATATTTTATTTGTATTGGTGCGTGCGGGACGCGCAGTGAGTTGTACTAAGCAGAAGTTTCCTAAGTTGCCAAATTTATATAGCAACCAACAAATCTCAGAAATTTAAATTTAGCAAACAATGAAAACATGTCTAGACCTACATAAACACAGGCTTTATTAGATATTCCTTTTATCTGTCTAATTAATATGTGATATAGTTACTCGCCTTTGCCTCCTGGGATCCCCTTTCTTCGAAGAAGTTTTATTCAAAATTCTGTTTCCTTATTCGAAAATCACTTACAACGTTTGCTTGATGCTCGATTAGCCTTCATTACGCAATAAGTATTATGAAATTTTGCCTGTTCGTCCCTAAATTAAATTACCTGCGTGCTTCGCTGGTGCCCCCTTTCGAAAAATCAAAATCTTCTGTCAGAGATAGACTGTACTCTAGAATCCGTCCTCAATATCCAGCTAGCGAAGAGATAGGGTCAGTGGTTATAATATAGCCTTTATACAAAAAGAAATTCTAATTATCACACATTCATGCCAGGATTTGAACTCACAACCGCTAGCTAAGCCAGCTTCATAGGCATGGGCATGTCCGGGGTCAACTACCATTACTATCTTACTTTAATTATTTTGTACTAGTTCTGCCCGCAACTTCGTCTGCGTGGAATGATGATGATAATTAATAAAAACTGTCCTACGTTTCCCCGAGCGTCAAACTATCTCCATAATTAATTTCATCTAAATCGGTTCAGCGGTTTAAGCTTGAAGAGGTGTAACAGACATGCAGAGTTACTTTCGCATTTATAATATTATTAGAGATTTGGGCTCTAGGTAGGTATAAGTAGATGGCTAAAATTTTCTTAATATTTTTCTTTTGATAAATTATCGTAGATATCTACGCACCAACTAAGATCAATAGCTAAGTAACGATGAGAAAATATCTATAGGTTTAAACAGGTACACGATTGAGACAAACTGACAGATGAGAAAATACGTAGTACCTACCTATTCTATATAATATACTTATGTATCAAACCCAAACAATGAATCTCATAGCTATCATAACAATAACGTACTTATATTTAACCCAATTACTAGATAGCTCGAGCCGATATCCTTAGGCCTATATCAATTCGATCAATTGCCCTATTCACTGCAATGGGTCATATCCTGCAAGATGCTAGTTGCAGCTAGGATAGTTACGTAGATACATAAATATCTCAAGAAAATTTATACTTTCGTGGACCGAAAATTGCCGCCGAAAAGTCTTAATTATTACGCATGTGCAAGTTTCCATTAAAAAAGACTAATTTTCATGGTACCTACATAACTTATATTTAAGCAGTGAAGTTAATAAACAAAAAGGTCACTAACTAGTCGCCCGTACCCGTAAAACATCGGAAACCTTCTCGAGACCCGACGGACCGGTGCATATCAAACGTGTTTGAAAATATTTTCTTCTAATTCGGCCAGTGTCTAACGATTGCTTCACTTCACTGTTGGAGGTTTCCGTGTTTTACAATTAAGTAGGTTGCGCCGACGGCCCGGAATAACATTAATTTAATTTATATTATATAGGAAGTTTTTTCAACCCTTGGTCATACATCTTGAGGTGAATATGTATGAATAATGTTAAATACAAACCCCGAAATAGCCAAATAAGCTGCAGCATGGAAAACTCCAAGAGCTAAGCGGCTAATATTTCTCACTGCCCTTTATTTTAAGGGGTTGGTCACCCTTATTTACAAATAAGAATTAGGTTTCAATGAGTAGATACTAACATATCTCTAAATATTCACTAAACACCTACTTTCACGCATACAATTCCAGAACTCCTGAAATAAGTGTTTTAAAGTTTATTTTTTAGTAGTAGCTAGGTACCTACATAAAGTGGGATTTCACTGATCTATCATACATGTTATATTGTCATAAATAAAAATAATACGATGATTTATAAAATATTTTCTTTTTTTTTTATTCAACTACTTAATTTTTCAAAGTTACCTGTGGCGAAGTGTTGTAAGTGACCCGCTGATGTTCAGCTGAAGATGAAATCAGGGGCTCATGCTCTTCAGCGCCGGCTGTCATTTTTACAAAAAAAAAGTTATAATCCAAATTTGTTATTAAAATCACTAAATGTTAATGTCACGAGCACTGCACAATATTTGTTTTGTTTTTAAGGTAGCGAGCGCGCGCGACCGACGGTGAGTCGAAATGATGGCGCGCGACCGTTGCCTAATCAACCAAGCGCCAAGCAATGTAACACCGGACACACAGCTTCGCTATTTGTTCCCCACGGCACTGACTACCTGATAATGATAACATTTGCAAACAAGAATGGCGTTATACAAGTAGACAAAATTAGTAATGAAACAATTAGTCTCGTATGTAAATGTTTATTCAAGAAAAATCATATTTGAGATAGCAAATAATTAATCGGTACATTATTTTATACAATATTTTTATGAATATCTTTTTATTTTCTGCGTTACTCGTATGATTATAAATGACACATGACAAAGGAACTATTGTATGTAGACTTGAGATGTTTCATGAACCTTAACAATAATATGCTTTAGCAATATGGCTAACATACTCCTCTTTATATTGTTAACTTACTGGCTAGGTAATTCACAATGACATTGCGTTAACATACATTTATTCACTCATTTATAATATTATTTGGTGAATTACTTACTATGAATAACCCTTGGGATTTCTCTCCCAGTCTCGACATTTCGTAGTCATCGTTACTTTAAACGTGACGCGGAGCGGGGAGGGTTTTATAAACTTAAAACCATAGAGTATGATTAGTCTCGACTGAATTTTAAACCCTGTATATATCGCTACAATAATTATTCAGTACTATTTAGAATTCTGAATCTACACCGTAGACAATTTGCTAGATTACTGCGCCTTCCCCGCTCCGCCGCCAAGTTTCACAATAACCCGTACGAAAGCTATCTCGACCATGCTTAATCATATTTATAAATAAAATAACGGTATTATTTACATTGCACAAACTAAACTCATGCCTGTAATCGTATTAAAACTATAGGTAAACGTATGAGATATTTAGCACTACATAGGAAGCATTCCGGGTTATATTTTGAGTCTGTTAATATCTAGGCTAGGCATATGGCTAAACCGACTGTGATACAATTCGGAACCGTCTAAGCTATTGTAACTATATGACTGCCGTCATCCAATAATCTCAAGACGTGCATTATTCGTAACATTTTAAGATTATACTATAAATTCATGGAATTATTTATTAATGCTATATATGTAATCGGGTGTAGATACTATGGTATGTATAGTCTAATCTAATACTATGGTTTAGTGTCTATATCTGGCGAGTAGGCTAGTTCGAATTGGAGTTTTTGTTCATATCACTATAATTATTGCTTATTTATTTATTAGCGGTAAATAGGCTTACGGTGGCGTATCGAGAGTTAAATATCAATTATAAAATATAGCATGAATGCTCTTATATTGAAAGATACGGAAGGTAATGGTATTGCGGAAGTACGCGGTGGCTTCGTCTGACTTTTGAATTCTATATATTCTAACAAGATTAGTTTACATTCACGAAAAAACCGGTAACACAATTGTGATCGATTCAAATACATATCATGTTACAAATTACAAAAATTCAAGTCTTAGTCATTCGTACATATGCTATAAATTATATCATATTTTATCCTATGTTCTTTGAATACGTACTCGGCTAGTCGTGACAAGTAAACTGTGATGTTTCAGTGTCAATACTTGGTATATTATGCAGAGCAAACTCACAATCTAACTAAACTAGGAATAAAACGTAACTCGCTACGACGCCACTCAAAAATATGTTCAACATTAATATTATAACATATTCGTAAAATTACTGCAGTCAGTGTCAGATTATGAAACCTGTGATTTGCATCTCGCGTATCAATAGGTATTTGAAAAGTCACTCAATTATATATCTTAATATTAAACATTAAGTTACACAATTGAACGAATTCTCAAATACAAATACCTATGTCGGGTACATATGCTTAACGCGACAGTTTGTTTAGTCAGAGGACCAACTTACTGCTACTATTATTTCTACATGAATGCTCTCAGACTATGCGATGCTAAATGGCAGTTCAATGGACTACTATATACGCTACGGTAGATATTTTGAGCTTAATTGTATTTTCAACTCGAATATAGGACTAAAATCGTAAGTGCATCCCGAAATGCCGGCTAAAAGCCTTTCAGACTAGCGTTATTTGCGCGTACCTATCAACATTTTTGGCAAAGGTTTGCGTACTTTTGATAGTTTTGGTGTTCGCCCGATCTAATGAGGGGATTAGTTAGATACTTACGAGCGCGTCAACTCTAACACAAAACCTATGGACATTCCAATTTTAATTTTTGCTACATCATGTCTGTCATGCGATTAACATTTGACATTCATCGTATACATTGCTGTTATACACGCAAAAAAGCGCAAGTCTGAGAGCTTATATGATCGGTAGGTACTCCTTTAGTACCGTAAGGTTTACTGATCTAGTAAAACCACAACCGCATCGTTCTCATTACACGTTCCTTTAGACGCCAGGCGGTGTCTATAGCGGCGGCTTTACCGCAAACAACTCATAATCATATTATAATATATAACATTATTAGTCACTGCAAATTATTTTCATAATTTAGTGAATTCGATTGAAATTATTAATACATTATTATACTGTGCTGTATAGAATAATTGAGGTTATTATGAAGACCAAATTAGACTCTAATAGAACGCCATGGACATCTATTAGTACACCAACAAAAAATATAATTATCAACGTTTACATTGTCCAAACAACCAACACTCTTTGAATTACTTACCACTAAGGTTTATACGAGTATAACATTTAAAACTTTCGCGTTTTGAATACATATTAATTCATATTTACAATCGGGTCTATCGCGAATTTATTTTGTTACCTTTATTTACCGACGTTTCGACACAGGTTTCACTGGTCGTACACACTACTGCTGGTCGCACTTTTTCATACACATTTCGTCGGGTATTGACATTTTGCTGGGACGTCAGTTAGCCGCGACCACGACCAGTGGATTAAACCAGTTAACATAAATTCGCGATAGACCCGATTGTAAATGTGATTTAATATGAACTAAGGTTTAATTTGCTCTCTAACAAAACATTTGGCGAATAGCACAAACCGGACGTATATGGCGTTCAAAATGAAGTCCTTACTCAGTTAAACACTATTCTTGTGACTATACACCGCTGATTAACGACAATAGGATGTCGGCAAACAAGTGCTTTTACCATGTACTAATCTAAAAACGCTGATTGATATGTTATCATTAAATTGAGGTAATATTGAATGCGTCTACTGTCTTTTATCGTTTGGTTCACAATAAGCAATGACATTGAACATATGAAAACAGTAAATTCTTTTTGCAGTCGACCGATTTTTACTTTGAATAAATTTATTTAAACCAGTTCTAATAATATTACCTAATAATATTAGAATTATTACGTTGCCAAACTTCTAATATTATCAAATTCATATTTAATTTGATATAAGCCCCTAAAATCAATATAGGGCATCCCGCCTAAACAATATTTCAGCTAATACAACTACATTAATCAAAAAAACTTTTCCTTAAGACACAATAAATGCGGTAGCTTTTTTGAACCATTAATTGATACACAATTGCCAAACCCGATGTGATTATTCGGCGAATCCATCAATTAAATACACTGACGTAGATAATTAACGCTAATTTGCTAAGTGTTGTAATAACTTAAATCTAAAGTACAGTGAAACCTGGATAGTTTAAATCTTAAGCGATCGGCAATTTTGTGTTAAAGAGGTTCCATAAATTCAGTAATAGAGGTATTTTGGTGCTAAGGGACCGAGACCGGCCACTTATTAAAGTTTTCCCAATTATCCAGGTTTGACTGTATATCGGTAAGGCATATTCGTATCAGTAATCGACGTTTAGTAAACTGAGGCGTCCCATTCAGTGCTAAATTTCTTTATTTTAGTGATCTAAGTTGAGCTAGCTGGTCACACTACCAGTTAAGATTCGTATGTAGAATTTGTTAATAAGTCACCTTCTAAGAGTCACTGGTTTCGATTGGTATATCTCTTTTGACTATAACTACTATAAGCGTTGAGAATTACGTAGCAGTGAGACTATTTTTGTCTATAAAACTGGACTAAACCCGAAAGAGCTATAATAAGCTCAAAGCGGCTAAAAATTATGTTTAGATAACAATCAATCGTCAACAAAGCAAAGATAGTTTTTCTCATACAGTTTCATGTACCAAACTGGCTTGAATTGAATGAATGAACTAATGACATCTATAACTGTGAATACCAAGTAGGTACCATTCATTCACATTGTTTTCATTCAATTTCATTTTATAAACGGATGCCAGGTATAGTGAATCAACCGCTTATAACATTCTGACAAAAGGTAAGCAACGACAAGGATAGCACTAATACTAACGGTAACACTTCCACCTAAAGCCCAGCCATACAAGGAACAAATCCAAAATTTTAACCTTGTAAGAAATAGTCTTTATGGTTTGGGTGAAATGAACGAAACGAAGCAAATGCACTCCAATTGAAAATTATTTAAATTTCATCGAACTTAATAAGTGCTATATAGAACCGGACCGTATGCCTTAAACTCTGGTTTGCTAGCAAAGCGGTGCCTTCATCCGTCATATAGCGGCCGTAATACAGCAGTGAATGACGTCACTAGAACGTTGTCTATGTAAACCAAATGGCGCGGTTTCCTAGAGGGCGGTGATTAACACACGTCAAAAAGCGGTGCCGCCATGACGGCCGTCTTTACGGTGTCGATAGGTTCGTGAACGTTTTTTGGACAGCGATGAAGCCATTTCTATAATTATATTATAGGTATTGGGGTCTTTTTGACCGGAACGACGTGCGAAATGAGTTCCAACTCCAACTGGAGCAGCGAGGACGACGAAATTTCAAATGTGTGTGTACCACGAGATTTGAATAAATTATTGGTGGCCGACGGTGTGTTATACGGCCGTGGAACTTTCCACATGTCGTCACCGTAAAGACGGCAGTCTTTTTGCGTCCGTAATATTACGGCCGCTATATGACGGCACCGCTTTCCTAGGAAACCAGAGCTTTACGAGGTTAACGCCACGCCTATCTTGCGCGGTGTGTCATTGTGAGCCTTGTCGCAATGCACGAAGGTTGATATTGGGCTGCATGCGCGCATGCAGTTGACGTCTTTGGCGATCAAAGGGTATGTACGGTGGACCTTATATATTTGCAATAAGGTTTAGATTTGTCAGTTAACTGTGTTGATGTTTTATACATCCTTGTCATCGCAACAACTCTGGTAGTCTAACCAGCCCTTCAAGTGGCAGGCCGCCGGCTCGTGGTCGATTAAGTCATTTATATTTTAAATTTGATTAATTGAGGTAAAATCGAAATTCCAACTACTAAAGAATGACATTGCCCCTTGAAAGGATATTAAATAAAAAATACACTGTCATTTCACTATGGTCCAGTAGCACCAACCACAATCGACGGACTGATCAACGTCACTCAGCAAAAAACTATACTACGAAACTTCTCATACAATAAAATTTTGGGAACGTTTTGACGGTGACTGGTTTGGTGCGACCGACCCTTAAAGTTATAATAGAGTCTTAGAGTGAAGTGACCATAAAATAATACATATGTCGGGGGCGAACTAAGACAATTGAAATAATGCGAGTGATTAGTGAGTTCGCGTTAGTACACCACACCATGAGGTAGCCTGATGTTATAAAAAACTTAAAAATAGCTTCTCACCCTAAATCGATACTTACATTATGATCGATATAATACTGCTAAAACTATGATAAATCCCCTTTGAAAATATACAGGGTGCGAACACCGCTAAGCCTCAACTGAGAAGATTGCGATCAGTGCGATCACCCTGTATTAGTCAGGGACATTTAAAAAAGCTAGTAGGTGCAAAAATTACGTCTATAATGCATGATTTATATAGTTAATGGCGTAACAATATACAACGAGAGGAGCCCGGTCGCGGCGGTCCGTACATCGCCATACTTCCCTTCCTTTTATAAAAACATTTCACTAGAGTACACAAACACGTATAAACTACATGAAACACTAAATTTTGATCCAAATTCCTAAACCTAAAAGTTTAATCTGATATTTGACCTAAATAGAAACCGAGCGGTGTCGGGTGCCCGCCGCATTTGCCTACATTTGCCACATCAACTACTAACACTAACTCTAAACACAATCATCACTAGTTAAGGCCAGAGCACACCGGCCGCGTGTGCATAGCAGTGCACGTGCGCGTTTGCTAAACGCACCAGTCACGCAAGCGGTGTGCCGTCTTTTATAAGGATCTGTATATTACAACGCGCACCTGCAAGTCTACGTGCACGCATCCGATGTGAACAGGCCTTCAACCGTCTCCTGATCTCGCGTCGTTATCACAGCCTATTGACCGCTGCGACCTGCCGACTCGACACTCGGTGGGTCGATTAAGCGAATTTTTGGGCTCCTCTGCTCCTATAACTACATAATATACTTTTGTTACGTTATCGAAATTGTGATGAACTTCAATTCAAGCATACATCTTGGCCTTTAAAAAAATGCAATATTTTGATACAATCGTTGTCGTTTCGAAAACGTAACAAAACATGTAACAGACTATATTAAAGATATGCTCGCCGCAGTTCCAGTCCATCGATTATAACGTTAATTACAATTAAAATAAAGTCTACTTTCCCTCGCACCCATATAATTTCGCTATTAACGCAAAAAACGCAACCAGCCCGAATCCTAAACGTTGAATATTTATCTAATATATCCTCTTCTCTCGCACTTAAATATGACTGCGGCGAACATTGTGCTCTTTAACTGGTTACTGTGGAGAATTGAACACGCATGTAGCAATTTCTACTATAAAGTGTAGTAAGTATACAAATGAATACATACAATGGTATTCCTTGCTCGACTTCCTCCTAAGCCTCTTTATTGATTTTCTACATTTCCGGCTTTCTAGCTTCCCTTCTATAACCTTTAAAAGGAAACAGATCCATTGCCGCTACACAAAAAACCGTGATAAGTTTCTTTCTGGGAATTTGAACCTAAAACCTTTATTTACAGAGTTGCAATTTCAACGCACGTATAGCGGTACATATCTCCGTATAAAAAGGTCGTATGCGCACTCAATCCTCCCAGCAAATTGAACCTTATTTGGATATCCCTAGCGGCTGGTTACAGCGTCTGCGGGGAGTACTTGGACGGCGGCCGCCGCCGGTGGCCGGGCCGCTGTCAGTTGTTCTTGTCGAAGTTGTGGAAGGCCCAGTTGAAGGACGTCATCCAGGTGTTTTTGACGGCCTCGGTGAACTTGAGCCGGAAGTGCTCGAGTGCTTTTTCTTCTGATAAGTCTAGTACCTGTTGGAGGTAAGGGGGTTGTTGAGAGTTTTGCGTCTAAAGGCTCCTACACACTATGCCGGCGGGTTTTTGCCGCGCAGGTATGCTGCCCGCATAATCAGGCAATGCAAGCCCGGCGCCTAAATACTCTCCGGGAATACCGCCGGGCTTGTTGGCGGCATGCCCGCCGGCATAGTGTGTAGGAGCCTTAAAGGTCTAGCTTACGTTTTTGTACTACTCTTTTATACGCGAGAAATGCTTTATTTGTACCGTATCAAGGGTCCTTAAATAATTAATTTTAGCTAATCGAAAAAAGGTTACTAATAAATGTCTATTGTGTGCGTTTTACACTGTTAGTTACTTTGATCATAGACTAATATAATGATACATAGACGGCCAATCCCCGTGACATGCTTGTAACCAAAATACTGCTTATTCTTGCTTACTTGAAACTAGATATCACGAGCGTCGCAATAAACGAAAATGTATTGCTCAACAATTAACAACTAATATCTAGTATAATTGGTGCCGTGACCAGGATACTCACAAGTGTATCTCGTAGATACTGCAGATCCTTCTCCGACTTGAGCTCCGGCAGGCCCGTGGAGATCATCATGGAGAACAGGGACAGGATCAGGTGCCCGTGCCGCCGAAGGATCTTGAAGGCCTGCAAACAACCATTATTAACGTATTGGCAGTGGTGGGACACTCATCCTTTCGGTCAAACTCGGCTCCGTTCGGCTCAGCATTGCTCCGAGCAATTATTAGGGTTGGCACAACTTAAAAAGAAAATATAATAATATAAGAACTTCGTACAAAACGTCGTGATTCTCGTAATTTCGCATGTGCAAAGTGCGCTAGCCAGTGTCTGAATTTTATTAAAACAGGCTAATGTTACCCAATACTGGCGTTTCATTAGTCGCCCACTGGTAAGAAAAACTATGCTGCTTTATCTCTAAAACTCCCGATTGTGAACTGCTTCTGGCTAGAGGCTAGACACAACTCTCTTGGTTACTCGCTATTGTTTATCATAAGTATAAATTGACCAGTTTATGTATATTAATGTATGACACAGGCAGTCTTTGTCAACTTACCCACAGTAAAATCTTTTAATCGAAGCGCGCAAAAACATTGCAATAATCTCGCGTCACATATTGTCGCGCGTTGTGCAAGATTTTATTGCAGGTAATAGGGATGATGACACAATATAATGAATTTTATAACAAAATCTAGTAAAATAGCAAATGAGCAATTTATCACAATAATGTGGAAATTAAAATAATATATGGAAATGATACAGAAATCCTCCTTGCTTCGTTCTCCTTAGTCGTGACCTCCTACGTGGAGCACATGATTCCGGATAGCAGATTTCCAGGCATTTCGACCTCTTGCGACTTCTAAGGCATCATGGACCTCGATGGATAGCGATTTGCTAACCTGGTCGGACCACCGCGTTGGACTGCTGCCCCTTCTCTTTCCTTCCACCGAACCAGTGACCATGAGCTTTTCCAGGTTGTCTCCAGTCTTCCTGGCTATGTGACTGAAGAAATCAAGAACTCTCTAGAGACATGTGGTTGAAAGCCTTGTGGTTACTCCGAGCTCCTTCAGTATTGAGACGTTGGTCCAGTGTTCGGTCCAAGATATGCCTAGCATTTTCCGCCAGCACCACATTTCAAAGGCATCAATGCGCTTTCTATCAGCCGAACAGAAATACAGGACTTGAAAGTTTCTCATAATTTAAGTTTTTTCTTAACTTCCAAAAAGCAAAAAAAGAAAGGGTACCATTCGATTTTTTACATTTTATCTAAAAAAAGATTGTACAGCAACTAATTGAAAGTACCCTCAAGAAATACTTTAAAAGTTTATACTTCATGTTTTTTTTCTAAATACATGCATTTTACTTTCCTCGTATTTGAAATGAAAAGTAAGTGTTTAACTCGGGTGAAAGGCATCATTTCAGCCTCGGACTATTGGCGCTCGAACGCCAAACTACCTCGGCAGAGATGTGTGCCTTTCATCCCTTTGGTTTACAATGTACTATTAACTAATTCAGGCTAGTAAAGCTTTCTGAATAAGGGGGTATATGTATAACTAGCTTTTGCCCGTGACTTCGTCTGCGTGGAGTTAGTAATTTGGGTAGCTTATTTTTTTATTCAATCTGCTTTTTATCGATTTCCCATACACTACCACTCCCCTTAAAGGATGACTTCTGGGATATAAACTATCTCTATACCAAATTTCAACTAAATCGGTTCAGCGGTTTAAGCGTGAAGAGGTAACAGACAGAGACACTTTCGCATTTATAATATAAAGTATGGATAGTGTGTGACCGTTTCGCAGTGTTCCCGGAATATCTTGAAGTGCAGCGGCTCGTTGACGCCGGCGCCGCGCTCGCCCTTGTTGACGACGTGGATGAAGTCGTGCGTCAGGACGAACGGCACGCGCTCGCGCTTGAAACCGAACTTCTGCTTGAAGTGCCCGAGGAAGTGCCCGAAGTCTATGTGGAATAGCTGTGGAAGACGGTTCACAATGTATTTAGCCTTATTTTAGCTTAAAAAACCAGAGATAGAATGCTCACTCCATATATCAGTTTTGTTACCAAAACTACTATTTTTGTAGTCGACATCTAGCGTCAAGTAGCGGAATTATCATATTCTAGTAAACTTTCGTTACCTGTCCGTTTTTTTTGACCATGATGTTGTCTGGATGTCGGTCGGCGATGCCCATGACGTACGTGGCGACGCAGTAGCCCGCACAGCTCATCGTAAACTCTTCCACTGCTTTGTTGAAGCTAGATTCTGATTGGTTGTAATCGCGGAGCCATTCTGTGGAAATGTTATTTTTCTTACAGTTACCAAGGAAAATAGTTTGTTTATTTATTTTAGAAAGATAAAATAAAAGGACGAAATACACAAAATCTTTATGTTTTTCTCTCAACTATATCCTTCTATTCAGTTTCGGGCTATTGGTTTTGTACGAGTATCACTACATTTTATAAAACGAAGTCCCCCGCCGCGTCTGTATGTATGTATGTTCGCGATAAATTCAAAAACTATTGAACGGATTATCATGCGGTTTTCACCTATCAATAGAATGTTTCTTGAGGAAGGTTTACGTGTATAAAATGTAAACTTTTTGTGTAACCCGTGCGTATCCAATAGTCCTGGGACTCATCAACGGGTTTATCCAGTAGTTACTAAGAGAAGCAACTTTATGTAAATTGTACGGAACATTGTTTAGCCGTAATTTTAAAAAGTATACTTATCTAATTAATACCTACCTATTGCACGCAAATTGAACAGATAATTTTTCTTTTTGTAATTTTATTTATCGACCAGAGATACAGGATTTGACTAGTTCTGTATGATTAGTATGATTATGTTTTTCTAAATAAATAACTTGTTTATTATTGTACTTACGGAACAGATTGGCCTTGGATATGGTCGAGGCAACGTTGAAATTGGCTTTCGCCTTCTGGATGTTGGCGACAGTCTCCGCCTCGTCTACCACCTCGATCATGCCGACCGCGTTGTCCAACGATATGCAGTTGTAGGGGTTCAATCTACAATTGTAACGGTAATTTGTTACTATTTAACCATCCTAGGGCGTATTTTATTTAAGGGTGATTTGCCAATGTGCATTGCGTCTCACTCTCTCACTAAGCAAAATGAGAGATACAAATACACATTGGACCAAGATATTGGACCGGTGGAAAACCAACCTTAGTTAGAAAAACAGCCCGGTATTGGTCGTGAGAATTCTAGGAAAAGATTTTAGATCTGGCGCTAACGTGCCTCTTACTATGTTAAGCATTTAATTGTGGTCATTTCTATAAAAAGGGACCTTATTGTCGATGGCGCTTACGCCATTATTAACGATGCTCTGATATAAATACAATGCATGCTCCGATATAAAAACAATTACAAATATTGATTCCATATTTATAATTGTTTTTTTTGTTGTGGCCTATTTGCTGAATAAATGTTTGATGTTGATGTTGATGTTGAATGCCGCGCGATGCTGTGCGGCGTAAGCGCCATCGACAATAAGGTCCCTTTTCATAGAAAATGCCCCAATTTATTATGGAACAGGTAGACGTGATTCAGAGATAATTGAAATAGAAACGACACGAGAAAATAAAAATAAAGAAAGGTGGGCGAATTCTTCTGAGTACAACCATAATATATGATTAAAGAGACGATAGAACTTCTCCTCTATATGGTATTATTTTAATTTTTATTATATGTTTATTAACTTTTGTTTCTTCTTTGTATTTAGTTGAATTATTTGTATGTAACATTTCTATGGGTGTCACTTGCCTGTCAATAAACGAATTTATTTATTATTTATTTATTATATCTCCTCTATCTATAGATAATGTGTTCAAATTTCAGAAAATTAAAAACCCTATTAATAGTTCTCAGCATTTAGGGGAACAACTAATGATGATGGATATACGAGGGTTCACCGGAAATCGTATCCCTCGTTCTTCCACAGACTGTCCATGATCCTGAGCATCTGCAGCGTGAACATGTCCTGCCGCAGGTCGTCGCCGATCTTGAGTATGATCCGGATATCCGGCCCGCAGGACTCGATGTTCTCGAACTCAAGCTGCAGGGGGCGCATCTTGCTGTCCATCACTTTGCACTTCTCCGGTCTGGAAACAAGGGTAAGTTTTAATTCTGTATAACTTTGAGGCTGCGTTACAATGCGGACACGCTATACATCAAAAATCACTTGCTGTGTTTCTATGTGTGAACGGCACGTCTGTACACGCGGCATGCGACATCTTAGTGTGAGTAAGTTGCTTAAAAACAGTACTGAGCGGCCGGCAAACGGCCGTCAAGCTGCTGTCGCGGGGCGAGGTGATTCGAGAGAGGGCGGGGCGGTGCGTGGCCATTCTCTATGATAATACTATTACTTATTCTGTGGCTGCGTTTCGACGAGAGATATGCGAGGATGCGTTGCGAGGGAAGTGTTTGTTAAGAACCAATAGAATCAATTCATTTGTTTACCTCGCTCAGCGTGCAGTGATTCTATTGGTCCTTAAAAACTAAAAACACGTCTAAACGCACCCTAAAACCCCTTTTAAAGACAGAAAGATAATATTAACTGAAATAGATATCATACACTAAAGAAAATGACCAAGCGACCAAGTGATATTTCATAAAATAATTTGATTGTTCCCTAGTTAGAAAGATAATACAATTTTAAGAACACGAAAAATCAATTGTACATTCAAGCGACCGCTATGAAGCCCAAAAGTGGTCACTTTTTTTCATTTGTACTTGTATTTCTGTATCTTTTGCACTTATGAAATGTTAATATACTCGATAGCTTCCCTTTTGTATACTTTCAATTATCGTTAAACATAAGCGTCATTCTAAATAGATTTACTAAGATGGCTAACATGGTCGCCCTTTTATCGTTTGTCACCATGCCTGTCTCGGTCTAACAAGTGGGCAAGTGCGAAAGTGCCACACGACACGACAGGCGATGAAATCGCGACTATGCTATCCATGCTGTAGCTACAGATGTAGTGAACAATCCTTTGCTATCGTATTTTCTCGGAAACGTTCGTTTTGCATGCTACTTTAGTCAACCTCAGTACTTTGGAACCGAGACTGACTGAAATAACAACACGTTCGTCCGTTTTTGTAAAAATACGATAGTAAACAGACTGCCCCGGGCCCCCGCCCCGCCCCGTCAGCGCGCGCAACGAGCGACGAGGCGGGCGGGCACAAGCGCCTGAGGAAGAACTCCCGACAAGTCCGAAACATGTCGCCAAAAGCGACTAAAAATAGTAGTGAGTGTAACCGTAGTGATCTAAATATTTTACGGTAGTAGAGGATTATCATCTACATCTATAATACTTACCTGACAGATTTGCACACGAAGCTGGGGTTGAGCGGCGACACGAAGTTGCACAGCGTCTCGCGGCAGTGGTCCTCTTGCAGCAGCGACAGTATGGCGGCTCGCGCTTTGTTTATGCTCTCTTTGTTGCGCTTGCGCACCATATTGTTCAGCCCTGTTAATAAATTAATGTTATGGAACAACCTTACACATATCAAACAAAACACGGGTCAATCATAATGACCATTCCTTGTAAATATTCCCTGAGGAAGCCTTTGTCCAGCTATAGACAATTTTTGGCTGATGTAATGATGGAAAACACTTAGGGTCGGTTGCACAAACTGTTTGTGATCGTTAAAGAGTTCGCTAAATTTTATTGTATGGAAAGTTTCATAGTAAACCGCCGCGGCGCGGCGCGCCGGTTGACGTTGATCAGTCTGTCAAGTGCGGATGGTGCAACTGGCACTTAGGGCCAGTACCAGCCACACTTGACATAGTGATCATCGTTACTCAGCAGAGAGCTAGAGATGGAGTCCCCATATAATCAAATTTAGCGAACGTTTTACCCGTGACATATGGTTTGGTGCAACCATTCCTTTGAAAATCCTACAACAATTTATTTTTTTCAACTCGCTGATACAGCTTTCAGATAGTACTTACACTTAAGTTTGTCCAAACAGCTGATCTGTCGTAGTAAAGTGTCCACGTGGTCTTGGCTGCCGCGGCAGTACGCTTCCAATACCAATCCGAATCGTATTGATACCGATGACACGTGCATTTCCGACCTTAAAAAAAAGAAATTGAAAAATGAGAATAAGTTTGTTGTGCTTTTATAAGTGAACTCAAAAACAACTTCTGAATCATTCATTTATGTCAATGCTGCACTGCTGCAGTAAATGCAGACTATAATCCTACGGCTCTACTGAAAAGGGGTACGTCTCGCTCAGGGTATACCTAAGTTCCACATAACCCGTTTTCACTAGAACCACGTTATTTATCATTTTTAAACCCATAGTTCGAACTCACCTTATATCATATACTGATTTAAACTAACACGATTTTCACTCATAATTTTAAAACTGACACGGGACTTAATCGCGTACAAACTTACGTTTATTTATGGCCTGACGTTTCACCTTATATCAACTGAAATAGATGTCATATATTAAGGAAAAAGCGACGAAGCCCTCCAGTAGTGAAGGCCGGATTCGAGTCTTTAGCAATCCGGGCTAACGCCTTAAACCCCTACTCAACTTATATCGTTACGAATGACAAAAAAAAGGTTTGTTACTGAGACGATGTATTTTAAGGGTCAAATTATAAAGCTAAAGTTCGTATATCATCTTTGGCTTATAAAAGAAACTGCAAATTCAAATCATGAATAACAAGCTCTTGACAAATCTTGTATATTGTCTTAATATTAATTAGTAAAATGACGTATCCCAACTTACCTCAAATGCCAGAAGAGGAAATGTCCGATGGTCATGTTGTTGAAGGCGCGCTGTAGGAGGAACAGAGCCAGGTCGCACATCAGGTACGACTCGTGTTTCAACGCTTGCACGAGTTGTAACAGGTAGAGGAGGAGTTCTTCGTCCCTGTTGGACAAATACATAGGTGTTAGTAAAACCTTTAGATATTATACTAAGGTCATGGTCCGTGGCTGATGCTGTGCGCCAAGTATAAAAAAAAACACACGGTCTCATAATACAGAAAGACATTTCCATAAATAGGGACGCATTGAATGGCAACAGGTGCCTATTTCACCAGCTTGACTATTTACACCTGACACTAACAATTTCCTGTACATTTCAAAGGTCGGTAAGTAACGACGGTACATAGCGTCTATATTTACTTGTTGGGCCAGCAATGTACCGATAGTTGTCAATGTCAGGCGACAATTGTCAGCGAGGTGAAACCGTATCTAAAAACCGGACAAGTGCGATTCGGACTCGCCCACCGAGGGTTCCTTACTTTTTAGTATTGCTTGTCTAGTCTTAGAATGAAGCTTAACACATTCACTGCCCCCAACGCACATGTGCGTTCACCGTCATACAAGTTTGTTCCTAGGCCACGCCCCTGGCAGTGAATGCGTTAAACCTCAATTGTTTTAAATAGGTTAAATAGTTCAAGTATTGAAAATAGTTATAAATAACAATGTATAAATGTAACTTTCCGGTTGTCCTACCTACCTAGGTAGGTATGGCTCACGATTGTACTTAATAATGAACCTCCAGGTCTGTTTCTTAAGTATGTTAAGTACATTGTACTACAAATCCATTTGTATATGTGACTGTTTGTGTTCTAAATAAAAAAAATAAAAAAACCGGCTAACTGCGAGTCGGACTCGCGTTCTAAGGGTTCCGTACATTGCACAATTTAAACAATGTATTTTTTATGCGAAATGTCTTTAAAAAACCCGTAGGGGTCGGATCAAAAACTAAGCAATTAAGTCCGACTCACGCTTGACTGCACATTTCTAATAGGTTTTCCGGTAATCTATAGGTAAAGATCTATTTTGTGTATTTTTTTCAAAATTTTTGGCCCAGTAGTTTCGGAGATAAAGGGGGGGATTAGTCATTTTTTGCCTATTTTCTTGAACAACTTCTAAACTGTTTGTCCTAAAATTATATAAAAAATATATTTGAGATTCTCACAATGAGCGCTTTCATTTGATATAAAACACGATATAGTTTAACAAACTTTATTTTTTAATTTTCTCATTTACCCCCCAAAAGTGGCCCCCGTGGTTATAATTAATTTGTTTAAACGTTACATGTCCATCTTTGGGTCACAAACTTACATATGTGTACCAAATTTCAGCTTAATTGGTCCAGTAGTTTTGGAGAGAATAGGCTGTGACAGACGGACAGACAGACAGACAGACAGACAGACAGACGCACGAGTGATCCTATAAGGGTTCCGTTTTTTCCTTTTGAGGTACGTAACCCTAAAAACATGTGCGCGACGCTGGCCGAGTCGGCTTGCTCGCCCCACTCCACGCAGGCGAGCAGCTCGGATAGTAGCTGGGGTGTCACATCGTATGGTTGTTCTATACTGACGTGATCTTGGCGAGGCACTTGACAGCGAAGCTCCTGACGGCCGCGTCGGCGTACGCGTAGTCGAGCAGCTCGAGCGCGGACTCGACCGGCAGCATGGGCCACTCCGACATCATGTGCGCGACGCTGGCCGAGTCGGCTTGCTCGCCCCACTCCACGCAGGCGAGTAGCTGGGATAGTAGCTGGGGTGTCACATCGTATGGTTGTTCTATACTGACGTGATCTTGGCGAGGCACTTGACGGCGAAGCTCCTGACGGCCGCGTCGGCGTACGCGTAGTCGAGCAGCTCGAGCGCGGACTCGACCGGCAGCATGGGCCACTCCGACATCATGTGCGCGACGCTGGCCGAGTCGGCTTGCTCGCCCCACTCCACGCAGGCGAGCAGCTCGGATAGTAGCTGGGGTGTCACATCGTATGGTTGTTCTATACTGACGTGATCTTGGCGAGGCACTTGACAGCGAAGCTCCTGACGGCCGCGTCGGCGTACGCGTAGTCGAGCAGCTCGAGCGCGGACTCGACCGGCAGCATGGGCCACTCCGACATCATGTGCGCGACGCTGGCCGAGTCGGCTTGCTCGCCCCACTCCACGCAGGCGAGTAGCTGGGATAGTAGCTGGGGTGTCACATCGTATGGTTGTTCTATACTGACGTGATCTTGGCGAGGCACTTGACGGCGAAGCTCCTGACGGCCGCGTCGGCGTACGCGTAGTCGAGCAGCTCGAGCGCGGACTCGACCGGCAGCATGGGCCACTCCGACATCATGTGCGCGACGCTGGCCGAGTCGGCTTGCTCGCCCCACTCCACGCAGGCGAGTAGCTTGGATAGTAGCTGCGGTGCTGCGTCGCGGAAGTGTTTTCTGTAGAAAAATAATATAAAAAGTTAATACTTATGGGTCCGCGGCAAGCTCGGTTCTCCATACAAACGTAGTTATACTCGCATTTTAAAACGAGTAGCCAGTTTGGTCTGAAACTTTGTACTTACAATAAGATAAGGTATATCTATGTCTGTAATTTTAGTTTATGTAGCTTCAGATATAGTTAAAAAATACAGATTATAAATTTCTCATACAAAACTTGTTTTTGCTCTAAGTGTTTCGATTGTTTTCTAAACTGGAGCTATATACTATATAAACTAATTACAGACCTAGATATACCTCGTGTCATTGTATGTGCAAAGTTTCATTACAATCAAACACGTAGTTTTAAAATGAGAACGAAACTGCTTGTATGGGTAGGCGCAATTCGGGTGAGCTTGGGACTTTTAAATTAAAAATTGTAAAATTAGACATGTGCAATAAATACACTAAACTACAAAATAATTACATTTCATCTTCCAAAACATCTTTAAATAGATTCCAGAAAATCGACGATGTCACAACTCTCTGTTACAACTCAACTTGGTCTCCCCTACTGATATGTACAGACCTGGATGCCCAGATGTCCTTCTTCTCGAGTTCGTGCATCTCGTACAGCGGGTCCTTGTACAGCGGCGAGTCTAAATCTCGCGCTAACCGCGCCACCACCTCTGGCGAGCCGTTCTCGGGAAACTCGGCGCGTTCTCGCACTGCGTCGGGCGACGGGAACATTATTTGGTAGGGACATTCGTAGCTGAAAAGAAGAATGATGTAGGTATGTTTGATTTAAATGTGAAATCTGTATTTATTTTGCAAAAAGTTGTGGTGACGTAAAACAATGAATTGTTATCATAGCTCAGAATTATCATACGATTAATATTGTATTTATCCAGCGAGCGCGAAACCTAACAAAGCGTACGTATAGAGCTTGAACAATAAATTTGCATTTGTATGTCTGAACTGGCTGCTCTCCTCCACAGGTCACATTTCTGAACAGACTCGTGAAACGAGTAAGTAGATAAATGGTTTTTTTTTATTGTAGATTTTTTTGACCCGTACTTTTATGCAGTTTTAATCTATGTAACGACAGACTGGCGAGGTCTGCGCACAGAGCCACTAGTAAAATATTGGCTTATATTTATGCTGAATTTGCGTTCACTAGGTGTACTCACTCTGAAAAGCGCACTTGCAGCGCCGCGCACGAGTCCGTACTGGGATTGGACACGACGGTACCGAGCGGATGTAGGAGCATCTCGTCTTGTGTTTCGTCGGCGACGTACGTCCACATGAATAGCGTAACGCCGTCCGTCCGGAGAAGGTTCTTGTAGTCGAATATCATCGTGTTCGCCCACGCTAATTTGTTTATGTCGTCCTACAGAAATAAAAATAGGTATATTAGGGTGGTTCTCTCATTAAGCAAAATGTGAATTAGACAAAATCATAAAGTAGACAAGGTATGGTTGGGTTTTTTTCCATCAAAAGAAACTTGAATAATAGGATTAAGGATATCCGTCTCGCACGAGTGTCGGACGTGAACATACCGGTGGCTTGAATACACGAAATTATCAAATCAATTAGTTCTTGTTCATTTTATTTAGGTAACTCAATGTTACTAATGTCAAATATTTATGGCTTTATTGTCATTGTCTGAGAATAGAAATAACCAATACGTTATCTTTGTGAGGGGGCTATGTTGGGATAGAATAGAATAGAATAGAATAGTTTTTATTCGTAAACACACAAACAATAGACATACATTAAAAGAACATAGTGAAAATAAAGTGTCACGAAATGGCCCTATCTCAGCATGCTGCTGGCGACTTCCAGCGCTGATCTTCCGATGAGACCATCAAGTGAGAATCACGGAAGGTAACAGACAAAAAGAAAACATCATAAAGGAAAGAAACATAAAATATACATACAGATAGGACACACAGCTTAGATTAGCCTAGCTCAACTAAATTCAAGGTTTCTTTAAAGTTGCATACCTTAGTGGTGCCCTTCTTCCCTTTCTTGCTCTTATTACTCTTGTAGACCCCGGAGGTGGAGTATATGACGAAGCCCAGCCTCGCCATGCGCGGAATGTTTAGCACTTTGATCGGGAACGTGAGAGCTTGGTCCCAGCGCGCGACGCCTCGTTCGATACGGGCGCCATTGTGGTTTTTTGAACAGTCGGATAGATTTAATATTTTTAATAACATACCTTAGTGGTGTCCTTCTTCCCCTTCTTGCTCTTATTACTCTTGTAGACCTCGGAGGTGGAGTATATGACGAAGCCCAGCCTCGCCATGCGCGGAATGTTTAGCACTTTGATCGGGAACGTGAGAGCTTGGTCCCAGCGCGCGACGCCTCGTTCGATACGGGCGCCATTGTGGTTTTTTGAACAGTCGGATAGATTTAATATTTTTAATAACATACTTTAGTGGTGTCCTTCTTCCCCTTCTTGCTCTTATTACTCTTGTAGACCTCGGAGGTGGAGTATATGACGAAGCACAGCCTCGCCATGCGCGGAATGTTTAGCACTTTGATCGGGAACGTGAGAGCTTGGTCCCAGCGCGCTACGCCCTCGTTCGATACGGGCGCCATTGTGGTCTTCTGAGGTTCGCAGATGGGCTTGCCGCCGTGGAAGATACCGGCTTGGCAGACCACCTGGTGGTTAGACGGTCATATTTTATTGATGGACATATAGTACATATACCTACTATTGAAAAAGTACCCAAGGCCTCCAGTGCCCCGGGCAGGAATCGAATTGCAATACGCCGATTATAAGAAAAAAATTATCTGCATCTATCATTTTGTATCTCATCTTTCCTATTCATTGGTTGAGGTTTCAGGGTCCACGAGAAACACAGATAATAATTAAAATTATTCATAATGCAAATTAAACCTTATCTTTAACAAAGTAAAGATGGTTTCAGCACAAGCTTAATATTCACGGACACTGTGTAATATCTATTTTATAATAATAACAATTAACAGTGTTTCTCGAGTTAATGACCTCCGCCATAGATAATAAATGAGACGATAAAAAACAAAGTCAATATAAATTATTATACAATACATGTCAGTTGAATGATAATTGATAATGTTTGAGCTTAATCCACAAAGGCATTCAATTAAGTCAAATATTATTTATAAGGATAATCTTTCTTTTGTTAAGGTTAGCTCTTAGGGCTAGTTGTACAAATCTCTTGACGGACTGAAAAGTCACTCAGCAGTGAATTATGATGAGTTGTACTAAACCTTCTGTTGTCATTAAAACCTTTGCTAAATCGCCTTAGCGCAGATCTGGACGCACCCTGTATCTTGTTTAATATATTTCAGTCAACCAACCTCGACAAGTTTGTTGGTGTCCACGTTGAGACCCCCAACGCTTTGCACGGTGCATGTGTAGTTCTGTTCTACGCTCCATGAGGAGAGGTACTCTTCTTGACGTATCCTCCGCATAGTGCCCGTAGGAGGCTCGGAGGCCAGCCTCCCTCTTGATTCAACTAGGTACCGGGAATCGCCGACTGTAAGAAACATTTTATATAAGGTTACATTAACCTAGCTCAGGGATCGGCAACTGCGGCTCGCGCCTATTAGGGCCTACAATAGGCTCTTCAAAACACCCAGAAATCAACTTTTATGGCTCTTTGACATTCCAAAACTGATGATTATTGACTACTGTGCTGTGAAACTAGTTCTGGTCTCAGTCTTGGTCTGGTTCTGGTGGAAGGAAGTTACGAATATAAACAAATAAAAAGATATTTGTCTGCTTAGGGGATGTATTAGGAATATTTTACGTTACAGGTTTAATAAAACATACTCGTAGTTGTGTCAGTTTTGACCCATATCAATGTACATGTATTCATATATTCCTTTATACATATGTTTGTAAAGTTCATGTAACATCAATTCGACGGCAAAGATAATTTGCATCGCGAGCAAGATGAATAGATATTAGGTACGAGTACATATGACACCCATGTGCTTTTGAATTTGGTATAAGCATTTCTTTAGGCAACTATAGTTCGTTTTTTTGCATTAGAAAGAAGATAAGCGATCTTGACGTGTCGTTTTATTAAAAAACACGTATGAAAAATAAGTTATAACAATTATATGATCATAGACATTATTTTGGTATCATAAGTAATATGAAATCGACATATATTATGTACCGTAAGTAGATCAATCAAGTCATGTGCAGAGTTCTGTTAATTTAGTTAAGTTAAGTCAAGTTTCACGGCCACACGCAAAGCTTATTCTCATTCAGTCGATCGCCCGCTAGCGGCGAGCACACACGTCAATCATGTCACGCGTCATCGTACTCGCCCTCCTCGCCCTACTATCCCAAGCCACAGCTTTAAATGTCCTAGTGATCGTGTCAATGCCCATACCTAGCCACTACATGGCTTTAAACACCCTATTCAGGGAACTAGCCCGCAGAGGCCACAAAGTTACCGTCATGAATAATTTCCCCGACAAAAACCCCACGCCGGGGCTGGAGTTCATTAACCTTGAAGCGTACCAGCCCGGCGCCGTTAGGACAGATGATTTAGAATATTATGAAAGCAAAAGTTCTTGGTACGTGCCTTTGTACAACTTATATAGACATTTTATATTGAGCCCGGGTGGTACTGCGCAGGATTGCGAGAATCTTTTTACGCATAAGAAGGTTAAAGAGCATTTGGATAAGAAAATTAAGTATGATGTAATATTTGTGGAGCAGTTCATGAGCGACTGCGGGTTTGCGTATGCAGCAGCGATGTATGACTCTCCGATCATAGGGATAACCTCACACGTGTTGTTACCAATGCATTACTCAAGAGTGGGATTACCCTTTGACGTCAGAACAGATCCGCACTATTTTTTTAACGCTGGAAGCAATCCTTCACTTTGGGAAAGGGTTCCGATAACAGTAGCTGACTTTATAATTCAAAATTATATGAAATGGAACTTACAGGAGAGCATAAGAAGTATATTCGCTAAGCATTTACCAGAGGTTTCCGTGGATTTAGAAAAAATGGCGAAGGAAAGAATGGCGATGATGTTTTTGTACCAGCATCACTCCATTACGGGAGGGAGGTTGCTGGCGCCGCAAGTTTTGGAGATTGCTGGGATTCATATTCAGAAACCTAAGCCAGTGCCAAAGGTCAGTTACGGCGGTACGGTCACGGCTATAACATGTGTATACTTTTTCTTCGTATAGGTACCTATCATGGAGCCCCTGTTTATAGGTAATGGCGCGAAGTATCAATGTCAAGTTCAAGCCATAAGTTGGCAGTTCATACTCTCCAATGACAATTAAATGTTTATGGCCGTGACAACGTTTGCATGTGTGATAAGGCAGCTTGTTCGCGATTTTTTTTTTGTTTTTCACCTTCATCACCTTCAAGTGACTATATTCATTCTAAGAGCTTTCGACATGCTTAATTACACCAAAATAGCTTAAGTAGTTTAGCTATAAAAAAGCAGACACAGAAATTTTTTTATATATGCTGTCAGTATATGCTGTATTATAGAAATAAATATAATTAGTAAATTGGTAACTGTATTTAGTACCCTAAGAGTGGTTTAAGTGTAGTATATTTCCATTACATGTTTTAGTGAGAGCTGTTAAGGGAATAAGTGAATGTCCTTAATGTGTATTTGTAAACTCATCTCCTGCTCACTTATTTCCGTTTGCTTTCCAAATAAATAAAATAAAATAAATAAAATTGTACAATAAATATTAAGAATAATGTCAATTGATCATCGTTAAAAATAAGTTTATAATACCCTTATTTAATTAGTTGTTAATAAAAACAACAATTGACTAAATACTACGTTATTTTAAATGTTGCAAGAATAATACAATTTAATCATTTAATAGCTAATAAGCCCTTTGAATAGTACCTTATTTGTTATTTTTAAAGCATGATATATTTTAACGCGTTTTGTAGTGAAAAATATTATTGCAGTTGACTCGACTCCACCCTCTCAATATAGCTTTTTCAAATGTCTAAGTAATAACCCCCTAATTCTAGGACATCGAAGATTTCCTATCCTCGGCAGACCACGGAGTCATCTACGTCAGCTTCGGATCCCTTCTGAGATCGCACTCGATGTCCGACCACAAGCGAAAGCAGTTCCTCGAAGCCTTTACAAGGATTCCTCAAAAAGTGATATGGAAATGGGGGAACGACAGTTTTCCGGAGCAAAGTGAAGACTTGCTTGTGGGCAGTTGGTTTCCACAGTTGGATATTTTATGTAAGTTTTTTGTTGATATTAAAGTAAACCTCAGAGCCTGTTTTCGCTTTTCGTGCACCGTTCAGTTCATATCGTACATTTTTCTACTCCATAAGTATATTTTCGGCACCGACATACAGTTGCAATAGTTAAAGGTATACCTTTGGAAAATTGTAACGGAATAAATAAAATACAAGACAGTTTTTCTCCAAATATGCTCTAAAGAACTTCTAATACGGAATTTGCCAAATGTATACTCGTAATAATGAAAAGGTACAATGTTCTCCTTTATTTGAACAATTGGTACCTATATTATTAGCTGGAGTCCGTGCTCCGCTTCGCAGAATATGTCAAATGTACAATAACAACCTGGTTTCGGTTGACATTTTTATAATAATCGTGCACAAACGTAAAGTAAATTTACTGTTATGAAGCATTATGTAGCTACTTCCTTAAACTTTGTTTCATCGTAACGAAATATTTTTGGCCCAATACAAGCTTAGCCTTATATTTATCATAATAAATGTGTAGTTCTCAAACGTTCTGTGATTGAATCTTGTCAGCACTGTAATTACAATTACTATTATTATCGTCAGTGTACCAATATTAGTTTAGTACCTATCTAGTATACCACACATGTTATGTTATACCTCAATCCGATGACAATGCCACATATAATAAGTAGTATAATTAGTAGGAATTGTCTCAGGATGTAGGTTGAACCTATTAATGTAAAAACCTTTCCTCTTTTTTGTCTTAATGGGCTTAGATGTTAGCAGATGTTAGGTACTCGAAAGCCGAAATTAATTGAAACTCTGAAAGTGTACTTAGGTAATACCTACGGTACCGGCCTAAGCCTAACTCTCCCAATCCCCTCATGTATAGTAAAGTGTAAAAATATGGGTGCACAAATCATCTCAAAAATATGTCCCATAGCTCTTATGTCAGCGAATTAAGAACTAAGGGACATATTTTTGAGTAAGTTGTATACACCCATATTTTTACACTTGACTGTACGTACGAGTACACCAACATTTTCAACTATTTTCCAGGTCACCCAAAAATCCTTGCCTTCATATCCCACGGCGGCATGCTAAGCATGTCAGAAGCGGCCCACTGCGGTAAACCCCTGTTGACTGTACCGTTTTTCGGCGACCAGTTCAGCAATGCAGCGTCAGCACGAGAAAGCGGATTAGGACTTACGCTGTTCTTCGAGGAGATCGATAGTAACAATTTGGAGGCAGCTATTAGAAAACTGACTTCGGAGAAGTAAGTATGAGATAGTTATAATGGGGAAAACGTTTGCGTTGATGTCAAATTTTCAACTGAAATAAATGTCATACTAAGAAAAACCACCTGAAACGGAATGACCTGTGTTGTTCAGTTAGAAGGTCTAACCATACTGTTCTACCGTAGGAATGGCCATCAGGGGGCGCCATAACCTTCAGTAAGAAGTGCATATACTTGGAAAAATTCGACCTATGCTGGCGTGGCCCAGTGGCCGAATGGCACAGGCACCTGCCGCGATAGCAGTGGACGCTGGTTCGATTCCAGCCTGGGGCACTGGAGGCCTTGGTCACTTTTTCTTAGTATATGACATTTATTTATGTATTCTACTTAGAAGTCGAAAAAAAATATACGTTTCAAACAAGATCTTCGAAAACGAAGTTTAAATGGAGCTTAAAGGTAAAATGTTATTAAATGCGTTTAAATAATAATAGTAGTGAGTAGTAATAGTATATTGATTGTATGGCATAACTGCAGTATACCTACCGCTTTAGTTAAGTAGTTATAAGTATGTAGGTTATAAGTGGGTAGAACACAAAAGGATAGAAAGCGCTTTCTGCACAGCACAAACTGTCCTCAGTTTGGTGGAATATACCTAGTCGGCTCATAAGTTCTGTCACTGGCCTTTAAAATTTAAATTTGGAACTCCTAAAACAAAAACCGTTCTGCATTTGAATTTCGAATCTTTATTAAATATTTGAGTAGTATAATTTTGCAATTTTCTGTTTTCTTCAACATGGAGTGGACGCTTAAAGATAGCCGTACCGCAATAATTGCACTATATCGTTGTGGTCACTCGCCGACTAAAATTTTTAAGCTACTTTAAAATTTAAAATTCTCTCTAAGATTTGTGTATCGTACCATAGAAAGATACAGTGAGGTCTCTAGTTTAAATGACAAGAAAAGAAGCGGTCGTCCGCGTACAGCTAGGACTCCAGCGGTTGTACAAGCAATTAGGGCACGCATTGCCAGAAATCCCGCTAGGAAACAAAAAGTTATGGCCCTCCAGATGGGTTTGAGCAAAAACACGGTGAAAAGAGTGCTTAATCAAGACCTGAGACTTCGTGCTTATAAACGAAAAACTGGCCATCTTCTCAATGGTCGGCTTAAAGCTTTAAGGCTTAAATGATCTAAAGCTTTATTGAAGAAGTACGCTAAAAATAAGCACCGTTGTATACTGTTTTCGGACGAGAAAATTTTTGACATAGAAGAAAACTGTAATAAACAAAATGATAGAGTGTACGCTCGCAATAGTAAAGAGGCATCTAATAGCATTCCCCGTATTCAAAGAGGTCATCACCCTTCATCTGTGATGGTTTGGCTGGGAGTTTCTTATGCGGGCGTCACTAGTATGCATTTTTGTGAGAAAGGAGTAAAAACTAGTGCCAAAGTGTACCAAGACACGGTGTTGACTAATATTGTGAAACCACTATCCCATACGATGTTTCTAAACCAGCATTGGGTTTTCCAGCAGGACTCTGCTCCAGCCCATAAGGCAAAGTCTACACAAGCCTGGCTCGCCTCCAATAAAATCGACTTTATACGGCATGAAGATTGGCCCTCCTCTAGCCCAGATCTTAATCCTTTAGACTATAAAATATGGCAGTATTTAGAGGAAAAGGTGTGCTCAAAACCTCATGCAAATCTAGACTCGCTGAAAAAATCTCTTGCTACGGCAGTGGCCAATATCGACATGAAAGTGGTGCGTGAATCCATTGACGACTGGCCACGAAGACTTCAAGCCTGTGTAGATAATTAAAGCGGTCATTTTGAATAAATGTTATACATTTAGATTCTCTAGTTTATAAGCTTTCAAACGCTGTACAAATTATACGGAATAAACTTAAACTTTTGATTTTATTTGATACTATGTATATGACAGAACTTATGAGCCGACTAGGTAATTATGTAAAAAAAAAAAAAAAATGTTTATTGGTTCCTTACAAGTAGTTTACAGCATGGGATGGGATCTTCTTTTAAGCATTAGATATGCTTGTGACAGAAAACCCCGCTCTTCCGAAATCGCTAGGGTATAAACCATTATGTTTATACTAAAAAGTAGTACTAGCATGATGGTTACAAAAATTAAATTTTTTAACTATGTAATACTTATTAATTACTTCAGTAACAATTCCTAATTATGTATTTAGAGCCTGAATGCGTGTGTGTGTGTGTGTGTGTGTGTGTGCGTGTGTGCGTGTGTGTGTGAAGGTATGTGTGTGTAAGCAAAAGTCTAAATGCAATTTGTTAATTACAGGTATTAAATTATGTAAATACCATTTAAGTTTTTTTGTGATAAATAAATTAAAAAAGTAAAACACGAAAACTTAGGTAACAATCCTGACTAAACGTTTTGTTTCCAGAATGCAATCAAATGCCAAGCGCATTTCTCAGCTCTGGCACGATCGACCACTACCAGTTATGGACAGCGCCGTCTATTGGACGGAGTATGTAGCTCGGCACCGCACCGCGCCGCCCTCTCTACCACAGAAGCTGAATACATCGTCGTTTTATACATCACCGCTAGATGTCGTTTGTGTGATCGTAACTTTAGTATTTGTAATCTTATTTGTAAGCTACGCTATTTTGAAAGCGGTTTTGAAATTTGTATGGGGATTGTTTGCGAAAATATTGTGTAAGAAGGCGAAAAAAGAATAGTAATCAAATATAGTTTTGTGTTGTTTGTAAAATATCAGTTCATTTAAATACGATTACGATAAACATAAAAATAAATCAAGCGCCATCCATAAGAACAATGATAAAGACATGCCAGTAATACTCGTAGACTAGATTTCACTAGATTATTCTTGTTTGATCTTAGCTTTAATATGATATTTAGTATATGTACTTAATTTTAAAAGTGGTGGTTTTTATTAGTGGTAGTGTTATTATAAAAATATTGCTTTATTAATCTCTGTTTCTGTTCCTTTTGTGACGCAATACAAATGAACCGAAAAATGACTAAGTTTTTTTACTATGCTATTTTTAAATCATCTTCCTCGCGTTGTCCCGGCATTTTGCCACGGCTCCATGGGAGCCTGGGGTCCGCTTGGCAACTAATCCCAAGAATTGGCGTAGGCACTAGTTTTTACGAAAGCGACTGCCATCTGACCGTCCAACCCAGAGGGGAAACTAGGCCTTGTCGGGATTAGTCCGGTTTCCTCACGATGTTTTCCTTCACCGAAAAGCGACTGGTAAATATCAAATGATATTTCGTACATAAGTTCCGAAAAACTCATTGGTACGAGCCGGGGTTTGAACCCACGACCTCCGGATTGCAAGTCGCACGCTCTTACCGCTAGGCCACCAGCGCTCTATGCTATTTTTAATGCTATTTTTAAATACTAGCCCAAAATTGATGGAGATCGAAACCAATGTGTAAGGCTCTGTAGCGGTGCGTCGTCAATATTCGTCGGTAAGCCGGTGCTAACATGGCCTTTCTCTTCTCCATCAGCTCAAGGAAAATGTATCAACTGTCTGAAAATTGGGCAAGCTGATGGAAATCGGGTTATATAGACGGGACGCCCCTCCACTGGTAAGGCTAACAATTCCAAAAACGACCGAGTATTATCTACAAAAACGCTGAAAAGTTTCCTTATTACAAATTTTTATTTAACTTGCCCTGTTAGTTATTTTGATAGTGTGGGCAAAATCTTGGAAGCTAAATTTGACCCACTTCCCGATTGAGCTGATCTACCTAAATTTAAGCGTTTTCTGAAAAAAAATCTTCTATTCTATTCTATTATATCTGATGATGGAGACAGGAGGTGGCCATGGGAACTCTAGTAATAAAACAATGCAAACTAATGAGGGCTAACGCGTATGAATTCGCCGCTAGGGGCGCTAGTGTAGATGGTGGTCTTTTCCATACTTCGAAATGTCAAATGTCACTTGTCACTTCAATGACTGACAGCTGTTCTTTAGTCTTTTGGACCACCATCAACAGAGGCGCCAACTGGTGAGCAAAAAAACGATAGCCCTCATTGTGTTTGGGGTTGTTAGAATTGTCTCGATGAGTATTAGTTGCCTGTGGAATGAAAAGTACAGTCAGCGATAAAAGCTTGTACCAAAAATGAAAATTTCCCAAAAACTTATTAAAGATATATGTAACCCCAAAAGAATAGTATAGTTCAATAGTTCAGCTACTTTGCTGCAAAGTTTGTTTTTCACTTCCTTTTGTCGCGTTTTGTGATAAACAGGAAAACCAGTGAGTACCGATGCGTGAGTATGAATACCGCAATGTTATTATGGTTATTATTTTATATTTTATTCGATTGTTATGTATTAAGGATAATGTGTTGACACGAGTATTTTTTTACGAATGAATATAGTGCCTACATTGTTGAAAAAGCTGGAATGTTAGATGGACCTGGTAGTTTAAGGGTCAACCCGCAAGGAGCCAAATATTCGTGCTCATCGCACAAATATTTTTTTCTGTTCTCCGGCCGGAAAGCGTCAACTTCCGGCCCACTGCGCTAAACGAAGTTACCGCTTTCCGGCTCCGTCGAACAGAAAAATCGTATACACAGAACACTACTCTGCCAGTAAATAAAAACGCCTCAGATCACATGTTTGTCGGTTTCGTCTCGGCCAACAATTACATGTGATCTGAGACATTTTTTTTTTCTGTCCCAGGTAGGTATGTAATAATATACTATTGTTTGCGACCCGAGCTCATAGTCATACTGAGCTCGTGACTAATCTGGATAGAACATTGATAGGGGATTAGACAGTTGAGCTCCTGCAAGTTCGAATTCTAGGTTTCGAATTAAATAATCGACCAATACAAACAGCATAGTATAGCGAAATTTTCTTTAGCTGTCTCACTAAAGGGCACGATATTTCTCAAATTACACATATACTCAAACACACCCACTTTGTTAGTTGAAAAAGTCGCGAAATTCAAATTTTCTATGGGAGGCCTTCGCACCTACATTTTTTTTAATTTACCGCCTTTTTCTACTGACAAGTTGGGTGTACCAGAGAAAGATATAGTCGTAAAATTAAAAAAAACTCACCGGACAGCGACAGCTTGTCTATATTCACAATCATCACATGCGGCACTTCGTCTCTCAACAGCGTCTCCTGTATATACAGAAACTGTATCAGCGGGTGGTCTCCTAATAGGTATTCCTCGCGCCCGGCCACTTTCAGCACGTACTTGTGCTTGTCTTGACTGGAGTGCCGCATGGAGTACTCTTTGACCTTTTTGTGTAGAATGTATTCTATGTGCTGTTTGGGCGTGGACATCGCTGGCGCGTGAGTCGTGGTGGCGAACTGGAAGAAACAGATAATATCAGTATAACACAGCCCTACACTAGACTCTACTCATAGTGTTGTGTCCTGCCGGTGAGAAAGGTTGCCAAGAGTGTTAGGGTCGGCAACGCGCATGTAACACCTCGGGAGTTGCAGGCGTCCATAGGCTACGGAGACCATCAGGCGGGACGTATTCTTGTTTGCCACCGACGTAGTATAATAAAGAGTATGTTTAAAATGCAAATGTTAAATAGGGCCCTTAGGTTAAATAGGACTTTATAGGACACAACGAACTGCCTCGCTGAGCAGTTCGGACGGTCTAGAGTTCTACACGTACCTCGCTCGAGGCAAACGCGGTAGTTTTGCCTCGTGGCAATTTCCTTGCGTACGGCCAATTGCCCTAACGTTTTGGTGAATGGCATCACCAAAATGTTAGGGCAAGGTACACTGGGTATTCGACATAGAACCCTGTTCCAGGCACATACACAAACTTATACAGGCGCATACAAGGGTAACTTTTTACCTTACGGCGGGCAGTATGCTCATTTGCCACCTACGTGTTATAAAAAGACACTTAATTTCCTTAAAATTAGATACAGTACAGCTTTTTTTCCTTTTTGTAAAGCTTTTTCGTAACTTTTTGAATGTTAGAGTAAAATTTCATAGATTACACAATAGGTATTTACAAAATTAAACGTAAAGTGCTTTTCAATGTGGAGAAGTGGCTGCTTAGCATGACCTGCGTAATCGCGCTCGACTTCATACTTGAAGTCTCGCTTGACGTACTCGTAATAATGCAAGTGAAGTCCGTGTAACGACCCGGCCACGACATTGCGCGACAGGCGGCGGCGGCGGCAACCATAGGTTGGATCGAGACACAGCGATCAGACCTTTCGTTCCCACCTATGGTTGCCGCCGCCGCCTCCGCCGGTCGCGCAATGTCGTGGCCGGGCCGTAAGCTAACTTTGTACCGACTTGAACAGAACGAAAGTAGGCAATGTTGTTATAAAGGGCATATTTTTATATTTTGATATAATCATTGACACATTTAGTCAAACAAAATGCTATGCAGGGTTAGCTTGGTCCGAATCTAGGTAATTTACCTTTAAGATTGGTAACCCCATCCTTGGTAACACACCACTTTTTAAGTATTTTTAACAAATTTTAAACTCTTTGCTAGTTTGCAACAGTTTGCAATCACTTGAGTATTAAAACTATTACGTAAAAGTATATGTCAATTATGTCAACGCGACAACTGCCAAAACCTAAAGTTGTTTACATAATTTACATTTGATACATTTCAAGAACAGAAAATTGCCTAAATAATTTATTAGCATTAGAATTGGCATAAATAATGTTGAAATCACGATTGGCTCTTACATCCGCCAAAAAGGAAGAGGTACGGATATTTGCATCATTTTCCTCAGCATTTGGCATAAGGCCCCATACCATACCTATCTTTTAAGTTTTAAGTTATTTAATAGGGTGCGTAAAGCCAGGAAATTAGAAGGAAACAAAAGATATGGCCCGCCGCGCGAAACATGCAACGAAAGATTGGGCCATTCTGATAATTTACTTCTGTTTTAAATTTTGCTTGTCAGATCTCTCGGCTATATCACTAGTTATCTAATAATATAATACTGCTATGGTATGCAGGGTAACGATAGGTAGCTATGGTATACAATTGAAAATTAGACCAAGACAAGTCTGCATAGATTTTGATAGCACACGCAGTGCGTTATTTACATAATTTCATAGAAGTTTGACGTTTAAAATAACACTGCGTTGCGTGTGCTATCAAAATCGTTGCAGACTTATCTTGGTCTAACTCTATGTTTTCGTGCTTTTTTTTCTATCTAGCGAACTTTAACCTTTTAAGGTTTTGCTTGGAGTCTGCCTCGCTAGTTTCCGTGCGATTTCCATTGCATTTGCCGTTGATTATAACGTGTAAAAATAAAATCAATATAAAAACTATAATATTAAATATATTAATAACGGGTCACTCACGTATTTTAAGTCGGAAAACGCTCGCTATGATTTTGCGTTTGCCTCCTTTCAAATGGTCATTACGAGATACCTATTACTTAAAATGCTAATTTGAGCAGATTGAAAGTCATCATCTTTAGACCACTCAGCACCGGGACCCACCTCTCTAACTTGCTATGTATGTATATACAATCTTAACAAGATTAGCTGTAATCTCGCCTAACGCCTATTTATCTCACCGGTATACATACCGATCCACAGTCACCAGAGGCAACCACAGCAGAGGTAGGGGAAGAGGAGCAGGAGCAGGGTACAGAGGAGAGAATCGGTGAAGAAATACTTCGTCTCCCTGAATATGCGGAGAGACGGCTGAACCGCTCGGAGGTCAGCGGCCGATTGAGCCTTCTCGGCAAGACTGCTGAAGGAGATGGGTGAGTCCACTAGAGCAGACAACGTTTCATCTGACCCACAGGTACAACCAAAGAAACAAAGAAATGGTACAGAGGGAGGCACTGAAGAATATTACGTCTACCAGAATATGTGAAGAGACGGCTGAACTGCTCGCCGTTCGACTGAGCCTTTTTGGCAAAACAGCAGTAGGAGACGAGTGTGAGAGCCACGATTACTGTTAAGGTCATGTGGTTTGCTTGGGACAAGAGAAACAGTCCTGGGTTTTGCTGGGCCAGTGGGAGAAAATAAGTACCTACGTAAGTATTTTTAAATTAATTTTATTTATGCATTTTGTTTTATTTTTAGTATTATCATTTAATTTCGTGTTTAATATATTAGAGTATCTCAAACTGTTTATTTGACCTGTTTTTCTTACCCGTAACTCGTAATCATACATTTTATACAAGTCTGTTTCTATCGTTCTTAACTTTTTTTACGAACTTTCTTTTGTAATAAAAATACTTAACTAAAAAGATGTTTATCGTTTCATGACATGTGCTTTTTTGTCACAGATACACCTACCTAAAGGCTACAATAACAAACCTGAATCTGACCGAAATCAGCGCTATCAAAAGCTTCCAACATCTACAATTCCTTGACGTGTCGAACAACCATCTACAGCAAAAGGCCCTTGAAGTCATTAAAGACCTTCCCTTCCTCGTCCTTATACAAGCAGACTTAAACTTACTCATCTCTGCTGCTTTGCCAAGAATGAAGTACCTTCAAGTTATTATTATGAACGGCAACTATTTGAGATCGGTTCACGATGTCTACCAACCAGAATTAAGCACTCTAGAGGTAGCGGATAATAAGATAGAAAAGATCCATTTCGAGAATAGAATGCCAACTATTCAATGCCTCGATTTCCGTCACAATCTTATTCAAGATATAAGCAATTTGAATTTTCCAAACTTGGACAGCTTGTATTTAGCTGGGAATAGAATTACAAGTCTGGTTGGTGTAGAGAATCTGGTGAATTTGAGAATATTGCATGTTCGTGGTAATCCGATAAAACTGTTAACCGGTTTCAGTGAGGCCAATGAGAAATTGGAATACATTAATCTGAGAGCCTGTAAGGTTCGGACGTTAATACAAGTAAAGAAGTTAAAGGTAAAGTTAGTAATTCTTTTATGTTCATGGTCACTTACTTTTTGGGAAATCTAGATACGCTAATTGAGCCTTTAAAACTAGCTTCTGGGTCAACAATTCGAAGTAGCATTCGCCTTACTAAATACCATATAGGTAATTTTTTTTTTTCAAATTTGTGTTCCTTCTAGGTGTTACCAAACCTACAAACGTTGATAATGAACGGTTGCCCATATATGGGCGGTACAGGAGAAGACGATGCTGGAGGAGAGGAAGACGACGCCGGCATCCGAGTAGAGATGTTAGCCACGCTGCCGCGACTCAAGAGGATCAACAAGGAAGCCATCACTCCCGAAGAAAGGTTAGTTTAAATTAAATATAGTAGGGTTCTTAAAAAACACATCCTTCGCTACGCATCCTCGCACATCTCTGATGGAAACGCAGGCTAAAAATTCGAAAAAGCAGTCGTGTCTCGAAGAGATGAAAGTTTTTTGACCATCGATTTAATTCCGAACGCTCAATTCATGTTATGTGTTGCCTTCTTTTATTAATAGAGCTATAGGGAAAAGTAAAAGCTATAGCGTGTAACACCTATCGAAATCCCTTTGCAAAACAGGAAAGTACAAATGTATGATCTATTTCATGTGAACATGCCTTCATCCTAAAGAGGGAATAACTATCAAAACAAACCCACATTTAGAATAGAATAGAAATAATTTATTCGTTAGCACACACAAATAGAAAGTTATACAGAACAGATTTCAGACATTTCTAGCCAAATATGTACAGTAGCTTCTGCCCGCGACTTCCTCTGATGCATGGATTGATGATGAAAGTCTTCCCCGGTTCTACCAAAATCGGTTCAGCGGTTTAAGCGTGAAAAGGTAACAGACAGACAGGCAGTGTTACTGTCACATTACTATACAGAAAAAACGTGTAGTAGTAACGTAGGATTTTTGATAACTGTAGGTTATTTTTTTTTCGTAAAATTATTTATTTGTAGGTAAATACTGTACCTAACCAATTTTTTTTGGTGCTTTAGGGCTGAAGCAAAAGACCTGATGGTGCAATGGCTAGAAGAAGGGAAAGAAGACGAAGAAGAGTTGCCTGAAGAAGCAAACGAGGAACATGAAGAAGATTAAAGATTAGGCACAAGACCTACGTGTTGTTATTATTCTTAATTATATATAGCAGGAAGTTAATAAAGAATTTCCTCGTACAAAACTATGTTCCAATACTTAGAAAGGAAGATAAACCTGTAGTAAGAACGTATCAATAGTAGCGTATGATCGTATAAAACAACTGAAATACTTCACCAAATAGCGCACGGGTAGTTCAACTAATTTACACAAAACCTTTATAAATTATACATATAAACCTTCCTCTTGAATCACACTATCTATTAAAAACGCATCAAAATCCGTTGCCTAGTTTTAAAGATCATAGCATACATAGGGACGGAATACATACAAAGCGGAAGGCGACTTTGTTTTATACTATGTAGAGACATATTTCTTTTATAAGAGTAAATATGGTAGATACTTTTAACGCGTAGTCTGGTCCGCTACTTTTGATGCTGACTCTAGGCTGTCAATGTAACAATGGTCTTGGCAAATTAATTTATAGGCAATATATGCTAATACTTATTATAAATCGACATCCAGGCTACGCAGCCAACCGATCGCGTCAGGTGTCAGATTGGTATAGAGGTAATAGAGGTCCTCCGGGCTGCCTTGGAAACGTAAACGCAAATATCATGCATTTGTATCAATAAAATATACTCAAGAACGCCGCACGCATTTATTGGACACCTAATAAAGCATACTACCAAAAATGCAATGTTTCGTGGTCAATAGGGAATATTACTCGAAACTATGCTCAGGTGGCGCCACTACCACAATTTGGGGGTCTATCGCGAAACAAGAAAATCGAAATTTCGTTATCTAACATCTCTGTCACTCTTGCCTATTCGAGCGTGGCGTCGGGATACCAGTAGGTTGAGCTGTATGCGCTTTCTCAAATCTTCATCAGGTTACATTCAGTCCCTATATGCTGTGGCATTTTTATACCATGTTGGTGGCAAACAAGCCTATGGGACGTCTGATGGTAAGCGGTTACCATAGCCTATAACACTGGGTCACTGGTTGCCAACCCATTAGATGACTGTAGACGCCATGTTTATATTTTATCACTTTGGAGGTTTGTATGCATACGGCCCATCTGATGGAAAGCCTTTGCAACCACTATAGGTGTCATATACGTGTTTCCAAGCCATCTAAATCTTTATACTATTTACTTACGTCTATATCAACGACGGTGGTGCTCAAAAAGAAGCTGTTGCTACTAAGATGACTCTGCAACGTCCGATGCACGATATGACTCTTGGCTAATCTCGGTGGACATTGGTACCGAAGCCTCTCTAATGGGGTCGCTCTGGCTCGCTTCACGAGACTCTCCTCAGCTATGTACCGGGTTCGGGTTCGGAAGTCGTTCACTTCTGAACTTCGGAGGTTGTCGAACTCGTTCAGACCTGGGACAAGGGAAAAAAAAGGTTACGGCTTGATTATCATTTTCGTAAGCTCTCTTCCTTATATTCCACTATTCCAGATACTAAAATGATAGCTCGTTTGGTTTGTTTGCTACGCAATCATCTTGTTAGGGTTCCGTACCCAAAGGGAAAAAACAGAAGCGTATTACCAAGACTCCACTGTCCGTCTGTCTGTCTGTTCGTCTGTATGTCTGTCACCAGGCTGTATCTCGTGAACCGTGATAGCTAGCTTTAAAATTTTCACAGATGATGTATTTCTGTTGCCGCTATAACAACATTAACAACAAATACTAAAAAGTACGGAACCCTCGGTGGGCGAGTCGGACTCGCACTTGTCCGGTTTTTTTTGTACAAGTTTAGCACTAAAGTTATAGTTTTTACGAAAGTGTCTGATCAAGAAGGGAAACCATAAACCATATTGAGATTATTCTGTTTTTCTCCCCAATGTTTTCTACAACTGGTAAATATCAAATGATATTGTAATTTTTTTCTGGCATGCAATTTTTTTGTATCAAGTTAGGGTACATTATAACATGAATTAAATTTTAAAACCTTGTATTTCAATCAAAACTAAGAATAATATTTAATCAAATGTAAATCATCTTTCAAACAACAAACCAAAATCAGTTCATGAATTTGAGAGATTTATATTAATATTAGATAGAGACCGAATTTAATCTAGTGTCGCATTTTAAGAAGAAATAAATGATTACCGAATTAATAAAATCACCCAATTCTGATTTAAAGAAAGACCAGTAACTTACTTTAAGAACAAATTAAATTACTTTCTATGAAAATATTTTAATTTATACATACTAATTTGTATTCGTAATATTTTATTTTGGTTTAGACCAGTAGTAACTTATTATCAACATCGGAGTTTTGAGTGCGGGAATGTTTTACAGTAGCCAAAAAACAGGTAAAAGCTGTAAAAACAATAATTTTAACATTTCTAAGCAATTTGGAGCTTACTACCCATTTTTAATTAATAGTTTGGTAATTTGTTTATAAAAAACACAGTTATAAATACACGTAATCATTCCCAAGCCCGAAACCCTGATGTATGCTTATTAGACACTTTTTTTTTCTCGGTGTGGGAATGCTGTTACGCATCGTCCCCCTGACTTGAGGTTGGCCTATTATGGGGGAGGTATGTGGGACTCTCACCTCCCGGCTCTTTCCGTTAAGAAAAGAGGGGGAGGAGCCTACCCACTAAGCCCACACCGGCTTTTCCCACAATATGCCGTTTGGGGGGGGGGGGGGGGTCCTGGGATCGCGAACATTCTACCACGAATGCTTATTAGACACTTTCATAATATTAACAATACATGCCCACTAATGTATTATGCAAGCCATGTCCTGGTATGGACACGTTCACTTTCACCTATGACTAATCTCAACAGGAAAACACATTAAACACGTCATTTAATGTTATTATTAGACTTTTCAGACATTACAGTATATTAGAGTATATAAAAGTAAAATTTTAAAAAACCCCCGACACGAAAAACAAACTCTTAAGAACTAACATTTTAAACCTATTTTAATTATTATCGTCACATATATTATTATGAAAATTCAAATATTTTTATTTTGCAAGCGTCGCGTCGCCCTCTCTTTTTGCGTCGGGGGCTCGGGGGTTAAAAAACAAGACTAAACAAATGGTGTAGTATAAAGTGGGAACTGTATGGCTACCACGAGCTTGTCACTGACATATTCGCTAACGTCTTCTTACAGTACGAGCGAGATGCATAGTAAGTAATTTACACACACGCTAGCGAATATGTCAGTGTCATGTCAGTGACATGGTAAGGCTACTGAAGAAATTGAATTGTCTGTAATATTGTCAATAATAATATGGTTTTAAAGTGACTTTTTTAAGGTTCCGTACCCAAAGGGTAAAAACGGGACTCTATTACTAAGACTCCGCTGTCTGTCTGTCCGTCTGTCACCAGGCTGTATCTCATGTGTGTGTGATAGCTAGACAGTTAAAATGTTAACAGATGATGTATGTCTGTTGCCGCTATAACAACAAATACTAAAAACAGAATAAAATTAATATTTAAGTGGGGCTCCCAACTCCCATACAACAAACGTGATTTTTTGCCGTTTTTAGCGTAACGGTACGGAACCCTTCGTGCGCGAGTCCGACTCGCACTTGGCCGGTTTTATTTCTCCGTTTGAGATCAAAAGGCATTGAGACCAATTAAAATGTACACTGACATCAAAATGATGTCATTTAGTTATCATGCGTTTCGCTCGCGCCAATACATATACGATACGGACTAGTACGAGCAAAGATTAGATTTAGATTTAGATCCAGACATAAAAATAACACCCTAATTTTAAAAGTGATATGAAAAACTTTCCTTAAAATGGGCCATCCAGTCTGATGATAAAATTTATGTAAGGAAGTAAGGACATATATGAACCGAATAAGGATAATGTAAAGGTAATAGAAACAAGTAAGCGGCCAAATATATTAATATGGTATTACCGTGGCCAAGGACTATTAGATAAGAGAATAATTTTGCCTTTGCACCTTTTTGACTGTAGAATAAAAAACTTAATAATCTTCCTATACGCAGGACAAATGTAATTTATTTATTCCCAGTGGTAAGAACTGGGAATTATGTTCATTGGCTTCCAGTGGCAACAGGTGGGATTGTGACACAATGTTTTCCAATCTAGGTACAGCACTCACTTTGCCAGTAGAAAAAAGCGCGAATTTCAACTTTTCTATAGGACAACCCTTCCTGCCTACATTTTTTAAATTTGCCGCCTTTTTCACTGACGAAAATGGCTTACCAGCTGTCAAATTCCATTAAAGACAATGTGCCCTCATCACAAGTGTCATCTACATTTAGAATAAAATTTTACCGGCCTTTGTTTAAACTTGTATAAAGATAACTCACCTTTTCCAATTAAATGACTTATTTGCATATTAAGGAACTGTTCCCCAGGCCTCATAGACCGTTCCACAATCTTGAGCACCCCAAAGGTGGGTTTGATGTCTCGGAGGCGTTTGTTCTCGTCGTTTACCTCCTCGAGAACCGCCAACGAGTTTATGAATTGGAACACATAGTCTGACATCTCGTGCAGCATCCCAAATAAGGGATATCTCGCTGCTTTCATCCATAGCTCCTGAAATACAAGTTTGAGTTCAACTATCAAAAACTGTTTCTAAGCTATGTCTTTAGTCGGGTCCACACAGTGCGAGCATACGTGCGAGGCGTTTTGTGCGCGAGGAAATTGCCTCGCGCGTATGCTCGCTCTGTGTGGCTTTTTAGATATAGGATATAGTAGGTAAGTCCTATAAAAATCATAGAATTATTTCCTTAGAACATAGTTATTTTCAATAAGCAATTATATGTATTTCACAAGAGTAATCCGTGTGTTTATTGCTGTCATAGGTATACAAGTTGGTACAGTAGAGTAATTAATCGCAATTAACTTTTAAAAACTAGACCATTTGATGTTAAAATGAAATTTTGAATCAAACATGTATACATGTTATTACTAGAATAAGATGTTTCTGAATTTGGATTCCTTCTTAGTTTATCCTTAAAAGTTATTGAGACACATTTTGGATAACATAATTACTTAAACAATATCATTAGATTTATAACGGAAACTTCTGTATTTTTAAAATAAAATATCATTGTAAAGTGTTAGATTGTGTAAAAATAGGATATGTTTTCATAAATGCTTGATATCTTCTATAATTACACACTTGCATCAATAACAAACATGTTATTTTGTTTCAATTCAAAGGAAACACAATGATCACCATTTGATTCTACAACAGATAACAGTATCAGTGATTTCATTTTCATTAATAGCTAAAAACTTGTTTTTCATCAATATCATTAAAATGTAGGTATGCGTTGTTTACTAAGATTGCAATTACTCAGCCTACACGCTCGAATCGAGTGCACAGACAAGTAAACAATGTGATCTACTTTCTAAAAATCACGGCTATCTCTAGACATATTACTCGACAGTTTAACCTACTTTACCGAACTCTGGTAGCTCAAAAGCGGTCTTTGGACCACGAATGAGTCACTCGGAGCCAGGATGCTCCCTCAAGTACTAACCTCCTTCACGTCGTGCAGTGTTGCGTCCCAATTTGGTGTAATAGGAATGTAAACAGAGTTGGGCAGCAGACATGTTAAATCCACGATATAGGACGGGGACGTCGTCCAATAGTCCCAGGTATTGGGGCAGCTCGGTGCAGGAACCATTGTTTTGAATGATTACAGCCTAATTGTCCAAATTACCCCCACGACATTTCAGAACCTTTCACTCATAACACGCTCACATAGCGACCGAGTCGCTGCCTTCAACTGAAAATATTACATTAAACACATTAGTCATTATTATTGAAACCGCCGCACTGTTGAATCATAGCGTTTCCTGGTATTTTTATGAGGGACAAATCGCCATTCGAAATGAAACTGTCAATGATAATTACACAAACAACATTGACACACAAATAACACACGACATTGGTATCATTACCTAGACATAAAACTTTTACATAATTTACGTATGTTTCGACTATGAACTAAGAACCGAACACAAATGATGTTTTTGAGAAATTGTAAATAAGGATTACGTGCAACCAATAAACTACAGTAGTAAAATGTTTATGGTACTTGTATTTTTTATATTATTGCATTGCAAGTATTGGAGGCCAAGGCAGGTTGTTATGATTTTCGATCTGCCAAAGTTCAAGTAGACTAAACAATCGGTAATGAGTTCATCAAATTCTTTTGTAATGGTATAAAATGTTTTTTTAACTGAAAGAAAAACCCGAATCATTAGATGCATTCTTGCATTTCATTAGATGTTTCATTATTTTTCAAAGAAAAGCATTAGGCATGATACTGCGCAGTTTACCGTATAGCCTAAATAGTTTATAACCTCAAACTTGACAGCATGAATGACATTGATTTGGTCTCGTGATTGATTCTAGTTGAGCAATGCAATGTTTTTTGCCACATTTTAGCTTTAAAGAAAATGTTTGAACATTCTGTAAAAGTGCCGAGACATTACAAGATTGCTGCTAATATTTTTAAGAAAGTTTCCACTGAAGGCGGTAGCGTCAAAACATTGTTGTACGACGACAAACTTCGTCACTTTGTGAGTATACAACAGCTTTTTACATTTTGTAGTTTTTGAAATTAGTGAAGACTTTAATATGTGTAATGTTTGCAGAGAACTAATGTGCTGTATGCACTGATAACAGAAACAATCAAACATGCTGCTGATATTGACAAAATGTTTGAAAGTAGTGGCCTTATCACAAATGAGCCTCGTCTAGACCCCTGGCTAGCGAAAGTGTTAACGACTGAATTGTTGTTTGGCAAAAAGGCTCTCCCAGGGAAAAGCAAACCTGAACAAACAATACGGTCATACAAAGAGAAATTCGAAACATACACTGCTGATCATCCTGAAGATTCAAAAACAGAAGGTAATTTTACTTTTTTTATTTTCAGATTGATTAAGATCACCTCATAAGCTCCAACAATGGCTGACACACCTGACCAGGGTCCGCTTATTCCTAAGCACACAAAACTGGCAGCACTGGCTTTAGCCAATCTGTTTCTGTACAGTGTTGCTATGTTTACCCTGCCATTCATTGCATTCTTTGGGATGCGACATGTCCTGACTGACTACTACCCGGTGGACAGCTTTACACGGACGGTGTGGTCCGTGGTGTCTGCAGTGGTGGTGGTCAACCTGATCATAGTTTTGTATGCATACCAAGCTTATCATGAGAAGGAGTATGATGAGCATGGCAATGAAATTGACCAACATTCATACAAGGATGCTGGTGTGGAGACTGAAAAGAGCAGTTTAAATCTTAAACAGGACTGATGTGTTCATGAACATTCCTTTTTTGCTGAAAGAAAGTATTTTAGTTTAATGTTTGACACTTATTTTGATAAGCTGCTTTAATATAAATGTAGCGAGACTTAATAAAATAAATAGTTGTATTACACATCTGTGTTTTATTGATTCAGAAGGACAATGTTTGTAATTGTAACTTATTAACATTAACCATTTGGAATTTGGATATTAAGAAATCTTAAAAGTGTTGTAAATTACTTTAAGAGATATTTTTTTAGGGACACTACACATAGTCTTGTGTATGTGTAAGACTGATTGGGGCATAAATTGAATGCTACAAAATTATGCTCTATCATAAATTTTAATGGTTATAATACTGGTTGTCAAGGCTAATAAATATTTATTAACCTTATAATATATGCTCAATTAAATACAGATATGTTAGCTAGTTAATATATGCGGTACACGGCGGGAAGAAGTTGATAACTTAATATAAAATTGGGGAAATTTGAACTTAAAATAAAATTACATGAGGTTCAAATTCCTTCAATTTTATATCGAGTTATTAATTTCTTCCCACCGTGTACGGGGCCTAGGTCCTTAAGATAAAGAAACTTAAATATGAATAGGTACCTAGTTATGTACCCTGCATAGAATTAAGATCTATTCTATTATAGAAGCAAAGAAACAGACAGATTTCTGTATTCACTATCTTCAATAATCAAATTATAACATGTTTCTGGTGAATCTGGCCACTCGTCATTGTGTACAATTTTCGAAGGATTCGTTAACTAATATTGTCTTCGGTTACCGTGATAGTTACTCATGAAATAAAACTATGAAAACGGATTATATCGTGTATATTGAATTTATAATACAAGAAACGTCGGGATGTATTATAAGTTCAATATACGCGATATAATCCGTTTTCATAGTTTTATTTCATGAGTCGTTAACTGTTCGCGTGCATATCGAAGTATGGTATACAGTGATGGTGGGTGCGCAAGCCAGATCAAGACGCAACTTGATATGCTTTCAGTTCCTGGGTCTTAGAAGACTTAATAAAGACCGAACTCCAAAATTTAAATTTAGTGTCAACTAACTTTTATTTAATTGAACTTGACCTGTTCTTATATTCAAAACATAACTGTCTGGTATCCTTTTAAAAGCCTTAACCTACTTTTTTTTCCTACAAGCTGTCCGCAGACCGCGCTATGTTCGCATCAACACCAACCTGCTGACCACGTCCGATGCCATAAGAGCGTTCCAAGATGAGGAGTACCGCTTTGTGAGATGCACATCAGGCTCTTACAACGATTATCTTGAACAGATAAAGGGTCTGGGCGAGTACGACTTTACACAGGTTCGATTATTTGATTATTGTTTTGAGGCTGCAGGCTACGGTAAAAGAGGCAGAGGTAAACCGAAAACAAGATGGAAAGACGTAGTGCTAAAAAATATGATTGGGTGCAAAGTGTCCGAAGACGACGTCGTGGATAGGGCGAAGTGGAAGCGAAAGATTCGGAAAGCTGACCCCATCACCGTGTGGGATATATAGCTTGGAAGAGAGAGAGTTTTGAGGCTGCAGACTGGACGCACGCGACCGGTGTGGCGGCGGGTAGCTACCAATGCCGCCGCTCGCTGCTGTCGTCCGAAATAAATTAATTTTGAAGCAGAAACGATGCTATTAATACTACACTATATTACGCTAGGGTCCCCTAGACCCCTATAGTGGAAAGATTTGATGACTATGGATGAGCTCTTGTGTGGCTCAGTCGGCAGAGCGCTGGAGTATCGATCCAGAGGCTGTGAGTTCAAGTCTCACCCAAGGCAGTAATCTTTCCACTTTTAAAATTCTAAGCTTGAATTTATTAAAGTCTATACATTTTGATCGAGTCGTGCGAACCTCCAACAGTCGCCGCCCTCCCTCCCGCTTGCCGCGCCGCCGGTCGCGTATCCGCAGCCTAAGTATTGTATTGCATTTCATAAAGTTAAAAGAAATTGAAAAATACTTTGGTTATGCAAAATTGCAATCATAATCTGTTCAGTAGCCTAAAGAGGCAAGAAGTCATACGTAAACTCTATCAAGCAGGTCGTAGGATATATCCTACGCTCTTCTTTGATATATCAAAGAAGATGTGTAAGCCGTATTGTTAGACATAATAAATGTGAAATAATATATTATTAATTACAGGACTATCATGTGAAGACGATGTTTGTATTTTCTTCGGGAACCAAACTGCACGAACATGAGCTGTATATGGAGAACAAGATTATACTGCAGGATAAGGTATTGTAACAACCATTCATTAATTCATTGGCACCTATTTTTGTGGGATAAGTCATTTCACCCTGTACTGTATGAAACAACGCGCCGAAAGTATCTGCCATCCTCGATTACTCTCCTTAATAGAATGTTCATGTTCAAAAGTATCTGCGACATAGTTCTTTTTGTTAAGCTATCAGAGAATAGTCTGATAGACTGATACACTTTAGATACAGACTGATTGATACGCTACCCTTTATGCTGACTTGCTGACTTCGCCTAAGCATAGAATAATTAATAGTATTATCATACAGAACGGCCACGCACCGCCCCGCCCCGATTCGAATTACCTCGCCCCGCGACAGCGATTGACGACCTTTTGCTGACCACTCAGTACTGATTTTGAGCAACTTACTCACACAATGACGCATGCCGCGTGTACAGACATGCCATTCACACATAGAAACGCAAGTGATTTTTGATGTATAGCGTGTCCGCCCTGTGGCCTAAGGTAAACTACAATAGACAATGAAAGTTTTTAGAATGGGTGACTTAGAGCTCAGAGATCATCTAGGTACATTAATAAAAATAATCATTTAACTTATGTATTATTATTTTGAGACACATTGACTAATATTATAACTTCGTAAAGACGGGCCTTACGGGCACCAAGAATGGTGCCACTGCCAGTACAGCGGTGTCAGGCACGAATTCGAGCCTATCGTGTAGTATAACGCAACTATAATTGCGACCAATTGCGCGAGTGATGCGAACTCGTCAACCAATCGCGTTGTGGCAGACTTAAGGTCCACTCGCACCATCCCTCTAACCCGGCGTTAAGTGGTTAAACCGTTAACCCAGTGTCAAATTGCATTAGTAACCATGGTAACTCCAGGTTTAACCTTAGGCCTTAATGAGAATGTTCGATCAGAATTATAAACGGACCACGGGCCTATCTTTACTTTTGAAAACTTTGGTGAGACGTCAAGTGCCTACGGCTAAGGCAATGATAATAATAACTTTTTCACAGGCAACAGCACTGGCAGTACATTTACTGGCTCCTCCCCCCGGTAGCATAACCTTGGACATGTGCGCGGCGCCAGGCATGAAGACAACGCAGCTCGCAGCCTACATGAGGAACGAAGTACGTAGTGTTACTACTGGTGTGAGGTATGAGGTGATTTGACAGATCACCTCAAGTATGCGCGGCAGCCCCAACGGCATTCTCAGCGCTTTAACGCGTCGCTGGGACAGCTGGATAGCGCTGCATGCGCACGAAGCACTTAGTGCCAGTTGCACCATCCGCACAAGTTTGCTTATAGATCTTAGGTAACAGTCAATAATTTTATTTTAAAATGCTCGGTGAACTTATCGGTTTTTATAAATAAATATCTGATGGCTACAATATGTTAGAATATTTTATTCTAGGGCACGGTTTTATGTCGTTAGATTCTTCTGCTATGTGTGTAAGTAAGAGTTTCTTGTCGACCGTCGACCGCCATCTTAGTGATGTCGAGTCGTGATGAATTTTTTGTTTCTGCTCATTAACGTTGTTTAAAGTGTAATACTGATAGCCTATAATGTATAAGTTAATCTAGATACGAGTTTATCCACCGTTCTGGCGTCAACGCCAAGTAGCTCCACGTGGCCCTTGTATAGTCCTGCTATCGCTTTACAAGAGCTAATAACCGTACGCTGTCTTGTACTAACCGTACAATATTCGTCTATATTATAGCTCCCTATACAGGCTATACACTGGCTAAATTTTCCCAATGGACAGAAGCCATTTATTTTTTAAAAACTGAACTGTACTGTGTGTAAGTAAAATAATCAGTCCATTTTAAAATTTACCTTGTTCTAGGGTAAAATCTATGCAGTAGAGCAAAACGAACAGAGATACAAGACTCTATGCGACTTCGTAAAGAAGACTGGGTCCAAATGCGTGGAGACCATAAACAAAGATGCCCTAGCAATAAGGAGGGGGGACTACGATGACGTCGAGTACATTCTCCTGGACCCTAGCTGTTCTGGATCAGGTTATAATGTTGCCTAAACGGGCCCGCTGACTATCAGTCCGCCGGACGATATCGGCCTGTCAGTTGTTCGGAACTGTCTAATTTTTGTTCTAACTGACTGGCCGATATCGTCCGGCGGACTGGTAGTCAGTACGCCGTAAGTTTATCCAAAATACTCAATACGACGATTCAACTTCATATCTTACACATATCTTGCTTTTCTACATGTTGAGGTTTAACCTCACGCGTTAATTTATATTATGAATTATGATATAGTATAGACTAGTCTGTGAAAGTAAATTAGCGTAGTTAATTAAATAAATTGATAATTACTTCTTTTGAACGTCATTTTATAAGACTCTTAATTTCAGGCATGGAGCTCTGCGTACACAACTACATCGATCCAGCCCGTCTAGCCAAACTGACTTCTCTACAAGAAAAATTCCTAAAGCACGCCATGAACGCCTTCCCCAACGCCAAGAGAATAGTCTATAGCACTTGCTCCCTCTTTCCCGAAGAGAATGAGAGAGTCGTCACTAATGTCGTAAAAACTTCAAGAACTAAGTGGAGAGTGCAAGACGTAAAGGAACTATTAAAAGGGCAATGGAATAACTTTGGTTCCGGCATGTATGGAAGCATGGGTAATAGATGTTTGTACGCGAAACCAGATACTGATTATACCACTGGGTTTTTCTTGGCTGTGCTAGATAGAGATCAAAAGGACTTTCAGAAGAAAGCTAATAAAGAAAAGGACGACAGTAAAGTAAATAATGATGAAGACAGTGAAGGTACTGAAGTAGTAAATAAAAAACACAAGAAAATTAAGAAAACAGATGAGACAAATGGAGATTATAACGATATTGCTTCGAATGCTTCTATGGATATGGAGGAAAACGAAGTCAAAATGAAAAAAAAGAAGAAGAAACGTGAAAATAATGAAAACGATGCGCAACAAAATGATGAATCCGAAATAACAACAAATACAGAAATTGAAGACGTAACGAAGAAAAAGAAAAAGCGAAAACACGAGAGGCATGAAAATGATGATAATATTGTCAATGAATCTGAAATAACGGTAAATGCAGAAGGTAATGAAGATGTACCAAAGAAAAAGGAGAAACGGAAATCTGAGAGTGATAAAAACTATGAGCAGACCAATGATACTGTTATTAATGAATCCGAAATCACGATAAATGCAGAAGGTAATGAGCATGTGCCGAAGAAAAAGAAAAAACGGCAATCTGAGAGTGATAAAAACTATGAGCAGAACAATATTATTGTTATTAATGAATCCGAAATAAAGGTAAATTTAGAAGGTAATGAAGATGTATCGAAGAAAAAGAAGAAACGGAAATCCGAGAGTGATAAAAACTATGAGCAGAACAATGATACTGTTATTAATGAATCCGAAATAACGGTAAATGCAGAAGGTAATGAAGATGTGCCGAAGAGAAAGAAGAAACGGAAATCTGATAGTAATAAAAACTATGAGCAGAACAATGATACTGATATTAATTAATTCGAAATAACGGTAAATGCAGAAGGTAATGAAGACGTACCGAAGAAAAAGAAGAAACGGAAATCCTTATAGTGATAAAATCTATGAGCAGAACAATGATACTTTAATTAATGAATCCAAAAGAACGGTAAATGCAGAAGGTAATTAAGATGTACCGAATAAAAAGTAATGGTGATGTATTCAAGAAAAAGAAGAAAAAACATAAAAATCAATATCATAATATGTAACTATACCACTATGACGTGTAAATGTACCTACTATTTACCAATAAATCATTATTCATAAAGATGAAATCAATAGAGGGTCTTTAGAAAATGCCGTCATCGTAGAGAAAGTTAAGGAAAATAAGAAAAAGAAGAAACGCGATAAAGGTTTACAGGAGGCCCAGTAAAAATACTCTCGGTCTTTTTATAAAATATCACAATATTATTTTTAATACAGTTGCTCAAATAGTACTACTTTTCGTGGCTGTTTAGCGTGCGGAAAGTTGGTTTTCGCGAACTAGTGCTTTTTACTTTTCCAATTTTTTAAAATTTTTACTTGTTCCAATTCATGACTACTTATTGATGAGTGTTAATATTAGTTTCATTTAAACGTCGTAATCAACATAAAAACTTACTGTTAATGTAAGAATACGAATAATATGCATATTTCATATTTTATTACTTACTTCTTCATCATTAGAAGTATTATAAAACGTTTATTTTTTAATGTTGAAAAACCGTTCTTAATAAGTTATCTGAATGGAACGGAACGCCTGTCAAAGAAGAGGCGTATTTTCTTACTGCAAGAATGTTGTAAGTTTTTAAAGGCAACATTCGATATTGTTTTTATTAATATATGATACACAAATAATCATAAATAACGATATTTAGGTAATAATAATAATATACATTTGAAAAAAAAAACTCATTGAAGTGGGTTCAATAATAATAACAAAATTTATTCTAGTCGAATAAAAGCTACAAAAACACTTCTTCATAATGTCAATGTCAATGATGTCACAGAATTAATAATATAAAAGTTTCGAATTACATTCCTTACTTGTTGCTTTTCTTATTTTTTCGCAACTGTTTAAAAAAACCTCGATACACGTGCGGAAATGTCATTCTTCACTCGTCCCGAGTCTCGATACCTCAATACCGATATCTCGGTCCTCGTGAAGTAATGACATACTTTCCGCACTCTAGCATCGAAATGTACTATTACGATACAAGTGCGAAAAAGAGGAAATTCGAAACGAGTGGCGATAAATTGAAACACGACCGCAGGGAGTGTTTTAAATCGACACTAGTTGCGAATTACCTAATCGCACGTGTATCGTACAGCGTTTTACAGTACATATGGCCCTTTAAACTTTCGACATATGCACGAAAAGTGCTCTTTACGCACTAGTGCGAGAAAGTAGGACCATCCTGCAGTCGTGTTTTAATTTATCGCCACTCGTTTCTAATTTCCTCTTTTCCGCACTTGTATCGTATATAACTATTAACACCCTCTTGAGCGGCATTAGAATTTTTAATTTAACATCTGTTAGTAATACGCTATTTTTTACTCTGCATCTCGCTTACATCAATATTATAAGTACTATCGATATGCAGAGGCGAATGATATCAACATGAGATCAATTTGTAAGTTCGAATCGGCATGGATCGAAAACATGGATACTGAATCTGTTACAGTACGTTAATGTACTGAAAGTTGTATGTTTTATGAAATAAATTGACACTCTTATGCTTTTTTTTGCCTATTTAAGTTTATGCCAGAAAATCCTAGCCTAGTCCTTATACATATCCCATAAAATGACTGAGAGTCACTCATGGAGAGATTGAACTTAGAATAAAATCGATCTGTAAGAGAAGCAACGATCTAGGTAGTCTGTAATTTAATTAATTACAAAAAGCCAAAACCTCAACAACCAATCCACGCTCAGCCAGCCATAAATCCTTAACACAAGTAGGGCAAATATCGCAAACGACACTTAATTCGTCTAGCCTTTCTTAGAACCTGATATACTTTGACACCATAAGTAAACCAAACCAATTTCAACCTTAATACAATCACAGTAAGTTCTTTATTAATTTTAGTTGGTCAATAAAGTTACCATTGGATTTTGAACTTTGTTTGTAAAGTGGTAAGATCGGTTGATGGTGTTATCGGATAAAGAGTTGTCGTAGCGTACCTCACACGCTATTGTGTCACGAAGTTCGTGCGTTCATATTTTTGCCACGTGATATTCAGTCTGAGGGGTCGATGGGAAATTAGGTTTTGGCACATTTAGTAGGTACTTGCAAATTGAATAAAAACAATTGGTACGGGCCATATTAAGCACCTAGAGAATAAATTTAATGTAGTCTACTCGTAGCGGGCGTAGAATGATGTTACTAGATACTTTTGCTAGGTACCTAACTTTGGACTATGCCGTTGTAAAATTATTCATATCGGACCTTTGCCGGTGTCATCCATAATAAGTTTACGATTCACTTATATTAGCTACCTAATTCCAAAATTTAGTAGGTATTAGGATCTATTATTTACGAAAGCGTCTGTCGTCCGAACTTTAAACTAATTTAGAGGTACCTAGCTAAATGTTATATTATTAAGCAAATAAAGAAAAAACCGGCCAAGTGCGAGTCGGACTCGCGCACGGAGGGTTCCGTACCATTACGCAAAAAACGGCAAAAAATCACCTTTGTATGGGAGCCCCCCTTAAATATTTTTTATTCCGTTTTTAGTATTCGTGGTTATAGCACAGAGTAATAAATAGGTTATAGCGGCAACAGACATACATCATCTGTGAAAATTTCAACTGTCTAGCTATCACGGTTCATGAGATACAGCCTGCATGGTGACAGACGGACAGACAGCGGAGTCTTAGTGCTAGGGTCCCGATTTACCCTTTGGGTACGGAACCTAGAAAAATAATTAAAATAATATCGTGACATCTTAGACGTAGGCGTTTAGCCATGAGCCCATGCGCAGTTATTTTTTGGTACGGTCGCTTTTTTGGACATTTATTTTTACGATGTATTTATTGGCAATTCACATTCTTAGGTACGGCTCTCGCATGTGTCCCTGCAATTCCCTTCAGGGTGCTAAGAGCCATTGACTCAGTTTTCAGACCAATTTTACCCTTAACTATTACATTAGGCGATGCATTATTACGAATTTTCGTAACTAAGTTCGTTCAAATTCCATCTTAAAAGTACAGCGAAAGTGAATCACATTTAGTTTGCAACAAGGTACAAAATCGAATGCTTTAAAAATAGATAATAGGCAAACTTGAATGCGGTCATTCTACTACTATTCGATATCGATGTTCAGAAGAGAAAGGCAATAAGTGTCAGTAAATAGTGATTATACTTGTTACTTTTTAGAAAGCTTATTTTTATGCGTAACGAATGGGCATACGGATCAACCGGGCTGTTACTAATTGGACCAAGGTTGGCGATAAAATAAGAAATATTGCGTGCTTCCGCCCTACAATGTTTGGTAAGTTTGAATAATATTTTATTAATGTATATTTTGTAATATTTCTATGCTGGAGCCGGGAAAGTGGAAACGCTTTGACGAAAATTTCGACGTTTTTCATACGGCCACAATGGAATTATCGCGATAATCAACGGCGTTTCCCGCCGTTCCCCGTTATATGTCTATGCTGACGGGTGTCCCGAACTTAAAGCAAAAATAGTTTATGTAGCTTACCTACCTACTTAGTTTGATTTCTTATACATAATATTGTCTTTGGTTACCGCGATAGTTACTCATGAAACAAAACTATGAAATCGGATTATATAATTATGTATTATAAATTCAATATAGCCACGCTGTTATGACGCAACAGAGCCACGCTGTTATTATTTGTGTTTTCTCGTGTATCTTTGTATTTTTTATTTGCTTTGTAGTTCGCAGTGCCTTAGTAGTAATACTGTAATGCTGTGTAACTAATTTGAATAATAAAATAAAATAATCCAATTTCATCGTTTTATTTCTCATACATTTCACGACTCTTCTCTTTTCGCACAAACGAAGTGAAACTGAGAGAGATCCACCGATTGCTACATATAATAAATTACTCAATTATTTAAGCATCAAACATCACTCGTGCACTTCGGATCTTAACATTAAAAAATTTAAAAACGTCAATAAATTCATTAAAATTCAAAAATTATCTTCCCTCCTTAAATAAAAAAGGAAGGTTTATACTATTTAAGGCAAGTATAAGAACGCTGTTTTTGCGCACCTGTAATCCTTAAGGGCCCTCCACACTCATGCGCGAATCACGGCGTTCGCGGCTTCGCGCCGTGATTCGCGCATGAGTGTGGAGGGCCCTTTATAAAAAATATAGTTTTATAGTCTATGATTATTAAGCATGATTCGCACGATCTTATTTCCACTCCAGACTACGCGGCGCGAAGCCGCGAACGCGAGTGTGGAGTCGATTTCGCTGATTAGCGAACTATATAGACTCCACACTCACGTTCGCGACTTCGAGCCGCCATTCGTGCACGAGTGTGGAGGGCCGTTTACAAAATGGTCATGCTAGAACGAGACATACATATGGTCATTTTCTCCCTATCTCGCTCTATTGATAGCCTAAAATGATAGCTGTATACCGGGCCGTGTAGATGCGGTTTTACTTAATGGCTGTTTGCATTGTTTCTTCTTAAGGCCCCATATGCACGAGAGCTTTTTCAACGCGCGTTAAAAAAGCGCTTGAATCTACCCGCACGCTAAATTTGATTTAAAGACCAAGGTAGTTGAAAATCCAACAACACTTGATAAAAAGTGCTAGCGCCATCGTGTGAATAAATACACACGCTTTATTAACGCGCGTTGAAAAAGCTCTCGTGCGAATGGGACCTTAGTGACCCTGACCCTACACACGGGCGCTTTTTTAACGCGAGCTAAAAAAGCGCTTGAATCTGCCCGCACGCTAAATTCGATTTAAAGACCAAGGTTTAAAGTTGAAAATCCAACAACGCTGGATAAAAAGCGACCGCGAAAAACGAAATTCGAAATTTCTTTTTTTGCCTCTATATCGCTCGAATATACAAGTGTGATAGAGAGGCAGATAACGAAACTAGAGAAACTACGATTTTAGTTTTTCGCGGTAGACCCTTATTGATCTTCCCGTCAGCTAAAACATGGAAATCTTCCCATACTATACGATTTTTTCGCTACAATAAGACGATTTTTTCCTATCATATTGGATAAAAGGAATCTTATTAGCCGACTATAATACATCAGACACCTAATTTTATGTATGTAAACATTTAACACTATAAACTAACTAATCTAACAATGCTCTTCGTGATTGGCCGCAATAGACTCATCACGTCATCATTAACAGCCAATAGCGGAAACCCACTATCTCCTTCCCCACTCAAACCTCGACCCTATTCCTCCGTTTTAAGCTTTAATATCGAATAACAGTGTATTGTCGCGATGACACGGCGGTGACACGTTGTCATAACAAGCGCATCCGGTTCGTGATTGGTTGGAATTAGGGATGAACGCCCAGCGGGGCACGCCCAGAGATTTGCGTTGCGTGGCAACCTTGTTTAATCGAAAAGGCCAGTTTTCTATTATCAAGAAACAATTTTAAAATTTGACTAAATTAATGGGGTTGGCCGGTCGAAGTGTTTAGCAGATGGCGCCAGCATAGCTTGCCCTGTCAATCCCTAGAATTGTGTCAAAGTTTTGTTTTTTTAATGCCCTGGATGCCAGCCCTTTAAGCCAAATCTCATAGAAAAAGGGGCAAGCTATGATGGCACCATCTCTGCAAACCTTTGACAGTTGCCAAATCCCATTAATTGGTCAGCGGGAGCAGCATGGTTCCATTTTTATCGCCTGTCACGATGGCCATCACTTTCGCACTTACATACCTACTTGTTAGAACGTGACAGGCATGGTGACAAGCTATAGAAATGCGACCGTGCTACCGCCGCTGAACAGACAAAATCAAGAAAAGCCATTTTACATGTTACCAAACATGTTTTCAAATATTTATTTAACAATTGCCTCTTCAGAAACTAGTCGGTTCTTTACTACGATATTCATGAAATAAAACGGATTATATCGTGTATGATAAATATAAAATCATCTCAATATTTCTAGTCCTTTACATCGTTCGTGGTTAAAGGCAGATTGAGGAAAAATACTGATTTACGTTGTGCATTACATACAACATATAATAATATATAGTAAAATTAAGGATAGTTGTATAACTATCCGACGTTATTAGCCCTTTATTTTAGCATGCTGGGCTAATAATGTCGGGATCGAGATGTATATTATTGCGAAGACTTCATAACGACTTATTTTCTAAATTTCACACTTAGGTATCGATTCTTGTTTCGTCGTTATGTTATATGTATATAGTAGATTGCTAACCAAGGGATGAAAGGTACTCATACTTGCTGAGGTATATTGGCGCTCGAACGCAGTGAGAGCGCCAATAGTTCGAGGCTGAAATGATGCCTTTCACCCGAGTTAAACACTACTTTTCATTTCGAATACGAGGAAAGTAAAATGAATGTGTTTTTTAAAACATGACTAAGTAAAATTTAAAAAATCGTACTTCAAACGTAAAATGCTCTAGTGCAGACACGTATATTTCTGCACACCTTTTAGAACAACAATGACCCTCTTTCAGAGCATGAGAAATGAAAAATAATATACGTAAGTACCTGGCTTGTTCCTACAAGCCGGGTCTTTAAACTTTATGGTATATTTTTTGAAATGTCTAAAACAACTTTGTGTTCTTAATTAATTTTGTTCATTTTAAACGAATAGCCGCCATTTAATTAAATGTATAGTTCTACGCCGTAGCACTTCGTAGAGGGTCTACGAAGTGCTACGTCACATTGTAAAAGAGCCACATAGTTGTTGCCAATTTGGTCGACTTTAGATCTAGGTTGAGATTTAGCACTAAGTCGGAAAATGTTTTGCTTGGCTTACTTTAGGTATTTAATTTCTGTATAGGCTTATTAGTATATCGGCGTATACCGTATCGCAGTTTTTATTTTCTTAATTGTTGGGTTATTAAAAAGGAATTATGGTTCACATCAAATAACTTTATGTAAGGAAATTAAATTTTGGTATAATTATATGATATGTGCTTGATTTATTTCATAATATGAAATTACAATATAAATTATTTTTACACAAATTTATTTGAATTTATATTATGATTTATGATCGTCAAGCAGGTAAATAACAATTGATTATAATTATACAAATGTCAAGCAATGCACAATTTAAAAACCATTAAATAAGCAAGCAACGAATGAATTTTTTAACAATGTCTAATAAAATAAAATAAAAAAAAACAATGTCAATACGGCTAAGCATAAGTTATGTCATAATGACCGTCAAAATGAAATAAAGTGAAATACAGGTCTATAGAAAAATCAATTACATTTAATTTATTATATTACATGTCATTCCCATGTATTCATTAACAGAATACAATAGATTAACTATCCAATAAAAAAAGTCTCAATTGGCAAAGCGTATAATTTAAACTTTTATGTATAAAAGGCAGCTCTGACATGAACCTCAAGGAAAACAGAGGAAATTGTGGTAATATATATAGTTTAATAAATCTAAAAACAGTTAATGTGATTTGACCTATATAAGCATTATTTAATGTTTCTAAAAAAGTTAATAAAGGAATCTAGGAAAACAAAAATTAGGTACTTACTTTTAATTTTATTACCAAAAATCTCCAAGTGCTTAAATGTTATTAACTTTTAGCAGCACATTGAGGGCCCGAGACCCGCTCTGCGGGTTCTCTGTTCGTAGTCGCTGTTTAGTATTCTACCCAGATGCTATGCCGGAGACCCGCTCTACGGTTTCTCTGTTCGTAGTCGCTGTTTAGTATTCTACCCATATGCTATGCCGGAGACCCGCTCTGCGGGTTCTCTGTTCGTAGTCGCTGTTTAGTATTCCACCCATATGCTATGCTAACTCAGTTAAAGTAGCGCGGCTATTGGCCGGTGACACAAAGGGGTCTTTAAAAAACAATAACTATAATACGTCAGTGTCATTACAAACGCGAATAAAACCAGCACGAATACAAAATAATACTATGTAAAAAACCTGTTTAAAGTGTTCCAATGAAGAAAGAACCAGAAAGCAGCCACCAGTGCCGACACCAGCAGAGGCCTCTGCCAGCAGCAGACGGAGCAGACCCGAAACCGTACCGGTAAGCCAAACTAGGTTCCTCTGGGTTAGAATAGCACACCAACAATTACAGTCCACTTGGCTTTATGCCACACTCGCTTTCCTCTACAAAGCGGGAAAACACTGGAAACGGCTACGAGCGTACGTAGCGTTAAAGAAACTGCATAAGGCATTATTGATGATTAAATAAATTAAGCTCAAAATAAAAAATAAAATTATGCCATACCGACCCCCGGAGCAAGTTTTTATAAGACACGGCATGCATAAAATTGGTGCCATGAATCATATTTAAACAGTTTTCTTGAACAATGCTAATCACTTAACTAGCTTCTGTGAAGGCGACATTTCACGCGACGGTTAACGGGTAAGCTTCAGAGGTATTATTCAATAAGCTTAGGTAGGTACATAAGTAAACGGGAACCAACCTACAAACAAAATATATTTGAAGATCGAACCTTATTTTTTTACTTTACGTCGGTGGCAATCAAGCGTACGGCCCGACCCTTTAAAAACCTGTACACTTTTGAAGAACCCCATGTTAAAACATGTAGTAAACATTTGAATGGAAATTTCGTGTGGGTTGGTTCCCGTTTGCAAAAATACGGCCTTTTAACTCTTAGACCTACAATATAGGTCATATTGAACAACTGCTACATTGGAATTGGAACTAGCATTCAAAAACTAAAGATTTATAAATTTTCACCGATTCTATCTCAAAGCTTGGTAAAGGACAGCTAGAGTTCATCATCATCATCATATCAGCCCTTTATCGCCCACTGCTGAGCATAGGCCTCTCTTCCAGTACGCCACTTGTCCCGGTCCTGAGCTAATCTCATCCAGAAGTGACCCGCAACCTTTCGGATGTCGTCCACCCAACGAGCCGATGGACGCCAGGGGCTTCTTTCATTCGAAAGCGGCCACCATTCCGTTAACATTTTAGTCCACCTGCCATCACTCTGCCTAGCAACATGTCCCGCCCAACTCCATTTTAGTTTGGTAATGGCGAAACCAACGTCTTGCCCCTTGGTGCGTCGACGGATCTCGACATTCCTTACTCGATCTTGAAGCTTGATACCGAGCATGGCGCGCTCCATGGCTCTCTGTGCTACGCGGATTTTATGCACAGCCTCCTTAGTGAGCGTCGATGTCTCGGCACCGTATGTCATGGTGGGCAGGACACATTGGTTGAAGAGGCGAGTTTTCAGGCATTGTGGAATGTTAACAGGTTTCAGGATGTCCGCTAATTTATTACAGCTAGAGTTAGACCAAGATAAGTGCAACGACTTTGATAGCACACGCAGTGCAAGTGGTATTTTAACGTCAAACATCAATGAAATTATGACGTGCACTAACACTCATATACCCTTAGGCCCTGTCTTCACTTTCCATCAGGTGTGACTAGGGCCAATCGCCGATCAGTTTATAATAATAAAAAAAAAAAAAAAAAAAAAAAATATAATGATTATTTCATCAAATATATACCTTGCTGTATGTCGGGTCTTTTTAGTATAATATACATATATATATATTTCTTTAAATAAAGTAAGTTACTTTTTTGTTATTATATATATTACGGTGGCGGACCGGCGCAGGTCCGTCACCGTCGACGCAAGCTCCTGATGACGCTCCTCGGTACGGAGTGAAACATGTCGAGCGTTTTCGATTTAAAATACGTGAGTGGCCCGTTATTAATATATTTAATATGCCTGTGTCTCACGGAAGTTTTGTTATTAAAATTACTTTTTTGATATTCCTGTGCATTCTCGCGTAACTCCTAATGACCATATAATTGGTCAAAGCATTGCATAAACTTACCATTTATGGAGGTTAGTATTAAAAACTTACGGACTTAATGTCGTGGTATTATGGAATGCCACTCATTTTACTTTGACCAAGGTATGAGTACCTACACTCATAGAGTAACTTATACTAGAGCGGTACTGTCATAGTAAATTTTGTAACCCCAGTAAATTCACTGCCATCTGTCGACACACATTAAAACTAAAAATGAAGACTTATAAAAATACGATAAAATGTATTTAAATATGGATAAATGATTTTTTTTATTTGCATTAATTATTTTTATGATTTTGACCCATGTTCTTTCACTGATATGCGTTAAAATTGTTAAATAACAAACGAAACCGTCAACGCCATCTATACGACAGTAGGCCAAAGCTAGTAGCGCCCTCTGAACGAGAATCAAATTTTCTTGATTTTCAAGGCACGTTTTTTCCTTAGACTGTATCCATCTATTACGGAGTTATATCTATCTTTGCTACACTTAAAGAGAAATATTAATGTTCTCGTTAAGCCCTAATGCGGTAAATTCAGTTTATTATGTGCCTTTAAAAATATGTTGCATACAAATGTATCTCACTATTGTGTAGCACAATAAAGGTCTAGAGATGGGCCGAATATTCCGTAATTATTCGGTATTCGGTATATTCGTCAAGTTTTCTAATGTACAGTCAGCAATACTAATCGCTTAGCACTTTTGCATACAAACTTCTATGCAGGGGGAGTACCTTTCCTCTGCAGCTGGCTGTACGTATTCGGCCGAATTATTCGGTTAAAACTGCCGAATATTCAACAAATATTGTTTTATTAAATATATTAATAACGGGTCACTCACGTGTTTTAAGTCGAAAACGCTCAAAACGCTCGACATGTTTCACTCCGTACCGAGGAACGTGATCAGGAGCTTGCGTCGAGCGTTTTGAGCGTTTTCGACTTAAAACACGTGAGTGACCCGTTATTAATATATTTAATGTCTGTGTCTCACGGAAGTTTTGTTATTAAATATTGTTTTATTTTGTTTGTCTTGTTAACTATAAATTGTTAGCTCCTCCACAAACTTTTAAAGTACCTACTCTCTTTCCATCAGATTACGGTTTCCCGTTGTTATTAAAACATATGATTAGACATGTTGAATCCTTAGCATGTTTTGACCATCTTACAAGTTGGGAATTTTAAGTGTCGCTTGCCTTGTTTGACCTGTTTGTCTCTTGGGAATGCCAAGGAAGCGGTTTATCTTCAGTTGCTAAAGTAGTTGAAGCGTTTTCAAAGGTTTATTAGAATTATACAGATGAATCGAATTATTCAGCCGAATATTCGGTTCGGTAAGGTCTGAACCAACCATTTGGCTGAATATTCGTATTCGGCAAGCTTGGTACCATGCTGAGGACTCGTGATTTCATAATCTTAAAACTGACATGGTTTAGGTACACTAATATAAATATTATAAATGCAGAATGATTGTTATCGCTTAATTACAAACTGGTACGAACTTAAAATCACATTTTTTTTAATACCAAAAAATTGGTGTTTCACTTGGGAGCAAAGTTTGTTTAATCATCGTGCATGAGAACCCTCGCAACGCTCATGATTCCACTTTTCGAACCACTAGTTGCGCTTGTGGTTCAATTTTCAAATTACGCTTGCTCCGGTGTCAATATTATTAGCACTAGGGGTAAAACAAAAACTTTGTCCTCTTGTAAAACAATATTCATTTGTTATCAAGAAATAGAATCCTTGCGTGCGTCAATGCAGCAAGACCTATTCAAGGGCTTGTTCCACAAAAGCGCCTAAAAGCTGCTAATAATTAGATGTATCTTAACTGCCCAGTGCCCACTGAGGCATACTGAGGGGTATCTAAGCTCTACTTTTCACCGTCGAGCCACAGGATTAACAGCCCGTCGCTTTATTACACTTAGCACGGAAACTTGTGCTGAGCACCGGGATATCGATTTTGTATTTGTATAAATAGAGGAACACACATACACACAATATATGGGTTTTTATATGAAATAAATGAGAAATTTTATCGCAGTAAGTAAGTACTTATCGTTTTTCATGGTTTTAGTTTATAAAAACATTTTCTTAACAAAAAAAATTACTAATTCAACTCATTCGAGACTATCTAATGATTTTCTGGAAATAATGGTCGATATATTTCAAAGGGGGATAAATAGTGCTATACCAGCACACACATAAAGAAGACGTCTTAATTTACCTTTAACCTGAGAACGTCACAAACGTAATGATAAATCTTATCTTATCTTAAACCCTAAAGTAGTAGTAATAATATGTGCTAATACTTTAACTGTTTATATAAAATGTGTTTATTTTTATGAATAAAAATCGAGTTATTAGTACTTGGTAGCTCAGGACGTCCCGATTAATAAAAATTTAGTAAAATCAACTTTACATTAAACCAATCATTTATCTACATAATATACGACCCTCTTATTATTTTACAAAACACCATTTCCCCAGCATAAACCCCGCGTGGTAATTGGAAGCAGTAAAAAGGCAAACACGACCGAGAGCGAAAAAATACAGCCTTAGCCTACATCTACATCTATTACATAGTCATGCCAACTATGCTTTGTTGACCGGTAACGCCTGGCGTACGTTAATGCAGCAATAGCAGATTGAGCAGTATGTTTTGAGTTAATGTAGGAACGACATTTTTATTATTAATTTATTAACTTGCGTATTGCGTAGGTACTTAATAATACAAAACTGTAGGCTGTACAAATCAAGTCAAACAACAGAAACATTTAAAATCCACAAAGTCCACTGCTAATGTTAGTCCATAGTTATCTACAACTCGCTAGACTTTAAAGACTAGGAGAAAGACTAAAAATTATACAACATAGGTAATCCAAAAATCACTGACTTACAGGACAATTCAAACGTACACTGACATCAGATTGATATCTAATGCACGTTATGCACGATAACTGAATTACTTAATTTAGATGTCATTCTGGTACGTTCGAATTGGCCTGACAATCACTGTTACGCATGACTACAGGCGCTACGCCGTAGCCTGTTGTATTTGTATTGTAGCATGGTTTTAACGAAAATAAAAGAAATACGAACAAAGGCGTCTTATTACTTGCGCAAGATTCCCATCACTCAAATAACGGTTAGTACCAAGATAATTTAAGGGCTTTTTATTGTAATGTTTAGGAAGACTGTCTAAGGACTTATCGATTATTTATGTGTGTACGTAGCAAATCAAAAGTTAGTCGCTTTTTGACTGTTAGTCGGCAAGGTTTTGATTTACAAGAGTAACAAAGCTATTTCTTTCTCCCACACTCGATCATAACCCAACCGAACATAACTGACACACTTCTTGAAATTTCACCCCCATCTGGCCTTGCTGGCGTGACGCCCTCGGGAGCGCTGGCCGCTACCCCGCGTCCTTTGCGCTCCTCACTCGGTTCCGTTCACAAAACATAACCGGTCGACTCCATCCTTACTATTTGCATATTTAATTCACTAAAACTAAAACTAATCACAGTGCTTAGTATAAAACGCGCCGGAAACTAAAGTTTTGTTACAGTCGCGCCTTGCCGCGTGCCGGTTTTCCCGCGTTTTTATATTTAAAAATTTGAATTTCGAATCGCGGTTGTCATTTGTTATTGTGTGTGTGCTCATGCGGTGACTGATGACATCGGAGGAGAATATGGCTGCTGCTGTTGTTGTGAGTACGATTTTACTTCTTCCGACAGATAGTTATATATTTTAATGTATTAATATATACAGTGTGTCCCTAGCCATTGGACAAAGCCGAAATGTTACTTATGCATTAGAGTATTTAGAACCAGTATATAAAGTATCTTACCATTGTATACTTTCGAGCAGCCTGTATACATATATGTGTTATTTATGACACTAATAAGATAATGACTTGACAATTAATGTCATCATTGCCGACCATTTTCGAACAAATTGTCAAAAACGCTGCCAATGATTAATACGGTATGAATGAAAATGAAACTGAAAATGAAAATTTATTAGTAACATTAGGTTACAGGTCAGGGTTGTATAAAATTTGAAAATTCGTACAGTATCAATATATACAGTATACATATACCTATAAGTATATTACACATTCAATTTGTATGTCACAATTATAAGTACATTTTTATTCTTATCTTTCTTTTTGTTGTCGATTATTGGAAATAACTTTTGTTTGAATTTTTTTTTTTTTTTTGTTTTAATTAAAACAATATTAACGTTAGAGCATTCCTGACAGGTAACCCTACGTGGGATTTGAGGGTTTGTCCAATGGCTAAGGACACACTGTACAACATATAATCAGGATATCGAGTACATTAATTAAAGTAATATATATGGTCACTATACATTTTGCAGGTTTATTGAATTTAGCGCCAAATTATTACAATTTTCAATACCTAAAAGATCCTTACACAAACATATACCATATTCCTAGACCATTTATTTCCCTCAGGTGTGGGCTAACAGTTTAAAATGCCTCACTACATTAGTAAAGCTATAAATGCTTTTTTATGAAGCCTTATTTTCCCACATAAAGTTTTAATGAATCAAAGATTTTCTTGTTAAAGTACAATCTACTTTAAATCAAAGATTCACAGAGCTCATTATTGTAAAGCAAATGACTGTTACTTAAGCCTTTGATGCACTTTTCACGAATATAATATGAGTGTAGGTATATGTAATTTTAGCATGTTTCCAAATTACTTCAAACCTAGCGCATAATGAATGTAATGCAGTCTTAACAACATTTACGATCAATCATAACTTGATAGGTACCTGAAAAAACAAACAGTGAACATGACTGTATACCTACTTGTTACTTAGTCATGTCATTAGACCTTATCAAAAAAGTTCATCGATGACTAGCCAGTTTTCGTATGACAAATCATTACAAAATTATACCTCATTTACGAAAATATGAAGTCATGTAGCGTTTCAGCGTAGAGCCATTTATGTCTAAGCCTTCAGACGGTAAACATTTCGCTCGTAACGCAAATTGACTGCAAGGCCCGAGCGTCGACAGCCCCTCGTGTGCTACACACGTGTATCTCATTCATGAATGGGTCATCTTGATATAGATAAGTAGTTGATTGAAAGTGTGTGAGGGGGCGCGCGGCAGTCTGCGAGCGGCGGTCGCGCGGTATGTCGCGTCGGTTGCTCCGGCCGCGTCAGAGACGTTCTCGTTCGCAGGCGGCAGCGGAGCCCGCGCCCATAGCAGAGCCCCCGCCGGCGCCCGAGCCGGAGCCCCAGGCGCCATCCGACGACGAGAGGGAACCGGGGGACTGGCGGTCGTCACGTCCCCCGTCTCCGCCGCAGCGTCCTGACGACATCTCTGAAGCTTCTGAAGCGACAGCGCGTCCTAGGAACGAGCCTGCTAGCCGCTACGCTAACCTCAACTTCTGGAAAGCAAGACGAGTAACTTTCTACAGAAATGGCGACCCGTTCCATCCTGGCGTGGAATTCCGCTTCAAGCCGGGAAGAGACTTGGCGTCGATGGATGCTTTGCTGGACAGATTATCGGAGAGATTGGAACTGCCAAGAGGAGCGAGGTTCATATTTGGAATGGATGGCGATAGGAAGTATAGACTGGAGGAACTTGAAGATGGCGCTTCGTACGTGGTGTCTTCATACAAAACTTTTAAGGTAAGTTGTAACAAATTATTTAATTGCACATGGCGCACATGCGAGTCTACCGTTTACTACGCATAATTTTCGCTACTATTTATAAGAGAAAAAGAAAATTTCGCTACTATTTACTGTTACTTGACTCAATTAACGCCTGTAATGACAGGCAGTAAATTATTTCAATAGAAAACTTTAATAAACAATAATTATAATGATTTTAATAACAAAACTTCCGTGAGACATAGACATATATATATTTAATTATAATGATATTGCGCCGCGATTCCCGCACGAGTGTGGAGGGGGCTTTTAACAAAGTATAATTATTCCTTACCTAAGTTTCCTGCATGTTCTTAAGAGTCGCCGCTATACAAACGTAGTTACACTCTCATTTTATAACGACATGCTAAAATAATACGAAATTTGGCATAAACATTGAAGTAACATATATCTATGCCTGTAATTAGTTTTCATTGCTAGAAATGCTTTGTATTACAAGAAAATAAAAGGAGTAGAAGTAAATGCAAAAATTATAATCGCTATATTTCATTTGTGTTGCGATTTCTAGCAATGAAAACTAATTACAGGCATAGATATTACTTACTAGTTACTTTAATGTTCATGCTAAGTTTCATGTCAAGACCAGGAAATGAATGCTGAATAAAAGTAATAGAGGGAAATGCTTGGAACACAATTTTTGACTTAGTAACATTGTTTGGACTAGTTAGGAAGTAAACATATTAAGTCTCCGGCCGTAGCCCTCGAGCCGGGGGAGAGGGGGGGACGTTCCATTTTTCGGTTTTTCACATATCTTGGAAACTTCGTCTTAGCAACATGACTACTTACACAAAACGAACGCTGATTAAATTGTCTACAAGTTTAATGACAAAGTTTTCGATATCTTAAACAGTTTTCGAGATATCGTCTATTGAAAGTTTATTTCGGGTTCTCGGGGGATTTTTGATATGTTCACCTCCTATCTAGTCCAAACAAAGTGACGGAGTCCAAAATTGTGTTCCAAACATTTCCCTATACTTTCTTATTGCTTGACCTAGTTAGTCCATGAAACTGTTGTGTTGTGTGTTCCATGTCAAGTGTTGTTTTGTTTCATGTCGTTATAACAGGCGAGCGTACCTTCGATTGTATGAAAAGGTGAATCGCAGGCTCTGGACCTACATGGCGACTCTTAAACAAAGTTTTGATACCAAACCAAACTAAGGTTGGTATTCCACTTGCTTCAATTTCTTGGTCCAACGTGCATTGCGTCTCACTCTCTCACTAAGCAAAATGTAACATTGGACAAATAAATTAGACATATGTGTAAACCGCCCTAAAGCAGTCACAACTCAAATATGTTTTCCATCAAAATTTTCACAAGTCCAAGAAATTCTACTTTATTTATAATCCTGTGCATGCTCCCATTTGCATTTAAACAATCTTAAAAAAAATTAACTTAATTGCATAAACATAATACGCCATTTAGGCTACGCGCGCACTACGGTGCGGCGAGTTGCGGTGCGTTTTTAAATACGCAAAGGAAAAAAAACCGTGTGTGTCTAGTACGCGCACAGCGGTGAAATATCCGCACGTTTTGCCATTCTAGTCCCAACTCAAGTCAAGAACGGACGTTGAAAATGGACTATCATACCAAAATGCAGATCTGTCTATATTTACTGTCGCGCAAAAAAAAGTACCTAAACGGTATTGGGTACATCCCCTCGTAGCATTGCGGCCAATTAAAGGATTATTATAATTATATTTCCTCCCACATTCTTGTATTTATTATTCTATCTGCGTATTCACGGGAACTTTTGTCCCAAATCGGCGGTTTATTCTGAACCTCATTAATTACTTGTTCAATATTTAAAGTTGCGATCGCCGCTTGCGCCGCGTTCGGAGACGCGCTAGGCGACGCCATGACCGCGAAGCACCGTGTCGCGAGAACAAATGCGTCACTGGATGGCTGCCGGCCGGTGTCCGCACGGATTTTTTTCTGCAGTACGCGGATGTATTCAATAGTCCATAGGATGCAAAAAATTCGTGCGGCGCCGCACCGCAACCAATCTGCAGCAAACCACAGATTTTAATCCGCATACAGATTATTTTCCGCAATGCGCGCACTTCAAGGAGGTTGCATACTTCACAGATTTTGCGGAAAAAAACGCACGGTAGAAATCCGCAGTGCGCGCGTAGCCTAAGGGTCCCCGGCAAGCTCGGCCGAATTTCACCTTCCCATACAAACGGAGTTTCGTTCTCATTTTAAAACTACGTGTTGGGTTGTAATGAAACTTTGCACATACAATAACTTTATGTATATCTAGGTCTGTAATTGGTTTACATAGCTTTAGTATATAAAACAAACGAAATAGAGCAAAAACAAGTTTTGTAAGAAAAACTTAAATTCGCTCTACTTTTTTAGCTTTGGTATCTGAAGCTACATAAACTAATTGCAGACCTAGATATACCTTATCATATTGTAATTACAAAGTTTCAAATCAATCTAGCTGGTCGTTTTAAAATGAGAGCTTACCTACGTTTGTATGAAGATCCGAACTTGCCGGGGACTCTTAAGTCATGTTAGTGAAGTGTTGCGTGACCCAGTGAAATATGAAAGGACCAAATAGAATATGAAACGGCAACGGTGAAATTAATGTAGGGCAAGAGTGACCAGGCGATACAGCGCAGACATGGTGCCCGATTCAGATTTAATAACTTGCTACGGTATTGAACTGGTTTTGATACGATCTTCACAATCGTCCTGGTGATTGGCACGCATCTCACGTACGAGTTTCACTTCTGAAATAAAACTATAAAAACGGATTGTATCGCACATATTACATTTATAACACATAGCTGATGTCAAAGCACCGTCGACCTAGGTCTGCAGTCTGGGAGCATGTCATGCATAAAGCCAATCACTCAATAAAGTTTGATAAGCCTCTGGTTTTTGCGAAGGAGAAGCGATACATACGCAGAATGCTGCGCGAGGCCATTGAGATTAAGAAATATCCAAACTTTAATAGGGAAGATGGCTTTTCTCTACCACCAGCTTGTGATCCGGTAGTCCATCTGATAAAGGAGCAAGCGAGACATAGACTGTGAGACCTTTGTGTTGGATGATGTTGGACATTCTGAGAATAATATGTTTTGGAAAGATGTGTCCCGCCGAGTTTCTTGCCGGTCCCATATTGGGATACCCTCCTACAATTTAAGAGGAATTAAATCTTCTCGGGTCAGAGGTGTAGGGTTAGAGCCGGCGTAGCTTTATCGCGTATATCTTTACTTGAAAATAGTTGTATTGTATAACTAGCCTTATTAACCAATTTTGCATGTACAACCAGCTTTTAAGTTTATACCTAGTTTATTATGGTTCATTATTTTTGTATGTGGGTGGTTTTGCACATTGTAGTTTTTCCTCAGTCACCCGTTGACCACGAACGCTGTAAAGGGTTCGAAACGTCGGATCTTCAAGGTCGTATCAAAATAAGATCAAAACCGTAACAAGTTGTTTAATCTGAATCGGGCTCATGAAGGCGTATTTAGAGAAGCTAAAATATTAAATAAATTCTAATCAAGCTTAGTGCTTCAGGCTTGCACGTGTATTTGGGTGAAAGTGTAAGACGGGAATTGAAATAAAATTAATGTCATGTCTTACATACAAACGGAGATGTAATCACTACATAGTATAAAACAAAGTCGCTTCCTGCTGTTTGTCTGTCCCTATGTATGCTAAGATCTTTAAAACTACGTAACGGATTTTGATGCGGTTTTTTTATTTATTTATACTTTATTGCACATAAAATAAGTACAAGTGGTGGACTTAATGCCTTAAGGCATTCTCTACCAGTCAACCACTGGGCCAAAAAGAGACGTTTCGTTTCGTGTCGTTTTTAATAGATAGAGTGATTCAAGAGGAGAGTTTATATGTTTTATACATCAGCATTGTACCTTTGCGAAGCCCGGGCGGGGCGGGTCGCTAGTGTATGATAAAGACGAACGGAGATGTAATGTATGACGTTTATAAATGTAGGAGAGTAAATTAAATGCATATCAAGACAATATTACGTTATAACGAAGTTTGTGTATTTGTTAAATTGCACCCCGATATGTTCGTCATGAAAAAAGATATAACACATTTTAACACTAGATATCCTGACAGACTAGTACTCCCTAATATGCATACAGTCATGAAAAATAAAAGTTGTTATGCAATGTGCGTTAAAATATTTAATAGACTGCCTGATGAGCTTAAACAGCTACCACTCAATAAATTTAAAAACGAACTGTACTCTTTCCTTGTCTACAAATGTTACTACAGTCTGAAGGAATTTTTTGTTAATTAACTGTCACTTCATAATTTGTTAGTAACAGTCCACGTTAATAACTAATGGCTTTATAACTAGGTTAATAATGCATGTTTTGATTAAAATAATGATGTCAATTAAACTTAAATTTAGTATAAGTTTTCAATTTGCATGGCTTTTTAAAGTCTAAATGTGTATGGCTCTATAAATAATAATGTAACACCATTGTATACCACATTTAATGGCAAATAAATAAATATATTTCTATTTCTATTTCTAACATTACGTATTAGTTTACTCTAGCTAAATCTAAATACTCACTACTGTTCTGGCGCCAAGCTATCAAATTGGTATCATATTTCACGATTCGGAATACGCTCGTGGCTGCGTGCCACATGCATATTTGTCGCGTCTCGCTCTACTATATGCTTAGTGATAGCGTGTGAAAAGGATAGAACCTCGTTGGTTTTTGCGTGGCAAAGCTGTTGTCGCGTGTTCGTATTTTTCAGTGCACTTTTCCTATTTAATTTTATGAAAAGTGTGACAAAAAGCACTTTTGTAATACATTTGTATAGTTAGCAGCAAAAGTAACTAAGCGGGCGGGTCGTTCAAAATGATCTGATTACTACTTTATTGTTGAGAGCGTGTGCAGATTATTTTACACATCTGGTCCCCTAAGCCACTACTTCTAATGAGTGCGGGTTAAGGGGCCCACTATTAGTCCGCCGGACGATATCCGCCTGTCAGTAACAACAAAAATTTGACAGTTCTGAACAACTAACAGGCCGATATCGTCCGGCGGACTGATAGTCAGTGGGCCCCTTTAGAAAGCTTAAAACACATTCAAAATTTAAAATTAAGGCATAAGCAAATAAAGGGTTATTTTATTAATCGGAGTAAATCGCAGGTTGCGTTTATTTTAGTACTAATTCAATGGGTCCCATCAGACATTTGATTCTCAAAACAAACCTGACCTGCCCGCGCAGCATGGTTCCCCTATCACTAAGTCCGTCACTTTCGCACTCACATACTTGTTAGAACGTGACAGGCATAGTGATAAGCGTACCGTGCTACGACGCCGATCGACTGATACCATTAAAAATTGTCATCTACCCAATGATTGTACTCTGTAGTTAGCCATGTATCGAGTAAATAAATATTATAGGACATTCTTACACGGATTGACTAAGTACGGTAAGCCCAAGGAGGTTTGTGTGGTACTCAGACAATGATATATATAATATATTAATACTTAAATACATTAAAAAACACCCATGACTTAGGAACAAATATCTATGCTCATCACACAAATAAATACCCTTACCGGGATTCGAACCCAGGACCATCGGCTTCACAGGCAGGGTCACTACCCACTAGGCCAGACCGGTCGGTTGCAAGCAATTTCTCGGGCCTTGTAATTGGGTCTTAATTAAGCGATCTAACTCAAAAATTATACATCGCTCAATGTTGCCATTTCAACAGCTGTATTATCATAAAGGCATCCGCTATAAAGTTGGGTCCGCTGTCGTCCACCGAGGCCGCGGCCTTGCCCACTCGTCCAGATGTGGGCCAACGGATAAGCACGCACCCCTCTTATTTGCATGCTGATTACATATAACCGAATTTTTGTTTTACCTCATACTTATCGATAAGACGGTTAATTGCAAGAAAATTACGTAAATACCATTGTGCGAGTTTGGCACGGGAAATCGTAGCAATTAAGGTTTCGATTTAATTGTGTATTTTTGTTTATTTTTTTATTTTTAGGGTTCCGTACCTCGAAAGGAAAAAACGGAACCCTTGTAGGATCACTTTGTTGTTCGTCCGTGTGTCTGTCTGTCAAGACCCTTTTTCTCAGGAACGCGTGGAGCGGAACGTCTCTTGGAGCTGTGAAAAAATCAAACTTCTAAGTCAACGCAATCAAAAGATACAACTCGCAAGGGAATCAAAACCTACAAGGTACTTTCCGTGAACTCAGAATCTTGCCACGAAATTTGCCACGAAGCAACGTCTTATAGCACAGATAAAGGAAAAATTGCAAAAACCGTAAATTTTTACTTATATTACATACATATAATAAAAATATTTTTTTGTACAGGACCCTCGGTGCCTGAGTCCGACTCGCACTTGGCCTGTTTTTTTATTTGAGTGCACGCATGGGGCAGGAAATTAATGGGATTATAAAGGAATATTTTAACGTAGTATGCACTTGATTGCTGCGATGCCGTTGGTAATTCTTAAATTTTGATCCACATATATTCGGGAAGCTCCGCCCATTATTGCGTAGCTACAAATAAACCCAGCGTATAGACACCGGTATTGCGTTAGAGCGTTTTCACATTCTCCGATCCGATATCGGATGTAGGATCCTACATCCGCGTAATCAGGCCGCGGAGGCGCGCCCGGGCGCCGTCTTTAGCGGTCACGCACACTACGACAAGCATTATGGCTACACATACGCACACAAACGAATTGTATCGGTCCGACAGCTGACGGGGGACTCCGGCATGGCTGAATTTATCGGAAGCGCCTTTCCGATATCGGATGTCGGAAGGCGCCTAGCAGAAAAACAGGTGCAGGAGGGTGCCATTGGCATTAAGCCCGCCTTTTTTACGTAATTTATAATTTTTTAGTAATAATTATTTATTAAATGCATATATAAATACAGAGAAACACATATATCTCACATTTTACTTCCATCCGACATCCGCTATTGGATCGGACAATGTGAAAACGCACTTACGCGTAGTAAAACAGTTAATTGAACAACTACATTATTATTTTTCTTATATTAATCTACAAATTACCTATTGATCCTATCTGTATTTATTTAGGCATTGGATTGTCTTGTGTTTTTGTTGTAAATTTTCTTAATAAAGGATATGCCACACTGGATGCGTTCTGTGGTCAGCGGTCAGGTCAAACCCGCATTATGTATGAACAACATTGACAGCAACCTTTGAAGTTGAAGTTTGACCTGACCGCTGCCCGCAGAACGCATCCAGTGTGGCAAATTCTTTAAAGTTTTGAACTAAGTAAATCGCAAGTAACTTTACTATAACTGGCGCAGCGTTGATTAACTATTATCATTAAAATAAATCGTTAAGAACGAAATAGAATAGAATTGTTTATTCGTGGCACACTATACAGGTTAACAAAAGGAACGAAAAGCAAACTTACACATAATATAACAACGCATATTTAACATTACATTACATGACACAAATAATATTATTAGGCACGAAATGGTCCCGACAGCATGATGTTAGCCTGGATGGGCCAACGCTGGGTCTTCCGTCGGTATAAGTTAGTCTATGGTTTAGTATGTGCACTAGTGCTGCACTCTAGCGGCAGAACATTACAGTAAGGGAGTATTACTACGTTATGTACCTATTAAGTATTTGAAAAGAAATTAATTCCAACATTTATATTCACTTATTCAGTATACGCTCTAGATTCTTCACATCAACATGCAAATAAATAGTAACCCCTTTCAAAAATTAAAACCTGGGGTGAAATTATAATTACCGCTAGGATACCTACATTGTTTGTTCTAGTAATTAAAAGGTAGATTAGCGGTCACTACAACAGTAATATCGAGTTTATACCTACGGTGCAAGAAAATGGGGGAACCCAGCGCTTTGTTACGAATTTATGATACGTACAATACAAACAACAATTACAATGTGTAATATAAAACTTTGAGTAGCGAATACTAAACCTTTATAAACCTACGTCTAATACGTTAGTATAGGAGATGCGATGCTCCATAAAATATTTAACTCATAAGTCTATACTCGTTCCAAAGATTGATATAACTCCGTAATAGATGGATTCTAAGGAAAAAACGTGCCTCGAAAATCACGAAAATTTGTTTCTCGATCAGATGGCGCCACTAGTTTTGGCGTACACTCGTATAGAGGGCGTTGACTGTTTCGTTTGTTATTTATAATTTTAACGCATACCAGTGAAAGAACATGGGTCAAAATCATATAAAAATAATTAATGCAAATAAAAAAATCATTTATCCATATTTAAATACATTTTATCGTATTTTTATAAATATTTATTTTTAGTTTTAAAGTGTGTCGACAGATGGCAGTGAATTTTCTGGGGTTACAAAATTTACTATGACAGTACCGCTCTAGTATAAGTTACTCTATGCTCGTTCGTAAGTCTACACTATTGTAAGTGTCCATTATTCTACTACTTACTTTTAACTCGCTCAGGTATGAAAACCTTTTGAATTTAGTATATGTACGGATTTAAAAATTTCGTCTTCCACGTCAGGTTACATAGCTACCTAATAGACGCTTGTTATCATAAATCGAGCGTTAGGTATTGATGACCTAATCACTTGATGAATACCTTTACCCTACAAAAACCCCACCTTTTTGCACCGTCGCAGTTGGGTAAAAAACGCAATTCCGGACAAGTGCAGGTAATACTTTAAGTACAGGTCAGGTTGTAAGGTTGTAACACCCAACAACACGCTAGTTCGCTTTGATCGGGCCAGTATAAGAGGATCTTTGAATAAGCTGTTTATTACAAGCTTTTTATTAACTTGCGATGTACCTATGTAAGTATCTGTGTATGTACTTATGTAAGTAACTATGTTTTCATTTCTCATGCTTTGAAAGAGGGTCATTGTTGTTCTAAAAGGTGTGCAGAAAATGATACGTGTCTGCACTAGAGCATTTTACGTTCAAAGTACGATTTTTAATTTTTTTTTACGATAAGAAATTGAAATTTGAGTTTAAATGGATTTGAAATAAAACTATGAAAACGGATTATATCGCGTATATTGAATTTATAATACATCCCGACGTTTCGAACCCTTTACAGCGTTCGTGGTCAACGGGTGACACGGGTACGGGTCGGGATGTATTATAAATTCAATATACGCGATATAATCCGTTTTCATAGTTTTATTTCATGAGTAACTATCGCGGTAACCGAAGACAATATTAAATGGATTTGTTATACAATTTCGATTCTGATATTTTAGTAGGGTAAGTAAGCGCCTTGAGTATGCACTTTTGTCTCAGGCGATGCCGCTTGGCACGATTGTTCCTTTGGCCCGGTAGCCACGATATCGTACCGTGCATACCCCCCAAAAAGGGGGGTGAAAGGGTCGGCTCCCCAGGTCCAATCTATGCTATATTTCTTACTGCTCTTAGCAACTGGGGCAAGTTATATATCATTTTCGTATAATTTCCATACAAAACAAAATATTTTTGTACAAAAAAAAATTATTTTTGTACAAAAAATTAAAATGTAATGTAATTTTTTGTTACAATTTTGGCTATTACAATCACAGTGTGGCGATTTGCACGAAATAAAAAATTGGACAATGTAGCCCATTTATTCTTCATTCTGGAAACATCATTTTCATGGAGGTATTCATACATTTTTTTGTAGGAAAAAAAATATTTATAGCGCGTGGCAGTGACGATTTTCATATAAATGGAACTGGCCAAAGTCAAATATTAAAAATGTTTACAAAAACACTGAATTTGGCGTTTTTAAAGTATTATTATAATGTTTTAATGCTTGTTTCATGCATTTTTGCCCTTTTTTGGTACAAATTTGTTGTTATTATTTTTCTTACATACAAACTCCAACAATATTGTCCAATTATCCAATTTCCTTATATGTGATGTGAAAAACAGTATGTGTCACATGGTAGCAAAATTATTTCCACCTTGGGCGTTAACACATGAATCCCTCATTACGCTTAGGACTCTATATCTCTATATATATTATAGAATCCTTCGCTTCGTTCAGGATTCAATGTACGCCCTCGCCGTAAATATGTCATTTTGCTCCCTTGTGACAAAATCTATTATTTCCTTTAGCGTTTGTCGATGTACCAATGTCATCTTGGCTAGGCCCCCAGGGCTGTAGAAATAGAGTTTGCTCATATTTTATGTAGTTTGTCAAAGGACTGTCCCATTTCAAACATAGACAGAGAGAATCATACTATCTTTGTCTTACACTAGTACTAGCACCCAAAAGAAAAGGATGAGTAGGGTAGAGTAGGAAACAGTGCCTAATTCCAACATAATAGAGGCGATATTGGGGCGACTGAGCCACTGCTCGAGCTAAGCCACTATTTCCTACCCTACCCTACCTATTTTTTTTTGTTCATATTTACTGACAATTTAGTTTGACCAACTATATGTATCTCGCGGTCATCGTAATACTGGCTCGGGTGTAGCGAATGTTTGTTTAGCGATAGGAATAGCGAATCAGGTCAGCAGCGACACCCGGGGGCATTGCACCACCTTGCACTTAGTATGCGGGCAAGGACTTGGGCTCGAATGGCTTATATGAAACTTTTTTTTTTAATTTATTTTCAAAAAAGTATGGTACATTTTAAACTTATACTAAGTTCGCCAAACTTGAATTAATCCGTTTAGAGCCACTTGCACCATCCCACTAACCCGGGGTTAACCGGTTAAACTTGGAGTTACCATGGCTACCAGTACAATTTGACTCTGGGTTAACGGTTTAACCGGTTAACCCCGGGTTAGTGAGTTGGTGCAAGTGGCGCTTAAAGAAAACCCAATTGAACAAAATTATGGAATCGACATTGTGTGAGATTCAACGTCAAGTGTATGTATAATTCTGTTTTTTTATTCCGTAAACTAAAATGACATTTCATGTGGTACTAAGAAATGTCATCTCATACACATGAAACGTCATTTTAGTCTACGGAATAAAAAAACAGACGTTGTCATTTCTGACGTATGAAATGTCAATTATGCATTTTGAAATTGCATCGACTTAACTTGTGCGTTCAGAATTATATTTAACATAATTATTAAAAAACAAACGTTTATTATGGAATTTTAAGGTTTATGACTTAAAATCATTAAATAAAATAACGTTTGTTTTTTTATAATGATGTTAAATATAATTCTGAACGCACAAGTTGAGTCGATGCAATTTCAAAACGCATCGTTGGCATTTCATATATCAGAAATGTCAACATTGTCAACTAAGTTTTTACTTTAAAACCGTTCTCACCGACTCCGTAAAATTATAATATCGTAAAAAAGTGAGTGATTCCAGTAATGAAGATGAGCTAACGCCTGTGGATGTTGCACTTTCCTCGCTATAGTGAGGCGAAAAGTTTTGTGTTACACACGGGTGCAAATGTATTTTACTTCTCGTGTGTTGAAACACTCGCTACGCTCAGGTTTCTATTTTAGAACCACTCGCCTCGCTCGTGATTCAACTATAGAATCCTTTCGCTTGCTCGTGTTTCAATTCCACACTCGCGGGTAAAATACTACTTTGCACCCTTGTATAACAAATAACTATTATCAAATGGTGCAATAAGACGCGCGTCTTTCAATCCGGAGGTGGCGTATTCGACTTAAAATAATTTGATTTGTTTCCAAAGTTGTACCTAACCATTTTTTTATTAAGTACCATTACTCAATATTACTCACCGTACGACCAAAGTCAACCCTTTATTATGCAAACACTGCAGTCATCAGCCTATCTCAACCTTACGTCAAAACCGATAATTGCGGAAGTAATAAATAACCAGATAAGGCGACGTTATGGAAAATCCACACTTAATCTAGAAGCTAGACCTTCGGAAAGTCATCCATCTTGGCGATAATAAATTAAAAGTTAAACTCTATTATTTTGCTGTTGTTTTTTACCTGACTGTGGTAAAGCGGAAACTGATAGGATGTGTTTGATCACTATGCCTATCTAACACGTCTTGACTTTTAAGGCGTCACCGGCTGGCGCGGGTGCACGGAGCGAGCGCGGGTGCACGGAGCGAGCGCGGGTGCACGGAGCGAGCGCGGGTGTACGGAGCGAGCGCGGGTGCACGGAGCGAGCGCGGGTGCACGGAGCGAGCGCGGGTGCACGGAGCGGGCGCACGCACGCGGGTGCCATTGTAGATAAAATCCGTCTCAGCGTCCGCGCCAGCTACCGTTGCTCACGAAGCCCTTAACAACTGCAATCACTAAGGCGATCGTATTCATTTATTCAGCCGAACCGATAAACTTGACGTTAAACCGGATTATTGTTACTTGAGGGCGTAGGTATATAGATAGTGTCACATGTCTGCGGTGCAGCGCGGCACCGCATGCGGCGCCTCATAAAAGAACAGAACATGTGTTAAGGGATCCATATCCGATCAAACACTGGTAGTTGAATTATTTATGACATTATCCAGCGCAGCGCCGCATGCAGCACCGCGTGCCTCACCGCAAGTTTTGACGATTTTTTACGATGCGGCGTGCGGCGCACCGCGCTGCGGCGCGGCGCTGCATGTCTCTGCGGTGCCGCACCGCACCGCACTCTGGTGACGGCGCCGCACCGCACTCTGGCGACGGCGCCGCACCGCACTCCGGCGACGGCGCCGCACCGCACTCCGGCGACGAAGCCGCACCGCAGACATGTGGCCGGGCCCTAAAGAGCAGTGACATCATCTCTTACGAGTGCAATCTTCTCGGGGCAGAGGTGTAGGGTTAGAGCCGGCGTAGCTTTATTTGACGTTCAAAGCGCATTGTTATATGCCTATTCTTGAATAATAAACTATCTTTATCTTAATGCCAATATCTTTAGGTTCTTTTAAGACAACATTTGCCTTTTCTTTCAATTGCCTTAAGAGTGTATAGCTTGCTCTTGGATTTTTCTTCTTTACTGTGCGTAATATCTTTTCTCTGAGATTTTTTTACGTTTTATATACGCTTAGTCTTGGATATTCTTACTAGGTACTTCTAGTTATTCTATTGCCTATTTCCATAGCATTCGTGCGGTGTAACGGTATAAGTGCAAATGGCTTGTAATACCTAGATTTACGACATATTTATAGGACCGATGCACGCAAAGACTTTTCCGTTTAAGAAAAATGCATTAAGTATGTACAAAGCCCTTAGGTACCGTTCGACATAGTTTACTAACCTTTTAAAAACCCTATTACAAAATTTACAACATAATTAATTAAGTATTTTTATTTTAAATTTTATTTTTCTATTGAATATTTTTGTGTGCCTTCGTTTGTATATGTTTCAACACGATGCACTAGGTTAGATGTAATAATCTTATATGCAAATGCATCCTATAGCTTACCATATGGAAAGAAAAAAGTGTAGTTTTATTTTGTGAGTCAGATTCCACTGCGCAATTCGCCACAAGTTGAGCGCGCTGGTGTAACTAAATGCGATTTTGACTCTAATGTATCGGCCCCATTCGTAGTGCTCGTAAGGCCGGTCTTTACGAAGTAATATATATGTCTATGTCTAAACATAATTAGTGCGTATACGAACAGTTAATTGTCCTCTAACGGGTATCACCCGTGAACATGATGCATGTAACTGCGTCGAAATATCGGGAGCTCACAAATAATACAAAAGGTAATCACGGTCTATATCCCGGTCAATATAAGTCTAGTGAAACTAACCGTGAATCATTCAAAACTCTTACCCTATTAACAATTTAGTTTGAGGTGCTTCCATAACTCGGGCTAATGACATCGTACCTACGCGAGAAGATTTTTAAACTCTGCAAAGATTTGCACGCATGTCAATCTATTCGTTACTGTATTCGCTAATGCGTTTTGATAGTTTATATACATAATTTAATTTATGTATACATAATTGCACGAATGAGTTCCTACTCATCACTCTCATCAGCCTCCTGGCTACGCAAAAGTTCGAGGTTCGCATCCTTTGATTGCGTCAAAAAACCAACATAACTTGGAAAAGTTCGAATGCCATAAAACATTAACATAATAACTATTTGCGGGTTGGCGAATTTGCACGAATATCATGATATCAATAACGGGCATTAGGTTAAGCATACATTAAGATTAAGCGGACATTAGTGGAGTCGCGTGGAAGTTTATACACTTAAATGAATGCCAGATCTCCAACGACGTTGGGGCGCCGTCGAGCCGTCAAGTCATGCTGCAAATTACCGCAGATAGTGACCGTGACTTCGGATTGAAACCTTAACCTCATTTCACGTGTCGCTACATCACTTTCGTTTGTCACATAGACGATAACAAATCGAAATTAAATGTAACCCGCTGCCGGATATAACACACACATAATACACACACACATAACTCCTATACTGTTCAGGCGACACGCCTATGGAACGACCTTCCACTCAATATCAGAAAAGCTCAAAGTAAATTCACGTTCAAGCGTATGCTGCGCAAGCATTTGTCTGAAAGATGTAAGTAATGTTTCACAGTAGGTACATGTATAAGTATATATGTAGATATGTATGTAAGTGTATCATACAAAGTATATGTTTAAGTTTATGATTTAAATATAATAGGTATACTATAATTAGTATTTAATTTGTAAATAGTAGGTAGTGATATCGTTTAATTATTTTCAAATACAGTACAAAGCCTGCACCAACAAACGTCTCTTTTTGGCCCAGTGGTTGACTGGTAGAGAATGCCTTAAGGCATTAAGTCCACCATTTGTACTTATTTTATGTGCAATAAAGTATAAATAAATAAATAAATAAATAAATAATATTTAGGTATAGCACTAAGCACTATGTATGTAAGTAGAATCCTTTATACAAATTCACCCCTTAACGTTCGTTGTTTTTATATGCACTAACCTAATGGACATTATAGCGCTAACCTAACCGGAATAAAATATTTTATATCAAAATGTATGTTTACCGAAATATGAAGTTTTTTTGTTACATACTTATTAGGCACTGCCAAAAACTTGTTTCTCCAGGATGTTTTAACTGCGGAAGATAATAAACTTTGTAACAATGTTATCTAACTTTCAACACTGCAATATGTTAAATTCTTTGTAAAGCATGCATTTTTCAAACGTGTACACAATGCATCGAAAGCGGCGGCTGTCGAAATTAGGGATTTAGGTCAAGCAACAAATTGCCGATTGCAACGAACGTTAGTTTTATATGTAACGGCATCCGAGCCTGCCGAGGCCGTACGAGATACTTGTATTTAGGTTTTTACTCACAGTGAAGTGTCTAGTAACTCTAGGATGATCTAAATTTACATATTTTCCATAGTTAGGATGAAAAACCAACACCGCGGCCATCCTACCGCGCCATAAAGCCATCCGACACCACTGCCCTCTCTACACGCTGGCCCATCTTAGTGGGCCAGTATGATGGCCCATCGTGTAGAGGAGCCATACAAATTTAAAAACGGCAATTCGGAGTGGCGGGAGGAGGGCAAAACTAGTTTGATAACCTATTCACATTTTTTGTATTTATAAAAGCTATGCGTACCTACCAAGATTCATATTTTTTGACGAATAAGTTTAAACTAAAATTATTTAAACACACTAATGTTAATTTTGTAAAATTATGTAAAAAATTCGAGACAAAATGATTGCGAAAAGAAAAGTTAAAAGTTTTCAATCTTGCCTACCTACTTAATTTTTTTTACGTAACTTTACTTTCTTTTATTTTTCTTTTTTTTATAAGAAAATGTTTGCTTGTGCGTGAAATAACTTAAGAATTTTGACTTCAAGCAGAAAGTAGAACATCATCTAAATATAGCTACTACGTAAGTATAGCTGATTTAATAATTTGTACCAAGAAACCTAATAGTTAACGTCCAAGCCCTAATTAGTACTGAGAACATTCCACTTAAGTACCTAAATAGTAAATTAGATTAACGTTAGATTTAGCTCACTTATTGGTTTTGAACGTTACGACCCTTTACGTTATTACAACACCTTATCAGAGCCAGACGTCTCAGATCTTTTTGGTTAGCACGCTACGTATTTATTTACGAAATCGTCCATTTCATAAGCACTCAGAAAACTAATCTGCGGGAAAATAAAACGGAACAAACGTTGTAAATTACTAAAACAACTATTTACAGCCAAACTTGGCACACTTTCTGGAAATAATTCCATTTCATTAAGCTTCACGTTTGACGCCCAATCCGGACCGAGCGTTTACGTTAACGAACTGGCCCAAGGTCCTTATTGGGCTTAAACTTAATGCGTAGTCCAAAATTAGGTGTTATCGGGTCGCGTGTTGGTCCTAGCAATCTCCAGCAATAATTGCCCGTGCGTTGGAGACCGATACATATCGCGTACAAAGTGGTACGTTTAGTTGCTTGGTTGCGTGGACCGAGAGTGACCTTGCCCCACCCTTAGCTTTCCACCGCCGTATTAAATTTCGAGTAGTCTGCCACATCCCACCGTCGTAAGCGGAGTTGTGCATCAAGCTCTTCTAAACCTTAGTGCATTGAGATAGAAGCTGTTGTAGCTTATCAGAGATTCTTTAGTTGCGCTCGCGATGGCGCCGGACGCTATTGTTTTGCTAGTGCTGCAAATTAGCCAGCTGTTTGTTGCAACAGTGGGGTCTAGTACCCGGTTTGGTGTCTGAGACCACCGACGTGTCTTACGGTCCCTTGTAAATGTAAACAAACCTGATTTTGAAATACAAGTGTTTTTAAATGTTGTGATTTTTTAATATTGCGATTATGGTAAATGCGTCCGCCCATGTTCGCTAATTTGTGGTTATTTACTTATCGAAAAGCAACGGTCACGGCATATTAGCATACGGTTACTATTAAGTGTAATTTCCGTAACTGAAACATTGTGCTTCAAACATAGTTTAAATTATTTTAAGGCCAATACGAACACGACAATTTACAATTTAGGCCACAATGAACTTACTAGACATACATTTTTCACTTTGAAATGTTCAATTAATTCATTCGTTACCTCATTGGACAAATAAAAAATAAGCTGCTAGATTTTTTGTTTGGCGTGTTGTATGACTTACGATTCATACAAGTATAACATATCATTTACATGAAATGACGTATTAAATATACCTAGGTAAAACTCCACTTTGTCGTGCTTCACATAAGTTTATATTTTTATAGCCCAATATATAAAGCCTACAGTTAAGTGCTACGTGCTACGCCGTCGTAGCAGTCGTTCTTAACCCAGTGTAGAGAGGTCTACAACGTCAAACTAAATATTCGAATATTGTATGTTTTTATAAATTAGTAAGTAAAAAAACCGGACAAGTGCGTGTCGAACTCGCCCACTGCGGGTTCCGTATTTTTTAGTATTTGTTATAGCGGCAACCGAATTACATCGTCTGTGAAAATTTCAACTGTCATAACATAACTATCACGGTTCCTGAGATACAGCCTGGTGACAGACAGAAGGACAGCGGAGTCTTAGTAGGATCCCGTTTTTACCCTTTGGGTACGGAACCCTAAAAACCTGTAACAACATATGTCATTTTAAAAAACATTTATTGTTTTACATAAGCCGAGCATATTATTGAAGATCACAAGATTTATGCTAGTTATTAATTTCGTTTACGTAGTACCCAAGAATAGAATAGAATAAAATAAGATTTTATTCGTAAGCACAAACAAACAAGACGTTACATAATATAAAAGAAAACACAAAATAAGATTAAAGTGCCACGAAATGGCCTCATCTCAGCATAAGAGAAGTTGAATTCCATTTATAAAATGACGAGAAACTTAAAATTTGAATAAGCGTCATACACATTTTAGAAAAAGGTCACAACTCTAGTAGGTACCTACATACATATTTATCACGTTTATCTTATTTGAGTTTCAAGTATATTAGTCATGTTTTTCCCGATTTTATTTTCTTATTTCCTAGCGTGTTAGTAAATTTTAAGTTTTACAATTAAATTTATTTTGACATATTTTTCTTCACATGTTTGTTTTTTGGTTAGTTTGCATGTATTTTTCCTATTCTTGACATACAGACAATAGTGTTTTAAAACTGTAAACTTGCATGCAGTTTTCATTACATTGCGGTATCTGATAAACATTTTGAATGCAGTTTACGTTACTAGTCAGCAATGTAACGTAAATTGCATGCAAGTTCTTGCTAGTCTAAACCTCGCTTAAGGGTGCAACGTAAAAATTAGCTTTTGATTCTCTTAACTTTGCGATGTCTACAGAAAAGACGCGAAAGAATTATACATACAAAAGAATGGGCGTGACTCGCTCACTCTTGGGCTTTTTTTTATATTCACGGTTCTTTGTTATTAATTTACACATAAACCACCCCCACGCTAACTCTTTAACCATCCGTCACATATGTAACAATGAATCATATATATTACATACGTGCCAACATCGCATGGTAACCGCCGACAGCCAAAGAAACGCGTCCCACTTACAATTAATTAGAAATTAAGTACTTTTTTTTCTTATACGAGCTGTTTTTCCAACAGCCGGGTCAAGCACATTTTATTGTATGCTTGACTCGTTCCAGTCTTTCCTGTAGACATTGCAAAGTTAATAAAATCTAAAGGTGCAGAGTACACATTACTCTGCGCCCTTACAGACAGGTTAATTTTTTTTGTACTTGAAACTCAAATAAGAAAAACGTGATATGTATACAGGTACCCGGGTCGTTCTTTGTGTTTTGTCCACAGAAGGTACTTTTTTATAAAATGTGTCTGAGTCTGTCCAGCCATATTTTGCAAACATATAGGTCATAGTGAGAAACTTTTACTAAGGAACCGCCTTTATCATACTCGAATTCGCGAAAAAAATTGTGGCTCTTATTTTATTTATTATTTATTGGAAACAATGTAAGTTTACAGTTTAAAACCAATTCACTTACATGCTAGGAGTACAGATATGAGTAGGAACATGGAAACTAATTAAAACTAACCTCAACATAAATACTTATAAAAACATGCGCATAAAAATTACATCGACATCGAGCCTAGCCAAGATGCCAATCGTTTGCACTACGATAACGAAACGCTTTCTATCTCTCTATCATTCTTATATATTAGTGCGATAGAGAGACAGATGGCGTTTCGTTGTCCTAGCGCAAACGATTGTTATCTCGGTGATCAGCCAAATCGTGTGAAACGGGCAAATTTTTTTCGCGATTTCGCGGTGGGTCCCATAGTAATAGCACAGAATAAGTAATAGTATTATCATACAGAACGGCCACGCACCGCCCCGCCCCGACTCGAATTACCTGCTCCGCGACAGAAATCTGGCGGACTTCTGGCGTGCTCTCAGTACTATTTTTAAGCAACTTACTCACACTATGACGCATGACGCGTGTACGGACGTGCCGCTCACACATGGAAACGCGAGTGATTTTTGATGTATAACGTGTCCGCCTTGTGGTAATAGTTGCTCAATGACCTATATATTCACCTCATTTATAGCTAAGGGTTGGACACACACCCCCTGTATTTACATGTACTTACATACTTTTAAAACTCACATTAGCATTAATTTTATAAGTTATGTATGTGGAACAATATTCAGCATACATTGTTAACAATGTTTTCAAGGTTTCATATGTGGGTCAGGATACGGTATTTAAATATTGATTTGTAAATTCTGTACCAGTGTACCTAGTAGGTATGTAAATGTATGCCAATTTTTGCTCAAATTGTACCTAATATGCTAATGTAAGTACTTGGAATTTATCTGAGGCTTTTCAATATCTTTTAAATTTTTATGATGTATTTATATTGCCGCTATAACAAAAAATACTATAAAAGTACGGAACCCTCGGTGGGCGAGTCCGACTCGCACTTGGCCGTTTTTTTTGCTTTTGCCTCTTTTCACCCGACTGCGACAATATTTTTTTTGAACAGTTGATCTTCCGACTATGGTCTCAAACAATAGTATATCAACCTTAAAACGTCAGTACAAGACTTGTATACTGAACTACCTGGTCAGTGGTCATCCCTTAAGCAAATGCTAATGCATCGGCCAGGGGAAGTACGTCACGCCGGCATATGCTAAGCGGTCCGCATGCCGATGCAGAGATAGTGCCAGTCAGGTACTTGAACTTGGCTGGGTTGTGAACGCGAGTGACTTTTAACGTAGACAAAATGAACTCTCGACACTAGAGTCTTAAAGATAGATATCAAAAAACTATTTTTCATTTATTGGTGATGACCTAATGATTAATCTACTACGTTATTGACGCGGATAGAGAAAGTACGCTTAACACGCTTGTCCTACTATCATTCCTATTGGTAGATAGGTATACCATTTCGATTACGTTTTTCTATAGGTCAAAGTTTTCATGATGATTTTTTGTACGTCAAATTAAAAGTTTGTGGTTTTTCCGTGAATGCGAAAGTCGCCTTTGCTTAAACTTTCTATATAAATACGAATTATTTTCCTTGTAACACTTGCCGAAAATTCCTTGCTTATATTTTCCGAAGTTTGAAGCTGGTTGCGTGTTGTTTTTAACTTTGCATATAAACATCGGAATTTACAACCGTTATTCGCACGACATATTAACATTTTTTTCAATAAAGTGGAATGTGTGATTTATTAATTGCCACTGCCTAAAAACCGGTCATTTTCGCGCTCAATAAATAATAAAGTATAAAAGCAATAAAGATTTCACCTTTTGTCGTCATAAAAGTTGTGATAAACAATATCAAAAAGAAAAAAAATATCGTTCGGTTGGACAAAATTTTTTTGCATCAATTTTTTTTTTTTTTTTATGTGATATTCAGCAAACGAGCAGACGAGCCGCCTGATAGGAAGCAGTCATCGTCGCCCATGGACGTAAGCAACATCACAGAAGCCACTTAAGCATTGCCGACCCTTGAGAACCCTAAACCTATTTGTTATTTTACACTAAAATAACAAATGTATTGAACAAATTGGGTCAATCAGGCTGTCATTTTTTTATTTGGGATATAAAAACAAGGCATACATTCTTCAATTCTTCCAAGCTTCCAAGCAAAGATTGTTAGACACAGGCGCCTATTAATTCAATTACTTACCTACGTAAACGTGTTTAACTTTAAAACAATAAATTAAAGTACCTAGAGTACCTATAAGCGAACATGGCCGTACCTTAAACCATAAAATCTTACAGGTTATAACGTAAAAGAATTAAACGTATAAGACTTCAAAGTGTAGGCATCAAAGTGTGGGGCCCAAGCAGATTCCGTTGGCTGGCAGCTGACTCGATGCTGGATAGCGACGAGGACGCGTTCGTCGTTGTGTCCCTACCTGTCTCCGTGCTTGAGCCTCCTGTAAGTCTCTCTCCCTCTCTCTGTCTTTCCATGTATCTCTCTCACCAATAAGACGTTAACTCTAGAAAGGCATCAAAATGTGGGGCACAAGCAGATTTCGTTGGCTAGCAGCTGACTTAATGCTGGATAACAAGGACGCGTTATATCTCTACCTGTATCCGTGCCTGAGCCTCCTGTAAGTCTCTCTCCCTCTCTCTGTCTTTTCATGTATCTCTCTCACCAATAAGACGTTAACTCTAGAAAGGCATCAAAATGTGGGGCAAAAGCAGATTTAGTTGGCTAGCAGCTGACTTAATGCTGGATAACAAGGACGCGTTATATCTCTACCTGTATCCGTGCCTGAGCCTCCTGTAAGTCTCTCTCCCTCTCTCTGTCTTTCCATGTATCCTCTCACCAATAAGACGTTAACTCTACGAAGGCATCAAAATGTGCTAGCAGCTGACTTAAATTGATGCTGGATAGCAAGGACGCGTTATATCTCTACCTGTATCCGTGCCTCAGTCTCCTGTAAGTCTTTGTGGTCATCCTGTTGGCAAATAAGTTTATTTATCTGATTGGCTTACTGAATAGACAGATTTTGATGACCTTACTAGAGTTAGACCAAGAAAAGTCTACAGTGATTTTGATAGCATACACAGTGCAAGTGTTATTTAAAACGTCAAACTTCGATGAAATTATGACGTATTTATAAATAACACCTGCACTGCGTGTTCTATCAAAATCGCTGCAGACTTTTCTTGGTCTAACTCTACTACGATGATTCAGAATGAACCATGTGCACTTAATTCTAATATCACACAAATTAGTAGACATTTAGAAACATATTGTACTGGACGGGTGGGGATAGACCACTGCATACACATTTTGTATGTGAGGGTGCTAAGCTTATAATTTTGCTGACGGGTGGTATAAATTAGCCAATTTCTAACCATTTGGTTTGGTATTCTAGTAGTGTGCTTTGAAGAAAATAATCAAGAACTTTAAATACCTATTTCCATATCACTACAAAAATCAAGAACTTTCTACCTCAATAGTTTCCTGGTAACAATTATCATCACGCTGTGACCATGACTATATCCTAAGGCCGAAGATACACTTGTAAGTTTTACTTACGTAAGTAGGGACACAGCTATACTACATAATGAGATATATGAATATCTTTCTCTTTCTAACAAATAGCTTTGTCCCTACTTACGTAAGTAAAACTTACAAGTGTATCTCGGGCCTTACCCTAACTTCAAGTCAACCGTCTTTGTCCCCTTTACTTTTGCAAGTTAATAAGTTCAGTATTTACAGGACGTGGCCTTATCTAGACTCCTAATCCTTCCGGACAGTTACTTACCACATACTACCGTTCATTTCTCAAGGCTGAACAGTGAACAGTCAGGCCCAAATATACATATTACAAACTATATGTCAAAGGAATAAAATTCACATTCGTTTGCATATTTATTACTCGTGATTTTACTATATAGTTCCTGGTTAATTAACGTGAATAAAAGAACATCAAATGTTGTATGTGTAATTTATAGGGGAAATTATGTAATCAAATGTTTTTCTTATTTATAAATATTCAAGAGTTTTGCGTGTGGACTGGTGGTGCGTCGGGTAGATACGGTAATGAGTGTGAAAGTAGGTAAGGGTTCTTAATGGTCTACAGAGAAATTAACGAAACGAATGCCGAAGGTTTTTTATTTAATTTTCACCAGTCCAGTGGGTTGTTTTCGTAAAATACCACGTCGTTATAGAATTCCGCTGGACATGCAGGACGCCGGACGTAGGTACTTAAATTCACGACGAAAATTTACCTTCAGTTAAAGTCGTGAGTAATATCTTAAACTTCTTAATGGACTGAGTAGTGGACCGTTCATTTGGACACCGTGTTCTTTATTTTTTTTTGTGATTATCATCAAAGGTATACTATATACATATATAAATATACAATATACTTAATATTTGGACGTGAATTAAGCGTGATATAGTTGCCTCACAAGCGCAACGACGAATCGGCTAAACGAAATTCTACTTAAATTTTTGGCGGAAGTAAATTTTTTTTCTTTCTGCTGCTGTTAGTTTATGGTTACTGCGAGTTAGGACAATATTCAGGTACCTAAAGACGGCGGGCGGGATTTTGTGTTCTTTAACAGTGAGTACTCTACCAGAACATAACTAAGCCAAGCCGTTGAGGATTTCCTAATTTAAAGCTGCCGTAGCTCCTTAATTTTACAGTTTTGGTTCTATTAAATGTTATTTTAAACTAAACCTTGTGTAAATTACAGGGCATACAAAAATCCAGCTTAAACATTTTACCACGCAACAAAATCACCTCGCTAACTAATAAAATCCGCCCGATACCCCAATTACCCGCTAAACGACAAAATGTCCACCATTTTCGCCGTATTAATTCCGAGCGCCGCAGTCCACTTGCTATGCAGCAATTTTCATGAGCCGACCTCGCTTAACACACGATGACTGGCCGAATACTGTTGACCAACTAAGCTAGAGCTCATATATTAAGAAGAAAGACATATTTTTTGTATACTTACCTCAAAAATTGGTTCGTGTGTCAGGGCGCCAAGATAACACTCTCTGTATAAGATGCACTAATGAAAATACTCAAATACAAGTCATACACAGAGATAAAGATAAACGACTCCTGCTTAGATCTGTCTTTTTGTTCAAATTTTAATACTATTTGACATACGTATCCTGTAAGCTAACTTGGTCCATAGCCGCCAAAATCTTTGTTCAGTGAACAAATAATTGTCCCTACGAAAATTGCTCAAATTTGACAAAGTTATAAAACTAAGCAAACTGATTTAACAAAAAATTACCTATACAATAGGTAATTAAACATTGGGTCGTAGGTACTTTCAAAATAATTTTGATAAAGAGTTGGTTTGAGTTGATTAACTTTTAAAACAGTTTTCGCGCTGCACCCTAGCAAACCAAACGCGCGACCGTATACACCCTTCTCCAAACTTTATCAGTATTCGGTATTCGCGAAGGTCAATCTGGCAGGTGTTGCACGCACCGCGATGTCCTTGACTGACGGTCAGTACACCTGCCAAGGACTTTTCGGTGGTCGAAACGCGCGTGTTTACAGTACTGTGTCGGGTGGCGTGGCGCGCGCTCGCGGCAAAATATCACGAATCAGGATACGGTATTACGCGAAAAGTGCTGAGGATTTGAGAATCAGTGTTATGGTTAGTGAGCAAGTATGTCAATGGGAATTAGAAAGATTAAAAAAAAATGTTTATTACGTAGCACATATTTGAGTTTATATGATTTCTGCATTTGATTGAATTGCCTCAAAGAACGAGACCATTGTAACTATACCAGGTACCTTCTTTAACGAAAAAAATTGGCCACTTGTACCATTCACAAACCCGGGGTTAACCGGTTAAACCTGGAAATACAATGGTTACCAGTACAATTTGACACTGGGTTAACGGTTTAACCGGTTAACCCTTGGTTAGTGGGATGGTGCAAGTGGCGCTTAGTAATTTGATAAAAATGTTCAAAATTATTACATGGGATAAAATTATCACTATAGAGTATAACAAATGGTTACAAAATAGTCCCCTTTTGAAGTCAATTACAATTAAGTTTATAGAGAGTGACTTACGTAGCTTAGTATGATTTTATCTAATATGAAGCTCTTTATGAAGCGTTGTTTAATTACTAATTAATATTATTATTTAAAATGTCAACAAATAAATGTTACCAAATTCTTATCTACTATCGTAAACAATAAAATGGCTACCGGCCGGCCCCCAATAATGTAAAGTAGGTTAATGCATTGCTATTCGCATATAATACGTAAAAAAACAACGGGTCGGAACTGACCAGCATTCCCTCGTAAAGCCAAAGAATTCTCGAATAAATTCTCCTCCGTTAAACTATAGCTACACACGACAACTACATAGTTATTGAGGCCTATCGAGGTAATTAAAACCACTACATAAATTGAGACGACTTTGGTGCAAGATCATTTACAAAGTTCGACTGCGCTGCCACAAAGGAATATGAAATAGTACATTATGATACAAGTGCGATAAATAGGAAATAAAAAATGTACAGTACATACGGTGCTACTTTACCGCACTAGTGCGATAATTAGCACATTACGTAACTACATATGTCGAAAATTTAATGGGCCATATGTACTGTAAAACGTTGTACGATACATGTGCGAATAGGTAATTCGTAACTCGTGTCGATTTAAAACACTTCTTTCGGTCGTGTTTTAATTTATCGCCACTCGTTGCGAATTTCCTATTTTTCGCACTTGTATCGTAATATACTATTTTTTATTAAGACTGTTATTTATTTAATTTGCTCTGGATATTATTTATAAAAAGTACATTATTATATTACAACAGATATATTTAAATACAAATAAAAAATTCTCAACATACTATAAACAAACACACCATTTCACCTGACCCTTAGCCTCACAGCAAATTGCAATCTCAATCTATTGTACGAGTATGCACATGAATTCGGCGATGTTTGCCTCAGCGCATTTATCAGACGCCAACCGGGTCAGGGTCCTCACACCCTCGGAAACAATTGAACGGCGTTAGCCGGGGCTCGGCTAAATTGCGGGTGCTGAAGAAAATTGTGAATTACGAGTACTTAATGGCATTTTGTTTTAGAAAGCGGCGGTTAAAAGGTTTCTCGTTGTTTTTGGTCGTTAAAGCATGAAGGAATGTAGTCTAGCTAATTTCAGGGTAGAAAAATTTGAGTGGTGAAGTTAGGTAGCGGACTTTGCAACTCAGTTAATTTAGCAAATAGGAGCATGCATAGGAATCATTTTAGATGTCCCTTAAAATTCCAAAATTTTTATTTTTTTACGGAAATGTAACCAAGTTAATGCTTATTCAATACCAATAAAACATACACTAATCAAACCTTCACCAAACAGGCAGCAAGTTACGGCAAAAAGAACGGCATGTGGTACGGTGGCACGACCGCTGCAGCGGCCCCAAGCGGCTGGTCGCGCGCCGGCACCCGCAAGCAGTCCGTCGCCGAGTCCGACGCGCCCCCTCCGGGCGGCGGCAAGCCGACCTCTGGCCGCGTTATACGGATCATTAACAACATGGACCACTCTATACAGGTAAGTTGTGTAGAATATGTCCCATACCGAACGGCTGGTCACGCGCTGGCACCCGCAAGCAGTCCGTCGCCGAGTCCGACGCGCCCCCGCCGGGCGGCGGCAAGCCGACCTCCGGCCGTGTTATACGAATCATTAACAACATGGACCACTCTATACAGGTGAGTTGTGTAGAATAAATAGGTCCCATACCGAACAGCTGGTCCCGCGCCGGCACCCGCAAGCAGTCCGTCGCCGAGTCCGACGCGCCCCCGCCGGGCGGCGGCAAGCCGACCTCCGGCCGTGTTATACGTATCATCAACAACAATGATCACTCATCCGTCATACCTAACGCGTGGTCACGCGACGGCTAGATTTCTGCAAAGTAGGTAGGTTTTTCTAAGAACGTTTTCAGTAGGTACACATCATGGCCTCATTCGCTGAAAGATTTTTAATCCACACCTTTAATTAAAAGCAAATAAACTGAACCTAGTAATAATGAAACAGTCACGCTGATTGCTTCAAACAGTCAGTTTTTATCCGCCATCAAGGGTAAAGGTGCCTATAATTACCGTAAATACAATTTATTTTGCGGATTGCTTTAATAAGTAGCTTTGCGAAGACCTTGGAAATAAACTCGTGGATTCAATCGCGTAAGTGCTCGAGGTTAAAACGAAATTTATGATTCATATATTTCATATTCACTAAGGGGCTTTATTCTACTACGTAAAGTCTTGTAAGGCCCGTCATACAACAAGATTAGTTAGTGAAATTTGAAGCTTATTGTTTAGATGATAAGGTAGAATTAAACCTTAAGCTTAACCACTCACATGCTTCTGGTAGCTGTCACAATTATTTTATTATAATAACTAGCGACCCACCCCGGCTTCGCACGTGTTACCCTTAACAAATTATACACCTAAACCTTCCTTAAGAATCACTTTATTGCTAGGTGAAAACCGCATGAAAATCCGTTCAGTAGTTTTGGAGTTTATCGCGAACATACAGACATACAGACAGACGCGGCGGGGGACTTTGTTTTATAAGATGTATAAGATAAAGTTCACTAAAAAATATTAATCACGTGAGTGGCTAAAGTGGCTTTATGCTAAGAAAATACTATCGAAAACGCTGACTTTGTAATACCCATGTTTAAGTCAAACTGTATAAGTAACGTCAATGTAAGCTGCGTTTGAATGCATGCAATACATTATGTTAATATCATAATAATTATTACTTTCAATAGCTTGGCTTACAAGGCACGTGTAATCAAAGTACCCGTGATAAAGTATAACTACGCTGTAAATGGCCCTAATCTACCTAAAGGGCTATTAAATACTACTAGGTACTGTATACAGTTGCACCTTGCAATAGGTAGTATAATAGCTGTTAGACCATATCAAATGCATCCGCGAATCATCTGTGAATTGTTTAATCCTTTGACCGTCAAGGACGGCAACTGAAGCACGCCCTTTAGTAGTTTGGTAATTTAAAATTGGTAACCAGCTTCGAAATGGGAAAGAAATACCAATTCGTAACTAGCTTCAATTTGGGACTTTTCCTTTACCGATTTGTAACCACGTTTGGTAACCGGCTTCGAAACGGGAAAAATAAATCCCGGGTTGTAACTGATTACAAAATGAGACTTTTGAATTACCGATTCGTAGCCACGGTTGTTGGAGTTAGCTGGAGTTCGTCGGACTGTTTCTTTTCAAAAAACATTTCCTTCACAACTTAACGCTATGCTTGCGCTACGAACCCAAAAAAAAAAGAAAATGAAAAAAAAAAATGAAAATGAAAATATTTTATTTCATTAATAAAATGTTACAATACAAGGTAGTAGGTTGGGACTTCCTTTTAAGTATATTATACCTGTATCAGGAAGCCCCGCTCCTCCGTAGCAACAAGTAGTTTTTAGTTTAACAAAAGCAGAAAATACAGATTAGGACTTCAGAACACTTTTCCAAAGTTTTGGTTTGTGAAATGCCATATTTTATTACAGTGTCGTGTCTTGTTAAACCTGCGAACCACACAGCCTTTCGAAGAGGTCCTGGAAGATTTGGGACAAGTACTGAAAATGAGTGGAGCTAAACGAATGTACACAATCACTGGACAAGAGGTATTACTAGTTGTTAAGTAAGTGACCAAAAACTAAATCAAATTCAACATGCCAACCGTGAATAGCAAACGCTAATCGAAACTCAAATAATGTAGAGAAATAGTCTAGCATCTGTCATACCGGTAGGAAAATTTTTACTTGGCACCCGACGTGTTTTTGTTTTCTTATTTTCTATATTTTCTTGATTCTCTATCACCCATCTCTTTTAATACCCATTTCAATTGCTTCAGTTCTGATTCCATATATAGGTAAGGTACTTGAAAGTATGGATCTGTATTGGAAACATCTCACCATGTTTGTGTGTTTTACTTGCTGGTTTATATCAAAGGTCTACTTTTTTGTAGGTAAGAAGTTTCTCCCAGCTTCGCAACGAGTTTGCCGACGTGGAAACCTTCTACCTGGGCACAGTGATGGTCGCACCAGCTCTGAGTCCCGGAGTCAGCGCGCCACTGCCAGTCGAGTCTCCTATGAGAAGGTGAAATAATATCTAAAATCCCTCTTCTAATTCTAACTTTTGGCTCTTTCTAACAAATGCAAAAATATTAGTGACGGATAAAGACTGAATTATACGTGACCCCTACATTTGACGGGAGAGGTATATGCCCTTCGAAACAGGTCGCGCGTAGTAACTTACAATGTGTCGTAAAATTTAATACAGTTTCAGGATAAAAGAAATTTGTTCAGTGAGCTTTTGACAAGTACATACACGTGAGACGTGTTATTTTATTCTTTATTTTACTTTAAAACCATTTGTAGATCTCGATCCAGAGGCAACGTGGCCGCAGCCCCAGCCTCCGAGGAAGTATCAGTGCGCGGGCGACGCGCGCGCAGCAAAAGCCGACCGAGGGTGCTGTACGCACCTGAAGGAGATATCGTTCGTAATTCAGGTAAGTACGTGCTATAAGTATGAGCATGACGCATTCACGAAATATAATTTTTAATTAAGACCCCTGTGGCTTTTTAATGATGGAGTTTGTATTTTATTTCTAGCTTGCCTACATCATTTCTTAATTTGTCTCATCTATTTTTTAGGGTTCCGTACCCAAAGTGTAAAAACGGGACCCTATTACTAAGACTCCGCTGTCCGTATGTCCGTCTGTCCGTCTGTCTGTTTGTCACCAGGCCATCTGTCATGTCTGTATCTCATGAACCGTGATGTTGCCGAATGCCGCTATAACAACAAATACTAAAAAGTACGGAACCCTTGGTGCGCGAGTCCGACTCGCACTTGGCCGGTTTTGTTGAGTTATCGTGCCTGAGGAGTATTATCAATTATGGATGTCTTATAATCCGAGGTCGACGGTCAAGGGCAATGTCGATAAAAAAAAAACTCAAGTATCCTACCTTGTGCAGAAGCTTGGATCCAACTAAATAGGGAATATTACGCAAAACTCTGCGTAGGGGACGTCACTAACACAATCACAAACCCCGAAACACGAATATCTAAAGTTTGGTTTCTGCCTCTCTCTTGCATATTCGATCGATAGAGGCAGATAACGAAATTTCGATTTTCGCGTTTCGCAGTAGGCTACCGCTTGATGCATCAATGTCATAGTGAAAGCTTGTCAAAAAACTGTTTAATATTATGTATGTTACTCTAGTTTTAGCATGTGTGCATGCTGCACTCTGGCGGCAGAACAACTCAGTAACCCCTACTACGCTATGATTTATAAAAGTCAAATAATGTTGTCCAGATTATACCCTACTGGAAGTGCTCAAAGAGGAACCGATCCGCGTGACCATCCGCGGTCTCAGACGCACCTTCTACCCCCCCATCCACCACGCTCCCGTAGACAACGCGCCGCCAGAGAAGAAGCTCGCACTGGAATGGGTGTAAGTCCTTCTATATTTGAGGCATTTTCTATGAAAAGGGACCTTATTGTCGATGGCGCTTACGCCGCACAGCGTCGCGCGACATTGTATTTATATCGGAGCATCGTTTATAATGGCGTAAGCGCTATCGACAATAAGGTCCCTTTTTATAGAAAATACCACATTTATTAGAATTTGCGATCGCGAACAAGTCTTGTTGAAGTTATGTATTTATTTAAACTTTACACGAATACTCTGTCTGTAAAACACTACTTCAGGTATCACGTTTTGCCTTGACGAGTTATTATTATATTTATGCAAATTTCGTGAAACATTTTCTTAGCTTAACTTGTTACCTACTTAATGCATTTTGCTCTATGAGTTAAAATATTCTCCATGTATTTGCCCTAGAAAAGAAAAACAAAAGAGATGCAAATCCGTATTTACACGAATAAGACGAAGTAAATTATACAAGCATAATAGCCAACACATAACCTTGATGTTAATGTCAATGCTACTGTGTTATTTTTTCGTCACTTTTGGTCACGCGTTCTAAGATATTATCGCGATTAGATAAATACGCTATCAATCATTCACCAGCTACGGTTACCGAGGCTCCGACTGCCGACGAAACCTCTGGGTGCTGCCTACTGGAGAGCTCTTGTACTACGTCGCAGCCGTCGCCATCATGTACGACCGCGACGAGGAATCGCAGCGGCATTATACGGGACATACCGAAGACATACAGTGGTGAGTTTACCTATACTCGTATTTGATACCAGATCGTTTAGTCCATTTGATAGCTAACTCGAGTATACAGATACAGATGTGACACTGCGCGTACGAAAGACTACTGGCTATTTTAAGGCCTGTGCACACCGGTTGTATGTGCGTAGTCGTGCACGTGAACGTGCTCGTTGTAATATACAGATTCTTATGAGAGACGGCACACCGCTTGCGTGACGTGTGCGTGCACGGCTCCAACATTTTAGCGCACACGCACGTACACATTCACCGCTGAGCTACAGTCGTAGCGCTACGTCATCGCCTATAACATGGGATTCCCGGTATGTACCGAAAATTCTTTGTAGAGGCAAAACGATAACGCATTGTGATTAGCGCTGAATTATTACATCCATACACTTGCACGAGGGTGAAGTGCAAAATGACACATGCTAACTGATGTGATGAGATCTACAAATAATCATAATCATAATCATTTTATTCATAAAACCAATTTACTCACTATTATCTATTCCTCTTTTGCTACTAATTTCCCGACGTTTCTTATGCTCTCGACGACTCTATTAACCTGTAACCTCTTTACCCAGCATGGAACTGCACCCCTCCCGCGAGCTAGTAGCGAGCGGCCAGCGCGCCGGTCGCGGACGCCGCGCACAGGCCCACGTCCGTATCTGGAGCACGGACACTTTACAGACTCTCCATGTTTTTGGAATGGCAGAGTTTGAAGCTGGCGTCTCTGCTGTTGCTTTTTCACAACTGGTAACGTCTCTTTCTTACAATGGCATACAGTTTTTCAAGTTTTTCTTTTGTACGTTGCCGTAAAGTTAGGTTACTTCATACCTTTAGTATTCGGATCTGGAGTAGACACACTACACAGACGTTTCACGTCTTTGGTATGGCGGAATTTGAAGCTGATGTGTCTCCTTTGGCTTTCTCGGGGCAGGCAACGTTTACATAGAATAGAATAGAAATAATTTATTCGTTGGCACACACAAATAGAAAATTATACAAAACAGAGAAACATAAAAAAGAAAAAGTGCCACTAAATGGTCTCACCTCAGCATGTCGTCGTCGTTTCTTTGACTGATTCGTGTTTTTATGTTACTTCTTATTGACACACCTAACATTAATTAAAAATATAGACACACATTATACAACCACGTAAATTTGGACCATAGTTGTCAACCGTGTGCCTGTTACCTAAATTGACTATTAGCACCTATTTCGACTTTAAACAGAACGGAGGCAGCTACGTACTGGCTGTGGATGCCGGCCGTGAGAGTATTCTCTCCGTGTGGCAGTGGCAATGGGGACACCTGCTGGGAAAAGTTGCGGTGAGTGACCTAGTCATTATTATTTAAAGTACAATCTGCAACCGAATTGTTCGCGGTGGGCAAGGTGATTATAATTATATTAATAGTTTCTTAATATCTTACAGTAAAGTTGTTCAATTTATTTCGGATATCTCGCCCGTTAAGACCACTTCTACTGCAAACAGTAAACAATCATTGTAGCTCTTATTTTACTTTTTTGTAAAAAAATCACCTCTGCTACCGTAAAATACGGTTGAAGGTGTCAACAATTAGTATATCTAAACTAAACTAGCCAACATATACCATATACTAAATGTTTCCTTTGTTCCTAACGGTGTTTATACATCAAAATATGCAAAACAGATTCTTAGCACCAGACGCCGCGATATTTTCAAGCACACAAAACCAGCTCACCCGTAAACAAATGAATACAGCATGTAAACCAAGCATTTAAGCACCAACGAATACGTTACTTTAGTCACGCGAACTTATAACATTCTTTACTGACCAGCTGTGGACCTTAAGTCATTGCAATAAGGTTTCAAAATTGTCACTATCATTGTACACAACGGTACAGGGTGTCCTGCGGCATATTTCCGATTTTATATTCAAATAATTTTCGAATGTGAAATCCGAGAGAGACGCGGGGGAATGTTTTAGTTTCGTGACTGTTGCGGATTGATTAGTAAACTAATAATGGATCGCTGACCAGCAGAGCATCGTGCATATGTTATAGTTCGTTCTTTAGCATTAGAAAGAAGGTAAGCGATCTTGACGTGTCGTTTTATTACAAATCACTTTTGAAAAGTAAGTCACAGCAAATATGTTACAGTTATAAATCATATACGATCTTTTACATTCTTTTGCTTTCATAAGTAATATATACTAATTTTTTTAAAGCGTTTTTCAGTATTTTTCAATAAAAAGACACGTCAAGATTGTTTACCTTTTTTCTAATGCTAAAAAACGAACTATATATTGAGGCCCATCATATCAAAATATATTTACGCGCCAAAAGTATCATTCTCTGCTTGATTAACAAAAAGAGATATGTATATGTAGAACAATTAAACTGCTGCAAATACGCAACGCAAACTGGCGAGATATATCTCTGTTTGGAAAAAATATTCGAGGGTGGCAGATACTTTGCATTTGCATTGCATTGTTTCATACACTTTTGCATTAATTTCGGAATATGCGGAAAAGGTTGAAGGAGTTCGCACACAGCGAACGTCGACATTTAGAAATTGTATTTTTTTTTATCCGTATTTATAAAAATACTAGCTTTTGCCCGCGACTTCGTCTGCGTAGAGTTAAATTAAAACCAAGAAAAGTCTGCAGAGATTTTGACAGCACACGCAGTGCGGGTGTTATTTTAAACGCTAAACTTCTATGAAATTATGACGTATAAATAACACTGGCACTGCGTGTGCTGTCAAAATCTCTGCAGACTTTTCTTGGTCTAACTATAGTAATTTGGATAGCTTATTTTTTATCCAATCTGCTTTTTATCGATTCCCCATACAAACTTCCCCCCTTAAAGGATGACTTCTGGGATAAAAACTACTCCATGTCCTTCCCCACACCTGTATTCATTACCTGTAATGCACAATTGATGAATAAATGATTCTGAATGATTCCCCGGGACTCAAACTATCTCTATAAATCAGTTCAGCGGTTCAAGCGTGACAAGGTAACAGACAGACAGACACACTTTCGCATTTATAATATTAGTATGGATATAATTTTGTAGATTACCTGTTTTAACCAAATTTTGAAACCGTACACCCTGTACAACTGTAGACGTCATTGTGGACGACAGAACTAGACGTAATATAATACAGAATTTAATTTGTCTAGATTGTGAGTTCTGAATGTTGTCAACGTCTCTAGGTCGAGGGACACATTAAGATGGGCGGATAGGGGGTTTCGTGACTTGTTTCTAGTGAAGTAAAGACGTATTTTAATAAAGTTGACTGTGTCGATGAGTCACTTTAAAAATACGAGTGACGAGTTATTTGGGATCAGATTGTGGTATCCTTTTTTGTGGGTTTGGCGTTTAAACAATGGTTTCCAGATAAGAAACCATAATTATTTTTAAACTTTTATGAATTGGATTGTTTTCGTGATTAGCTATAAATACTTTTATTATATAAATTCATAAACGAACTGCCTTTTATATAGAGTTGCAGGGATAATTCATATTATATAAGTATGTAGTTTAATGTTTAATTGGAATTGGTCTGTGACGGGCCTTACAAATAGAAACAGGAAATGCGTATTTTTAACCAATTATGTTATATAATATTCTAAAAAAAATTTAAAGAGGCGTCTGTGATACCTGACAAATTATAAAACTTATTACAAAACTATATGATAATTATGTACTTGCAAAACACATATTCTGTCGAGCTCAACGAAAAAGATATAAAATAATACTGGTCACATTTCGTACTATTCGAACATTAACTGGGTGCCTCTGCCTATTTGCCAAGGTGACAATCGCTTGCGCTAAACGAAACGCTTTGTGTCTCTATCACTCTTCCCTATTAATGCGACAGTGACAGTTGCTACGGAGCGTAAACGATTGGCATGTTGGCTACGGCACCTGTTATATTACAAATAAAAATATATGTAGGTATATTCCTATCTCTACGAAACAACTCACAAAAGCATGAATATACGACATTGGATGAGTTCAACACACCCACACCGAGACCACGCCCTCCTCGCCTCTACGTCGCTACGCCGTAGCAACTCGTAGCCAGCTACGCGCCGCTACGAAAACAATTTAATGTATAGCCAATTAAAATGCGTCCTTACGCGGTACTCGATAGGGATCAATTTGAATTGTTCTTTGTTAGCATTCTTTTTTGGTGTCGTGTGGTTTATAATTACTATGATGCCGTAATAATTACGCATCATTTATTATATCCGTCATGAAGTTTTTCAACACTGTTAAGTGTAAAATTTTAGCGATTATAATATAAATATAGCGGTATTCAGATGTTTAAAACTTAAGTTGATTTTATATTGATATGATATGACCTTGACCAGACTCATATAGAAAATATTGCAAGTAGCAATAGGGGCGTTTGGTTGTGTGATATCAAAAACTAATCGTTCCGATTTAAAACCTAATAAAAAGCCTTAAAATTCCACGTCATGTTCATAATAATTATAAGATATAGCACTCATTTATTTTCATCCAAAACACAAAGACCTAAAGCTGTTTCTAGCAACCGAATTAACTAGACATAGGTCTAAATAAAAGCATTATTCAATAGCTGACAAACTCCCCAACTTTCGCGCTATAAAACGTTAACGAACCTAGTGAAATGTACTTACTTAAATATTTCTATTAAACCTACCTATACTTATTTTTAGGGTTCCGTACCCAAAGGGTAAAAACGGGACCCTATTACTAAGACTCTGTTGTCTGTCTGTCCGTCTGTCACCAGGCTGTGTCTCATGAACCGTGATAGCTATAGACAGTTGTATTTATGTTGCCGCTATAACAAATACTAAAAACAGAATAAAATAAATATTTAAGTGGGACCCCCCCCCCTTTATCTCCGAAACTACTGGGTCAAAAATTTTGAAAAAAATACACAAAAAAGATCTTTACCTATAGATCACCGGAAAACCTATTAGAAATGTGCAGTCAAGCGTGAGTACACAACAATAGTTATTTGTTATATAAGGGTGCAAAGTTGTATTTTACCCGCGAGTGTGGAATTGAAACACGAGCAAGGGAAAGGATTCTATAGTTGAACCACGAGCGAAGCGAGTGGTTCTAAAATAGAATCCTGAGCGTAGCAAGTGTTTCAACACACGAGAAGTAAAATACATTTGCACCCGTGTGTAACACAAAACTTTTCACCTCACTATAGCGAGGAAAGTGCAACATCCACAGGCGTTAGATCATCTTCATCACTGAAATCACTCATTTTTTTACGATATTATAACAAAAAACTCTGGAAATTCTGTATTTTTACGCGAGAAGTTTTTAAGTAAAAATTTTGTTGACAATGTTGACATTTCTGACGTATGAAATGTCAATGATGCGTTTTGAAATTGCATCGACTCAACTTGTGCGTTCAGAATTATATTTAACATCATTATTATAAAACAAACGTTTCTTATGGAACTTTAAGGTTTATGACATAAAATCATTAAATAAAGCTAAATTTGGTATTTTGATTAGATTCTCAAACCATTTGTTGATCATCGTATCGGGTATATAATATAATCATCATTAAATAAACAATTTGTTTAATGATAATTAATATCAAACGAATCATTATTATAAGCGTTTTACGTTTTGTTATCTGTCAAGCTACTTAAACATGCTCCATCCAAGGTCAAATTACTTTCCCCACTAGTGGATAAAATGTGTTTTTCCCCGCTTGTTTTAAAGGATAAAAGACAACTTTCCGAGCTAGTGAGGGGAAAACGTGATTTTTTTTCTGTTTTTTGCGTAATGGTACATAACCCTTCGTGCGCGAGTCCGACTCGCTTTTGCCGGTTTTTTAAATTATGCTACAATTATCTTCAAAGCAAAAATGGCAGTGGCTACGAGTATCAGTACATAAATCTTTGTATTTGTCAACGTTATCGGTGGCGTGCCGTGCGCCGTGCCGCCTTCTGTCTGCGACCGTACTCAATGATTTGTGACGCGGTACCGTTGGAAAATATGAACGCGACTGTACAACTTGAGAAGAATTAGCTCCATGCATGATTTATTTTTTATTTTTGTATTAATTTATATCGTTTGAACACCGGAAGAAATAAAAGTACTTTTGTAAACCTTCACATTATGAAATAAAACTATGAAAACGGATTATATCGCGTATATTGAATTTATAATTCATCCCGACGTTTGAGTAACTATCGCGGTAACCGAAGACAATATTATGTACACCTTCACATTATGTTATTCAAAAAATATTGAAATGTTGAAAAATTTTGAGCTGCTGAAACGCTCATAATTTTTGGCGCGAATTCGACAGAGCGTGATGACGTCACACGTTGGACGGTCCAACTGACGTTTGCTACTAATGACACTTATGTGAACTAATCTGTCGAACGCGTGACGTCACGTGACGTTTCGCTCACTAGCTTTTCGCGGGCAAATTATTGTACTTTTTATTTATTATTTTAAGCTATTAAATGATAATTTAATAACTGAAATACATTTGTAACATGATATATAACGGTAACAAACATCCGAATAAAAAATATTTCGTTCAAATATAAATTTCATGCATGAGGCTTAATTGTTTTTGTATTTATTTATTTTTACTTTAAAAATATATTATGTGCTGTTGTATCTATGTTCTTAGTCTGATATTCATATAGAAATATAAGTTGTTTAAATTGTCTGCATAGTTAAATACGTTACTTCCCTTGGAAACGTTTACGACATTACTTAGACAGTAAAATTACGCTAAAAATGCTAAAATAAACCATTTATTGATTTTAGTACAACACGTGTCTTTCTCTGACAGCGGAAAATAATTATATCTATAAACTCCTCAGCCTAGCCCTAAATTAGGGCTTGGCCTTAAAGGCTATCGCTTAGGTACCTACTCCACGATACGTATTTTAAAGGATGACTCATGCTAGAGACACTCCGTTTTCTATAGAAAGTATCACGATCACCGATCATCTATCATAGAAAACGAAGTCTCGGACTCCTCGGCCCGGATCCTGGCCGTTCTAGCGTGAGTATGGGATACCGCCGTTTAGCCAAAATATTTTTCGCCAAATTTCACTTCCCAACAAACTTATGGCATCAGTTTCATTTCCCAACCCCATACTTGCGAAATGAAAATGACGTACTAGGTTGGGTTAGGTTAGGTTGGATTATGAAAATTTGCGAAATGAAATTTTGCCAAATGATAATTTGCGTAAAATAGTTTGGAAAGTAATACTTTGGGAAACGATTTTTGGCAATACATTAGTAAACCGTGAGTAGTCCTTTAAACTGTGCGGATAGTTATACTTATTTCTTCTAATAAGCAGGTAAGTAAGGTACCTATTTGCAGACTGTCAATTATTTATCACTATATTAAACAATGTCTTGTTTTAAAGACACTACAAGAAGAGCTGACGGGCGCCGCTTTTCATCCTCTGGACGACAACCTGCTCATCACGCACGGGAAAGGACACCTGGCGTTCTGGAACCGGCGGAAAGATGGGTTCTTCGAGCGTACTGATATTATTAAACCTGTAAGTATATGGTTGCAAAATGAGAACGCTTCGCAGGGCGTCAAATCAAACGTATGCAAGCGGCCCGGCGACGGATTGGACGTAACGCTGCACGCCCCGCCGAACTTACCATGGAAGAAAGAAATAAATGAATACTGAACTTTCGTGTTATCAAAATCGTTGCCAAATCAAGGGAAATATCTACTTACTACTTTATAAATATAATTTTATTCAGAACCCACTGTGTCCCACTGCTGGGCAAAGGCCTCCCCCCTCTTTTTCCACTCGTCTCTGTTTAGTGCTATATGGGTATTTTTTGTGTAGTGATGCACTGGACTTTTTTCCAAAATAGGTCAATTTAATATTTTTCCTACTCAGAATCACGAACTCCTTCGTTCCTACTAGGAGGAAAAAAGCGTCCCAAGTTTTATTTTTCCATTCCGTTACCATTTTTCAAACACTTTGCACGCCTGAGTACGACGGTAACGAAATGGAAAGTACGTAAAATGCATGAAAATTGTTTTTTTCCTAGGAGTATGGAATGAGCTCATGATTCTGTACACAAATAACATTAAATTTACATATCCTAAAAAAAATCCCTTTACATATCCTAAAAAAGGTCTGCCGGATCCCCGGTTAGACTCGTGAGGCTCCCACCCCTTGGTTAACTTGGCCCACAAGTCGTCCGGCATTCGGCAGACATGATCAGCCCAGTCCCGTTTCAACTTAGCCGCTTTCACAGCTACGTCTATTATTTGAGTCTTAGAGCTCAGCGCAGCGTGGTGTTTCGGACTCGATCCCTTAATTTTACACCTAATATGCTGCGCTCCATAGCTCTCTGGCAAACCCCAAGTTTGGACTTCTGAGCTTCCGTCAAAGTCCAGGTCTGAGCACCGTAGGTGAGAACTGGAAGTACGCACATGTCCATGAGCCTACGCTTGAGTGACAGAGGTAGGTTTCCCTTCATCAGGTGTTTCATTGACCAATTAGCTCTTCCAGGCGTTTTCGGTGCGTCTTTAGACTTCTTTGTCCTGTCGCGCCTGGAAAGAGACTATTTCAGCAAGATAAAGGTATTCTTGGACACTTACTTAACTTTTTACTTTATAAGGCCTAGTCTACAACATTGACTCATGAAACGTTTTGTTTTCCAGCCCTCTCGCACACACGTAACAGCTCTACAGTTCGAGCAGGACGGCGACGTGGTCACAGCTGATAGCGACGGCTTCATCACTGTGTATAGCGTCGACAGCGACGGTGCATATTTCGTGAGGATGGAGTTTGAGGTAACTGTTACAGACTGTTGTGTAAACATGATAACTGTACCTTAATGTCTATTAAATAAATCTGTGTTACCACTAACACGTTAGAGTTAGACCAAGAAAAGTCTGCAGCGATTTTAATAGGATACGCAGTGCAAGTGTTATTTTTAACGTCAAACGTCTATTAAATTATGACGTATAAATAAGACTTGCACTGCGTGTGCTATCAAAATCGCTGCAGACTTTTCTTGGTCTAACTTTAAGCACCTACATACCTAGTGCAAAACGTTGTACAGTCAGCTGCAGAGAAAAGGCACCCCGCCTGCATTAGTATGGACGTGGGGTACCTTTTCTCTGCAGCTGACTGTACCTAACCGCAAAGTCTGCGGAAATTTATGGTATAGGTTGTCAAGAGCTAACGTTGGATAATTCAGGTACCTACCTAAGTACCTACCATAAAACGATATCGCCAAACAACGCCATCTACTTTGACTATCGAAATTGCAGCTACCTACAAGAAGTTGCACTTAATTACGCGTCTTACCGGTCAATTCGAACAACGTGATAATTACAAGATACGAGAACAATAAGAGATGTAATAGATACGTTATAGTTTAGTTCTCAACTAGTTATCCTTTGCAGTTCGATTCGAGAAACCAATTGTCTATTATTGTGACGTTTTGGGATATCCATTGGATGTCTAAGTAATATCTTAAGCAAATCTTAACAAGAGGAGGAGGAAGAGGACATTCGGAATCGCAGAAATGTCAAATTTGACATGTGTTTCTTAAATATCTCGTTATAGTATCTGTTTCATATCTAGTTGTCTAGTGGATACCTAGTTGATATCTGGATTATTATTATTTCTTTTCGCAAAGTATTTTAATGCATATTTCGTTTACATAGGCACACATTAAGGGCATCAGCTCCCTGGTGATGCTTTCGGAAGGAACCCTCATTTCTGGGGGAGAGAAGGACAGAAAGATAGCAGCATGGGATTCTTTGCAAAATTACAAAAGGATAACGGAGACAAAGGTAAGTGTTGAAATTTTGGAACTATAGGTATTTTGATGTAGTCTTCTCAATTATTTTGGTCCCAAGTATACAAAATGAATCTTAAACCAATACCAACTTATTTTCCCAAAAATAGCTTTTATAAAAATGAGGCACAAAACTATAACACAATCAGAAAATATGTCTTTATTGCCCTTAACTTCTGGCATGTCCACAGGAGAGACATGAAGCTAACTTGCTCTGTATGATCCAAAATATTTTATTTTTTCAGCTGCCCGAATCAGCTGGCGGAGTGCGCAGCATCTACCCTCAAAGGCCGGGTCGCAACGACGGTAATCTCTATGTTGGAACAACTCGCAACAATATTATGGAAGGATCGCTACAGAGACGATTCAATCAGGTATTCATACACCTTATACATTTACCTTGTAGGTTCGTATGTCAATTTGTCACTCGTTTACTCATTCTCATATATTTATTGCATCCATGGTAGGTACACAGGTGTTACATAATAGTTGGTCCAAGTTGGTCTCACATCATGGGCTGTAGGGCACGGCGAATACGTATATCTAGAGATTGTATGTATGTACAATGATTATCAATATCTTAATTAATTAAATATTCATGCTTAAAAAAATATTACAGTTTATGTCAAAATCAATAAATTATGTTAATAAAACTTAAATTAAAAATTAAAAACAAAAGTTAAAAATTAAAATTAAACATTTAAAAAAATATGTAACTAACAATATGTGAATCTTGGTTATCTAAATAAAGAACTTTTATTATTATTATTAAAAATTAAAACATCAAAAATTCAAATTTAAAAATTAAATATTAAAAATTGAAAATACTGACTGTAGACTGTTTAGACTGTACATAACATTCAAAATCTACATGTACTTATTGAATTTCATAAAAGCTACCAATATTCACTGGTAATACACAATTAAAAGATAACTACGAGATGTGTTGTATTTTCTATTTCATTGTTCGGATTTCACTGAGCGAAACCTTATATTCCCAGGTGATCTTCGGCCACCACAAGCAGCTCATGGGCCTGGCCGTCCATCCGGACGACGAAATGTTCGCAACAGCCGGACACGATAAGAACATCGCCTTGTGGCGCGGACACAAACTCGTTTTTGCTACTCAGGTAAGTGCAATCAAATACCTGAATATCATGGTACATATATACATACACTTCCTGCAAAAGATTATGACACAATCCTCTAAACACAACCACACTTCCACAATCTTCTAAGATTTTTTTTTTTTCAATTAAGTACAAATGTATGTACCTATATGCCAACGATAGACAAAGGATAAAAACATTCAGGTTTCTCTATACATATTCTTAGATTATATAAACTTCTTTAAGTATTCGTACGACTTTTACGATGCTTTCCATATTTTTGTTCGAGAGTAATAAAATGTGTAATTTTGTAGGTTGGATACGAATGCGTATCTCTCGCCTGGCACCCCGGCGGCGGCGCGCTCGCGGCCGGCAGTACTGAGGGACATCTGGTGGTGTTGAACGCTGATGCTGGAGCACACGTAGCCACACTTCGCGTCTGTGGATCGCCGCTTAATTGTTTGATGTATAATTCAGGTATGAAGCTATTTTCGAAAAGTACCTCAGGTGCAACGCGCTTCCACCTGCTCTCAATTCAGGTTTATCTGGCTATGATTTAAGAATGCAAAATTTCTCTAATTTAGAAAGACAGCAAATTAGTATTTTAAAAATAATTACTATGAAATCCATTTTATTCCAGCCGGCGATCTGCTCGCCATCGGCTCCCAAAACGGTAGCATCTACCTATTTCGCGTATCCCGCGACGGCTTCTCCTACAAGAAATCGAACAAGATCCGCGGCGCACAACCACTCGTGCAGTTAGACTGGAGTCTGGACGGAAATTACCTGCAGACCGTCACTGCTGACTACGACTTGGCTTTCTGTAAGTTTTTATCCTCGTCTCAAGCGATTTCTACAAGAAGTTTTCACGGGCCTGATAATATGGACTTTGGCTTCCCTCCTGCCTTTCAGCTGGTCAAAAGCGCAGTGGCAGTGGCTGGCTCGCGGGCCGGATAGTTTATTCTTCATAATGATTTCCCTATTGTTCTCTGACCGACACATTACTCAAGTATTTTACTCTTTATCTGATATTGTTATTTCGTCTTTTCAGGGGACATAAAGTCCTTGTCACCAGAAAAGAGCCCGATCGCAATGAAGGATGTCAAATGGTCCACGTTTAACTCTACTGTCGGATTCCTAGTTTCTGGTAAGATTTGCACTAATTTAGTTTAAAAAGAAAGAAATTGAAATCGTCGCTTGCTTGAATGATTAATGTTTTTCAGGAATGTGGAACAATAGGTTCTACCCGATGACGTCTCTAATATCGACTGCAAGTCGGTCAGCTGCGCACGATCTGTTGATCAGCGGAGATTCTGACGGATATCTGCGCTTATTCAGGTAATGTGTACTTTTATTTTTTGCCTATTTTGTATTGCTATGCCAAAACAACGCGGCTCTTCGCGGCACTTTGTATTCTAAGTATTATAGTTTACAAAAATCTTCGTGGTCATAATGTAAACCAAAGCAAGCGAACACTTTGACGATTATGTTCTTCCACGCTATCCCTTCTTCAAACCCTTACTAGACGAGTTTGTGTCAAAAACTAGGATACGGTAGGTATGATACCTATAGCGTACCTGTTTAATCTACTGATGACCCTTTTGACTAAACCGAATGTGTCGGAACGGATATTTGCACTACTTCAGCGCTAACCAATGATTCGTACATCAACAGATACCCCTGCACCAGCCCCAAAGCGGAATACAACGAGATGAAAGTGTACAGCGGCTCCGTGTACTGCGCGCGTTTCCTCTTCAACGACCGCTGCCTCGTCACAGCCGGGGGCTCCGACGCCGCGCTGTTGCTGTGGGAGCTGGTGGACGACTAGCACGAGGCCCGCCGGCCACCCGCCGTCGTGGTCGCGCCCCCCACCCCCTCCCCACCCCTCACGCGGTCCACCTTCAGGGTGCTGGATTTTGATCAGCTCGATTGAAGCAGCGTAGAAACAAATGAAGTAAGAGCACCTTATAGATGGATGATCATGCCATCTCCTGTTAATCTCGATCCATGTTCGGGATCCTGGATTTTGAGGAGCTGAAGTTCATTCAGTATACTACTATAAGTTACATCGAGCCCTTGATGAAAAGCGTCTGCAATATATAATAACACAGCGATTATGGTAAAGTTTGGACTTGTGTTGTCGATACCATACTGGGTGGAACTTTTCGACTCTTGTAAGTTGTATGTAAGTAAAAGAGTTTACGAAAATGTTCGTTCGAATTTTGCTCCTGTCCAACAACTAACTGTTAGCTAAGGCGCTAACACACTGGCACCTTTTGCTAGTGACCTTTGGGACATTTAAGACTTCCAGAGTTGTCCTGATTTGACACGAACATAAATCTTTATGGATTTTCACTGATTTAAGACACTTGCAATCTGGAATTGTACTCATAATATTATTATGAATTGTAAGACTAAGTTCTTGACATACCCAGTATTGGGTTGTATTGTATTGGAGAGTTTTTATCTATTACTTAAAAATTAAATTAATATATTTACCTACATATGTCACTGCCATTTCTAACTTGCATTACTCTATCGAATAGCGTGTAGGTAAATGAAGCAAACGTGAAGAAATATTATTTATTAGGAATTTAAGTTATTTTCAAAATATTACGTTAAGTTGTGGATCCTACTGGCAATCGGTCTATTTCTAAGTTTCTATGTAATCTACGGCATTGAAATACTGCAATAAGTAGCCAGATGGGGATGTGAGTACAAAAGTTTGAAAATCGCTACCCCTAGGGCGGTCCCTAGACCGTACGCGTTGGAGGGTCTGCCATCTTGTGGCCCGAATCGGAAACACAAAGCAAGTGTTGCCCTACAGTTCACGTACGTTTTCTTGTGCGTTGTAGATTCTACCATCTTGTGGGCTACATTGGAAGCATAAACTTGACATTTACACTTCGCGCCAATAAACAGGGTATGGAAGGTATAAAACAGGGGGCTCCCTACAGTTTATGCACGCTCCCTATATAGTCTGGCAAAAATGAGTAGAAATTAAAAAGTGGCAACACTGTACTGTCGTCCCTTTCAAATCAATCATGAAAAACGGGACGACACTACAGTGTTGCTACTTTTTAATATCTACTCTTTTTTGCCAGGCTGTAAATTCTAAGATATGATATCTACCACCTTTCAACTTCCTTTCTAATGTCTATTATAAAGATACCTATACATGTGTGTTTTACCTATCTTTGTTGAGCGACCGTTTTTTTAATGTAAATGCTGGTGAAATGATACTTAGTAAGTAAGTAGGTAAACAAACGATAATTTAATTATTTTGTAAGTTTGTTGGGTAGGTACAATATTTATTTATATTTCTATTAAAAACAGTATTATTTGTATATATATAATTATGTGCATGTGGCCTTTTTCTGTATAGCGGATTTTAGAAAAACCTAATCCGGTTTTGTCTTTAATAAACATTACCTATTGGTCGAAATAAAAAAATCCAAAAAGTTCTGCTTTGCAAACAATCTCGAATTTCCTTAGTTTCACAAACTATGTCGCTAATAGCGTAATAGCTATAAAAATATATATATAGATAGTATATCTATTTCTAAAATCCGCTAAGAAAAGATATTGGACCAAATGATTCGTTGTGAAAGATTTGAATACTTCTTCCAAAATGTGGCAGGCCACTATAAATTATTACGATCAACTTTTTATACGTTATCATGCTTTTCACTGTAATAAAACAACATATCAGTGATCGACTATACGACACTTCACGCAAATACATACCTATAGCTAATTCAATTAAGAACATCAAAGTTATTGACAGTTATCTAAAACTTGAGTAGATATTTTCAACACAAATTACTTAGGCAAAGGAATCTTTCCACAGTTATCACGAATAAAAGAATACGTAGCGTAATCGGCAATAAAGTCAATCTTTATTCACGGATCGAGTATAATTTCCTAAACAACAAAAATTACCTGAAGGGTCTAACGCGAAAATATCTGCTTCTCTATGGCTCAAAGTAACAAAATTTATATTTTGATTTTCGTGATAGGCCCTCATCGTTGGCATTATAGGTTGCTGACACACGATACCGCATGTATCCTCGTGAAGTAGGTATAGGTTACACACAACCTATACCTATCACTACAAGTGCCGTAGATTTTCAGGCAGAAGAAGCTGGTAGCACTGAGCGAGGGGTAAGGCTAGCGAAGCTTCGTGTGTCAACCGCCTTAACCTTTTCGACGCCGTGTCAAACACAAAAGCTGTCACTCGGACGCCACGTCACCGAAATGTCAAAACTTAAATTGTACTTTATGCACATGCACGTAGGTCTATGTTGCTCTGTGGTCTTTGACTAATTAATCCGTCTTTGGCGTTGGACCTGCGGTGCCGATATATATTTGTCATTGGCGTCCAAAAGGTTAAATATTAGCGCGTTCACGTCAGCGCGAGCTACGCACTAACTACGAGCGTAGCCGATAAAACAGGAAAACCGTATGTAGCGAAAAGCGTCTACGAACAGTAAACCTGCTGGCAGTGGATGTTTTAAGAGCCAAGATTCGCTTATGCTTATAGCAAGAGTTAACTTGCTGTAATTAAACATATTTTATTATTATCAAGTAATTATGAGCAACGAAAATATCGCGATGACTAATACACATCTTACAGTAATTTCACACATTTTTACGTAGATAGTTGTAGCTGTTAATGTCAATTTAAGAAAACTTTATAATATTTGAACGATTAAATCTAAAGAATCTATTATTTAATGTATTGGAGCATATCTGAACAGTATGTTTTGATATCAATATAACGCTTATTACATCTACCCGATGCCAGGCACTTCTAGCATCCTAAGGCCCAGCCGTACAAAGGAAAAATCCAATATTTGCCATTGAAATTTGAACCTATATACTTAGTGTGGGAAATAGTTGATTTTGCGTTGTTGGAAAATTGAACGAAACAAAGCAAAAGCGACTCTATTCTAATTGAATAGAATTTAAATTTCATCGAACTGAAGAGGTACTATAGGTAGGACCTTGGGCCTTAGGAGGGTAGGGAAGCCGGTCGGGCTCCCTACAATCGGGAATCGTGAGCGATAGCGATACAAGGCGTGTTCTACGTTAAATCCTTCAAGCGTGGATGATAAGGGTATTCAATAAAATACGACATCCAACTCAGTCTTTAGGTACTGGATATGACTGATAACAAATCATAGCACACGTTATGAACATTTCTCAAGCTGAGCAAACCTGTGTTCGGCGACTGTGTAGATATAATAAGCGTTTTTAAGTCTGTCGCGCATGCATGTTATGTCCAAGCCCGAAACACAACATTTCTGGTTGAATAGGCATTTGGTTTTAAGCTCTTGGTGATAGTTATTCTTACCTAAAAACTCAAAGAACCGGAATATTATTTGTACCACGCATATACTATGTAATACGGTAGGTAGGTACTTGAAAAGGTTTCGTAGTTTTAAACCAAGAAAGGATTAGCAGAAGATATTCCAGAGAACAAAAGTTACAGATGTAGTGCATAATTGTTTTCCATCGTGTTTTCTCACGTTCGTTATTGTCATGCTACTTCAGTCAACCTCAGTACTTTTTGTAGGTACCGAGACTGACTGAAATGGCATGATACGTTCGTACGTTTCCGTGAAAATACGAAGGAAAACAATTATGCACTACATGACGTGTACGTTAGTTACGTTACTTGTTTATTTCCTAAGATTAAGATGCATACAAAATTCTAAATTGAAGTGCACTTAAAAATATTAAATTAAAACAATCGGCATAAAATGTACACTAGTCTTAAGAAAAACAATTGGTAAACGTGGATAATAAAGTTAACCATTTGACATTCCATTGCGTTTCATTTATTTTACTCAATGCGTGACTCAATGCATAACCCACTTTTGTAGGTACATACATGTAGGTTGGATTTTCTTTTTGGGTCAGTGACTCATTTGAGGGCAGCTACCAGATTCCGTGCTGGCTTTTACAGATTTTGGCTAGGAGGATATGACCAAACGGAGTAGCCATTAACAGGCATTCCCCTCTGTCGAAAATAGTCGGCCAATGATCATACAACGTATACAATGTATGGACAGACGTTTATCTGACATGGCTATTTTGACGTTACGTATACATTTGACGTTCCCCTCCCCCGCAAAAATTGGCAGACTTTTTTGTACAGCAAACTACAGACGTGGCGGCTCCGTTTGGTTATTTCCTCCTAGGATTTTGGAAAAAACATACAGGTTGCGAGAAAAAGCAATTTTTGACAAACTTTTTTTAGATGCCAATCGATCCCATTCCTATCCAGGGTTAGCTTGAACCTATGACTCAATAAAATTTCCGGCTAGAAAAGCCACAAATCGAGGAAAACTTCTCATCCAATTTGTATGAAAATGAAAACTTTTTTTCACATGCTATTTTTTATTGTGTAGGCTGCATACATCACTATGCATTTAATTAAGGGTTAACCAAACATACAGTCGATATGAAAAAAAAACGCCACCCAAACGTAGGTTTATGTGGCTTTCCATCTTTCTATGAGATTTTCTGTTGGAATTTGAGATAAAAAGGTCCTTATTGCACTACAAGCCCTTCTTTTGAATTTCGAGATCTCACGCGCTAGTGGCGCCACCTAGTAAGCAAGAAAATGGTTGAATGTTTTTTTTTTGTGGTGATTGTATCTTAATAAAACCCCAATTGATTCGTAGAATGATTTATTATCTAAATTATGTTACATTTAAATGAAGTTGAAAAATACCAGTACTAGGGGTACGAAACTCCTCGCTTCGGGCAAACTCGGCTCCGTTCTGCTCAGCATTGCTCCGAGCAATTAGGGTTGGCACAACTTGACGTCCCTTTGCGCGCACGACCACAGATAAGATAATGACTTGAATTTTGACAACCCTAAATAGCCGAGAGCGATAGTGCCATATATTAGAAAGGGACGGCATGATTCGACCCTGAACCGCTGTCAAACTTCGCTTTTGTAGGAAGTTTCCTTTCTGTACGGTAGTACTATTATTTATTCTGTGACAATACTTCATTCTAGAGTTAAAAAATACAATGTAATTCAGTTTTAAAATGTTTAGTAGAACTATCATAAATTAATAAGTTCAAGGGTTGCTAACGAATTAAATCTAGAAACTACAATAAATTGAGTCGATTAAAGGTGACAACTGCTGATTTCTAATCAGTATTAGTGTGACAAAGGACAACATAGTCATAAGGATTAACTTGTTGACTTGATCTAACTTACAGTTAACTCGTCATGTTTTAAAAATTCAAATGTGTGTCCAAATAACTCCTCTATATACTATTAAAGCCCTTAGTCTTCCCAGGTACCAGATCCGTTTCCCCAATCGCCTCCGTCTTCGTTGACATTGCCCCCAGTCTGCTCTTCTACAAATAAAAAATTTTTTTGGCAAAAATTTCATTTTTGGTACAAGGTAAAAGTACAAGACCTCAGTTTCAAATTTTTTTTTAACTTCTAAATAGGAAAAAAAAATGGTACCATTCGATTCCTTACATTATATTTAAAAAAAAAATTGTATAGCAACATTAGCAACAATATACATAAACGCAGTATTTCACCGACAAAATCGCAATTTTCTGGTTTTCCGTACATCGAAAAGTCTTCTAAGCAATAGCGACGTTATATGGTGACGTCACAATGTATTGCCATTTTGTTAGAAGCGTTTCGTCAGTAAAGTGCGGGTGCCAGACTTTAACCATCATTTGTGAATTTTGTATTGCTTTAAGACAATGGGTTCCATACAGACATTTGATCCTTAAAACAAACCTGATCGACTGATACCATTTATAATGTAGTGTGTGTACTATGCCTCACAACCACATGTACGTAGCTGTAGTATATAATAGCATGTACGCGTTATTTTAACAGAATATATTCGTATTTAGACACCAACAGTTGTATCATTGACGCAACACCTTACATGGCGATCCTGCCAGTGCGGCCTTGCGCTGCACTGGCGGCGCACCGCGTCCGCCAGAAACGTACGAGAACACATTTCGAGGCAATTAAAATCAGTGAAAGTGAATAATTCGGCAGGAAGATTAACAGTGAGTTCAGAGAACTTATGGTGAAATGACGGAACCTTGTTTTTTCGTGTGCGCTATGGCAAAAGGTGAAAACGAACACTTCCAATAATAAATATGTAATAAATAAATAAAAAAGAAACAATGAAAAATATAATTAAGTGCCTATGAATACTCCTCGGACAGAAATAAAATAAAAGTGACTGTAAACGTGACACAAATAAGAATGACCTTATTAAAAATAAAAATTAGGACTTGTGATTTTCGTGACGATGGTTGCTGCTGGGCGTTGTTCGTGTCGGTGGATAAGGGCATGTGGTCTGCAGCTACGGGTGCCCTTTGCCAAGGCACAAGGTCCAGCGTATCACAGTGGTAGTTAAAAAATTAGTGAAATAAAAGTGAAAAACAGACATTATAAAATTTTAAGTGACTTCTATTTGTAAAGGTTTTACTCGTAATCATTTTTTAGACAATTAATTTTCTAGTTGTGTGTAAGAACGTAAAGAACCTAAGTAATTAAAAAAATGTCAAATACCCTATTCTAACCCCCTACACTAACCCCAAACTAACTCGTATTACTTGGTTTTACTCGTAATCATTTTTTAGACAATTAATTTTCTAGTTGTGTGTAAGAACGTAAATAACCTACGTAATTAAAAAAATGTCAAATACCCTATTCTAACCCCCTACACTAACCCCAAACTAACTAGTTTGCGTTGTTTTATCACAGAGTTCCCCCTACACAGTTAGTTTACGTAGTCAGGAATTGACCCACACTAACAAAATAACATACATACTAACAGGGCAAGTTAAATAATAGCTTGTAACAAATAGTAGTTGTGCAACATCTACATGGGATTGTAAAATCATATGACGTTATGCAGTTTATACAGCCTTGGGTTCTAAGCCCATTTTTACTTGTCTATGGCTATAAATAAAAACAGACATGCTGTAATCAGTGAGCATCATCACAAATATTTTTGTGAGTTTTAATTTATGAACAGTAAAACGTAAGGTTGAAACCTTGTGCGAGAATATGTAACTTTTCAACTAGATGGCAGCACCATCTCTCTCGCTATACCGTTATCCAGTAAAGGATTCGTATGGGTGCAAGCACATACTGCTCGCCCTTAGAATTGGTCAAAAGTGCCTAGCCTTTCAAAGATAGCATACACCAGAGAATTTGTGACGGGTACCGCCGTGGCCGGGTGGTCTAGTGGTCAGGACGTTAGCCGCGTAAGCTGAAGACGCGGGTTCGATTCCCGCCTCGGCTACCGGTGGACTTGGTCACTTTTTCTTTAGTGTATGTTATCTATTTCAGTTTATAATTTATGTAACTTCTATTGAAATCAAATAAGTAAGAACCATAGCATAAGTTATGATATTGTAGTTTGTTATTTACCTGCAGCCGGTGGTTCTTCCTTGACGGCAATGTTGCCGTTGTTCTGCGACTCTGAAAAATGATTAGATCGTGTAATTCAAAACCTATACGGATTTATTAACTGGCACAATACAACTTGTCACCTCAGCATCAGCAGTAGGTATAGGTAATGAAAAACATAAACCCATTTAGCCATTCACCCAAACACCCATTCACCCCTTTATCTATGCACACACAAAATCGAATTTTGTTTACTGTTTTTAAGCATCAAAGCAACCTTGTTTGAGCACATTCGTGTACAGTAAAATGAGTCAAATCGGATCAGACCTAACAGATGACATATACAGCGCTATTTTAGTGCACTCATATCAATGTAATATTTAAATTAAAGCCTGTCCACGAAAAAAAAGTGGTCATGCATAATAGTGTAAATCTTTTATTTGAATGTGAATTTTCAAACAGCACGTTTTGTACATAATTTGTGGATATCAAACTACATATTAAAAATACAAACATGATATAACGTTAGGTTTCTATGAATTTTGGCAATATATATCCCATGGTGCCAATGTTTTCTTGTACAGCGTCTTCTGGCAGTTTTTATTAAGTTGTCCTGCTAAATATATGTTTTATTTTTTTATTAGATAATCCAAATTATACCTTATGACGTCCTCTTTTCACAAAAGAAACAATTTTTCTAATTGTATCCAGATTGAGATAGTTCTGAGGTTCTTCAACTTTGGTTAATTTGACTTTTTGACGAATAAATGCCTCCCATATAAAAACTACTTTCAGTGCTTAGACTAGAAAGTCTTTCTGACTACCACAAATAGAAATGAGTTTCAAGAAGTATTTTTTTGGTAAGATGACATTCATAAGTGCCTAAAACAGCTTGTAAAAATATTAATACTGTTGTGACATTGTAGCAGGAAGCGAGTGAAGAATGTCAAAAAACGCTGTACAAGCAATGAAAGGTATGATAGAATTTATTTGGCGAAAACTCACACAAACGCATACATTAAGAGGCCGGTGTCGATTTTAGTCGCAAAAATGTAAAATTGATAGATTTCTTCGATGAAATTGTACACCTTTTGTTACCAAATTGAAATAACAAGTACTGGTTTCTATTAGCACGTCTTCTTATCTTGCCTTTTATCAGATTAATTTTTTGAAAACAGACTCACTAAATTAGTAATGATTTTTTTTCTGAAGGACGTTTAGGTAAACGCGCGTAAAGCATTGATTTTGTCGCTCTTATTTGTAAATTTCGTAAAGTTTGGATGCTAAAAATGGTAAATTTGTATTACACATATTCTGTACTTGGCCTTTATCAGATTACATTTTTGTTATATGACTTAGAGTTCGAGGAAATGAAAGTTAAACGAATTCAATTTTCTCCAGAAATTACTTTAAAACAAGTTACAATTTCTCTGAAAAATCGAATTAATTTCAACGTAATTTGGATACTTGAACAATCTACAACATTTGCTGAAACTATTCTTATACATCAATTTGTATAATTTACCACCATAATTTTTTGATGAATTTTTAAAAACTGCCCCTTCTCTTCACATATTACCGGTGACGCACGCTCGCGACCTCATTATTAAAAGGCAAGATGAGAAAACGTGCTAATAGAAACCAATACTTGTTATTTAGATATTACGTAACAAAACAAGTATAATTTCAATGACTAAATGTATCAATTTAAAATTTTTGCTCCAAAATCGACTACGGCCTCTTAAAATACGATTTTATTTTTGTTATATAGTATTATATATACTAATTATTAAAATAAAAAAACTTCTTGTAAATGTACATTCGGTAAAAAGATATACACGTTCATCCAGGACCACTTTTTTTCGTGGACATACCTTATCTACTGATTATTCCTCATGATCCGATTCACCCTGTGACCCGATTCGCCTCGAACTACCCTACTTATATGTCCACAGAATAAATAATATTACTAAGTACAGAAGGTTTACTCTTTAACAAAACGCACGCACGCAAGGTGGCGCAAGCGCGAGCTGGCGTCCGTTCCGTAGCGGTGCGCGGCAACTACTATGGCTAGACACCAAAATTGGTGTGGGCCGTATGTACTTGTAGCGACGCGATGAAATCGCGGAGTGAGCCACGCCTGACATGTCTTATGTCGCGTTCCACATACGAACAACTTACGTTCATTCATGACGCGGATGATGTGCTGCTTCTCCTTCGACAGATGCTTCTTGCCGTTGAGATGCATCGTCATCTGCTCCGAGCATGTCATGGAGGTCTGTCAAATATTACAAAAAATTTATTCAAATTCTTCCATGTTGTTTGTATTAGAAATGCAACGGATATGATTGACCGGATACCGGATGTTCGGCCTGACCATCAGCCGAATATTCGGTCGAATATTCGGTATCCAGCCGCCGAATATTCGGCCGGCGGAACTATACCTACATTTAGATTTTTCAGGTGTGCATTGTGCAGGTTTTGACCTGTTTCGTAGTGAAGGTTCGCGCGGGCTCATTTCTAGGTTCGAAATACCGCGTGCAAGTGAGTGGAATGTTCAAATTGTTTTAAAATAATAAACAAGTACGATTATGACCGTGAGCGTTTCTTAAATCCAATTTGTATTTACTATCCGGTATCCGGCCGGATAGTGTCACTAACAGGTATCCGGCCGGATATTAAAATAAGGGCCGGACCCTTAAAAAAGCTATTTTGTTATCATCACAAGGTGATCTGATTATACCTTGCATATGTCGCAGTAGAGGTCGGCCTGCGGAGGCTTGCTGTCCCCCTCACCCGCGGTCACCTTCGGAACGGTGATCGCCGGCAAATGTTGCTTTTCGCGATTAATTAGTTGACTAGAAATAATATGTCTATTCTAATAGCAGTTTTGTAAAGCTAGAAGGGTGATTATACCTTGCAGATGTCGCAGTAGAATTCGGCTTGCGGAAGCTTGCTGTCCCCCTCACCCACGGTGACCTTCGGAACGGTGATCGCCGGCAAATGTTGCTTTTCGCGATTAATTAGTTGACTAGAAATAATATGTCTATTCTAATAGCAGTTTTGTAAAGCTAGAAGGGTGATTATACCTTGCAGATGTCGCAGTAGAATTCGGCTTGCGGAAGCTTGCTGTCCCCCTCACCCGCGGTCACCTTCGGAACGGTGATCGCCGGCAAATGTTGCTTCTCACGATTAATTAGTTGACTAGAAAGAATATGTCTATTCTAATAGCATCTTTGTAAAGCTAGAAGGGTGATTATACCTTGCAGATGTCGCAGTAGAATTCGACCTGCGGAGGCTTGCTGTCCCCCTCACCCACGGTGACCTTCGGAACGGTGATCGCCGGCAAATGTTGCTTTTCGCGATTAATTAGTTGAATAGAAATAATATGTCTATTCTAATAGCAGCTTTGTAAAGCTAGAAGGGTGATTATACCTTGCAGATGTCGCAGTAGAATTCGGCTTGCGGAAGCTTGCTGTCCCCCTCACCCGCGGTCACCTTCGGAACGGTGATCGCCGGCAAATGTTGCTTTTCGCGATTAATTAGTTGAATAGAAATAATATGTCTATTCTAATAGCAGCTTTGTAAAGCTAGAAGGGTGATTATACCTTGCAGATGTCGCAGTAGAATTCGGCTTGCGGAAGCTTGCTGTCCCCCTCACCCGCGGTCACCTTCGGAACGGTGATCGCCGGCAAATGTTACTTCTCACGATTAATTAGTTGACTAGAAAGAATATGTCTATTCTAATAGCAGCTTTGTAAAGCTAGAAGGGTGATTATACCTTGCAGATGTCGCAGTAGAATTCGGCTTGCGGAAGCTTGCTGTCCCCCTCACCCGCGGTCACCTTCGGAACGGTGATCGCCGGCAAATGTTGCTTCTCACGATTAATTAGTTGACTAGAAAGAATATGTCTATTCTAATAGCAGCTTTGTAAAGCTAGAAGGGTGATTATACCTTGCAGATGTCGCAGTAGAATTCGGCTTGCGGAAGCTTGCTGTCCCCCTCACCCGCGGTCACCTTCGGAACGGTGATCGCCGGCAAATGTTGCTTCTCACGATTAATTAGTTGACTAGAAAGAATATGTCTATTCTAATAGCAGCTTGAGTACTAGCTTAGTGCTTGTTGCTAGGCCTATTTGAATAAAGATTATATTGACTTTGACTTTGACTTTGACAGCTTTGTAAAGCTAGAAGGGTGATTATACCTTGCAGATGTCGCAGTAGAATTCGACCTGCGGAGGCTTGCTGTCCCCCTCACCCACGGTCACCTTCGGAACGGTGATCGCCGGCAAATGTTGCTTCTCGCTGTTAACCCTTTTCCAGGCCGCACCATACTACAACGTTGTCCCAAAAAATGCAAATATAGTAAAATTAATGCAGCTTTGATTATTCATTTAATGACGTCACTTTTCCCGAAAGTCTCCTAAGGTTGAAATTTTATTGGCGCGTATGTGGTCGCTAGGTGCACTATTCCTGGAAAAGGGATAATCAGCTGACTAGACCAGAGAGAAATAAGTCAATTTGAACAAGAAGTGTTACCTTGCATATGTCGCAGTAGAGTTCGGCCTGCGGAGGCTTGATGTCCCCCTCACCCACGGTGACCTTCGGCACGGTGCTCGCCGGCAAATGTTGCTTCTCGCGGTTAATCAGTTGCTCACTGGAACAAGCAACCCAATTGAATTTACAACCGCGCAATTCTAATAAGAGTCAAGAATCATACATGCGTTCTTATGAGTGTTGTAATCTCTTTCCATAATGGTACATCTGCTAAGCATGTTGGTAGAACAAGATACATCATTTCTTCTAACAAACTTTTGGTGCCTCGGCTGATGGGCAGAGCCCGGAATTTTCGCGGCAAAACAAAATACTGTCGCAATCTTGTTAGAGTTAGAAACATATTTTTATCGATATCGATAGTTGGGTATTGGAAGAAAAAACCGGCCAAGTGCGAGTCGGACTCGCGCACGAAGGGTTCCGTACCATTACGGAAAAAAACAGCAAAAAAATCACGTTTGTCGTATGGGAGCCACATTTAAATATTTATATTATTCTGTTTTTAGTATTTGTTGTTATAGCGGCAACAGAAATACATCATCTGTGAAAATTTCAACTGTCTAGCTATCACGGTTCATGAGATACAGCCTGGTGACAGACAGAAAGACAGACGGACAGCGGAGTCTTAGTAATAGGGTCCCGTTTTTACCCTTTGGGTACGGAACTCTAAAAACGATCCATCAAATAAAAAAAATATTTAATAAGAAAATTTACGTGAGGTTTTTATAAAATTACATTATATAGAAACAGATGCAATTTCTTCTTCGAGATCCACGTCAGTACACATAGCAGCACATATTTGGTTTGTCATATTGATAGGAGTAGATAATCAATAATTTCTCAACCTTCTCTGAAAGTAAACAGTTTCGTTTACCACTATAAAGCCGATTATGTATACTAATTGTATCTGTTTCTATATCATTTTGTACAAACCTCATAATATATTTTTTTTGAAATGTTTTTATTTAGTTGACTATCTCTTTCTTCTATTACACAACTATCGATGTCGAACAAAAAATGTTTCTAACTCTAGCTAGATTGCGACAGTCTTTTGTTTTGCCTCAAAAATTCCAGGCTCTGCAGTGATGGGACAGAATAACAAGAAGTAGTTGATCTACCCTTACACCGCACCGTTAGAGTTATTCCGAGAGTTATTCCGACACGCGTAGGAGTCAAACAGTTGAGGGAATAACGTAAATAGGTTTTGTTAATACATACATGCGACCCTCCATTCCTTTTTGGAGTAGGTATGGGTTTTTCGGCTTCTTCCTTCCTTCCACGATCCTGAAACATCCATTATGATATAAAACAAGTTATATTTTAAAAAAGAGATAGTAAGTGGGCGGTATAATTGCTCCGTGCTAAGACGCGCCCTAGGCAAGAAATTAAGATTTTAAAACTATTCATAATAAGCAATTCGGCAAATTTGAAAACCTTGGCCGCAGAAATTTTTCACCTAAAAAAAATTTTTGAGTTTCACCCTTTTTTTATTACGTTCTATTCTCGGGATTACACTACTCAAAATCTAAATCTTCAAATCATTTATTCATTTGCAAAAAATTTCATTCTAAGAATTCTAGCGTAACTATAAAAGGTGTTCAAAATGTGGAAGTGATCAATATCGGAGACTATAAGAGATAAGAGATAGGGACCGTGCACGTTGGAGGGTCTGACATCTTGTGGCCTAAATCGGAAACTTTAACTTGTCATTGACACTACACGCCAAAGCAGGTGCTGCCCCCTAAGTACAGTGCACGCACGCTTCCTTGCGCGTGGTAGGTTACACTCGGGGAAAAAGAAAAAAAACATGCATTCAATCAATCAAACAGTGTTCGCCAGCGGGTCTACGGTTAATTTATTTTGGGCCTAAATCGGAAACTTAAAATCGACATTTACACTTTGCTCCAATAATCAAGGGGCTCCTGTGCTGCCCCTTAGGCCCCTACAGATCATGCATGTTCCCTATATCCAAGGGCCTGACACTCTTTGATAGAGAAAGATAGTCTTATTGCGATTCCTATAAGGAAAGAGAAAATAGTGCCATGGTTTGTCCTTATCACCCACCGGGTGGCATCATAGGTAGGAGGCGATGGCGAAATACCGAAATTTATAAGAGTGAAAGAGAAAAAATTCCTACGCTAGGCAAATTTTATATGAATATTCTCTCTTACCCCCGGTCGCTCGGTGGCGCGTCTAACTACTTGTATATACTATGTCTATGCCTAAAGCTCAATACACAACTACGAACACCGTGTATAACCGTGTACCGTGTACTTACCAATATTTGTACCTAAATTGGTTCTTATATATATACAACATCAATAATTTCGATAAGATTTCAATTAATGTTTCTTTCTTAGGAAATTTTAGTAACCACCCAGTTCGAACATATTTAAAATGAGAATTACCACACCCTCTATGCTATATACTATTTTAAAAAACCGGCCAAGTCCGAGTCTGCCTCGCGCACGAAGGGTTCCGTGCAGTGTTGGCCGTAATTGTTAATTTTAATTAACCATTGATCAATTTTATTAACCATTAGTTCCGCCATTAACCAATTGCATTAAAGTTAATTCGGATTAAAGTTAATTCGGATTAAATTTTTGAGACGTTAATGGCCATTGAAGTTAATTCGGATTAACTTTAATTCGGATTAACTTCAATGGCCATTAAAGTTTCAAAAAATTAATTAGAATTACTCTCAATTGCATTAACGTCTAATAAAATTACATTCGTGATATTTTAAAATGAGACAGCAAAATGACCCTGACTGAACCCTGGCAGTAGTAGCAGTACCTACCTACTACCTAGTAGAATTCTGGTTTGGTGCAACACAGACATACGCGGTTTTGGTCATTTAAATCGTCTTGATGAGCACTTCGGAGAGCCGTACCCATGATAGAGCTGATGCTGAACCCTGGCAGTACCTAATGGATCTAAGGTTTGGTGCAACATAGGCACACGCTGTTTTAGTCATCCGACTCGTCTTGATGAGCACTTCGGAGAGCCATACCCATGATAGAGCTGATGCTGAACCCTGGCAGTACCTAATGGATCTAAGGTTTGGTGCAACATAGGCACACGCTGTTTTAGTCATCCGACTCGTCTTGATGAGCACTTAGGAGAGCAGTACCCATGATAGAGCTGATGCTGAACCCTGGCAGTACCTAGTGGATCTAAGGTTTGGTGCAACATAGGCACACGCTGTTTTAGTCACCCGACTCGTCTTGATGAGCACTTAGGAGAGCAGTACCCATAATGGAGCTGATGCTGAACCCTGGCAGTACCTAGCGGAACTAAGGTTTGGTGCAACATAGGCACACGCTGTTTTAGTCATCCGACTCGTCTTGATGAGCACTTAGGAGAGCAGTACCCATGATAGAGCTGATGCTGAACCCTGGCACTAGTGGACTAGGTACTGCCAGGGTTCAGCATCAGCTCTATCATGGGTACTGCTCTCCTAAGTGCTCATCAAGACGAGTCGGACGACCTAAACAGCGCGTGCCTATGTTGCACCAAACCTTAGATCCACTAGGTACTGCCAGGGTTCAGCATCAGCTCCATTATGGGTACTGCTCTCCTAAGTGCTCATCAAGACGAGTCGGGTGACTAAAACAGCGTGTGCCTATGTTGCACCAAACCTTAGATCCACTAGGTACTGCCAGGGTTCAGCATCAGCTCTATCATGGGTACCGCTCTCCTAAGTGCTCATCAAGACGAGTCGGGTGACTAAAACAGCGTGTGCCTATGTTGCACCAAACCTTAGGTCCACTAGGTAGTGCCAGGGTTCAGCATCAGCTCTATCATGGGTACTGCTCTCCTAAGTGCTCATCAAGACGAGTCGGATGACTAAAACAGCGTGTGCCTATGTTGCACCAAACCTTAGATCCATTAGGTACTGCCAGGGTTCAGCATCAGCTCTATCATGGGTACGGCTCTCCGAAGTGCTCATCAAGACGATTTAAATGACCAAAACCGCGTATGTCTGTGTTGCACCAAACCTTAGTTCCGCTAGGTACTGCCAGGGTTCAGCATCAGCTCCATTATGGGTACTGCTCTCCTAAGTGCTCATCAAGACGAGTCGGGTGACTAAAACAGCGTGTGCCTATGTTGCACCAAACCTTAGATCCACTAGGTACTGCCAGGGTTCAGCATCAGCTCTATCATGGGTACTGCTCTCCTAAGTGCTCATCAAGACGAGTCGGATGACTAAAACAGCGTGTGCCTATGTTGCACCAAACCTTAGATCCATTAGGTACTGCCAGGGTTCAGCATCAGCTCTATCATGGGTATGGCTCTCCGAAGTGCTCATCAAGACGAGTCGGATGACTAAAACAGCGTGTGCCTATGTTGCACCAAACCTTAGATCCATTAGGTACTGCCAGGGTTCAGCATCAGCTCTATCATGGGTACGGCTCTCCGAAGTGCTCATCAAGACGATTTAAATGACCAAAACCGCGTATGTCTGTGTTGCACCAAACCAGAATTCTACTAGGTAGTAGGTAGGTACTGCTACTACTGCCAGGGTTCAGTCAGGGTCATTTTGCTGTCTCATTTTAAAATATCACGAATGTAATTTTATTAGACGTTAATGCAATTGAGAGTAATTCTAATTAATTTTTTGAAACTTTAATGGCCATTGAAGTTAATCCGAATTAAAGTTAATCCGAATTAACTTCAATGGCCATTAACGTCTCAAAAATTTAATCCGAATTAACTTTAATCCGAATTAAATGACTAATGGTTAATGGCCATTAACCTTTTTAATTGTTAATTTTTAATGGTTAATGGCATTAGCGTTCGGCCAACACTGGTTCCGTGTTCCGTACCATTACGCAAAAAACGGCAAAAAAATCACGTTTGTTGTATGGGAGCCCCACTTAAATATTTTTTTTGTTTTTATTATTTGTTGTTATAGAGGCAACAGAAATACATCATCAGTGAAAATTTCAACTGTCTAGCTATCACGGTTCATGAGATACAGCCTGGTAACAGACAGACAGACGGACAGTGGAGTCTTAGTAACAGGGTCCAGTTTTTACCCTTTGGGTACGGAACCCTAAAAAAACCTCTCAACCGTATCTTCGTTTCGTCTTCTTTCATGACATTTAAATTACCTAACATAACACATAAAAGACACTATACAAATGTAAACATTCTCCCAATCGTGCACCATTGATTATGAAGATAAGTTGTGAGAATAATAAAAGATACCGCAGATATCTTGGAGTCTATACAAGATGAAATATGTTTTTAAAAGTCCGATATACCACGACTACATAAGCATACGGGCTATACGAATAACTTATTATTTCGTTTACAAGTGTCCTAATATGATTTTCTATAAAATTAGCGATCGATTCAGTCATGTACCTGGTTTGCCTCTCGGGCCCATAAATATAATATATTTGCTGTAACAAATATACTCCGGCAAACACATTTTCTCAGTAGAAAATGACGCGAAATTCAAATTTGAGCGGACAAGCCTGCATTTGTTAAATTTGCCGCCGTTTATACTGACGGAAACAGCTTGCCAAACTATATTATTACATTCACGTGTGACAATTATTATATGGAAAAACATTCTTATAGCAGTGACTATTCTAACATCAATAGGAAACAGTCACAGTCATAAACATGTATACGATTTTGCACTTTATGCCACATACAGGAATAAGGTAAAAAAATGTATGTATGTGTATAAATGTGACTGTTTCAAGTCAAGTTTAACAGACAAGGTCATAAACATGTATACAATTTTGCACCGTACGCCATCCAGTTGTAAGGTGAAAAAATGTATATATGTTTATAGCTTTGACTGTTCAAATTCAGTCTGACAGTGAAGGTTATACACATGTATACAATTTTGCACCTTACTCCATTGAAATAAGGTAGAAGAATGTATATATGTTTATAGCCTTCACTGTCAGATTGATACATAAAACAAAATTTAATAAAATTGATGTGATTATTTGTTTGTTGCTTACACCCAAGTCTGTACGGATCCCGAGTGACCGGTCATGTTAGGTGGTACTTAGGTATTATTCCTAACATAAATATATATGTACACTCAATTGAGTAACAACGATCATTGTTTCGTTTGTCAACAATTTTACATCTTTGGCGTTTTCTATTGTCGTTCGTACAGAAATGGTGAGTGCTAGTGTACATTTCCGGTAGAAAATGCGGGAATCGACATACAACACGGTCGCATCGACTACTCGAATTGAATGGCGTGGTCCAGCATTTAACTTAGAACTTGGAGCTTAAAGAAATGTGATAATATATATAATTGTAAACACTGCCACAATAACACCGAAGTTTTTTTACGGAGAAAGTTACAGAGAGGACACATTCAATATCCTTTTAATTTAAATAAAAAATAGGACAGTCATGACCATATACATTATATACACATTTTTACCTCAGGTACTTATTTTTACGTCCATACTCCGGAAGGTAAAAAAATGTATATTTGTTTAAGGCCGTAACTGCAACTGTATAGCGAATTATAGCTTATTAACAATTTGATATTCAATGTATTATTTGTAATCAATTAAAAGATAAAATAGTGTAGTGTAGACAAGTAACTTTAGTAACAGTAACCATTTTTAAGCTCTCAAAGCACACTAGCACTTATTACATACATACTATACTAGCTGTAGTCCATTGTGTGAACACAGCAAAGTAAGAAACAAACAAACAATCAACGCAAAAAATGGAAAACAGTGGATATCTTACGCTCGATGCGCTTTTCCTGAATAGTGCGAATCGGCGTGAGCCGTGGACGTTATCGTAACGTCGCACAATTCACAGTACAACTCGCGCGACTTTATTGGAATCTAGAAAAATAATTGTACATAAAAAACTGTCCTATGTCTAAAAACTCGTCAACTTCTTCAGCGCTCGGCACGGGGAGCGGCAAATGAAGGACATTCATACCAGAGATGGGCAAAATGTAATCGACTAACGATTAACGATTAAGATTACAAGAATTAATTGCGACTGACGATTGAAAACGACGATTGATCAATCTTAGTTGTATAGAGTGCAACTAATTTAGTTGCAACTAAATTAGTTGCCGATTGATTTCGGACAACTAAATTTTGTAATCGACTAATTAGTTAGACTATTTTCTCGCGACTAATGTTAGAAGCAAATTGAATAGAATACCCCGGTATGGCTATGTTGACAGACTGATTAGGACATCTTAACGGATGTTTAAAAATAAAATAGTCATGTATTACTTACGATATTTTGACCGTTTCTAAGGAGTGAAATCTGTTCTCACTATTATTTTGCTACTAAAGTAGTGCATCTCTCTGAAATTAGATTAAATTTCTCTTATCTAAGGGTAAATAAGAACTGGGTACTTTGTGCATTAGTAAAATAACACTTAAAAAACACAATTATATAAATCAAACTTTGTATATTAAATATAAAGGCAACCATGATATGTATTTAGTTAAACTATATGAGGTTAGTCTTGCAATCGTTGCAATAATAATTAAAAGCAAAAATTATCAACAAATCAACGTTGTTTATACAATAACATGTTCATATGTGATAAGATAAAACATTAAAAACCACAGTTATAATAAATCAAACTTTGTAGGTATATGAAACATTCAAAGCAAAAAGTTTCAAAAAAATCAACGCTGTTTATATAGTAAGATGTTTATATGTGATAAGATAAAACATTAAAAAACACAGTTATAATAAATCAAACTTTGTATATGAAACATTCAAAGCAAAAAGTATCAAAAAATCAACGCTGTTTATACAGTAACATGTTTATATGTGATAAGATTTAAAAAATACAGTTATAATAAATCAAACTTTGTATGTATTATATTATGTATATTAAATCGTATATTAAACAACAATAATAATTTAAAGCAAAAAGTATCAAAAAATCAACGGTGTATACAGCAACATGTACCTCTATGCCTCTATGTGTACGTATATCATAACATTCTACCATACTTAATAAAAATTTGCAAAGAATGTTATTTATTTGTGACATTTACTTATTATTTAATCAGTGAGTAATATAAAAAAAACTGTATAAAATTAATAAAACAGACACTATTCCAATATTGCGATAGGTTTAAAAACAAGGACAAAATAATAAATAAAGTAAATATTTTTTAATGACCACACGTTGAAAACAAAATAGACCGCGTAGATAATAAACAACATGCAGATGTGTCATTCAATAGAACGTGTTATTTTTAGAAGATGCGTCGGCACTTGCACCAAAATGCAACAAACAACTTCCAGGTAAGAAGGATTATCCCATTGTTTTGTCACCGCGTGACACTAAAAAGAGTTTTACTATTGTCAGAGACAGCAAAATATTGATAGACTCTATATCTAAGATTAACTCAGTATCGTATAAATCAAAGTATTAATAATGCACCAACCTACTTTATTGTTTGCGATTTGTAAACAATGCAGTTTTTCGCTATTTGTCGTTATTACCAATATATCGTTATAATAATATTATGGCATTATTTGCATTGTCATTCAAGCATTTCAAATTAAACGTGTATACATAACTTTAGCTCAATCGGATGAAGATATCTGCTTCAAAATAAGTCGCAAAATTCTACCCAAACTAACATAGTTACAACATACGAGTACCTCGGTATGTTACATACGTACTTGTAGTTACATATTGCAAGATAAAAAATGCAAAAACGGGCGACTACGTAGTTTTAATATAGATTTAATCGTGAAATTTAGTCGATTGAAACTAAAACTAATTTAGTTGTTAGTCGAACATTCTCACAACTAATTTAATCGCAACTAAATTAATCGCGATTAAAAAATGACGATTGATATTTTTAATCGATTGATTAGTTAACTAAAAGATTAATCGATTAATGCCCATCTCTGATTCATACATTGCGCTCGATCAAATATACGAACGACCTTGACTTGCTGCTCGCCCGCGACTTCAAAGAGGTTAGCCGGGTATTAGAAATAGGACAGCGATGTGAAACATTGAAATTTAAAAGCCATTTTGAAAAATATTCAGCATATAAGACTTTGTGGAGTAACTTGACTTTATTTATAATTTTTTATTATTAAATACGTTTACGACTACGTTTTATAAGCGTCTGGTGAGCCATTGCCCCAAGTTAACGTATAAATGGAATGTATTACATCCTGGACCATAAAAATATGTTATTACTCTAAAACTTTATTCACTTTAGTTGGGGTTTCTTATTATATACAAAATAATTTAATTGAGAGAAATAAATCTACTCTGTCCGGTGATATGTAAATCTAGGTATAATTTACTTCATTAAATCACGGGTTCGATAAATACTGATCTCTGTAATCTATCTCTACATTCTCTACAATAAATTTTCCTATCTCAACCCTTATATAAGTTATAAATTAGAAATTATGCCAAATTGAACCCTATCACTTTGAAATAAAGTTCAAAATCAGGTGGGAAATAATTTCCTCTAACTTATAAAGGCTGAATGTTGTCTTACGTAATTCCTTTCAGACCACCGAGGGTAAAGTTACCTTTTTCCCCGGAGTTGGTTTCTCAGCATTTTGCGTCAGCCATTTCTTTTGGTTCTTTTGGTGATTACGCGACGTGTAATGCATACGCGCTGCAAAAGAATAACATTTTTATTCACTTTTTTTATACATTTCTGTAATTGGCAGTCAGAGAAACAAATATCAGCCTATCTATAAATTGTGGGGTGGTTAGGGTAGCACTACGGCGTATTTTACACAAAATACCCAATGGCTGTCAATTTTCCAAAAATGCTGAGTAAAACTATTATTTAATATTATTGGGGTGTTGTGGGCCTAAGTGCCACGACCAATCAGTGATCTATTTTGACTGCCCTTTAAAGTTCACTACTAATGCCCGTTGAATCCAGGAAATTCCAGATTCTTTGGGCCATAACGCCCTGTACGTGTGGCCCTAAGTAGGTACTTCTTTTTGACGTTAATGGTCCACAGGAACAGAGAATGTGCATAGCAGTCTCCTCTGACTCCTGGCAGAACCTGCATGTCTCATTTTGTTTCTCTCCAATTTGAAACATGTGTTTGTTCAACTTACAGTGTCCAGTCAGTATTCTAGTCACTGTGCAGGTTTTTTTTGAGCCCTAGAAGCTCCTTAGCAGTTTTGTTGTTGAACCCTTTGATTAGAGCTTTCGAGTGTTCTTGTCCTTTGGCGAACTTTCACCAATCGATTGCTCTCGTTTTTTTAAACTACCTAGTCGGCTCATAAGTTCTGTCACTGGCCTTTAAAATTTAAATTTCGAACTCCTAAAACAAAAACCTTTCTGCATTTGAATTTCGAATCTTTATTAAATATTTGAGTAGTATAATTTTGCAATTTTCTGTTTTCTTCAACATGGAGTGGACGCTTAAAGATAGCCGTACCGCAATAATTGCACTATATCGTTGTGGTCACTCGCCGACTAAAATTTTTAAGCTACTTGAAAATTTAAAATTCTCTCTAAGATTTGTGTATCGTACCATAGAAAGATACAGTGAGGTCTCTAGTTTAAATGACAAGAAAAGAAGCGGTCGTCCGCGTACAGCTAGGACTCCAGCGGTTGTACAAGCAATTAGGGCACGCATTGCCAGAAATCCCGCTAGGAAACAAAAAGTTATGGCCCTCCAGATGGGTTTGAGCAAAAACACGGTGAAAAGAGTGCTTAATCAAGACCTGAGACTTCGTGCTTATAAACGAAAAACTGGCCATCTTCTCAATGGTCGGCTTAAAGCTTTAAGGCTTAAAAGATCTAAAGCTTTATTGAAGAAGTACGCTAAAAATAAACACCGTTGTATACTGTTTTCAGACGAGAAAATTTTTGACATAGAAGAAAACTGTAATAAACAAAATGATAGAGTGTACGCTCGCAATAGTAAAGAAGCGTCTAATAGCATTCCCCGTATTCAAAGAGGTCATCACCCTTCATCTGTGATGGTTTGGCTGGGAGTTTCTTATGCGGGCGTCACTAGTATGCATTTTTGTGAGAAAGGAGTAAAAACTAGTGCCAAAGTGTACCAAGTCACGGTGTTGACTAATATTGTGAAACCACTATCCCATACGATGTTTCTAAACCAGAATTGGGTTTTCCAGCAGGACTCTGCTCCAGCCCATAAGGCAAAGTCTACACAAGCCTGGCTCGCCTCCAATAAAATTGACTTTATACGGCATGAAGATTGGCCCTCCTCTACCCCAGATCTTAATCCTTTAGACTATAAAATATGGCAGTATTTAGAGGAAAAGGTGTGCTCGAAACCTCATGCAAATCTAGACTCGCTGAAAAAATCTCTTGCTACGGCAGTGGCCAATATCGACATGAAAGTGGTGCGTGAATCCATTGACGACTGGCCACGAAGACTTCAAGCCTGTGTAGATAATTATGGCAGTCATTTTGAATAAATGTTATAATTTAGATTCTCTAGTTTATAAGCTTTCAAACGCTGTACAAATTATACGGAATAAACTTAAACTTTTGATTTTATTTGATACTATGTATATGACAGAACTTATGAGCCGACTAGGTAATTAAAGCTTTTAAAACCTAGTCTAAAAAAAAGACTTACACATAGTAAAGGAGTCAAATTCCAAGCCGCAAACGCCGCAGTAGTGAGCCTCCATGAGTTTTAGCAGCTTCTTGGGGAGACCTTTTAAGCTCTCCTGGGCAACACCACAACCTGTAGGTTAAACAAGACTGGTCTTAACTGGACACCTTTCACATACTGATTTATTAAAAAAAATGCAACAAACAGCTTCCCCAGCTTTTCAGGATTTCATACCCAAAGGGTAAAAACGGGACCCTATTACTAAGACTCCGCTGTCTGTCAGTCTGTCTGTCACTAGCCTGTATCTCGTGAACCGTGATAGCTGAAAGACAGTTGAAATTTTCACAGATGATGTATTTCTGTTGCCGCTAAGATAATGACTTGAATTTTGACAACCCTAAATAGCCGAAAGGAATCCATACATTAGAAAGGGACAGCGTGATTTGTCCCTGAATCGCTGTCACAAACTTCAGTTTTGTAGGAAGTGTTCTTTCTGTACGGCAGTACTATTATTTATTCTGTGAAGAGGCTTAAAAAAAACTATTCCCGGACATGGCTTGACCTGGCCTTGATTGTTGGATGTCTGGACATCAAAATACAAATTTATAAAAAATAAACACACGGAAAAAATCCCACATTACATATATTGAATATCAAGACCGAACAGATAATAAACTAATAAACATTTAGGTTACAGTGTACTCACGTATGAGATATCTGTAAGCTTGAGTCTCTGGAGCAAAACTGCGGGGTGTAGGCGGTCCACCTGGTCCAAAACCCCGTCCGAACATCATCATGGGAGGCGGCGGGCCGCGCGGCCTACGAGGGCCCATCAGACCCATAGGCGGGCCCATGGGTGGTGGACCCATAGGCCCGCCCATAGGTGGGCCCCTTGGTCCAAACCCAAAGCCGCCTCCAGGCCCATAGCCACCACGGTAGCTGCCATAGGCATTGTTGTAGCGGTCATTGCTGGAAAAAAACATTTGTGAAGGAAGTAACTGTTTTTAGCAGATTTAAGTGACATATTTTACAGATTCTTATTAAACTGGGTCTCAATATTATACACAGTATACTTACTTGGGCATTCCACGTTTAGGTGGCCTTATCGGTCGCATTGGCTTGTTCATTGCGAACCCGTTGCCGTTGTCGAAGTCTACATCTTCCACAAAATTACGATCTCCCATTATTTCACTGTAAAGTAAAAGTGGTGTAAAGTAGCGATCGCCAAGTAATAGTTATACACCGTATTTCGGACTTGCGGCCATCGGAGTGCTTGTAGATTTATTAGATACAGATTTTTGTGATAGAATAAGTAGTATTTACCTGGATTATACAAATACTTTTATTTATTAATTTATTGATTGCACTGCAATGAGTGGAATGACAGCGTACCGCTACCGTGTCGGCCAAAGAGTATAATAATATATGGTGTCGGCTGTCGGCAGTGTTGGCGTCAAATCGGCAGGAAAGAGATCGCAAGATACTAGATTCGTGATGTTCAAGGAGACCGGCCGTAATTTTTTTTTTTGGCAAGGCAATATCAATAAAATGGGCTTTACAGACGGTTAAAAGGAAAGGACGACAAGGACCAAAGAGTAGTAAAATATATATTGGACTGTCTCATTTCAAACATAAACATATACTGTCTATGGCCAGGATTACACTTCTGTTTTACTTACGTAAGTAGAGACAAAGCTATTTGCTATAATGAGATAACGATATTCATATCTCATTCTGTAGTATAGCTATGTCCCTACTTACGTAAGTAAAACTTACAAGTGTAATCCTGGCCTATCTTTGACTTTGCCTTTGTCTTAAGCCGACTACGCGGCGCGAAGCCGCGAACGCGAGTGTGGAGTCGATTTCGCTGATTAGCGAACTAGACACCAGACTCGCGTTCGCGGCTTCGCGCCGTGATTCGCGCATGAGTGTGGAGGAACCATTACACTAGTACTATCACCTCTAGCACCATATATATTATATACTACTCTTTGACTAGCACCCAAAAGAAAAGGATGAGTATTGTTTTTTTTGTTCTTATTCACTGACAATTTGGTTTGACCAACTATTATAAACTTAGTTATAGTGAGCTATAATAAGACAAAAAATATCAAGTGTATCAAACGAGTTGCTGCTGATAAAATCTAAGTAATATTGTGATCGAAATCGAAGACTATCAAATATACAGCGCTTAAGCTTAAGGGTGGTATTCCACCTGTCCAATGTCATTGCGTTCCACTCTCTCATTAAGCAACATGTGAGACGCAATACACATTGGACAAAGAAATTGGTGGTGGAATACCATCTTAATTTCGTAACACACTACCGCACCGTACCAAGGTCACAGTGCGTCGCACCCCTAGTGAGGCCGAGAAAGAAATATCTCTTTCTCGCTTTCACTTATGGGTGCGGCGCACCAACGTCGCGGTGCGGTGCGGTAGTGTGTTACGACTATAGCCACCAACAACACGTTATCGACCGTGTAGTAGAGACTTTATGAAATGCGTCTTCTCTACTATCCGACCTCAGAATAATGACTAAAGCATAGAAGTCAGGCAAAAATGCTTCGAAAATATGTATACCCGTACTTTACTTCCCTACGAATTAGATAATGTGCCGAAAAGAGATGCATATATGCTTGTTAATTCTCATTTACGTACGGTGTCATAAGTTTGATAATTTGCTAGGGATGTAACTGTGTCGACTTTTTATATCGATAAATTATGCATAAGTTTATGTGCCGTGCAAAAGAATAATCACGAAATTGGCAAATTGATAATAGTCTGGCTAATGAAAGTTGAACCTGAAAAAACGCGGCAATTTCAAGAAATCTGTAGCAGGCGGCTCGTTGAAATGAAATGAAATGCGTGGAATACAAGGATTGCATAACTTTTATACTTTTTATAATTTCCATATTCTAAAAATCATTAAAAAGTATAAAAATTATGCAATCCTTGGAATCAAAGAGCCGCCTGATATGAGGATTAATGCATGTACCTAATATAGCTTTTATCTCATTTGCAGTCTACCACTCAGAACCGTCTAACTATACCTCTCGTTTTTTATCATTAGAAAGAAGGCGAGCGATCTTAACGTGTCGTTTTATCGAAAAACACTTTGAAAATAAGTCACAACAAATATAATATACGACCATTTACATACTTTTGCTTTCATAAGTAAAATATTGCTATATTTATAAAAAAACTTGTCAATAAAAAGACACTTGGAAATGGTTTACCGTTTTTTCTAATGCTAAAAGACTATGTATAATTTCTAGTCATGTACAGTCAGCTGCAGAGAAAAGGCACCCCCCCTGCATACAAAGTTCTGTAAATTAGTATGGACGTGGGGTACCTTTTCTCTGCAGATGACTGTACCAAATAGGAAATGAAAAAAAAAACGTTCGTGTAATATATTTTTTTTATTTAATAATAGGGAATATTACGCGAAACTCGGCGTAGGTGGCGCCACTATCACAATCTGAGGGTGTATCGCGAAAAAAGAAAATCGAACTTTCGTTATCTAACATCTCTGTCACTCTTGCGTATTCGAGCGATAAAGAGGCAGATAGATAACGAAATTTCGGATTCGAGTTTTCCGGTAGGTCCCCTGAAAACTTGTCAAAAACCTGTTAAATGTACAGTATGAATAAGTTACTCTACGGTGCACTAAAAAAGCTAGTGCTGCACTCTGGTGGCAGAACATTGCAGTAATATCCCCTATTCCTCGTCCTTTGGAAATCTGAAATAAAAAGTTGAGTTTTGTGACCAACAATATTAATAAAAGGAACATTAATCAATGATCATTAATGTCTTTTTTATTAGGGTTCCGTACCCAAAGGGTAAAAACGGGACCCCATTACTAAGACTTCGCTATCCGTCTGTCTGTCACCAGGCTGTATCTCATGAACCGTGATAGCTAGACAGTTGAAATTTTCACAGATGATGTATTTCTGTTGCCGCTATAACAACAAATACTAAAAAGTACGGTCCCCTTGGTGCGCGCGTCCGACCCGCACTTGACCGGTTTTTAGTATTAAACTATAGTCTGGCAAACACAATCTGTCAGTAATTAAGAACAAAGAAAACTATAGGTACAGTCGAAGGCAAAAATATCGATCCAGACAAATGGCTTAAAAATATGTGAACACGATTTTATTGTCTGAGCGTACACATATTTTTGAGACTTTGGGAATGTATATATATTTATGCCCTTGACTGTACTCATCAATTCAAATGAGACAGTCCTGGGCCAAACTATAAGATAGCTGTAAATGTCGATAGGTTATTGATCTGAGGTCGATACATCACTATGCCAAAAATATAACCTTTCATACTTAGCAGAAAAGTTCGAAAATATATGCAAAAATCTATATAGACTTGAATGCAAGTAATAATTACATAAACAACATATCGATTTCTATGTTTAGGGTCAGGTCCTATAAATAAATTTCTTCAAAATTGAACAAAACTCACCGATTAAAGGTTATCGGTTCGTGCGTATTTTCTTTTCTTCCTGTATGCGATTTACAGCCCTCGATCACACAAGACATTATCACAAAGGGAACTTCAAACCATTACAAATAAAAACTCAGCACGTTTTCCAACAATCTTTCAGGAATAGCAAAAATATAATTAAAATAAACCAAGATGACCGCTGAAACATCCCGAAATATTTCAACTAAAATAATACGACTATGTCAAGTTGTTACAGTTGACACCTACCTGTGAAATAACGAACATATATTTAATTTGGCTGGATTATATTATAGAACCACATAGGACCATTTGACATTTCCCTCAGTTTATCTTATGACAATACTGAAAAAAACGAAAGAACTTGCGGATTGTTGTCTCACTCACTCATAGACAAAAAGCAATAACGTGTTGTGAATACGATATCTTTTACCAAGCTTTTATTTTTGCCCGGCTTCTTTGCTTTAGTCATTATTCTGAGTATCCGACTGTCTCAAAAGCATGTATGTGGAGCCTAGTGAGTATTATAATATTTGGTGATAAGGTTCAATTTAGTATGCCAAAAAAAGTGACAACGCCCTCTACTTTAAATATAGCTACATGCTCAAAAATCAAAAACACTCCGGTCAAGTGCGGGTCGGACGCGCGCACCAAGGGGACCGTACTTTTTAGTATTTGTTGTTATAGCGGCAACAGAAATACATCATCTGTGAAAATTTCAACTGTCTAGCTATCACGGTTCATGAGATACAGCCTGGTGACAGACAGACGGACAGCGAAGTATTAGTAATAGGGTCCCGTTTTTACCCTTTGGGTACGGAACCCTAATAAAAAAGACATTAATGACCATTGATGAATGTTCCTTTTATTAATATTGTTGGTCACAAAACTCAACTTTTTATTTCAGATTTCCAAAGGACGAGGAATAGGGTTACTGCAATGTTCTGCCACCAGAGTGCAGCACTACCTTTTTTAGTGCACCGTAGAGTAACTTATTCATACTGTACCTTTAACAGGTTTTTGACAAGTTTTCAGGGGACCTACCGTAAAACTCGAATCCGAAATTTCGTTATCTAGCTGCCTCTTTATCGCTCGAATACGCAAGAGTGACAGAGATGTTAGATAACGAAAGTTCGATTTTCTTGTTTCGCGATAGACCCTCAGATTGTGATAGTGGCGCCACCTACGCCGAGTTTTTTATTATTATTTCCTATTTGGTACAGTCAGCTACAGAGAAAAGGTACCCAACGTCCATACCAATTTACAGAACTTTGTATGCAGGGGGGTGCCTTTTCTCTGCAGCTGACTGTACATGACTAGAAACTATACTTAGTCTTTTAACATTAGAAAAAACGGTAAACCATTTCCACGTGTCTTTTTATTGACAAGTTTTTTTATAAATATAACAATATTTTACTTATGAAAGCAAAAGTATGTAAATGATCGTATATTATATTTGTTGTGACTTATTTTCAAAGTGTTTTTCGATATAACGACACGTTAAGATCGCTCGCCTTCTTTCTAATGATAAAAAAACGAGAGGTATAGTTAGACGGTTCTGACTGTTCTGAGTGGTAGACTGCAAATGAGATGAAAGCTATATTAGGTATATGCATTAATCCTCATATCAGGCGGCTCTTTGATTCCAAGGATTGCATAATTTTTATACTTTTTAATGATTTTTAGAATATGAAAATTATAAAAAGTGTAAAAGTTATGCAATCCTTGTATTCCACGCATTTCATTTCATTTCATTTCAACGAGCCGCCTGCTACAGATTCCTTGAAATTGCCGCGTTTTTTCAGGTTCAACTTTCATTAGCCAGACTATTATCAATTTGCCAATTTCGTGATTATTATTTTACACGGCACATAAACTTATGCATAATTTATCGATATAAAAAGTCGACACAGTTACATCCCTAGCAAATTATCAAACTTATGACACCGTACGTAAATGAGAAATAACAAGCATATATGCATCTCTTTTCGGCACATTATCTAATTCGTAAGGAAGTAAAGTACGGGTATACATATTTGCGAAGCATTTTTGCCCGACTTCTATGCTTTAGTCATTATTCTGAGCAAAAACATAAAAAAAACTATCTGTCAAAATGACACTTTTCACGTCAATGTCAAATATGTCAATGTCATAAACATGTCAATTTTCGTTTCGAGCGTCGAGCGATTGAGTCTAATTTAACCAAGCCAACGAATCATAGTTTATTGATTTAATTTAATCAATGTAATTGAATTTCACACATTTCTTTCATTTCAATCTGAAAATCTTAAATCCCAGTGTAGATAACTAAAATGACACAGCCGCGACCCTGTGGATGCAAAGGATGCAGGACATGCCTCATTTGCGAAACCCAGTACGGGGCAGACAAGTACAAAATTCAATTCGAGTTCGACAAGACTAAAAGCTATGTTTATTGCCCGTTTTGCAACAAAGCTTGGCCGGGTTGGGACGCTGATGTCTACAAACAACATCCCCATCACAATGGACAACCGATCGAGTATCCCGGCGTTTACATTCAGTTGGACTTTATAACAGAGGAAGAAGAACATGTGTTAATGAAAAACATAGACGAGGTACCTTGGGACATATCACAGAGCGGGAGACGTAAGCAAAACTATGGTCCTAAAACGAATTTCAAGAAGATGAAAATCAATGCTGGCAATTTTGATGGCTTCCCAGCATTCTCCAAGTTTCTGCAAGATAGATTCGAAGCTGTGCCTTTATTGAAAGGTTATGATGTGATAGAGCAGTGCTCTTTAGAGTATGACCCTAGTAAAGGGGCTTCTATAGATCCTCACATAGATGATTGTTGGATTTGGGGTGAAAGAATCATCACTGTCAACTGTTTGTCTGATTCCGTGTTAACTATGACTAGATATCATGGAGATACTAAGAAATATAATTTGCATTGTGCAGAGAAATACTGTCCGATAGTTAAACCAGATGGCAGTATTAATTTGGAATGTAGTGATCTTGATAAAATGGCTTATGAAGCAAGTAAATCACAAGATGATTTGGATGTTGTTGTCAGAATACCAATGCCTAGGTAAATATAATACTTATATTATTGTTTTGTTTATTGAAAAATAGGGAAATAGGTATTGTTCGGATCTGTTGTTTCCTTACTATGGTTTTATTTATAAAATAGCTACTGGTAAATGTAATGATATTTCATACATTATTTATAAAAAAATCTCCTTAATCAAGAGTACCAGCGAGCTATAAGAACTTAACCTTTTAAATTAAACTTCAGTTGGAAAGGTTCAAAATAATCTCCAGTTTAAAAGTTCCACCGCTGATTACTTGTCTTTCTTCTTCATGAATATTATTAATGATCAACCTTCATAATTCCACTACCAAAATAATTGTGCCATTCTCAATCAAAAGGGTACTTATTGTCGGTTGTCAATAAGGCGCTTTTATCCATATAGCATTAATTTGAAATCAACCTTATCGACAAGCGACAATGTGGTACCTTTTGGTTGAAAACGTCACAATTTATCATAATTTCAAATTGAGTTGCATTGCATACATATATTATATCCGTAATTTCTTATTTCTTTATTACAGAAGATCACTCCTAGTCTTCTATGGTGAGCCAAGATACCACTGGGAGCACTGTGTGCTGCGTGAGGACATCTTGTCCCGCCGGGTATGTATAGCGTACAGGGAGTTCACACCGCCATACATGCAGAATGGCTGTCATGAACAAGCCGGCAACCTCATCAGACAGGTTAAGACATTTTGGGATCACAAGTTAAGGTATCAAATCAAGGCTTAAGTTGAAATACTTAAGTGTTCATCTGTTACACTGACCTAGCAAATGATAGTCGGAAACTCCACCATAAGCATAAAATGTCTATGAAAATATGACATTTATATAGTGGTACGTGGTACTACCATACATTTTTGCTGCCAACTTGGTGCACAGTTATCTTAAACCGTCTAGTGATATTTTATTCCAGTGACTCCTGTAAATTGTAATATATAAGAAATCAATATAATTTATTTAGAAATTGAAACAACCTGTTATTATTTGATGAGTTGCGATTCTTATCTTATCTTAGAAATGTTAGATATAACAAATATCTTATCAATAGATAGGTAAATATCTAAAATATATAAAACAGTTTATTTATTTCCCTTTATTGATGCTAGAACCAATAAATAACAAAACATTCTCGTCTTGAATAGTACAACTTTTTTATTGGTGTTTTTATTAAGAAAACCACATTAATCTTGTGTGCAATCAAAACATTTCTTGCATAATTATGGTCTTTTTCACTATCACAGTACTACAATATCATAAAACTAATATAGAACTTACTTATATATAAATAAATAAACCAATACAATACAAATACGAGTTGCCCCTGTCGCTCAAACGGTCCCGGTCTGTAGCATCACTCAAAGTTAATCTGAAAAAGCTTTGGCTTTCCCACGAACTGTGATTTGGTTGAGTGCTAATATATATATATATATTATTTATATATTATATATATATATATATTTATTTAATATTTATTTAGTACTATATATTTATGTATGCTAGTACATATTTATTTTATTGCATAATGCAATTGATGTATTTTAGTTATTCGTAGACGTTAATATTGTAGTTTTCCTTCTTAAATATTATTGTACGTTCTGTAAGTTTGTCTATCTATCTAATTCGAATTTTCCACTCATTTACTCTAAGGTTAGCTGGAAGAAATCCCTTATAGGGATAAGCTCGCCTTTGTACCTAAATTTATATGAATTTCATGTTATCAATTTTTGTTTTGTACAATAAAGTGATTTACTACTACTACTACTACTACAACCTCATTTCCAAATACTGTATGTTACGCTGGTCCCTTATGTTTACAGTTGATGAATCTAATAGTACAGATATCTTTTCTTTTCTTTTCTTTTTTATTTTTTTTATTTGGCAATAAATATTACAACAAGGGTTTACAATTATTTTTTACACACTTATGCTATACTAGACAATTTACCAATTTATCTTGCTCTAGTTGTGAGTAGATTGTGCAAAATTCTGATATAGGTAATGTATTATAGTGGTGCATTTAATTAACCTTCAAGGCGGAGCGGTAAATTTTATTTTGTCGGCGAAAAAGTAGACATCCGTTCCGATTATTATAAGCCTCTTACTAGAATCAAAGAAATTTGAACCTTTTACCCAGAGGTTAAATTCCAAATTTAAATAGCAGCGCCAAAGGTAAGGCGACAGATATCTTTGACTTTGGTAATACGAGTAAAAGCAGTTTGATGTTTAGCGTATCTACATTATTTTGAAAAACACTATGCATTGCTAGAAGTGGGTTGCTCCAAAGACACCGTCATGACGCCCGTATGACCGGCCTTGCACTCATCAGTGTGTTGGCGCGCGAGGATCATCTGCTCGCGGATCTTCCACTGGATTAGCGCGCGCTCGCTCTTACTCTTGCGGATGCAGCGGGCCAGAAGGAGAGCAAAGATGATGCCGAGGAGCTGGAACACGGAGGCAAATTAATTTGAGAATACCAACTTCAGAAGTTCATTGTGTAACCAAATGAGAGGTCAGCTAAGACAGAGGCAAGTAAATTAATTCATGACATGACTTGAAATTTGCCACGTTTTTATCTACCTGCCACAATGACCACTATGGAAGCTTATCTACGCATTTGGCATTATGGCCATTATTGTCAAAGTATAACAGAATGTAGACAGATAGTAGGTAAATAGGCGTTAATGCCATATTAAGTGGCCATTCTCAAAGCAGGCACCTTGATAAACATCACAGAGACACCAATAACTTCAATGACGTAGAGTTCTGAATGAACATATTAACCAGCGCATCCTTGCAACTGGTAGTCCTAAGCCTCGTGCAGATAACATCCACAGCACTTGAGCAGGAAGAGGCAGGAATGTCCATGATCAGGATGGCTCCGATTAAGCCTTTGATAGAGCTGAAAGCTGCCCTTCTTAAAGTAGCCTTACCTTGATAAACATCACAGAGACACCCAGAACTCCAATAACAGTCGAGTTCTGTATAACCATGTTGACCAGCGCATCCTTGCAACTAGTAGTCCTAAGCCTAGTGCATATAACATCAACAGCACTTGAGCAGCAAGAGGCAGGGACGACCATAGTCACGATGTCTCCGTCAGTTTCCTTGGTGGTGATGACGGTGGAGTGGTTGCTGGTGAACTCGGTGTTCAGGTAGTCGAGGTAGGAGTCGCTGCCGCAGCAGTTTAGCTGGAAGTGTTGGAAAATGATGATTAAATCTCAGTAACATTACTATCTCAGAAGATCCTCTCTAAAGTTATCTAGACTGGATGAAATGAGGAATGATGGAAATGAGGTTAGAAAGTGCTTTACCAAACAGGATAAGACTGGGATAAATCGACTGTAAGTTAAGTACTTATCTACTTTGCCTGATTTAGATAAATGGTGTTTTTAGGGTTCCGTACCCAAAGGGTGAAAACGGGACCCTATTACTAAGACTCCGCTGTTCGTCTGTCCGTCTGTCCGTCCGTCTGTCCGTCTGTCACCGGGCTGTATCTCATGAACCGTGATAGCTAGACAGTTGAAATTTTCACAGATGATGTATTTCTGTTGCCCCTATAACAACAAATACTAAAAACAGAATAATATAAATATTTAAATGGGGCTCCCATACAACAAACGTGATTTTTTTGCTGTTTTTTTCCGTGATGGTACGGAACCCTTCGTGCGCGAGTCCAACTCGCACTTGGCCGGTTTTTTTTTATTTAGTATTTGGGTTACTGTTAGGTATATAGTATTGTAACCACACAGAAGTGTCTTGAACCTACTGAAAATTATAGTTATCTATTGCTTCATGCAATCAAATTCTTTTGATCGCAGGATTATAATAAACTAATTTAGGTAGGTACTTTTTCTATAGGGTACACAGGGGTTGGTCAGAACATCTTTGATGTCTTTAAAAATTTTGCTTCAGTAATTCCCTGCAATTTAACAATCTCCTCAATATCATCTACCCTGATCTAGCCACTGGTATATCTATAAAGCCAGCCCCATTGGCCAATAAGATATTAAACATACCGAATACTGCAGTGAATCAATCTCAGCCTGGATCTCAGGATCAGCGGTGTACTCGGATATGGGGATGGAGAAGTACTTTATCACGATTGAAGAGTCTAGAGTGCAGGCCAGGATCACCACTACCAGCATCACGATTAGGGTGAGACTTAGGAAGAACGCGTACTGCAATGAACAAGTTAAAATTGAATAAAACCAGTATGGTTGCTGACGAGGCGTCAGCAACCATACTGGACTCCCGCTTCACATAATACCTTTGTAAAGGGGAAGTCCAACACGTATGGCCCAGGTAGAGTCAATTAAAAGTGATTGTGTGTATTTTGTTAACCGTCATCAGGATTTGATTTCTCATGTCATACAGTATGTTCCACGATATGGATCTGATCAGGCTGATTTGTCCCCTTTTCATCACTGTCATCATTTCAGAATCTAACGATGGGAGCCTAGGGAATCAAGTAAAGGTTTAGCTGCTAAGTATAGTGATATGGTCATTGGTTTTAGTACACATTTGCTTGTATTAAGAACTCGTGCATTTGCTATAGGAAAGAGCTATTCAGGAAAATTGAACTGCTAATGAAGACCACAAAGTCTATTCCTATTTATTAAAGAGTATATAATTTATTATATACATCTCTGGAATGTCAATGTTGGTGATAGTCGTTTGCTTTGGTTTCCACGGTACGTGTTGTCACCAGGGACCGGACAACCCTTTCCGCGATAAAACCCTTTCAATGCGCGACACTTAAACACGGCTAACACATTGAAAGACTTTCCCTTTTGAACTGCAAGCCCATTCATACCCTTACCTTTGACTAACCCTTACCGAAAAGCTAACCAAAAATAAGGCTAGCTCTTAATAAGGGTTCTTTAAGCGCTTTTTATAAAGGTTTCCCTTTGCGTGAAAGAGACAGGATTAATATATATCTACGGTAGTGTATGAAAAGGAAAGAAAATACGTGCCTAGTCAAAGAACGCCGCCGTCGCCGCCGATGATCGCTCGGATTCGAAGTAGTGTGTGCTTTATGAACAAGGTAGACGACTTAAATTAGCACGCTTATATGCTAAAAGGGAAGCCCTTTATAAGGCTAACCCTTATAAGCAATATGCAAGGTGTTGGTGAGCGGATGATAAGGGTTTTGTAAGGGTATTTGGGCTACCGATTACTCAAATGTGGTAGCTTTATATAAGGGTTTTTAAAACCAAAACAAAGGGTTTCGTCTAGCAAAGGGTATGGTGAGTTAAGCCTTATGCAATACCCTTATAAAACCCCGATAAGGGATAGCGGGCCGGTCCCTGGTTGTCACCTATACTATAAATTTTATAGCGGCCAATGTTCATTCGCAAAGGCGTCATTGTAGAATAATAGACGATTATTGAACATTAAATTGACCTAGAATAGACTTTGCAAATAATGTATTTACCACTGTACGTAGCTTTTCTACGATTTAAATACTTTTTTCCGAGGCGAGGCGTAAGAAGCATATTTTACCACAACTACAAATTAAAAACAAAGTCTAAAGGCATATCTTTCTACCTTAGTCTAAGGTATTAGATTTTTTACCGTCCTGTAGTTGTGCAGGTAAGATGCTACGTTGAAGACGGCTAACGAGCTGATTATTGTTATCGTAGTTATCATACCAAGTCGCAATACTTACCAAATTGACCAAGCACGTGCTTTGCTTAAGACTGCCGAAGAATCCAAACGAAGTGATCACCAGCAGCACCATGCCGATGAAAACCGACAGCGCCGACAGGGTGACGAAGCGACCACCCTTCGCGCCGTAGAAGAAGGAGAAATCGTGGTACTCCGAGTATACGGAGAAGCCGAGGACAACCATCAGGCCTGCTACTATCTGCAAATATAAATTGATTATTAGGCTTTCGTAAGCTACTGTAAATTTTGGCTGTTCTAAACATGAACTTAATGTTGACACGCTTAAGTTAAAAGTGTTCCCTACTTTCAACTGGTCGGTGCTAAAGCATTCCGAAGGGTTACAAATATTTTCCGGCAGTAAACGGGAAAACTCCCTTTCTTCACGCCACAAAATAAATAATAGTACTCGCTACAGAAGGTTCACTCTCTAACAAAACGCGTTTATTACGACAGATATGACCGCAAGGTGGCGCAAGCGCAAGCAGGCGTCCGTTCCGTAGCGGTGTGCGGCAACTAGCTACTATGGCTAGACACCGAAATTGGTGTGGGCCGCATGTACCACCCTAAGCCACGCCTGCCCACGCTGACGAGGGCCTTTGATGTGGCGGTCAGATCTGTGTGGCCGATCTGTCTAGCGGATAAATATGTCAATGATTGGCGGGAATCAGGCACAGATATGTCTTATAGAATTCGTGATGCTTACAGACATCTGTCCGCAGACATGTTACTCAGATTTTACGGACGTAATAAAAGGGTCGTACCCACAGAAATAAATATACCATATGCATCTACTTCGCGTGTCCAAACCCTGACCAAGCGTCGAGGTTGACCGTCGCTCTTTACAGACCACGCGCGTCAGTTGTTGCAGCCGGACGTCCGTGAAAACATAAAAAATGCTTCGTTGCACAACAGCCCAAAAATTGCGAGCACAAAAGCAAGCACATATTTCCTATCGCAGATAAGTAATTTTAAAATTATATTATGCGTAAATTTTGTATGAAAAAGTCGGCACGCTTGGTTTCAATACAAATCGTGGTATTTGCGTCATCTAGCGTATCTATACATTAAATCCGTGGTCGTACCACTCGTACCTAATAAGTACATAAGGAGCATGACCTAAAACCTCTTTAAGTACATAACATCAAAGATAGATATAACTCCGTAATAGATGGATACAGTCTAAGGAAAAAACGTGCCTCGAAAATCAAGAAAATTTGATTCTCGTTCAGAGGGCGCTACTAGTTTTGGCCTACAGTCGTATAGATGGCGTTGACGGTTTCGTTTGATATTTAACAATTTTAACGCATATCAGTGAAAGAACATGGGTCAAAATCATAAAAATAATTAATGCAAATAAAAAAAATCATTTATCGATATTTAAATACATTCTGTCGTATTTTTATAAATCTTCATTTTTAGTTTTAAAGTGTGTCGACAGATGGCAGTGAATTTACTGGGGTTACAAAATTTACTATGACAGTACCGCTCTAGTATAAGTTACTCTATGATAACATAAAGAGCATGACGAGCTACTTAGTTAAGTTTCAGTCTATCTTATATAAGTCTATGTACCTTCATTATGCCAGGCATTATATACCTACTGAACTCATCAAAACATAAAGGACCACAACATAAATTGCGCTGACCTAGAATCTTTATTGATTTAGGTATTGAGTCGTATTAATTAAATATGAATTCGAATGAAATTAGAAATTAATAATACCTACCTATACCTACCTATTCAGATTTAGATTGTAAGGAGGGTAAATAGCGGACCTAAATAAATACATCAGCGATTTGGTTATACTCGTATCATGAATAAAATAAATATAATAAATAGGTGATACTGATAAGATAACGAATAAATTGCCTGCTACTGAAATACACAATTAACTAGTGGCTCTGTGAGCTGTACTTTCTTCGTTGAGTCATTATCACAGCAAACTCACTATGGTCTTAAGACCCAATTGGCGCTTAAGTATTCTATGCCAATTTCCGTCATAATAAATATTTTCCAAAAAACGAAACTACAAAAAAAACTATTTAACTATCGGACCTACTCACAAATTTTCACGAGGATCAGTTGAGAAATGCGACCTGCAGAGAACATCCACACATACGAAACCATTTTTGCCCAAACTGAAACGTAGACTTTCGCTAACACTCAGTCAATGAAACGGAGACCTGCGTTAACGCTTGGTCAATATTATAACTTCTCGTAGTTAACTATAATTATTCCATACATAATATACCTTATAAGTATGTCTTTAGAATTTACACTGTTCTTACAAGGTTACTCTATAGTACCATAGAAGTACGTGCATTCCATATGCATATAACAAGCAATCAGGTAGGTACCTACTGCGTTGCATGTTGTCAATGTCATAATCAAACAGTTCAAGTTTCATGGTCTAATTCACCTATTTACCATCATTAATCGCTACGATCGTTATCTTCGCGTCTATTTACTCGTCGACTCGGGTATTGTTTCACATGGTACACACATAAACATAATCAAACAACACAACACCTATTTACAGTATAAAATCCCGCGTGATAAAATTTCTAAAGGACGATCAAAACATGTAGAATATTTCATCCGCGTCACAAAAATCTTGAGTTGATTGGTACCCAGCAGCGATACTCAACCTGCGGCCCGCCGGGCTTTTTAGGTCCCGCCAGGTGATCATGGTATAGGTAGGTATACAGGGTGGAAAAAATTATGGGCCCTGGAGGGAAAGTGCCTTAAAACCTTAAGTTAGCTCATTTTACTTATAGGAAACGTTCTTTTAAGTATTTTAAAAAAAAAAACTGCATTCAAAGATTTTTCTTTTTTTTTTTCAATTTTGCTTGTCTAAAAATATTCTTGAGTACTAAATATTCAATTTTATGGATATTTTATACGACAGACGAGTGTAAGACCTAATGTTTCTTGGAGAAATGTTATCATTAGCATTAACTGTATCAACTGGTAGAATAAAATAGCTAGTGTTTATTTTTTGGAAATACCTTTGGTCTATACTCATGTAAAAGATGCAATGGCGACACCGTTTGATATTTAACAATTTTGGCAAATATCAGTGAAATAACGAGGATCAAAGTCAAATAACACTAGACCCTACTCATAGGTTCTTGCCGGTGAGTAAGGTTGCCAGAGCTCAACGAGGGTGCGGAGTGTTCGGGTCGGCAACGCGCATGTATCTAACACCTCTGGAGTTGCAGGCGTACATAGACTGCTTAACATTAGGCGGGCCGTATGCTTGTTTGCCACCGACGTATTAAAAACAAATGGCGTTCTAAAAGTTTTAATCATGTGTCGAAAAAGATGGCAGTATATTTATTGTGGCTACAAAATTTACTTTGACAATGCGCCTCTATACCTACTAAATTCTCTTTGCTAATAGTAAAGGTTGTCTGAACTTGTCTGGTAAACGAAATTGTCAGTAAAAAATAAGGCGGAACATTTGAAAAATCTATGCGGACTGATTTTCCATAGAAACATATTTCATGCCCTTTTCTACTGACAAAATTGATGTGATACCTATCTTGCCTTCGGTGCCACCGTGCCACGGAGGAATATATAAATATACACCTATTTATGTACCTTTATAGGTACTCACGTCACGACTCGACTGCTAAATCGTAACCGTAACATAATCAACCTCAGTCGTAGCCAGGTAAAACAAGTCACGAGCATGAAAACGCTTTGTTTTTGTGAAATTGTTATGCATCAAGGAAAAGTCAAGGGGGTTTATCTTTTAGTACTCGTAACGTCCACGAAAACTAACCATATACAAACAGAACTCACTGATGGTATAATTAAAGGAGTTTTGTAGAATACTTACAATAAACATAGTTGTGATGGTCAGCAGCAGAAACCTGATCGACTTCAGGTTATACTCCGCCTCCGTTTTCGTGAACTTCATATTTTGCATATTTACGCCTTGTGTTTGCTTTGTTTCACTGTTCATTTGCATCACTTGAAACTGTGAACGGCACCTGTTTTAGGAAACGATATCGAGGTGATAATGTCCTGACAATACTGATAAGGACATAAAGTGGATCGCTTTGCGCGTTGTGTTGCTATTCCAATTGACCGCCCAGTGTAGGCGAGTTGATAGTTCAAGAAAACCAGTATAGGAGCTATTTCTGACTACGCGCAGTTGTTACGTATTTATAGATCACTTAATACTGGATTTTTCGACCACTCAAATCGCCTACGCCGGTGCAAGCACTGAAACACAACAGTGTAGTTCTTATGTTTCAGGAAGGCACGTAGATTCGACAGAATTAAACTTTAGCACCGTAGTAATTAGAGTTAGTCGAATGCAAGAAATGTGAAACAATAGATAATGGCCACTTAGCGCCACTTGCACCATTCCACTAACCTGGGGTTAAGCGGTTAAACCGTTAACTAGGGTCACTCGTGTATGTAGAAAAAAAAAGTATTTGTTATCCTTGGGGCACAGTTAAAAAAAGTTACGAAATAATGCCAATAAACAGTATTTTAAATTATTTTGTAATCGGAATTCATTTACTGCCTCCGGATCCATTTTAGTTTTCATATAAATATTGTTACATTTTGTATGGTTTGCGGAGTATATCTATGTATTGTCTCTTTATTTAAACTTTAGCTAAAAAGATATACCATTCTTGGCTCGAAATATCATGGTAAAAGGATCAGAGCCAATAAATAAATGAAAAAGTACTCAAAAAGAAAAAAAAATCATTTAAAATTAAAGCTAAAAATAATATAAAAATACCTACTAAGTAGGGTAGGGTGGGTCTACCGTTAACCCAGTGTCAAGTTGTACTGGTAACCATGGTAACTCCAGGTTTAACCGGTGGAAGTGGGCCTTAGACTATAGAATATTCAAATTACAAAACACTCAAGAAAACTCGATGGCTACAAACAAACTGCGTCTATGTTTCGTCACAGTCACAGTATAGGGCCACTTGCACCATTCACTAACCTGGGGTTACCCGGTTTTACCTGGAGTTACCATGGTTACCTTACCAGTACAATTTGACACTGGGTTAACGGTTTAACCGGTTAACCCGGGGTTAGTGGGATGGTGCAAGTGGCGGACCTTAGTGAGAAATGTCGTGGATATTGCAATACTTCATACTTCCGTAATGTCGGAGTGACTTGAAGAAAAACATGTAACCAACAACTTTAAATATTATAGGTAGAATCCATTGTACCTATATTTAGGCTTTAAATTTCCATAGAAATTGCTAGAAAATTGCATGCGGCATGCCGTTTACAGGTAGGTATGTACAACATTTTTCTAAACAAGGGTGGCCTAGGGGTTCATGGCGTTAGCCGCGATAGCTAAAGACGCCGGTTCGAATCCGGCCTTCACCACTGGAGGGCTTCGTCACTTTTTCTTTAATATATGACATCTATTACAATTTTTAATTTATACATAGTAGTGTGACTACTTAAAAACACAAATCAAAATATTTAATAAAATAATTTGATTTGTTCCCAAACTTGTTCAAAACTTGGGTACTTATACCTACTGATTAGCCTGCCAGTACTCACGGCATATTAAAATTAGGTCAAACACATTTTTTTACCTTGCCGTTATTTTGAACACGGTACAACTGCAACACCTCCGAAATGCCAATGTAAATAAATAAAATACATGGACAAGCCGCGGATCACACACAATTTGTTGTTTTTTTTCTTGTCGCACGATAGTTCTGTCCTCGACTTCACACTGCACTATTTGCCAACGGCAACGGCTATTTCATCGCGACCCTGAACTGCCCCGCTACGACCTCTGACTCTGACGTTATTGATTTAAAAATATTGACCAATATAGTCGCTGTGTTAGTGTCAATTATAGTTGGTCAAGCAAATCTTGTCAGTAAATAAGAACAAAAAAACGATACCCGTTATTTTCTTTTGGGTGCTAGTACTAGTGTAAGACAAAGATAGTATGATTCTCTCTGTCTATATGTTTGAAATGAGACAGTCCTTTGACAAACTATAAATATTTTTCTACTCGTTGACTGTAATGGTTGAATTAAGATTTCGTATACCAAACTGTAATTGGGTACTTTTCATGTATGGGCTCCCAACTCAAATATAGTTGGACAAGAAATCTTGTCGGTAGATAAAGGCGGTAAATTAAAAAAAAAATAGACGCGATGGGATATCGTCCCATAGATAATTTGAATTTCGCGCCTTTTTCTACTGACACTATAATATTTATTTCGTTTCGAAATGGTTTAGTCAACTATAATGAAATTGACCAATCACAGCTCGCCGCGGTCAAAGAAGACGAAACAAAACAATAACTCAAAATAATTATTTATTTAATGTTGTATAGTAGAAAATTGCTTCATATAGGTAAGTCAGAAACGCGGATTCATTCATCAACTGTATTTCATCGATAACGGGTCTAAGGATTAAGATTGATTGCTTTATTTCTAGTCCCTAGTGTCCCTACCTACTTAGGTGTCTATTTCTATTTTCTTTCGTCGTAGAAAAAGGCAGTCATTATCCTAATGGATCTTCATCAATCAATTTAACGCCTTGTCCGTAGTTTCAGTCTAATGTCTAATGTTACTGCAATACTTGTTGTACCATAGGTATATACCTATTATATCTTTCTTATTTGCGAAAGACTCCTCGTATTCGTGTATAAAATGTCTTTTTTAGGGTCTCGTACGCAAAGGGTAAAAACGGGACCTTATGACTAAGACCACTGTCCGTCTGTCTGTCTGTCAGCCGGCTGTATCTCATGAACCGTGTTAGACAGTTGAAATTTTCACAGATTATGTATTTCTGTTGCCGCTATAACAACAAATACTAAAAAGTACGGAACCCTCGGTGGGCGTGTCCGACTCTCACTTGTCCGGTTTTTTTTACAAAATATCACTGGCAAATTAATCATTAATGCCTGCAACTCCAGACTCCAGAAGTGTCACATGCGCGGTGCCAACTCTTTTAAAACCGTTCCTTTTTGAAGAACCCTATAACAGTATGGTACAGATCTAGTCTAGATTCCCCCTTAACCTATTCAAGAGCATATCAATATTAGGGTCAAACACAAAACTGTGTTTGCGTCTTTCCTGTAGACTAGACATACCCAGAAGTTAAGGGCTATAAAGGTTAATTTTCTTATTTAACCCTTATCCACATGATATTGGTCCCTAATAAAAGTTGTTCAGTATGACCTATACCTAAAGTCACTACGCAGAGTATGGCTGGTGGTTGACATTTCACCCTGTAGGTATATATCATTAAATTGAAGCACAATTTTTTACAATGTTTACTTAGACTGTCCCACATATAAAGTTCAAACATAGTTTCACCACAAAGGTTTAGTCTGATAAGTCATGTAAAGCCCTGGAGATAACATATCGCTGCATTACTGCTATCAAACAATTTTGCTCCGGGAAATTCACCTTTATGGCACCTGAGATAACAGAACCTTTAACTGTGATAATGATAATACGTAGCCATAATACAATATTACTTTCAGAAGTACTTACCTAAATTACTTATCTAAATATGTACTTACGTGCCATCGTAATTTTTTTAACAAATTTATACTTTTGAGAATTTATCCTGTATTTGTAGTGTGACGATATTATTTGCCAAATTTCATAGTTCTACGTCAACGGGAAGTACTATAAATTTTGATTCCCTTGAGTGTGTCGAAATATAGGTATAGGTACGTTTTTTGCGGCATAAACGGCCGTATCTTTTTTTTACGTCTTAGGTTTGATTTTTTTCACAGCTTTAAGGGGGACCGTTGACTTGAGTACATGGTTTTAATGTCAACTCGATACCTCCACGCGTTCCCGAGATAAAGGGTCTTGACAGACAGACGGACGGACGGACAACAAAGAGTTCCATTTTTTCATTTTGAGGTACGGAACCCTAAAAATTGACAGTAACTTGGTATTAATGTCATTACCGGGTCTAACGCAATTGAATCGCGTTAGACCCGGTAATGACATTAATTATGAGTACAAAACGCGAGAGTTTAAAGTGCTATAGTAAATTGTTACTTCTGTGTTCTGCCGGGCTAGTACATGATTGGCGCGAGAGTATCTCACCGCGACCGCGACATAGACTACCCGTCCCCCTTTAAGTCATACAGTTAGTAAAAGACGGGTAGTCTATCTCGCGGCGAGATACTGGACTGTCACGTCAATCATGGTGCTCGGCCTACTGTGGTAACTTTTTATTACACTTACTGCAAACTAGTGTAGGTAAATAACGCTATTGATCATTTTTATAACAATTTTCTCTGGGAGGTTCGTCACATGACAAAAAATAAAACGGCTTGACTAGGTATTTTATTTAATAAAAATACGTGATAAATTGTAACCTTAATTAGATTATCATTTAAATATTTGTCTTGATAAATTACGATTGAAATTATGATGTCTTCTCACAAATACTTTGGCCTCGATTCAAATTTAATTTGATTCATTTATTATTACAATAGCTCTTTCACAAATCATATTATATAGAATAAAGAATAAAATGTGAATTAATTAAAACCTTAGTTTAAAAATAGACTATTTTATTTTAGCGATATTTGTTTAAAAGGACGGAACGTTACAACTTACGCGAAAAAAAGCCGTTTAAAAAAATCTCGGTAAAATAAAGGAATCTTTTCATTCAGCCATTAAGGGCTTATTACATTTTGCTAAATTTAGTGACTAACAAGAGGGACGCCGCTATACGTGAGACGCGATAAAAGATACATATCCTATCGTTTCTCACGTATAGCGGCGTCCCTCTTGTTAGTCACTAAATTAGGATAGTGTAATAAGCTCTTTATGCCGCGGTCTGCGTCTGTCCGTAGAAAGGAACATAGACAATCGGCTTAATTTTTTCTCCATCAGGGTTGAGTGAGGTGTGAGAGTTGATGACGCTGCTCTGGATCTCTTGACGCCTGCGTTCACGTTCAGTCTTCGCTTTGCGGATAGCGCTGCCCAGTGAGAACGAGAACACGATGCCAATCAACTGGAATTAAAAACAAAACATAATTATTCCATTGTCTTATCGGAGCATAAACAGTTTTATAACGGCATCGGCATTTTTTTAATGCATTATCGCGTGCTAATTAAAATAAAACATTAACCAACGATACAATACGGACTAATGATTAGAATTAAAAATAGTATACAGATATTTTCGATTGTAAGTAATGTATCATAATCTGCATACTTACAGCAACGGTCAGGTGACGTCATCGACCACCAAGGGCGTGACACTCTTTGTTAGAGAAAGATAGTCTTATTGCGATTCCTATAAGAGGAAAGAGAAAATAGTGCCATGCTTTTTCCTTATCACCGACCGGGTTTTTTTCATGGTCGGGTTATGGCAGCATAGGTAGGAGGCGATGGCGAAATACCGAAATTTATAAGTGAAAGAGAAAAAGGATTATGCTGCCATACATTAACCTGTCAATACATTAATATGTCTTTCTCTTACCCCTGGTCGCTCGGTTTCATATCCATAACTACTATACTATGTCTATGTCGACCACAGAGAAGTGGTTGAGCAAGATTACTCTGCATGGCATTTGCAATGACAAAATGTGACCATGTCATCAGTAATGTCAAATTTCTATAAAAATTTGATCCGCTATTGGAATTTCTATGAAAATTTTATTTTTCTAATGACACTCACTTTGATCTACCTATTGAAATCGGTGCTTAGTCGGACTCTAACAGTGCTATTCAGCGCAGCAGGTGTTAGGCACAATCATTTGTGACATTTTCAACCAAAAGGTATCACATTGTCGCTTGTCAATAAGGTTGATTTCAAATTGAAGCTATATGGAAATAGCGCCTTATTGACAACCGACAATAAGTACCCTTCTGATTGACAATGGCACATTTACTCTCTTTTTAAGACTGTTCCTAGTTACATATGTATACAAACCTGAACAAAGGCAATGGTCATAGCACCAGCACCCAACAGTCCAGCGCTTTGATAAACTAGGTAGATAACCCTCGGCAGGCAGCCATTAGCGAACAACTTGGTACACTCAGCTACAGTGACATCTTCGACCACAGTGTAGTGGGACTCAGCGCAGCAGGAGTTGGGCACCGTGATGTTAGAGACAACGATGCCGTTGGCGCCTTGTGGTGGTTCGACCATATGCCAGTCATAATAAGTGTCGACACCGCAGCAGTTCAGCTGGAAAGGAAAAGAGGAATTACTTAACTATTGTAGGTCCGAGGTATATTCTGCAAAATATTAAAAACCGGAAACCATTAAGCTCTATTGAGATGGTTTCTTTTACAAGTGGACAAGAGATGTTTCAGTCAATGCTGCAATGAACAAAATGGAAGGTAAGTAGAGTCTGTTGAAACGCCATTAACAATTTTCAGGAAAAACCTTAATCTATGTACATTCCCAAAGTTTCAAAAATATGTGTACGCTCTTACACCTTAGGCAATAAAGTCGTGGTCACATATTTTTGAACCATTTGTCTGGATCGATATTTTTGCCTTCGACTGTACCAACAAATTCAAGGATGTCAACTCTTGAATTCGCATTGGATACTGAGTAATCCGAGTATATCCCTATTTAATTTAAAAGTCAGTAAGGTGCGTTAGGGTAAGATTGAAAGGGTTTTTCATGAGGGGTAAGACAAAAAATCGTCCGTATGCCTAAGCATTACGGGCGACTTTTCAACTTACCCCGCATGAAAAACCCTTTCAATTTTACCCCAACGCACCTTACCTAAATCCGTTCTGATAAAAAAAACATTTTACGTTATCAGCTGTGGCTCATTATCGATATTAACATGACTTTCTGATTACGAGCAGGATATTAGCAGGTAATAGACGAATGAAGCATTGTTTTTAAGTTGCACGTTCGATTGCATGAAACGACACTTATGGGCTTCAACGACCACTTGGCACTGTTATAATGTTGTCAAAGCTTTAGTTCTTACCCTGTTCTGAATGAAGTCGAGGGCATCCGTAATCTCCTGGTTCTTGTAATAATAAGGCATGGCGATGCGCTGGCGGCCAGCCAACATGTCGAAGACTTGCGAGCGGAGGCTGTAGGCGACGATGGATCTAACTTTACTTCTTTTCTTACCCTGTTCTGAATGAAGTCGAAGGCATCCGTGACCTCCTGGTTGTCGTAATAGTAAGGCAAGGCGATGCGCAGGCGGTCATCCATCATGTCGATGACCTGAGAGCGGAGGCTGTAGGCAGCGATGGCCGCTGCGACTTCCAGGATGAACACCAAGCTCAGGATTACTGCAAACTGAGAAAATATACGTGTGAATAATAACTTCTTAGGATATTAAATGTATGAAGATTTCCAGGTGGCCTTCTGTCGAAAGTATGCTTATAATAAGGTTTTACAATCACATTTGTACAAAAATTGTTCTAGAGCCCGATTTGTTATGGGTTGGAGCATGTTTTGATACGACCTTGTAGATGGCGACCTTGGAGAGGCGCGCCAATCGCCAAGACAATCATTACCAAAACCATACCATATTGGTAAATCCTCATTGGGCTCCCTTTCATTTATAATGAGAGCCTCCCTTTTCTGAAATCACAAGCTGTAAGGGCTTTTACCGCTACGAATCGTAGTATTAATCGTAGCGGTGCTACACCTGTAGTAGGAGCGAGTCTACGAGCACACACCCCCTTCTACAAATCACAAATTTTCTCTCTCGAGTTATAACTCGGTAACTTCGGTATACCGAAGACTGTTATTGTAGACTTTTACTCTGACTAATACCTTACTATACATTACTAAGCTATGGGTATGGTTAGTATAGGGTAACTGGGTTTAAATAAACTAGACCCGTTTCTAAATGTGATTTAATATGTGTTCAAACCGCGAAAGTTTTAAATGTTAAATAAACTAGCCGTAACTTTTGCTATCTCGCAAAATACCAGTTTCTTTTATTGGTTTAACATGCACGTACTGGCATATTAGTGGGCGTAATACACACATGTAATGAATATCATAACAAAATCAGAATTTAACAATTCAAATTCTGCTTCAAGAATCGAAGACTGGAGACTAAAGAGTGGAAGAATACTTACAATATTAACCAAACACGTGCTCTCCCTCCACGCCCCAACACACCCGAACATGGAGATGAACAGCATCATAACCCCAATGACGATAACCAGCGTGGCCGGCGAGAAGAAGTGAGGGTCCAGGAAGAAGGACACGTCATGGTAGATAGCGTAGATCGTCGTGCCCACGGAGATTATGAGGGCTGATGTGATCTGAAAGGTAAGATTTTGTTTGTAGTAAAATTAAGAATTAAAAGTCGTCGAAAATACAGGTTGCGTATACCCAAAGACAGAAAAGACTAGCGTAGTAGTGCAACAAATATTTGCGGCCCAAACGATTATGACGAATAAAGTCGACAGAGAGAGAGAGAGACATGTTTATAAATTCGCGAACCATTTCGGGCAAATTTCTGGTCTGTATAGTATCTAAACTTTTTCAAACAATGTTAACTCATTTCAAAATAGCGCAAATACTGGCCGCAGGAATACTTAAAAAAAAATACAAATTGATACTTAATGTTCAGTTTTATCAGTTTATCAATGGTTTATCACAAATTTTCTCAACGCTACATAATTAAAAGCAAATCGAAATTCTCAAAAAAACCGCAAGTATATTAAAGCCGCCAAAGAAAAACAAGAAACTAGCGGAGGCCTCTGCACATCAGCAACAAATGCCAAAACGGTAAGCCAACCATTTTGATTTTGGTTAGCATTGATATTTTCACAGCTATATTTAGATTTCAAATTTCCTGGCCTTCGTGTCGCATTTTGCTAGTACTTAGTGACTTACACCCGGGTAAGACTGGACTATTTTTCGGCGAGTTGGAAGAACGTCACAAAAAAATATATTACTCATTTCTCGCTAACTTTTACCTCCGAATGTTATCGCAAATGATAAAAAAGAAAACAAACTTTTATTATTAATTCACTTAATGCCCCTTAATAGAATTGTTTAGGAGTAATCTACACGCAAAGTTAAATAACATTTTCAAGACACCAAACCGAAAAACCTTTTTAGACTAAGATCGGACTAAATGCTAATTCGAACTAAGCAAGGAGAGTAAGTTGCAAAAATCCGGTTCTTTCCATTAAATTTCACTTTTTACACTTTTGTAGGATTCCGTACCTTAAGAGGAAAAAACGGAACCCTTATCACTCATGCGTCTGTCTGTCCGTCTGTCACAGCCTATTTTCTCCTAAACTACTGGACCAAATAAGTTGAAATTTGGTACACATATGTAAGTTTGTGACCCAAAGATGGACATGTAACGTAAACAAATTAATTTTAAATACGGGGGCCACTTTTGGGGGGTAAATGAGAAAATTAAAAAATAAAGTGTCAAACTATATCGTGTTACATATCAAATGAAAGAGCTCATTGTGAGAATCTCAATTTTTTTTATATAATTTTGAGATAAATAGTTTAGAAGTTATTCAAGAAAATAGGCAAAAAATTACCATCCCCTCCCCCCCCTTTATCTCCGAAACTACTGTGTCAAAAATTTTGAAAAAAATACACAAAATAGATCTTTACCTATAGATCACCGGAAAACCTATTAGAAATGTGCAGTCAAGCGTGAGTCGGACTTAATTACTTAGTTTTTGATCCGACCCCTACGGGTTTTTTAAAGATATTTCACATAAAAAATACATACATACATACCTATACATACATACATATAATCACGCCTATTTCCCGGAGGGGTAGGCAGAGACCACGGATTTCCACTTGCTACGATCCTGACATACCTCTTTCGCTTCCTTCACTTTCATAACATTCCTCATACACGCTCGCCGGTTTAGGGTGCTCTTGACCTGGCCTTTCTTCAGGATTTCCCCGATCTGATCAGAGAAAGTCCGCCGAGGTCTGCCCCTTCCAACTCCCGTTTCTACCTCTCCCATATATATTCTCTTTGTTAGCCTTCTTTCACTCATTCTTTCCACGTGTCCAAACCATCTCAACATACCTTTCTCAATTTTTGTCACTACATCTTCGCTCAGTCCACACTTTTCCCTTATCACACTGTTCCTAATTCTATCTTGTAATCTCACACCACACACACTTCTCAACGCTCTCATTTCCACTGCATTCACTTGGCTCTGATGCCTCTTCTGCCATACCCAACTTTCGCTACCATACATAAGTGTAGGCACCAGCACCCCTCTATGCACAGCCAAACGTGCCTAAAAATACATTGTTTAAATTGTGCAATGTACGGAACCCTTGTAACGCGAGTCCGACTAGCACTTGGCCGGTTTTTTAAAAACTTTCGTATACATTAGTTCGCTTCTTCCTACTGAACCAACATTAGGGACCAAAACTGCTATCAACTTTCATGTGGTTGTGTAACTTTTCGTTTAGCAAGTACATAATATTTGTTGTAGTCGTTTCCTCGAAGGTATCACACGCTTACGAAAAGGCAGAAATTTTAGGAAAATCTCTATCTCAATGCAAATAAAAGGTAGGTATCGGTATAACAATTAAACATAGTGTCATACCGATAAGTTTTGCAATAGATATTTGAATGTGACGCATAATTTCACAAAGCTTTGTTTTACGCGATATCTCTTGATAACGTTCCACATAAATATGTTATCTTATCTGAACATGTCTCGATCGATTCAGTCCCAGGTATATTTATGTTCTTTTTTGGATCATTATTTCATCAATTTTCGAACACGATGGGTACGGGGACAGGCGCCATCTGAGCCAGATGGCGCCCGCCATGTTCCATGGAGATCCATGGAATTTGTATTTTTAAAAAGCCAAATGTATAGAAAAACGAATGCAAACCGAGCAAATGATGACTCAGGTAAAAAGGTATAAAAAAGATGAAATCTAGTTGCACTGACATAGATAGACATACTCATTCGTATATGAATTTCTAACGCTGGTACATTCTTATATTGCGGCACGAATAAATAATATGAAATCTACATTTGATATTTAGTTACGCTGGGTTGTGTGATAGGACATCGCCATTCGTATATGGATTTCTTACGCTAGTACATTCTTAGATTGCGACATGAATAAATAACAGACTTTAGCAATTGATCCATATAACTTTTCAGACCAACCCCGAACTAAAATGAGTATACTCTTGACTTGAAAATCCGTAAGAACTACCTATGCTGTACCGACCGAGTTCACTTTACTGGTAGATGTAGGCACGCAATGGGATTGACAGCCTAATAGGTTGTAGGTACTGATATTAGGTTGTGCTGTAGTCTGAACACTTAGATTGCGTACGCGTCGTGTCGTCGCGTTGACGTCACATCAAAATGCGGGGTTATCCACGAAGGCTCTCGACACTGACCTTGACGTATTTTTAGTTTAGCAGGCCGTAATATCGAACCGACTAACGTACGTATATCAAAGCGGTGTCAAATATGACACATAATTTTTTTGAAAACCCTTAATTGGAATAGGTGTGATTTAGGTTTGAGGCACCATGCGATAGAAATCCTAGTTTTTTCCAAGAATCTTGACAGACAATCTGCATGCTTGCATAGTTGAGATGGCTGCCGGCCTCGGCCTTCAAATTAGAATATAAAAGCTATACTTAAAAGCGTTTAGACTATAATTAGTAGGTTCTACTAGTAGCTTTAGGCATGCTAAGTGGAATGTTATCGATTTTCACGAGCAAGCACTAGCGGCTGCATAAATAATGAGTGAAAAGCCATTATATATAACTTCATACACCATTGTAGGGGTGACCTTGCTTCGTTACGTTTACGTGTTACGTTTATTAGTATTGGCAAAGAGGATATAATATTATAGACCGGTACTGTCATAGTAAATTTTGTAACCACAGTAAATTCACTGTCATCTATCGACACACTTTAAAACTAAAAATAAAGATTTATAAAAATACTATAAAATGTATTTAAATATGGATAAATGATTTTTTTTATTTGCATTAATTATTTTTATTATTTTGACTCATGTTCTTTCACTGATATGCGTTAAAATTGTTTAATAACAAACGAAACCGTCAACGCCCTCTATACGAGAGTAGGCCAAAGGTAGTAGCGACATCTAATCGAGAATCAAATTTTCGTCATTTTCGAGGCACGTTTTGTCCTTAGACTGTATCCATCTATTGCGGAGTTATATCTATCTTTGGTATTGGCAAAGAGGATATGTGACATAAAAACACGTGGTCAGCGTATTGAACATAAATGTGGTATTTTCAATAAAAAGGGACCTTATTGTCGATGGCGCTTACGCCATTATTAACGATGCTCCGATATAAATACAATGCCGCGCGGCGCTGTGCGGCGTAAGCGCCATCGACAATAAGGTCCCTTTTCATAGAAAATGCCCCAAATGTTAAAATAAAATTAGCTCCGTACTTATACGAAATTGCTAGTAAATCTCCTCCTCTTCTTTGGCCAACCCTCTTCCCAGCTCATCTGGGGTCGGGTCTCCTTGTACGTTTGCGCCAGAGAGCTCTGTTCTGGGTTGTCTGCGTAGTTAGGCTGTCCTGGTTCATCTCTTTTTGTATTTTGGTCCACCAAGTAGCGGGGGGTCTACCTCGTCCTCTGGGTCGGTTTGGTATGTTCAGGACCTTTTTGACTACATAGTCATCTTCTCGCCTGGAAATGTGTCCAAACCAGCGTAGTCGGCTTTCCTTTATTTTTACGAAATTGCTAGTAAATATGAATTATAAATAGCCGATCAAACAAAGTGAGGTCTTATAGTCAACTATACACCTCTAGTTACAAGAACTAATAAACCCCCACCGAATATGATATTAGGTACCTTAATAGTCTTTAATTTCGTTGATAAATTTTGATTTGATAAATCGTACACCATAAAGTGTCAATGATTTAGATTTACTGTACAACTTTACAGTTAATTTTATCCTTTTAAGTTAGTAATACGCTTGGTATTACTATTGATGACTAAACTAGAGTTAGACCAAGCTAAGTTGGCAGCCATATTAATAGCCCAGAAGGTGCAAATTCATTCGGTCATAATTATGACGTTTAAATAACACTTGCACCGTCTGGGCTATCAATATCGCTGCCAACTTAGCTTGGTCTAACACTACTTAGCTACGAGTACCAAAATATATGTACATTATGGTATGTTTTCATGTGTTTAACTCGAGTGAAAGGCACCATTTCCGTCTCGGACTATTGGCGCTCTCACTGCGTTCGAGCGCTAAACTACCTTGACAGAGATAGGCGCCTTTCAACCCTTGGTTAACAATCTACTATTTTGTTTACCCACATTACGTGCAAGGCGAAGGTCCGCCTACACTGTAAACCTACGAGCACGTGGCGCGGAAGCATGTTTTTTGTAATTGTCTAATGTAATGGTTGAGCTCACTCATCGTTTAAGCCTGTTAGAAGGTTCTAGACGTTTCAAACGCGATTGATGGGAAGGAAGCCGAATTCATAACGCTTTACATAAGGACAGCAAACCTGTAAGACAGCCTTTAAAATTGTTTTGCATTTCACGACTACGAGTAACACTTAAATTTTAAGTATGGGGTGTTTCTCAGCCATACACCTACTTAAATGTATGTGCACCAACGAAATTGTGCACAAACGCCATTAAATTTGGGCACCAACGAACTGGCACACTTCGTAATGAAGTAATATGTAACGCATATAAGTCAATGAGGATTTCAATTACCCGAAGAAAAAAACTTGTAATGTCTGTTTGTAAATATAATAGGTTTTAATACCTAACTATTACTACCAACCTGTGGGAAAAGAGTTCTATTGACGACCCGACACACAGTACACAGTACCCACCTATAGGTATATTTTTAAACCCGCTTCGTTAGGTTTAAAAACCTACTGATATTTTTCCTCCAAATATTGTCTATGTATGTAATGACGTTAGTTTTACAGGTGAATTACCCGATAAGAAACTTATATTAGTCACTAAATTAGTGTTACGGATCAAGTTTTCTTATCATCGTAAAAAGTTTCGCTACTTAAGTATTATTCTTTATTGTGTTAGTTGTTCTTGTGAAACGTATTTATCTTTTTTCGCAACTGTTTTATCGATCAGGAAAATACTATTGGCCTTGTGACTTAAGTGTGTTTCATGGCATAAACTAATTTCTAGAGTAGTCTAACTAGAAACAGTAGAAATAGGAAGTTAGCTATACCTACAAGTATGTCCAATTATATTAATGTAATGTTAAGTTATATTAACTTAAACGTAGCATTCGACACACCTGTAACCCACTGCATGTTATACAAATTTTTTTTTTTTTTTTTTTTAATGTATTTCGTAACGAAGCGCGCAAAAATATATGACCCCTCTTGTAGCTGGTTCTATACCTACACAAAATTGTGTAGACATTTTTGCTCACTTAGCTCTATTGCAAGAAACTATACTCATATGTACCTAGTAGATGTATTATGTAGATGTTAAGTAGAGACCCTATGTACCTACCTACCGGAAGGAACAAGTATTGAAAAGCTGATGGCTAGGGACCTTCAAATGTTCAGCACACTGAATTCTCAAAACCGGCAACGCGCAGGTGACCACTTACTTTTACTTTCAGATAACACAGTGTCAATATCATGGCATATGCTCATCATTGAGCAAACGTGATTCGTAGTAGAAGATAAGATCTTGTATTTCTTTTGTCATATTTAATATCTTTATTCATGCGTTTGGCAACACAAGAATTCACACTTATTTGTGACATTTTCAATCAAAAGGTACCACATTGTCGCTTGTCAATAAGGTTGATTTCAAATTGAAGCTGTATGGAAATAGCGCCTTATTGACAACCGACAATAAGTACCCTTTTGATTGAAAATGGTACATTTAGAAGAAAAACGTTAAACGTCCGTTTATAGTATTTAAATAACCATTGTCTACAATAACAGTTAATGTTCTACCAGCAATAAGTGGAATTACGTGTTTCAGTCAAGTTTCAGTAGGTTTACGTTTAGTACCTTGTCAAATTAGCATAATGCAGCAAGTAACTAAGGAATTCACCGTGAAATTAAAGCGATAAGGTACTTTAAACGGTAATGCGGCAATGGCAAAGGCATAAAAATATGGCGCAGTTTTATAACATTGCGATAGATTTCAGTTAAAACTAAATGTGGCTTTCCATCAGAGAAGGATCCTTATGCTTGATGACCTTTGTAACAAAATTTCTGTTGGAATTTGAGATAAAAAGAACCTTATTGCACTTGAAGCATGTGATGGAAAGCCACAAATGACCTGTCCCTCGTCTATAATATAAAGTTGCGTACAGTTCTAATATTTATGTCAAAATTTAAATATGGAACGTCAAGTTGATCGTTTTCCGTCAATCAAATCGATTTCCGCAATTATGCTTAAGTACGTTGAAAGCAAAAATATCGATCCAGACAAATGGCTCAATAATATATGTACACGACTTTATTGTCTAAGGTGTAGGAGCGTACACATATTTTTGAAACTTCGGGTATGTAATATATTTATGCCCTTGACTGTACTATAGGTATACGAGCATGTATTAAATTAGTAATCATCAACCTTGTGACGTCACTATGCAGACACACTTTTCCGAACATGCAAAAAAGCGTCTTATAGTCCCTTTCGGTTCTTACTCGTATGTTTTAGAGCACTAAGTTGTACTTACCACAAAAATTGCCGTGACACAAAACAGCATATACTTAATGCACTTCATGCCCACTTCCAAATTGGTTTGAGCCACCATTTTGGCGCACTGTCTTACTTCACAGGTGTACGAATACTGGCACTGAGTACGTTTGTTATCAGTTGATAAGTTATCACTGAGCTATCGGCCGTTAGAGTCGGGCGGCGACGAGCAACTAACGCGAGGAAAACGAGTGGAAAATGTGGCGATCCGCGCGTCAATGGAAAATCCTTTTATGGTATAAAAGTTGACATAACCGCAGCAGTTGTAGTGATTTGCGTCCTATTCTTTTTGTTACGTATTCAGATAAGCATGAAAGAGAGTGAGTTATTGAACGTTTTTATGTTCCTTACGTGCCTTATGTACATTTAAGTTCTGATTTTTCCCATTTATGTAGAGCCCGATTGTGATTTAACAACATGTTATGGTTTTGAATTGGTTTTGATACAGCTGACGATCGTCTTGGCGACTGGCGTGCATCTCACGCACTATAATAAATAAATAAAAAATAAAAAAGCCTTTTTATTTCTTGCATACAAAAAAGAGAACAATAATGTTGTTTCTAAGTGTAAGGAGTTGGTTGTTAGTAGTTAGTTTTTTACATATTTTGTGTTTTTTTACCTATCTTAATTTCTAGAATGTTAGTATTTTTAGTATTTATAATTTCATATTAAGATTATTAAGTATATTTATTTTTTGTTATTTTTTTAATCTTCTGCAAGAACCCCAGGTTGGGTGAAGGCCTCCTCCAAAGACGCCCAAATAGTTCGGTCTTGTGTATGAAATTTTTGTGTTCTTCTATTGACATTCCGCCTCTTCTCACTTCCGATATACCTATTACATTGTACTTGATTTCTTTTATTGATTCTTCTAATTCAATTCAGCGGTCATATGACGAAAGTGTTCTGACGTTGTATGTATTTGTTGAAATTGAAATTCTTTGTTCTTTGGAGGGTCATAATCTTCCACGGTGACCAGCCGTGTTGGAAGATGGATATTGTGTTTTTTCTGCTCTTGATTTATGTAAAGTATTTTTTGTGTAGAGGAGGGGGGGGGGGCGTGCTAATTGCTATGAGTGTCTTGTTTTTCTTTGTTGTTAGGATTTTTGTTTACCAAAAAGTTTAATATTCCTGGCCTCACGCACTACTTTCACTTCATTTCGCATGCACCAATCAGTCGATCGTATTAAAGTACTTAAAATCAACAAAACAGTAACAACTTGTTAAATTTGAATGACACAAATGGAAACATATGTATTTATTTTATTCACACGATGGCGGTAGCGCTTTTTATCAAGCGTTGTTGGATTTTCAACTTTAAGCCTTGGTTTTTAAATCGAATTTAGCGTGCGGGCAGATTCAAGCGCTTTTTTAATGCGCGTTGAAAAAGCGCTAGAAATAGAATGGGGCCTAAAGGGCCCACCGACTATATATCAGATTACTTTTCAGCACTTAAATTATTATTCGGCGGTTTGGAAATGCCTTTTTGCCGCTAGTCGCGAATCGTTTACACTAGAACCTTAAACAGAAAAAGTGACTCGCGCTTGACCAATTCTCCATGAGCCAATTAGCTCACTTATGAGCATAAAGTACGCAGTTTTGTGACTTCGCTAACTAAAATGCTAAGTGCATGTCATATTTGGCACTTACACACATATGGCAACAAACTACCTACTACCAAAGAGAATTAAGGTGACATAGAGTGCTCACCCCATACATCAGTTTTGTTACCAAAAAGACTATTATTTTCGTAGTCGACATTTCGTAGCGTCAAGTAGCGGAATTATCAGTACATATCCAAATTAAACTGAAAATACAAAATTCGTTCAACGGCTTTCAATCATTCTACCTAAATGACCTAAGTGTCTACGTTGGCGGAAGTTATAGGAAAGTAATTTAGGTTAGAAACTGTAATAGATGTCATATATTAAAGAAAAAGTGACGAAGCCCTCCAGTGGTGAAGGCCGGATTCGAACTGAACCGGCGTCTTTAGCTATCGCGGCTAACGCCATGAACCCCTAGGCCACCCCGCCGCCTCCGCCGCCGCCGCCGCCGCCGCCGGTGGCGGGGTGGCCTAGGGGTTCATGGCGTTAGCCGCGATAGCTAAAGACGCCGGTTCGAATCCGGCCTTCACCACTCGAGGGCTTCGTCACTTTTTCTTTAATATATGACATCTATTACAGTTTTTAATTTATATATAGTAGTGTGACTACTTAAAAAAACACAAATCAAAATATTTAATAAAATAATTTAATTTGTTCCCAAAACTTGTTAATTTAGGTTAGTTTAAAATTTGCATGCAATTTTTATTTCCTCAAGCATTATCCTGACACTCGTATTCAATTTTTAGTATCTATTTCTTTATTCGGATACCGTAAAATGGGGTGAGTAGGAACATAAGTGACATTCAAACCTCGATAACATTTTATTTTTACATATGCAAACTGAATGGTGTATATTATAAGTGTTCCGGACGTTCGTATTTTAGTTTTTATTTTATTTTGGGTAGTTCCATTTCATAACTTTGACGATAAACAGGAAATCCCACCTCACCCCGTAGTCCCTCGTAATTGGGGTTAGATGGGTTTTCATACAAAGGTGATTTTGGAAGTTTGTTGGATCGTTTTTTTATTTATTTTGAATATAGCTCCATTTTAAATTGGAATACGTTATTTTTGTAGCAGTAGCCTTAAAATCCCACCTCACCCCCCTTTCATACCTTCTCTCCCCATTCATAACCCAACTCTCCCCGCGAACCCTACTTACCCCATTTTACGGTAAGTACTGAAAAGCTCTGGCCAACTCGTAATTAGGTGGTAGTGTTAATTAACTATAGGTACATGTAAATTAACTATAGTCAATGATTTCTCGAAATCGGCTGCATTGAGCTTGATGAAATTTTCAGTCAGTTTCAGGGGTTTACAAAGAATACTCCAAGCAATCAAGCGCCTGTGAATTTTTCACTAGCAATTTCGATAAAATTAACTTTCGACGGTCAATAAAATACTCGTATTTATAAATCAGTTGTAGAGTCGGAGGTACTGATGACACGATTAGAATACAATTATAAGACAACTCATAATTAAAGTATTTAATCCATTATACTCGTAGTCATTATAGGTATCACTTAATTGCTTACTCTGATAAAATAAAACAAAAACACCGCTAACATTATTTATTAATCTGCAATAATATTACTTAACGTAATTAAAATACTTAGCTCACAACATCAACAATAGGTACATGTCATTCTTCAAGGAAACGCATTTTCTTCTCTTGATATCTTGGCCATCCACACCGCTCCGCCAACGGCCAAAGCCTGAAAAATAAAACATTTTTATTCGATGAAAGTTTATAATTATTATGGCGCATCTCGCTTACCCTAAGACATAATTAAGTACGATTGGGTGATCTTAATTCGTATTTGTGGTATTTCCTATAAAAAGGGACCTTATTGTCGATGGCGCTTACGCCATTATAAACGATGCTCCGATATAAATACAATGCCGCGCGACGCTGTGCGGCGTAAGCGCCATCGACAATAAGATCCCTCTTCATAGAAAATGCCTCATTTATTCATTGGTACGAGTGAGATATACTGAAACGAATATCAAAATTAGATCGTAATTTGAAAATTACGCTACTGGCTACTGGTGACTCTGGTGAGTGTTAAGAAATTTCGTAGCGCTACGCCGTAGCTCGCAGCAGTTGTATTTCGCTTTTGTAAGTCAAGCATGTGGTTAGGCCGGAAGCCTATTCAGAAGGCAATTTCTTGTTACAAAATGATTATGTATATAATATGTCAGCTAACAGATCGTAACCATAACTGTTTCATAACAAAGATCATAAAGTTCGAATCGCCCTCCCAGTCAACACAAGAAAATGTAAATGTAAAGGTGAAAATGCCAATCTACCAAGAAAACGCCAGCTGCCCCTATGGCCCCTGCATGACTTTGCGTCCACGCCCCTAACGCCTCAGCACATCCCGTCCTATATGCAATCGTCACATTGCCGTAAAGGGTGATAACATCAAACACGTGGTTACAGCTGGCGGGCAGATCTACCAAGCGTGTTAGTAGACTAATATAAAGAAAAAATCAAGTTGATAAAGTAAACCTACCTGAATAAGAACCAAGAAAACGCCAGCGGCCCCTATAGCCCCCGCATGACTTTGCGTCCACGCCCCAAACGCCTCAGCACAGCCCGTCCTATAAGCACTCGTCACATTGCACGTAAAAGTGGTGACGACACCGAACACGCGGCTGCAGCAGCTGACGGGAAGACCCTGGCTCGCGTGGGTGTTGAGGTGCTGGAGCCAGTCGCTGGCGTTCAGGACCCCACAGCAGGCGAACTGGAAATGCAGAAGAAGAAACATAATTAATGGGTACTCAAGACTAGAAATGTAACTTACCTCCCTAGTGGGAACATACTTAGTTCAGAGCGGGTAACCGCTACCAACTTTTAGTATGTTGTTGGACATGATATTAGGACCCCAAAACCGCCAATGCCGGGACTGCCGAGAGACAGTGGCGCAGGCGCTCTACCTCAGCGTAATAACGACATTATCAGGCCATCCTACGCCGCTGTCTCCCGACTGTTTTGGGGTCTCAATACCATGGCCAACAACATAGTAAAAATGATTTGCGGCTACTGCCTCAGAACTTTCTTATTTGACCGTTTCGCATAAGGTATAAGACTTCTCTTCTTCGCTTCGAACTCAAAAGCTAAATGAAAGTTATAGAAAATAGAAGACTTTATATTTTTTGATTACGTAATACCTATGACCCATTTTGAAGGTGATGAAGCATTTGAAACGCAAATAAATAGTAAGTAAATAGCAATCACATGAGAACAAATTCCGTAGAAACTGAAATCGTGTATGTATTGGACTGCTAACGAAGTTTTCCTTTTTCACAATGTTTTCGATGTCCCATGTCGTTACTTTTATATAAACTATTGGCGCTGTATTGGTCGCATGATATTGGAACTGCGTCTGCACTAGCGACAAAGCGCCAAGTTTTTGTACATACCTACTTTGAACAGGTAAATGTCGTTTATGAACAAAATCATACTAACGTCTTCTTGCACTTCGTCCCACAGCTTAGTAACTTCGTAGTTCTTGTTGGGGCCGTACAGGTCCATTGTGTTTTGCAGCTGCGTTTGGACTAGAACTGTGGCTTGGCTTTTGAGCGCGTAGCCCGCTATACATGCTGATAGTTGGAAGATGAACATTAGCACCATGGCGCCGGCAAACTGGAATGTGAACATATTTGTTAATGTTTAGGATTGTGATGTGCCTTGAAAAAAGCCGTTGGTTGATACCACTTCACAGTTACTGGAGTCGGTCAATGTGAATTAAGTCTGTTACAATTCTTTGCCAAGCAAGTCGAGGGTGAGGTGGTTTATTTTACCCGATCTACTTTTCATTTCGACTATGAGGAAAGTCAAACAAGAAATGTATGTGCGTGTTATTTTAAACGTCAAACTTCTATGAAATTATGACGTAATATAAATAAAACACTTGAACTGCGTGTACTATCAAAATCATTGCAGACTTATCTTGGTGTAACTCTAATTTGATTTTCTGTGCACAAGAATTCTCTTATTTATTTCCAAAATATTTAATAACGATATTTCCAAGCCTTTCCTTTGTATGGTGGAAAGTAGTTTTAAATTAAATACCTAATTTACTAATTTAATATTAATACTCAATGTTACTACCAGTATTGTTCTTAAAGGTGAATTTTTGTAGACTAAGTATGTGTCTATGGTAGGCATTATAGCTAAAGAAAGCATGCAATAGCTAGACCACGTAGTGGTTATATACTCTTTGAGCTAGACTATATCTTCGACCGTTTTCCATAAGGCATAGTACTAGAAAGGACAAAAAGTCGACAACGAAACTGTACAGGTATCCAAAAAAAAGTTGACAGCAACTTGTTATTAATGTAATGTTATTAAATGTTACATATATACTAACATAAATAACACGGTGCATGCGTAACCAACATGCCAATTGTTTACGCTCCGGTAGCGAACGAAACGCAACTGTTACTGTCGCACTAATATTTGCTAATTGGAAGTGTGTGAGAGCCACAAAGCGTTTCGCTGTCGATGTCGTAGCGCAAGCGATTGTCACTTTGGCTAGGCACCCAGGATGGTCAACCATCATCGAGCAAGGTCACCGCAATTACGTTTAATTATACAGCTCTAATGAAAGAATGGCGTACCTACAGTCCTACATGTGCAGGTACAAGACAGCATCAATAGTAATTCTCTTCGCTTTGCAAACAGAGATCACTGCATGTAAAACAGTGTTACAAATATTTATAACCGACTTCAAAAAAGGAGAAGAGAGATGCTCGATTTTGAAATTTGCTATATGGGGGTTTTCGGGGTCTAAAAATCGATCTAGCTAGGTCTTACCTATCTCTGGGAAAACGCGCATTTTTTAATTTTTATATGTTGTCGCCCAGATATTGTAAATTTAATGCGTAATACAGGCGAGTACTTAATAAACATAATTACAATTTTATAGTTCAGTTTATGTATCTCTCAATACAACTTTCATACATAATGTAAAATAAATACAAGTCATTACGTGTCGTATAGAGATCGTGGGATACATTTATAAACATTAATGATTAAATTGCATTGCAATTGAATATAATAATAAACTATAATGATAATTTATGTAAACGTGCATATAAAAGGTTAGGAATGATCCTTAGTGTCGGGCAGCCCTTCAAACGGCCAATTATAAGGCAATTGTACCTTCGTCATTTTATGCCTTTCCCATTTAAAAAATCTACGCATAACTGCTTACATATCGCTAAAATCGGGACAAGGACAACAAAAGCAAAGAAAAGATAGCCATTATAAAGGCTGTATACGAGCGTGTGCTGTATGCTGAAAATTACGCGATTCACGGCCACCATCCACATATCGTCACTATATTGAATGTCAAGCGGTTATCACGAGACAAGTGGTTGAAAGTGATGAATTGTTTATCATTGCGTGCTCAAGAATCATCTTTCTTTATATGGACAGAACTACCTATCAATAAAAAATCTGACATTTGATTAATTTACCCAATTCTAAACTTTATGCACGATTTGAATTTAGGCATAGACAGTTGAGCGGGATCTTTTTAGATGAGGTTGCCTTGCCAGACAGGAATTTTATAACAACCAAACAATAGCGTGATAAAGTTTAAATTATTTATTAAATTATTCAATTATCGACGATGTAACCATCACATAAGATTGAGAATGCCTCGCGTTTATGAGCACAACACGGCATAATTTAAAATAGATAGCTGACATTTCGTGATGAAAAGAGGCCAGTGTTTCCGAAATAGCTGAAGCCGATTGTTTAATAAGTTGTGATTTTATTTACTTACCGCCATTATTAAGTAATAGTTTTCCGAATAGGCTCCATAGAAGCCGAAGAATGCGATGAGGAAGATGATGACTCCGGTGGCGATGCAAAATGCGGGTAGAGAGAAAAACCTCTCCGAGAGAAACTCGTGGTACCCATTGTAAGCGGACTGCACTGAACTTCCCACCGACAATATTATTATTCCACTTATCTGAAAAACCACTTTACGTCAAATTGCTTTCAACACTTCATCCAAAACTGCGTAGTACCTAACTTACCAGGAACAGAAAATTCACTGTTATCAAAGAATATTTAACACTTGTATATATTTTGTTCCACATTTTGTACGAGCGGCCGGGCGTCGTGACAGTCACTACACTAAACTGCCGTATAGTTTTAGCTAGGTCTGGTATTTTTATCACTATAGGTAAGTACCTGATCTGTTGATAAGGAAAGCAAGCGGATTTATCTCAGTCCGAGCTCCTGTCAGATGCTTGTTTCCACATATTATGCATAATTCATCAATAAATTTTTAGCGAAGCGGGTTCTCAAGTTCAAAATGTCACTGTGACGCGCGGTACACTGGATTAAATGCATTTCAAACACTGATCACGATTGTATATTTTTAACTGTTTGTTTTGAATGCTGCAATACGACTGGCGTTTCAAGCGATAAGAAACTCTTTGGTAAGAACTAACCAGTACAATTTACATAATTATCTGCAACATACGTATTAGCAATGGCACGTTCGTTCGCATGAGTAGGTATTAAGTAAGTTTTACAGGCTCTAATACTTCAGTAGGTATATGAAGACACACTTACCTAGATGGAAATTTGCGGATCTTATCGCATTGCAATAAGGATCACAAATTGCATGTCTTCGAGGACATTGAAAGTTTATAGATACCGCCACGCCATAGCTGCTTTTAGAAAATTAGCTCACAGCGCACATGTTGGCGTGTTTACATTCGTTAGGTACTGGTGCAATGCATCTGAACGGTACAATAGCTGTCCCAATTTGCATATGAAATTCTAATTAACTTATGCAATCATTTAACAACGAGGGTCATACACAGACTTTAAAACAAAAGTCACTACTGTGGACAATAGTTTAAATCTTGTGTGCACATCAGTTCTGACTTTATCAAACCGATTAAGTAGGTGTGTATATATATTATATATATAATAGAAACCAGTAGCCCTGTAGGTGGATAAAGGTTTAAACAGAAAATCAGACTTTTGTAGCCCTTTAAAATATCTGCTTTGGGTAAAATGTCCGTGGGTAATTGTAAAATATTAAGTGCTTCTTTTAGTTATTTTACATATTTAATAATATTTGTAGCAGGTACTACAAGTAGATAAACTACTTAGGTAGTGTCGGTACGTCGTACAATTAATTTCCCTAAGTACTTTATAAATGTTCCACTTGTACAGTGAAATAATATACTCGTAAGTCAAACATCATACAACAATTTCTTATCTCTAAATTATTTACTTACAACATTTCCATCTAATATGAAAACCGAAAACTGTAAATTACATAAAGATAACATTGTGTAGGGTTTTAGTTCTACATTTTACCGCATAGACATTCTTATTAGCTTATTATTATCTAAGTACAAGTTGAATAGTAAAATAAGTTTTAGCATTACATTTTCTTATTCCTAGAACACTTCAGTCGTCACTCCACTCATATGATATGAAGACTTGTCAGTTTTTTTGTAAATATGTTTATGGGATTAAGTTCATACTTACAAGTCATTACAAGTACCATAGAGTAACTTATACTAGAGCGGTACTGTCATAGTAAATTTTGTAACTCCAGTAAATTCACTGCCATCTGTCGACACACTTTAAAACTAAAATTAAAGATTTGTAAAAATATAAAATGTATTTAAATATAGATAAATGATTTTTTTTATTTGCATTAATTATTTTGATGATTTTGACCCATGTTCTTTCACTGATATGCGTTAAAATTGTTAAATAACAAACGAAACCGTCAACGCCATCTATACGACTGTAGGCCAAAACTAGTAGCGCCCTCTGAACGAGAATCAAATTTTCTTGATTTTCGAGGCACGTTTTTTCCTTAGACTGTATCCATCTATTACGGAGTTATATCTACAATACCTAAGATACTCGTTAACAATAGAAGTTGACTTTCCTGTTTTTAACAACTTAGAATAAAGACTTATTTGTTGCTTCGTAAATGTTAAGTTCTACCACACAACGCGCTATATTTATTAAATCCAAAATTATTTTTCTTAATTATATGTTCAGTCCAAATATCATCATGGAATTATAATGAGTACAAAGTAGGGAACTAATCATAATCAAATTATGCCTGAAATATTTATGTTGATTATTGCTTTTTAGGGTTCCGTACCCAAAGGGTAAAAACGGGACCCTATTACTAAAACTCTGCTGTCCGTCTGTCCGTCTGTCACCAGGCTGTATCTCATGAACCGTGACAGCTAGACAGTTGAAATTTTCAAAGATGGTGTATTTCTGTTGCCGCTATAACAACAAATACTAAAAACAGAATAAAATGTACATACAACAAACGTGATTTTTTTGCCGTTTTTTGCGTAATGGTACGGAACCCTTCGTGCGCGAGTCCGACTCGCACTTGGCCGGTTTTTTATTAGGTAAATGATAAACTGAAAAACCGATGGTGCCGACCGGGTGGTGGTAATGGTTCGATTTCGGTCTCGGTTACTAGTATTACATGAATTATTTTAATTTCTAAAATGGGTATATCACGAGATGTCATTAAAACCTCTTAAACAAATAAACATATGACTCTAAATTCTTACATCTACATTAAGTATCTGCTGCCGACATCGCCAACCCCAAATGGCGACAACCGTGACCCCTATTCCGTCATGAGGCCATGAGTTCATGACATGACGTAGTAACGTTATGGTAATTAATAATTATTGGTTGTCAAAAACAAAATATTTAATAAGTAAGCCCTGAAGCCTTCAATTGTTATGACTGACTGTCATGGCTATTAATAAGTTAATGACGTTGATTAAATTGGATAGGTACTTAGTTTAAATATTTCATGGGGCATTTATAAATGTATAAATAATTATTTATTTACAATCTTATTTCTAGAAGGAACTAGGACTCCAGCTCGACTGATTCGAATCTCGACCGCCACGTCAGCCACGAAGCGATTGCAGTCAGCACTATCTGGAAACAGACAAAGAATTAACCCAGAACTTTCATTATTCTGAAAAGACTTGAGACTTAAACACGTTGTGGCTAAGCCACTCGTCCAAAGACACCATGCAACTGTTGCCGTACGCGAGCGTTACCGTACAGTTAAAAGGACTGAAGGGAGAGACAATTATGTCTATTTGTGTACAAGTGACCACCATCGCAGAAACCGCTAACAACGATGTTTTAGGTAAGCCACTTTCCCAAAGCTACTATGTACCAATTGTGGCCGTACGCGAGCGCCACTGTAGTTGAAAGGAGACACGTTCCGCTAGACCATTAATTACCTGTATACAAGTGACCACGAGTGCCGAGTCCGCCAAAATAAACACGTTGTGGCTCAGCCCCTCTCCCAAAGCTCGCATACCTATACGACCGTCACTGTATGCGACTATAACACTAGTGGCAAGGACACAGTCGATCCCTTTCTATATATTTTTGTAGTTATCTACCTGTATACAAGGGACCACGAGAGCAGATACCGCCAACATAAACACGTTGTGGCTGAAGTCACTCGCCCAATTATACAATGCAACCAGTGTTGTACGCGAGCGCCACCTTAGGGTCGAATGAAGAGATGGTCCCGTAGTCAATGTGGCAGCAGCTGATGGGTATGTGTTGCAAGAAGACACAGTCCGTAGACCATTAATTACCTGTATACAAGTGACCACGAGGGCAGAGACCGCCAATACAAACACGTTGTAGCTAAGCCACTCGCCCAATGATACAATGCAACCAGTGTTGTAAGCGAGCGCCGACGTGCAGTCGAATGGAGAGATGGTCCCGTAGTCGATGTGGCAGCAGCTGATGGGTATGAGGGTGGATTGCCAGTCGTTCACGCCGACCATGCCGCAGCATTCAAACTGTTGGACAATATATTCTCATTTGGGTTGGAAAGGTATCATAGTCATACAAATATTATTGGCAAAGTGGCAACCTGTGTGTAGGTTTATTATACGTCATCAGAGTTTTAGCTACAGGCCGAGAGCAAGAACGGGACTGGATGAGGAAGACGTAAAAGGCTAATTTCCCTTAACATTGTATTAATTTAACTTACAACAGAGAAATTTAATAAAATTAAGGTCGGTTGCACTAAACCGTTAAAACATTGGCTAAGTTTCATAGTTCACTGCTGAGTGATACGTTAATCAATTCATCAAGTGTAACAGATTGTATTCTGACCACGCTTACTTTGCACAAACTTAGAAAGTAAGAACGCATACTTACTTATCCCTATATGCCCCATATTTGACGTAGCACTTGGCATGAAAACTTAGCTTAGTCTTAGGGGCAAAACTTATCCGCACTTATCCAGGTAGCAAAGTGACGTCAGCGACTTACAAGTGACGTCATTTATAGGTCATAATAACGTAACGGACGTCATAATGACGTATAAATGCTACCTGGGTACCCGCCACCAAAACTGCGCTTTGATTGATTCTCAAGCTCGTTCAACAAACAGGCCTAATAATGATAATATAGATTGTGTCCTTACTTCCGTGTGTAATTCGTCCCATAACTTGGCGATGTCCAGCCTGGATCCATATAACTGTAAACTGCTGGCCATGGGTGCTCTAATCTCGCTGTTGACGTCATTTACCAGCGAATACGCGGCTATCGTGAGCGCGCTCTCGTCTATTAAGATGAATATCATTCCGGCCAGGTACTGAAGCAGAAAAAAGACGTTTAATACATAATTACTATAATAAGTAATAAGAAATTACAAAATGACTTTTAACCCTGTTACGATATCACATCACTAGATGGCGCTGTGTGAACATGACGATAATGAGTGTATTGTATCGGTCTAGGAAATCCATTTTCGCTTTTAAAAGTAAAAAATGGCAGTAAAAGAGATGATATTTACGCACAACATAGAACGAAAAAAACCTCACAAAACAATAAATAGCGCCACCACACATCATGAAGCAAAGAATACAATACTCACTAGGAGATTCGAAGGTTCAAACTATGTTCATTTATTTTGTAGTATTTTTATATTTTTAATCAAGAAAAGCAATATTTATATCATTATAGCAATACGCAAATGTGTATAAGCAAAATAAAATGTTTTTTTCTTGTATAACGCCTTTCAAAATTAAATAGCACTGATTGATTTCATCAATTTTACTTTCAATCTATAATATTAAAGTCAGGCACGTACCACAGCGACTATGTAGAACTTTTCCGACAGCGCAGCATAGAATCCGAGAACAGATATCAGCAGTATCAACACGCCAGTAGCCGTCGCGAAGCCTGGTACAGTGTAGAATCGGTTTGTGAGGAAATCCTCGTATTCTATGTTCTCCACTAGGACTACTACGCCAACGATCAGTAGGAGTGCACCGGTTAACTATAAAAAACAGGAATAATTTCCATTATTATGACCGTAATAGTACTGTAGGGGGTAGCACTCCATGGAAGAGATGTTCTATCTGTAGAACTTTTCTCGTATTCTCGCAAAGGAACGTATTTTCCTCTTTAACTCCCCTTCTTAGCTCTTGCATCTTATCTACTACTTGACTTTTCTAGTCGTTCCTACTCAATGATTATCTAATTACTACACAATATAGTACGTAAGTAATTAATCGGATTTAAACTGTTGTGAGACATACTAACATTAAATCATTTTACGGTTTAGACTCACTTGTGTTTACGAGTGACTAAAACAAGTGAGTCTAAACCGTAAAATGATTTAACGTAAGTAAGATTGATGATTTTAAGTAAATTAATGTTTTAATTGCATATAAATACTTCAAAATTACTCAAAAAACAACTTACCACAAAAAGTCCATTAACTGCAGCAAGATTATACCTCACTGATTTGAAAATATTAGGTAATTTAACTGACGGTATTTTCATCTTGACCACTTTACAAAAATCTGTCGATTTCTCGAATGAGATAAGTAAACTGAGCGCGGGATAGGTATCTTGCGAACTATCTGAACAGTCAATGTCTGAGTTATCTTGACGTTATCCATATCTGAGAAAATGTATCTCCCAAAATAATATATAGTTCAACGTTGTTTTGAAGAATGTTTACTCTTTATCCTCTTTCGGTGTGCGATATTTTCCTCTGGGCAAGTGCATCATATTTACTTTTGTTAGGTACCTAGTACCTACTATGCCAAATAATTTAGCAGCAATCACAATTTAGCTTTTCAGAATTTTATGAAAGCAATTACTATACTAGCATCACATTTTGACTTGGTTTATGGTAATTTCACATATGATCCGTAATAAAATAAGATAAGTATTACGTAAAACAAAATCACGCGAACTGAGCGTTAAAAGCGCACGCGCAACGAATCTACACAGTGTACTGTACAAAGCGCTAGATGGAAAACTTTTTAAACTCTCCCGCCTTTGAGGAGTTTGTTATTTATTTCCTGGCAACATTTTTGCGCGTAGTTTTTGGAAATTGTTTTAAACCTTTAATCAAATAAAAACGTTATATGTACTCGTTAATTTAGTCTTAAGAAGTCCTTTTAATCAAGTTTATAAATTCTAACGTCGTTAAATGGTCAATGCTACTTGATGCTACTTTTGTACGAGTGGTGCGTGACGCAGACTGACGGCAGCCGTCGGCTGTATTCTAGTCTGGCAACACTTGCATTCGCATGTTTGCTTGCTGTAGCTGGTGAACGCTCCGTTGTTTCGTCATTGTTGTTTTATCATTAATTTTATCTGGCTGGCTCTTCATTGTTTGTCGGTAAGATTATTTTTAAATAGCACGTAATTAAATTTAAAACTGATTGAGATTTCAAAATAAAACATATCATGTTTAAAATTACTTTTGAAGACTAGCCTACCCCATTGTCAACACGACAAATCGATGTTTTTAACTTCGCACTTGTGCGTTGAACGCGTAATTACTGTATAATAGCTGTGTTATTTTGATTCCAGGCAGTGATTTTGTAATTGTAAAACTCCGGATTTAAAAATGGCTCTCGGAATGGGGATGTCGTGTGTTAAATACCTGCTTATAGCGTTCAACCTGGTGTTTGCGGTAAGTCTTAGTGCTTTTCTCTAGCCGTTTTCTTGTTTTCCCGAGCGAGGTTTCTTTAACATTACAGCACTTTTATTTCATAGATCTATAACAGAATATTTACTTTTTTTTAATGATTTAATATTCAAATATGTTTCATAAAATGCCTACCTACCTTCCATGACCTACCAAAAAAATAAGCTGGGTTTTCAATATGCTAAACTAAAATGACTCATTAAAGACATTAATGATTGCATAACGTTAACTGATGCATGGCTGTTTCTTCGACATAATTATGTTACACATGATTTTATTTGCAAACTCGAAAGTTTAGTTTTTATAACAACATTCTTTCACCTTTTTCGAGGTCATTCTGTGAGTTCGTTGAATTGAATAGCATACGATATTTCGTTTACTTATAGCATACTAGCGACCCGCCCCGGCTTCGCACGGGTTACGCAAAACCTTAACAAATTATACACTAAAGCCTTCCTCAAGAATTACTCTATTGATAGGTCAAAACGGCATCAAAATCCGTTGCATAGTTTTAAAGATCTAAGCATACATAAGGACAGACAGACAGCGGAAAACGACTTTGTTTTATACTATGTAGTGACGATAACTAGTTCAACTTCAGTTTATCACTTATTCTTTTTCATTTACAGTCACGATAATAAAATAGCATTGTTTTGTCAACAATGCACACTCAATTTAGATTATTCTATTTCTCGGATGTCCATATTAGAGAACAGAGAACAAAAGCATGTTATCCACAATTTTTATCCAAACAAGCATGTTTTCACATAAAATGAATTTCACCTCATTAGAAAAAACATATTTTTGTACAATTCTTTTATTTTTCCACACAAAACTGATTTTAATAATATAATTTTAGTAATAATTAGCTTTATGATATTATACTTTTTTTATGAAATACCTTCCTTCTTGTGTAAACTTAGATTAAGATAATAATTGGCCTTCTAGAGTCAATGAATTATAAACTTGTAACAAATTCTTAATTATACTTAATTTCCATGCTGCAATAAACAGTATTAAGATTAAGAATTGAATTTCAGATCACTGGGCTGATCATCTTCATAGTGGGTATCAAGGCGGAAATGCGCCTGGCTCCATACATTGACTTCACCGACGGGCACTTCTGGTCTTCGGCTCCGGTGGTTCAGATCATCGTTGGAGTTGTAATCTTCATTGTGGCTTTCCTGGGATGCTGCGGTGCCTTTAACGAGAACCACTGCATGATTATTACGGTGAGTTTATAATATGTGTGTAAATTCCAGTTCTTGCAATTTTTTATTTCAGACATCCAATATAAAATTTGGGTGGGGTGTTATTTAAATGTTATAATATGATCTATTAATCAGTTTAATTAACAATCAATCAAATTTATGAGCAGTGCCGTTTCATTAGGATGGTTCTCATATATTCAAACATCAAACGTTTATTCAGCAAATAGGCCACAGGGGCACTTTTACATGTCAATTTTTACAAACAATAAAATTAACCCAAAATTACAAAAAAAAACAATTACATAAATATAAATGTCAAATTACACAAAAATTATTAATTAAAAAGAATTTTTTTTTATATGTTCTATTCGCCTGGCAATGATGGCAATCCTGGCATACTTAACTGATGATAACATAACAGGAAAATTCCTAGGGAGTATTTAGTGATTACACTAAATGCACATATCAATACAATTCATTTATAAATAAGTGTTCCGTGAACAGTTTTGAACGGAACACCAAAACTGTGATTTTCCTCAATCCTTCCTTTCTCCACTTAGGTTCTTGCTTGATAAAAGAATATGGTAATTATTTAACTGTGTAGTGGCTTTGTGTCAGTGTGGCTTGACATGTGAGCGCACTAGGAGTGGATCCACAGATTATATAATAATTCTGTGGTTCTCTTTGGTTTTTATTACCTACAAAGACCTACTAAAACTGCTGCAAAATAATAGGTAACATAAACTTAGCTACCAAGAATAACGTGTATATGGTGGGAATATAATTCATTCTTGTTTTTTTTTATGTTATTGTTTATGGTCCTAATAAGAATTTTATTTTAAACGAATAACATTTTTATAGCACTGATAAACCTAACCTACTTATTCAGGTTCAGTTATGTTTTACTTTATGATTTATTATGGCTAACAATAACAACTAAAAATGAGGTACCCAACATATGGTAAACTGTTTTTATTTTAACAGAATAGAACGCAACTTGATATTGATAAGCCGATAATTTGATTAGTGTTGTAATTAGGAGTCCCCTGCAAGCTCGGATCACCATACAAACGTAGTTACGCTCTCATTTTAAAACGACTAGCTAAATTTCTCTGAAACTTTGTACTTAAAATAGGATAAGGTATATCTAGGTCTGTAATTAGTTTATGTAGGTTCAGATACAATTCAGTTCAGTTAAAAAAATACAGTGAATTTGATATTTTCATACAAAACTAGTGTTTGCTCTATATCGTTTGTTTTATAAACTGGAGCTATATAAACTAATTACAAACCTAGATATACCTCATGCCATGGTATGTGCAAAGTTTCATTACAATCCAACACGTAGTTTTAAAATGAGAACGAAACTCCGTTTTGAATGGGAAGGTGAAATTCGGCCGAGCTTGCCGGGGACTCTTAATGCCTAACTGTGACTTGCTGTGACTAAGCCAAGTGACACAGTCATGCTTTTAACACAATACGTATAAGAGTGTCTTAGAATGTTACAAAGCATGACTAGTTTACAACATAGCTCTCGGGAACGGGTATTTTCCGCGCGCAAAGACGGAAATACACGTTTTTTTACATTCAAAGACTAAAAGAAAACAGGTAGTTTCAAGGGTGCCAAAGAAAAAAATCCTTTCTCTGACAAAAATCCTTCGTTGTTCTTGTTAAAAAAATGTACGGGACGGTCAGCTCGGTGGTATCTGAGCGGAAAGCGGGCATCGTAACCTTCATTTGCCACTGAAAGGGTTACATGCATATGTCAAGGGTGTATTGTGCTATCCGCCGGGCACAGATAGGAATAGGCGCTTCATATAAATCATTCCCATTTAACCCCGCGTCATGTATGGCGGCGGTCACGTGGGGACAAATGGGAATACGCCATTTCAAGCCCTTGTTGGCAGCTTATTGGTCAGTAGTCCCCGCCCTCTACAGAACTTACAAACTGATTGTTAACAATCTTAAAACGCCAAAGTACGAAAAAGGTGAGACGGTATCGTATTTTCTTTATCAGACAGTAAACACGGTTTGTTTACCCTCGCTTGGCATCATTTCACTAACAAGCGTGGATAGCCAACTAACACAGATCCCTAACATACCTACTACATAGTTGTAACATACGAGTCACGGTGTCCAAGCGTGCCTATACGCGGGCTTTGTAAATACTTTACAAAGCGATGTCTCGAAGGTGTAGTCTATGCAAGCTACGCAGCTACATATGTATATCGAGTGTCTTGCGCGTGTTGATTTCATACTATTATTTCTGCGGTTTCTGTTCTAATCTAACATGACTGTCCTTGCGGTTGATGTTTGGTCTTCAATGAAGCGTGAATGAAGGTCTGATGATGACACGCTATTAACCGACCAATTTTAAACTTTATCTCATTGTAATACGGATACGGATTACAAATGTGTCGTGGAAATTGAAAGTGTCTGAATCAATGACAAATCACACCGTCACAGACAATTTTTTTATGCACTGAAGAGGAGATAGAAGTTTGATGTATCATTACTATCATTAGTTAGGTACTAAAAAGACCAACATTCCATTACCAACTTAAACTTGTCACGGTCTCGGAACGCTAGTCGTGTTTTTAATATCTTGCAAATCAATCATGCAAAATTTTAATAACAAATATTAAAATAACTTAATTTTGCAAAAGTTTACGGACATCAGTAATGACTGTAATGAGTCATGTCAATAGTTGGAACGGGACCAATAACAGTGTTCAAGTACGCCATACAAGATAACGAACGTTATCGTGAGTGACTGACCTAGCTATATTACAATATACCTAACTGACACTAACTGTCTAGCTTAGGTTTCATATTGCACAATACAATATATTCATGCTTGCAAATTACATACAGTGTAAACTCTATATAGCGATATTCAAGGGACCGGACGTTTTTTGACGCTATAGAGAGAAATTAATATTGAAGTAAAGCAACTATAGGCAACACATGTTGACGTTATAGGGAATCGTTATATCGAGTGACGTTATATGTAGTTTACACTGTATTTATAGAATATCTTTTTCTACTCCCGTACTTTTGTCATATAAAGGGTCGTGCACACATCTTTAAAACCCTACCTTATAGTTATCAAGACAAGTCGTTAGTCTATTCCCCAATAACGCATTTGTGCATACACCAAAGAGTAGTATACTATATGCATACAGGCAGTATCTTTTTGGCACTTTTCGATACTTCGTGTACAGCGTAGGCCAGTCTAAGGGACGCAGCTATGCGGTGGAATGAGATAGCAGTATCACTTGCTACCTCTAAGCCTCTAACGCATACATGCGTCCCTTAGACTGGCCTACGCTGGGCCATCGTGTATAGAGGAGCCCATAGGTAGAGGTACCTATTTTCCATCGACGGAATTCTTCGTAGGTGGACTGGACCACACCAAACTAATTTACAATACCTAGTCCAGTCATTAGCGCAAGAATCATCGCAACGTCTTGCGAGCGGCCAATTGACCGCGGTCAAAGCGACCTTTACACTGTGACTTCACTTTAATCGGACGCTTCCTCTCTCATTTACGTCCATTTGTCATGTTAGACTTGTCTAGTTTAATTAAATCAGAATGAGGAAATGATGGATAAAAGGCACTTTAAACGAACAAAAAGCTGTGTCCAAATATAGGTGCGTCGATTGTGTCAAAAGACCGGTTGGCATTTTAGAGCTTCGCTCGTGTCACTTTCGAATGTAGAAGTAAGGAGGTCATTTGTTTTAATTATCGCTTTAACTTTAACTTAATTAGTAATGGTGCCTGTACTAAATATCTTTCAGTCCATTTGAACTCGCTCATTAAAAAATAATGCTAGCGACTTATCGTTCTTCTAACTTCTTAAAACTATGTTTTGTACAAATAGGTATATATATAGACAAGTCACTGTTTGCTGATAGTGCGTTCCTAAGGACGCTATTTCCATAGGTTTGACTGATAATTTGACAATGAACACATATATACAACACACACATATACACATATACAATGAACATATATATTTGTTTATGCTATGGGTTCTAGGAAAAAGTGAGGTATTTATGCTACGGCTTGCCTGCTGATATATTTTTTTTAACTTTATTTCACATAACAAATGTACAAAATCAACCATAGGGCCAAACAGAAATGCCTCAAGGTGGGTAGAGTGAAAAAATCTAAGATATGAGAGAATAGTTACTTATTTGTTTTTACAAGGGGGCAAACTTGTTGTTTAACCTCTCGTGCTAATATTGATACCCGAGCAAGCGAAAGATTCCAAAGAAAAATGGAATCTTGAGCGTTGCGAGGGTTCCAAGGTACGAGGGTTAAACAAATTTTGCCACCGAGTGAAACAAAATTTTTCACACCAACACGAGGAAAATACTAACTGTGAAATATCATACAAAATCAAAGCAAATCGATTCAAAAATGAACGTTCTTAAATATTTATCATTCAAAACCATCATTTAAAAGTCAATTCTAACAGCTAACATCAGAAAACAATTCAAAATTTTCCATTTGATTATTTTGCCTCACGCCTCACATGTGATGAAATGCAACTTTCTTATCAGTTTTTGAACAATCAAGAGGGCATTTACCAGCTGGTGTGGTAAAAATATAATTACCTGCGTAAAAAAATACTTTAATAAGTTATACCTTATTACCTACTATGAATACAATAAATATAGTATACAGAAATATACGGTTAAGTACAATTTTTGTCGCTTCCCCACTACAACTTTAGTAGCATCGTGTTTTTTTAACCTGCTGCGTAATATATAAAAAATAGTTATGCGGCGCCGTACTTTTAAAAGAAAGCATAATCCTGAGAGGTTATCCCTCCCCTCTCATAACTAAAAGATAACGTATGTATCTAGAACAAACATTTAGCTGAGGCGACGAAAGAAATCTAAATGATACGAGTATAAATACACGGTCATTTCTAGGGTTGCCAGTTTGATTTTTTAGTAATATTGTATTTGGCGGTTTAAAGGCTCAAAACATAAAGTACACGCAGAAAAAATAAAGTATTTCTTTATTACTTACATATTCAACTAGGGAACAAATCAAATTATGTAGACACTACTATATATAAATTATAAACTGAAATAGGTATCACACTAAAGAAAAAGTGACTAAGTCCACTGGTGGCCGAGGCGGGAATAGCAGTGTGTGCTTGCACCTCCTATACGAATCCTAAGGGTGGTAAGGACGTTAGCCGCGTAAGCTGAAGACGCGGGTTCGATTCCCGCCTCGGCCACCAGTGGACTTGATCACTTTTTCTTTAGTGTATGATATCTATTTCAGTTTATTACTTCCATATTATTTGCTTATTTTAGTTGCTAAATATTTTAGCGTAGCGTAGCGTAGCGTCTTTTATAAAGTATAAAGAGGCCAAATATAGTAGAATACTATATATTTAGTACGTCTGGCAGCCCTGGTCATTTCCCTCTAATGTTTGATATCGTAGTATTTCCACTGATTGCTGCTATTTATACCGCGATCCGCGTGACATCATTCGCCCAAAATAACAAAGGAATTGGCTGCTGACCCAGAATATCTACCTAGAAATTAAGCGGCAATTTAGCGACAATAAGATGGGTCAGACAGACCCTAAATAGCTATAAAATATAAATTAAATTAACTGATAGTTGATGTTAACAGAAGAACGGAGTTTCCTTCAATAACTATATAAGTCAGAACTTTTGGTCAACGGTTTATCACTTTTTCTTAGTATATTACATTTATTTCTGGTTCATTGCGTTTGGAAATCACTATGCCATATATTGCCACACATACAACTCATCACTACGTTTTGATTTATTTGATAATAATCTCATGTCATCAAAATCGCACTTTGATATATATCTGACCACAGCAATAGGTACTTTTTATGATAACCAATATTTCTGGCGTTTATTGATTAAATGACTAAATCCCTGTTTAGGTTTGCGCAGCAGGAAATTACTTTTCCCCTCACTAGCTCAGAAAGTTGTCTTTTATCCTTTAAAACAAGCGGGGAAAAACGCATTTTATCCACTAGTTGGGAAAGTAATTTGACCTTGGATGGAGCGTGTTTAAGTAGCTTGACAGATAACAAAACGTAAAACGCTCATAATAATGGTTCGTTCGATATTAATTATCATTAAACAAATTGTTTATTTAATGATTTTATGTCATAATTGTCATAAACCTTAAAGTTCCATAAGAAACGTTTGTTTTTTAATAATGATGGTAAATATAATTCTGAACGCACAAGTTGAGTCGATGGAATTTCAAAACGCATCAATGACATTTCATACGTCAGAAATGTCAACATTGTCAACAATTTTTTTACTTAGAAACTTCTCGCGTAAAAATACAGAATTTCCAGAGTTTTTTGTTATAATATCGTAAAAAAATGAGTGATTCCAGCGATGAAGATGATCTAACGCCTGTGGATGTTGCACTTTCCTCGCTATAGTGAGGTGAAAAGTTTTGTGTTACACACGGGTGTAAATGTATTTTACTTCTCGTGTGTTAAAACACTCGCGGGTAAAATACAACTTTGCACCCTTGTATAACAAATAACTATATTAAATTAGCTTGGTCTTTAATTTAATTACCCATTAACAGTAGTTACAGTTTATCTGGTTGCGGATTAGTACAGTTATTGCTAAAAGCGTCGTCTCTATTTGCACTTACTGAAAAAATATACCGGACAAGTGCGAGTCGGACCCGCCCACCGAGGGTTCCGTACTTTTTAGTATTTGTTGTTATAGCGGCAACAGAAATACATCATCTGTGAAAATTTCAACTGTCTAGCTATCACGGTTCATGAGATACAGCCTGGTGACAGACAGACAGACGGATAGTGGAGTCTTAGTAATAGGGTCCCGTTTTTACCCTTTGGGTACGGAACCCTAAAAAGAGTCGGCAAATATTTATCGTGACACAACAGTAATTGTTACTCATTTCGAGCGGTCTTTGTTTTGTTGTAGCTCTTTTGTTTGCGTGTATAATAAAAGAACTGTAGCTATGTAATATGTATGGTATACGGTACCATACGGTACGACTCCGGTAGTACGTAGCGTTTTATATTTTACGTGTGCGTGTGTTAGCCAGAGCAACACGTAAAATTATGTATACACAAGTGTTAATCTTATCTATCCCATTAACTCGCATGGGCATATTTATTATCCAACCATTTGTGTTGCATCCCTCTCTTTGGCAAGGCAAACGATAATAACGCAGCCAAATTTCGCGGAGAGACGTTATTTACACAATATGTGTAAACAATATTTACACATATTGGGTACCTAACTCCCATATAAAAGTATGTCTAGGTTCGAACAATCCCGAAATGTTTAAGAAAAGATTCTATCTATCTATAATAGCCCCCTGATAATCAATAGTAAAACCGTGTCATTTTCTCTCCAGTTTGCGGTGCTACTCCTGGCGACGTTCATCGCCGAACTGGCTGTCGGCATCGCCGGCTACGCCAACCACGCCAATCTGGAGACGTCCATCGTGCGCCACCTCAACGAGAGCCTCAAGGAGTACCCCACCAACAAGGATGTGCAGCGCAGCTGGGACATCATGCAGACTGACGTGAGTCCATGTTCATGACATGCAGACTGATCTAGTGCAGGATTTCACCACAGCCCACAAGCGACTTACCGGGGCAGGACTCCGGCTACTGCATTGACGAAACTGCGTCCATTGACGAAGAGCCGCGGCGCGCCCGTCAAAATGGACGCAGTTGTATTAGAAAATATAGGAGGCGAATTATTGCGATACGATTTGATTCGCCTCGGCGAGTCTAGTGGACGCCAGCCTTAATGGCGATGGCGTCAGCGTCGCACGCATTCTCAAGCTCCCTACTCGGTCTTTCTCCTGGGTGTAGGCTCCATCATCAAAATATGTTCTGAATTCAAAACATGGAAACTTGCAAGATGTAGAGTTTCATGGGAGTTTTATAGTTAAGATGTAGAGTAATGGATGTTTGTGCAACCATGTAGTAACTATATGTAATACATATTCTTGATTCATTTACTGTACTCATTCTGTATTTGCAAGAATCAATAAACGATGTCATAAGTGTTCATACTAGCTTATCGATGAAATGAATACATTCTACATATTTATAGCAAACGTGATAAAATACGAATGTCACATTCGCAAGTTATTATATTAACCTATTTCCAAACTTGTACCGACAGATGTCTGTAAGTAACTTACAACTCTCTCCTAATCAATGTAGACATTATGAATGGGTTCGTGCCAACGATTGAAAACGTAGAAACTCTGAAGTCCATAATTGACATAAAAAAAAAAACAAAAAAAACATACAACCGAATTGAGAACCTCCTCCTTTGAAATCTTGAAGTCGGTTAAAAAGAAATGGAATAACCTATTTCCAAACTTGTACCGACAGATGTCTGTAAGTAACTTACAACTCTCTCCTAATCAATGTAGACATTATGAATGGGTTCGTGCCAACGATTGAAAACGTAGATACTCTGAAGTCCATAATTGACATAAAAAAAAAAAAACATACAACCGAATTGAGAACCTCCTCCTTTGAAATCTTGAAGTCGGAAGGAAACAAAAGAAATAAGACCTAAACAAACAAGTATTTTTATTTAAAAAAGATTGACACGAAGATCCCTGCCTGCCTGGACCCCGAACATACAAACAGATACAAAGCCAGATAATACATCGGGGTTTTCGGTGCGGGAACTCGTTGCGAAATTCCTGTTTTTCGCACTTGTATCGTAAATAACTGTAATGCGCTGCCGGCGCAAATACGTGGTTGCAGCGTTCTGCGAATTGCACCACAACAATAACATAAATCGAGATAACATATAAATATACACTGAACTGCGTTTATGCGTTACACTGTGGACTTTGTAACTTCTGTAAGTTGGTTTTAAATGTCATGGTAACGTTGATACATCAAATAGCAAACATATAAATCTTCTAAAAAAAAGTTAACCACTGCAAAGATATTGTAGCATAACATCCCCTACACACAGCCAGGGGTTTAACATCTTCATCAAAATCAAATAACAGATAAGAGTAATTTACCTAAATTCCACCCACGCAAAGTGTGTACTTATACTACTTATAGGTACTTACTTAGCAGTGCATATCCCATAGGAGCGCCATGAAAACTTAGCGTAGTCCGACCTAACTACTGATCTAAAGAGAAACGCTTTCGACAAGGAATTGACCCTGCTGCGATTGCCTTTAAGTGGGGGGGATAAATGTGCCCTTTTATTATGTAAATTGTGTCTTCTGTTGATGATCCTAATAAACAAATATAATTTTGCGCTTGCAATAGAGATAGCAACAGGCGGGTACATGTACTAAAATCATTGTGATAAGCGTCTTTTATTTAGTATCAATATTCCAACATTTTCTAAACTCACATGTACACTAATAACAATCTCCATCCCCCAGCTGTACTGCTGCGGCGTATTCGGCCCCAAGGACTGGACCAACAACACGCTGCCCGTGCCCGACTCCTGCTGCAGCGCCCGAGAGGTCACCAACGGAGCCGCCGCCGCCTGCAACGTCAACTCTGCTGACATCCACCGTAACGGCTGCCTGGCCAAGATGCTGGAAATCTTGAAGGCCAACGCTTATCTCATCGGTGGAGTGGGACTGGGCATTGCTTTTGTACCGGTACGTTATCGTTAGCTAATAATATTCGAATCATACACCTGCTGTGACCAACGGAGCCGCCGCCGCCTGCAACATGGACTCTGCCGACATCCACTCTGACAGCTGCCTGCCGAAGATGCTGGACATATTGCAGGACAATGCTTATCTCATTGGTGAAGTGGGCCTGGGCATTGCTTTTGTACCGGCATGTAGTGTTGCAGAATAAATACACAAACCTAGGCATGCGGAGGCGCCGCCTGCAACATGGACTCTGCTGACATCCACAGTCACACTGACGGCTGCCTGCCTACGATGGTGGACATTTTGAAGGACAACGCTTATCACATCGGTACAGTGGGTCTGGGCGTCGTTTTTGTACCGGTAAGCTTTTCTCTACATATACTATCACATTCGTGACCAATGGAGCCACTGCCGCCTGCTGCCCAGTGATCTTGGATTTCTATTTCTTCAGAAGCCACTGGTAGCTTACACTAAATACTTTCGATGCCCGAGCCAGACTCGTGCCATACGTAGCAAGCCGGTGACTAACAGAGGCGTTTCCCTGTCACTACCACACCGAGACTAAGATGCTTGCCCTACACGATGTGCATCCACCATCATCATCATCGCATATACAACTTCAAAGGTAATTTTACGGTTTCACTCGCGTATTTTTAGTCACTCGCGCGACATGTTTCGGAGAATGTTAGTATGTCTCACGATAGTTTAAATTCGATTGTACACTTACCTATATTATTCTGGCTAGGCCTAGGCATACGCATGTTTTGAAGACAAACTAAGATGTTTTCTTTTATTTTCAGCTGCTCGGAGTGATCCTTGCTTGCTGCCTCGCTCGCTCCATCCGCAGTCAGTACGAGACCGTCTAAGCCAGCTTTCAATTTAACCACGTTACCAGTACGAGACCTTTTCAACATTAAACCATTTTTCCAGTCTCATTTTTTATGAATTTTGTAATTCGAATAAGTGTGTCGCTTAAATTCAAACTGGTAAATCCATTCGACTCTCAGTAAATATATCTACCCTATTACCAAACGTATAATCTGACAGACGAGATTTACCCGAGTTTGTAGTTAAGCGACTCAAGTATGGTCTCTCAAATAGCAATCATTGTGATTCTCGTTTTCAAAGGTTAATTTAAGTTGTCTGTATATGTATGTAATTATTATTTTAATGTTATTTTATTGCCATAGTTTGTTTCTTAAAGGTTCTATTTATTAAGAGTACAATATTATAAGATCTCTCGAAAGTAATCCGTAACTAGGCGGATAGCTTCTTTCAATTATTATAGCTTAATGATTATTTACATTGATTCATGTTTGTGTAAATTTAAGGCCAAAAATGTGTTTGTCGCGTGACTAGCACCCTACACTCATAACTTTCACATCAAGACAAAAGTGTGCTCAGCGTAGAAGACTGATTTATCAAAGGATAATTCCGAGAAAAACGATTCGGCTCATGTCGCGACGTTTTTAATCTTTTCGATTCGATGTAATCTTTATTCTTCTTAGTGTCTAGTAGAATTGGTGCACACGAATATAAGTGTAATAAATGTATGTAATTTCGAATATATAATAGATGATTGTCATATATAGATGTGTTTCCAGGAACGTTTATAATAAAATCCTCTTTCATCTACACAGTACTTTTATTCAAGAAGTCCGATTTAATAAAACAGCTATCGGTGTTCTAGTTACACACAATTTTATTTTTTTCTATTTTATACCGTGATACAAATTGTAACAGAGGATGGTTACAAGGGCCCGAAGTCAATTGATTCAGAGGGTTATTCCCACTAGTTACCACCAAATTGTTACCAGTGGTATCAACTGGGAATATTTCCCACCTTTTACCAGTGGTAACTGCTGGAAAAAGGTTGGAATTTTTTTTCCCAGTAGTTGCCACCAAAATTTTGTTTAGTTCAAAACTAATAAAAACGGTATTGATATGTCGATTAGTGTTCCAGTACACTGCCTTAAAGTGATCAAAAATAGTCGGTTTTGACTAATTTGTTTGTTCTTTCGTATAATTAATTCAAAATACAATAAGATAAATTTCATCTAATCGTTAATTTCTCCTTGATTAATTTAGTTTTTGCACTTGTACCGGTAAAACTGTTTTTATTGATATTTTAATCACTTTTAAGGCAGTTTAATGAAACAATAATTGACTTATAATTATTTATTAACACATTCACTGCCCCCAAAGCACATGTGCGTTCACCGTCATACAAGTTTGTTCCTAGGCCACGCCCCCTGGCAGTGAATGCGTTAAAGTACTCTTATATTTATACAATAACTGTTTTTATTAGTGTTGAACTCTTAACAAAATTATAGTGGTAACTACTGGGAGAAAAAATCCTACCTTTTACCAGTGGTAATTACTGGGAAAAGAATTCCCAGTAGTTACCTCCCAACTCAGTTTGGTGATAACTACTGGGAATTTTTATTCGCAGTAGTTACCACTGGTAACAACTTGGTGGTAACTAGTGAGAATAACCCATTCAGAGGAACCTCAGTCGCGTTTAATACAGCTGTCGTTTGCAAGCAACATAGTCATAGTACAAAATAATTAAAAAATCACATTGACAAAAATATCCAGTCTTGAATACCGTCCCAGTATTCGATTATCTATTGTATGTCGCAAGCATGTGAACTTCACAGCACCAGTTACACCATGTTATCACCGATTTCATCAAAAATAACGAATGTCTTCCATTCCATACGGGATCGTCAATATATTCAGATACGCGCGACATACTCCTCCCACTAAAATCATTACACAGCTAATTTTAATTAGAACTATGGTTAAGACATACATTACACATACCTAAATAGTAGAATAACTTATTTCTAATAATTGTTTACATGCTAAACGGAATATGTTAGAAAAAATACATGGAGTAATGATAACAGAGAAGTGGTCATGCGCTTGGACTGATTTGGCACATCTGAGTGCGCTTTTCGGAAGCCGTAACCTCACTCCGACGGGAATCCGCGAGGAAAGTAATCAAATCACCCACTATTGAATCAAAGCTTGATATGTTTATTTTGTGAAGTAATGAATCTATATTGTCCAATCACTGTTCGATTCGATAAAGCAATCCTGCAAACAAACTATGAAATACTTAATATAGAGTAATTTGGAAATATTGCTGGACCATCAGTCATTTTATATTCATTATGATTACCATATTTCAAAAACGAGTGACTATTTTATCAACCATTGCACGCAAATAAAGAAAACTAGTTTAAAATACGCAACCTAAGATTGAATTTCAAAGAAATTTACTATCTATTTGAATACAATAGGACCAAGTAAAAACCTATCTAAAGACTCAAAAATGTCACTCAAATTAAGGCAATACAACAACTTCAAAATATGACCATCACATATTTTAGGAAACATCGAGTATGTAGTTAATTAATTATATTTATTTGTTATGAATAAAGTCATCCCAGCATACACTCAAACTTGACATGGGCACATTTGGCCTTATGTTATAAAAATTGCGCGTCACATATGGCAGAGGGGATCATGTATGTATAAAATGATTCTTCGGTCATCGGTAACTGGAGACTTCAACAATAAATCAATTATTTGTACCTTGTATAAAAGTAAAAATAATTATTAGGGTGATTTAAAGTAATCAGGAGTCCATACTTCATCCTTCTTTTAGGTCTGCCCTCTAGTACACTATCACTTGGCCAGTATGGCATAATATATGTAAATGCAGACTAACGTGCAAAAAAATAAGTGAGCTATAGAGGGTGGAATTCGACTTAAAATAAAGGCCGAACCGCACCAGACGCATAAGCAGCATGTTCAGTCTTCCTAAACAAAAAGCTTGTTGTAATGTATCAGTACATAGTATAAAACAAAGTCGCTTTCCGCTGTCTGTCTGTCCCTAAGTATGCTTAGATCTTTAAAACTACGCCACCTACCTAGTACTTTTATATATTCTGTGACTTTGCAACGGATTTTGATGCGGTTTTTTTTAAATAGATAAAGTGATTCAAGAGAAAGGTTTATATGTATAATTTGTAAAGGTTTTGTGTAAATTAGTTGAACTACCCGTGCGAAGCCGGGGCGGGTCGCTAGTGGAATTATAACAGATGGTATAGTTTCCAACATGTAATTCCATACATTACAACCAAGTATGTTTATGCAGCAAATCTGAACCATGCTTCATAGGCATATGGTATGATTCAATTTTAAGCCACGCCAGGCGTGTTTTATCATTTTTATATATATCACACAAAATCAATGTAATACCCCTGAAATCAAAAATCGTTATAGTGATAATCTACGATTTATTATTAATTTATTACATAGAAGTCTGCCAGAGATAGTCCGACAGAAAACATAAGCAGTAACAGTAAAGTGTCTGAGATCATCGCATCATCGCGGAAAATTGACTCAAAATTCACTGGTAAAACCTAAAATTACGAATTCATTAAGAAAATTATTCTGTATCCATACAATAAGAAACAATTAACAGAAAAAAAAGATCAATTAGAAAATAAGGCCTACATTAGTTTTGGACAATTTTAAGCTTGTTTATACATCACATTAATTGCAAAAAAATGAATAAGCCATTACAAAAAACACGCACATCGCGCACCTTCACTGTCGGGAGTCGCGTCCGGGACGCCGATAATTATGCAAAATATGCTAAACGGGTTACTGTTAAACATTTTAAGCTTATATTAACGTGGAGGGTTGATTTAGAGAACAGAATGGTATGGGCTGAGTATGAGTGGGCCTGGCTGGGCGATCATGTCGCGTAGCGCTTGGTCCAGAGGCGCGCGATGCGGTCGTGCTCCTCGCGGTTCTGCAGATACTGCGTCGCGATGCTGCCCACCAACGGATCCGCTGGAAAAAAAGAAGCTTCGTTAAAGTTGGTATGTTACAGGTATATTTTGTTGTGTTAACTTATTAGGGTAAATCAGAGTAACTATGACGAGTAGATCATACAGCTGCTGGACTGCTCCCAAAACGGTATCAATCTGAAATGCAGCTTCAAAGCTTCTCAATTTCATCTTTAAGGATTTCCTATTTGCATTGTTTTGTTAATATTAATTGTAACTTCATTTATACTCAGATGTTCAATTCTAATTCTTATTATTATTATTACAAAAAAAAACGATCATTATACGACAAAGTAGTACAAGCTGAAATGAACGTATGTTTTACCTGTGTGAAAATTGTATACATGTGACAAATAAACTAAACTAAACCAAGCTACAGTTTTTAACATTATTACCTTCTTAATTATAGATATTATTCTCTATTCTTTTCGATTTATTGCTATTTAACCCAAGTGCTAGATAATAATTATTACAAACAGGACATGCTGATGGAGCCACGCTATGCACTTATGTAGTGTTTGTGAATAAACCTAAGTAATTCAATTGTATTCTTGGGAATATAAAACTAGGCTTATTTTACCAAAAACCTTTTTCTTTTGTACATATATCAATTTTTTTTTTATATTTTGTACAAATGATATTCGTTCATAAAGTCGTCATGCACTTTTGCAGTTGGGTATACATGAAAGGTGAGAATCATTGTAAACTGAGTGACAAAATTGACTATTGTTATTTTAGGGTTTCAGGGAATTCATTACAACAACATCTACCGGATATCACTCTCTCACCTTAGCATTTATGCCTGTTGCATTCTGAGCTACTACTATCGGGCTCAGGGTACACTATCTATACAGGATATGAGACTAATAATTTAAAATTGGCATTACAAAAAAGAAAAATTATGTATCATTATATCATTAACTAACCTGGATTGCAGTCAGTGAGCAAGGAACAAATAGATAGTAAGACTTTAGAAATAGTGAGTGCAGGGGACCAGTTGTCCTTGAGTATGTCCAGGCATATCACCCCCTGGCTGTTGATGTTACAGTGGTATATCCTAGTCCGGAATGTCACCTGCAAATTTAAAATTAAAATAATATGATTATCTGTGTTTGCCACTGGGTTAGAGTGGGTAGCGCCCTTACAGAGGAGTTTGAAGTCATTCTCATGACATGGCTCAAACAGGACGATGCACTTTCGCCCTTGCTGTTCAACTTGATACTTGAGTATGTCATCCGGAAAGTCTTATTGTATGATGGGGGAGCTGAACGGCCGACACTAAATAGTACGATACGCGACGACCTGGGCCTACTGGGTGAGTGCGAGGAGTGGCGCAAACTCTAGATGAAGAGGGTAGGAAACTGGGGCTTAGGATCAGTCTGGAGAAAATGGGGGTATCTCCACATGACAAGATGGAGAAGGGTACGCAGAGATGGGCTAACCGTTAACGGGAAATGTTACAAGCGCGTATCAAAGTTCAAGTATCTTGGTTGCACAATAACAGACACCAAGCAGAGAGAAATCGACATCCATATCCAGAATGCCCTAAGATGTTCAGCAGTCCTTCAAAAAATATTAACATCCAAGCTCATCAGCAGGAGAACCAAGAATAGGGTTTACAAGACTGTGATAGGACCGATCTTGGTATATGGATCTGAAGCAATGGACGAGAATGTAAAATATGTCGAGCATATGAAGTTTCCTAAAAAACTTCTACTAAGAAAGATAAAAATGGAACTTAAAAAAAGTCAACATTTGTGTTTTCGACAGTGATCGCCATAAAGTAGCATAACTTCCGTTTTAAGCAAGGGGCTTTAAAATTCGTAAAAAGACATGTTGATTAAATATAAGAAAAACAATTTCTGAAAATTCATTCACTAAGGTGGTGAAAAGGTGGTTAAAAACTTGTACCTGGGACAGGACAGACATTTTTGTAACTTAAAACTTTGTAGGAAGACACTGTATTACAATACGGAAAGAGTGATTTCAGCATTTTAAGGGTTCTGTACCGGCACCTTTCCTAATATTTTTTGTTAGCTTTAGACATGGCTCACCTTAGGAGGTTTGAAAGGGTATTCTGGTGAAAAATGTATGTCGAGGAAGAAAACACCTCCTTCATATACTGATCCAGGAGGCCCGAGAATAGTTGACACCCATTCATACAAATTGTCTCCTTTAGGGCCTGCACTGCAGTTTGGAGGGGGGTCTAGTGTGATCTCTGCTAGTTCCTTCTGGATTCTCTTCGCTGATGTGCCCAGGGCTTTCGACATTTTAGGGTTGGGTTTATTTTCCTTTTCTTTGCTGTCTGCTACAGTGCTGGAGCCCCGGCCGCGTCCCGCTCCACTCCCTGAACCAGACGCACCAGACATTATCTAAAAGCACCAAACAAGTAAAACTGCTACACTACAGCTATGTTAAAAAGCCGATGAGGTGAAGGCAAATGAAATTGTTAAAGCATGCACACATGAATGGATGGAGTTTGAAATGGCAGCAAATCAATAAAAAATCTACTGTCAAAACAAAATGTAAACCTTTGTCCTATGAAAATATTGTTTTGGTTGCATGACAGACTATAAAATGTTTAAAACATGTTATTCTATGTACCTATGTAATCATTTCATGGTACATCACTAAACATAGGTACAAATTTATGCTTAACACACAAATACACTGTTGCATCATCAAATCCGAATGTACAACAGTTGCATAAAAGACAGCACTCATTCATTTTAAGTTCGTACTAATAATATATCTAAATTTTTAAGTGTTTTTTTTTTCGTTTTTTAAAGGAAAACAACAAGAACAAAGGCTTGCCATAGCTCCGTTCATAAGGAACCAAACTGTAGCAATATATTAAACGTAAAAGAGCAAAAGGCCTTCTAACGCCTGTTTAACGAAATTTATCAAAATTAATGAGCGATACGTTACAGAAATGATTTATTTAGTACCTTACGAATAACAGTCGGCCATCTTGTGAGCTAGCGTGTCACGTTACTCCCTCCTCCACGTATATTGGAGGAGTGAGTAACGGAGCTAGGAGTGAGGAGGTAGAAAGGAAAAGATAGATATAACAGGGGTAGGTTCTTTATTTAACGGCTATTGTCTAAATATGACACGCTACAGATGGTTTAAATTACAAAAAGAATAAAATAAAGTTTATAGTCGCGCTAATAGCACGTGCAAGGCAGGAGCACGCACACGGATAGGCGCGCTGATAGCACGCGCAAGGTGAGGCGCGCTGGTAGCACGCGCACAGTAAGGCGCGCAGATAGCACGCGCAAAGGTAAGGCGCGCAGATAGCACGCGCAAGGTGAGGCGCGCTGGTAGCACGCGCACAGTAAGGCGCGCAGATAGCACGCGCACGGTAAGGCTCGCTGGGTAAGGCGCGCTGATAGCGCGCGCACGGTAAGGCGCGCTGGGTAAGGCGCGCTGATAAGCACGCTCTTCAAAGAGGCGAGGCGCAGTGACAACACGCGCCTGTTGAGGCGAGGCGCGCCGATAGCGGGCGAGGCGCGGTGACAGCACGCGCCTGTTGAGGCGAGGCGCGCCGATAGCGCGCGCCTAGGAGATGAGGCGCTCCGCTAGAGCAACTGCAAAGCACCACCGGACTTGGGTGCGTGCAGAGAGCGCCAGACTTCGCCAGGAACACAGGTAACCTTTTAATGAGCGCGATCGAGGGTTTCTTGATGGTGCGGGGCCTGGCTTGGCCCCGCACGGACCCTTACAACTGATGTTCCTTTGTTGGGAACTAGAAGCAAACTGAATTCAGATGTCCGCTGGGCCGCTTATATAGCTAGCGATAACATTTTCTAGAATTATTGTTTACCTTATTATTAATTTTGAAAATATTTGAAAATATTTGTTCACCAGTAACAATTTTTAGATAAAATTTAGAACAAACTACTTGAAAACTATACGACCTAAACTTCATGCTAAAGAATTTTGAGTAAATTATTAGTTTGACGGATAATGTCAAAACAAAGAAACAAATATGTCAATGGAAAATTTATAGTGAATTTTAGGTCGATTAGCTTTGAAATCATTATAAAAACATGAAATGATTAGAAAAACAGCAAGGTAAGTAACCGGACGGGTCAGGGCCGTATTAGGGTAGAAGGAGTTTAGGGAGAATTTAGAAATGATAGCCAGAAAGTAAAACATTTTAAATCAAAAGTTTCAGGGAGTAATTTGGAAGACGAGAATCAGACAGAAAGAGAACGCAAAAGCGTTAAGGAATTATAGCCGATTGGAGAATCCAGAGCATCAGCCCGTGGGAGTAAAGACTGGGAGTAAGGACCCAGGTATGAGATGCTACATTACCCCAAAAACCACGGAAAAAAAAACTTTGTCGTAATCTTAAACGGAAAAGTTTTTTTTGTGAAGAGTTAAGTTTAGGGGAAAGTAAAGGAAGTAAGGTAAGTAGGTAAGTAAGTAAGTAAGTAGGTAAGTAATTAAGTGGGTAGGTAAGTAATTAAGTAGGTAGGTAAGTCAGTCAGAAGAAAGAAAGAGCAAGCTCGTTAATGGGGATGAATAAATGGAACGAGAGGATGAGTGATATAATGGAGAAGAAGATGAATAGATCGAGGAACTTCCCTGCACTCATACATCGCCTGTCATAATCACGCATTCATAAGTCTCTGGCAAAGGAAGGGGATGTGGTTCACGCTCTATGACGCACACTCCTAGGAAGTCCTCGCTATGACCTGAGGCTTCTTTATAGAAGGGAGTAGTCAGCCGCTCCACTGGAAAAGATAATAAGATAATAATGAACGACCTAAGGCTTATTTTAAGGGAGTAGTCAGCCGCTCCGCGAAGATAAGTTTATGTACAAGTTCTAGTCGGTTTAGAGCCGACGAGAATAGAGAGTAGGGGTAGAGCCTACTTAGATTGTGGTAGGGGTAGACCTACCACAGTAGAGTAAAAAGAAAAGTAGTGTTTGACCATAAGGCTTATTTTTTTCTTCAGAGTTGGACTACCGCTCTGCAAGGTGAAGAAAAGAAAAAGAAGGGCACCTGGCTTATTAAGCCACCCGAGAATATGAAGAAATATCTACAGATGAAACACTCACACAAAATGAAAGAAATGTAAAATGGAAGTTAATGAAGAATGAAAACGAGCTTGAAGAAGAAAAAAGGGGAGGACGAGGACGGGCTGAGCTGCAGAGTAAAAGAAGTACAATTATTATAAAGTTAAAGACCTATAAAAAATACATCATTAGAAATAAAAGTGATAAAAAAAGTAGCTATCTAGTCTGATTGCTATAATAAGATAATCTAAAAAACGTGCCATATTGACTAAGGAAATAGAAAATTAAACAGAAAGAGGCCGAAAAGTTATTTAAAATTTAAAGACACGGATTCTGTCTATAATTTAGAATTTAGAGGGTTAAGAAAGCCGGTAAATTTAAAAGTTGGGCGCCAAAACTGTCACGTTACTCCCTCCTCCACGTATATTGGAGGAGTGAGTAACGGAGCTAGGAGTGAGGAGGTAGAAAGGAAAAGATAGATATAACAGGGGTAGGTTCTTTATTTAACGGCTATTGTCTAAATATGACACGCTACAGATGGTTTAAATTACAAAAAGAATAAAATAAAGTTTATAGTCGCGCTAATAGCACGTGCAAGGCAGGAGCACGCACACGGATAGGCGCGCTGATAGCACGCGCAAGGTGAGGCGCGCTGGTAGCACGCGCACAGTAAGGCGCGCAGATAGCACGCGCAAAGGTAAGGCGCGCAGATAGCACGCGCAAGGTGAGGCGCGCTGGTAGCACGCGCACAGTAAGGCGCGCAGATAGCACGCGCACGGTAAGGCTCGCTGGGTAAGGCGCGCTGATAGCGCGCGCACGGTAAGGCGCGCTGGGTAAGGCGCGCTGATAAGCACGCTCTTCAAAGAGGCGAGGCGCAGTGACAACACGCGCCTGTTGAGGCGAGGCGCGCCGATAGCGGGCGAGGCGCGGTGACAGCACGCGCCTGTTGAGGCGAGGCGCGCCGATAGCGCGCGCCTAGGAGATGAGGCGCTCCGCTAGAGCAACTGCAAAGCACCACCGGACTTGGGTGCGTGCAGAGAGCGCCAGACTTCGCCAGGAACACAGGTAACCTTTTAATGAGCGCGATCGAGGGTTTCTTGATGGTGCGGGGCCTGGCTTGGCCCCGCACGGACCCTTACAACTGATGTTCCTTTGTTGGGAACTAGAAGCAAACTGAATTCAGATGTCCGCTGGGCCGCTTATATAGCTAGCGATAACATTTTCTAGAATTATTGTTTACCTTATTATTAATTTTGAAAATATTTGAAAATATTTGTTCACCAGTAACAATTTTTAGATAAAATTTAGAACAAACTACTTGAAAACTATACGACCTAAACTTCATGCTAAAGAATTTTGAGTAAATTATTAGTTTGACGGATAATGTCAAAACAAAGAAACAAATATGTCAATGGAAAATTTATAGTGAATTTTAGGTCGATTAGCTTTGAAATCATTATAAAAACATGAAATGATTAGAAAAACAGCAAGGTAAGTAACCGGACGGGTCAGGGCCGTATTAGGGTAGAAGGAGTTTAGGGAGAATTTAGAAATGATAGCCAGAAAGTAAAACATTTTAAATCAAAAGTTTCAGGGAGTAATTTGGAAGACGAGAATCAGACAGAAAGAGAACGCAAAAGCGTTAAGGAATTATAGCCGATTGGAGAATCCAGAGCATCAGCCCGTGGGAGTAAAGACTGGGAGTAAGGACCCAGGTATGAGATGCTACATTCGTTATCCGAAAAATTATTATTTATTTTAAAGTTCACTGGTGACTTGATACTTATGAATTACTAGTCACCTGATGAACAACAGGCAGGAGAGAAGAGAACTTCTATAAAATGTACTGATTCCGAGCAATGCAATGAGTGAACGCCTGTAAGATGCCCCACACTGCAAAGCGCAAATAAGCCTGTAATTTGTCCCACGAGATGAAAGAATATGTTATTTAAAAGAACAAATAACGAAATAATTACCTTTTATAAACAATCTAGTGATTTAAGATAAAAAAAAATCTCCTTTCAAAGCTTCAATCGTCCGCTACCACATTTTCACTTCATCCATTTGTTCATCAAATCATCACCCTCACAAACACAAACAACCAAGATCTACACACAGACAGATATAACTTGAACTTACTATTTTTTATGAATGTAATTTATTACATTAATGCTAATCATTAATTATATACTAAAAAGGGTATATTTAAGGAAATCTACTAGTATTTACTAAGGATTAAATATTATAATAGTTCACAATGCACAACCACTTTCCGACATGTTGTTGAAAAGAACCGGTGTGTTGCCAACTACAATGTCTACAATTGATCATAAAAAGACCATTAAATTTTAAACCATTCCAGCGTTTTTATAACTTACTTAAACAAATTTAGTGTAACTCCATAGACTAGATAGACTTTAGCTGTCAATGTCAAATTGACAAATAAACAGCTCGAGTGAGGCTCGAGTACGGAAAAAAAAAATATTTTTCTATTTCAATAATATGTTATGCAAAAGTCGACGTTATGACCTACGAACTAAAATTCATTCTTTGAAACTGAACATAATTAAAAGTTTCAAGTTCATTTTCATATCCAGATTCATATTCGTGTGTTGTATTGTTGTTACCAATACTGAATTTTATAATTTACTTGAAATATTAAGTTATTCGTATACATTTTAACTGAAAACCAATCAAAATGGGTAAACGGCAGCACCAAAAGGATAAAATGTTTGTATCAATAACCCTTGTTTAAGCAAAGATACATTTGGTTTAAGTTTTCACACCCTTTTTACAACTGAATGTTGTTTCCTTCCAGGTACATAACGTACACAGAGTGGACAACTCTGTACGGGGGCAAGCGCTCAGGCACGGCCGTGGAAGAAGACACGTCGTTCAAGAGGCTGCCGTTCGACCACTGCTGCCTGTGCTTGCAGCCGTTGGAAGACCCTTACTGCGACGCTGATGGCAATGTGTTCGAGCTCCAAGCATTCCTGGAGTTTGTAAAAAAGTTTAAAATCAACCCAGTTACAGGGAAGGTACGGTGTTTCTACCCATTCACATGTGACTTATGACATTGTGTACAAAATTAACCTCTTTGTATACAAAATTTTACTGCCATCTGCATCCCAATGATTATTATTCTGCATTGAACGTAGATAAACATAATGCATCTTCATGTAAAATCTTCCTAATGTCAACAATTTTATATTTATTTCCCAGAAAGCAGACGTTAAGTCGTTGATCAAATTAAATTTCTTTAAAAATGCACAAGATGATTACCATTGCCCAGTATTGTTCAAGAACTTCACTAAGAATTCACATATTGTGGCAATCAGGGCTACGGGAAATGTGTTCTCGTATGAGGCTGTGGAACAACTTAATATCAAGGGAAAGAACTGGAAGGATTTGGTCAATGACACACCATTTGTCCGAGCTGACATAATAACTATACAAGATCCTAGCCATCTCGGCAAATTCAATATATCAACCTTTCATCATGTGAAGAACAATCTTAGAGTTGAAACAGAAGGTAAGTATTATTTATTTTCTATAAAAACCAGCCAAGTGCGAGTCGGACTCGCATACGAAGGGTTCCGTACCATTACGCAAAAAACGGCAAAAGAATCACGTTTGTTGTATGGGAGCCCAGCTTAAATATTTATTTTATTCTGTCTTTAGTATTTGTTGTTATAGCGGCAACAGAAATACATCATCTGTGAAAATTTCAACTGTCTAGCAATCACGGTTCATGGGATACAGCCTGGTGACAGACATACAGACAGACAGACAGCGGAGTCTTAGTAATAGGGTCCCGTTTTTACCCTTTGGGTACGGAACCCTAATAGTAATAGTAGTAATACTACTACTATTACTATTACTATATTGAATTTGTAATACGCGCGTCACGCGTTGACCACGAACGCTGTAAAGGGTTAGAAACATCGGGATGTATTATAATTCAATATACGCTATATAATCCGTTTTCATAGGTTTTATTTTATGTTTTAAACTGTTAAAATAAACCAAAAATGTAGAGTTGAAACTGACTATAAATATATATGATAGTAGGTTCAACCAAGTTTTTTTTTCTAACTTAGAAATTGTTTGATTGTATTTCAGAGGAAATTGCACTGAGAAAGGATCCGCATGCAAGACTCAAGTCGGTCTCAGCCGAGACTAAAGACATTCTTAATGAGCTGGAAAGAGATTATAAGGCTCCTGAAGTGAAGGAAACTAAAAAGGACGTATGTGTGCTTCTTGAAATAATCTTCAAAACATGTTATCTTGTCAGAATGCATGGCATAAGATAGGGAAGGTATATTGATTGAACACGATGGATCTTATACCTTTTGAGTTTCTTGGAACTTATTTATTTAATCCTTATTGCACAAAAGAAAATACAAATATACAAAAGGCGGTCTTAATGCTACAAGGCATTCTCTACCAGTCTTATGTAGAGCCAGAACTAGGCTTGGCTTCCTGCTTCCTAAGTTAGAAGGTCAGATAAAGTGTATCGTAAAAACCGTAACTAGTACTACTCGTCATTAATACAGTTAGAAAAAGATGGGTAATCTATCTCACGCGCGAGACACTGTAGCGGCACTCCTGTGCTTGGCTTACAGTGCATGTTCTACATAATTTTTGGGCTTAAGTTGCCAAAAGCAGACTTGAGACTTATTGAGGATGCAGCCAGGAAAACACTGAGATGAGGATGTGGATGATAGATTGATGGCTATATGATGCAACAACTTACAAATTTCAAATTTGACACGGCTTGTTTCAGGTAGCAGACAAATTCAACGCAGCTCACTACTCCACCGGCATGGTAGCAGCCAGTTTCACATCCACCGCAATGGCGCCCGAAACCGTGCACGAGGCCGCCATCATTGCTGCTGACGACGTGAAGTATGATAGGGCCAAGAAGAAAGGTATGCTCATTCAGGTGACAGACTAGTTCACTGCTTACTACTCTACCGCTATGGCGGCGCTAATTTACATCGTTCACACCCACCGCGATGGCGCCCGAAACCGTGCACGAGGCCGCCATCATTGCTGATGACGTCAAGTACGATAGGGTCAAGAAGAAAGGTATGCTCATTCAGGTTGCAGACTAGTTCAATGTTCATTACTCCCCTGGTATGGTGGCGGCCAGTTTCACATCCACCGCAATGGCGCCCGAGATGTGAACTTGGGCACGAGGCCGTCATCATTGCTGATGACGTCAAGTACGATAGGGTCAAGAAGAAAGGTATGCTCATTCAGGTGGCAGACTAGTTCAATGCTCACTACTCCACCGGCATGGTGGCGGCCAGTTTCACATTCACCACAATGGCGCCCGAGATGTAAACTTGGGCACGAGGCCGTCATCATTGCTGCTGACGACGTCAAGGACGATAGGGTCAAGAAGAAAGGTATGTTCATTCAGGTGGCAGACTAGTTCAATGCTCACTACTCCACCGGCATGGCGCAACCAGTTTCACATCCACCGCAATGGCGCCCGAGATGTGAACTTGGGCACGAGGCCGTCATCACTGCTGATGACGTCAAGTACGATAGGGTCAAGAAGAAAGGTATGCTCATTCAGGTGGCAGACTAGTTTAATGCTCACTACTCCACCGGCATGGTGGCGGCCAGTTTCACATTCACCGCAATGGCGCCCGAGATGTAACCTTGGGCACGAGGCCGTCATCATTGCTGCTGACGACGTCAAGGACGATAGGGTCAAGAAGAAAGGTATGTTCATTCAGGTGGCAGACTAGTTCAATGCTCACTACTCCACCGGCATGGCGGCAACCAGTTTCACATCCACCGCAATGGCGCCCAAGACCGTGCACGAGGCCGCCATCATTGCTGCTGACGACGTGAAGTACGATAGGGTCAAGAAGAAAGGTATGTTCAGTTTACTTCTTTAAAAAATTGGAGGGCGTCTCCAGCGTCTTTGGATTGGAGTATTAAATCATTCACCTTTCTTTTTGGTTTAATGTAATATGTGAATATTGGCGTAACTCATGTACAAATGTGAAATGCTAAACATAAATTAAAGTGGATTTCGTGTTTCTAATCTAAGTTTCATATTAGAGAATCTGCCCCGGAAAGGCAATTAATCGAAAACCCTGCTTGTTCAAGTGTTTTCTCTAAGGTATTTTTTTCTGAAAATGAGTGCAGTACTTTATTGGGTTATTTCCAGACCACAAACTTGTTACAACTGGTAACAGCTGGGAATTGTTTTCTTACTTTTTACTATTGAAAACAACAGTGATTACCACTAAGTAAAATACGAGAAAAAGAATTCCCATTAGTTACCTCCAAAATATTTTTAATCAATTTTCAATCCTAATGAAAAAGAGGGCTGGTTTAATTTTGTCGTATGTTGATAGTAAGTTATTAGTGTTATTAGATATTAGCTTCATTTATTTCAAATCAGACCCTTTCGTCAACAGGCTACGTCCGCCTGATCACCAACTACGGCCCCCTGAACTTGGAGCTGTACTGTGACGTGGTGCCGAAAGCCTGCGACAACTTCATAAAGCTCTGCAACAACGGCTACTACAACGGAACCAAATTCCACAGGTCTATAAGGAACTTTATGGTGAGTTCTTTCAATTTAGACATCTACTGTGGTAATTTGTACTCTCATCCATTAAAATATATCTATCAATTTAAGCATGTAATTTCATAAATTAAAACATCCCTTCTGATGATGGTGGTCACACCTCAAAATACTGCGTATCTAATACGAAATCCGTCGAGTACTATTCTGAATTATTGAAGAATGCTGACAAGCGTACACTACTTACGGTGTTGCAAGTTGCAGTAGTAAATAGCGTTCGCTCAAAAGTAACAGTAGGAATTTATTACTTTATATTCAAAAGAAACACTTCACTTTAGACACAGGGCGGACACGCTATACATCAAAAATCACTTGCGTTTCTATGTGTGAACGGCACGTCTGTACACGCGACATGCGTCATAGTGTAAGTTGCTTAAAAATAGTACTGAGCGGCCGGCGAACGGCCGTCAATCTGGTGTCGCGGGGCGAGGTAATTCGAGTCGGGGCGGGGCGGGGCGTGGCCGTTCTGTATGATAATACTATTACTTATTCTGTGCTTTAGATCCAAGGTGGCGATCCAACCGGCACCGGCCTCGGCGGCGAGTCAATTTGGAAGAAGCCCTTCGAAGATGAAATCAGACCGAACCTGTCTCACACCGGGCGCGGCGTGCTGGCCATGGCTAATTCGGGGCCCAATAGCAATGGATCACAGTTGTAAGTGTATCTGTCAGTGGCCGATCGTAAAATCAGGCAGATCATGAAATTCCTAGGCATATCGTGAAACGAGGATCGTGAAAATCATTGTCTCGTTCCTCGAGTCGACGGAGCCCTGCTAATTCTGGACAGCTTGGTTTCTGGTGCCTATCTATTGGTTTAATGTGACTGTCGTCAAAACATTGCACAGGAACTTTACGATCGGCTTGATTTTAAGATCGGCCGCCGACATATATAATAGTAAAATATAATTTCTCACAACACACTAATAATATTAGACATGTATTAGACCATAGACTAATATTGTTCGAGAAATGGGCCCCAGATAAGATTGACAACGATCTGTCAGTTGGAAACTTAAATAGGAACAATTCAATGCGGGGTCTGTAGTAAACAAGTAAAATTTTTTAATTTTTCCTAAAGTTTCTAAATGTTGATTTTTTTAATTCCAGCTTCATCACATTTCGCTCGTGCAAGCAACTGGACGGCAAGCACACGATATTCGGCAAGCTGGTCGGCGGAGTGGACACACTCAACACCATGGAACAAATCGGAGTGGACAACAAGGACCGCCCCATACATGACATTATTATAGAGGCCGCGCAGGTCTTTGTCGACCCATTTGCTGAGGCTGAGGAACAAGTATGATTGAGAAAACTATAATAATTAATAAGAAAAAACACAAGGGATATTAATTGTGTATATGGGCATTTTTCTGTAAAGTGATACACTCGTTTTTTTTAAGGTAAGTAAATTTAATGTTATTTCTACTCAGAATCATGAGCTGATCCAACCTCCTAGGAAAAAAAATGTCATAAAATTGTCATACATTCTACGTACTTTCCATTTCGTTACCGCCGTACAAAGTGTTTGAAAAATGGTAACGGAATGAAAAAAAATAAAACTTGGGACGCTTTTTTTTTCTCCTAGTAGCATCGAAAGAGCTTGTGATTCTCAGTTGGAAAAACATTAAATTTACCTACCTTAGGAAAAAAGTCGAGTGTATCTCTTTAGAAAAAAATGCCCATATGATATCTTTGATCCCCCTAGAGGCAAGGCCTGTCAGACAGCAGACACCAAATAAAATGAGCCTTTTGTTAAATACCATTAACCAAGGGTGGTATTCCACCAATGTGCATTGCATCTCACTCTCTCACTAAGCATAATGTGAGATACCAACCTAAGACAGAAACATACACTGATTTAAACTCACACGATTTTCACTCATAATTTAAAACTAATACGGGACTTAATCGCGTACAAACTTACGTTTATTTATGGCCTGACGTTTCGAACGTGACGTTACGTTCGTGGTCACAGGCAGACTGGCAAGGAATTGTATCAACATCTCCTTGCCGCGCGGGTCTAAGACAGAAACATTAAGAGTTTGCCTTTCTGGTCAATTTTCTCCAAGGTGGTCTATTCTGAGTTGTAAATGGTTATTCCCACTAGTTACCAGTGGTAACTACTGGGAAAAATAATTCCTATCTTTTACCACTGGTAACTTTTGGAAAAAAGAATTCCCTGTAGTTACCACTGGTAACAACTTGGTGGTAACTAGTGGGTATAATTCGACGAGCGGTCTGGCCTAGTGGGTTGTGACCCTGCCTGTGAAGCCGATGGTCCTGGGTTCGAATCCCGGCAAGGGCATTTATTTGTGTGATGAGCACAGATATTTGTTCCTGAGTCATGGGTGTTTGTGTCATGGTTGTATTTAAGTATTTATATGTTATATATATCGCTGTCTGAGTACCCATAACACAAGCCTCCTTGGGCTTACCGTGGGACTTAGTCAATCTGTGTAAGAATGTCCTATAATATTTATTTATTAATATTTATTATTTATAACCTGTTGTAAATTTATGGGTTCTGATGTAATTTATATTTGAAACCCATGAAAGGCTCCTTTCATGGACAGTGTTCTTGTTCTAGTATGTGTATTAAAGGAATTGTTTTATCTGTCTCTCTTTTTCAGCTTATGGAGGAGAGAGCAGCAGAATTAAAAAAACATGCGGAAGAGGCAGGCTCAGGTGTGAAGCCCAAAAAGGCTAACACACAACCTCTCAAGATATTCAGGACCGGAGTGGGCAAATATCTAAACCTGGAACCTTCCAGCAGCAAAGCTAGGCCTGATGAGACTCCAGCTAAGAAGACTAAGAAAGAGGGAAATTATAAGTTTGGGAGTTTCGATGCTTGGTAGATTAGAAACATAGACTTGAGTAATTACTAATTATTCCCTATAGTAGGGCCTTATAACAGAGTTCTAGAGCAAAAAAAACATGTCTTGAAAACACGGGCATATTTTCACTATCCTCATAATTGCCTTTGTTTTAACACTGTTATAATGATATCAATCTCTATTCTATGACTTAGGTTTTATAGTTCGTTTTTTTTTTGCATTAGAAAAAAGGGTAAACTGGGGTAAACAATCTTGACATGTCTTTTTATTGAAAAATATTGTAAAATGCTTTAAAAAAAATAGTTTATATTACTTATAAAAGCAAAAGAATGTAAAAGATCGTATATGATTTATAATTGTAACCTATTTGCTGTGACTTATTTTTCAAAAGTGATTTTTAATAAAAAGACACATCAAGATTGCTTACCTTCTTTCTAATGCTAAAAAAAGCGAACTATAAATGATTATAATAATAATTGTCGGTTGTCAATAAGGCGCTATTTCCATATACCTTCAATTTGAAATCAACCTTATTGACAACCGACAATGTGGTACCTTTTGGTTGAAAACGTCACATTTTGTAGTTCACAAGTTGTAAATATTTGTAAAATAAAAACAATTATTAATTTATTTTCCTTTTTTATTTGTATAACTCATATAATTTAAACGTAATTAAGTACCTTTTCATAATATTAATATAGATGACTTATAAATTGAGTAGAATAAAAATTGTAAGTTAACTTGTTATAATATTCTTAACATCTAGCATAATACAATATGTGCATTCAATCTAATACATCTAACAAGTAAATGTTTTATAGTAAATTGAGTCAAATATATTTGGCATCAATGATACAAAACTATTAATGACTTATAAATAAGGCATATAATACTTTTCCTTTTCACATTTTCAACACATTCAATAACAGTTGGTTATAATTTTTCTCTTTCAATACCAAGGATGCCTATGAATGTAAAAAGCATACTCTACAATCAAGAAGTGTGACCAAAGGTGAAATTTGTTTTGATTACGGGATATGCAATTTATGACTGACCCAGTGACAATTTTCACTTGATCAGACCATCACATAAGGGAGCAAAAACTGTGTCTTGTACCATCCACTCTATCCTGAGCATAGTCCTGTCAAACTTTACTCATGGCAAACACTTCACAATGATAACCAACTGCTGGTTTCAATTCATACAAGTAAATGCATCAATATTAGTATATTGTAGGGAAGCTCCAAGTGTCTCTCACTTATACATATTGACAGGGCAAACATCCAATATTAAACCATGATTCAAAGTGCGTAAATGTTGCATGTGTCAATATGAACATTAGGTCAAATATTAAACAGATAAGTAACATACTAAGACACTCATCAATAAGGATCCATTTTACCATAACAAATTGTTCCAGTGCTGCTAAAAATGATAATAGCCTTAGCTTGAACATCAAGCATGAGGATTTATTTTTTAATTGTAGTTGGTTCGTCTGCGACCAGTCCTCTGCTTGTCAAATCTCATTTCCATCTCTTCCAAAACTTTAGGAGTGTACCTGACTACCAGCTTTACAGAGCCAACAGCCTGCTTTAGTAGCTCTACAGCTTTCTCGTGGTTCTCACCTTCCACGGATACGCCATTAACTGACAGCAGCTGGTCTCCTCTTTTCAGTCCACCATGACGATCAGCAACACCACCGGGGATGATTCTGGAGATGTAAATAGGGGAGTTTTGCTCCTTACCACCCATAACGTTGAAACCTAAGCCTTCCTCGGTTTTCGGGAGTTCTACAACTCTGGGATGAGCATGGCCTTCGGCGGCTGCGAATGCTGCCACGGTCGCCTTTGCAGTGGCTGAAGCTCTAATATCAGCCGAGCCCTGGATATCTACAGTCTCGTAGACGTGCTCGTACACTTCTCGCACAGCATTCAGGAAATCACTTTGTAACACCTTCTGCAAAGCAGCGAGTTTAGTCGCTGGCACTTCACCACTCTGTTGCAGCTTCTCGAGCAGCTCAATGGCTCTCTTTATGTCCCTGGCTAAGGTCAACTGCTCCCCCGTAGTGCTCATATTGTTTTATAAATATAGCACTGTTAACAGGTCAGGGATCTCGAAGAATTTATTTTATTTAATTAATCGATACAACTACGAAAGTTGAGCAAGTGCGCACATTTAGAAACTACATTTGTAAAATAATGTACGCATACCACATTTTGCATAATATTTACAACAATTAATTTTAAAATATTGATGTTTAATTAATTTGTACTTACAAAAGTATTACTTCAGAACAATTTCGTCAACATCTATTACTGTATTGTTGGAAAGTAAATATAAAAATGGCTGATAAAGTTAAAATACAATCTAGAATTTGAACGTGCTAGGTGTGACAATGTAAGCTATTTGAGTCACGAGTTCATTTTCCATTGATTTAAGGCGATCAAATCAAAGTCTCAAACCGCTTGAGTTTATCACTGACGAGCTGACGGCTGGCTGTCATTGATGACAAATCCAAACAATTCGCTATTTGCCATATTTAGGTTGTTATTTCTTGCATTTTCTTTGCAGTATTTTTAAGTACTATTCTGCCATATAATGTTTATTGTTGTTTACTAGTGGTGCCAAAACGTAGCTCAAGTTAAATAGTGATAGTGTGAAAGATTTCTGGAAAACACCATGGATGATTTGGGTGAGTTGATTTGCTGTTATCATAACCTGTTTTACTTGCTCTGGTGTCTTAATGACGTGTTTTATTGCAAAATTCTTGGTTTCGAGTCTGCTGAATTTAAGTTACAGGGCTAACTTTTTTTAGAAAGCCCCGATTTAAGACTGTATCAACTCATTTTGGAAAAGCGACAATTTGTTTGTCTAGTTACATTTATCTTCGTACCTGGCTTCTATTAAGCCCAGTTTTCGGTATTAATATAAATATTCATTTTCCGAAATAGTTTTTATACTTCATTTAATCTTAATTCAACAAAGTTATTAGCTCTAATAGTCTAATTTTATATTAAGTTTATGAAGTATAATTTTTAAACTATATGAATTATAATAATACTCTTAATCGTGAGTCACTTCACATTCAGTTTATTTTCGTATATAGTACTGAAATAGTGAATCATCATGGTCATTCATCACATTTTTGCCAAGATCATGGTCAAGGGTCCAATGTTCAATTTAGAAATTCAATGTTAGAATGTTATGAAACTATTATTCAATTTATTCATACAATTTTATTGTAAGCAAAACTTACGAATTAGTATTTTAGCATAAGATATCTGTCTTCTATTTAATGCATGTTTTTTTCTTTCATTAATTAAGTATGTCACTTTTCAAAGTACCAAATATAATTTAGTTAAGGTTACTTTTATAACCAAACTGAGAAGTTAAGGAGATTAATTATTTAGGGAAAAATTAAATATTAGATAAAATGTTACATTCACCAAAAATGGTGTAGGTAATTCAAACAAGGATGTTTAAATTGAAATTGAAATATTTATTGCAGACTGTGGTCCATAGTGTGTTAGTATAGGTACAATTAATATAGGTATTTAAATTATGGTTAGTTATTACATAGGACACACAATTATAAAAAATTAATAAAATTACACAACATAAAATTACATTCTAGACTGGATAGGCGCTCTAACATGAAGCTCCATCTAGTGCTTCTGAAAAGGACAGGTAAAAGGTTAACTAATATCGTCAGGTGATAACCAAAACTCACTAATTACCACCACAAGTTCATAGCTATGAACCATATTAGGACTAAAATAAGGTTGATTTTTGTTTAATTATGTTTTAGTAATTTGTGAGTTTTGGTTGTCACCTGAAGATATGACCTTCAATATATTTAAATCATGACATATTCAAGTAAGTCAATATGTATAAATACTGGCTTTAGGGATAAAACTAATGGGTAAGTTTATTTCACCCAATACTAAAGTTTACCTACCTATAACTAGTTGCTTCAACTGCACCATCCAGTCCATCCAGCATCTTAATCATGTTAATAGTAATTCAATACCTACTTCTGGGTCCACTTTCCAGCATGCAAGAGGTTGTTGTAGCATTCATGTACCTCAGCCGGGGTTAAAACAGTTCCTATGATACAAATTTATTACACAGAGTTGATAAAACATGTGCCAGCTGCAGAAAGTTTCCAAAAAGTTGTAAAACTTCATACAAATCTCGGAAACTTCCTTTACTTTTTATAAAATTTCCCAGTTCATCAACTGCATACCTAATTTTGATTTTTGGTATAGGTACCTACCCTGCACCTAGTTGGCAATACAAGTTACACTTGTGACCGCAAACAGACATATGGTTGGCCAATACTTACTTACTTCCGTTGGCGCTACAACCCTTTGTGGGCCTTGGCCTCCTCCACAATCTTCCCCCAGTTGTCGTGGTGTCTGGCGACCTTGGTTGGCCAATAGAAGTAGTTTTTCTATAATTATTCTATTCTTGATAATTAATTTGTATTGAACTCTCCAAAGTAGGTATAATAACCACTTTCACAGTGGAATCAACAGATCCATAGCTTGCATAATTTTGTCAAGCATGAAAAAGCAAGAAACAGCATACAAATTTAATTTAATTTTTGGGCATTTCCTACTAGGAGGAAAAAAGCGTCCCAAGTTTTATTTATCCATTCCGTTACCATTTTTCAAACACTTTGCACGGCCGAATACGGCGGTAACGAAATGGAAAATAGGTAAAATGTATGAAAATTTTGGGGCATTGTTTCTTTCCTAGGAGCATGGAATCAGCTCATGATTCTGGGCACAAATCCACAAATCCTAAAAAAAGTCCAGTGCATCACTACAGAAAAAAATGCCCTTTTACTAAAAAAGAACTACCCCTGCATTATTCGTTTTTCGAATCCCAACAAATATTCAAATTGCGGCGCTGCACGCTGGCCGTTTTCGTAACACGCCGGACGCCCTCATCGTTTGATTAATGACGCCTATCCCAACACGCCAAACGTACCATCTCCAGGTAATCCTATACTGACATAAGACCTTTTATGATGGTAGTAGGACCGTCCCGCCTTCTAATCGGGTTAAACGCCTAACCTATAGACCGAGGGTATACAGACTGTGTAAAGGTCGTTGCGATGATTAGCCTATTTCATTTGAAGAGGCTTCATTGTGTAGTCATGTAGTGTAACGCATTTTATGACACAAACAAGGGGTTGAAATTGTTGTAGAATGGAAATATATACCTACACTAACTTGTGTGTAAAGTAGTTAACCTTATTCATTCATGTTTTTGATTCACACCTAATCGAAAGAAATCGAGTCGAATTCGAACCACGAAACCATCCTATTTCATCTAGTTTATGTCGCATTGCGTCAATAAAGCCTTTAAATTGCGTAAATTCTTGACCTAGTGCTGTCTCAAATTATGTACGTTTTAAAATTCTGCCCTTCCTGTGCCTAAATTGGACGGAATGAAATGAAATTGGGTTTGCTGTTGACATATACCTATAGAAGATCAAGATACGGTTAACAAAAGTTCCTAAAATATACGTCCTGAATTGAGGCAGAAGAATCTATGTCATTCCCAGTTTATAGCTGTCACTTAATGCCGCGCATTCTACACTGACAACGAACATCCCCAGTATCCCCACATACCTATCTTCAGCCATAACCTCAGATCAACGTAACGTGTTTGCTATAGCTACAGCAGGTTCACTCGGTTATCCCTATGTTGGCGACCAAGCAACAAACGTATATAGTTGTGGAAGTTTATTATTTGATGGCCCTAAGTAAAGAGTTCTCGCCGGCAATGTAAGCTGTCAAGAAATCTGGCGTCCTCCCCATAGAAGCTTGTATTCAGAGTTCGTCAGGTTCGCGACTGTTGCAATCGCGGGTGCAAGGGCTGCTGCTGCGGAGAGCTACAGATTCCGCCGTTCAAGTATCCCTGCAGTTTAATCTACATTTATTGTTGGTATGGTTTCATTCATGGCCAATAAAACAGAAAATAAATAGGCGAGACCTTACATAGAATAATTTAATTAGGGTATATATAGTATAGGTATGAGACCTCCGATTGAAAGTAGATTACGCTGCCCTTCTGTAAGAACCAAATGCTTTATGCCTTCAGTGACGGATAGCATTAATTCTCCCGTGTATATTTAGCCGGACAGATAATTGATTGGTGATTTGGTGCACAACGTAACGGTACAGGAATAGAATAGTTTAGGATGGTAATGACCATGAGTGAGTGCAATGGGTATTTTCTTAATAAAAAGTAATTCGTAAGTTTGCTTGCTTGTTCACTTGCGTTGTATGAGCTGTCCTTCTGTATGACCCAAATGTCTTGTGCCTTCAGTGACGGATAGCATTCTCTCGTGTATATTTAGCCGGACGGATAATTGATTGGTGCGTAACGTAACAGTACAGGAATAGTTTAGGACGGTAATGACCATGGGTGCGTGCAATGGGAATTTGAATGTAGCCATTGTGTCGTCATGGTTTTAACTGGTATTTTGTCAGGAGTTATATTTGAACCCTGTGTAGTCGGGGAGCCTAGAGGTAAGGCGTGCGACTTTGAAACCTAAGGTCACGAGACTCACGAGTTCTAGCGCCACTGGTAAAATAATTGTGATTATTTATTTTTAACAATAGATATTTAAAAAAGGGGGCCGCTATGTACTGTATTTTGTATTTAAGTACCTTTTGAATCATTATAATAGTTTTTACGTTGCTGGATTCGTCCATTTAATATGCGTCCAAAGTTAAAAGCGGCCGTTTTTGTTTCGAGTTCATAGATCGACGAATCCAGCAACATAAAAACTAGTTTGATGTATTAAAAAGGTATATAAAGGTATACCAATAAATTTATTGCAACCTATGTATGAAATATATAGTTTAATATTTACCGGTCGCTTTTGATGGAAATATCGTAAAGAAACCGGACTATTCCCAAAAATTTAACGAGTTGCATAAATTACATAAAACTTTAATAAACATAGGAAAAAAATTGCCATAAAAACGGGTTTTTACCTTAAAAGGAACCTCAATGAAAGTTCACAAGTCGACTTTGACCCACTCTGCACTCTGTTCACAATTCACAATACCTTATATCAATTGTTAGCTTTTTCCTGCGAGTTTGCTCGCGTAATTGCCCTTTGACCATCAACGAGTGTCATATCAAAGCCCCATATCTTAACGATGCGTATAGAATTCCCTTAGGCCATTTATCACACCCAATGTCCACTTAACCCCGTTAGAAAAAACGGCGTATCTTTTTAAATAACTCAATGGACTTACGATGTTTTAAACTGATCACATTAAGCCGTTAATCCCAACACACCCGTAGTTTCTAATCAAGTTAATTGTGTCGTTATGCTTCGTTAGGTATGCGGTGTCGCAACGCAATGTTACGCGTGTGACACGCCTAGCTCATCCGGCCATCACCAAAGGACGAAGGAACTGTTACACAACACAAAAGGACCTGTTGGTAGTCATTAAGGCAGTATTGCCAGCCAAGGTTCCTTTTCAAATTGAAAATTAACCTTATCAACCCACAATGTGGTACATTTTCACAGATAATTAATATAACTATTAAGCTCTTCTCGACATGGATGATCACGGATTCTGAGGTTTAGCTTACTTATAAGTACCACCTGACACGTATGTTAGTATCATAACTTTAACCCTACTATGCCCAGAATTAGTTTTTGGTCTTTACTCCTTAAGGTTCTTTCTCCTACTAATTTTAATGAGCAGGACGTCGCTGCGCGTACAAAAGTCGCTATGTGATTTTTTACGATTTTTCGGTTTTAATGCCATTTTGAACCTTATTTCTATACGCATATGCTCCAAAAACAGCGTGGCGCTTATTTCAATATTTAAGGATTTATCAAATGTAGGTATGTGACGCCCATACAATGAATGCTCTTCCTATAATCGCTAACTGGAATAAATCACATAACTACATTAGCTTATTTGAACAGCAATTACAGACGTGTGCTCGCTATGTGATGCTTGACACATAGCGATATTTTCTACAAGTTTATTTAAAAATGATTAGATGCGCTTGCTCCCGATATGTAGTTTCTCGCACATAGCTATATTTTTATACTAGTTGCAGTCGATGTTATGTTTCTAGACTGTGCGTTTTACTATACATAGCGGGATTTTCTTATAACAATCGAGTCTACCGTATATTAAACTATTATCTACCCTCAAGTTGTATTCAGGTCCCTACTAAACATGATTATTTCATGTGAAGCGCTAGTGGCCTAGCTGTAAGAGCGTGCGACTTTCAATCCGGAGGTCGCGGGTTCAAACCCACGCTCGTACCAATGAGTTTTTCGGAACTTATGTACGAAATATCATTTGATATTTACCAGTCGCTTTTCGGTGAAGGAAAACATAGTGAGGAAACCGGACTAATCCCAATAAGGCCTAGTTTCCCCTCTGGGTTGGAAGGTCAGATGGCAGTCGCTTTCGTAAAAACTAGGGATTAGTTCTGTTATCAAGCAGACCCCAGGGTCCCATGAACCGTGGCAAAATGCCTGGATAACGCGAGGAAGAAGAGTTGACCTTAATATTTTTTGCCTATATTTTCAAAAGCCCGACCTTTAATTGATTGCAGGTTTATTTCGGAAATTATTTAAAACTCAACTTTTTGAAATTCCTTAATAATCTTTTTTTTTGTTGACAAAGGCCCTCCGGCTTGGGGAGGCATTTGGATATGTGGGACACCCTTCTGCAACCATCCTCTCCTAGTAAGAGGAGAAAAGGAGATATACCCACTAAAAGCCACTCCGGCGCTCACCCTTCTGGCCGTTTTCAAGGAGGTGCGGGATGCCCGAGATTCTACTCCTTCCAGCGGCCCTGGCTTATCTTACTCCGGAGTACTCACACCGCTGGAAAGGAGAGTCATTGACGCTTGACCCACTGCCAATCGTGTAGCGCCGTGTAGTGCTGACCCCCACAGCCCGCTGGCCCTGCTAGGGGTTTAGGCGGACAGCAAATTGTGCCCATCTTCTTCACCGCCGTCTGCGCCGGTTCGGGTGCGCGTCTTCAGCTCCTACTCTCACGCTCCGTTTCCGCGGCCTCCTTCCTTGAAATGACGGTGTAGCAGAAGAAGGCAACTGCGTTCCATTTCCTTTCGCTGCCCAACATAGTCATTAATACGTTGCGCAGCGAAACGTTCCCTAATCCAAGAGCCGCCGTCATGCTGCGACACTCTACGGCCCAACGATTGCATTCTTGACTGCAATGTGCCTCTATGGTATGAGATCCATAGCGAAAGTCCTTCTTGTCCTTCTAGCTTTGCTGCGTCCGTTCGTGTTCTTGTTGACGCGTCCTCGGCAGTTCATCGGGTGCAGGGAATTCATTTAGGGCCCTGCACCTGACCCTCTCCCTGTGCGCATCGGCGAGTACCAGAGCCTCTAATTATCACCCATTTTTTGACAACTTGAATCATGAAAACAACCTAACTTCACTGTGATTACTTACTTAATAAAGCAATGCAGGAGAAAACCAATGACAGTCCATTATAAGACTGTCATCTGATATTTGACTGTTGAATAAGTATATAAGGGGAAGTTTGAAAGTAGCACCGGTAACGGAGAAGATGAGGAGTAGTATATAGGTTCGCGCCGTGGTATGGGCATGTAACGAGGAAAGATGAATGTCACATAGGCAAAACAATGTTAGGGATGAATGCTGATGGACGGAGAGCGGATGGTAGACCCAAAAAACGATAGATGGATTGTGTGAAAGAGGATATGAGAAAGAAAGGAGTGAGTGCTGAGGTGACCAAAGATAGAGTAGAATGGAAGAGAAAAACTTGTTATGCCGACCCCACATAACGTGGGATAAGGGCAGGAAGAAGAGAGTCCTTAAAGAGATGAGACTTTTTACATTTCAAGATTTTAAAGGCAACATTTTGATTACAAAACTAGAAAAAATTGTTTTTTATCGTTTTTCTCCTTGCTTCGTATATATGTATATTATTTGATTACTTATTGGGCTGGCAAATAATTATCAAACCAATTCAAATGAGTTACCTAGGTAAACATATTTAGTTCAAAGATATTGACTGAAACAAATTGATCATAAAGTAATAGTTGTAATAAAAAAGTACGTAGATTATTAATTCACGAATAAAATTCAATTATATTGACTTACATAGCATTTTTTTCTGTTTTATTGAACGCTCACATCATATTATTAAATAGCCATGTGACGATAAAGAACAAAAAATGTATAGGGTCCTTAACATTTAAATCTAACCATGTAATGGTAAGACACTTAGAGGTTATTTATGACCCAAACAAAACTCGCTATGTGACATATTTATGAAAAAGTTTTTTTTTCATATTATTAAAACTGAAATATTTTTTCATGTAATTCCTTAATGTATGTTAAAGTGTAAATACTTTTGTCTCAAAAATATTGATTCATTTATGTCCAATAATTATCGAAATAAACAGTTTTTTGTGTCTCCTGTAAAGTAGGTTAAAAACACATGGCGACTTTTGTACGCGCAGCGACGAGGAGTGAGTCTTTGCCAGCTGGTGGAAAACGACAACGCCCCGATGCGCATAGGATATGGGTTAAGTAGTTGTAAACTATGTTTTTGTAGCTTCCTTTTAATTATTTCGAACCCTAGCTAGGTTAAATAATGCCTATGGTTACCTAGCTCTATAGAGTTTCTAATAACACAATTCCTTCGATATTTACAATCCAATTAGAGATGTAGCTAACAAATATCCTGTCCACGTACATACAACGTTATATTGAAATTTAATAAAATTTAAACCTGCTGCTCTTTAGTTTATTAATACGGCAAAGCGTGAAAGGAGCTGCTTACTTCTGTGCCTAACTAAGTTGTTTAATAACTGACTCATAATTTACTAACAAGGTGATCTCACTGGCTCCAAATTTAAGCAGTATGTATGTGTATTATGAATGAATTACCACGAATTTGATAGGATATACCCACTATTATAAAGTTGTAAAATATAGGCATAAAACTAGGTACCTTCGATTTTTTTTAAATTACTGTGTCAATATTTATTCTGGCAACTAATTTGAATAGGAAAAGAGATTTTACTTTTTGCACACAGGACTGATTTAAAACCAAACATGTGGTTATGTCATGGCTCTCGAATGAAGGAAGTAGTGGACAAATTGTTCAACAAAAGCTTTTGGGATACAGGAAATTACTTCTTTAATTCCATTCCCTCATTATTGATACATACAAAACTAATTAGCACACGCACTTTTCTAAACTTAACGGTCACACTGCCGTGTGCTGACAGCACACCAGATTAATTGACTAGAACAAGTTACTTATTACGCTATTTTTCCCACGAAGCCAGATATTTATACGGGGAGGGAATCAGGCTGTTGATAACGACCATGGCATCGCTTAGTGACGTCACCGCGGCTTTGCGGCTTGTCCGCCAGTTAACGCGTGTTCCGCCGCATGATAAACGGTGTCCCATCGTGGAACATAGAACAAGTTTTGTGCGTTTTTTTAACGTGTTTGTAATTTTAAGTAAATTGATTGGCAATGATAATGAATAAAAATAACGATATACTTAGTAGTTATTCTTTCTAAAATTTAGTACGATTGGAAGTTTTTTCTTTAATGCGTCCGTCTCTGTTGTTTTGGACGTAATACTTCCTCGTAAACGCGTTTGCAAAACTTCCGGAAAAGTGTGATTTGAATAGTGATAACATATCGAACTCGAGTCGATTCAATGGCAGCGTGAAAATAAAAATACATACGTGCATCTTAATTTATTAAATTGTTTTGATATAATAGTAGTAGGAGTAGGTACCTTAATACTTCCAAAATGTGTTTTATTATACTTAATGCTAGTAGAGCTATCTACTTTTCGGCTCGGACTGGTGGAGTAAAAAAAAAATAACTCTGATATTCTCGAAACACTAAAAGCTAGCGCTTAACACGACCATGGTCTGCTTGGCAATTCAATTTGTGTTTGATTTGATGAATGATCGTGTTTGATTTAAACCATAATAATCGTGAGTAATCGTAAATATTATTTCAATAAACTCGGTATACAAACGCGATTGATGTAGTGTTTTATTGTTTTATTTCACTGCTGGCAGCGACCGGATTGATTTTGGCGCTGCTTCAAGCACATTGCTCTCTACTAGTCTAGACTAATCTGTTTAACCTTAGGTATTATTAGCTTCATTGTTACATGTAAATAAATAAAATAAATAAATATTTTGGGACTATGTTACACAGAAACACAGATCGACCTAACCCCAAACTAAGCAAAGCTTGTATGTCTATGGGTACTAGTTATAACACCGACGGTTCCATTGTGAAGCAGATCTCTTGTTGTCATTTGGCATTGGCACAGCTTTGATATTCATTTTCAAGTTCAAATTGATAGATCAAAATAACAATGAAAACTAAGTACTTAAATATTTAATTTTTTGCCAAAAGCTACCTTTAAGTTAAGTAAATCGCACTATAAGTTGTGTTTAAGTTCCGATACAAATTGCAGTCGGGTTGCAGTCCGTCTGTATCGACCCTAAGAGCCACCGGCTCCTTTGAGTTAAAAAGATATCTTGGCCTCTCATATCCCCTTCGGTTAATAATAAAGTAAAGGTTTAGGATTAATTAAAGTAGCTATTAATTTTCCTGTTTAGCAGACCCGTTTGTTAATTAAACTACAATGATCATGTGTTCCAAGCTGTGAGTAAGAATCTGACCCGAGGCGGTGTATTTTCATTTTTCTTTAATTTAAAAACTTTACGTACCTGGCAAAGGTCATTAAACACGCCATCAGCGTAAGCTAAATAAGCTCGCAGTTTGCTTTACGCGCAACTTTCCCACAGCTCTAGCATTTCCCTCCATGCCTATGTTTTCGTCATAAACGCAGTGTTTTGTATTTGCACGTAGTTGCTCTCGACGCTGGCTAAGCGCATCGCTTAACTCCATCCAGTATAAGAGACACGTAAAAGTAATAGTGTATTCTTATTAGACTAATGGGTAGTCATTTACATAATAAAACTTACAACAATTTTGGGGTCCCAGGCTGTGAGGCTAGGCAAAGCCTGTGTTGCGGGAAAGCTCCTTAGTTTAATTATAATTTAGTGAAAACAGTTAGTAAAATAAAAATACTACTTCGAAACTGTTCGGAGGTCTCATACGATTACGAGTTCACCCGTTGCTCATCCATGAAGGAAAACATTGCGCATTGCATCGTTAGGAATGCAACCCTCACACCGATTACGAGGCGCAAACTGAAAGTTTTTAGAATAGAGAAAGCTGTAGTAATTATGCCGTCACTCTTTATTTTAATGCAAGCTTTAACTCCTTCTGATCACGCGTACAAATTTTCCACTCTTAAACAAACACGGCTATTTTCATAATTTTTATGCCTCTTCCTGTTTTTATATAATGTCTAAGTGGCCCTTTCTAAAAACGATCAGTATTAACTATGTACCTACATATGCGAAGAAAGGTGCTAGCGTGGGGACTACAGCCCAAACTGTCTCACTCAGACATGAGGGGTCCTGTGGTTCCGCAATGGGATCTATATAGGTTGATGAAGGGCTGGTGACAAAACGACGAACATCATGGAGATCATACTTACTGTTATCATGAGACAAATGCTCGGCTAGTGTTCAGAACATCGGTCCCTACGCCTGCGCTTAGCTCAAATATTGACTTCCTTATTAGAGAAACAATAGGGGCCAGGTTAGGAAGACACACGCTTACTGCAATTTGTTCTAATGAACACGCCAGAGCGGCCAGTCACGGCGCGGCGTGCGCTGGTGCGTTGGTCGGTGTTAGTCAGTAATTATAGGAACAACGGTGTTAAATACCATGTTTAATGCCCTTTGTCGGTGTGGGGAAAAGACCCCACCATAGCATTCTCGCATTCCACAGGGATAATAAATAAAGTATGTGCTTAATTTCATATTAGGTACGCCCGGTTTACATGTCAAATTGCACTGATTTTTAAACACCTGACGCAAAACATATGCAACTGTGGATCTGCCGGAGGCATCGTAGCTCCCAAACGAATTTACAAATTAGGGGTTTTTTCAATCAATCAAATATGGCACATTGCATAAAAGGGTGCCTCTATACTACCACTGTAAATTCACTGCCATCTATCGACATACTTTAAAACTAAAAATGAAGATTTATAAAAATACGTTAAAATGTTTTTAAATATGGATGTGATTTTTTTATTTGCATTAATTATTTTTATATGATTTTGACCCATGTTCTTTAACGGATATGCGTTAAAATTATAAATAACAAACGAAACGGTCAACGCCCTCTATACGAGAGTAGGCCATAGCTAGTGGCGCCATCTGATCGAGAATCAAATTTTCGTGATTTTCAAGGCACGTTTTTTCCTTAGACTGTATCCATCTATTACGGAGTTATATCTATCTTTGATACTACCTAGAACAGTCAAGGGCATAAATATATATACATTCCCAAAGTTTCAAAAATATGTGTACGCGCTTACACCTTAGACAATAAAGTCGTGTTCACATATTTTTGAGCCATTTGTCTGGATCGATATTTTTGCCTTCGACTGTGCTGTAAAACTGGCCTTAATTGGCGCAGTCAGAGACTTAGATAAAATATCTATAGAAAATACTAAGCTATAATCATCTCCTTCTGGTGCCTCTTCAATCTGACGCTGTCCAGCAATCCGTCATTTTTCAACTAAACGTTCGTTCACCACCAGTGTCAAAGGTCTATCAGTATTCGGTAATTATGAACATCTTTCATAATTACCGAATACTGATGCCCCGCTTTGTCACCTTCGTTTAGGCATTCTTAGGAAATTTAACAGCTTTGTCGGATTTCAGTAGCGTCGAAGTGTTTAATTAACGAATTTCACAGAACTCTAAACTATAGATCAAAGCTTTCAGTTTTCTTTCGAGTGATTATCGTAAACTGTTAAAGGAATGTAAACCTGGCTGAGTACCTTAAGTCGTAACTAGTTGGAAAGTCATAGTAAAATACTACCTTTTGTAGTTGAGAAAGTTTTCTAAAGGCGGAAGCGTTGTCACGCGACTCCCGCGCACCGGACGTCGGTTTCAGTGTTTTGGCGGGAACTGAAAACGAAATTAGAATAAATCGACTAATCACTTTCCTAAAATCGTATCTCCCTTCGACGTGTCATTTAAAAATAAAACATGCGCTATACAGATTTAACTGCTTTTAGAAGGGCACAATCAAGTAAAATCGTATGTCAAGAAGGTTATAAGATGTTCGGTAAGAGATCGCGTGATTGATCACCCTTTCTCGCGCCTTCAAAGGGATTGGAATCTTTAAAATTTACTGAAGAGACTGATTGCTTTATTGCACGTATAACGGTAATATTTCATTTTGTAGTGGTAACACTAGATGCAAATTAACTTTGTTTTAAATGATGATGTAGCCATGAGATTAGTCGTAATTTATGTAAGAGCACGGTTTTAAAGATGACGCATCAGTGATGTTACGTGCAAAACTGTTTTTAAAAAGGTACTTACTACAATTGTAAAAAAGAAAAAAGTGAAGGTCTTTGAAGAATTTGAAGCAGTGAAACACTGCGCAAGAATTAGTCGAAGAGGGTTACTCGTTACGATAGACTAATAAATCCGTCTCTATTTCTGTAAATTTTATGTAAACCTGTGTTGTGTACAATAAAGTGATCTACTACTGCTAAATCCGACTAACGACACCTTCGAAGTAACATACTTTTACGGTATATCTTTCATCTATAAAAGTATTTTTCAATTTTTTTCAGTGCGCTTGGCGTGTGATAATTTTTCGCGACCTCTTTTTCTCAACGACTTACGACTTACAATTGAAAAATACTGATCTTTAAGGACCTCTGTTCGATTAATGAGGTATATTTCAAATTTAGTCATTATTTTCACTATTACAAAAAAGTAAGGACGGCACCTACTAAGTCCTTTATCGGGTTTTACATAGATATTTAGTCGTTGAGATCTTCATTAGGGTATTGTCACCCAATGCTTGTCTACTGCGACTAAGTACTGTAGCCTCAACTCCTTCCTTGAAGAACAATCGACTTTGACGAGTGCACTTGATCCGCGTATAAATAATCTCCAGAGCTGGAGCGCGGGCGCCGACAACAACGCGCAGTCGCGACTGGGACGCGACCACGACTAGCCGCACGCGACCTCGCCCTCGTGACATTGCCTTATCACTTATCACTACTTATCGACAGATGCATGACGATATCACTGACCAGTAGCTTAGTCTTTTGAAGCCGCTTTAGTATAGTGGTATACTTATGATAGAGTTTAAAGTATTTACGTACTGTTATACGTATGATTGACAGGTAACTGTTTATTGATGTAAGTGTTTTCTGCATTTTCGCGGCGTGTGGGTGACGCAGGCGCAGTGTAGGCTGTGATTATGGTGCGCAGTGACTAGTGTTGATACTGTGGGTGTTTTATTTCTAAAAAACAACTCTATTGGCCGAAGATGGATCGGACAATGTATGGCAAGGTGCTGCCAGGCACTTATTTTCCATTCCGCTGCGCTATGAAGGAGAACGGTATATCGCCCGGCTGTGAGTATTTATTTTATTTATTATTCTTAAACAAACCTTTTGTCATGTGTCAATAAAGTCCTTCTGAAATAGAAATACTGTAGATAATTGTCTATATCGATAGGGGATAAAGTGGTAACTTTTGAATGTGAATGTGACATTTAATCTCCGTGTGAAAGATCGTGTTTATTATTTAAACGTGTAAACTAGACGATAGATCATCTCGTCTGTTTACATGTGTGAATATGTGCGTATTTTGATTGAACACCGTCGATTGAGTGTTGTATCTGCATTAGATTTATTTTCGTAAGCAGTGGAGTGCATGGTTTATTTATTTACAATGATCAAGTGTTGTAACGTCGGAAAGAAGCGCGCCTCTTTTGTAATTCTGGTGATGGTTGCCAGATTATTTTTGGAGTGTTTAGTTGCGTGCGTTACGTTTAATGTGTCAACACGTTTTAGTTTAGATTTGCGCTCATTTTTGAACGGTTGTTACTTAATGACTGACGTTCTTTCTTATTCTGATTGATATATCGTGTACATTTATTGATTCGTTTTTAATTAACGTGTCATCCAACAAGACAAGAACAGAAACAGAGATCGAACACATTGGCAATATAACTGACCCAACAGATTTAGAACCTACCTTTAGCCTTTACCTACCTTTATATTTTGTCGTACCAAGGAAAGAGCATACACTTAAGTCCGGTTGTTACGTAGCAATACTTGGACCACGTGCTTGTTTTTGTACACAGTTATTATAAAGTTGTGCAGATGATATTTCACTTTAAGTCTCGGTAGTCAAACATTATTATTACCATAGAGAATTCCATTGATAACTTTTCTAACAGATATAAGAATTTTGGATCACAAGAGATCTCTCTATATTTTTTTAAATTAAATTAAATATTCGTTTATTTCAGGCCTGGGGCCCATAAAAATGTTGTTTTTTTATGTTTTGTTGGTGTTTTTATATTTTTTTGAATGGGATTCCTTTTTTCACCTGCTATACAAAGTTATCAGGCCAGCAACACACATCTTGGGTCCATTCCTCTAGCTGGTTGCCCCGTTAAGAAACGTATTTTTCGAACAATCAGTCTGCAACCGCGAATCTATATTCAAATTTCGAAGATGGCCTGTCTCCATTTCTCTTGAGATTTCGATTTTCATGTGGCATGATTTTTCTTTGAGACCTGTTGAAATAGGTTCTCAATTCTCAAAATCTTTAGTATCCACCCGGGTCAGATGAAGTCACTGCAATTGTTGAGCAGCAAGTTAATTAGGTTTCATTAGCATTAGTTATATGTTTTGCGGTGTGCTCAGTCTCTTTTATGACGCCCGAGTCTATTCGTGGAAAAACGTGGGTGGGGCAAATAATAATCTGACTTTAACTGGCCCATTACCTGCTTAATGGAGTATTTAAAAAACTATATTAATGTAAACTGGGTTATTTTTAACCCGTCCCGTCTGTTAGATGCGATCTCCCATCTATCGTATGCAGATAAAAAATAATCTAACCCAACGTTCTTCAAGGAATGATCGCAATTAGTCATTGCCTCAGTGGTACTTTCTTGTTGGTCCCATTGTCAATTGTCACCAAAATGGGATCTGATCTTTGTATTCAGAAAAAATCTAATATTAAAAGAAAACTTATGGGTAGTGATGTGATTGGAGTATTTTATATAGTATTAGATAACTTTGTTGTTCATTCGTTTTTGCTCTGTATATCACAATTTGTTGAAGTGGAAATGCTGACGAAAACCATAAAAATATCAACGGAATTCCGTAATGATACATTTGGCCTTTTGGCTAGTTGTAAATATTATGCACTGCGGCTATACCTGGATGATTCTATGGGCATTGATGCTGGGGCTTTGCAAACTATTTTTGAAGTAGGTTTAGGTAAAAGCTTATTATTTATACTGTTCGTGTCTACAAGATTTGCTGGCTCTAGTCGCTTTACGAATGCCCGACGAACATAAACGTTGAATATATAGTGAGATTGATTCAGTACGCCCATCCCGTTGTCATAACATATGTTGTTCGCGATTGCATTGATTGTTGAGTGTGCCCACTTGAGGCTTAGGAGGTACTTATGGATTGAGGATATGATTTTACGATATGGATTTAGGATATTTGGATGTTAATATAAATACATTTTAGGGATAAATCATATACAATCGTGATGTTCAAATTGTAGGTTTCGTAAATCTATGTCTTATCCTATTTTGGTATCTTACCTATACATAGATTTTAGGTTAACCCGATTAGAATTTGTGAAAACTGCATATTCTCATGTGACCGTATTTGATCCATGACAACACGAAATCAATGTCAAATCAGTGCTCACAAGGACATAGACTATCTAATGCGTTGACACAAATGTAAAAGCAATTAACTCTCTCTAATTTATTTATATCCCAGATGATGATATCTACTTACTAAGCTGTCTCGGAAATGTGGATATAATCATTATGAGAGTGTGATTAACGAGCAAACTCGTGGGCACAACCTATAGTTTCCTCTTAAACCTATATTTACATGAGATTGTATATCTGTCAGGCAACCTATGAATGCAGTCGTCGTGGGCAGTGAAGCCGTGCCCTTTCGGGATCTAGGGCTTGCTCAGGTTGCTAATGCTACACCCACGACCCTTTCACGCAGCCTGCCTTCATGCTAATGGGCTTATTACAATACTTCGGTTTTAGTTTACCTGCCAGTGGTCTACATACTCCTACCGACTTTGAATGCGGTCAGGTCAGAAGAATGATTGACGACTTTAATGTGACATGTAGCAGGATTTTTGAACTGCTATTTTGATTTGATAATGTTATTCAATCAGAAGTAAAATCTGATCCTTTTGCAATCTCAGTCGTTTAGATGATTTGTCTGTCTAAAGTGAGCCGTCCATTGTCTCTTGGAATATAATATCTGGTTCGGATCGGCGGAAGTTCTTTGCGGTTACGTTACGCTTCAAAAATTGTAAACCAGAATGGATATAGTTACCTTAGTTAATTTTTTTATTGTAAGACTAAAGTATAATTTGTAGTGCGACATAAACATTTAGGTTTTGCGCGTCATAGTCATATCAATATTATCAAACATCCTTTTATCAACATAAACCGCATTGATAATGTCCAATCAGATAATCATATTATTTAGCTTTAAGTAATCATCAGAATGCATATTATTTAAATCGTTTCGTTTGATGTTTCGTGTATTAAATCCTCATAGATTTCTAAAGTCCTTGCACATTCAAAACCCGACAAGTGCGAGTTGGACTCGCCCACCGAGGGTTCCGTACAAATATATTTATTTTTTCTTTATTACAAATTTATAGTTTTTAGATTTTTCCCTGTATAGGTACATCCAAATTTCATATTTCTAGGTCAACGGGAAGTACCCTATACAGTTTGATTGCGGCATGAACGGCGGTATCTTTTTTTTTACGTTAACTTAGAGGTTTGGTTTTTTCACAGCTTCAAGGTACTGTGGATCTGAGTAGGTATATGGTTAAATTTTTAACTCGATACCTCCACGCGTTCCCGAGATAAATTGTCTTGACCGACAGACGAACCGGACAACAAAGTGATCCTATAAGAGTTCCGGTTTTTCCTTTTGAGGTACGGAATCCTAACGAATGTTGTCTTCTTGTTCCCGAAAATAAAGTGAAATGGAGCCTAATTTCTGTTTGTAACTTATATATATTGTGCACAATTCAAGCAAGGCTGCTAATACCGTGAAATTAAATGGCAAACGATACGTTAATTACACTTGAACTTATATTTTTATAGGATCGTATGAAACCTGTTCTGCCATTGAGCAGGCAGCAGGACTGGCCGGTTCGGAGCGACCTTTGCGAGGTCGTTTGATATACCTATAATATCACGCTCTGGAGGGCTCTACCACCCGGTTTTGTGACCTTGCTTTTTTTGGTAATTTGACACATAGATTGGATATATTGCAAAGATTGCCATTTAATCACGTATACATTAGAATACTTTAATATTTGTAAAATAAAAATGCACATCCTCTGTTCCTGTGGACCACTGTTGTCAAAAAGGAGTAGGTACTAGGTACGTACTTAGGGTGGCACATACACATTACAGACTAGTTTTTTTTAAGTATTCGTGTTTCGACTAGTATCAAACCTCTTATCATATAGTCAAGAAACATATAATCGAAAATCACATCTGTATGTCCGGGGCTAGCACTAACACGTTTCAAAGATCCTGGTTTTTTTTCGAGGCCTTAAAGGGCTGCCGCAATAGATTACAGTTGGTCGAAGCGGCACTCAAAAAGGCCCATAATACAATCACACAATATTTTTAATTATAAATTAGTTAATATTTGTAGGCACAATTTACTATTTAAATCAGAACAATAGTCGACGGTGCAAAAGCTAGGTGCCAACGACTGGTATTTTGGCTTACATTACAACATTGCATTGAAGTTTACCCGTTTTTCCTCTCTAGAACCTAAAAAGTTTACCTTGAGGTGCCTTGATCCCTGCAATATCGTAAGCAAGTTCAGAATTTCAACAGTACCTATCCATAAACTCACAGTGGAATAGGAGAACCTTTACAAACACCAGATGTTATCTAATTGGTCCCTTCTTTACAATCGTGTAACCAAACCTCCCTTCTCCTTGCATCGGTTTCCTCATCACTGAGGGTCGCGGTCACTTCTAGGGAGCAGCCTCTCTTGGACAATTTGCCGCCACCTCTTTCTGTCTGTCGCCGAATGTAGAGCACCGTGGAGCGTTACATCAAGGGCTGAGCGAATTTATATTTAACCAAACCAAACCACACAAGTAAATAAAGAATGAAAAGATTGAATAGCACTTACGTTACCTAGTTAAGGGGATCCCATGCCCCAATGACCTTCGATTTGAATCCCTTCATTTTCTAATGTTTTTTGTAGCTTATCATATTAACAGCAACGGATTTTAGCAATATAGTATCCCATATTTACTTCAAAGTTCATTGTTAACCATTTGGTCAAAGTAAAAAATTACATATTGTTTAGATAATTCATAAATCATCTACAGATGATGGACTGCAGTACTCAACAACTACGTAACTATGTTTGTTTGATTTTTCCATTTGTAACTCAAATATGGCTTGTAAATCCTAGTTCCGTCACAGACTGATATGTATGGCAACATTATTATGCAACACTTATCTTAACCAAGCCATATGTCATATACCTTTGGGATCATAACGGCGCATATAACATAAAAACCAAAAGGTACATAGGATGTTCTAATCAAGGTTAGCATTAAACGTAGACATGACATACCATGTGGTTACATACAAGGGGCGACGCAAATCCTCATTATAATTCTAATATTTATGTAAATGTAAAATGTAACCCATTATAAATAGTTAGCTTTTATGTAATTCGAATCTGCTCATCGTTTTGTAATCAAAATGGCGGTTATCATATATTTATCTGATAACGGATATCGTTAATTCAATGTTTTGAATTTGAAATATTTTTATGGCTTGTTTATGGAGTGTTTATACATATGAATGTCCTTAAATGAACTTGAAAAATATCTAACATATTAAAGATACGTGCGATAGATCCAGTTAATATGTTAGTCGTTTCCGAGGCTCATATAATAGATTTTGTGAAATGATTTAGTGCCTACACATAATTCTTTTTGTATTTTCACAGGTGTAGGTTTTTGTATTTTCAAGTAAAGAGATGATATATCTCGTGTAGTATACCTAGTATGTGTGTTTTGATGTGACGCAAGTGTCTGATGATAAATAGAAATCACGAAAATATCTAAGTTTTAGAACACTATTAAGATCGCCATAAACTTCGTTTTTAATAGTTGTAAATAAATCCCTAATGTTTTAGCACCACCCACCACATATTAGAATCGACTTTAAATCCCATAACCATACATCTGATTTAAATACCTATAGTTATCTATAAATGAAACACCTATGTTTGTTTAAGTGCCACATTAAATAAGAATCAAACGAACGATTAACATTACGTAATAGTACATTACGATACAAGTGCGTGAAGTAGGAAATGCGCAACGAGTGGCGAATTATCTTTACTCACGTGTATTGTACAACGTTTTACAGTACTTATGGCCCTTTAAATTTTCGACATAGGCACGTATTGTGCTATTTGTGCTAGTTACCGCATTAGGGCGATAAAGTAGCGCCATATGTGTAAGTATGTAAATATGTATGTATTTCGACAGGATTAAGATTCGACAAGTGTGCACCTACACTACACACTTGTCGAATCTTATTGTATAAAATATGGATTAAAATATTTGGTACTTTCTATTTGGGGCCTTCATCCGCTTAATTAACCGCTAGATGACTTCGGTGCATGTCAAATAGAACATCTATTCTTGAGACGGCCTGTAAAGCCATCAGAATTCCGCCATCGTGTCAGATCGCGATATAAATTAGATAAATATAGATGAAGGTTGGTGACTCAAGCTTAAGGTCAGGAAAGCTACCTTATCCCATATGAGAACTATGATGAACTATCACTGTTTAAAACAAGATATATAATACCAAGGGAAAAGCACTTTTAATTGTTCTTACTTTATCATCGTTAATTTTTATTTAAAATATCCATTAGAATTCTGCCGTTTATGTCAGCGCGGAATGTTGAGCGTTGAGCGTTGAGCGTTCCGTATAAGGAGCATGGACTCTCGTGGGATCTTCTTTTTTTATGTGGGTACTAGCAGTGGTAAACTAGCGTATGGTTCGGTATCCGTTCCAGATTTAAAATGGGGATTCACTGTGTTGCTAATAAGGTGACAAATTAACGTGTCTTTTCTAAAATCGTTGCAAACCTAATGTGTCAATATTTTGCGTCTCACAAATCAGTTTCACGTAATTGTTTTACAGTTATGACAACTGACATAACCTGGTATAGATCAGTTACGGACGAGGTTGGTGAGTCAGCGCGGAAGGTCGGGTCGGAAGCCGGTGTTCCAAATAAGGAACTCTTACCTTATGACATGTGGGACCTTCGTTCCAAGGGAATTTATTTTTCTTGTTAATCTGCCCGTTTTAACTGTTAATTAATTATGCATTTATTTATTACTAAGAGTAGGGTAGGGTAAGGGTAAGGGTAATATCTATGAAGCATTTCTTACTTTGGCAACATGGCTATGTAATGGATATTTGCAATTGTGTAAATTATCCCGCATTCGTTGCACCTCACTTAAACTAAAAAAAAAAATACTTTTCTTGATAAATGAAGTAAAGCGGTACCTATATAGAGTCGTAGGTTCGCATCAAAGCAATAGTTTCTTACATATTATCGACTAAATTTTAAAATTCCTTTTTTATCCAAAATGCAAACTCATTGCAGATTTTTCCGCAATCCCTTTGCGCCCTGATTGCGCAGCGACTAGTGAAGCTTTTTCTAAATTAATAAAACCTCTTTACTAGATTACAAATATCGATACCATCAGCTTGCCATCAGCTTAATCCTTTTAAGTTATCTTGACACATGAAATTAATGAACCGCCATATGGAGGCCAATGTTTTGATAAAACATAATACGTTCTTATAAGATTGCATCAGCGAACAACGGAGTTCAAGCCGACAATTGACAGCCATATGGTACTCTTGAGGACACATTTCGCTAGTGAGTCATCCTTGTTATTCTTTATTTGGGTCAGTTTTGAAGTCTTTCAAGACTGTTACTTCGAATAGTTAATAGTGTGATTATAATCTATTATCATGATAAGATAAAACATCTCTAGAAAACCGATTTCCTTCTTGGTTGTCTACGCTTCTTGAGATTTGATTGTGTATTGGACTACGAGTTCGTCTAAAGGTACCGTTCGGTACCAGCGTCTAAAGCGGTCTTAAGGTACCAGCGTTACTGCTGCAGTATTGCAGCGTGACATGACTGCCGACTGCATTGCTGCCGCAAATATTAAAGTCTATGTTGCTGTGTAGATTTTACGTCGATATTAAAATAAAATGTCTCGTTCGTCTTCTCGTTCGTGTCACCTTTTTGACGTTTCCTGCAGCCATAATGGTAGTGTAGTCTGAATCCGAACGGTATCTTAAGATGTAGGTAGGTACCCGGGAAAGCGAAGGAGGTAAAGAGAAGGAGGGACTAGTCAAAATAACTCAAGTGTAAATCATTACCACTGGCCAATTCGTCTTACCCTAACTTTCGCAGCCTATTTCCGACTTGGCAATTACTTAGCACCCCCAAAAGAATGCAAATAGAAATCGACACGAATTGCTAATGGGAACATGTATCACGCCGCCGCGTACAATCTTGCTATTTAGGATTTAATTAGTGCGTCTGCTACCGGTATTCGAACACTGAATAAACTACAGAAGGATCGCTTCGTTTAGTTCGGGGCGGCCAAGGCTCACAAATATCTAAACAAGCCTCTATTTTTAAGGCCACTAGTTCAGATAATTCAGAGCAGCTCGGCCGCTCTAATATATCTGATCTGATGGCAACTGTACTGCCTGGCATCCACTTATATCACCTGAGTGGATCGCGCAGCTGACATGATGGACAGAGTTATCTACGTAATAAAGCACCCGTCAGTTTTTAAAACCGCGCAATTGAAAGAGACGGACACGTCATTATCACGCTGTCACATAGACACAAGTACGACCATCATAGCCACCAGGTTAGCACGATCCCCTGGGTGAGTTTAGTAGACAGTTAACTATTACCAGTGAAAATACTCTAGAAATTGATCAACGACATTATCCTAAGCTATGTTATCCTTATTGGGAACCATGCTAGTCATATATAGTGGGTTGTAACATTACCTGAGTGATTTTATGTCATTTTTGTCCAGTATATGTAATCACTTGGCTGATCTATTTAGGCGATGTTAGTTGTTTTATCTGTTGAAAGTTTTTAGTCCTTTTAATTTCGTGCCTTTTTGTTACTCATTCCTTACAGCTTCTTGGTATGCTCTTTATTCTTTGGTCACGTTCGGTAATTGACTTTTTCATTTTTCGTCATCTCAATGAACGTTAATAGTAAATAAATACCCAACGAATTCTGTGTTAACGTTATTTCTCTTTTTTTTTGTTATAAACTGATCAGCAGTTCAACATATGATGGGCAACTACTACCTACATGGTCAAATTTAAATCCTTTATCATGCGGGTCTACACAATTATTCAGAACTAGCGACCGGCCCCGGCTTCGCACGGGTAGTTTAACCAATTTGCACAAAACCTTTACAAATTATACCTACATCTAAACCTTCCTCAATAATTACTCTATTGATAGGTGAAAATCGCATCAAAATCCGTTCGGTAGTTTTGAGTGTATCGCGAACATACAGACAGACGTGGCAGGGGACTTTGTTTCATAATATTGTACAGAATACAATTAACATTTAATTCAAGGATTGACTTTTAGCAGTTGGATTGACCATCCAAATCTGATCCAAGTACTCAATACACTCAGACTCAAATCCCGAGTGAACCTTCTGTACCTTTTCCGCACGGACAGTCTGCACGCGGGAACCATTTTAGATTTATATTGTACCTGGATTACATTTCCTGGTGTCATAATGCACTTGTTTGAGCAGACGCGCGCGCCGCGAAGCTCTGTGACTAGGGGTGTTAAAACAGCCCTCAGACCATCGGCGAGTCGACGACTCAAACGAACCAGTAAAAAAGATCGCTGCGGTTAGGCATAGTTTATCATCATCATAGGCGAAAGACGTCCATTGCTGAGCACTATCTCCGACAACGACCACAAACCTCATCCAACGGTCCCTTGCAATATTAAAAAACTCATCGGTTTTTCGTGGGCCTCCTCTGTCTGCGTCGTAACTAGGATCCTTTCTGCCTTAAACGGCCAATGTGCCTCACTTACTTATCTCCGACAACTCGTAGCATATATACTTGCCAACAGACCTTTAGGTTTGAGATCATACTACGAGGACATTGGTTCACCCGTGAACTCCACTCGCCCACTGTCGCTCATTCGATCGGAATTCGGAATACATGACTAGATCGCGATGATAAATGGTGGTAACATTACCTTTTATGTAACCTCGAGGAGCAGTTAAAGATGATTGGTTTACTTTCTTATTAGTTTCAGGCTAATCCAAAATATAAAGTTTGATATAGAGACCAGTCTAACCTCCCTATTGTGTAATTTTATTTTTCGCCATATTTTATGTCTCTTTCTTTTATGTTGCTTTCTTTTTGTCTGTTACCTTCCGTGATTCTCACCTGATGGTCTCATCGGAAGATCAGCGCTGGAAGTCGCCAGCAGCATGCTGAGATGGGGCCATTTCGTGACATTTTATTTTCATGTTATTTTAATGTATGTCTATTGTCTGTGTGTTTACGAATAAAAAGTATTCTATTCTATTTACTCCTTTTTTGCTAGAGAATGTTCTAGTACCCGTACCATGAGTCACTTACAGTGTCAAAACTGACATATACGCTAACGTCTACGTAATTTACTTTTTATACATCTCGCTCGCACTAATATGCAAGTACGAGCGAGATGCATAGGAAGTATTACGTTCTCGATAGCGTTTATATATAGTCGTATATGAGTCAAAGTATATATACCTATATATGACAGAGTTCAAAATTGCGAATTAACGGGCCAAAAGCCAAATGGGGAACTACACTCAATTTAAACTTATACCTAAATGCGCAAAGCCTGTTCCTACATTTTGTTGATAAACAAAGGTGGACTGAACAAATTTAAAGAACTTTAGGCCATTTCGGTTAAACTTATATTTTTAAGAAGGTTGATTATTTTATTTCCCTTTTTACATCCATACTGATACTCATACTCATTTATTAATAAAATTGTACCATAAACACCATATTTCACCATAAACTAAATTCTTGAATTCTTGATATTATCACACTTTGTAGCCGCCGTAGCCGGCTAGCTCTAAAAGTACAACCATTGAGCTAATAATGATAGCTAATGAATCTAAGACTCCCCGACGTTCACAAGCCAATTATTAGCTACTATAGCCGCAATTGCTACAAATGAAAACTAAATTGGCAATGAGCCAATACCGTAGATTAATCGCCCTACATCATGTCGAGTTACATCTCTCCTGTGACATAAGTTATGTCACATCGCGATTCAGACATAGTACGAGGTGTTTACAGATTGTAGTATCTTCATTTACCTACCTGCGTTTTCATGACAGTTATTATTACTCCGCTTATTATGACGCAATTCACGCAATTACTTTGCAAAGTTTGGTTTTCATATAAAATTATTTGTGACAAATTCGGATAAGATGACTTCGCTTATAGTGACAAATCGCTTACTCTTCTTCCTGCCCTTATCCCACGTTATGTGGGGTCGGCACAACATGTTTTTCTCTTCCATTCTCCTCTATCTTTCGTCACCTCAGCACACTTCTTTCTTTCTCATATCCTCTTACACACAATCCATCCATCGTTTTTTGGGTCTACCATTCGCTCTCCGTCCATCGACATTCATCCCTAACATTCTTTTGACTATATGGCTCTGATCCCTCCTCATCACATGCCCATACCTCGCTAACCTACTACTTCTCATTTTCTCCTTTACCGGTGCTACTTTCAAATTTCCCCTAATATACTCATTCTTAATCCGATCCTTTCTTGTCACTCCACACATCCATCTCAACATTCTCATTTCCGCTGCGTGCACTCTTCTTTCATCCGTCACTTTCGTCGCCCACTCGGTGAAACTTGATAATTGGAACAAGGTTAATAAAACTCATCTTTCACCAAGGAATTTGTGATTAATTTGGAAAAATTAACAAAAATAAGAAGTTAATCAACTATGCAATCATACGACATCGAATCATATGACTATGTATATAACATCCTCTTAGTATGACGTTCTTCTGTATATCAGACTAGGGTGGCTAAAGTTTAGTCATCAATGCAACTACATTATTGCTGACTTCCATGTTTCCAAAGATGTTTCCTTATTCGACTTGATGCATATCTATTTGCGCTCTCCATTCCTTTAGTATCAAACATTTATTATAGCAGGCTGTCAGTTCCTGCTCGGTAATCAGTTCAAGGAAATAATTTGTTTTATGAGCACCAAGATACCCTGCAATTAAATCAGAGGTAACTTTACTTCTGATCAATGAGAGAAAGCTAGGAAAGCGTGTGAATATATAGTACATAGAAATAAGATGATACGTTTGTTAGTAATTAGATAACAAAGATTGTAAGTAACAACACATCCTGAACAATGTAACAATCGGGAGGAAAAACAATCTAGAATCGATACACAGTTTTATGATTGATTTATTAAGATTTCTCCGGCAATCGCTTTTCCTTTCATAAATAAAACTATCAGGAAATGCTGATGCGGCTCTAACGTATGTAAATAGCTTGTTTAACTCTTTTTAGGATGATTCTAGGCGACAGCTACGATTAATAAGAGCGCATATTACATAGACACGAAGTTTTTCGACATTTCGAAAGCATTCCAATTTTTTCTTTAAGATGGCCCTTAACACTTGAGTTGACGACATTATGGAGTTGTACTTTGGCAAGTGAACTGAGTACGTTTCATCAGTGTACTTGTATCAAGAAGATGTAGCACAGCACGGGAAGGCCGAAGATTTTACACAGTATTTTTAGGAGATGTCAACCCATTCTTTGACCCTTTAGTGTGTCGGAAATAAAATCAATGAGTATGCGAAGGGTTCGGGTCCCTGTCCTAATAATTACGTGTACGTGATGCGACTTGAATCTTCGGCCTTCCCGTGCTGTGCTACATCTTAATTCATTTGGGGTACTACTTGTCGACCAAAGGATTGAGGTACACTACCTACTCAAGAAACTTTCTGCCCTAACAGTTATCGGTTCTTTCTCAGCGATCCCGTCAACGGGGCTTCCTATTCGTGGAATAAATAGTTTTCTTACGGTGTATTTTACTGATTAATAAACTGGTACTTAAATGGCTTTCAATGAAATTAGTATTAGACTTTCTAAATGCTTATTAAGCTCGTTCTCATGAATATAACTAATCGGCCGATTACACGCAGTCATTTCGAACTTTCCACTTATTTCCACAGTGTTATCTATGCGACTGACGTTCGGCGTCACAATTTCAAGCCACGTGAATGTTTTACAAAGAGCATAATAGAACAACACAGAGAAAATGCTACTCCCGTTTATATGTACAGACTACGGGCCGTGACATCACTTTAGGGGCAGTAGATCCAAGTGTTATAATTTCTATTGACAATAAATCCGAATATTTTTATACTTAGCAGTAGCGAATTATCTACCTTTCGTACTTATCACATGTGTTCAAAAACATTGTGCTTCTAAAATCCAAATTTAGAATTATCGAAACTTCTCATGAAAAATTCATGTATCAAAACTATATTCGTAGTAGCACTTTATATGGACTTTCTATCACTCGTCTGATATGTCTCTAATTATTCTAAAGGATGATATCATAGGTCTATCGCGAATTTATTTTGTTACCTTTATTTACCGCCGTTTCGACACAGGTTTCACTGGTCGTGGTCGCGGCTAAATTCGCGATAGACCCGTTTCTAAATGTGATTTAATATGTGTTTAAACCGCGAAAGTTTTAAATGTTATACTGATATCATAGGGCCAACGTAGACCCATCTCAAATTCTAATGAAGAATGAAGAAGAAGTGTTATTCCAATGTTATCCTTGAATTAAGAGTTCCCTAATTCCACGACAGTTCTACGTTATGTAAATTACTTACTTATAACATACAATTGTGTAATATATAAAATCACTTCCTCAATCGCGTGTCAAATGTGGTAGATTACATACGTCAGCCCTCGTTAGATCTAATTTGGCTAACACGCTTTCTCTCTCTCCATTCATCCTGACCTTGCGACGCCAAGGTTTGAGGGAGTGCCCGTACCGCCCGCCCTTGCATTTTCCTCTATTGTGAATCCCGGCATGTCTCAGTTATCAAGGAAATTGTCGGCGAAACGACGTTGCAACAGTAATGCAGCTTCAATTAACATCCAAACGTCACATTTACACAGCAGGCGGTGATAAATGCAACAGTGTTTCACACATTTCATATCTCAAACTAACTTATCGAGCGTTGTCTCACAAACTATTCTCTACCTGATTTATAAAAGCTGTCTAACTGTTCGCACACAAAAGGCGATTTTCCCCGGTCTGGCAGAGCGTTTTGTATCTGCATCTCTATCGCTCAAATATGCAAGATTGACAGAGAGGCAGATAACTAAATTTCAATTTTCGTGTTTCAGACACCTCACCGGTGAACGTCCTCATTAACTCAGTCGCAAGCCAAATACTTTTTTTTTTACTTTTATTTCTGTCGAAGTATTATTAGATTAGTAGAAATTACGCGCGCGTGAATCAGTTGTTGTCGACAAAGTTTATGATGGGCCATTATTCTTTTATCCCCTTACTATTTGTTATTTTGCTGGCCACGTTTTATTTTGTTAGTTTCGCAATCGTTTTTTTGTCGCTCGTGTATCATGAGCTTTTTATTTCTTTATTTTTAGATAATACGTTTTATGTTATGAATAAACAGGGTATTTTCCAATGAAATGATATTTTGCCACGGCATTGATGACAATGATGACATAGACTAACATTGAGTCCGTCTCAGCCGTATCGACTCTGACGTGACAAAGTGTGAAAGTGTCATTGCAAAATCTATATAGAGCTAGCCTGACCCGACTAGTAAATTTTTTTCGGAATGACATACATACTCTCTCTCAGAAAATGGTTAAACGTTGAAAACCCAGCGCTTATAATTTAATATTGTCGCTAATTAAGCGTGACAGGATATTTACTGTAACGTTTATGGTGGAAGAACAATACAGGATGGACCAAAAATACGTTGACAAACAATTTTTGGGAAGATTATTTTTGCAAAAATTTGTCAATAATATTGTACCTATACTTACAACAACCAACAACAACTAATTCTGCATTTTGACAGGCCGTTTTCTTTAAGGTTTTAAAATCTCAAATATGAAACATTGATTTGGTGATCTTATTACTTATATAAATTTGCAATGTCAAAATGTCGTCATGGATGTCAAATTTTAATGAAAATATATTACGTTTATAATGGCACTGCCTCGCTTTGGTCTGTCGAGTAGGTGCATATTTAGCTTACATTACTTAGACGTACTTTACATATTATGTGGCTTTCCAAAAAGGTCCTTATGCTTCATGTGCGTAAGGACCCTTCTCTATGGAAAGCCACATATTATTTTTATTTAACAGTTCTTTAATATTCACGTTAATAGTGGCGCCATCTAGTTACTTCGCTCAAAACCTTGAAGCTCTGTTTACGTTTCCCAACACACATCGAGGTCGACACAGCGGTGTGGTTTGCTGGTTCACCGCTTACTCAGCAGATGTCGCTAAATATTTAATGCTGAAATAAATTGTGATAATTAAATTTTTATTTAGTCATTTACAAGTATATTTTAAGCCGTCTACAAAGGTTTTTCATTAGCTCTGGCTACTCCATTTTTGTAACCATATCCCTTTATTTGCATTCATGTTATCTCCCATTGATATCGATCCGGTCTACCCCGTTATCTGCTGCACCCGTGACGTCACGAGTGCAATGACCGTTGCACCGGCGCCCGCCCGCCCACACCGTTTCAAAACACCAATGTCACTTGCAAAATAATCCTTGAACTCGCGCTAGACTCTCTCTAGCGCTGTTCCAAATTTGAAAATTCGAATTTTTTGACGTTTTTTCGTGACAGTTGTTATTTCGACGCGTGATTTGGAAACATCTGAAATGTTTATGTGCTTACGAATACCACAATAAACATTATAGTGTACACATGGCCTGCCAATTCCAGTTAGAGCTTTTCAATACGAAACATATGGCGCGTGAACGCATTCCAGTGTGAATATGCGAACTTTCTGGAGCCGCTCAGTTCGAGTATAATATCCAAAGGGAAGCCTGTGTTTTGGACTTTTTTTTAAATTTGAAGACTGTGATTTGTTTTTATCCAGCCAGTTATAATGTCTGGTAAGTTTAAAGAGTTAATTGTGTCATTAACAACAATTTCCTTATATGTTAATGTTTTAGAGTGCGTCTAATCTAAGCTAATTTTATACCGACTTGAATAGAACAAAGTGAGGGAGTGTCATAAACGGCATTATTTCATAGAAATGTGACATTAATGATGACATCCCTTGCAAATGCCATGCAATTAGCTTGGTCTGACTGATAGGCAATGAATTAAGTTTAAGATACAGCTATCCATAAAACAATAACGATGTTTTAATAAGAACACAAATGTAGGTTTATGCCATGTCATTATAATAATATTATGACATGACAACAGCTTTTTAAAGAATTATGGTCACGGTCAAAAACAAGTTATATGTCAGTGTTTTACCACTATTACATATTAGGCTTTTATGATACTTATAGACTATTACTTATTCTGTGCTTATAGTAAGTAACGTTTTGGCCTTGATACTTTTACGCCTGGTGCCAAAATAGACATTTGAATTGTTAATAGTTTAGTAATGCGAAGTTCCGGCCTGTACTAGATTCTGGAGCGTACGCGTCATGCATATTTTAAAGAATAGAATCATATATGAATGTATGTAACTTTCCTGAATCTAATCCAAGGTTAAAAGAAAATAAATTATGAAATAAGAATTCTTTAACCACTACAAGGAGCCTAATAATCTACCTAGTTTGAAGTCGCCATTATTTCTCATTCGTTGCAGATTTTTCATGCAGCGTGAACGTAAATCGAAGTACCTATCCTTCATTTGTTTGGAATAAACTTGATAGATGTTGTTTTCTTTACACTGTGTAATTCGCAAATGAACGTTTTTGTATAAAAACTTTCTTCTTCTCTTTCAGTACTTATTTTTTTGGGTTTTTCGTACCCACAATTATTAGCGCGTACTGAAGATTAAAAAAAATATGCATTTTATTACCACGCACTCGCACTTTAAATTGAATTTTACACCTCAGCTCCATAGAACTAAAAACATAACTACTTTAATAAAACATCAATAAAGTTACATCTCAAACAACACAAAATATGGAAATCGCCTTCAAACCAATCGCTACACAAACTTATTTCATAGGTTCTGCCAATCACAACGCATTGGTTTCTCTAAGGCCCCTATTAGTTGGCAGGCAACTCGTTCGTTGGTTATACGAGTGATATGACACTCAAACACACTTTCTTACTTTACACACGTCCCCTTAATCTCACGTCGGCGACATTTTGTCGTGGTCGCTGTCGCTCCTTCTACGGCGGTGTGGAAATGTTGTGTTTACTGGATATCTAGCTAACACGCCGTTTACACTTTGCTGTACCTACACCAAAACATACACATGACAGCAGCTTTTCTATTCTCAATCTCATGTCGGCGACATTTGTCGTGGCCGCTGTCGCTACTTTGCGGCGGTGAGCAAATGTTGTGTTTACTGGATGTCTAGCTAACACGCCGTTTACACTTTGCTGTACCTACACCAAAACATACATATGACAGCAGCTTTTATATTTTTAATCTCATGTCGGCGACATTTTTCGTGGCCGCTGTCGCTCCTTCTACGGCGGTGTGCAAATGTTGTGTTTTCTGGATATCTGGCTAACACGCCGTTTACACTTTGCTGTACCTACACCAAAACATACATATGACAGCAGCTTTTCTATTTTTAATCTCATGTCAGCGACATTTTTCGTGCCCGCTGTCGCTCCTTCTACGGCGGTGTGCAAATGTTGTGTTTACTGGATAGCTAACACGCCGTTTACACTTTGCTGTACCGTAGTCTCACATCGGTGACATTTGTCGTTGCTACTGTCGCTTCTTCTATGGTGGTGAGCGAAAGTGGCGAATGTTGTGTTCAATGGATAGCTAACAACTTGGTTAACAACGAGCCGAAGCTCGAAGAGAGTGAGACTGAGACAAGACTAATTGTCGTACGGTTCGGATTTTTTTGGTAGTCGGAAAAACTGATTCTGCATGGCATTTACAACGACAAAATGTCATCATTCATGTCAAAATTCTCTGAAAATATGCCGTTTATAATGACAATGACCTCACTTTGTTCTATTCAAGTCAATGCAAAAGTAAAGTTAGCTTACACGGACGCTATACCTAAGAAGACGCTACAAGAAGAGTTGAAAGTGCTAAGCAGAGTTTTTACCTAGTCGCGTCAATATGAGCAAGACCGTCTATCAGGTAAGACCGTCTACATCCTCTGTCGGCGCTTCTAACTCTTGCGTTTGTACATATATTCCACATACAGAAGGTCGGTAGAGCAGAAGAAGCGAAGCTCTTTTTTCAGTGTCTGAGCGACGTACGTACCTATACAAATACGAGAACGAGAGTTCATGCCCTATGATGGTCTTCCCCACATTGACCTTAATCAAAACCAAAGATACGCTACAGCTTTAGGTACATGTCTTGCAGTATTTTCAAACAAATAAATTATTAACAACCGCATTTCATCCTTACTCGCCAAAAGCCATCAATCCGATTTCACGCCAACAGATAAGATTTCTCCAACTAACCAACTATTGCGTTTTCTACTCATAACCATTGAATGACAGGTGAAAAACAAGCACAAGTAAGCACTCCACTGGACTGTCGCAGTGATTTAGCTAATGGCACTCTTGCGACTTGACAGCTTTCTTACGTCCCACGTGTTAGGTATTTATTGACGCTAGTGTAGCATTATAGATATGGGCTGAAGAGTTAAATTCATGTGAATTGCGAGTTTGTGTTTATTTTAGTTGACAATTTTGGCGAAAGGGCCCAAATTATCATGCTCTGCCATAGAGCCCACGCCAAGGTAGAAAAATTTCTTAAGGGGCCCACCCATTACCAGTCCGCCGGAAGATATCGGCCTGTCAGTTGTTCGGAACTGTACATTTTTTGTTCTAACTGACAGGCTGATATCGTCCGGCGGACCAGTAAAAATCAAATTAAGATGGGTTTTATAAAGTTCGAAATGTTCGAGTACAGTGTCTGCCCTTGGGTATTGGGCATCTTTCCTTGAAGTCACTCATAGCATGTTCAATCTGTCATGACAGTAACCAAGTCATATAGCTTATCTTTGCATCTACTATTCTACTCCTACTCAATTTCACTGAAACGACTAACGTTTCTCAAAGAGGAAGCCAAATGAACAAAAACAAAAAGTTTTTCTTACATTGCGCATCGTAAATACAAGATCCCTCACGTTTTCAACATTAAGGATACAATTAAAACCAAGTTAACACAGCCTGCTTATACATACAGTCCGTGCAATATATTGCCGCCTCCTTAATTATGTGCGCGATGTCGGTGAAAAACTTCGTTACCGATCGGGCTGTTAAGGAAATGCAGTGCTTAATGCTTTTTCTCACTTCAAGCTGTTCGGGGTAGTGTTGGGTTTGAATAAATCTCGACTAAGCCTTAAAGGCCTTTGTAAGGCTCGAATTGGAAAAGCTTTGAAATCCTTCTCAGTTTTAAAACCCGTAATGATTTTGGAATACGATAAGCGCGCGACATGCATGCACCGCGAGTCGTGTCAGAGTCTTATCATAACAATAACATCAAATTTTATGTGTTTTATTTTAATTTTACTTATTGTTTATTAGAATAAAACATTACAATTACATGCAATGCTCCACAAAACTACATTTAGCTCGACAGGTATCTAGTTCGCTTTCTTCTTAACTTTATTAAAATTATTCAATAAATACTATAAATGAAGTAACTTGTTCTGAAATATACAGGTCGCACAGGTTGATTCCGTGCCTCAGGTAGCAAAAAGAGATTATTAGATTAATCGTATGGCATGCATAGGTATGTAGCAAAGTGCAAATAGAGACTGTAAGCTTAGAATTGACTTTCATATTCCTAAGAACTAGATGATTCAAAAAATTAGAAAAAATATTATTCCTACTTCTAGTCGAACATATTTACATAGTTTATACGTTAAAGCTTAAGTACCTACTTTGAACCTTTTAAATATAACTTAAAAAGTTTAATGCCAGAATATCACACGGCATGGCTATTGAAGGCTTTTTTTATAATATTCAATAAATTGCACTTATTTACAAAGTTCATACTTAAAAAGCTAAAACCTTCGGAGCTTTGACTTGTACAAGAGCTTGAAACTGAAAGGCTTTAAGGCTGTAGCTTTTCACAGCACTATTTCATGACGGTAGGTGATGAATAGTGATCGGTAACAATGGCTCAATTTCATGGCAGCATTGCTGAGTTAAAGGAATCCGTAACATTGAGCTAAAATTATTAAATAACCTTTATATTATGAACCCTAATTGACCATCTGCTTGAAAATTGTTACTTTACTTTAACTCGACCACGCTGTCATGAAATTAAAACGTTGTTACCGATCACAGTGATGAACAGTAGGTAGGAACACTTAGTAATTCTCATTTTGTATTGCTTCGTTTTAAACTAATGATAAGGACTAACAACAACCACAACGAATGTAGAGTCTGACCAAGCTAAGTTTTCACGCTAAGTGCTTCGTCAAGTATGGCGCTCCCATATATTGTCATTGTCACTGCTAAATCGATGCCAACAGGTGCTGTTTAATTTTAGTGTTTGATTTTAAAGATTTTCTGTTTAAAGGGGCCCACTGACTATCAGTCCGCCGGACGATATCGGCCTGTCAGTTGTACGGATTTGTCAAATTTTTGTTCTAACTAACAGTCTGATATCGTCCGGCGGACTGATAGTTTTTGGGCCCCTTTACTGTGAGACCGGACTGCCGATCAGTAGAGACGTATAAAAATTAAATAAAGTTTATAAAACTGATTCTGTTAACCGGATTTAAGACTAAATTACAATAAATATTTGAAAAATATAAAAACTGAATCAGCTTCTGAAAATTAAAGCTAACATAGTGTAATTTACGACCCACATCTCAATCTTGCCTCACATAATGTTCCATGATTAAACCTAACAACCAATAAACAAGGATTGAGCCTTGTTACGACTAATGACCGTGTGCAACGGAGCCCATAATTATAATAATACGCAATATTCGCGGGCAAGATTACCGTTGTTAAAATGTTATTCCGTGAGTCGGTTGCAAGATTGTCATGCACGATACTTAAGGCCTGTGCACACTGGATGCGTGTGCGGAGACGTGCTCGTGCGCACTGTCATATACAGTACAGATGTTTAATGGCTCTTCTACACGATGGCCCAGCGTAGGCCAGTCAACGCATTTATGCGTTAGAGGGAGCAAGTGATATTGCTATCTCATTCCACCGCATGCTGCGTCCCTTAGACTGGCCTACGCTGGGCCATCGTGTAGAGGAGCCATAACCCCTTGGACGCCAATGACGGATATATCGGCACCCCAGGTCCAACGCCAAAGACGGATTAATCGGTCGGAGTTCATGTGTTCAATTTCAGTTTTGACATTTCGGTGACGTGGCGTCCGAGTGACAGCTTTTGTGTTTGACACGGCGTTGAAAAAGTTAATGAGAGACGGCACCCCGCTTGCGTGACGTGTGCGATTCAGGCATTTTGACACTATTCCGTTTTGAGGTCTAAGAATTTTGGCAAATGGGTAAAACACCAATAAGGTACAATGAAACCAAAGTGCCAAATGGGTCGTAAATCTGTCTTGCCAATTAGAAGGATGCTTTGTGCAATCAAATTCCAAATTACATACATTGTTGCATAGTTGGGAAACGGAAAGCTCAATTTGTTTTCGTCTCTATTTTAATCGTGAGAAGATTCAAAAACATACAGTTTTTCACGTGACTACAAAAGTACAGTGTATTCTGATTGCTCGAGAGAGTTGGTCGAACCAGTTTTGCTTGACATACGGTTCCCTAACAAACTTACGTAATGAGAACTCACTTGAGTCATACCTGAAACAGGTTTAGGATTTTTTTCGGCGAGATGCTGTCCCCTAGCATCTTTTTTTTTCATCTTTCTTTTTTATACTTTTGATCTTAACTTTCAGGAACATGAGATTTTCTTTTGATTTCTGTGTGTTTTCGGTCACAAACTTATTGGTCAAAAACTTTCGGAAAAACCGGCGTCTTTTCTGTGGGTGCAGCGTGCTTCAGACAAATGTGAACGCAGCCATATTGAATGTATGAAACCACGTCACACACAACACAACACGACACGTCAGACAAATGTGTTAAACTTTAACCCTTAAAGCCTTTAACCGTTAAAGTCCATTTATTTTATGATGTCCGCGGGAAAGACGCCTTATCTCATACTAAAAACTTTTTCACCCTTATGTTAGTTTGCTCGAGTCACGACTTGAATATGCTATGAGGCCCCGGTATCCCTTACCGAGCCCAAATAAGTGTTTGTCTCACAAACTATCATGTAAATCATGTTTGACCTCAAAATCTGTAACCACACAGATATACATCGCACTTTACACTAGTTTGCCCGAGGCAAATGTTCTATAAGCTTCAAAAACAACTTTATAGAACCTCAAAGTGGCAAGTAAATCCTAAACAATTGGTAATAAATCCAGAGTACCCCGTCGATCTCTGAGACAATGGATGTAACAAAGGAGCCATCGCTCAACGCTTCGGCGATCGGCCTTATTAATGATCGGGCTCGGAGTTCGGAGGTCTCACCGGGTAATTAATTAGAAGATATATGGAAACTACGTATTATCCTTTAAGTTAAAAGTCCAAAATCAGGTGGATCAGAAACTTTTCAGGATATAGGTAATTTAACTATGCGCCTTTCCTGTAGACATATTTTTTTCTTGCTAGACCCTTAAAAGCATAATCAGTCTTTAGTGAATTGTACCCAAATCATTAATACTAGTCTATATAACAGTCCACAGTACGGCTACCATCAGTTTGGCAGTGACATAAACGCCATCGATAACGTAATTTACTTTCTATGCATCTCGCTCGCACCAATATGCGAGTACGAGCGAGATGCATAGAAAGTAAATTACGTTCTCGATGGCGTTTATGTCGCTGCCAAACTGATGGTAGCCGTGCTGGAGAGACCCCGTTTTCCAGAACGTTTTTGACCCAGGTTTGTAAATATGGGAAAGAAAACAACTAAACTTATAGAAAGCTCAGCAAAAGTTCAGCAGTAACAAAAATTTTGATAATTTCTACGTTGCAATAAACAAAGGGTTCCCAACCTTTTTTTTACGTTGAACCCCCTTGTTGGAAATAAGTAATATAGTTATAGTATAGATAGCTATTGTGACGGTAAAAAATATCTACTTATTTTCTTTAATTCCCTCTTTATCGTCCTTATGTAATTCTAATCTAAATAAACTTAATGTATATTTAAACGAAGAGTTGTGTACTTTTTTGAAGATCTATTTAATAGATTTAAAATTTTATATTTTATCTAAACTGTTATGTACAAGGCCATAAAAACCCTTTTTAATTCCAAAACGCCAAAGGGAATATTGATAACCTCACATCACCAAATTACTATAAGTAGGACGATGCATTAGACAGAGATATGACTTTCGACGTCTCATTTTAATGACCGAATGCACTCCAATCAAAGAATGCTCTTAATTGATTAGGTTAATTATGTTTGACGGTTTTACATGCCTCACGGTGTATATCTAACATCGAGAGATAAGTTAATTTGACAGTTGTATTGATATCGGCGTTTTTGACACTGGTAAGTTTATTAGCTTCTTGATAAGCGAGGGAAATCATACAACTGGTCGATATTTATTATTTTATTTTATTTGTTAGGAAAACTTACAGCTAGAGTAACAAGTTAGGTAACAACATAGAAACAGTAAACAACACAACACAACAACAAGTTACAAGTAACAACACAACAAGTAACAACCTATAGAACCTTTTTCATGTGATTTAGTAAGAATTAAACCGCGCTTTTTCCTTCGTTATTTGATATCTGTAGGTATTGTTATTTTTCGGAGACCCCTAATAGTGGTGCTAGAGGCTCTAACTGCCCTAGGGGGTCACAGCCTACAGTTTGGAATGCATTGGAATAGGCAAACCTTAAAATTATTCAAATTTTAATTTTGAAATATTGTCGAATATCTATTGACTGGCTTAACCGAAAAGTTATTTTATGGTAATCCATTATCTGTATTAGGTACACATACCCAATAAAATAAAATAAAAATACAAAAGTATGTAAATTTTATCATTATCATTTAATTCAACATTTACGACCATCTCTGTTTAAAGCTAATGAGAAACTTGCAAAGTATCATCATAATTGGCGCTAAACGAACGTTCTTCATTGAATACGAATGGGCTATTATTCCACTTAAGATGCGACCTAAGATAATTTATTAACGGGGGACACCTGAATACCTATGTGGGAATGGGAACGTGTTTCGATACTTTCGATAGGCGTGACGACGGGGCCCTACAAATTATTAGTATTTTTGTACAGGTTGCTTCCGATTTCTAATTTAAAGAAACATGTATGTAAGTTAAAGAAAATATAAGTATTTTCCCTATCCACTTGTAAATTGACAACAAGGCATTTGTTTTTTCATTTTCCATCAAAACCCAGAAGATAAATTTCTTCGAGAATAATACCTATCTGATTCGATGTCTTTTCGTCTATTAATAATATTGTAATTGTTGTTTTAGCATTTTAAACCCTTTTCATATTACTTATTTAGTAATAGTGCAATTAAAAAAAATGTGGCAATTAAGTATAATCTACTTGTAAACTTATCCTCCCGGGCCACCTCTATAGTTATTCTTATGATAAACTTAGTTTTAAATTGCTGTAGTGAATGTACGCGGTAGTAATCCTGTGTTTCTCGGACAATAAAAACAAAATATAAAATAAAACGTCAAATCATTGTACAGAGTCCATAAGTTCTTACGACGATCCAGTGGTCAGTGTCAGAACTAAGTACATACCTTAAAATCAAGCTACCAAACATAGCCATCGCCCACGGATCGGGAAGTGGCTCTAATTAAGTTACATAATGATTATTATTTAATTTTATCGTAAAGCCTACTTTGTGGGCTCGTATGTTTGTCTCGGTTCGGTGGGCACGGGATGGTTATTGACCACATTCGTTACGGCTGTTTCGTACCTAATCGTCATTTATTAGCGGTCTAGTCTTGTTGTGGATGGTTCCCTAAACTCTTTTTTATCGAAGAACAAGTTAACATGTATCTAACGAACGTAAATTTAAGGAATTGCTTTTGGTAAAAGTCGGGAAATAATTCCTTTTTTATAATCGATCAACCATGATATTTATAGCACATTCAGTTCTTTAGCTTATGCTGGATTTAATTAGCATCTTTCTTGATTCCGATGATTAGCAATTGTTAAGTCATCAAGTATTTCAGTTTGAAGTACAATCTTAGCTAATTGGGATTCATTAGTGGAATGATTATATTCTACTAGTAGCCGCTATATATTTATTACCATATAAAGGTATCAGTTTCTTATCGCGTTAAGGTGTAATGGTAATGACCTCACTAGAAAATCAGGAGATTTGGCAACAATTAATTTAAGGCCCTTTAGAGATTACAATCTCTATCAAGGGTTGTGTTAATTCAACGGCTAACTTTGTAAAGTTTGCCGTTGAATAGGCAATAGCACAATATGCCATTGTCTCTAAGTTTGTCCAAAATTAATTATAGTTTAAAAAAGAATGAAGATCGGCGTCGTACACGTAGTACATAGGTCCCACCCAGTTAAGATTTGACTCTTTGTTACACTCATTTTGAAATACTATCGTGGCTCATTCCAATTCAAAAGTGGATTGATTCAGTTGTACTAGTAGCGACGGAAGGAGTTTCACCAAGTTATTGAACATCAGTGGGTTTCGCGTGCACAACTATGGTAGGAAGCTGCATTCCTCTCGCGGGCGAGCTGCCGCGTCCTGCATTCCCATCCGCGACTGCTTCCGAGAACGCCGGCCCGCTAAGCGACCTTCCCTGGACTACGTTTATCGCCCACACGCCCCCATTAAATGCGATTCCGCACAATGAAACGAAGATCATTAGAAGCCGGCCCACAGGCTGCGTCCGCGTGCCGCCGGCGACTCGCCAGTCGCAGCGACGACATCCATCCGACTACGACGCGTTTAGAAAAAACGCACTGATAAATTCAAGTGCGGATCAAATCGCGACGGTTGTGAACAAGTGAGACGGATTAGTGTGATTGTGCTGGGAGCTGGCGACGTCCGAAACGTCCACGGAACAATATAGTAATTAGAGCGTGGACGTAAAAATAACTGCACCCACCCGTGGATGCGCGCGCGGCGAAAACCGTAAAACAATGTTATTGTTGCCCTAAACGTGTTTGAAAACATTGCGTAATGCCGGGTGCCGCTGACCAGGGGGCATTTAATCCAGGAATTTATTTCGCTTCTCAAATTAAACAACTGTTGGTCAATAATTTTCTAAATAGGTAACTTGTTTTCTGCTGCTCAACAACAAACTTTTTTCAAACAAGCAATGTGTAGTAAAGAGGAACGGGCGGTGGTAAAGGCGATGGTGGCATGAATCTAGGAGATGTCAATTGCATCGCAGAATGCTAAAGCCTCTCAATAAAACATTAGAGTGAAAGTACTAGTATGTAGGGATGTTTATATATTTTTTTGCACAAAATATATATTAAACACGATTTTAGAGGAAAAATTAACCTGAATATTTTAATAGTCTTTCGAATGACAGTTGTTCAATGTGAGGAACATAACCATTGCATTTAAAACCCGAAGGTCACAGGCACCCCGTAGACATCCATGTCGAAGTTGACATTTAGGGATTGTTCATTGTGCTTGTTGGCCTCACAAAATGTCAACAGTCAATCAAAGCCACGTGAAGCGCGAAGCCGCGGGCGTCCATGTTAATTGCCTATAAATAAAGCAGGGCTCGCAGTAGCCAGCTTTCATAGAGACGCGTTTGTTTTAGATACAAACTAAGATTAACTGATTCATGTTAGACCTTAACTCGTTGCAATAAGGTTTACTTATGGCTGGTGAAAGTCAGTGATTGTACAGGAATACATCATGTCTTAGCTAAGATAATTAGGCAATAGAGGCCTGTGTAATGTGGACTTGTAAATCGAAATTGTGGGCAATGTTTACACAGTTTGGACGGAATGAAGGGTACAGCGTCAAATCCGCGATAAACACGTTGATGTCGATGCGTGAACAATACATATTTAACTGCTATATTTTTAAAACATTTATTGTCTAGGCCTTAAGAACACGTTGTCTGATTTTTTGACTTCTTTTTCATTTTTTTCATCTTTCTTTGACTGAATAGTATTCTCATAAAAAATAACCTGTAAATCCATTTTTAGAGATGTTGTAGTCTTTACTTGGACATATTATGAATTAATTCATTCATAAAGTGTCCATGCGATTTTGCGGCTAGTACCTACCTACCTACCTACCTACTTCAAATTCAACATAATATATTCATTGATGTTGCCACTTTTCACAAAATAAGCCTTAATTTCGCCAGGAGATGGCGTAAACACGTGTAAGTATAACTATTGATGTGTGATCTATAAAATTGCGAAATTTCCACATTGAGAAATTCCAAAAAACTTTATTTTTGTACGAAAATCTAAGTTTCATTAATTTCCTATGAATTTTTCCAATTTTTTTGAAACTTTCCACAACTTCCACATCTGTACGTAATTACTGAGATTCTGCCTCTCGTCTTTCGAGTTACGACATAGTGGATTATAAATCTATCTCTATTGTAAATCTCATAGCTATGCATTTATGCAGCCTGCACCTTCAACACCATATCGAACCCTGACCTTCTCCGCACGGTGTGAAAATTTGACGCAACTTGTCAATCTACATGACACCCGCTTTTGCATTATTCAACACAGCGTAGATTAGTTTCTTTGTTGTTACAATATTTCATAGTTATCTGATGCTGGTCGCCGGCGACGTATCTTGATTTTAGACCCAATTTATATCATCGAAAACACAATGTGATTGTGACATTCACACGCGTGTTTGACTAGATTCAAGATATCAACAATTTTTGTAATATTTAAATAATGAACAAATTTTCTGGGTCGAATCCTTATTCCTTACAACATCTTAACTTAAAGTATTGAAAGACCTAATTTTGTTACTTTTTCTTATAAATTTTATTGTGAACCATTGACTACTTCCAAATTTATACACATTCATTTGCTTATTTCTCGTAAAGGACTTGTTGTTGTTCGTCCTAGGGCATCACGGAGGTGCATAGGACCTCCACAAGATCCTTCCACGCCTTTCTGTCTTGAACAACGTAACGGACTTGTTTCTTTTATATATTCTTAAAATTTATTATAATTTCTCTTGAATATTGAATGTCGATATTGTCGTCATTCAATAAACGAAGAAGCTGAAAATTTTGAGTTTCACGTGGAGAAGCTTTCTACAAAAAAATAACCGGTATGGCACAGATTTTGAACTTTTTTGCATGCAAATGTACAAACCTGCAAAGGTTTTCTATTGAAATACCCGAATGAATAATTTCACAAACATGCTTAAAAGTATTAAGATGTTACCAATATTTTGATGCGGAGAACCGCCCACCTGCTAAATAAAAAAAATAAGCCCAAAAAAACAATACCGGAAGTCAAATCTGGCTCTATTGAATGAAGGGTGTCACTTTTGTCTATCGACCGTCAATCAAAGTCAATATCGAAAGTTCACACAATGCACGGTGTCGTATCACGATAGAAAACCTGCAACCATTAATGCATTAGGGATATTATTATGCTCAGTATGAATGCAGCTAAGATCCAATTTTTTTCAAAAATGGACTTTATTGTTTTATGTTTAGCCGTTGTAACTTACAATCTTCGTATCTATTGAGTGAAAAGGGGCCTAAAGATTGAACTAAGAAAAGAAGTGGCGAAGCGAGTCTTTTCAATGGTTTAGTTTTCCGAACCGCTAAAATAACATTAGTAGCCTTTTTTTCAAAATACTACAAGTATTCTCATTGAGGAAATAAGGTTCAAAATCGAGTAAGAAAAAATACTAACAGGCTCAAGTAAAGACAGATACGTGCGATACAATTTTCTTGAACGGAGGTGTGGGAGGTAATCCGTTTAAAGCCTACACAATAATTACATAAACAAAGCCGATGTTCCGATAGTATGTTGCTCTAATCTCATCAAAGCCTTCTGTAGACCAGTTTATTTATCTTGATCTTATTACACGTTTATGTGTATCTCTTGTTGTTTTTACCCATTACTATGTCTCTTGTAGGTACCTATACAACGATTGGTCAGGGCATCAGAATCTATATTTTGTGATGAGTTTGGTTCAGTGTTGAATGAACAACTAAACCGGACGACCGGTCTGGCCTAGTGGGTAGTGACCCTGCCTGTGAAGCCGATGGTCCTGGGTTCGAATCCCGGTAAGGGCATTTATTTGTGTGATGAGCACAGATATTTGTTCCCGAGTCATGGGTGTTTTCTATGTATTTAAGTATTTATATATTATATATATCGTTGTTTGAGTATCCATAACACAAGCCTCCTTGGGCTTACCGTGGGACTTAGTCAATCTGTGTAAGAATGTCCTATAATATTTATTGTTATTATTATTCTCTTTATTTATTCTTTTTCTTATGTTAGGTTTTTTATAATTCAATTCAATTCAATTCAATTCAATTAATTTATTTCAGAATAAAAAATTCCATATACAATTACATTTACATTTAAAATAATATGCATATAAAAGTAAAATATAAAAACACTTACAAAACAATACAAAATACATATAAACAAATTATAAAAAACCTAACCTAGGGTGCCGCCAGCAGCGAGGCAGGGCCCAAGCTGCCGGTGGTCAGGGCCGCAGAGAGAGGAACCGGTGGACTATCCGCGCCGTGTCCAAGATCACCGCCTTCTGCATCTGACCCTTGATCCAACCACCTAGCGAGAGTCTCTCAAGGTGTTGGTCGAGACTCTTCGCTATGAGACCGTTCGCTGAAACGACTATCGGGACAATGATCGTCGAATCAACATCCCACATGGCGGTTATCTCGTGAGCCAAGTCTAGGTACTTACTGGACTTGTCCTTCTCGGCTTTCACGAGATTCTCATCATGGGGGATGGTGATGTCGACGAGCACGGCCCGGCGCTGCGATCGATCTATTATCACAATGTCAGGCTTATTGGCTACAATAGTCCTGTCAGTGATGATAGATCGATCCCAATAGAGCGTGGCACGACCATTCTCGAGAACTGGCACAGGTAAATACTTGTAGTACGGTACTTCGCAGTCCACAAGGCCGTATAGAAGAGCAAGCTGCTGGTGAATAATCCTGGCTACGAGATTATGTCTGTGCAAGGACTCGCCGTTAGCAAGATGAGAACAACCGGAAATGATATGCCTGAGTGACTCTCCGGGACGGCGGCATGCCCGACAAATGTCGACCTTACCGTCCTTCAGGATATATTTCCGATAGTTGTTCGTCATCATAACTTCGTCCGCAATTGCACAGGCAAAACCCTCGGTTTCTCCGAAGAGGTCCCCGAATCGTAACCAGTTCACCGACGCGAGCAGGTCTACATCGGGTCCCGTGAGGGCCTTGTAGAACCGCCCGTGTAGCACCTTACTCTCCCATACCGCCTTGCGGCCCGCAGCACTTTGTACCACAGGTTTGTGCCAGTTCTCGTTTGCCAAGGAGAGCGGCGTGAAGTGCCTGTCCACTGCCACCACATCACGATGCATCCCACACTCGTTGTTAAGGAAATAATTCCTGAGATTGCACACCTCGCGGTTGTGGAGATCTTTGGCGTTAAGGAAGCCTCGACCTCCACACTTCCGTGAGATGTACAATCTCATAACTGACGAGCGTGGGTGTAGCATACGGTGTGTGATGAGTAGTAGACGGACCCTCCGATCCAGGGCGTCCAGCTCGGTCTGAGTCCACCTTAGTATGCCAAAGGAGTATATGAGTATGGGCATTACCCAGGCGTTGAAGGCGCGCACTTTATTGCCTCCTGACAAAAGACTGTTAAGGACTTTTGTGAGCCGACTGAAAAAGCGCTCCTTCACCGACCGTCTAATACCCTCGCCCTCAATACCCAACGACTGTGACATACCAAGGTATTTATAGGTTTCTGATTCAGAGATAGATCTGAAAGACATTGTCTCAGAAAGTTGTAAATTTGTTGAATTTACAACCTCCCCCAGCTGTACATGCATAACCGCACACTTATCGACACCAAACTCCATTCTGATGGCGGTACTGAAAACTTCTGTGGTTTTCAATAGTACCATCAAGTCTTGGTTATTTGGCGCAAATAGCTTGAGGTCATCCATGTACAGAAGATGAGAAATGACTTCACCCTCTCTCCGAAGCTGGCAACCTAACCCTGAATCCTTCAGCAGGGTGCTGAGGGGATTCAGAGCTAGGCAGAACCACAGGGGACTCAGACTGTCACCCTGAAATATTCCTCGCTCGATCCTTATAAAGTCCTGCGGGCCAGGGCGGTCATCTCCACCTCCTGGTTGACGAAGGACTGTGATCCACTGCCTCATACACGCACTTAGGAAGGATATTAAAGCTGCATCAAGTTTATACAGCTCCAATACCCTTCTCAGCCATGAGTGAGGCACCGAATCATAGGCCTTCTTATAGTCAATCCAGGCGGCCGAGAGGGCCCCCTTGTTCCGTCGAACTTGCTGGCATATGGTCATGTCTATGAGGAGGAGCTCTTTAGTACCACGGGACCCAACCCTACATCCATTTTGAGCGGAGGCCAAAATATTGTTAGCGACAATGTGCGCGTTAATTTTTGCTCTCAAAATGGATGTAAGGAGCTTGTAAAGTGTAGGCAAGCACGTGATGGGTCTGTAGTTCTTTGCTTCCGTGGTACTACCGGACTTGTGGAGCAGGAAGGTTACACCAGTTGTTAGGGAAGGTGGGAGGGAACCGAGCTCTAGGGCTTGTTGGAACTGCGTTGCCAACCGTGCGTGCGAGCATCGAAACCATTTTAGCCAGAAGTTGTGCAATCCGTCCGGTCCAGGACTTTTCCAGTTCTGGGTCGTACGGATGGCACAACTTACGTCATCGGGGCTGATGGTGATAGCCCCCATAGGTTCGATGTTCTCGCACTCACGTTCGACAACGTCTATCCAACCGCCCTCCGTGTGTTCCACAGGCACTGACCAGATGCTACGCCAGAAATCAGTCATGGCAGTAGCATCCGGTAGCCGCACGTCGGACACACGAGAGTCGGCTTCCTCCCACCTTCGGTACACCTTCCTTTGGTCACTTTGAAAAAGACGATTCTGCTGGAATCGATCCACACGCTTTCTGTAGCGGCGAATACGGTTTGCCCATGCATAGACTTTCTGCTTTATTATTATTATTATTAAACCAGTGGTGGGCAAAGTACGGCAAGAATTTTATGCGGCCCGCTGCCGGTCCTTCGAAATAATTAATATAATATATTTAACCATATTATGGTTCGCGACGTAACGGTTTCAAATCAAAATGCATTTTTTCTGCAGATCCGGCCCACCACTGAACTAAACAGACACTTACAAATCGATCGTGTAGTTTCTACAGTTCCTTATCTTTATTCTATCTATGTCTTTATAGCTCACCGATTTTATATGTCTTCTTCGATCAAAATATATAATTAGTCCAAAGTTATCGTAGTCAACAAATTTTGCTTGATGCATTGCATTATAAATTTGTTTTACCCATTTCCTTTAATTACTGTATGGCTAACGATATTCCTTGGCACATGCATCTCATCAGTCTCATCACTACTTCTAGTTGTTAAGATGCTTGTTTTTTGATCGTTCTGATCTCTTGATTGTATCAAGTGAATTGTCCGCCATCTAAATTAAATGTTTATACAAACATGGTTCAAATAGATTTGCCCTCACATGGTTGACGTTGACACCAAACATAGCTGTACACAGCATGCTGCTTTAAATTAATTATGGTCTGTCCAAAGATTGCTACTAGCGAGATATGATTTTATTAAAAGCCCGTCGAACTGACGCATGTCATCCCAGTGAATGATTACAATATATTTACGTTGCCAGTGATTGGCAGGCATTCTCTGCTTGTCAGTTTCCTGATAATAGCGAAGGTAACGACTTATTATTAATAAACCTTAGAGATTTCCTTTTAAAATTAACTTGTTTGTTTATTTGTGTACACGCTTCGTCTTTGCAGTAGATATTAGGTAAGCAGATTTCTAGAGCAGGTTATTTTTAGAACATTATTAGGGAAGTTTTGATACAATTCCTTTTTGCTGTTAAAGGACCCACTGATTATCAGTCCGCCGGACGATATAGCCTGTTAGTTAGAACAAAAATTTGACAGTTCCGATCAACTGACAGGCCGATATCGTCCGGCGGACTGGTAGTCGGTGGGCCCCTTTAGATATCTGTGTCAAATAATTGTTTTATCTAAAATTCTCGTATACTAACCGGAATTTTTCGTTCATTCCTTGATTGTTTCGGACAGAGAATATAACCACTACGATTTAGATTGTAAAATGTATTTCCACAATTGATTTTTCCGGAGGTGTTCAGGAATACGGAAATAAATAAGATAATGGAGGAACAGTAAAAATCTCTTTTATTATTTCGAAAAACAATAACATAACGCTCAATGAGTACCGTGACCCAGGCTTCCAAATGTATTGAATTGATGATAAACAAAACGTTGTAAAGTACGATACCACTGCGTATTTCAAGTTCCCTGTTTAACGAACATTAGTCGCGCGTTTAATGACTAATAAAATAATGAATGAGAATACTCATCGCAAATGCAGACGTTTCCATTGTTTTGACTATGTAGTGTTCAACTAGCAACTCGCTTTCTTGCAGTAAACTTTTTACTACTCAGACAGTCCTTATAGTCAGGCCGTTTGGCTTGTAGCTAGAAAAAGACAGATGCTTTTATATCAGTTTATAAAAAAAGCAAAACTTTCTAACAAGTTTTTGCACCTGCAGTCCCAGTGTTAAATTGTACCTACTGGTAACCATGGTAACTCCAGGTTTAACCGGTTAACCCCGTTTTAGTGGGATGGTGCAAGTGGCCCTAAGGGACATAAATGGAGTGTTGTTAAATATTTCAGAATCGAACCAAGCTAACTCTGCACAGGCTTTGCAATGACAAAACGTGGAAGTGTCACCCTAAACGTAAAATGTCTATGGAAATATGATGTTTATAATCAAACTTCCACACTTTTTTCTGTCAAAATCGGCGTAGAGTTAGCGTAGACGTACTTACTTTGTCCTGTTAGTTTCTTTCTCTGACAGAGTTTATGATCTTCTATAACGTCTGTAACAATAGCTTGCAAGATTTGACCCACACTAACTAACATACATACATACTAACAGGGCAAGTTAAATAAAATCTAGTAATCATCAAAGTAGAGATCAAAGTTAAGTTGTGTCACACATTTAAAATATTCTAATACCCTTCCAATGTTCGTTATAGGATTGTGTAAAAGCGCGACACGAAAAACTGCTTCTCAAACACTTCTCAAACTATTATTATGTCGTAAATCGGAGTGATCTCAAGCAAGTTTGTTTATTGTTCAGACAGAAAATAGTTTTATGAAAAAAGTAGGCCAACGAAACGAAATATGATTTACTGAAAATAGTTTACGTGCATTTTATCCGTCACACTCTTTCTACTTATTTAAAATTCTTCTTATTTCTTTTTCTATTTTCTATTTATTTAAAATTGCCAAACAGCTATTAACTATCTACCTATACATTGCACTGTAAAGTTTACTTGTACATTGTAATTATTGTCAGGATTCTCGATCTTGAGCTATCCTAAAAATTATGTAAACATTAATTTTGACAGTCTTCGCTGCTAGGTTATTCCAGTACTTTCGACACCGCCACTTAGGTCTCAAGACTCTCAATCTTATCTAAAAATTTACAAAAACTAAAAAAAAATCTTCTTTTCAATCTACTTATTGACTTGATTTTCAATGTTGCGCTGATAATTTCTTTGTTATATCTTAGAGTGTCTTAGAATATTGTCATTTAGTTTGTGTTGGTGTATGCTATTCAGTAAGTTTGTCTATCTATTGGCTTCCTCTGCAAGTATTTTCCAATTGCAATTTATCGCGGTCCAGTGAGCCGCGCGACACGCGTTGCCTTGTCGTCTCCTCTTCCGGCGATTAAACGAATCCAATCAGATAAAACAATTATACCACATCTTGAAACAAAAAGACGATAATGATGCAGTATTTATTTTCCACTTAATGCCTTTTAGTTTTGAGCGATATTATAGAAACCATGTTGACGCACCCTTTTCTGAGTAGTATCTACTAAATTAGGTGTCGTGAGAGACTAGATTTAGGTTATGTCTGAATGAGCGTATCCGTATCGGTATGTCATAGTCTCGCCGCATTGGTGTTTCATTTTCTAAATCCATAGATTCTCGTGTCATTTTTAGAACATAAGATATAATATGGCTGTATGGAGCAATTTCATTGCAATATGTGTATCTCATTAATAATAATCTAATGCATCTAATTTTATAGTACCTACTGTAGGTATGTCATGAATCCATAATATGAAGAAAAAAAACACGCCTATTTTTTGCGCCGGTATCTTGGGTCAGACGTGTAAGGTTGAATACAGTTGTAGTTTTTATTTTTGAAATTCATAAGTTCTTTTTATAATTTTAAATTAAAGAATAAACGATCTTCGCTTCATACGCGTATTCGAATTTGCTTCTAGAGAAAAGATTTAAGTTCCTGGATTTCTATGTTCTGTATCGTATCTAATGAAACCTTGACTGAAGAGAGCCTTGAACTCGTCTGGCCTCAAGTTGGTTAGTGCCTTAAAATTGATTATGAACGCTAGCATTAGCCATCCTACGTACTAATGTAATGGAAACTTTACAGACGTGATTTGTAGCAATCATATAAATAGTTTTTAGCTATCATATAAATACATTCGAGAGCAAAAAAACAGAGAAAAAAGAAAAGAGAATGAAGAGTCATGAAAAATGTCTAAGATAACCTTTATAATCTTATATACAGCAAGAGTCAAGACCTTCTTGGTCACTAAAAACAATATGAGTCAATATTTCAATCAATCAAATTACATGATAAATACAGTGTAACTGCTACAGGTGGGTGTCTTTTGTGAGTCGGTAAAAAATGACCACCTGTCCCTTAAACTACAATTAGTTTAACCATGACAAAAGCTCGTCTCGATTGGATTTATAGCAACAAAATTGTAAAAAAATAAAAGCTTTATTGTTCGTACTTGTGTTGTGATCGTCACGAATAAATATCTTTTATCTTTATCTAATATGTATTTGAGTTAAAAATTATATCAAAAACGTATTAGTTGTTGCTCCTGTGTGCAATGAAACCGCGGAATGGAAATAGACGGACACTTTATCCTGTCATCACGTAGAAAACCTCTTCCATCATACCCACGCTCGCTTGGCAGCATGGTAGCATAAGGTCAATGTGGTGAAGACCGTCTATCATGTAAAACCGTCTACAAGCTTTATCGTGGCCTATAAATTCTTACTCCACTTACAGAAGGTCGGTAGAGCAGAAAGACCGAAGCTTTCCTTTCGTGCCCTATGACGGTCTTCCCAACCAAAAAATGCCGGTCTACTCGGGCTATATGCAATAGCAACCGCTGTGTGAATTGGTCCACCCTGTATTTAACATTACACAGAACTTGTGGTTTGACGAACACAACGGCTCCGTTTTCATGTACCATTTACACGGGTACATAAATAACGATCTGTTTACGCGCGTTTTTGCCTATTCGCGTACCTTCGAGCACACGTTGCCACCCACACCACGCCCACTGCCGCTGACAAAGACGATAAATGAGGAATTGAACGGATTGTTTTAAGAAAACCGGCAATTATTACGATTTGTATCTAGTTCTATTCCTAAAACGGTATTGTAGAGCAATCCGGTTATCCGACAATGTTGACCCCCTACTTCTTTATTTTTTAGGCAATTTATATAGTGGTCTAACTTTCGAGCCTATACTTGAAAATTATTTTTAAATATAATTATTTGCAACAATATTATAATCACGCAAAAATACATATATATCGTATGATTCGTATGGAAGAGTTTATTAATATGTGAACTATTTAAAACGCAGGCTTAAAAACTATACTTATTGTGATCTAGAAAAAGTTTTCACCTAACCCGGCAAATCTACACTTATGTATTTTAGATTCGTAGTCAAGGAAATTGTAAAAAGTTCAAGTTCTATTTAGTTTTAATCTTGCGACATGACACAAAAAGGACTGAAAATAACTAATACTTAACTCTTCTGCTTAATTTCCTGTTATTATCTGTTGTTGATCTATAACAATTATGCTCAATGATACCGTGTTGTTGACATAATTAATATTGTTAAAGCGCTTGACATCACCGATGCGAATGTTAACGTGCCCATTTATTTTGGTAACGCGGCGTATATGTTTATATTTTCATTAACAACTTGTAAGAACAGTGATAACGGCGGCGTGATACCACGATCTCTACCTATAATAGGTGTTAATAAGAACGATTAGTTGGTAGTACGTACAGATGTTTCCTTGTCAACAAGCGGAGGGCGCCGCCCGCCCACGCACCATACGTAACCGGCCCTACGCGCGCAAACATTAATAGACGTTTTTCTCAACTGTTTTCGAAGACGTAAAGTAAGTCAACAGGTTAATGAAGTTGGTCCGAAACCTATTGCGAAATAGAAACGGAAGTGACCACCTGACGGGAATAGCGCGTCGCGTAACGCCGCCAGCTCCCAGTGCGACCGCTATCACCGTGCGCGCGCGCCGATAACCCTGTCTATCACGCGCGAAAATAACCCAGTCTTCCCCTAGCCGTGGTCCAGCCACGACTGCCCGCGCCTCCGCCCCGCTTCGCCTTTTATACCCGCCAGAGGGATGGCGTCCGTGCGCACGCGTTCCGCATCCCCTAAGTCTGTCTCGTTCTCCCCCGTGCTCGAACGGAAGTACAGCATCGACCGAGCGCCGTCGAGTCCGCCCGAGCTGAAGAGCCAGGATTGGAGGAAATACTTTACCGACTTCAGCGCGTATCTTGGTAAGTGCATCCAGAAGCTGGAGCCGTGAGTCAGGGTGCTTCTTTTGCGGCCTTGTGCTATATCGGTTAGTGGATCGCTCGGCCAATAAACAAACCTTACGCAATCGAAGCGAATGCAGAGCTTTTTGTTTTATTTTATTTACCAGTAGCATCTTGATTGCTACTCCGTTAACAGCCACATTTAATGGCAAATAAATATATTTGTTTGTTTGTTAAAGTTTGTTTTGCCTACGAGTGGCCAACTAGCCACCGGACGAAAGATTTGTGATGGTTTCTGCTATTCTTAGGAGCTTTGGGTTGCCAATTAGTATTCCTTGAGACATTCATATCCGTCGGCGAGGCCCTTGAGGTTTGTTAGGCAACTTCTATGCTAATTTTCTAAATTTTGCTAAACTTTAAATCTTTTTGAATCTCAATACGCTATGGAAGCAATTTCGGTACCTTTCGATAAAATATTAAGCTGTTGTTGAAGTTCCCGTTTGCTAATTTAAAATTTAAGGCCTAAGGCTTTAAGGTCGGTTACACGAAAGCTTGACAGTGAAGCGCAGCAACTGTCCTAGTTGCTACGCTTTAGTCCCACAAGTCACCGTGTAATCGCCAAGTCAGCACATTCAACCCCCGACTATCGCTTCTCCTCCTCAGCTATAAGCTTCCCGGATCCAAACCAACGGTCGATAAAACCTTTTCCTCCCCATAACACATACCTATTCCAAATTCTCGACTCTTCTGGTCACTTTGTGAAAGCTTTGATTGAAGACATCACTGGGATCCTGCTGCGCTTCTATACAGATATTTTGTTGGTCATGTGCGAAAAACCAAGTCCCAACATTACCTTTTGGGACTAATCCGATCCGATTCCGATATGAATCGATTTTGTAAGAAAAGAAAGCATACCTTAAACCGTTACGGAATATAAAGAAAAGAGGGCTTACTTTAATGTAATTGAGCTTAATGTAGTTAATAAAGTCATATAAAAGCAGCATCCTGCGGCCGTAGCACGGTCGCATTTTTATCACTTGTCACCATGCCTGTCACGTTCTAATAAGTATGTAAGTGCGAAAGAGACAGGCATAGTGACAGGCGATAAAAAGGGAACCATGCTGCCACCGCTGATCATTTACCGGTGTCAGCGCGACGATAACCTTGCGGTTTCGAGCCCGCAACACAACACTCTTGACAGTCTTGACACTGTCGCGCTTATTATGTACTCCGTGCTATCATTGAGAAATTAAGTCATTTATGAACCTAATACTTTTGTTTGTGATCTTTTCTCGAGCGGTTCATTCGTTCAGCGGGTTTGGAAGCCATACGACGAAGAACTTATTCTTCGTCGTATGGCTTCCAATCCTGGTCCGTACAATAGTATCATATTTTCACCTAGCTTTCCTCTGAAAGAAAATATACCCAATAATTTTCCCTCTAGGTTGGAAAGTTACAAACTAGAGTCCACATGTAAGTTACTGCCTACTGGTAAATTAAATATTGGTTCACGCAATTTTCCTTTATTTGTAATTTTCTTTTTGAATTGTTTCCGGCAAACAAATTCCGATTCCAATTTTTAGCCTATTGTGTTTATCCAGAACTATTGGACAAACGCAACATATAGCTGTATATTTTATTACGCACCAACATAACTGCAACTATTAGCAAGATATAGTCAGTGTTAAAACTGTATCTCAAAATAATCCCAATAGGTATCTATTATTACTGCTTTCAGTGCTACTTGATGAAGCATTAAAAATGAGTACGTACGGAAGCTACACAACATAACGCCTACTATTTTACGTGTAGCAAGATTTTAATAAAACTTTGCTCGGAAGTTATGTACAGGCGCGTATATTTGTTTGACGATGGCTCTGCGTTTTCCTTAGCCTCTATCTTAGTTTAAGAGGAAAACTTTGTATACGATATGTGTTATCTTTTATTGTTATATTATAACATTTTGGAAAAAATACAGTTATATAAACATACGTAGCTCAAATTGAATTGGCAAATGTTAAAACTGTATCTCAAAATAATCCCAATAGGTATCTATTATTACTGCTTTCAGTGCTACTTGATGAAGCATTAAAAATGAGTACGTACGGAAGCTACACAACATAACGCCTACTATTTTACGTGTAGCAAGATTTTAATAAAACTTTGCTCGGAAGTTATGTCCAGGCGCGTATATTTGTTTGACGATGGCTCTGCGTTTTCCTTAGCCTCTATTTTAGTTTAAGAGGAAAACTTTGTATACGATATGTGTTATCTTTTATTGTTATATTATAACATTTTGGAAAAAATACAGTTATATAAACATACGTAGCTCAAATTGAAATGGCAAATCAAGCTTTGGAATATCTGTCACATATCATAATTATGTCATACAACTTTTTATTACATGTTAACATAGACAGATGTTTCGTAGTGCTTATCATATTGGGCGAATAACACCTTGGCAGATGGGTTTACTTCGCACCTTCGCAGTAACATGGTACTTAAGGGATGCTACGCCCATCCTCCGGTACACTTACACGTAGTTACTCAAATGGCATACCTAAGTTACTGGGGACGAAAGGTCCGATCGCTGTGTCTCGCTCTAACCTATGGTTGCCGCCGCCGCTGTCGCCCGTCGCGCAATGTCGTGGCCGAGCCGTTAGGGAGGCGCAAACACTTACGGCACTTACCTATGTGTGTAAGTGAATTCTAATGCAAATTTTATTGCTATTAGCCATCTCTTTCTCGGCGAGACGCACGCGCATTCCTCGAGCCACGCGTCACCTCTTTACCATTCCAATCGCTTTACCGCCACGAGCGTCTATTAGCCTCAGCCGATCCATCATAAGTAGATCTCAGGTAAAACATAGTTGCCACAGATATTTGGTTCATGAGATGCTTGGTTGTTTGAAACCCCGACTCGCCTGCGCTTACGCAAGCAATGTTAACACGGTGACGACGTCTTGATTGCTGGCGTCAGCGTTCATTGATCAATGTAACCTCTCAGCGGAAAGCGATTTACTACATAAACTGCGCTTTTTTTACTACTAGATTAAAGACATTGTGCCAATTTCTGCGGTTAGCTAAATGTCTCTTCATAATTTTAGCAACATTTTGATGAATGCAACTGCTAAGAACCCTTAATATTACATAAAACTAATAAAATGATTTGAAAACTTTTTGCTATTTAATATTTTTAATGTTGACCATTATAATTTTAAATGGGTCTGGGCTGGGCATTTCTGCCTTATTCACGTTGAAAGGTTTTTGGACCCAAAATGGCTACTGAATGGAATGTGACTCACGTGACACCACAGATGGCCGAAGGGGTAAAGGCGGACCAAAAAGGAGATGAAGGGATGACTTGGACGCATTCTACACTGAATGGTGGGTAATGACGAGCGACAGGGTCGAATGCAGAAAAATAGGACCAATAAAAAACAATGTTGATGTTTTGCCAGTCTTCGTGACTGGATAACACTGTCTTCATAAATATTTAGCAACTTTAATCTATTTCATTGTCAATAAGAGAAAAACTCCTTGAAACCCGACTGAGATGGTACGGCCACATACAAAGAAGAGGAAAAGACCATGTCGTCAATGTTGCATTGAACCTTTCGAAACAACCGAGAGGAAGAGGAAGACCAAAATCCACATGGTGGTGCAATATTAGAACCGACCTAAAGAACCTGAACATAGCAGAAGAGACGACCCAGAATCGACTACTCTGGCGCAAAATGATAAGGATACGACCCCACGTAGGTACGATAAGGGAAGAAAGAAGAAGAAGAATTTATTTAATTGTCTCTTTATCTGATTTACCCAAAAGTTTTATTCAGAATTCAAGTAACGCATTTCCTGTTACAAACCTTGTGGTAATGACATAAGTTTTTTTCCCTAAAAGTTGCGATTCGGAGTATAAGGAAAGAACATATCCTCAAAGAAAACCTTGACATCAATAATACGTAAACTATTACGTACATATCAATAAAACAAACCGGTAACTTATGGCTAACAGTGAACACACCGTAACAGGCCTAGTGACCATTTAACGCTTACACAGTTCACAGGATGAGTCGCTCGAACACTACAAATTTTTATGTGAACAATGTGTTAGCCGAGCGATTTTTGCTGCGGTGAATCAGTACTGCATTAGTCCATAACACGGTCGCCCGCGCACCACATCGAGGAGATATTTAAATTTAGAACCGCTGCCCTTCGGATGCGATTTGCTTTTTCTTAAGCCAGTGTCCTGTGAATCCTTTGAGTTGTGCGAAAATGTCCAACACTCACTATACGGTGAACGATGATGTGTACGGGAAAATATTGAAAACTCATAAGAATTTAGTGCCACAATCGGATTATGCTGAAGTTTTCGAAGCTTGCGATGGTCTAGGTATGGTGTTAATTCTATTTAAAGTCGTATTGTTTTAATTCATTCCTGTCGTGCGACTCGTGAGTGACCCAATTATAGACAAGGTTTCGTCGAAAGGAATCGTTTGTTCGACATGACAATGCGAAGATACTGTGTAGGTAATTGAATTGAAAAACAATTGAGGTCTATGAAGCCAATCGTCTTAAAGAAATTTTAAATGGGTTTTGTTATGTTATAAGTTATAAGGAGAAGTCTTTGTAAAGTAGTTGGTCTTATCTGAAGCACTATTAATCCCGATAAGGGACAATGTGCGCACTCTTGATTCGATATTTAAATAGCGGCTGATAAGTTATTCGTTTGGAGCCATTTCGAAGGCGTTGAACCCTCCGAAAAGAACTCGTTTTCGAGGACAGCCAAGGATTTAAATGTATTATGATTAGTGCGAATGTGAAATTTAATATTTTGGGCCACATGGGAAGCTACGGTCGGACTGTTTCTAATTTAAAAAACCTGCCAAGTGCGAGTCGGACTCGCTCACGAAGGGTTCCATGCCATTACGCAAAAAACGGCAAAAAATCACGTTTGTTGTATGGGAGCCCCACTTGAATATTTATTTTATTCTGTTTTTGTAGTTTAGTATTTGTTATTATAGCGGCAACAGAAATACGTCATCTGTGAAAATTTCAACTGTCTTGCTATCACGGTTCATGAGATACAGCCTGGTGACAGACGAACAGACAGACAGACAGCGGAGTCTTAGTAATAGGGTTCCGTTTTTACCCTTTGGGTACGCAACCCGAAAAATTGAAATTTGTCAAAGAAAATTGCACGAGTTACTTGCTTACATACATATGTACTTACCTATATTGTTTGTGTTTCCACTTAGTTATTGCATGTTAATTGTACTTTTGTGGACATCTGTTATTGGCTATGTTTTCTGTTCACTATGATTTGTATTAATTTTTGTATTGCTGTTGATGCCCCAAATAAATAAATAAAATATATATATAACGCTTTTTTTTGCTTGCTATAATATAACACTAGTTTATGGACTAGCAATGCCCGTGGATTCTGTATCTGTACCTGTTCATCCTTTAAGTTGTGAATTGGAAAAATAAAGTAACCTATGTCCATTTCTAGAGCTTCCTACAAACTTTCTACATATTACATTAATAGATTAGCAATATTTATAACCTTAAAAGGCAATAGACAGATAGTTATTTCCTTATTTGACCTATTTGTGTTATTTGGCCTCTCTCCTAGTTCAAGAAATATTACGTAAATTTTCTGAAAATGAACCATGTTTTCTATCTGTAGACATTCTGTAGGTATATTTTTAGTACCTATTTATAACCTAGAAGCTAGTCACAGTAGTTAAAAAGCATTATTTACAGCCGTCGATAAACTTAACCTCCTTGACTTGGATAAGGATCTTTATAAACTTCAATGTTTCTGATAACGTTGTGTTACCTTTGAACGACATTGATTACTATTACTGCATACACAATAAATATAAGTATTACAATTTATACTTTGCCTAGTATTAGTAGTATTACTGCGATCCCTTCGATATGTTAAAATTATTCCACAGGATCTAAGATAAACTTCAACGAAAATACATACTAACCCCTTATTCATAAACGTCTACTAAAGTTAGAGTTTTGAATGATTCACGGTTAGTTTCACTAGACTTATATTCACCCGTGAACATGATGCATGTACAGCATGTAACTGCGTCGAAATATCGGGAGCTCACAAATAATACAAAAGGTAATCACGGTCTATATCCCGGTCAATATAAGTCTAGTCTACTAAAGTTGACAACTCGCTAATAATCGTTTGTCCCTTTCCGACGTATTGGTATGATGGAAAGGGACAAACGATTATAGCGGTTTGTCAACTTTAGTAGACGTTTATGAATAAGGGGGATATTTATATCTAGACATCCAAAATGTCAAAATACTGTGAATGTAATCTGACCTTAGTTACCAACATATTTTCTAAGAAACTTATCTCCAGCGTTACCTACGGGATACAATAATGACATCTAGCATAAGTAAAACATGCTGTCAGCATGCATAGGTATTATTACAGTAACTGCTTCATTCTTTTAACCATTTCACACTTTGAAATGACATTGGGTTTTAGGTTTTACATTTCTACCATCAATTCTAATAGCGCCTCTCACTAGTTTCTAAGAGTCACTGTTCTTCAGAAAAAAAAAGGATATTATATTACCGTAACGTTTCCTGCCTCTTATGAGTTCAAACTTCAAATTCAAACAATATGCCTATTGTTTTGTCCACAACATAGTTGCTAAGGGCCGAGAAGAACAGAAACCGATACAAATCTACAAATCTTTGCTAAGTAATTTTATGATAAAATACATTTCAAGGCAAATTATTCTTGACTTTATTGATGAAGATTCTGCAACGTCTCTTCTTTACTCTCTCAGATGTCCTGTTTTTGAAGCGATAAGAAAGACATATTCGTAAAAATGCTTTGTAGTAATTCCACAGAATAAAGTTTTGTTATTATTTAAAACAAAACTAAAGTTAATAATCGTTATGCTCATGAAATAAAGGGCGGAAATTTTTATTGCTGCTGGTGCTGGTGGTGGCTTGGTGGTTGTTCGCTTCTGAGTGTTTTAAAATATTTATAACATACATGAATTGGTGTGTGTGAAGTCCCATCCGCATTGTGCTAACGTGGCTGTCTACGTTGCCACGTGCAGTGGGTCATAAGTATATATAATATATATATGGTCGTGATACAATCATTGTTTACATGATATAAAGTCTAATTTCACGAATTTTGAAATGAATGCGTGCAAAAAATAACAATATGATAGATTTTTTGCCGCTACTGTACATGACATCATCCAGCCACCAGACTATTTATATAAGCCAGCAAATAACTCCAATTACTTAAGTACGTATCTTACTTGTTGATTAAACTAGTTTACTCAAACTTGTACTTTATGTTGCTGGTGTTAAGGTACAAAAGAGAAAGTACTGTCGCGATTTTATTGTTGACAGAGGTGATAGGATGATGGATTTGTTGTGCGTATACGCAAGTGTCAGTCCCTTTCGTTTGGCTTAGATGTAATAGTTAACTTTAACAGGATATTTAAATTAGGTTTATCCTCTTGACATGCGGTTAACAGTTAAAACGCCACATTTGGTAAATTAAATTATTGCCAGAACATTTAATGGCTTGCAGTAAATGCGGATAACTAAAGACAAAATGTGGTCTGATAAAATGATTCATACATAAATATATTAAGTATTTTAATTTGTTGAATTTTTAAGTTGAAATAATCACTCCGTTTTGTATTTAGCGGCAGAAAAAGTATAAAATAAACAATGTAATAGTCTAACTTGCACGATAGTCTAATAATAACATCACCAATTTAAATATACATTGTAATCTCGTACAATAACTTTGTACAGAGAGGTTATCGTCGGATCGCCGACGCGACTCGTTCACTTCTTCACTTAGTTCTTTTCTGCAAAACCGTTTGAAAGCATGAACCAAACTAAATTATAAAATCAAACTAACCAATCAATTTCCTTGTCCACAGATGCGCTTCTCGCCGACCTCCAGAACTCGATAAACCCCGGCGCCCGCGTGGGCAGCCCGGGCCGCACCGGGTCCCCCGGCGGCCGCACCGCCTCGCCCGGCGGCCGCACAGCTTCCCCAGGAGGCCGGACGAGTTCTCCTGGAGGCCGAAGCTCGCCCGGAGGCAGCTTGAGCTCGCCTACGTCTACGGGATACGGCTCGATCCTAAATGGCTCGAGGAATACGGATTATAATAAATCTAGTTCGGTAAGTCAGTTACTTTTGGCGCATTAATAGATTCTTTTGTGGCCGGCCCGCACAGCTACCTCTGGAAACCGAACTAATTCTACTGGAGGCCAAAGTTTACCTAAAAGCTTGCGCTCACCTTCATTGAGAGACGGCTCAATCTTGAATAGCTTGAAGAATACAAGTTTTTTCTGGTCGGGCTCTCCTGATTCTTTAACCCTTCTTAAAACTCCGCGTTAACTTATTTACCTGTTAGTCAAAGGTACTCTAGGGTGATTCTAGTTGGCGTAAGTTACATGCTTGAGATACCTTACCTATGCATTGAAAGAATTATACTGCAAGCAAGTTATTGAATGAACCGTATGAATTATTGAATCTAATTTTACAAAATCTATAAAAAAGAAACGTTTAGAGAACTACACCCAGACACCATTCCATCCGTTTTGGTATTTTTTGTAAGTCTGCCAATTGTTCGACTGTTTACGCTTCATTGAAAACGCATACGTGACATGCATTCAAATTGTAAACAATACCCATGCTCTGACTGGTTTGTCTCATAAAGTCATAAATATTAGTCATCAACTACAGATGTAAATTGCTGACGGCACCTAAACCAAGTCGTTTCGAAGGAAAATGTGGAACGGTCTGTGTGGGTAACAAAAAGGATGGGGGGAATGATAGAGGTTCAGATAGAAATATATACCTATGGCTGCAAAAGATGTACCTAATGCGCCAATCCCAAGTAAATGGTATAAGAACAAGATAATGATACTGATGAGATGACCCAAGACGGTATTTCCAAACTTTCATTTGATTTGTTCACCTGGCTCCTTCAACTTGTATTAAACAATACAGTCATACAAAGTGATATTCTATTATTTCACGATTTTCATTTATTACATTTTAAACTCTATAGCCCATTGGCCAGAGCAAGCTTTGCTAAGAGGAATTTATGAGTGGTACAGCAGTGGGCAACTCATCCATCTATTTTCTTAGAACAATGTTTGTATTGTCATCATTGAACTTAGCTAACCCAAGTGTTATCAAACAAGTGTTGTAGCCTTGGAAACTAATACTGCTAAGTGCAATAAGATCATGTTTACGTTCAGGGGAATACTCTGCGTGTGTCATTTTCAAAGAAATCCTCGACATGGACGATATTTTCAGCCTTAGCCTTGGCCTACTTATCAAGCGAAATACTGTTGACGTCAAACTGTGATTTCGTCTTGTGTATACAAACAAAATTACAAATATTTTAAGTAAAACGTAATCTTCTACGTGAAAAAATATCTCACACTGATTATAGTTATATATTTAATTTTTATCACTGTCAACAAACAATTGCTACGCAAATTTTGAAATAAGTATCCTTGGTGCATCTATGCCGCAAAATCATCAAATAATGTTATATATAATTACAAAGATTAAATTCTTGCTATATTTCTGTGATATTTCTTGATCTTTAAAATTTATGCCAGCCTATGTTTTCTAACGCAACGCCCTCTAGTCGCAACAGACCGAACTATAACGTCCGTATAGAAAGAAATGTACAATTTCATATTTCGTGAGGGCTGATTCACTCCTCCTTGGAGAGATTCCAAGAAGTGCCACACTTGCTGTACAGATGGCGCCGTATTGACGATTTAAGATTAATCGATGAATTAAAAAAATACTAGAGTTAGACCAAGATAAGTTTACAACGATTTTGATAGCACCCGCAGTGCAAGTGTTATTTATACGTCGTAATTTCATAGAAGTTTGACGTTTAAAATAACACTTGCACTGCGGGTGCTATCAGAATCGTTGCAGACTTATCTTGGTATAAACTCTATCTATTATTGTACCTATTTAGAATAACTTAGTACTTATTTAATTGATTTTATAATACGATCCAAAGAGGGCCTTTTGTAGATCACTTAGGAACTTATTTTGAATATACATTTATTGTTATTGTTATGTGAATTTGCCAGGCTTACACTGCAAGGACTGTAAGCCCTAAAGTGCTTTACAGATTTCAGTATAAGAGACCTTGTTAGTATATTATAGTTTTGTGAGTTACTTGTACGCACTCGTATATGTAGGTTTATAAGAGCTGGCGCGAGATTTGTACTGAACTGTCAGATTTCTTATATTCATTATCCTCGCTAGCTTTCATGATATTACCTCTACATGCAACGTGGTTATTTATAGAGCTTTCTTGTCATCAACATGATTGACAAGGGGCCGTAATGACATTAACAAAATGAGGAGGTATCTGGTATACATCCGATTCCTCATATATTTTTATGGCATTAATAGGTCCAATTTACTATCTGTATCATTGACATCACACAAACAGGGACCGGCCCGCTATCCCTTATCGGGGTTTTATAAGGGTATTGCATAAGGCTTAACTCACCATACCCTTTGCCAGACGAAACCCTTTGTGTTGCTATTAAAAACCCTTATATAAAGCTACCAGATTTGAGTAATCGGTAGCCCAAATACCCTTACAAAACCCTTATCATCCGCTCACCAACACCTTGCATATTGCTTATTTTTTTTTTTTTTTTTCATTAAATATATACAACAAACTTTTCACTATTTCTAATTATACATTTTAATTTAAGCCAGCATTTAAAGACATAGTGTGCAGTAACAGCCCAAAAAGACCGGGGCCTGTGCTAGGGCTAGTTACAATATATGTGACACAATTTTTAGAGAGCGATCGGATTTTGGATAAACAATTTTCTTATAATATAAAGTTTACTTAATTCAATTAAAAAAGCTTAATTAAATAAACATGCATTACTGGTATTTTTTATTTTTATGTACGTATTTAATATACGTATATTGGGTTTTTATAATTATGTAAGTAGCTATATATATTATTTGCTATCTAATACACATACATACATATATATTATATGGAAAAATAGAGAAATATGACACGGAGTTACGTAGCAATCTATTCACTGAGGAAATATTTTTGTGTAGAAGTCTTTAAAATAAAACTATGAAAACGGATTATATCGCGTATATTGAATTTATAATACATCCCGACGTTTCGAACTCTTTACAGCGTTCGTGGTCAACGGGTGACTGAGGAAAAATTACAAAATGCAAAAATACCCACATACTAAAATAATGAACAATCATAGACTACAAACTTTAAGGCTGGTTGTACATGCAAAATCGGTTCATAAGGCTAGTTATACACTATAATTATTTTTCAAGTAAAGATATATATATATATACGCGATAAAAATAAACTATGCCGGCTCCAACCCTACACCACGGACCCGAGAAGATTTAATTCCCTCCTAAATTGTAGGAGGGTATCCCAATATGGGACCGGCAACAAACTCGGCGGGACACATCTTTTCAAAACATCAGAATGTCCAGCATCATCCAACACTACGGTCTCACAGTCTATGTCTCGCTTGCTCCTTTATCAGGTGGACTACAGGATCCCAAGCTGGTGGTAGAGAAAAGCCATCTTCCCTATTAAAGTTTGGATATTTCTTAATCTCAATGGCCTCGCGCAGCATTCTGGGTATGTAACGCTTCTCCTTGGCAAGAACCAGAGGCTTATCAAACTTGATTGAGTGATTGGCTTTATCCATGACATGCTCACAGACAGCAGACCTAGGTCGACGGTGCTTGACATCAGCTATGTGTTCCTTCACCCGAGTGGAAATGCTCCGTTTCGTCTGCCCGACATATGATAGGCCACACTCACAGTCCAGCCTGTACACTCCTGCAGTCTGTAGAGGGGTATTGCATTTTACAGGCCTCAGGAATTGTGACATCTTCTTCATTGGCTTGAAATATGTTTTTATAGAAGCACGCTTCAAGATGTGGCTGATCCTGTCCGTGACCCCCCTGACAAAAGGCAGAATGGCAGGCCTGCGCTCGACTGTGGGGATCTTAATGTGGGACCTCTGGTTGACCCGCGGTATCCTGAGCTCGTTTGCCTGGAGCGCGCGCCTGGCATGCTGGAGCTCCGCGGCCAGATGCTGGTCATCACATATCCTCTGGGCTCTCTGAAACAAAGATTTGCCTACTGTAACAAGTTGACTGGGATGGTGATGCGATTTGCCATTTAAGTACCTATCAGTATGAGTAGGTTTCCTATACACAGTGCGACCTAGGGTGTTATCAGGATTTCTTTTTACCAATACATCTAAGAAGGGGAGAGAACAGTCTTTTTCCAACTCCATAGTAAATTTTATTTTGCTATGGATGGAATTTAGGTGATCCAAGAAAGTTGAAACACTACTTTTTGGAAGTAAAAGTGTCATCTACGTATCTTTTAAATATCTTCGGTCGCACAGGAGCCAATGAGAGTGCCCTCTCCTCGAAGTCCTCCATAAAGATGTCAGCGACTACTGGAGACACCGGAGACCCCATGGCCACGCCGTCGACTTGAAGATAGAATTCACCATTCCATAGCAAGTAGCCAGATGTAAGGCAATGTTCCAACAGCTTAGCATATTCCTCTGACATGTTCTGCTCACATAACCTCTTCTTGACAATTTCAATGCAGTCTTGTACCGGTAGGCTTGTAAATAGCGACTGGACGTCAAAACTGACCATGACCTCATCATCAGTCAATGTTAGGTCTTTAATCTCACCGATGAAATGGTAAGAATCCTTTGTATGCGTGCTAGTGTTACCACGTAATGCTGAGAGGGCTCCCGCGAGGTACTGAGCCAATTTTCATTATTTTAGTATGTGGGTATTTTTGCATTTTGTAATTTTTCCTCAGTCACCCGTTGACCACGAACGCTGTAAAGAGTTCGAAACGTCGGGATGTATTATAAATTCAATATACGCGATATAATCCGTTTTCATAGTTTTATTTCATGAGTAACTATCGCGGTAACCGAAGACAATATTAGAAGTCTTTAAATTCAGTAAAAGAAAAACTCAGGAGAAACACTTTAGTTTTTTTATTTAGCCTACTTATGTAACTTTGATTATTTTGAGTAGACACGCTTGAATAGCTAGGTTGTATTATGTTCTGTAGGTCACCTGGTAATTTCTCAAAAAGCCTAGTTCCAACATATGAGTAGTGTTTCCTAGCTGCAGCACTGTTCGTAATCGGTATCTTATATTTGCTTCTGGTGTTTCGAAGGTTTGCCGGGTTAACATTTAATACCATGTCATCTATATGTCTACTAATATATATTATTACTTGCCAGATGTATAGTTGCCTTGGTGCTAACACTTTACTTAACCTATAAATTGCTTCAGTAGAAAAACGCCTTGGTTTTCTTTTAATAATTTTTAGGATCAGTTTTTGTGCAATCTCAATGTTTGCTATATTTTTTGCGCTACAGGCACCCCACGCTATGATTCCATACAATAGTATAGTCTGGGTTAAGGCAAAATACACAGTTTCAAGTGTTCTCTGGTCAATTATATTTCGAAGTTCTAGAAATATATACGCGGTTTGTCTAATTTTATTAGCAATATGTTTGCAATGTAGATCCCATTTTAAATTCTCATCGATTTCAACACCTAGGTATTTTGTTGAGTGTACCTGTTCTATTGTAGTGCATGTACAGGCAATGTCGGGAGTAGGACGACATTTATGAATTTTCAAGCTGATGTTTTGCTTAGGTTGTCCTGTCTTAGTTAGCGAGAAACAAATGTAGTTGGTTTTTGAGATGTTTAGAGTCAATAAATTTCTCTCATACCAATTTTGAGCCACTGTTAAGCCCTCTGATGCTCTAAGGCCTACTTCATCCCAGGATTTACCCACAAAACTTATTACTGTGTCATCAGCAAAGCAAATACATTGGCATGTGTCTGATTGCAGTATGGAACAGAGGTCGTTTAGGTAAATATTAAATAAAATTGGGCCTAATACACTGCCTTGTGGCACGCCAAAGTCGATACTTTTGATTTCGCTGACAGTATTATCAATCTTTACAACTTGACTTCTACCAGATAAGTAACTTTCAAACCAGCTTAGCATCCTACCATAGATTCCATAAGCTTTTAGCTTTTTCAAGAGTATTTTATGCGAAATGGTATCAAATGCTTTAGCCAGATCTACAAAAATCGAGAGTACTTTACACTTTTTATCAGTATGTTCTACTACAAATTTTGTTAATTCAGCAATTGCATCACTAGTACTATGCCCTTTTCTAAAGCCGTGCTGATGCTTAAAGAGTATATTAGTTTTATCCAGATAAGAGCATAACCTTGCCTTTACAATTTTTTTAAATTTTTTTGAGAGACTTGATAAGAGAGATATGGGGCGGTAGGTGGATATACTTGTTGTTGTCCCTTTTTTATAGATCGGTATAACCACTGCCTCCTTTAGTGATTTAGGGAACATACCTGATTTTAAGCTTAGGTTTATAATGTAGGTCAGTGGGCGCACTATATATTCTGATACCCTTCTTAGTGTATTTCCTGTAAAGCCATCCATTCCACTAGAATTATTATTTTTAAGCGACCTAATCACAGAGTTCACTTCTTTTACGCAGGTTGGTCTAAAGTAAAAAGTTGTGTCCACTTTGTATGACAGCTCCCACTCGTCCGCTAACTGCGTTTCAGATATGTTCAGATGTTTCAGATGCTCAGTAGCTAGGTCACGGCCTACACCAGTAAAATATGAGTTAAATTCATTTGCAGCTGAAAGCGGTTGATTTGCTACTTTAATTGTTTCATTTCCTATTTTGAGTTCTTTTATACTATTAATATTATGTTGTTTTCTACCAGAAGCTTCATTTATTGTAGACCAAATCAGTTTGGAGTTGTTTTTCGCTTTACTAAATTTATCCCCATAGTACTTAGTTTTTGCTTTTTTAATTAATAGGTTACAAATTCGTCTGTACTCTATGTAGTTCTGTTTTAAAACTGGATTATCTGAGTGTTTTTTGTATATCTTGTGTAGTTTGTCCCTTCTGCGCATACAAGATATGAGCCCCCGTGTAATCCAAGGTTTAATCGGTTTATTACTTTTACGACTAACTATTTTAATAGTAGTATTTGCCTCTATGTGCCCGTGTAGCGAATCCCTAAATGAGTCCAGTGCAATATTACCAATTTTTACTACTATATATTTATAAGGGATAGCCTTATAAAGGGCTTCCCTTTTAGCATATAAGCGTGCTAATTTAAGTCGTCTACCTTGTTCATAAAGCACACATTACTTCCAATCCGAGCGATCGTCGGCGGCGACGGCGGCGTTCTTTGACTAGGCACGTATTTTCTTTCCTTTTCATACACTACCGTAGATATATACTAATCCTGTCTCTTTCACGCAAAGGGAAACCTTTATAAAAAGCGCTTAAAGATAAGGGTAACCCTTATTAAGAGCTAGCCTTATTTTTGGTTAGCTTTTCGGTAAGGGTTAGTCAAAGGTAAGGGTATGAATGGGCTTGCAGTTCAAAAGGGAAAGTCTTTCAATGTGTTAGCCGTGTTTAAGTGTCGCCCATTGAAAGGGTTTTATCGCGGAAAGGGTTGTCCGGTCCCTGCACACAAACTTACAGATATTGTTAAACTTTCTCATGTCTATACACGACTGTTGTTTTTTGTGGGGCCTCTCCACGATTCAATACCCATAGTTGCCTTTTAGAGTGTAGGCACCTTGTTATAAATATAATACAAGCCATTAACTGTAAACTTAAAAACATTCATAATACATACCTTCATTACGCTTACTAAATGTTTACTCAGCTGAACGGTGTTGTTCAAAAGACTGTTTCTTATTTCTCATTGAACCATATATCTTAACCTTGTTTATTTATTCACATATCGTGTTAAATCCATCTGTGAGCTCGTCTATGCTACAACGGTATAAGATTCATAACAAAAGTGCTTAATCAGGGGCCAATTTAATGTGTTCTTTCAGTAGTTTCAGTACAGCAGTCTTACAGTAGCAGTGAGTTTTCTGAATAGTCATCCTGTATATTCGGGCCATGATTTACGATTGATAGCTGTTGTGCGCACGAGTTTGCAACCAATTCGCGCGTGTGACGTCAGATCAGAACTGTAGAACATTTCAAGCACTGAACATAGGAAAATGAAAAATTATTGCTGCACATTATAAATTTCATTCGCGACAGGGAAAAATAGCAGAATTTAATATTGGACGGCAGAGAAGTGAAATGCAAATTTTTGATACCTACTCTATTTAATTGTTTTTCTGTGACTATTTTTCTGCAAACATTAATTTGATTTACATGATAGGCGAAAGGTTACCCTGTATAGATGATAATCGTATAAGTACATATACATATGAGCAAATTAAAATGTACCTATTATGAGTACGAGTAGGTCATTTATCAGTTTTATCACCATTTATAGAAATACTAGCTTTTGCCCGCGACTTCGTCTGCGTGGACTTAGTAACCCCAGCTAGAGTAAGAATAGCGCCTGGAGAAAATCTTATAGCAATTATTCAATTTGAGCATATTATGCACACAAATTAGCAGACACTTCATTAATTTTACTTTCTTAAGGGATGATTTTCGGGATAAAAACTATCCTATGTCCTTCTCAGGGACTCAACCTATCTCTATGCCAAATTTCATCTAAATCGATTCAGCGGTTTAAGCGTGAAGAGGGAACACACAGACAGATAGACAGACAGACTTTCGCATTTATAATATTAGTATGGATTTGAAATTCATTTGTACTTACTAAACGTGCGCCATGAAATATTTAAAAAAGCATGAAGTTTTTAAAACAACAAGAATATGACGAGGAGGGTCTCTCCATTCTCCTTATAATATTGTATTGTAACTTTCTTTACGTTGCTGCAACAAAACAAAATATGTCTTGTGAACTGCTGATGCTGTATCTTACTGAAATAACGCTTTATTCAATACAGAAATAAATAAATATTACCATCAAAACAAAATTTCTAACATAATCTCTTGTCCACAGCCTACATACCAGAACACGGGCTCACTAGAAAAGGTCATCCCAGTAAAGTACACCAACAGTACATCCGGCTACGGCGGCCACACGCCGTACTCGACGGGACAGGCCGGCTACGGCAGGACGACAGGGCCTCGCGGGAATCTCTCCGAGTTGGACACCCTACTCGACGACCTGAGCAACGCGAGATATGGCAGCTATGGTGACAAGACTCCCACTAGTGAAAGAGGTGAGTTGAGTACTTATAGCTATAGTATCACGTAAAGTATAGTCAGAATCAAAAGGAGCGGATCAGACTATGAATTTTCTCAAATGATTTTTACGCCTAAGACCCTAATTTGTTAAACAAAAGCCATTGTTTCTTTTGTGGGAGCGGTGGGCTACCGTGTCTGAGCGCGTGCCAAAGCAATAATGTCGTTTAAAAAGCAACTGTATCGTGGTGGTTTCAAGGTTCAAATCTATATACTTGTAACATGTAATGTAATGTAGTCTATGTACTTGTGTTGGTAATGTAGGACCATCGACCACCTCAATGTAGGCGAGCTCATATTATTACATAGATTTGAACCTTAAAACCAGCACGATACAGTCGCTATTTAAACGACTTTGGCACGCGCTCAGACGCGGTAGCGGTAAGGTGGCAGATACTTTTGGCGCATTGTTTCATCCGCTGCTACTACTATTGATGCCGACTGTACACCAACTAAACCTCGGGTTAAACCTGATCAAACGCTTACAGAACTATTTAAAAGTAACAATCAACTATCACGCAAAATAGGCACAATTCATGTCGATTTGCGGAAAATGCCCGTAACTAATTAACTAACAATCAACTGATTATAAAGGTCGCAATTCTGACCTAAAGACCTAAACATGGTCTTGGTCTGGCTAGATGCTTAATACCTAATAATAAATCCGGTGTCTGACGCGTGCTGACTATACTATGCGCATGCGTCCAATACGAGCAAGGGCAACATTACGGTACCATTTTTATTCCATTAATAGTAGAAAGAGCCACTACGTATTGGCTTCGGCACGCCGCACGCCTCCTCAATGTTCGGAACACCATTATTCCTTTCCGTGTTAATATCGAGTGACCGAACACTCGTGCAAAACTAAGGAATAAAAATAAAGTATACTATACCTAGACTTAGGTATTTATTTGTAAGAAACAGATAAAACACAAATTAACTAATTGAGGCTTGTAAAGTATAATGCATAAGAGAATATATTTTACGACCTCCACTACAAGCATGATCTACTCATACTCAAACAACAAAATATCTGCAAAAGATACACAAATACGAGGTATAGCGCCAAATGCCGCGCGCCTCTGGGCTGTAGGTTATTCTTTGAACCTCGTTCCGCCGCAGTCGCTGCACCGAGACGAAATTCACGTACGATCGCAGTGAGCGGGGTGCGGGTACAGAGACGCTGAGACGCTCAAGGCCAAATCAGCGAGAATCGTCTTAATTAGTATTTTTCTCTGTTTCATAAAGCTGTGCATTAACATTTTGTTACAACAATGTTAACAGTTAGGTCTACGCCAAAATAAAATACTAAAGGCAAACTAGACAGTCCTAGACTAATTTATTAGTATTACCTAAAGTTGAATTGAAGACCTAATATTTTAACACATATGTCCATTTAATCATAATAATTCGACATTACCATCCATCCCTAACCTCACAGTTATCATCACGGAAGGTAAAACATTTATTTACCATCAAATGCCCAGCTAAAAATATCAAAATGTAAATAAATATTGATATCCTCATAACCGGGCTATAAGCTAACTGAAATAACATCAGTGAACTAAGTCAATACATCTTTCCACCACCCAACAATTATTGCACATTGAATACGGAAGGTAAATTTTTTTTTTTACCATCAGCATATCAGCATATAAATAAGCATCATGACCGGGAAATGAGGGATCTGAAATAACATCAGTGAACTAAGTCAATATATCTTTCCTGCCAATCAGTTTCAGTTTGTTTGTTCTATTTAATTTTAATAAGGGATGTGACCCACGATTTCGATATCGATAAGTACCAATATCGGCATCACCCGTTTATTAATCGCATTCAAAAAGTCGAGATCGAGTTTCTCAAACTTTCCGATTCTTTTTTTTAATATAATGATATCAAAAATTATTATCGCATGTGTAAAGTACAGTGCACAAATCGTAAAAAAATTATACAATGGATAGTTTTTTTAAACGAGCAGCATCTAAGTGTTTTAATCAGCTACGGTCTATAAATGTTCCTTGTTCCAAAATTGAGCCCAATCGAATGTCAGGAAGTTGTTCTTATTTAGCTTTCAAGAATTGGCCTACTCAAACTTATTATTAGCAACACGACAAGTCAAATGAAAGCCTGTGGAAACATAGCCACCTAACACGAAAAATTAGTATCCCTAATAATTTTCTACAATTATTGTAGAATAGTCGCCATCGTATCGACAAAACACGTTACATCTCTAATTCTAATATAAGCTCGGTATCTTGAGTAAAATTAATACTACGCCCGAATATAAACGACTAGGAGTAAATCATGATGTTCCGTGAGTCAGTGCATTCAAAATATCTGCTTTCAAAAATTAGCAACCGACCAGCATTTTGTTCGAAAAGCACCCGTGTTTCATCTGAAATAAATATTATTATTTCATGAAAGAGCTGAAAGTAAACAGACTAACTGTGCGAATAAGATTAGCTTTAGATCTTTGATCTGTATCCTCGTTATAGATCAGGCAATCATACATTTGTAGGTACATGTCGAAATACACCCACTAAAAGATATGAGTTCATAAGCTATCTAATAAATATATATATATATATTATTGGTAATTTTAGTATGTAAATCCTAGACGTTTACATTTATAATGAAAACTAAATTGTAAAAAAGAAGATTCTACTTCACGCGAAAATACGTAATACGTAAATACTGTGATGCGGTCATATTGCAACACTTTAATAATAAAAACATCAGTAATCAGCACCTAGCCCTTGGTTACCTATAATTCAACACGTTATATTCGTAACATGCTAATTTGGCAGCCCGAACAACCATGTTATAACATTACTTATTAGCTTATTACGGTACCTACGGGTTTGTGTCAAATGCGAAGTTCTCAAGAAAAGTAGTGGTCAAGCCGCTTCCACATTATTAACATTGTTATAATGAAAGCTTTAACACCTGCGTATAATTCATCCTATCATGCTAAGGTGACAGGTTCACATAACATCAGTTATCAGTTACCTACGTGTTATTTAATATTTAATTTTTAAGTAAATACAATTGTTTGACGTTATAAAGAGATTGTAAAATCCTATTATGAAAATAAACGATATGATATGATGATATGATACGCTACGCAGATTTTGTGTCAAATACTAAGTGCACAGAAGATTGGTGATATGACGCCACTGCAACGTTGCAAACTTTGTGGTAATGAAAACATCAGCACCAATAAGTAATATATCCTATCAGGCGAAAGTGACAGCGTCACCTGTCATTACGACATTTGTGTCACATACACAGTGCAAAATGAAAGGTGATATCACGTCATACAATATTGCAAACTTTGTAATAATGAAAACAACAGCACCTGCGTATAATTTATCCTATCACGCTGACCTGACAGCACCCCCCATTATAACACTGATGTATTTCGTATTTACCACGACACCGACGTACGCGCAAGGTCGCTGCTTCCGCGCAGAGTTCACAAAACTTGTACGGACTGAAAATTAGTTCCAGTATATTTTGATCCCGAGCTTGAACAAGCAAAACAAGTGCAACCCGCCTGCAAACCGAACATAGCATTTTGTAGTATGTCATTGGCGCTTGATACCCCGAGTTGAGCTGGCCTCAGGCCTTGCACTAAGTCTCAATTTAGATCGTACCATCTCTAATGGTTATTACTGTTATTAGAGTTCTGTGATTCTTCATAGAAAGTTCATACAGAGAGGAAAAGTTCATCGACAACTACAGGATTTGCAACCTCATGTCATCTACCCTTTTAATCTAATTTTATGATAGGTGGTCAACACCGTAGATCTCTCCTGCATTCGGACTACAGGGTCCCTATAGCCATGGTGACAATCTGACAATCGCTTGCGCTACGATAACGAAACGCTTTATCACTCTACCACTACGCTCTATCACTCTTCCATTTTAGTGCGACAGTGACAGTTGCGTTTCGTTCGCCACGGAGCGTAAATGATTGGCATGTCAGCTACGCACCCTGGGCATGATACTACCTACTTGAATGTGTTCATGTAGTTAGTAGTGTCTCTTACTAAGAGACATTTATGCGAAGGCTGACTCCACTGGTCTTCTATAGTGGTCGGAAAAGTTTGTGAATAACAACTCAGAAATAGACCATCGGTGTGCCAACCATGTTAACATTGATTTTACATGTGCTGAAAGCTGACTTTCACACTGGCGGTATGCTATGTTTTTGTTATAATGCGATAATGCTCTGACAGGTTTTTGAAATGCGCTTGTATATCAAAGCTAAATATTGTACGCCTTTGTAAGGCATGCAGGATATGGCGAACATGAACCTGTTATTACCTAAGACCTTTGTAAACCCATAACTATTTGATTTGGAAGCTAAAGCAGCATATCCTAATACGTTTTGTCTTATGGGGCCCACAGACTATCAGTCCGCCGGACGACATCGGCCTGTCAGTTGTTCGGAACTGTCAAAACTGACAGGCCGATATCGTCCGTCGCTTTTAGTTAAATTATTGTCGTTTTAATTTTTAATTACATTTTGTACAAGATTTGTAAGCAAGAGAAATATTCCTAAAAATCTTTGTCAACATCTTTTGGGCCACCCTGGACCTAGTAACTAAAAAGGTAAATTAACATCTAAAATTGATATAAATGATATATGACACTCCTAATGTCATGAATGTTATGAAAATGTATGTAGCATAAGGGCACAAGATAGTATTAAACAGCAGTTAATGGCTTCTGTTAACTCGTTAATAACTAAATTCACTAATACAGCCAATAAAGAGCCGCAAACATCCGTAAACATGACACTGGCATGCTCTAACAAAAGCTCTCAACGTAAATTCTACAAATCCCTTACATTTTCACAATCATTTTCAAACGAGAACTTCTATCACGACATTCATCGTCGCTATAAAAAATATACAAACATCTCTACAGAGGCCCAAAAATTTACAAAGAATTTTAAGAAATATTTTTCTTATTTACACGTCTTTTTACGAAATATCAATAAAAATTATAACTACAGACATTAACTAAAACAAAACATAATTATTAATTATCTTCTAAATATTCTCCTTTAGTTTTCGTACACAAATGCAAACTTATTTACAATTATCAACAATTAACCGCAGTAAAAAAATTGTCGACATATATTTGGGCCATCCTGTAAATATGATGATTGATGTCCCCTACAACTGAGACGAATTAAACGTTTACATTTATCAAGCCGTATTGGATACAGCGCGTGCCAAAATAAGACATACGTGACTAGGTACATAACTCAAAAATGCCGTAGTTTATAGTAGCAAACTACTTTTAGTACTTATACTTCATCAAATGGGGCGAAAACTATATCCTGTACCCACTAATCTTGCGCTTTGAAAAGCGTAACGACATCTGGGATGTAATATCACCCATTGAACAATCACTTGCGTCCAACCAATTTGCGCGTGAGCTCCAAGACCATTTCACTTATATTCCATTGCAGATCACATTATACTGGTAATTTTGAACAAGCAAGAGCATCTAGCCCTGGCACGGTTTTGACAGCAAAATGGAAATGTTTGACATTGACTCGTCTCGCATTCATCAAGAACATATATATTTCATGGAAAATGAGTCTCGGAGCTTGCGTTATATCACTTATATCTCGAATAGAGTGAATTTTGTGATAATGTTATTACGCTGCAATATAGATGACACGCTTGATTCTGGTAACTCAGTTGTGGAATTGAGTGCAGCGAAGCGTCCATGGAACTCAATTGACAATGGACTACTTTAAGATGGTTGACAATTAATACATAGTAAATTTGTGGCATTTTTTTTTGGTAATGCTATCGAATTGTCATGACCGTGCCATTAGGCTGTATCTCTACCTACATTTTTTTTTTCGGTTTAATATAGTTAAGAATAACAAATATAAGAATACCTACCAACGACCCAGCTCTAACATAACAGTCCAAACGTCCCAAAAATCCAAAATAAAGCTTCTGTCTTTAGCTTCACGGACGTCAAGTACTTATGTATGCCGTACTCGAAAATAGGCTAAGTTAAGCCCAGCAATGGGCGATAACAGGCTGATGGAATAATATGATATGACAAAGATTAAAGACGGTTTGACTAGGTACTCAACGGGAGATTTTTATTTTTCATATTTTACCGATACAACATGAGCCCCGTACCATTTCAAAGCATCAAACTAGAAGATTGCTCTTTCTCAAACGCAATTCCACCTAATTAACCAATTAGCCTCGATTTTAATGCCCATCACCATCTGTCTCAACTCAACTCTTTTAATCCCGATAGCACCAACAAAGCATGTTTACTCACTATATAGCGTTTAAATTAAAGCTGAGACTTGGCACGGCCCAACCCACCTGTTTCAACTCTAATTGACTGTCGCCTTCATATTTTTTTTTATATTTTCGGACAGTCTCGTCACACTCTTACAACACTGGTTTTTAGGGTAAAAACGGGACCCTATTACTAAGACTGTATCTCATGAACCGTGATGGCTACAGTTGAAATTTTCACAGATGATGTATTTCTGTTGCCGCTATAACAACGAATACTAAAAAGTACGGAACCCTCGGTGGGCGAGTACGACTCGGTTTCTTGTTTCCGGTGACATATGTACCTACTTATAAGTTGTAATTAACAATTTCTCAGTTTGTGTTTTCTTCAAAAATGAGATGATTTATTTTGTTTTTCATTATGATTGATGATTACTTGCAAAAATAAATGTATGACCATTGATCATTTGTACGTAACGTTACGTTACGTGATTGAAAATAGACAAAAACAAAACTTAAGTAGTAGGTATGTGCGGTTTCTTTTATCTCTATGTAGTAGTATGATTATATCGTTGACGTAAATCGCCCGGTAATTTTTAGTTACACTGAACATGTGAAACAAAGCTCTTCAAGTATGTACTGCATAGTACGTCCAAGTTGAAGTTATTTATCCATTCGGACATCTCCAACTTGAATATTTTGTCTCTAACTGGATTCCACAACGCAACTTATGAACTGTATATTCACATTTTATCATAATCATACTTACACATATATTTAATATTTAGTAATCGTATATTTGTTGCAGATGGCTATGCGCGCACCAACGGTGCAGCCAGCCCGGCGTCTGCGCGGCCCACCGTCGATTCGCTGCTCGACCAGCTCAGCACAGATCTGCACAATGGGTAAGCACACACATGAATACCGAAACATCAAGACGGCTGGCTAATAATGTTAGGTCAATTTGGAGAAGACCGGCATACTTTTTATTGCCAGGCAGACCGTCATAGGGCAAGAACTCTCCTATTTGTATACGTACGTGAGTACGTCGCTTAGACACAGTTCACACAGAAAACTCGGAAAGGAAGAGCTTTATTCTTCCTGCTCAACCGACCTTCTGTAAGTGTACAAACGCAAGGGTTAAAAGCGACGAAAGAGCTTGTAGACGGTATTTGGTATAATCTCGTAGTAGATGAGTCTTGTCCAAAACAAACATGTGGGCTACAGTTTTTCCAAATGTCAAGCTGCAGATGGACCTCATTGGCTTCCAGATCCAGAATTCCTCTTATTCATTTCATTGGCTTCTAGCTTCAATAATGCTAGTACACATACCTATGTGTCAAGTAGGTACCTAACTTCTTACACTTGGTTTTCGATCTCTACTCTTTAGAAACTAACGGAAGACTAACGTCCCAGAACCGTCCTAAAACTATTATCGTATAAGTAATTCACCACTAAAAGTCCTATTGTCTAAACACACGTGTCCATATCGATCGATTTGTTATACAGCAGTTGTTATAAATAATAATACACGCTACTTTCCACTGCCACCTGCAGTCGATCAATAATTCACCGTCACACTATTTAGTACAAAATAAAAAGAATGTGTCATGTTCACGTTTCATGATTTATTAACTCCCACATACGAATATTTTTACAGCGTACTTATTATTGGTCTAAATAAATTCAGTTGTAATCAATATAGGCACTGCTACCCTTTATCGACAATGTAATGTGAATGTTTTCTCAAAAAATGGATTTATTCTTAGATTATAGATAAATTTCCCAAAAAAAAGTGTCCAGCTATTTGTAGTGCCCAGGAAAACAAACGCTTGCATGCGGTCGAATGCTGATAGCGACCCTGCGGCACCCCATCTAAGGCGGATTCGGCACTCGTTGGTGGTTTTAGACGGTAGTCCTCTGGTTAGTCCGTCATCCCTCCTGGTTCCCCCGGACCAGGTGGCATGCGTAAACGCATTTCCCCATCGTTAAAAAAAAAAAGAAAACAAACGCTAACCAAAGCCACTTACGAAAATAACACTTAGCCTCGCCAGTCGCCACAATAGCTCATTTACTTTACAACCTCGTTAGAAAATTCGTAACAAAAATCTCTTAATGAATGAAAACATTGTTAACATGTTGTTAACTCTTTGATGTCTCGTAAATACAAAAGGCTTGGCGGTCGTAAAACATTTGAGTAGGGTTTTATACGAATTACTTAAAATACATCCACTACATACGATGTTTACATTGGTACTTTTATATCGAATTGTCGGTATAGCATACCATAAAATTTGCTGGAAGAGACTATGATTGCTTGAACTTGAATATATATTTGCATGATATAATTCACCTTGAATAAAAATAGTTTATTCGTTTAAAGAACTATAAAAGTATCATAATAACTATCACATGTCATCATTGTGTGTGGCTTCTGTTGAAAATATGCTGTCACGGACTACTGTTCGTGATTGAATCAGGTCATCCACCGACGTTTTGACGACCGGTCTGGCCTAGTGGGTAGTGACTCTGCCTGTGAAGCCTATGGTCCTGGGTTCTAATCCCGGTAAGGGCATTTATTTGTGTGATGAGCACAGATATTTCTTCTTGAGTCTTGGGTGTTTTCAATAATTTAAGTATTTATGTATATATTATATATATTGTTGTCTGAGTACCCATAACACGCCTCCTTGTGGGACTTAGTCAATCTGTGTAAGAATGTCCTTTAATATTGTGTAGCTACTGTGGCTAATTGAGATAATAATGTAGTTACTGGTGAGAACCTGTAATTGGCTTTTTGTATCATATTTATAAAACCTATAGACATGTTAGCAGCTGTTGGATCTCCGAATAATAATAAATAAATAAATAATAATATTTATTATTTTATTACTATCCAGGTCGCAATATAACAATAAGATGATGTCCTCCAAATTAGCCACAGTTATTTATTTTATACATCAAATTTAATTAAAATTTGCAAATTAAGGAATATCGACACAGCGGCATCATACTTAAAAAAAAAGAGGATACAGCGGCATACGTAGAGAAGGGTCAGGTGGGGTAAATATAAGACACGGGTAAAATAAGACAAAGTTTTTAACACTCAACAACTTATTTCATTAGAATAGTTTAGATACCCTAACTAGATAGAAAGACACAATCGGCCTAACACAAAAAAAACATTGTGTATACTTTACAGCTTTCAGCGGGATTCTATCCCACATCTATCAGTCTATCACAGTCACACACTAACCACTTGGCCGACAGTTCAAAAATAAGATAAAAAACAAAACTCGCATGTTACCTTGCCCTTACGTTTGGCAGGGTGGGCCGCGCCGGTGACGCAGCCGGGCCGTGTGAAGCGCGTATTTCTAGCACCGCACTATTCATAGCACACACCATCGCGTCGCGTCGTCACTGCGAGTCCGAGTCGTTCTCGATGCTGGACGCTTGTGTAAACACCGCGTGGCCAGGGACTGTCACCGAGGCTTTTACGAATATCGTATTCCTATATTTTACACCTGCTACATCCGGATGTCACGTTTTTAAATCGCTTTTTTATGTATATTTAGTGTTAGGATGTTCTTACACGGACTACAACTCTTTTACACGATGCCAGCAATGTAAGCAATTCATCCACCTAATACTTAAAAAAAATACATTGGTAGGGACCTATGATGAATTAATTGGATTTTTAGCGGTTGCAAATCGTGACCTTTTCTCTAAATTACGTCTAATTATAAAAGAGGTGCGTAGTGGGTATTTTTTTTTAATTCGCGAATTATCTCGTTCAAATGCGTTAGAGCTAGAGATACCATTTCAGCTTCGTCGAAGGCATGTAGTCTGAAAATGATGAACACAATTGTCACATCCAGCAGATATCCTAGGTAGGTATGTAAATGTAAAAACTAGGCTTGATGTTCTAATTCGTCCAAATGAATTTATGAAAAGAACAATGGCAATTAAACCCATACTCTGCGCAAAAAGTCTAGTCTTGCAGCGCCCGCGCCGGTCCGAACACCGCGAGTTGCGCACACGCCGCGCTAAAAAAAATAATGTTGTTCCTCAATCTCTACAATACGCACAAAGAAGACAAAAAGTATGTGTTTTGTTTCTAATATTTATTAAGTCTTTGTCGTGATCTTACTTAGGTATGTAAAGTTAAAAAAAATTGCGATAATTATAACTGTATCAAAGTGGGAAGGGTAAAATATAGAGTACGTTGACGTTATTCTATCTCTCTATGTTTATGAGATAATGTGTCCTATAACATAGGGAAAATGGGTCGTTGCTTGAATAGGTAGAGAACCCAAACTATATGAACTAAATGCTAAAATGACTATCTTTTAAATAATACAAAAATATATAAAAGTTACGTAAACTAGATTGACGTTAGTGTGACAGTTTTATTTTACTTTGTACAATAATAAGCACCGCTACACTGAAAGTTTTATAATAATAAGAAATCAGAACGTATGTGCGTGTGCGCCGACGGATTTGCGCGTATTGTCATCCGTTCAGAACTGCTATCCGAATAGCTCTTTGTGCCGAGCGCTGGCGTGTAGGATCGCTCGGGGAAACCAGTAAAAGAGCGTTCTCTCAAGACTACATGTTAGCACCATTTTGCACCAAGTTTAAATACTGATGCAGACATTGGAGACCATAAAATGTTAAAATCATAAATCATAAGTAAATTCCGCAATGAAATTGTGCCCTAGCCGGGGTGGGCTAATTACATTAGTTATGTCTATAATGACTTATATGACGTCGTATTAGGGGCGATTATTACTTCGTTGACATTGACATTGCAATTATATTGTACATAATAGGGAACTATCTATCCACCAAATTTAATCGAAATCTGGCGAAAAAAGAATGTCCGGAAAACAAAAAACAGGCCATTATTATTTATTCCCTAAGTTACAGACGAACTGCTTACTGCGCGTATTACGTACTAATGACTAGGTACTAATCGTCTAATGTAGGTCTAGTATCAAGAGATCAGATGATACTGGACATGACAGGCAGACGCAATGCAGTGATGAGACAAATGGCATTTCAGTACGCCTATATCATTTTATAACTGCCAACGTCTTGAATATTACGGACGTTGGTAAAAAAATATAGCAGATTGGAATGAAATCAGCTATTTTTCAAACCCTTGCTGTCCTCGGTTAGGTTTTTATTGAGAAAATAAGATTATATTTTTCGTCATTAGTCGTAGGTATGTACGTGTTTTGACATTGATACATAATATACATAACTGCTTCAAGCGGCATTTGTTATTTTGTTAGTGTCCACGCATGTAGGGGTGGACGAGAAGATCTTGGGGTCGTGGATGAGGTGAGTTAAATGACACTCATAGTCCAATACATTCACGTATAATAAACTTTGTGATACAGAGGTGTTAAGTTATCACTGTAAGCGGACGGGCTCGACCGTCCGTCGCAAGATTGCTGAGAGAATGGCCGATGCCGGCCCCGCTGCCCCGCGCCCCGCACCATGCATTGCGTCGGCGACGGCTCCCGAAGATGCCCGAACAAAGACGAGGCGTTAACATCCTCCGCGGCGTTGAAAGCATACTGCTTTCAAGGGATCAGATGCTGAAGACTGATTTTTAGGGATCGGTCTGATCATTCCTTGACTTGTTGCCCTCGTCATCGGGTTCAGGATCAGTTGGCAGAAGACACATCTTGTTTACGGCCCTTTTGATTGGACCTTTCTCCGTCAATATATCAGCGACCCGACAAACGCCGTCAGGGCCATTGTAGAGATGAATGACGCGCCCCATGCGCCATTGTAACGGCATCAGATTGTCTTCCTTTAGTAGAACGAGGTCTCCCATCTGGATTCCTCTCTGATTAGTTTTCCATTTTACTCGCTGTTGAAGCTCAGCCATAAATTCGCGACGCCATCTTTCCCAAAACTGCTGCCGAAGAAGCTCGATGCGCTTATATCTGGTTACTGGGTTGCCCGTGACGGGTAGAGATGGCACAGATGAAGTCAGTGGCCGAGTTATCAAAAAATGCCCTGGGGTAAGGGGAGTCATGTCGTTGGGGTCTGATGAAAGAGGAGTGATTGGACGGGAATTCAGAATAGCCTCTGATTGCACAAAAAGAGTAGCCAACTCCTCAAACGTCAGGTTTGCGTTACCAGCAATACGTTTTAAATGAAACTTGGCTGCTCGGACGCCAGCCTCCCATATTCCGCCGAAGTTAGGCGCGTACGCGGGAATAAATTTAAAGTTAATCGACTCGTTAGCTGCGTAATCCGAAACTGGATGACGGCTGGACCGTAAAACTCTACCCAGCTCATTGTGCGCGCCTACAAAGTTCCTCCCGTTATCACAATAAATTACCTCGGGCTTGCCACGACGCGATACGAACCTGCGTAGACACAATATGAAAGCTTCGGTGGATAAATCGCTAACCACCTCAAGGTGAATCGCCTTTGAGGCGAGGCAAACAAAGACACATAGGTAGGCTTTAGTATTACGACTGCCACGTCCCTTCTTATTAGCTATCATGAAAGGACCGGCGAAGTCAATCCCAGTAGAATGGAAAGCGGAACTTGTTTCTACTCTTACGCTCGGTAGATCACCCATTATAGGCTGAACTGTTTTGCCTCGTTGCCTAACACAGTCAACACATCTTTGAGACATACTTCGAGCTAAATTCCTACCACCTACTGGCCAGAACTCTTCACGTAGTGATGATAAAATCAACTGAGCACCTGCGTGATACAAACGTAAGTGCTCGTATCTCATAATAAGTTTCGTAAAGTGATGCTTAGCATCTAACAAAATTGGGTGTTTTTTATTAAAATGATAGTTAGAATTACTTATTCTCCCTCCTACACGTAAAATACCACTGGGATCCACGAAAGGGTTGAGAGACAAAAGTCTACTTCGGTTATGAAGCGGTTTACCTTGGCTTAAATTTTGGATGTCTTTTTGAAACGACTGCGCTTGACATTTTTTAACTAAAAACGCTAACGAATCCTTGAGCTCCTGAACTGATAAAGGTCCCTTAAGTTTGGCATTTGATTTTCTACAGTTATGTGTAAACCGGAACACGTAAGCATAAATTCTTTTCAAACGTACGTAACTCGAATGTCGATCGAATGTTACGACGGGATCACCAGAGCTTAAAGTTTCGTCCTTAACTGTTAATAACGCCTTAACCTCAGGTAAGGCTATAGGCGTTTGAGGCTGAGAGGGCCATTCGCTGAAATCCTTCTTCAGGAACGAAGGACCTTCCCACCAGAAAGACAAAGAAGGCAGATGCTGAGGGTCAACGCCCCGCGACGCTAGGTCTGCTGGATTTAAGTCCGTAGGTACGTGTTTCCACTCGTGACCTTGAGTCAACTCATTTATTTTATTAACTCGATTGCGCACGAAAGCTTGCAGCGTTTTAGACTGCGATTTTAGCCAACCGAGAACGACCATACTATCGGTCCACATTACATATTTGACAATTTCTGTTTTTATAGACTGAGCTACTTTCGTGCACAATTGAGCTCCTAACAAACTGGCGCACAGTTCAAGCCTTGGGATACTTAAAAGTTTAATAGGGGCCACTCGGGCCTTTGCGCAAAGCAGTCGAACTGTCACCTGATCATTGCTATCAACTGACCGCAAATAAACACAAGCTCCATACGCCTCTTGCGACGCATCAACAAAACAATGAATCTCTGTGCGCTCAGTATTAGGTAAATCACAAAGAACATGTCTACTTAGATTGATATTTGATAAATGATCCAAATTGTTGACAAATTTACACCATCTTTTTTCAAAATCCGACGGTACTGGAGTATCCCAGTCCAATTTGGCAGACCACAAATTCTGGAGAAGAATCTTAGGTTTTACTATACAGCAACATAGAAGCCCTAATGGGTCAAACAATTTGCAAGTTGTAGATATGATAGTTCGTTTTGTTATTTTATTTGGTGGTGCAAAGTCTATCGGAAAATGCAAGGTATCCGCCTGAGGAGACCATTTTAGGCCTAAAACTGAAGCATCATTATTAAAGTCAAGGCAATTCGTAGACCCTGACTGGTCTTCTAAAATTTGTGGACAATTCGTGCGAAACTTGCGCAGGGGAAAGCATGCAGAATTTAGAACATTAACAACGTTTTCGTAAATATATTTTAACTCTTCTACTGTTGACGACCCTGTATTAAGATCGTCAATGTAAAAATCATTTTTAATGACGTTAGAAGTGAGTTCATCTTGACATTCGAGTGCTAACTGCTTGAGGCACCTTGTTGTGATAAAAGGTGCCGAAGCCATTCCATACGTAACAGTGTTGAGCTGAAAAATCTTGACAGGCTGATCAGCCTGGTCTCTTCACAGAATGAGCTGAAGATGGCGCTGTTGTTCGCTAAGAGAGACCTGCCTATACATCTTTTCGATGTCACCTGTTAGAACGAACCTATTAGTACGGAAACGTAAAAGTATTGAAAGTAGGTCACTTTGCACGACTGGACCTACTGCCTGGATGTCATTCAGAGACTTGCCTGAGCTCGTCGGAGCTGACGCATCATATACGACTCTAAGCTTTGTAGTTTCTTTTTGCTCGCGAATAACACAGTGGTGGGGCAAGTAACACCCGAAACTTGGCCGTTTAACTTCAGCCATGTGTCCTAAATCAGCATATTCCCGCAAAAAATTACGATACTGTTCTTTAACGTTGGGATTTTTATCTAACCTTTTTTCCAAGTTAAGAAAACGTCTCATAGCTATAGGATATGAGTTTCCGAGAGTTTCCTCGGGTTTTTCCTTGAATGGCATCTGTACAGAGAATCGACCATCAGGTAAACGAGTAGTATTTTCAACATAATGAGTTTCACAAAACTCTTCATCAACAGACAAAGACTTACAATCGGAAGGCAAATCTTCCACCTCCCAAAAACGCTTTAGAGAATCATCGACATCTTGTAGTGACGTCTCGTGCCTTGTAGTGGCTAAATGACAATGAACATTAAATTGGTTGTAGCTTTCGCCCGTGCGACCAACTACTAACCATCCTAACTTAGTATCTTGTAGCATAGGTTTTCCTTCTCCTAGATCTATTTGATCTGGCTTAAGAACTCTAAAGAATTTGTCCCCTGACAACAGAATATCAACCTGATCCGGTTTATAGAACAGCGGATCAGCTAATTCAACATGCGGGAATTCTAATTTTTCAACATCGATTGCCACATTTGGCACGTCATCCGATATTGTGGGGACCACCCAAAAATTTGCAGCTAATTCGTAAGAATTAAAGCGAGACCTAACTTTTAGTTGGATACTTTCAGATATCTCTGTTTTCTGTTTATTGATCCCACTAATATCAAACGGTTCAATTTTATTTGTAGGTAGTTTCAACTTTTGCTTAAAATTTTCTGAAATTAAACACGACTGACTACCATTGTCCAAGAGTGCACGAGCGACATAAGTAGTGTTATTCTTAGGACAATATACTTCGACTTGAGCCGTGCACAACATAACCTGACCCGATGCGTCAGCGTCAGTCGACATGTGAACAACAGAGTTTACATTTTTTACAGTGTCGGTAGGTGCAACATTCTTATTATTACTGACGCTGTCGCAATGCAAGAGAGAATTGTGTTTATTCTTGCAACTACGACAGGAACCTTTTAAAGTGCATTGAGAACCATCATGTCCCGCGCGTAGACAATTGTTACAAAGTTTATGTTTTGAAACTTCAACAAGCCTATCTTCTAGACTCAAAGACTTAAACTTGGTGCACTGATAAACATGATGGTTCTGGCCGCATACTAAACACGGTTTAATTCGTGGTCCCTCGCCAGAAGAAACAAAAGACTTATTATTTTTGTTTTCCTTAAAAACAGGTTTACTCTCATTTGACCGACTGCAAAACATCGTTTCTAATACATTAGCACGATTACGTAAAAACTCTTTAAAATGCTCTAAAGTGGGTACTTCAGAAGAATTTTTATTTAAATCACCTGAGGGTAGGCGTGAAAAACTGCCTTTATACTCTTCCCACTTTCCATTTGTTTTGGGATCTAACTTCGCCGAGACCAAAAAAATCACTAACGGGTCCCAACCCTGAGTTGAAATACCCAACGTATCCAATGAACTTAAATTTTTCGACACAGTATCAATTAAGTACCTTAATGCCTTGAACGACTCCTTTTGTATAGGATTAATATTTACGATCGCACTTAAATGATTATTTATTAATATATTTTTATTATCGTATCTTTCACACAATGTTTTCCACGCAAGCTCGTATCCGCTGGCAGAAAAATCAATTGACCTTATTGCTAAACTAGCACTTCCTTGTAGCGAATTCCTTAAATAGTGAAATTTATTTACTGGCGCGATTGACTCGTTGTTGTTGATCAATGACTCAAATAAATCTTTAAATTCCAACCAACGCGTGTAATTTCCATCAAACGTCGGCAAATTTATTACTGGTAGACGAACTGACGAATGTTTTTCATGACAAGAACTTGACTTAGTTGAGCCACTGTCCACACAATTTTTGGCCGAAAACGAATCAATTATATCTTGCGCTAACGCAATTTGCGAATAGAAAACACTTTCGGTTTGAGTCCGTTCCGCTATTTGTTCGTCTAAATTAGAGGAAATATCTTCAAGTTGAACTTGCACGGCGTCATAATCAACCATTAATTTGCGAAGTCCATCTAATCGCAAACTGAGTTCCTTTATTAATAATGACGTTTGCTCAGACTCTTGTACAGTCTTTACAAAGTCTTTAAACACGGTCAACTGACTTTTAAGTCCACCGCGCCTTCTATTTAATTTTTTAATCAATTCCTCACCCATTTTAAACAATAAACAATGAGCTAGGTAAATAAAATGGTGCAATCAAACCGGTAACACGATCCAGCCGTCAGGTCCAGCAACGCTGCCGCCGAGCCCGCCAGCAGCACCGACCGCGTCAGGCGAACCCGTCTCCACAGCGCTCGTACTCGCGAATAGCCCGGAAACCGCGTAGCAACAGGGCCCCGGTAACAGCGCGCAGCGAAGTACACTGGAATTTACCACAACGGACTTTGAACCATAGGAATTCACCTCAATGGACTTTGAACCCTATCTCGTAATTACCTATTAAATGCAAATAGACACGAAAATGCACCTTTAATAAGTCGAAGCAAATAAAATGTATTAATCTTTATGGATAAAGAAGAAGGCAAAACGAAATTATTGCATAGAAGTAGCAAGCGTGGCATAGAACAAAATTAACGGTAGGTATTTATAATGGTACCTACAATGTACACTTTTTACACATTAACTTAATTTGTCTTATTTTAAACTAATAATTACTAGCGTATTGTTATTCTATAAAACTTAAAAGACGAGCTACTTATTGATTTATATAGAAATCATTTATGACGAAGCGATAAGATTGAAATAACGGTGCATAAAAAAAAACCGGCAAGCATTATCGAGCTAATTACCGAATTTAAACAACTTCTTTTGCAATTTTAAATGCATTGATCTATACGGAAACCAAGCAAAATATAACTTAGTGCTCAAAATAGTGCAAATTGGCTAGTACGCATAAAGCTAGATACATAACCTGACGTTTGCAAGTAGGCTAACACTAATTGTAGCAAACAGAAGTTTTTAAAAATTAGGGAACAAAAGGAACGGGCTTACTTCACATCGGCATTGACTTTCGACGATCTCAACTTGTAGTGTTGCAGAATCCAAAGCGCCTCGGCAGTAATTCCAGTTTCTTTGTTCTTGCGTAGATGCGTAGTCCGTTATTTCTCGACAATCGCCATTACAGTCGCTCGAACTTCAACGGTCGCTTTATGACCGTTTTATTTCAAGAAGTCACGGTCGCCAAATGTCCACGCATGTAGGGGTGGACGAGAAGATCTTGGGGTCGTGGATGAGGTGAGTTAAATGACACTCATAGTCCAATACATTCACGTATAATAAGCTTTGTGATACAGAGGTGTTAAGTTATCACTGTAAGCGGACGGGCTCGACCGTCCGTCGCAAGATTGCTGAGAGAATGGCCGATGCCGGCCCCGCTGCCCCGCGCCCCGCACCATGCATTGCGTCGGCGACGGCTCCCGAAGATGCCCGAACAAAGACGAGGCGTTAACAGTTAGTTATTTTTAAAGTTTAACTAAATAAAGCGGATTTTGTATTTATTTACACCAGCGTTCCCCTGCGTCCAATTTAAATGTTTAGTTACAAATATTTAAAACAAAATAAGTGAATGTGCTGTTCTAGTAAAAAGTTTAGGATGAAAAGGCTTGCAGTGTTTTACAAATAAAAACGCTTAGTGAACCACTGTACTAAATTACTTTTGTTCTCCACTTTAGAGTTTCAAATTATTATTTCCCGTCAATATCATACTAACTTTTTTAGGGTTCCGTACCCAAAGGGTAAAAACGGAACCCTATTACTAAGACTCCGCTGTCCGTCTGTCCGTCTGTCTGTCTGTCACCAGGCTGTATCTCATGAACCGTGATAGCTAGACAGTTGAAATTTTCACAGATGATGTATTTCTGTTGCCGCTATAACAACAAATACTAAAAACAGAATAATATAAATATTTAAATGGGGCTCCCATACAACAAACGTGCTTTTTTTGCTGTTTTTTCCGTAATGGTACGGAACCCTTCGTGCGCGAGTCCGACTCGCACTTGGCCGGTTTTTTTATTTATACTAATTTCAATACTTACTTTATTGTGTAGCTAGCTCAATAATTTTAATTGTAACTGGTTCCCCGCCATACAAGCGGAGACCCCGGACATATTCTGTTATGTGTTTTATGATAATAAAATTAATTCTTATTTTCAACTATTATATATACGAGAAATTCATTTTCGTATTATTTCTATTATATTACGTACGTCATGTACTCTTTAGAGGAGATGCGAGCGCCACGTACTAATAATATCAATCTTACTTCTACTCTAATTTCGTGAAATTACGTTTGAAAGGGCGTCAAAGGCCGTCCCCGTCTATTTATTATGTCGGTCTCGTTTATTTTTATTCAGCCTCTCGTCTGACGGATATACCTATTGTAAATTACGCTGTTGGCGTAGGGCGGGTTGACAGAAAAACGGAAATAGCGCTCGATATTAATATTTTCCAAAGTACGGCTTGAAACGATCCGGTTCGAAGGTCCAATTTAGTTTAGATCTTCGTCAAACTTAGCATAGGTACGATTGTAACTCATGCTCGTAATTGTTTTTAATCTATTTTTATTTATTAATCAGTCCAATTATTACAGAAGCCCGTAATAATCACGTTAACGCAGCTTCCTGAAGGCCAATTCGGACTTTAAATCATTTATCAGCATAGATCGGACAAATCATCGCTACATCGCTAAACCATCAAAAATCATTTATATCTCAAAATAGGACAAGATTTATTAAACTCGTATTATGTACAGTATTTTTGAATACAATTTCCAGATTATACTCAAAACTGCAGTTCAAAATTGTTAATTTTTTTTATCCTGTTCCATATCATATTTATTTTTGCTATAATTTGTCCGAACTCTGTGAATCAGCTATGTATTAACCTTTTGAACGCCGACGGATATATCCGCACCGTAGGTCCAACGCCGGAGACGGATTAATCCGTCACAGACCACAGAGCAACATAGACTTACGTGCATATGCATAAGCATCAATACGACTTGTTTTGACATTTTTGTGACGTGCTGGCGTCTGAGTGACAGCTTTTGACACGGCGTCGAAAAAGTTAATATGCGCACATATACATACAATATTAGTGCCAATGAGATGCGTTTATATCAATAACGACAATAACAGACAAAGATGAGATTTTTAAATATCGAAAATAAATGAATTGATTTTTGACCCTGTCTTGCTACCGACGGAGTTCTAACCCGTAGCTCGTAGCAAGTTAACCTCGTCATATCACATCCTATAGGTACCTACGCGTCCCACTGAGAGTCGTTGTACTGAGAGAGATTTATTTAATCATTCGTATAGCAAACGAATTAATTAATAATTAATTAATTATTCTTAATTGTTCATGAAATTTAGGAAATATCTAACCACTATCTAACAGTTATCCATAGCAGTATGTCCAATTGCTGGATCCATTGGGCGACATACGAGAGAGTTTTATAATTTCCACGTGGATTGGAAACTTCATACCGACCGTTAAATTTTTCCAGCCAGAACGCTCAAAATAGTTCCTTAATTGACATTTCAGATGATCAGCATATGTGATCGCAAATCAACCCGCCATTTTGCGTTAAAGAGCCCATCAACGTGCTCACTAGCGCCACTGGTAAATAATTGTGATTATTTAAATTCAACGATAGATATTTAAAAAAGGGGGCCGTTATGTATTGTCTGTCAAATATAGTATGATTCTCTCTGTCTAATGTTAGAAATGAGACAGTCCTTCGACAAACTATACCTACATGGTGGTACTTATATAAGTTTTTGTCGGTCTAATGCAATGAGTAGTAGTGATGTAGTGTAGTAGTTGTTGGTTCGGTTTGGCGACTCCCGCGCATATAATAAGCGTCCCAATTAGTGCGCTTGCACCTGCCGCTGTGTTTCTAGACATGCTAGACTTGCATTATTTACTTCGCTCAGTCATTTGTTCCTTTGATTTATGATCCGGCTAGGCTGACGGAAACAATATTGTGTGCATGAGTTTATGCTTCACACTTAACAAGTTAATAGCTTTTGGCATTTGGTTTAGAATTGATGGCGTGATTGAAAATAAGACGAAATGTATCAGAATATATATTTTATTAGAGTTTTGAATGATTCACGGTTAGTTTCACTAGACTTGTATTCTAAAATACACAATATTTTTAGAAACCCTTTACTTATAGTATAGGTACCCAACTACCCAAGTTTACGAGTCATGGAAGCATCCGTTTGAGAAATACGATGACACGTCCATAAGTAAACTTATTATAATAGTATTTTTGCATAGAAGAGTATAAACTAAGTAAATATTTATTTTTGACAGACATTATTTTTTTATTATACAATATTTCTAAATTATACAATATTAACTATTAACTAAATAAATAAAAACTAATAGAATAAGATAGACTTATACCCATCTCTATCAAGTCCCTCAGGTCTGTCCCCAGCGGAAGGGTGCCCATAAGGCTGGCTACATAAATAAAACATAAATGTGTATTCTAAAATAAATTTGTAAAAACTCAGTAATTAAAAATAGATTTCTAATTTATTTTTTATTTCCCATGGTAGTCAGGTCACCTTATATTGCGAATTTCCTAATTCAGGCATTATATCAACTTTTGGCTCTGCGTTTGCTGTCACCTGTCGCTGCGCTTAAATATCCCCGAACCATATATCTTGCAGTATTTACTCCCTACCCTGTCATGGAATCATTTGTTAGTTAGATTTATGTCTCATGAACATATCTGATGGAAATATTTGAAAACTAATTAAGCGATACGTTCAGTTGCCAAAAACGGCTATGCGGAACATGTGGCACGTCGTACGTCATTGAATTATGCGGACAAATATTTGTTATTTAGGAAGAGAGATTTACTACCTTTAATGTCGTAAATTACTTGAACAAATGATGTACGTCTTTTTAAATAAATTGATTAACAAAGCAAAATAGTTGGATATAATGCGTTAATTTCAAGTTCCAGCGGAAACAAGAAAGATTTTTTGTTTATAAAGCGGATTATATTTCAGTTTCTTCCAAAAGTTACCATACATAATTATTTTAGATTAAGAGAAACTCTATTCAAGCTGTAAAGGGTTCGAAACGTCGGGATGTATTTTAAATTCATTAGACGCGATGTAATCCGCTTCCATAGTTTTATTTCATGAGTTACTATAACTATCGCGGTAACTGAGGACAATAATATATTATTATTAATATCATTTACAATGTATGTATTCTACGAGTTGACATGCGTAGCGGAAAATGTGACAAGTGTACGAGTTCACAGATATAAATAGAAAACAACATGGAACACAACCGTTGAGTGACTGCCCTTGGATGGGAAAAGCACTGACAAATCAGCTGACTTCTTTGTCCTCGTAAACGATAATTAGATTTAATAAAAGCTCTTGTTTTTAAACGAGAACATTACCGACGATCGGTCTGGCCTAGTGGGTACTTGGGTAGTGACCCTGCCTGTGAAGCCGATGGTCCTGGGTTCGAATCCCGGTAAGGGCATTTATTTGTGTGATGAACACAGATATTTGTTCCTGAGTCATGGATGTTTTCTATGTATTTAAGTATTTGTATAGGTATTATATATATCGTTGTCTGAGTACCCACAACACAAGCCGTCTTGAGCTTACCGTGGGACTTAGCCAATTTGTGTAAGAATGTCCTTATAATATTATTATTATTATATTATGTAACCTTTCAGGTAAACAAAAAAGGTACATATAGGGTTCGGTCAATTCGAAGCACAGTCATTCATAAGATATTTTAGAGATCATCGGTTTCCAAAAAGACCAATAATTATGATGACATGACATGTAAAACAACATGGCAGAGAAGCACCTTTACAGTCGAAACGCAATTCATTTTGAACCAGCACCTTAGGATAAATTAATGAAGAAGAGGTGGCTAAATTTACTTGGTATACTTATCTCACTGTTTGTCCTTAGACGATCATCGACATCGCCGGTACCACCAGCAGGCTCCCTGCCCCGCCCAGGCACCAAACATGTCACCGTCACCGTTCAGGAGACGGTTGTGGAGCCTGCGGCGCCCGCCGTGGCTGCGCCGGCACACAGCACCACGGTTACACGGCACCACGCCTCCAGCGCCACGAGAGAGCTGGACGATCTCATGGCGTCCTTGTCTGACTTCAAGGTCAGTTGTCCTTAGATACAAACATGTCACCGTCACCGTTCAGGAGACGGTCGTGGAGCCCGCGGCGCCCGCCGTGCCTGCCCCGGCACACGGCACTGCGCCTCCAGCGCCACAAGAGAGCTGGACGATTTTATAGCGTCCTTGACTGACTTCAAGGTTAGTTAATCCTAAGGCACGAAACATGTCAAGGTCGTAGTTCATAAGACCGTTGTGGGGCCGCGCAGGTCAAGAGGGCCACACATCCAGCAAGAGGGTGCTGGGTAGAATTAAGATACAGATCCATGGCTCACCGGCGGATTAGTGTCCAGTGTCCAAATAACACTAACGCGGTTCATCTAATGATGACAAAGCATGCCAATGACAATTTGGCAACATTTTCCAGGAACTAAATGAAATGATGAAGCCAGTCTGCGGTCACCACATTTGTAGCAAGTACAATGGAATTTGTTATCCTGATGGTATATTTGTAGTTTGATACTACTGTACTGTGATGGTATTCTTAAGTAGGAAACTATTCGAATATATACGATGCAGAAGTACTCTAACAGAATTCGATTCTAATAGCTGATACATACACACTTTTATTGTATTTAACATATTATAGGGCAAGACGCAGAAGCCAACTAATGGAAAAAGACATCTTACTCGTAACAGCGTCCAAAAATCATTTATTTACACACGCGCGATTAACTCTTGAGCTAAAAGCGTTTTACTCTGTAAATAGTAAACGACATCAAGGTTACACGCCGAAAGAGAAAACGAGATCCAAAGTAAACAAAGCCAAAAGCCCTGCCCTGGCATAATTGGCTACTTGACCACCGTTCTGAACAATTTGCAACAGGTTCATTCATGAGTTACCTGATTAACGTGTTTATAATACCCACTGTATCGACTCAAGTGATTTTACGACCGGCGGGCTGATTCACCCGCCCTAAGGCCACCTCGGCACACTGCACTACAGTAAACCACGCTTTTCCGTTTATTATAATATTTACAACTCTCCTTTCTTGGTCCACGGCTATTTCCAGCCGCGTAAACAGGCACCGCTCCAGCGCGCCTGTCCCTCTCGCACCCGTTAGAAAGCTCGTATCTAAAGATAGTTCGTAGCGTTGTTACATCACAGGCGTGGTGGGGCCGCGCGTTATAGATATTAGAAGCACATAGGCACACATCATCGGACCGGACCGCATTCGCTCCAGGCCACCGAGACCGGCCGGTTACTTCTGTACGTACGCTCTCGAAGACTTCGCGATACCACCAAAACCAACAAAATACTTGGTATCGAACGATAGGGAATAACTACTTTTCTGTTTTAGGTGAGCGGCTCAGGAGGCGAAGGTGGAACACACGTGTACCGGGAGAAGCGCGCCTGGCAGGAGCACTACCGCAGCAGCCCGCGGCAACCCGAATCCGCCTCCCTCGAGCATATGCTCGGATCCCTGCGGGCAGACATGAGCCGCCAAGGAGTCCAGACCCCCCAAAAGGGATGCTGCAACGCGTGCGAGAAACCCATCGTCGGACAGGTGGATAGCTTTTCCTGAAGTGCAATATCAGTGATTTAAAGTGCAATTTTCAAGTGTCGGATTGTTCGGTGCAGGTGATCACGGCGCTGGGCCGCACGTGGCATCCCGAGCACTTCACGTGCGCCCACTGCAACCAGGAGCTGGGCACTAGGAACTTCTTCGAGCGCGACGGCCGGCCGTACTGCGAGCCCGACTACCACAACCTCTTCTCGCCCAGATGCGCCTACTGCAATGGCCCGATCCTCGACGTTAGTGTTCTCAATAAACACTTTATCAAATTCGGATTTACGCGTCTGATGTTAAAGTTTATTTTCCTTTGCAGAAATGCGTGACGGCGCTGGAAAAGACCTGGCACACGGAGCACTTCTTCTGTGCTCAGTGCGGACAGCAGTTCGGAGAAGATGGTTTTCATGAACGGGACGGCAAACCGTACTGCCGTGCCGATTACTTCGACATGTTCGCGCCCAAGTGCGGAGGCTGCAGCAAGCCTATCATGGAAAACTACATTTCCGCACTTAACACCCAGTGGCATCCTGATTGCTTTGTCTGCAAGGTCAGTATGAAAAATATACAGGTCTCCTTGGAAAAATTTGAAAATTACAGATTTAACAACAGGTAACAAGCATATATGCCAGGTCAAGTATGAGGTACACATTTTAACTGGATGTTTCATACACAGGAATGCCAAGTTGCAGTGAAAGGCAAGTCCTTCTATGCGATGGAAGGCAAGCCCGTCTGCCCCAAATGCGTCGGTGTCGATGAGGACGAGTAAAGAATGACGTCACCAGCCCCCGCAATGAATGCCCTCCCCTCTTTTCTTCCACAGCTATGCTCCAAATGAATGAGGAATGATTATTGAACAAACACTACACAGATGTTACTCTAACAGTCTAAAAACCATATAAGTACTTAATAGGGATTAATTTATGTAATATATTTTTGTAATATTATTGTAATTATAAGATTTATACAATAAAGAGAACAAGAATAAAAAAAAATATAAAAAAAAAACAATAACAAAAAACAAAAATAAAAACAAAACAATGAGCGGTCGTGCGCGACTGACGTCTCGTCAGTCAAGGTCGCGACCGTGACCCCTTATCAATGCATTTGTCGCATTCGAAAATCGTGAATGGGGTCAAGTGTTGCACGTATAGGGTTTCCTGTAAGGGTATTAATAGTGGTGACGTCACAGCAGCGTCTGCGCCGCGGCTGTTGTAGATCAGCTTTGTTTATGGGCCAATAGATTAGAGACTAGGAGTATTTCGGCGGGCGCTATTTCTGTTGTCGCCGAGCGGTAAATAAACACGGATTGAGTGCAAAATGTGCGTGCAGCGCGCTTTACGATTATGCGCGGTTTTTTTTTATATAATGAGCGCGATCTATTTCGTTAATAAAATAGTGGATAGATTACATCATAAATCTTACATCATAAAGATACTGCAGATAGGTATGCGCGCAAACCGAAATCAAGAGCGATATTATATGCCATCACCATCAGAGATGCTACTCTTTTTCTCTATCTGTAGACTCAATTTTTAGCCTTCCTTTGCCAAAGAATTGATCAACTTACTTCTTTAGCGAACGCGATTTATTTAATACCCTTGTAGACGTAAACAAATCTTCATTTTGCAAGTTGGTTGTGAGCGCTACGCAGTAGCTCGTGGCATTTCCTGCTTTGTAGCGAAAACACATTATATGCATCTTGTTTTCTATACTCTTTGCTGCCATATCGCGTCACCTGAAAATTTTTCCATCATAATTAGGTAACCGCCTTAAGGGTCATCGCTTTTAAGGGTCTTGAGGCTTTTCACAACTCTCATAATTCATTTATTTGCATAAGATATATGTAGGTATGTTATATGCAGGAGTGCTAAGCTAATCATTTCACTGAAATACAAATACAAATACAAATACAAATGTTTATTTCATAGAATATGGTACAAAGATGGTCAAATTACAATAAGTGCGGCATATTCTGCCTCTATCGGCGTAGAAATATGTATTACTTACAACTAAGTTGCTATACCTACTTGATTATTACTAACATGCATATAATATATTTTAATATTTACATATCGAGTTTTTACAAACCTTATAATTACCTAGGTATTGGCACAATAGTAGTTAAGTCAGGAATAAATTACAATACATTAAAATTATATTACAACAATAAAATAATTAGTTTATTAATAATTAAGGAACTCATTGATCGAATAAAAACACATGTCAAGTAACCAATCAAACATTTTTTTCTGAAATTTATTTATATCTAGTGATTTTATGTCATTTGGAATCTTATTATACAATTTAATTGCCATGATATAAACATTTTTACTAAATATGTTTACTTTTTGTCTTGGAACAAATAGTTTGCTTGGATACCTTCCACTTGTTTTATTATGAACGGCATCATGTAGAGGAAATAGATCTGGGTGTTTTCTGACAAATTTAACAACCTCATATATGTACAAGCAGGGCAGGGGAAGAACGTTTAGCTCCTTAAATATTGGTCTGCAGTGGGCTAAATATTGAGCGCCAGATGCAGCCCGAATACACTTTTTTTGAACGATGAATGCCCTCTGTATATCAACTGAGTTGCCCCAAATGATCAGTCCGTAACGTAACACAGACGACACATATCCATGATACGCAGAAAGAGCGGCCTCTTTAGATGTTAAAGTTCTAAGCTTTCGTAGTGCAAACACAAATCTGTCTAATCTGCTGCATATGTTATCGATGTGTTGTTTCCAGTTTAGATGTTTGTCTATCGTCAAACCAAGGAAGGAGGCTGAGTCGACTGTGTTTATTAAATCGAAATTTAGATTGATTTTGAGATCTAGATTTGGAGAATTATAGTTCTGAAAATGAATTATTTTAGTTTTGTCTGCGTTTAGTTTGAGTTTATTATCCTCTAGCCATTTAATAACCTTACATATTTCAGTATTTGCTTCGGTTTCTAGGTCATTCCTATTTCTACTTTTAATTATTAATGTCGTATCATCGGCAAAAAGTATACAGTTGTGACTTAGGGATGCCGGTAAATCATTAATGTAAAGCAGGAACAAGAGGGGACCTAAAACGCTACCCTGTGGAACGCCACTATGGGTTGTTTTTGGAACAGATTTATAAATGCATTTCTTATTTTCTATAATTTTTGTAATTTCAACGTATTGTTTACGCTTGCACAAGTAATTTTGTAGCCAGGAATAAGCATTACCCCTAATACCGTATTTCTCAATTTTATTTAGTAGGGTTTGATGACAAACCAGGTCGAAAGCCTTACTCATATCAAAAAAAACTGCCAGCACTGATTGTTTATCGTTGAGGCACTTACTAATATTCTCGACTAGGGTAAAGCATGCAAGAGAGGTGGAGCTATTTTTCCTGAAACCAAACTGGTTCGGGTTTAAAACATTAGTCTTTGTTAGAAAATCGTCTAGTTTAATATACATTGCCTTTTCGAACACTTTTGATAATACGGGTACTAAAGCTATGGGTCTATAGTTATTCATTACTTTCGGGTCGCCTTTTTTAAAAAGTGGCTTAACTATCGAAGTTGAATGTATGTACAGTGTACATGTAGTTTGTAGTTCATAACAAGTTTACTCATAAGAATAAAGTACATCTTCGCACAGTGACATGCAAATTAATAATTAATTTGTCTCGAGAATCGTGAGAGGAGTAAAATGACATGACGTATCTCACAAATGACATGTGAGCGTCGTTCGTTTCACTATTGACGTCATCGAAACACCATCGGTAGTCGTAAAAGTTAATGTGGTACAGTCGCCATCAGATATATCGGAGCGGCCAAAGCGCTCACAAATATCTGAACACGCCTCTATTGTCAAGACATTAAAGTGCTTGTTCACATATTTTTGACCACCTCGGCCGCTCCGATATATCTGATGGCGACTGTACCTACATGTGTTAAACTATGTATTAATAAAAAAAAAAAATTTCTCTTCTTCGAAAACTTTTGAAAATTCATTAATAACGGCTCCAAATGATTCAATTACGATAAGCATCTTATAACTTTAAATTTCGGGGAACTCGGGAACGGCTCTAACGATTTCGGTGAAATTTGTTATAAGTATATGGGGTTTTTCGGAGGCGATAAATCGATCTAGCTAGGTCTTATTTCTGGGAAACCGCGCGTTTTTGAGATTTTATATGTTTTCCGAGCAAAGCTCAATTTCCCAGATATTATTCTTTAAAACAACACGGGCAATTAAAAAAAAAACGTCATTCATTTGTCAAGGAAGCAATGGCGGGTCCAAATAGTAATTGAAGCTTATTTCTAGCAGGTCACACTTAGTACTAATTGGTTTTGATTAATGTCTACCATTAAGCTTACAAGCAGCCCTATCAAAGTTTGTTAGTTCCTATCTATCAATTGCTGTATGTTACACTCTCAAAGTTAATAACGGTTAATGTGATAACTATACCTGTTAAAAATGTATACAATGGTTATGATCGTATGTAATCACAACCTTTTTTTAGTTTTTTTTTTTTCGTCAGAAAATGCTTTTACGCATACCCGGGCTTGTAGATATACGTTATACCATACCTATACGAAATAGTCTAAACAACGCCGTCTCAACCTTGCTATTGACTTCACTTGGAACAAATTAGTTTTATTGATATTTACAATGCCAACCATCTTTACACAATAAATTTTTAAACAAAAAAATAGTGGACCATGGAAGTAGGAACCTACGGTCGACCTCGCAAGTCAGCAATTATTAAAATGACCCTTTGATCTTTATTTATACTTAGTCATCGATACCTACTCGTAAATATACTGAGGTGAGATAGACTCTATTTTTTGCAACTTATAGCACAAAAGAACGGCGTTCTGGTTGCACGTTACTTGAGCTCAAGTGCAGCAAATAAAAGATACAACAACGGTAGCTTAAATGTAAATAAAATTAATTTTAAAAACACATTGCGACAGTACTTTTGGTCCCCAAAGAATTGGACTCGTCAGAATGCACCATATGAGCCCATTCACGAAACGTCTACTAAAACCACCGAAGAGTTCCATCATCCGTCTTCCGTCTCCAACATTAGACCAAGGCCGTGTTGCATAATATTACAAGCGGAACTCCTTTTCTAATAAGTGGAATTAGAATAGGAGTTCCGCTTGTAATATTAGTTGTAGTCTATTATGCAACACGGCCGAGATCTATAATTCCAATCGATTGTTTTGTCATTTGTAGTTATTTTATAAACCTAATTAAAAGGAGGTTAAAAAAGACTTGCAAGATTTGATTACATTGTTAGTTACTCAGTTACAAGTGAAGTTATAAGTGTTAAAAATGCCGTATCCCATTCCAGGAATGCCGCGAGCCCTTCCACGGCGGCTCGTTCTTCGAGCACGAAGGGCAGCCCTACTGCGAGACGCACTACCACGGCAAGCGCGGCTCCCTCTGCGCCGGCTGCCACAAGCCCATCGCCGGCCGCTGCATCACCGCCATGTTCCGCAAGTTCCATCCTGAACACTTCGTCTGCGCCTTCTGTCTGAGGCAACTTAATAAGGGCACGTTCAAAGAACAGAACGATAAGCCGTACTGTCATACGTGCTTTGAGAAACTCTTCGGTTAGACGAGAGATGGCGCTGTTGTCAAATACGAGGCGCTTTCGGTAAAGAGCTGTTGATTAAACATTAAAACTGTCAACGAACAGTGCGACGCCGCTTCTATTTCTTTTTGAACCTATAAGGAATACAATCATAAGTAATGAAACAATAAGACACAAAAAGCCCTATTATTGTTCATCGTCCTTCCGCAAGTTCCACGAAGGGCAGTGCTGCGAGACTCAATGCCACGGCAAGCGCGGCTCGCTGTACCACCGCTATGTTCAGAGTTAGACGAGAGATGGCGCTGTTGTTAAAGTTTAAACACGCTTTCAGTAAAGTACAGAGATGCTGATTTAAAGATACATCTGGACGTCGCAATTGCGTCTAAAATCACAATAAACTACTTGTGATTTCATGCCATTATCGCTTTTTTAAATTGCCAAATTAAACGCCAGGAGCCTATTTTCCCTGCGTCCTATTACCATGACTAGCAGTAAGTAGTAAAAATTGGTACTTGTTACCAGATCTACACAGTATTTAAACATTTGCTATGAGGCGACACAACCACGATAGATTAGACCGATATATCGACAAATAATGAGAAGAATCTGGTATACAAATATACTGTATCTTTCACTATTTTATCAATTGCCATTTAAAATGATTACAATGTTTAACCTGTCGTCTACCATCACGCTGTCAAAAAAAAAGAACGTTACAGAAACCATGGCTCATTCGCAGGATGTGGAAAAATTTGACATTCTCTATAAATATGCTCGTAAATTATGATAGTGATTTATAATTATAACTTGTTTTATTTATTCTGGCTCTCAATGATATAGGTTATCGACAAAGGTATATTACTTTAGGATATACCTGTAAAAATATTGTTTAAACGCTTTTGAAAACCGTTTGACGCACCGACTCGCGTAACTTACTGTTTGTAACTTCGTATTTCTGGAAAGTGAAGTTATATTCGGCACCAATCTGTACTTCACTTCATTGCGTTTGTATTGGATTACGACTAATAGAATATAATACGTATTTTTAATTAAATAAAACTACTTTTCGACTGCAGATATCAAGACCGGAAATCTCCGTCCGTAACAAATTACGGGGTACAAAATACTGGCCGGAGATATCCGGCCTGGGTACATAAGAGGGGTGCTTCTTTTCTTAAAGGTTGGACAAATGCGTATGCCTGTTTTTTGGCCGGAGATCTCCGGCTTGGGTAGACGACAGGTTAATTAATTATTATACGATATGTGTAACGTTTTGAAATCTGGAAGTAATTTTGTTTACATAAACGGATTTAATAACTAATGATAACACGAATCGATTATAATATAAGTATAGAGGACATCACACTGTGATTACATAATTATATCACTTACATTATACCTAAAGATGTTCGTTGTGACCGTATTACGATGTCTAGTACAAAAAGTAGTAACGTTTTATGCCGAAAAGTAGACTTTCGAAATCTCTTATTGAAATTTGTGATTATAAATTTCTTATTATAAGAGTAGACGATGAAAATGTACAAAAAGTAGAAATCGAGTAGTTATTGTGCAACTAAATACATGTAATTATGAATTGTCAATATTTCATAAATTAATGATAAATGTTATAATACCATTTATAAAATAAGGAATAATAATGTAATTGTAATTCGTTTGTCACTTACATAAATGCAGGCACGGTGTTGTTTATTTACTTACTTTATTAATTATTATAAACTCATTTGTGTAAATGATAAATAAAATACAACTGATTTACGTAAGAATATGTATGTCTGTGTTGTAGAACTTTGTCTTTATAACTTTTAACATCAACTATAAGAACATTTATGTAACAATTACATTTATTTCACTAAAATAAATGTGTTTGCTAATATAATTAAAATCGCATAGTTCTAAAACGCATCCATACCTATATATAATGCCAATTTAGACGGCCTACTAAGAAATGTTTGGTCTAACAGTCAATACTTAATGACAACAGAAGCTGAATTTAATGCCAACTCGATGTTAGTAAACCCTGACTAAGTAACACCTAACTAGTGTAGTGTGATAAAACTAAGTACTAAATGATCGACGAATTTCACCGAATTTAGGCACCGATCGACAAAAAAATATTTAGTAAGCAATGGAGCGGCCAGTACAACTTATTTTATTTTGACGCAAAATGATCATCCATTGTCATAGAAATTAAATTAAATACTTACTTTAAGTATAAACTAACGAGTAAAAAATGTATCGGGATGACTGGCGCAAACGAAAAGTCCCGTGATCATTTGCCCATACATTATCCTCGTAAGGCCCAATGTGCATTACAATGTACACTCTGTTTCAATCTAATTTGAACTAAGGTTCTGAAGTAGTATTTCTTTTGTTTCATTGTTTTCTAAAACAAATGAAAGTCACCCTAATCTTCTATACAACAAGGTTCAAATTAAAAATAGGAAAACTTTGTATGGTGGGCCTTACGAGGTTATAAGATTCGATTTGCGTTTCGGCCCCTGATGACGATGAGATGTTTACTCACGAGTTACGACCTAATACAAACGGCCAGTTACAATATGTTGAAACATGAGTCACACTTGCCTACTATGATACATGTAGTAAGTAAGACTAGATATGACTCCAAATCATTTGGTTAAAAAACGTATGACTCATCACTGTCTCTTGTAATATTTAGAACTATCTGGTGTTAATAAGGAATGTATTGTGTAAGGATGTTACTGATGAAATCTTCTGAAATTATTTCGGCTTATAGTTAGCTCAATCGCTTCACTGACAGCCTTGCATTTCGTACGCAAAAGTGCAATTATATAACAAATTATTGTAAGTACGCCTGTTAACTTATTCTGTGGTACCTTGAGCACCTGAGCATACCATTTCAACAGTTATTTATATTGTAACAAATCTTGGCTGTAAACCTTTAATTGCCAACCAAATTTCATGTTATTTACCTGTAGGTATTGTGATGATTTTTTTCAACGGTAGCTAAATGCCATTAAATATATCGGGACAATCTCAACCATCGGGAAAATAAAACTGTCTGCAAATACAAATGACAGTTGGCACAATTCCACAGTAGGTGGAATTTCCCCATATTAGATAGTCTATATTACACACATAAAGGGGCCTGTAGACGGGCCACATTTTCACTGCAATATTTGGCCGGCAACTATTGGTGTCCCTCTCTTACTCACATGTTAGAGAAATACACCAATAGTTGCCGGCCACATATTGCAGTGATAATATGCCCCGTCTACAGGCCCCAAAATATAGAAATAGTGGCAGCATTTGTCTCATGGTTGCTATTGACACGACTGATCTTATGCTTTATGTGGTATGATATGATATACCACCGCCCACACTGTTAACTGACAGTTCGTAAACCTTAATACAAAAGGCATAAGGTCCAAGATTGCTGACTGTACATACCTACTTATTACGAAAGTAGTTACCCGTTTTACTTTCTACCTTTTAATTGTTGATGTGACATGCACGTGCCTACGAGCTATAAGCCGATATTTTTTTCTAGAAGCATTGTTTGAAATGTGTGAAATATCGATTCCTACCAACCTTGGTACAACCTTTCAATAATGCATAATGATACTTATTTTCACCGTGTCAAGGTGTATTTTAAACGACGCGTCGTATTTTACGTGCATTTTATGTTATACGCTTTGATAATCGATAACGCGTTGTTAAGTTCTAATTCTTCCATTAGTGTTAAACGCTGTACAGTTATAGCTTTTGTTATGTTCATATATTTTTATTGCTGTGCGTTATCGCAGGAATAATTAACAATATTGGTGTATGGGAGTAACATTCGTTTTGTAAATCTCACAGTTGTGTATTCTTTTTTAACTGTTGTTAATATGTTTGACATAGACATTTGACCATGATTCAGGAGTACTTCCCGTAGTTATCACTAAGAAAAAATCTTTGTTGTCAATACCTACCGGGTTTTTTCGGTACCTAGTTACCAAAACATACAATCAAGAGGTCACTTTTATACAAAGTGACCTGAACCCATATACCTACACCCGATGGTGGTAGGAATAGAGTTAACGAAATATATTTTGCGCTGATTTAACACTTGTATGGCGAATGAGTTCAAATTATATGCTCTTAACTATATGTAGGTAACTAGTGGGAAATAGAGCAGTAGATAATATGATAATTTTGGCCTAATACTTTTTGTGTGGATTAAATAGTCTTATGTTTATACCATGAAGGTACAAACCTAAAGTAAACTACACAGTACAAATCGTATCAAACCTAAACTTTAGTCAACTTCATACAGATATTATAATGAAGTCTTGAGATTTTTTTTACCTAAACTAATATGTAATAGTAACGAAATGACTTGTTTTATTACCGTAGTGTTACTTCCATCGCCAGTTTGTTTTGTCAGTTATCTAGGAGTAGTGAGCAAGTGCCAAACGCCGGCAGTTGTGGCGCCGCCGCCGTCCGCCCAGCTGATTAACGGTTCAACTAAAACTGTGCCTTACGCCAACGCGTTTAAACTGTTTGAACATAATTGGTAGAACGTAAACGCCTGCTGTAAGGCACTTCGTTGAATTGTTAATGTTCATATTGGTTTAGATTATGGTTAAAATTAGCCTTGACAATTGTTTTTGTTACTTTAACTGATTATAAACGATTAGGAAATCAGATAATTCCTTTTGTTTTTGCTAGCGATTCCTATACACTTATCAGTATTAAAAATCATGTGCCTAATGATATAATTATACTTTATTTGTAACTAAAAGCCAATGTCATCCAGATATTTACTTTGAATGTTAATTACCAGAATAAACATAGTAGCAAGGTCATTGCTAGGTAATAATGTAAATACGTATTGTTGTAACAGCTGGGCGGGCCTTATGTTATGTTAATCGCTTCGCTTGCGGTGGACGGGCCGCGTAACTTGGGTAGACGTAATGGATGTAAAACGTAGAGTAAGGAACGATTTTATTGAATCTGTAATATTTTAACAAAATATATTTAATGTTTTTTACCTGATACTTTCATTTTATAAATACCCATAACGAGGTCAATTTACTTTATAATTTGTTTAATAACTTGCGAAAATAATGCAATACGAATACCTACACGAAATCAGAGGAGTACGCAATTAATCAATCATCATTCAAAAAATTACACAGAAAATAATTGAGACAGTTTTCTTTATTAGCTAAATGTTTTTTTATGCGCTGGTTTAATAATCAGGTAAAATTCTTGAAGTCTTTCATTCAGTCGTAAAAATAATTCTTCGTTAACTATTGGGTTCGCATAAGACGTATCTCTACGTGGTTTACATAACCTAATAGGCTAATATTAGCAACTATCGGTTGTCGTTTTGCTATCGCTGGGGAATCCAGACTGATAACTATGAAAGCATGTACGTGCCCACGCGCCACCTACGTGATCGAAAGCCGATAGCCATTTTCGCCTACAACGTTCTAGAAAAGTGAATGAAACAAGATAATACGACAGAACAGATATATTTGACTCATTTCACAGCACTTAAACGCATCCCTACACTTAAACATAGGCTCTTAGCTTACAATAAAAAACACGATTACAACTTAAATAAAACTTTGTAAACCGAAATAAATGTCATATACTAAGAAAAAGTGACCAAAGCCTCCAGTGCCCCAGGCTGGAATCGAACCGGCGTCCTCTGCTATCGCGGCAGGTGCCTGTGCCATTCGGCCACCGGGCCACAGCGGCATAGGTCGATTTTTTTTAAAGTATATGCACTTCTGACTGAAGGCTTATGGCGCCCCCTGGCCATCCCTAAGGTAAAACAGTGGTTCGACCTTCTAACTGGATCATCTCAGGTGATACCGAGCTAGTCTTAGTAAGTATATGACATTTATTTCAGTTTCTAATTTATATAGTAGTGTTTCTACTTGAAATAAAAACAAATTAAAATATTTTCTGAAAATAATTTAATTTGTTCTAATACTTCTAATAGTAAAACTTTGTAATTTTAAACTTAACTATATTATGTAATTCAATAACTTAGATCTTAAAACGAGTCAGTCTTTGGTGAAATGCTGTCAGAACCGGTCCCTACGCTAGTCCAGGGAAGAGTTCTGAAAAGGATTCGCACCAGAAGTCTGACAAATCCATAGATTCTGGTTCACTGAGCGGTGAGGCCATGGAATCATATCCTAAATCGCTGAAGCTATGACTCGGAGACACTGCCAACAGATCCTCATCTGCAGATCTGGGGGACAAGCTCATAGGGGAGAGCATTTTCATGTCATCTAGAGATATAGTGCCATCGGTGAGCGATGTGAAGTCTGTTTCGACTTGAATTGGAGCACTTTTTGTTAGCTCAGGGAAGTCCAAGTCAATTTGAGTTTCCTCGATAACTTGTTCTTCACATGGCACTTCAACGGTGACGCAGTTCTCCTGTAGACTGGCGTAGAACATGTCTCCCTTGTCGTTGTGTGTGTCCGTGTCGGGCGCGTCAGTGTAGGGGTGCGCGTACGAGTGCTGGGTCAGTATCCTGTGCACGTCGTGCTTCAGGTCTACGATTGCATCTTCACTGGGTTCCAGGTGCTCTGCTGCGGGCCCCACCACTTCAGCTCCTTCAGCGCGCTCTCCAGTGTCCCGCACTGGGACCTGCAACAAAAGATAACAATTTCAATAAGTTTTTTGTTAGGACTCGGTAATTAAAGGCATTGCTGTTTTCAACCCTATCTCTAAGTCTTAGAGACTCATATTCGCGGACAAAACTTTAAAACTACTTGTTTCTCAATAAATAATAATTTGTTAATGAGGAAACCTTGACACCCTTACTTTTAGGGTTCCGTATTACCCTTACCATTTGTACCATTTTGTGTATTTATAATTATTACATTATTAATTACAAAATATACATATATTTAATAAAATATTACCCTCGTAATATTTTAAATTATTCAAAAATATTAATTTTCATTCTAGTCATGTATTTAACCTTGTTTGAATGTCATTGCTGAATACAAAAATGTCAAAATGGCGAACATAATAAATTTAAAAATCATTTGAATCATTCAATTACTATCATTCTAACTTTAACATCCGGAATGGTTTAGTCACTTAATTTAAACTTAAGAGTAAACTCCTGTAATGCAAATTAGGTGACTCATTTAGGACATACCATGTAAGATAGGTAGGTATTTACGTTAAATTTTAAAAACAAAGGATGTCACTTTAATCCCTTTAGCCAATAAATACCATTGTCATAAACATGAAGTAAAACGACAAAAACATTGCATCAGCCAGAGCTAAGCCTTCGCTCGGTGGGCGGGAGGCGTGACGTCACGATTGTATGGCACTTGCATCAGCCGAATGGCAAGTAACGTTAGTCACAGGTCACCGCGTGTTGCGTGCTTTCCGGCCTTACACGGGTTCTCCTTTATAATATTGGTTGCCGAATTGCCCATTTAGATATTTTTAAGTGTTTCAATGTTAATAATATTGTCTTCGCGATAGTTACTCATGAAATAAAACTATGAAAACGGATTATATCGCGTATATTGAATTTTCGAAACGTCAGGATGTATTATAAATTCAATATACGCGATATAATCCGTTTTCATAGTTTTATTTCATGTTTTAATGTTGTTTAATATAAATTGGCATTTTGTTGAACTCTGAATTTTTGATTACTCGTATATGATTATTATGAATAATTTTGTTACTGATTATAATAAAAACAAAGATTTTCCTTATAATTGAATATTATGCACTAATAATTGTCCAAAACAAAAACATAACTGGAAAGTTTTTGTTTAACTTTGTTACTTAAAAACAAGAGTTCAGGGTCAATAAACAGTGATATGATAAGATTGATAAGCGGCCTACTCAGCTAATTATGAGTGATAGTTTACTAATTACTATAGAGTGACTGTAGGTACAGGTAGCTATTGAATGTACAAATAGAGATGACGGAACAAATCTAACTAGGTGCAGTTCCACATTCACAAATGACATCTAAATAGGTAAGGTCAGGTGGGGTAAGAGAAACATAGTTTATTTTGCTTGGGGCAAGAGAAACAGTATGAGGATTTACTACAAATGTTTCTCTTCAAACCTCATTAATATTAACTCATTCAATTCCTATTTTTTAAGTAACCTAGGTACCTGTAGAGCTTCTGTTTAGATAAAAGATATAGTAATATAACTTACATCTTGAGCCGCTCCTGAACTGCCTGCATCAATTTCCTTGATGAGTGAGTCGGCAAGCTGTTGTAAGGTGTCAAGGTACTCTTCGGACTCGAGGTGCTGGAGGAGGTCTGCGAGAGGAGACACATCGCCAGCAGCAGGCGCGCCGCGCGCAGTGCCGTCGGGGGCCCATCCTGCTGCCGAGGAGTAGACTCTGCCGGTCCCCGGGCCCCCGAGACACTGCGCTCCGCGCGCAGCTCCGCGTTCTCGCTCAACAGACGCTCGTTCAGCGCCTTGAGGCTTTCCACCTGGATAAAAAATGCTTTTTTATTTACCTCAGGCTTTTTAGGAGCTTTTTAGAGTGGTAGGTATTTTTGACCAGTGGTTCTTAGACAATTCATGGGCAAGGTTCAAACCTAATTAGAACTTGAATTGTGATTTTAACCTGCAATAGGGACCTAAAGTTGCAAATCTCTAGACACCTCTGACAATTAGCAAAGTTTTGGTATGCAAGTAAAAAAAGTATTAGGTTTTGGTTGGTGTAGATATATGAATGAACGAATGAATAGTATTTATTTCAGGACAGGTCAGGTCAGGTGTATTTCAGGAATGAATGAGTAGTATATAATGTCTCTAGCTCTTATTAAGTTACATTACAGATAACAATTCTAAACAACAATTATTATTTAGATTTTTTATCAATCATTAATTTTACAAGAGGAGTTACATTTACAACAATTCAAAAAGTTCTAACTATACATAGGATTTTTTTTTTGGACTTGTTTTTAAGAAAATTGTTTGTTTAACATGTACAAACCTCACTAATCAGCCGCTCGTTCCTGTCAGCCAGCTCCTGGATCCTGGATTCCATCTCGTCCATCTTGGCTTTCTTGCGATCGCGGGACGTTTGAGCCGCCACACGATTCTTCAGTTTCCTGCATCATTACAATATTGTTATTATTATCCATATCACCATATCCATGAAACAGGAGTCATGTAAAGGTGACTTTGAATTATTAATGAAGCTAAAATCAATACTATGTTGACATTTAAAGAGGAGAAAGGACATATAATTTTTAATGATGCTTGTAGTTTCGTCATATCTTTATAGATGCACTCTCCTGCCCTAGTTACAACTTTTATCTATATTCCTTATCTCATAACATAACAACACACGCCGCATAGATGTCATCATACTTATAGGTACACATAGCCCAGGGCAATGTCCCCGGCGCTAACTCGACAAAACGCCCGCTAACTGACCGTAGTTCTGTAGAAAAGAAAGCGACCAACTTTTCTAAAGCTAACCACGCAAGCAAAATAAAGAAGTCAATGGACTTACTTTCTTTGCATCTTCTCCTCCCAGGAAAGGTGGTCCAGCCGGCGCTTCCGCGACGGGGCGGGCGACGCCGGCTCCAGAACCACCTTCGTGTCCTCATCCACCGCCAGGTAGTTGTTCGGTACCGTAATGATTATCGGAGCACTCATCTTGAAGCTGACGCTATTCTTCAAAACAAAACACTCTGATACCAATTGATGCTAATGTGACGGTCGCATACTACCGCGAATTGCTTGTTTGAAAAGCATTAGAATCACTTCACTTTGTTAGAAGTTGAGTAACGAGCCGAATGTGCGTCTTTCATGTTTAGGAGCTCGATTTGTACTGTACGTTCGAGAAACTGCGTCGTGGATTTACGTGATTGGCGGAGAGTTATCAGGGGGCGGAATCGACGCGTTGACAATTTCGAACGACGAGGATGGCGAAATACAGTCAGTCTATGAAAAAGAGAGATAGTTACGTGACGTTCAAGATTTCTTCCTACCACGATACGTTTTTAAATGCTCGCGTAGTCCGTAGCGCAGTGGTAGTGGTACCGGCAATAACCGGTACGTGGCAACGATAAACAGTAATGCGGAATAATAATAATAATAACAATGGTACATTGATATTGGAAACATTAGTCATTATTTATATCACCAAGGTCATTATCATAACATTTAATGTTAATATAGATCACAAGTAAATTAGGATTAGTGGATTAGACATAGGCTGTGACAATAGGATAGTTTTTTTCCCGGAATCACCCATGCGGAAACAATATTTTGTCACCATATTTTATTTTAGGGCCAGCCTGTATATTGAAATTAAAATCGTTTTAATTTTTAACTTGCTTTGCCCGTGACTTTGTCTGCGTGAAATTAGTACGTAATTTGGGTACCTTAATTTTTAAATAAAAAAAGGATGGATTTCAATACATCCTTCTTCACCCCCAAAATGGTCCACTACAAATTTTCACCCCATTTTTTCCACCCTTAAGGAATGATTTCGGGGATAAAAATTATTCTATATCCTTCCCCACAGGGTCAGACAGTTTGAGTCCCCATACCAAGTTTCATCTAAAGCCTGACCAGTTGCCAGAAATATATGATCATTGTCAAGAGGGCGCTGTTATTCTCATGTATAGGGTGACAGTTCAGTATAGTATGAAAAAATTAGTTCCAGTGAAATTCCGCAACATGGCGCGTCATCATATACTTATTCCTGGTCAGGCTTTAAATCGGTTCAGCGGTTATTTATTCCCCATACAAATTTCCGACCCCCTTTTCACTCCCTTGAGGGGTGAATTGATGAATTCTGGGATAAAACGTATCCTATATGTCCTTCCCCGGGACTCAAACTATCTGTATACCCTGACTACCCTGTATACCAAATTTCAACTAAATTTCAACTAAGCGTGAAGAGGTAACAGACAGACAGACACAGTTTCGCATTTATAATATTACTAGCTTTTGCCCGCGACTTCGTCTGCGTGGAGTTAGTAATTTGGGTAGCTTATTTTTAATACAATCTGCTTTTCATCGATTCCCCATAAAACTTCCACCCCCCCCCCTTTTCACCCCATTAAAGGATGACTTCTGGGATAAAAACTACCCTATGTCATTCCCCGGGACTCAAACTATCTCTATACCAAATTTCAACTGAAGACAGACAGACAGACACACTTTCGCATTTATAATATAATATACTACTTAATATTATAAATGCGAATGCATGCATAGAAGTATGGATATTAGTATGGATGGTTAGTAAGTTTAAGTTACAGCCGATATGGTCACCGAAGAGGAACATAAGATGTAAATAAATACCAAAATATATGTATTTCATACACAAGTTCTATCATTGACTCGGTGTTCAATCCCACAACCTCCGGATGAACTCTAGCGGGAGTTCGGGGAGTTGCATGCACATTATGTAGCACATATAATAATACATGTGCTTGCAACTTGCAACACAAAAAATAGTATAATATATGCATAGTCATATAAGTGAAACACCCAACTTTTCAGTAGAAAAGGCGCAAAATCCATTTTTCTATGGGAAGTCAATCTTCGCGCCTACATTTTTTAAATTTGCCGTCTTTTTCTACTGACAAGGTCGCTGTGCCAGAGTAAAATCGGTATGCTGCTCGTATTTAAAGAGCGATAGAGAGGCAGATGAGGATGGTAAACATTGGTTCAATGTGGACGCACCCTGCAATGTAAACTTGGGTGTTTAAACACATGTCTTAAATAGCATCAAGTGTGCTGTCAAATTTAGAAAAATAATTAACTGTCATTTATTCCAGTGCTTTACTATGTCTATGGCTTTGCTGCCTTTGTCGTGAAAAGAACATTATTTTACTTTGAACATAAATATTGATATCTTCATAAGTATTTAAAGCTAGGTATAAATAAAAATAATTGAAGTCATCAACGATGGCTTCCACAAGCTCCGATAATCAATCCACAATTGCGCAGAAAACATGGGTAATGGCCAACAGCATCGAATCGGTGTCCAGTGTTGACGAAATATACCGCTACGATAAGAAGCAACAGCAAGACATCCTTGCCGCTAAACCATGGGAAAAAGAGTAAGTTTCCACTCCATTTCCATGTTATATAAACGAACAAAATGTATCCAAAAATTAATTATTATTCTATTTGCAGTCCACATTTCTTCAAAGACATCAGGATCTCTGCATTAGCTCTTTTGAAAATGGTGATGCACGCTCGCTCCGGCGGGACTCTAGAAGTTATGGGGCTTTTATTAGGTAAGACAATCAGCATACTTGCTTTTTATGAATTCCTTTATGATTATGCTTGCCGCAATACTAACTGGCGACTGAGATCATAATGCTATCTCCTTTACCCTTGTTAAGACCAACCAAAAGTGAAAGAGATGGCATTATGACCTGACTCGCCACTTAGTTTTGCGGCAAGTATAGTTGGATTTCAAAGTTTTTTTTAAAATCTATATTTTTTTTTAAGGACGGAGTTTCATCACTCAGTGACGATGTCACTCCCGTAGTGAGATCTATAGTAATAATGTAGTAGTGCAGTATTACCTACACTATGTTTCTAAGTTTATGTTTTTTGTTTTGCAGGCAAAGTAGATGCAAATACTATGCTAGTGATGGACTCATTTGCTTTGCCTGTCGAGGGCACAGAGACTCGCGTCAACGCGCAGGCACAGGCTTACGAATACATGACAGCTTACATAGAGGCAGCCAAACAGGTAATGGACACTCTCTCTCCCTCTCACTCAAGCTCTTCTACCCTTCGGGTGTTGGCCTCCTTCATTTTGAATTAGGTTTGTTAGCTGCCATAGCATTATTATGATTGATAAGCTTCTCTGTCCTACAATATTATTTAGGCATATAATATATTAAGAAACAAAATTACGCATAATTTATACAGTAGGCTCGATAATCTATACTTTAAAAAAAAACGACCCCTCTTCGGACTCATGGAGTGTTCGGATTATATATCCTGAAAAAATATATTTAATGAGAATTCAAAACTACAAAAACAAAGTAACTTAATACTTCATAAAAAAAAGAGAAAATCACATAGTTGTGATGTCAAATGCGGAATAATTTTAAGAAGTCGTCTAATTTAGTCTGCCGGGTTCTCTTTATTGACCAAGCAATGGCTTGGTCCCAAAGTTGTCCAAGGGGTCAGTCAGGCAGTTTGGATTACAGCTAGCCTGTGTACGGATTATCGAGGCTAGGGCCTCTACATCTAAAAATCCAACAGTTATACTTTGAAGTTATGTAACAGTAACACATAAAAAATATATTTTGTTTCCAGGTTGGCCGCCATGAAAATGCCATTGGTTGGTACCACAGTCACCCTGGCTATGGGTGCTGGCTGTCTGGCATCGATGTCTCCACACAGATGCTCAATCAGAACTTCCAAGAGCCATTTGTGGCCATTGTCATTGATCCCGTCAGAACTATCTCGGCCGGCAAGGTCTGCCTTGGCGCTTTTAGGACATATCCAAAGGTAGGTTATCAAATAATGAGTTAGAAGTTTTTGATTGTAGATATTACATTGCAATCCTAGGAAGCACTTTCTATTAAACCGCGTCGTACGCGAGTGGAATAAATTACCAGAAGCAGTGATATGTGCTCCTTCAGTGAGCACCTTTAAAAACAAACTTGACAAACACTTAAAACAACTAACAAAATGAACACTAATAGACCTAATAGTAAAAAAAAAACAAGTGCAGTGATATACACGCATCAGCTTTCAGCTGCTAGTGTATTAAACAATATAATAATAATAATAATTGAAACATCAATAACTGCAATTGTCACAATTTCTATATGTATTTGGTAGGTGCTAGTGGTTGTGCAGTTTTATTATGTGCACACTTGTCTGACTACTGCTATGTAATTTACAGACAATTTGCAAATGTATTCAAAGCTACATATTTTGTTTATAGGGTTACAAACCAGCTAATGAAGAGCCCTCAGAATACCAGACCATCCCGCTCAACAAAATTGAAGACTTTGGTGTCCACTGCAAACAATACTACTCCCTGGAGGTGTCCTACTTCAAGTCTTCTCTAGACCGAAGACTGCTGGACTCTCTGTGGAACAAATATTGGGTCAACACACTCAGCAGCTCCAGTCTGATTACCAATGCTGACTACACAACGGGACAGATATTTGATTTGTCCGACAAGTTGGAACAGAGTGAAGTGTGCTTAGGTAAGAACTTACAATAATGTGCATGTAGGGCGAAAATAATTCTTATTTATAATTTTTCTGTGTTCTTTAGTGTATAAATTGGTATAAATAAAACACAGACAATACCTCTTGCGTCAAATCTGACACAATGACAGTTCTTCCAGTTCTAATTTGGTTGGGCTTAATTTCAAAACACATTCAATGCCGAAAACCCGACTCGGGTATTTTATGGTTTCGTTCCCAGGCCGGACGACCCGATAGTCGGGATCGTTGTATTAAGCTTTATATGACTAAATTTCTGATTTAAAAAGGAATATTCTGTAAATTATTCTCCTTTGATGGTGGTGTTGAGGGGAGACTAATCTCCCATGGACAGGTACTAACCTCAAAATATATCCTCTTTGGCACCTATGTTAACTGCGTGTGACCTTGTTGCAAACCTTGTTTTTTTTGTAAAATCTTCAAAAAACCCATTCTTGTTGCAGGTCGCGGTGGCTTCATAGTGCCCGGCGCAGACCCGCACGAGAAGCGTACGGAGGATAAGCTCGGCAAGGCCACGAAGGACGCCTGCAAGACCACTATCGAGGTCATCCACGGGCTCATGGCGCAGATGATCAAGGACCGCTTGTTCAATGGCGTCAGTGGCCGTCCCGGACCTGCCACGCCCATGATTGAGGACTCCTAGTGTACCATATAAGATACTTTAATTATATTACTATGTCACCATGGATTTTTTTTCCAATATACTACTAGGGAGATTTCATCACTGCTACACCAGGGGGCCTAACCAAGTGACAATCGCTGATAGAAGATGCCAATCGAAAGTGAAATAATGAATGGAAATGATCACGTGACTTTTCGTTGTTTCTTTCATCCCGATACGTTTTTTTTTCTTTTCAATTGGCGTTTGTCGATGTACGATTGTCATATTTCCCCTGCGCAGAAATCATAACAAATTTTACGTTTTTTGTCTCTGCGTGCAAGAGGATTGCAAACTTCTGAACGCGAGTATTGTCAGGCGTTCAGATATTTATGACATCCCTTGACTGTCGTGATGTATGTTTCTCATTGCGCCTGTACATTATTGAACACACAGTTGCAAAAGTGCATACCAACTTTATTAATGGAATTAATTCATAAAGTGGGTAAATGTCTAGTGTCTGTAGTATTGACATTGGGGATATTCAAGTTAAATGACTTTGATATAATGATTTATTTCAGGTTGATTAAATATTTTCAAAGTTAATTATATTATGTTCTAGTGTAATAATATTATTGTGATTTTTGTAACAAAAACTTATTAATAAATATGATAAAAATTATAAACTGGTTTTTGAATAAAACAAGATGTTGATTATATAAACATTTTCAAATATTTATTAACCAATTTACATAAAATCATTATAATCATATATGTACATCTTTCACATAGCTTTAGTTATACACAAAATCATAACATCGCACGTCGTGGAGGGCCTTCTATTTAATCAGATATAATAAAATAAGCACCAAATTACATTTTATAAAGTTTTGCCAAGCTCTGCTTATGTATCGGGAAATAATACCTATATGTATAATTATACTCCATGATTATAGTAAAACGAACCGCGGAACTCGTCCACCTGTTACAATTTCAATTATTATTATCTTAGCTAAATATTTCATTTATAATGTGCCGGTTAGGGGTTAATCATAAACATAAATAGGACAAAATAAAATTAATACTAGTGCCTACTTAACATTAAAATATCCCAAGAGAACCAAAACGGGAATATAAAATGTGAATGCTATCCATAATGCGTAGTTTCGATTACAAGCCATCTTATTTACAATAGGTATCCCGAATAATCCTCTGCGTGGCTTACAAAACAACTAGTCTAACCTAACCCAACGAATCTCATACACGATCTACTCTTAAATAACGAAATGCATCGGGAACTCGCACCACTAAACTAGACGTACAGTCGCCATCAGATATATCGGAGCGGCCAAGGCGCTCACAAATATCTGAACACGCCTCTATTGTCAAGCCGTTAAGTGCGTGTTCAGATATTTTTGAGCACCTCGGCCGCTCTGATATATTTGATGGCGACTGTACACAGCAACACTCTTAACTGTCCATCGGTGCACCTTATGCCTTTTGTAATAAGGATTACGAACTGTCAGTTAACAGTGGGCGATGGTTACACAACGTATTCTATACTTCAATAAATAAACAAAGGCGTGCGAAATTTTAAATCAGTGACTACGTTTTTATCGAGGGGATATTTTAACACGTATCCTAAGTGCTTTATCACACGTAAATTATCTTAGTAGTTGAATTTAAGTACATTTTAAGGGGCCAACTGACTATCAGTCCGCCGGACGATATCGGCCTGTCAGTTATTACAAAAATTTGACTGTTCCGAACAACTGACAGGCCGATATCGTCCGGCGGACTGATAGTCAGTGGGCCCCTTTAGAGTTCCCCGTTATCACACCGCATGTTTTAACACACAGATGGGCTAAATAAACATTCGTAGTCACATGTACCTACAGTATATTTCATAACTAACAATATAAGCAGCGAATCTGTAAAGGCATTGCATTGCATCCGTAAGTAGTCCAGACTGGGATAGATCAGTTTGAGATTGAATTAATACTGATAGTCTGACCATATTTTATTTTTTATTTAAATAATGATTACATAAAAGTGATGGAATAATTTTCTATAAGTGCGGACAAATCTGCGGGGAAATCAGTTCCCGCGAAGACGGATTTGGCCGCACCAACCTTAAGTCAGTCACATTCGGTATGGTGTGGACAGTATCGGCAAAACTGCACGTTCTAATCGCCTAGTTGATATTTTCACATTTAACAACGATTCGAGTTTCCTAACCAAAACCATAGATTCTATACAGCCCTCTTTTTAGACTTAAGGATAGTCTTATTTTACCTAAAAATTGGAATGTTTAAAATCTCGAGTCAATTATAAATTAAACATATATTACAAACGGGAACTTACAAACAGTCATCGTTTTTGTTTTAACGAAATATATTTTATGTTATAATTTTACTGTATTTATATTTTTTTAACGGGTTTCTAAATCATATTGATAGTGAGCGAGCAAGTATATCGACCAAATATCTGTCATCCTGACTTAAAAATCATATCAGTTCACTTGTAATGTTCCTGCTAATAATTGTCTAAAACCTCACTAACTCTCGGATATGTACAAGCGACTGTCGTTCTTACATCAAGGCAACACGGTTCTAATCAGCATTTACAGAACTACTTATTATGCAGGCCTAGTGAAATCAGTCTTTAGCGAGAAATAAAAGGCTAAAAAAATCGTATAAGCTGCCGCGAGAGATGTAAATAAATCAAATCTTCAAAACTAAGTGTTGTTTTGATATTTAACAGCAACAACCTTTTAATTCAGTTGAGCGATGTTAACAGCACTTCATTAATAAAGTAGTATTCAGAATTACGAAAACTGACAATAGTTAGAAAAAATATTCATGAAACATAACACTTTAAACTCTCGCGTTTTGTCATTTGTGCAACCTGGCTGAAACGTCGGAAAAAAGGTAAAATAATGAAATTTAATCGCGTTAGATCCGTTAATGACTTAATTATATACATATTCATGAAATTAATTTATAGTATGAATGAAAGTATACATGAGAAGTAGAGTACGCTTAAGATTGTGGTTCATAGAAAATTAGATGTTTGTGGTGTTTTAAATGAAATATGTACTTTAGATGATAAAGAGTTTTGATATACCAAAAAGCGGTTAGTCATTATATTTATGCATGCCAATGTCAGTTTCGTCGTAATTCTGGATATAACTAACTAACCATGCTGTACATGTTCCTATGTGCATACACAGAGGGCGCTTGTAAAGTGTTCTTATTCATTACCTTCACACATATTGATAGTTTAGTGGGATTGATTAATACAGGGCTTTGTGTACGTTGATATTACCGTTTTGATAACAGGTTAAAATTTATCAATAAGGACTAATTTTGGAATAAGTAACAAACATATTTATTTTCAATGTCATTTTATTCTCATTCCGCCGTTTGCCCTTATATGGTTTGAGCCCAGTTTGATATTAGACGGTCACTCCTCGAGCCTACCTGCACCTGCGGGCGCAGCACGGTTCCATTTTTGTCGCCTGTCACTATGCCCGTCACTTTCGCACTTACATACTTGTTAGAACGTGACAGGCATGGTGACAAGCGCTAAAAATGCGACCGTGCTACCGCCGCTGCACTGACATCCTGTATTGCGCTGTGTTATTGCGTTGCAATTTGTCCCATTCACAGTATCATATCGCCCTTTCCTATTAATTGTCGCAATTAAGCGGGTCCATACAAGACGAGCCGCTTCACGATCGAGGGTCGGTTGCACCAGACGGTTTGTCACGGTTAAAGCGAGATAAAATTTATTGTATGGGAAATTTCATAGTACACTGGGCGAGTGACGTCGATCAGTCTAATAATCGTGGTCGGTGCAACTGGCCCTTAATCGCCGTACGGAACAACTCGATCTGTAAAAACGTGTCTCGCCCGATTGCGCGTGTGTTAGTCTCAAGCGAGCTACGTGTTTACAGATTGAGCCGCTTCGTGTGGTACCTCGCGTTCCGAGTGTATATTCGGGCCATCGAAAACGTGTGCCGCCACCCCGGTGAGGCGGCTCGGCCGGGTCTCGGTCGGGCTACACTACTGGGCCGCGCCGGGCTCCGGGTCGGGCTACACTACCGGGCCACGCCGGGCTCCGGGCTCCGGGTCGGGCTACACTACAGGCCCGCGCCGGGCGGGCTGCGCGCGCGTCAGTTGAACAGGTCGGCCGGGAAGGCGTTCACCTCGGCCTGCTCCAGCACGGCTCCGCCCTCACACACGTACGACACTCGTATCCTGAGCCGCAGCGGCGTCTGGAAAAATAATAACGAGTCGAGTCCCAGCCGTAGACGACGTCAAAAGCCTCTAAGTTCCAGGAGTCTGACTTTTTTTTATGAAATCGCTCGACGCGATATGGAGTCCACGGGACTTGTTGGGTTAAAATGAACCTGCAACTATTTGATGTAAGTAGGTTTCCTACTCTTGTGGTAGCCGAGTACGATGTATAGACACGTTTCGCTTGAAATGTCATCATTTAACAAATAGAACACGGACAAAAAAAATTACATTTATTCAGCATTAGCTTTTGCCCGCGACTTCGTCTGCGTGGACTTAGTAACCGCAGCTAGAGTAAGAATATCGCCTGGAAAAATTCTCATAGCAATCTAAATTTCAGCATATTATGCACACAAATTAGCAGGCACTTCATTTATTATCTCAATTCCACCCCGCTTTTTACTTTCTTAAGGGATGATTTTCGGGATAAAAACTATCCTATGTCCTTCTCAGGGACTCAACCTATCTCTATGCCAAATTTCATCTAAATCGATTCAGCGGTTTAAGCGCGAAGAGGGAACACACAGACAGACAGACAGACATTCGCATTTATAATATTAGTATGGATCAGGCTATATAAATCAATAACTCGGGCACGTTCACACGTCAAGAAAATACATATAAGTGTAATAACGCTTTATACAGAAGACAAACTTGATAGAAACTAATCGTAAAGGTTAAAAAAAATTAAAAAGGAAAAATGTAAGATATAGTATTACTTCTTTTTCACCCGTTTTGTAATTTACAACCTACAGTTAATTTATAAAAACTTATAAAGAAATCAATTAGGGTTAAAATTGGAAATAGTAGGCAACATATTGAATTTCTCCATTGATGATTTGATCGTATTGATAATCGATACAAGCACTTTTCTATTGAACAGTTAATTTTGGTATCTTACCCGGGACGGATTATTGATTTTGAGGACCTGAGTGATTTCGCCCTGTGGGGGCAGCACTGTGCCCGATGGCGACATCATGTCAAGCTGTAACGTCTGCGAACAATATTAAACTATCGTGAGACATATTTCAAAATATATAGATCACGGAGTACAACCGCCGCGGACAGTCGTGTCTGAGGAAGGATTCCCGACGTATCCGAAACATGTCGATTAATGATTATTTAAACAAAAATCTACACTAATGTAAACAATACTTTTCTTAATGTCGGTAAAATAAAATAAAGTAAAATCGTTAAGCTAGGTTTAGACTAGCAAGAACTTGCATGCAATTTACGTTACATTGCGGTATCTGATCAAACTTTTGAACGCAGTTTACCTTAGTAGTCGGCAATGTAACGTAAATTGCATACAAGTTCTTGCTAGTCTAAACCTCGCTTTAGCATACGTAACGCCCAGCATAAAATCATGATTAAACGCATGCGAGTCTGGTAGGTCTTGTCGCGCCTCTGCTTTGGGCCAAAAAACTGGTTAGCGGGGGATTGATCGATGGACGGACGGCCTGGTCTTTTCACGGGCTGCTTGTACAAACAGCAACACTCTCTACTGTCCATCGGTGGACCTTATGCCTTTTGTAATAAGGCTTACGAACTGTCAGTTAACAGTGTGGGCGATGGAATGTAGTCTTTGCTGTCTTTGTTATTGTCTAAGCTCGTTTTTTAGGGTTCCGTACCTAAATGATAAAACGGGACCCTATTACTAAGACTCCGTTGTCTGTCACCAGGTTGTATCTCAAGACCCGTGATAGTTAGACAGTTGAAATTTTCACAGATGATGTATTTCTGTTGTCACTATAACAACAAGTACTAAAAAAACAGAATAAAATAAATATTTAAACGGGCTCCCACACAACAAACGTGATCTTTTTGACGTTTTTATAGGTAATGGTACGGAACCCTTCGTGCGCGAGTCCGACTCGCACTTGGCCGGTTTTTTACATGGTACTTCAAGTTCGGATGTATAGTCAGATTTGTCGACCCGAGTCCATCCATTGAGTTAGTCACAGTATGTCGAGCACATGATTGGGGCGACAGCATCTCGCCGCGAGATAGACTACCCGTCTTTTACTAACTGTATGAATTAAAGAAGGACGGGTAGTCTATGTCGCGGCGAGATACTCTCGCGCCAATCATGTGCTAGCCCGGCAGGTGACGTCACAAAAGATGAATGAATGAATGGACGTACCCTTGGCACGGCGGCCTGGAACAGGAACTCGGTGAGCGGGTCGGGGCGGGAGCTGCGCGCGCGCATGGTGAGCGTGGCGCACGCCGGCGCGGGCGCGCCGTGCTCCACCTCCAGCACCACCACGAGGCCCGCTTTGTCCAACGCTGGTACTGTTAGGGAGGGCTCTGTGGACAAATATAATGACTATTATACTTGTGTCAAATATTCTATAATGGATGTTTCAATTCAGTTAGGAATTTTAGAGTATCAAACATTAAAACAATACGATGTTATAGTTTGATATATGAAGCACTAATTAAAAATAGTAAACTATATCAAAAAGAAAAAGAAATGTGAATATATTTTTTTTCCATAAATCGATGATAATTAAAAAAATTATCCATTAACCTATCTCTCTCCCCATCAAAGCGATATCGGGTCAGCAAACAAAATCAAAACGTTTTAAAACGTTAAACGCCCAGTTTCCACTCTCTAGGCAAGATCTTCTGGCTAGTTGTGCCTACTAAACGATATACCCTTTTTTTGTTATTTATATACATATACATAGTTAGTCAAACCAAATTGTCAGTAAATAAGAACAAAAAAAATCTGTTTGAAATGAGAAAGTCCTTTGACAAACTATATAAACGTACGTTTGACTGTCGGCGGTGGTGCGGCGAACAGTCCGTCGAGCAGCAGGCTGGCGTTGTTGTTGAGCGAGGGAGTCGGCGTCGGCAAGGGCGCCGGCGCAGGCGCAGGGGTGCTGGTTAGCTCTAATCCGCTTAGCAAATCTAGGATATCCTGAGGAAAACAAATGTATCGATAAAACGTAATGCTTACTTATTCACTTAACTTATATCCCAGCACTTTGGCTAATACAATATTCAATCTGCTCAATCTTATTATCATTACAATAGGTCCCAAACCAGGTAATTAAGCTGATCGAGCTGCCATTTCATCTTAGATTTTAGTATCTAAACCTAAATATAAAATAAAATGCATACATAATCACGCCTATTTCCCGGAGGGGTAGGCAGAGACCACGGATTTGCACTTGCTACGATCCTGACATACCTCTTTCGCATAACATTCCTCAGACACGTTCGCTCATTTCTTCAATTTTATAATTATACTTTGCTGAACATAATTGTGACTTTTAGGTAAAAATGTTCACTTGGGTGTTACGTAACTTTTAGGTAGGCGACACGGAGGGAGGGGGGGTCAAAATTCTTCGAAAACTGCGTTACGTAATATTTAAACGCCCCCCAACATGTTTGTTAAAATCATGTTATAAGTACATTAGTGTCAACCATTAGGACTTTTAATCGGAATTTTAATATCTGTGTATGACCCTATTACAGATTTGCGGAATAATTTTGTTGTTATAATTTAACATTATACTCGTAGTGTAACTTACATTAGTGTTGGTGTTGTTATTGTTGTTGTTGGTCGCGACGTCAGTGCGGTGCTCGGTGTCGCCGTTCGTGAGCGGCTCCGACCCTATTATTAAATCCAGGAGGGCGTCCTACAAATTAAAATATTATTAAAAAATAATACAAGTCTAACCAAGAAAAGTCTGCAGAGATTTTGAGAGCACACTGCAGCGCAGTGCAGTGCACACAGCACGTGCAGGTGTTATTATAAACGTCAAACTTCTATGAAATTATGACGTATCTATGACGTCTAGACAGAGCAATCGTACGGGGTGCGAGGGGTGTACCGCGCGCACCCGAGCTGCATACATTCGGCATTGTTAGTAGCTCGGTACACGTCAAAGTCGTCGGTCCACTGTATACTTTTTTACACTGCGATATTACTATTGTTGTTAAGATTTTTATTATTATGTATGTTTGTTAAAAACAAGGGAATGTAATAATTTTAAGATAAAATAATACATAATGTAAATTGATTAATTATGAACTGTGTATACCTATTTTTATGTGACTTATAAATATGTTACATTTACGAATAAACGATCTGAAATCTGTTGTCCTACTGATTCCCCAACTTTTGGTCTTTGTCAGATAGTTTTATTTTGTTTTATCATCTAAAGAAAAAATCTGGGCACTGCCAAATTACAAAGGTCTCCTGTATTCATTGTTAACTATTGTCGCAAAATTGTACTAATCGGCTTTCATACCTTTAATGGTGCGTAACAAGTAGGTATATTTTTATATCTCCAATACCCTAGCCACATACTCGACGAGTGGCATGGGAAGTAGGCAGAGACGTAGTGTGGCCACGTCATGCCGCTCGGTTACCGCTCCCTATTTTGTCGGTTTTTTTGCGCGAGTATATAGAGCAGGGTGTGGCCGTAGTACAAGTTCGCTTGTGATTGATTGATACGCCTGGTTGTACCTGGTGGTTGTCGAGGGCTTGGGGCTCCGCTAGCGGCTCGGGCTCCGCGTCTCCGTCGTCCCTTGCGCGCGCGCTGGGCGCCTCCATGGGCGGCATGCGCTCCAGTAGGGCCGGCCGCAGGTGCGCGTACTGTCTGTATAATCAAATCGCATTACTTAACCTATTTTTCCTGTGACAATTAATTTAACCAAAGATAGATATAACTCCGTAATAGATGGATACAGTCTAAGGAAAAAACGTGCCTCGAAAATCACGAAAATTTGATTCTCGATCAGAGTTCGTTTGTTATTTATAATTTTAATGCATATCAGTGAAAGAACATATAAAAATAATTAATGCAAATAAAAAAAAACATTTATCCATATTTAAATACATTTTAACGTATTTTTATAAATCTTCATTTTTAGTTTCAAAGTATGTCGATAGATGGCAGTGAATTTACAGCGGTTACAAAATTTACAATGACAGTACCGCTCTATCTTATTATATCCTCTTTGATTTAACTGAACGATACACCACTGATAATCTAATTCCTAATCCAAACCTTACAACTGCAATATGCAAACTCGTTTACCCCTTCGACCGCCAAAGGCATCAACTAATCTGCGCGGCTCTTGCCCAGTATCACCCTTCGAACAAGGTTGACGATGACACCACTCACGTTAGGCGCGGCGTTTAATGGGTTAATAAAAAAATATAAAAAATAAATAGTGAAAGAATTATTATGTTTTCTATATGAATAATAAATGTATACCTGTATAGTTGAGATAGCTCCACTCCTCTTTGTTGCAACTCGATATGAATGTGAGATCCGAACGTGTCGATGATCACTCGGATTTTGCTGTAACAAAAATAACAAATATGTAGATACTTGCAAACTATATATTATAATTTTGTTAACTGTAATATTGTAATTTTGTTATCTGTTCGCGAGAAAATCCCTAACTTAAAATGACTATCACAACCAAACATCTCTTATAAAAAATATTGAGCAACATTTACCCCTCGGAACAAAACTTGACAATTTATTTACTTAACTCACGGACGAAATTACAATTGGAACGCATATTTTAAGTTTAAATTTAATCTGGGGCGTTCCAATTGCAAATACCGATAGCTTTTGCTTCAGCCGAGGCACATTAGTTGAACGTGCATTTGACCTTGATTAATTTGATAACGGGCATCGAAACTGGTCCTACTGACTACAATTTAACATCGAATTAAACATCGAAACATAACAAAAATAACTTACTCCTGACTAGGCTGGCTAGTGAATCTGGTAGACAGCTTGGCGAGCGACAGTAACAGGAACTCCTTAGTGGTTATGGAGAGTTGAGTCGACCAAAGAAGTTTCTGGTAGATGTCGATCACGTACTCCTCGCGCGGCCGCTCGAAGTCATCTGCGATACAAAACGATTTAGATTCATACAGAGTGTAATTTTAACCACCAGCCATACTCTGCGTAGTGACTTTATAGGTCATACTGAACAACTTTTATTATGGGACCAATGAAGAAATCGCGAAATTTTATTTTTGGCTGTTTCATACATTCCGGCTGATGTGATGCCCTTGATTTCTATGGGACGGCCAAATTTTTTTTCGCGATTTCGGCATTGGTCCCTTAATAAAAGTTGTTCAGTATGACCTATAAACTGGTGATAAAAATTTCAACCTGTATATTTGTGGAACCGTTAGCGCAAATTTCAAATTCAGAAGTTTCAGAACTAAACAGATGCGGTCAATAATTATTCAAACGGTTTAACACCTAATGAGGGCTAACGCGTATGAATTCGCCGCTAGGGGCGCTAGTGTAGATGGTGCTCTTCGCAAAATGTTCGCAAAGTTCGAAATGTCAAATGTCACTTGTCACTTCAATGACTGACAGCTGTTCTTTAGTCTTTTGGACCACCATCAACAGAGGCGCCAACTGGTGAGCAAAAAAACGATAGCCCTCATTAAATAAACCAGTTACGTTTACCAAACATACTGCAGAATTCGTTTTACAGGATTTCCCGCGTAGTAATGTTACACTAATTCCTGCCACTTGTTTTTATAGATTTTCTCGTGGAAAGCGTATTTTCCCACAAAATATTCTTTTTTGATGCGGTTCTTTTAGAATCTTCTTAAACGAGTTTTACTTTAATATATATATGTCAGCAAAGAAACAGGATTAGGACGAGATCGACTGAATCGAAACTGATTTTCTAGAACAATTATGACTTAATCCAAGCAAATAGGAAAGTTCCTCTCGACTCACCTACACCGTCGTCATCGACCATGGAAATAGCATTGCTGGCTTCCGACACCAACAGATCGCCGTATTCTCCTATCGTCCATGTTGCCACCTGAAAATATTATTATGTATTAATAATTATACTTGGTAGACTATGGGCCAGTTGCACCAAACACAATTAACAGACTGATCAACGTCACGCAGCAGAGATCTATGAAACTTCCCATACATTATACGAAGCGTGCTTACAGTGCTCTGCGTGTCCAGTTCAATAACGGCTTCAGGATGCTGTTGGGGCTACCACGCTTTTGCAGTGCATCAGGCATGTTTGCACAAGCACGAATGGACGATTTTCATGCCATAATAAGAAAAAGAATCGCCTCTCAAATGTATCGCCTGCGGGGTAGCACCAACAGCTTGCTGGTAGATATAGCCGAGAGGTGGGATTGTCCGTTTTTTAGCCACTGGGCGTCGGCTCATCGTCCTGTTTACCGGGACCCCAAATAAGTAAAAAATAAGAACTGTAATGCCTAGGTTAAGATGTACTAACTCTAATATTATAAGTCTGTATATAACTAACAATCTATGGGCAGTCTGGCCTGAAATAAAGAATTTTATTTATTAAAATTTTGCGAACGCCTTAACGAAGGTTTGGTGCAACCGGCCCTATGACAGGACGTCTTACGACTACGTCAGGACTTAGTACTTTTTAGTAACAAAAGCTAAGATAAGATTTCTTTATTGTCAAAAACATACAATACTAACGCATACTAACAAAGATAGATATAACTCCGTAATATATGGATACAGTCTAAGGAAAAAACGTGCCTCGAAAATCAAGAATATTTGATTCTTGATCAGATTGCGCCACTACCTTTGGCCTACTCTCGTATAGATGGCGTTGACGGTTTCGTTTGTTATTTAACAATTTTAACGCATATCAGTGAAAGAACATAGGTCAAAATAATATGACCTTCGTAGGGTTGGGCGGCTGCATACTAAAGTGGAAGCAGGTTTCAACCGCAACTGCATATGGGTCCTTACGGCCCGGCCACGACATCGCGCGGCGGCGGCCATAGGTGGGTACGAAAGGTCCGATCGCTGTGTCTCGCTCCAACCTATGGCCGCCGCTCGATGTTGTGGCCGGTCCGTTAGCGCGTGTTACCTGCACTAGCGGCTGCTTGTCGGAGGAGTCGCCGCTGAGGGCGGAGCGCTCGAGGGAGCTCCAGAGCCGCATGGCCGCGTAGGCCTGCCGCTCGGCCGGGGCCGATGAGATGATTTGGATGGTGCTTGAAACGGTGTCATCTCGTAGGTAGTTGCCCGCCTGGTGGAAAAATAACTTCATTAAAATGTTGCAATTGTAAACACTAAATAAAGGCGGGTTGCACCACTTGCCATCGATGAATAGAAAACGAGGGAAAAAGCATCAGCCTGTGATTGAAACTAAATTTGGAAAAGTAATTCATGTTAATAGCTTTGTTTATAAATCATTAAAATTAAGGAAACCTGAAAAAAATATTTTCAAATGTTACGTCTGCAGTCAACCTCAATTCCGTCAAACTTGTCAAACATTGAGAAGATGTGACGAATGGCATGCTTAGATTTGAACAACGGCTGAAAACAAACCAATGAGTCAAAAAGCTTAATTAAAAAGGCCTAGGCCAGGCTAACACCTGATTTTACCCGACGCTGCAACAATCATCTGCTATAGATGTCGTGGCCAATGATGACTGTATCTGCTTTTCATGACCAACTTTGAACAGCGTGTCCAGATGCCTCTTGTGGGTGTGAGCGCGTATCTCTCTGGAACCTCGCGTAGCCTTGAACTCCGGCTCCAGGACACGAGGAGCTTCATCACGGTCTCACCTTGAGGAACACCTTGAACAGCGTGTCTAGATGCCACTTGTTGGTGGGCGCGTATCTCTCGGCGGCCAGCAGCATGGCGCTGGAGCAGTGCGCCTTGAACTCCGGCTCCAGGACACGAGGAGCTTCATCACGGTCTCACCTTGAGGAACACCTTGAACAGCGTGTCTAGATGCCACTTGTTGGTGGGCGCGTATCTCTCGGCGGCCAGCAGCATGGCGCTGGAGCAGTGCGCCTTGAACTCCGGCTCCAGGACACGAGGAGCTTCATCACGGTCTCACCTTGAGGAACACCTTGAACAGCGTGTCTAGATGCCACTTGTTGGTGGGCGCGTATCTCTCGGCGGCCAGCAGCATGGCGCTGGAGCAGTGCGCCTTGAACTCCGGCTCCAGGACACGAGGAGCTTCATCACGGTCTCACCTTGAGGAACACCTTGAACAGCGTGTCTAGATGCCACTTGTTGGTGGGCGCGTATCTCTCGGCGGCCAGCAGCATGGCGCTGGAGCAGTGCGCCTTGAACTCCGGCTCCAGGACACGAGGAGCTTCATCACGGTCTCACCTTGAGGAACACCTTGAACAGCGTGTCTAGATGCCACTTGTTGGTGGGCGCGTATCTCTCGGCGGCCAGCAGCATGGCGCTGGAGCAGTGCGCCTTGAACTCCGGCTCCAGGACACGAGGAGCTTCATCACGGTCTCACCTTGAGGAACACCTTGAACAGCGTGTCTAGATGCCACTTGTTGGTGGGCGCGTATCTCTCGGCGGCCAGCAGCATGGCGCTGGAGCAGTGCGCCTTGAACTCCGGCTCCAGGACACGAGGAGCTTCATCACGGTCTCACCTTGAGGAACACCTTGAACAGCGTGTCTAGATGCCACTTGTTGGTGGGCGCGTATCTCTCGGCGGCCAGCAGCATGGCGCTGGAGCAGTGCGCCTTGAACTCCGGCTCCGAGCGCTCGAGGAACACGAGGAGCTCCTTCATCATGCTGCGGATGTTCTGCTGGTTCACGAGCGCGAAGGATAGCTCCATGGCGCGCCGCCGGATGGAGATGTCGGGGTCCTGGAAGGTAACAAGTAGCATTAGCGTGATGTAGAAATTCGAAAATCGTGGAGTCAAATTTGTCTTTTTGATAAACAATAGTCAGAAAAGATCACCACAAGGAACATATTTACAGACACACATTCGAAGAAAATCACAGTCGAAGTGTCAAAACTCGGTTCATTGGATACGGAGAACTAAAAGCTATATTGAATCTCATTGCGGGAAGTCCTATTAAATACGCTCCTAACGCTGCCCGCTCTTTGATGCGTCTCTTACGTCAATCTTAGAGCATGTGCAGGATACGATCCCTTCTCCCTGCCCCGCTGACTGCCGCAGCGACAAATTGTAAATACTAATGTACAACAGTTGAAATTTTGTGACTCACAATGTATATTGTAGATGATATATACCTTCAAACATTCCAGAATGGTGGTCCGATGCCTCTGCACGGCCGACGTGTCCACATGCACCGTCCTCAAAAGCGTGTTCAGCGCGACGTATCTGATGTTCTTGTCGTTGTTCAGAAGGAACCTTCCGAGGATGTTCACCGCTAGGACCTGTGGACATATGGAAATACAAGATTTATTTTAATGTAGAGCCAAGAAAAAGATGGCGACTAATGGACTACCCAATGATTGATACTCTAAACTCTAAACGGTTAGCCATTGGTCCCTTTTTTAGTAGGAAAACCATTACTACCTAGTCGGCTCATAAGTTCTGTCATATACATAGTATCAAATAAAATCAAAAGTTTAAGTTTATTCCGTATAATTTGTACAGTGTTTGAAAGCTTATAAACTAGAGAATCTAAATGTATAACATTTATTCAAAATGACCGCCATAATTATCTACACAGGCTTGCAGTCTTCGTGGCCAGTCGTCAATGGATTCACGCACCACTTTCATGTCGATATTGGCCACTGCCGTAGCAAGAGATTTTTTCAGCGAGTCTAGATTTGCATGAGGTTTTGAGCACACCTTTTCCTCTAAATACTGCCATATTTTATAGTCTAAAGGATTAAGATCTGGGCTAGAGGAGGGCCAATCTTCATGCCGTATAAAGTCGATTTTATTGGAGGCGAGCCAGGCTTGTGTAGACTTTGCCTTATGGGCTGGAGCAGAGTCCTGCTGGAAAACCCAATGCTGGTTTAGAAACATCGTATGGGATAGTGGTTTCACAATATTAGTCAACACCGTGTCTTGGTACACTTTGGCACTAGTTTTTACTCCTTTCTCACAAAAATGCATACTAGTGACGCCCGCATAAGAAACTCCCAGCCAAACCATCACAGATGAAGGGTGATGACCTCTTTGAATACGGGGAATGCTATTAGACGCTTCTTTACTATTGCGAGCGTACACTCTATCATTTTGTTTATTACAGTTTTCTTCTATGTCAAAAATTTTCTCGTCCGAAAACAGTATACAACGGTGCTTATTTTTAGCGTACTTCTTCAATAAAGCTTTAGATCTTTTAAGCCTTAAAGCTTTAAGCCGACCATTGAGAAGATGGCCAGTTTTTCGTTTATAAGCACGAAGTCTCAGGTCTTGATTAAGCACTCTTTTCACCGTGTTTTTGCTCAAACCCATCTGGAGGGCCATAACTTTTTGTTTCCTAGCGGGATTTCTGGCAATGCGTGCCCTAATTGCTTGTACAACCGCTGGAGTCCTAGCTGTACGCGGACGACCGCTTCTTTTCTTGTCATTTAAACTAGAGACCTCACTGTATCTTTCTATGGTACGATACACAAATCTTAGAGAGAATTTTAAATTTTCAAGTAGCTTAAAAATTTTAGTCGGCGAGTGACCACAACGATATAGTGCAATTATTGCGGTACGGCTATCTTTAAGCGTCCACTCCATGTTGAAGAAAACAGAAAATTAGCGATGGGCGAGTCGAGTTGTCTGATTCGAATCACATTACAGGCGAGTCAACTCGAATCAAGTCTCCGTGCAATTCGAATCAACTCGACGTAGCGATTTCCACGCGCGAACAACGAACATTTGTTAACCGATCCGGTGAGTCGGCGATGCCGTTCGAATCGCCAACGCCAACTCGCCGAGCCGGGCTAGATGCGAATCGGATCGAACCAATTCACAAATGAAAACTTACCTACTTGCCTTACACTTACAACTGGCCAGCGTTAAGTGACTCCTCTGATCATATACATATTATGAAAAGAGGTGTCAAACAACACTGGCTAAGCTCACAGACGAGAGAAATTTTTAGTGAATTAATAGCGTACTATCTGTCGCCGTCGCCCTGTCGCTCTCGCTCCTACTAATGGGAGTGATAGTGATGGCGATAGGATAGGTACACGAATTTTGAAAATACTTGACTATAGTCGGAGAGTCCGAGTAAGGCGATTCTCTCATCTCATCCGTTATGCATTATTATACGTTTTTAAGCAAATAAATGATTACATCGAAAAAAAAAAACATTTAAATATCACTGCAATGGTTTACATTGGTGAAAAGATTTTGTTTGTTTGGACACTTTCTTTACTATGGCATAAACAAAAAAATATTTTCTAGTAATAAGAAATGCATCAATAACAAGAAACATTTTAAAAACGAAATAAAATACGGCCCAAAATGGGGAATTTCCTTTTTATCGTTTCTATTTTGATTAGTTTCTTATTACGGAGAAAAATAATGAAAAATTCATCAAAATGAACAAAAATGACCTGTAAACTTTTCTCTGCGGATCACAATTGCACACATATTATATATACTTTTTGAGACACATATAAGGATCTTTATCTATATATTAACCACATGGAGCTACAATTTCTCAGTCCACACATTATCTAACATACTTACTACACATAACATACGTCTTAGATTGAATCAATTAAGAGGTGAAGGTACGTAAAAATTAGTTATCGTTTCTTAGACTATGTCCTTGACCTTGTTAGGTCTGGCGATGTCCCTTTTACTTAATCTGATATCTCTGTGTACCACTTGACTCGCCGTTACAACTCGAGTTTGCGGGCCTTATCCGTGCACGTTGGACCCGGTTGCCGTGTCGCTAAAGAGTCTAAAGACGCGAATCACGATCCTTCGATCCTACGGCCGCCAACCAAACATTTTCGTCGAGTCGAATCAACTCGAGTTTCAATTCGAATCAGCAGACGAATCAATTCGAATCATTCGAATTGGAAAAAAGTGGACTCGTCCCATCGCTACAGAAAATTGCAAAATTATACTACTCAAATATTTAATAAAGATTCGAAATTCAAATGCAGAACGGTTTTTGTTTTAGGAGTTCCAAATTTAAATTTTAAAGGTCAGTGACAGAACTTATGAGCCGACTAGGTAATGCCTTAATATTTATAGGTAGCCTTTTTGATAAACACACAAACAGAATTTATGTCACAATTTTGTGCTCTTGTATGATGATAAAAAAATCAACTATTGACAGGGATTTGTGGATCTAGGTCTATGATAAGATGTTAGGGCTAGCATTAATTAGGGATTCAGTGCAACTGCTCACGCGAAAACTGCATTTAGAAACAGTAATGCAACAAACAGCCTAGCCTGCGTGGAAGTAATTGTTTTGATCTGTTTATAATATGAACCCGCAGACTGCTCTCCAACTCGATATCCATAATGGACAGAGGACGGTGTTTTCCACGTTCTTGCTGGTCTCCGGGTTTGTTGCCAACTGGGTCAGGATGTCGTTCATGGCTTATGGACCTGGACCTGGTAACATGACGATGTACTAACCCGCAGACTGCTCTCCGACTTGATGTCCATTATGGACAACACGGTCTCGTAGAGGATGGTGTTGCCCACGTTCTTGCTGGTCTCCGTGTTGGTGGCCACCTGGGCCAGGATGTCGTTCATGGCTTCTGATGCTTCCGCGTCGTTCTTGCCCAGTATCCGGAGGAGGCGGAGGATTTTAACCTAGAAGAAATATTATTCCAGTGTTATATTTCATCTACTAACGCCTAAAATTAAGGTGCCACTCATTGTTTTTAAGCGGTATTGATGGTAATGAAATATCCTCTTAAGCGGTATGGGGTTCCTGCTTGCAAACTATAGTTATACATATAAAGTATTTTTCATAGTTTTAGTAATTTCCATCTATAGTTTCATAAAATCACATAAAAGATGGTATTAGTCCTGCTCATCAAAAGCTAATTGAATTATGTACATGTTACAAACATGTACCAAATTAATTCATAAACTAACATGTGAACTACAATATCATTATTACGTTATCAATAGTTGTATATCATTGGAATAATCTCCAGCCAACAAATCAATAAACTAGCTATAATATTGTGATAGCACCTGTAAACGGTGTTTGAGCAAGTTAATTATTTACATCGTAATCGTAACTATAACACTTTATTACCTGAAGGAAAGGATCCGAAACGCCACTGACGTCATGCTCGGGCGAGTAACCGGCCAGTATCAAATTCTTCAGTATCCGTACCAGGTTCGGAACGATCTACAAGCAAATACACACCTTAATATTATATTAATAAAGTTCGTTCTTTGGCGCACACAGAAAGAATATACGAAGCGAAAAGAAAAGAAATCAGCCAATTTAAGTATGCGAATTTTCTAAATACTGGATGAAAAATAAAGTTTATACTTTCAAACAACATTTTACAATGAACACCTTTACAACAAAATAATATCAAATTTCAACTGAAGAATAATAAAACAGTTCCATATCCAGGAGTATTAGTCACATTTAGTGCTAATTCTAATCTATGTGACAAAACCGTGTCACAATCAAACGAGAGTCAAATGATAGTTAGTACACGTGTAACAATACAAGTCGAAAACGTTTAAAGAAGGTTCTATAGAGGAAATTAAGATGCTCAGAAGTGCCGTGTGTACTTCAGACACTATTTCTACACAAATGTATGATAGTTTATTGGCTCTCCCCAACGTCCCACAAATTTCGAAAACCTGACAGATTCGTACACAAATGCATTAAGTACCTCATTTAGTTAAAAAGGTCTTCAACACAGGAGGAATCTGTAAGACTTTCGTTTGCCATGTAATACAATACATATAATACGTTTTGTATATTTGATATCATGTATCCAAGACAAGACATTCATGCTGTTGCCTGTGCTGTAGCCTGTTGACATTCTTACTGTACAAAATATCGTTTGTATCTATGTATCAGAAACTTTAGAACGAAACAAAATCAAGCTATGGGGTTTTCCGTGTCTAATGTACTTAGTAATAGAAGGAAATGCTCTCAAAAACTAGTTTTAGCCATATATTATTCTTGCCCAAGATCCTATTCAGGCAGTTGCGTTGATGAAAATATTATCATTATCAGTTGCGTTTTGCGTTGCAGTATTTATAATAATGCCAAGCAAGGCTGTCAGACAAAAACAATTAGGTATTCCACAAGACAATTTATGAACGGTCGTGATCTACGTTCACGGTATATATATTTTATTAAATGTTTGGATGATAGTCATCAGGCTACAACACGTAATAGTGCAAGGATCATCGTGTGATTACCTCGCGCTGTCCGCTCTCCTACGGGACAACACAAACAGAACAATTAGTGTGGTATACTTATCCTATCATAGTAAGTGTGTGTATACGACATAATATGTATACTAAAGGTTTAATGGCAGACGCATAGTGTGGTAGTGTACAAACTATTTTGAGCACAATTTAAATCAGTGTAGGAATTAAAATGCGTGACTAGCCTACGGTTTTTTATTACTTTGGTCAACCATATCTTCAGGATCGTAGGATCAAATCCGATAAATAAAAACTTTTGCTTTTTATAAAGGGGCGTCAATTAACTACGCGAGGTGTTCAGAGGAGGAAGGTGCAAGCCGAAAATCTCACCAAATCTCACGTGGGGGAGAGAGGGGATCTCGGCAAATATCACGTAATTTTATTTTGTAACAAAATAGTATAAAAATGCGATTTTAATATTGGTATGAAATGCTATAACTCTGTAAATCAGTACCTACGTACGTAGCCAATTCGTTTGCCTAGTCATGGTCGCCCATATACACGGTATATGTACAACGCTCTAAGAACGTAAGTATAACTCAATCAATATCTCGTTCGCCTACATCACATCATAAATTCATCTCACTAAATTATACCCTAGAAACTGTGTCAAATATATACAATTATACAAGTCAGCTTTAAGCCTTAGTGCCTTCGTAAAGTCCGCAAACAAATAAGTCTGGTAAACAGGCTATGCAAGTTTTATTAAAGTAACAAGAGACCCGAGCTAGTAAATACAATGGATGGTTCTACAACTAAGTATGTTTCGGGCACGTATATATGGTATGCCGGAATTTCTAAGTGGAAAAGTAGACCGGGTTGACATAGTGCAGCTGGTACTTGGGTAACCCTTTGTGTATAAACTTTTCGTAAGGCTATTTTAACTATTAGTGTTGGTAAATAAACATTTATACCAAATTGAATTGAACGGTCCAGTTCGGTTTTCAAATATACGTTACATCACTGATAAATTATTGGCAATGGACTAAAAAACAAAACCGGCCAAGTGCGAGTCAGACTCGCGCAAGAAGGGTTCCGTACCATTACGCAAAAAACGGCAAAAAAATCGCGTTTGTTGTATGGGAGCCTCACTTAAATATTTATTTTATTATGTTTTTAGTATTTGCTGTTATAGCGGCAACAGAAACACATCATCTGTGAAAATTTCAACTGTCTAACTATCACGGTTCATAAGATACAGCTTGGTGACAGACGGACGGACAGCGGAGTCTTAATAATAGGGTCCCCTTTTTACCCTTTAGGTACGGAACCCTAAAAACATTCCCAAATAGAAATTCTAACCATACCGCAAGAAAATTAAAGCTAACATTTTGGGATTTAGAAAAATAAAACCAGAAAGGAAAAATTAATGACGCAAGAATCCTTACAAATGAAACCGTGCGAGAGTAATTCATGACTTGTATTTACATAATGTTACTAGGGATGGCAGGTATTCGTATTGGATGTTTTTAAATCAAGTTCCAGACATCAAAAAACATCAAAGAAAATAATTATATCTTCTTACGTAAACTTTTAAGGACAAAATGATAATATTGCCCACGGCAGTATAAATCGGTGCTTGTTGCGGTACATGTAAACTTTCTTCCGAAATGTAGCGAGTTTTAATCTTACCCGAAGCGATAAAGTTTACATTTCTCTTTTAATTAAAACATATGTAAATATTTATTAAAATTTCGTTTTCTAGTCTTACGTTAACATGTTACATCAAAATTGTACCCCATTAGTGAAATTTACTACGATTTGGTGTTAAAATCGATACAACGAAACTCCCGAGTGACCTTTAGTTTCACAGGTCATTCGCGTAGGCAGCTTAAAAATGACGTCACGCATACCTACGATTACGAGCTATAAGGAGAAATGTATAAATAAGTTGCCCGTACTGCAAGGAGCAAGAAAATCAATTTAATTTGTTGATATCAACGTGGGACGGACTGCTGTGTACTTTTCACAGATAACACGCCGTCTATTTATAGATTGCATTTTACATTTTACAGCATGTACCTGATATTACATTGGCGTTATTGAATTGAATTGTGGCTTTGACTTGATGCGGGTTTGTGCCGTTAACTTGCTCAATATTATTCTACAATACTAAATATAGCGGCTTGAAAAAAATATATATATCGTCTAACAAACCGATGCCTAAGTTTTTTATTAATAATGATATTAATGATCATCTTTTGTCCCAATAGGAATTATATAAACAGCTATTTGGTATACATAATACTGTATTTTCAAACCTGGTAATTTTTATGGTAGACTGTTTTGAGCAATATGAAGATATAAAATTATAGCGAAAAATGTAGTTACTAGTTAACAAGACATCTAATGCACAGTTAGTTTGCTCGAGATTTTCACGCCTATCGGATCGTGAACCTGTCAAACAACATCATAGACCTATCATTACATAGATGTGCTATACGCGTGCAACCGTGTGAGGGACAGAACATACGCAATGCGACAATATGATTGGTCGAATAGATTTGTAGCCCACCATAAATCATACAAATTTACGGTGGGTAATAAAAAAAAGTGAGACTGTAACAAGAACAAACAATATTAACGCTTTCTCTTCTACTCCTACTAGTCCTACTGAAAATTCCATAAGAGCATCTCATTCAGTCAAATAGGGGAGGGGCTATTTCCTCTCTATATTATTGTATCTCTACGAACCACATCGATCAGTTTAACGACCGTACTGCCGACCGGATTGGCGACGCGATTAACCCACAGTCAGGCAAAAACTATTACTTACTAAAAGGTACTAGTCAGATCTAACTCCTTATTGGTCGACCAAACACGTTTCTACAATATTGACATAGCTTCAAAGATAATTATTGTTGTGTGGGTTAATATTTCAGTCAGTTTGATTGTTCAATCGACTACACAATTTGTCCAAAGTAGTAAATTAGGGAATCGTATTGTCAGTAAGCAGGAATTATTAGGAATTTCGTGCATTGACCCGCTATTTCCTAATCTCTACCGCACGCGCATAAAGTCCATATGAAAACACAAGAACAAAAGACAGCTGTGTCAGTCAGACACGTCAATAATGTCGCCATTATAGTGGTGTTCAATATTGTCAAAGAATTTTCCCATGACATGAAGGTTCACATCACATGTGCGGCAATGCGGAAAATCGGCATCTAAAATATATCAAAGTATCAATCTATCAATTACTCGAATGAATCTAGTGCGCATAACACAGGAGATTAGCCTATGATTATGATGGACGTGTTCAAATGATCACCTCGCTTCGCTGCGACCTATTTACGTTGAGTCGGTTCACTCGCATTTCTGCCTTAAGAAATTATTAATCGATCATCTTAGAACTAGATTATATCAAAAGTTGCCTGATTTTATCAAAACAAACGTCAACAATTTAGTAGGCAGACCCGGATTGCGTCATGAAAGGCATTAACAAGGAAAAATAATGATAATTTGTACGTGCATTGCGAAAGCCGACGGCGAGACTTTCTCCTTTCATCATACGAATTTGAGACTAAAATTGCCTTTCGGTTGAAGACATCTGATGCCTATTTATCTACTAACAACAACACTGAACTGAACACCTGTGGACCTTATAAAGTTACTTATAAGATTTACGAAACGTCAGTTAACAATGTGAATGATGGAACAATGGGTGACCATAAGTATCCACTTTTCTACATATACAGCTAATACCTCTAGTATGGCAATTAAACGGTTCTGAAGTACCATTTTGTGTAGGATTAAAGCAAGTTTGACATACAATATCACTTAGCGCTTTTCGGTTGTCAACCGACGACTTTATATATGAGTGTATCCTGTTTGTAACATCCAAACAAGGTACGTAATCTAGTTAACTAAAATTACGTTCACAAGGTGTCAATCTAAATTATACTCTATAATATCGACCGTAGGGTTCAAATTCGTGTTAAAAGAAAAGTTGTTCTTACCTTTTTGAAGTGGTTGAGTGTGTCGGGACTGTTTTCGCACATCTCTGTGATCAGCGTCACGCCCGTGATAAGGACACCTGTTGACACATTGATAACATTTAACCAGAGCAATTTTGACACTCCGATTGTATGTGCATACAAGTAAATGAGAGATGAAGGTATTTTGGTTTATTGTTTACGCTATCGGGATAGATCTCGTAGATAAGGAATTGAAATTTCGTTTTTTTTTTAATAAGAAATCATAGCAGTAAATCGAAAGGAATGGAAATCTAAAAGCTTGAATGAATAAATAAAGAGGTTTCCCGATATTAGAAAACTTGTTACTACGGACCTGAAATCAAACCCGTTATCATTTTCCCAACGTTTCAAGAATGTAATCATTTTTGGAAACATTCAAGCGAGTCAAGCGACATAGCCGATTTGCGTAGGTATTTTGTCTCGGTACTTTACCCAAGCAAATTCAATTAGAAAATAAATTGGTATCGGAAACCCTTTGTTATCGGTAAGACAGTCTCGATTTAAAGTTTTTTGTTTGAGGCCGAAATAACAGGGGTTCATAAATTAATATTTACGGAAGTTTCGTGAAGTGTTATTTGAAAATGATTTGTCGATTTAAATCTTTCAAAGCTTCGAAAGTCTATAAGTAAAGTCGACGCTGACGAACAAACTTTCTAGTTAGAGTATGTTACGAACAGTGGATTGGATATTTTTTGTGAGTAGACCAACTGTCAATTGTTTGATGTGAAACATGACATCAGTTTAGTCATCTATTTTAATAGAATTGCTACTTTTATTGCTACTAATTGCAACAATTAGCACTTATTCCGTTGAATTTGTTGACTTGACTACTAAAATAGCGAACTACATATACTAAAACGTCAAGTTTTATTTACCATAAATGGCCTTCGCGTATTAAATAGTTAAGGAAAAACTATACCGGTTTATGACAACGAGTAAAAACAATATACCTATTGGAAGAAACAATACATTACGCGATTATCACACCGATGCGGATCCGCATGCCGCTCCGGTGTGTGAGCGAGTCAGGGCTATTTGCAGGTTAGCGATGTCCCGCTCGAACACAGGAGCGCCGTGCAACCATTATTTTTTATATCTTACTAGCTTCTGCCCACGACTTCGTCTGCGTGGAATGATGTTGATGATTGATTACTTATACTATGTCCTTTCCCGGGCCTCAAACTATTTCCGTACCAAATTTATTCTAAATCGGTTCAGCGGTTACAGCGTGAAGTGGTGACAGAAAGACAGAGTTACTTTCCCATTTATTCTATTAGTAGGGATTAATCTTATTGATAGATAATAAATGTAAGACGTTGACAGGAAAAGTTACCAATCTATATCTAAAGGTTAAGGCCAGTATAGGCCCCTCGAGACACCCAATGATAGCTTTTTATCCAAATGGGCGCGCTCCGCTGAAATTCGCGGTGTATACCTATCTGGTTGTATTGCATAACAAACATGAAGAACTTTTCCCGTAATACGTACAGGACGAATGCGGAGTAATTCTTAGCCTTATTTTAGTTAAGACTAGGCAAAAATAAACCAGAAATTGTTATTGGAGTATGAGACAACCTAACCGTTCAGATAACTTTGGTGTTTGAAATATTTGAAATTACATAATTCAAGTGTCTGCCGGTTGTTTCTACCGTTGTTTCCAATAAATATTTAATAGCATTGAATTATTTATTATTTTGCTTTCAGTAGTGAATCTGATCCATATTATACAATACTAACTTCTATAAAATAACTCATAGTTATTTAGAAACAAGTGTTCAATATTGTGTAGTCTTATACCTAGTCACGTCGCGCGTCGGCCATGCGCTCAAAATTAATCTGCACAAGTTTACTTGACAATATTAGGGTCTCTCTCCAAAGGCCATCTCTCTCGTAACTCAAGACAGCCCAGAGTGTTTATTATGAGTTATCATAAGACTAACCATGATTCTTTTCCGTTAATAAACTCCTTGTAGCCGGTAGGAACATCTCCATCAAATCTGGAACTCTTCTTATAATGCGGAACGCACACAACGCTGCCTTCTTCTTAATGTACGCGTTTGGACTCTTGATCAATCGCTCTACTTCTGATGCCAAATCTCTGGCCATTTCTGGAGAAGCGATGGCACCGAGTGTACATAATGCGAGACCGACCACGAATTGGGTGTTGCTGTTGAGATCGCTGTGGAACAAAAGGTCAAATTAGTTTCATTGGTGGTCTGGTGATAGGGGTTGTGGTGATGAATTGATTATTTAAACGGGTATTTAAACACAGCAATACACAACCTCAAAGTTACAGAAAGTTCTTAGTTTATGAGAAAATTAACATTACTGTCCGCCTTTGTACGCGAGGAATTTCTTTTGTGCACTGGTTTAAATGATTCAAAGTACCACAGTGAAATAAAGTAGACATAAATCTGGCCTTTAACGATGACTAAATCCTACTCTTACTCTTAATTTTAGCCCGAAGGGGATACTTGCGGGTGTTTAAACGAGAAATGTAAAAAAAATTGGTGAAGGGCACGAACTCTTATCACATTTATCCTTTACAAACTCTTCCAACAAGACAGTTGACCTCTTATACCATTTTGCAACAAAATAATATAACTTAAAACCTTTGTTTGTAGTGGCAAGTAAGTGTTGATCTCCTCTTTTAGTTAGCACATCTTCTACAACTATAATCGATGAAACTGACATCAAGATAACGCCCTTATTTTCTATTTGTTGTGACAGTGGTACCCGTCTAGCAGCTACGTGACACCTTTGTCATTTGAAAGATGTAGAACATCATGAAACTTTTGCTCCAAGAAAATTAAATGTTTTCTCGCTTTCAGTATCGCCACCACGGACTGCACATAGCCAATAAAGCTTCTTCTTCACCGAACTTCTGCCGAGCAATGTTAGTTCAGCCTGGAATTATTACGGGGCCGTAAACCTGATGATTACTCGGAGTTAGTGCCCCGTTTACGACGCGTGTTATTCGAGTGCTTAGCGCTAATGCTTAATACTAGATCAAATGTGTCGTAAACGCAGTCGCACGTACACGGGACCGTAAAGTTTTTAGCTATTAAAATATGAAAACTGGGTGCATTACATTTGTTATAATTACTTTTCATATATTATAGTTTGGTATATCGTTACTTTGAATAACTTAATAAATGGCATACTACCGTAATACCTAATTAACGGTACACATAATGTAATTATTGGTATAATGGTCATAAGGCATATTTACACTTCGTCTTGCCATAATTATTACATACTCTAAAGCATATTATTTGTTATAACAAGTGATATCACATAATTATTTGTGTGGCATAATAGTTGCATGACATAAATTGGTTAGGTTAGGTTGAAACTGCGAGTCCGCACAAACGAATAACTACCTGGCAAAAGGAGGGTTACGAGTAGGTTAGGTTAGAACTTTGACCCCTTGTAGAATGAAATACCTAGGAAAAAAAGTGGTTTAGGTTAGGTTTGAACTCCGGCACACACAGAATCGAAATCCGTGAATAATTTGGTTAGGTTAGCTTAAAACTGAGACGTCCCTAGAATAGAATAGCTAGCAGTGCTATTCTTTTTCGTCAGGCGTGTTTACACTAGGAAAATTTGTATTTAATTGTAGGGCCTGCGTACTAGTTATAAAAAGTATGTAAAATGTTACGTTAATCTTAAATATAATATGCTAAAAATGGTTATACAATATATGTATTTATAATTGATAAAATTATATAAAGTATTACGTTATATGAAAATATAATATAACAAATGTCATTATAAAACATGTCCATATACTATTTAAAAATTATATTACAATAGGCATTATATCAATGATAGTTTAGATGAAATCATAATGTAACAAAGGAAACGTATAATAAAAATTACATTATAACATATATCAAATGGCGTTATAACAAATGTATGTTATTATATATATATTTATATTAAACATTACACACCCATGAAAACTAATAGCGGATTCATATAATGTCATATGATATGATGTGAAATAATTAAGTGTCCAAATCGCACAGTCTTCAGTCGTATACGTTGCATTAAATCCTGCAATGTTCGCTTGTGCATTGTTGGATGTTTTATCCATGTCGTTGTTGTAAGTCTATCTGTAATTCTGTTATATGGAGCTACTAACTTACTGTTTAATAACTCAGCGCTAACCACGGTCCACGACAGATTGAGATCGCCTCTACGGACGATTTTAGCTACAAAGCGGGAAATATCAGCTACGTATGTGCTTTAAGGTTGGCGTAGGGCTTAACGCGGAATCAGTTATTAAAATAATGTTTTTTTTGTTGGTGTGAATAATAATACGAGCACTAGTACTTTACTATAGCTTTCACGAATCATGAATATCTCCGACAAGCATGCACAATTCTATTTTCTTCAAAAATAAAACGTCGACTTTTAGAAACCTCTAAGAATATTTCGCTTCCTCCTTACCCTTTCCTAAGCTTATTATCGCGAAAATTCACTTCGTATTTGGCAGTATCCGACTTATTTCTCCCTGGGGCATTTTATACGTAACATTGGGGTATAGCTTGTAAGTAAAAAAAGAAGTTACTCGTAACATGAACAGCTGCCGGTTGCGTCCAAGCGAAAAATATCGATCCTAAAAGCGGGCGATGACCTACCTCGGCGGTTATACTGACATGCTATATAACATTCGTATATAATGCGGGTGTCGAATGTCAGCTGCTGTCAGCGGCAAATGCATTGAAGCTTAGATATTTTAGGAATTTAGAGGATAGGCTGGCGTTGGAAAGATAATAGTTTGGTCGTCGGATATACCTTAAAGTAAAAGTTGGTACATCAAGTTGCAAAATTGCAAGGCCACTTAATGAATGAAATTCATTTATGTGTCCATGTAAATAATATTTGTCGTTTCATATAAAAATTGCGTAGCCTATACGCATAATGGGAAAATTATTTTATTTATGACAGAATGAATGTAAAATCAGTGAACCAAATTCTGGGGACTTAGGTACATCTTTGGTTTGAGTTAATTAAATAGGTAAATAAAGGTTTCATATGGACATTTCATAAATCCTAGCAAAATTGACTAACGTGATGAGTGATGAGTGACTATCACCTATAACCTGTAGGCACTTACTTAAAATGAAATTCTATTAAGTCATTCGGATGACTATGCTTTGTGGGAATGCTGCAAGCATAATGGGAACGTTTGGGCCAGGCTTGGTACAGGGTGGGGATGGGCATTAGTTTGTGGTTGTTTTTGACAATTTTGACGAAGCTTGTTGCAGAAATTATTAATGTTAAATGGTAATATAGAATAAGGTCATGACGATGCTTGTGCGGATTACGTATGTGTTTTGACGAAGCATGTGGCAGATTACCTTTGTTTTTGATTATGTTTGAATGAAATAAAAGATTTAAATTGCATTTTGATATAAAAAAAATAACAATCAACAACAACATGACTACTACATATAATGAGCGACGAGCCGGAGTATAAAATGCCAATTGATCATTTTCTCCCATGCACCTAAGTCCTCCTTTTAATTTTAATAAGCTAGGTACAAATTCGACGCCAGTGCCTCGTATAACAAAGGAGTTAATTAGTTCGAGTATAAAGAAGCCAAGCGCTCGTTTTTATCAGTTAATTTATGTAAACGAAACGAAGCCCGGAGCGCCAGGTTTTCAATTTATGTGAGTTCAAAAACACGCATTTGTGTGATAATGGAAGTATGCAGAGTGAAGACAATATTGCGTACCGTAAAATAAACAGTGTAGGACGCTTTTCACTTTTACTATAGGTACTTCGTTTTTTTTTTGCATTAGAAAAAAGGTAGGCCATCTTGATGTCTCTGTTTATTGAAAAACACTATAGATATAGATAAAAATAAGTTGGATATTGTCATGCACAATCTGATTACCATTACGTTACCGCTATGTATTATATTGCTTTCGTCCGATAAAATTGTGATAAATCTCGATAAAACGACCATGATCGCTATAGTATTGCGTGCGAGCATTCAATTGGTCACTGTTCACGGCGCAAAATTCATTGCAGAGGCGTGATTCTGTGCTAATTTACTTTATAATATAAAAAAGTACAAATGGTGAACTTGATGCCTAAAAGCAACCAGGCTAATTGGCCAAACAAATACAATTAGAGTTTTGAATGATTCACGGTTAGTTTCACTAGACTTATATTGACATTTTGTATTATTTGTGAGCTTCCGATATTTCGACGCCTATATCCCGGTCAATATAAGTCTGGCAAACAAATACAGTACAGGCAGGCAGGGGGTTAAGTGCAGGCTTTGACAAAAAAAACCCTCGGATAATATTTTAGAGCTTAGGTAAGGTAAGACCAAAAGACCCACAAATAGCTATTAACGTACCATTTCTAATTTAAATGTCACAAGAACTTCGAAGGATACGGGTAAGTAAGATTGTGGTTCAAACTTAGTTCAAAGACAAAGTAAATGGAAACCACAAACAATATTGGTCAATCAATATGGAAACTACAAGCTCCCCTTTCTGCATTCACCAGGTCATTCCATTGCCAAAATGTATTAAAAATTATGAACAACTATATTAAGACTACTAAGCGCCACTTGCACCATCCCACTAACCTGGGGTTAAGCGGTTAAACCGTTAACCCAGTGACAAATTGTACTGGTAACCATGGCAATTCCAGGTGTCCGAAAATTTAAATTCAATTAATTTATTTCAAGTGTCTGGTGATTCACACTGCAGTATACCAAAAATACTGCATAAAGTAAAATTACCTAAAAGGGCTTACGTCCGTTTCTGACTTTAATGGAAATGTGACTTTTCCGACCTGGACAAAAAGATAGTCTGTCCGCTTTTCAGCTAGCCATAGCTACTATTCTCATTTACCCATTGCTTCAATGGTACCAGTTAGCAGTAGAAACTCGAGATAAGTAGCAATTGTATATAACCAGAGATCACGCTTTTACTGGTTATACAAGGGTTGCGCTTGAAAAGTGATATAAATAGCAGGGTTTTTGTTACGCTGCCTTTTTTGTTATACACGTACTCGCTTTGTTTAACTGTAGCATTGTGCATTTTGTATGTATATTTACGAGTGTATGGAATATTGTGTGACTGGTTTAAAAATAGCGCGCAATAACAGAGTCAATTTGTATACGATGCAGATTGTTGTAAAGCGTGATATGACTTTAAATCACAAATCAGAACTGATAATTCTATGAGTCACATTTATTTATCTTACAGTATGTATTTATACTATTTATACATAACTAACATAACGAGGTAAAAAATGTTAGATGTACTACCACAACAGAGAATAGACAACAAACGACATAATATTAACCCCTTAATTGCCACAGGGGTCTTATTTTGCCAACCAAAAACGTCCTTAAGATTATAATTTAAATTGGAATTATGATTCTTTTTGCTGATCCTTAATCGCGTCGGGGAGTTGAGACGGTGTATACCAAAAATTATTTACAATACGACAGAAAAATCAGATAATATACACACGAAAAACATTACCTCGATCTCTTAGCCGGGTAAAAACACGCATGTACTTATAAATTCAGAATGCTTTCTCCACAATGCTATTACAGGAACAGCATTAGCGCAGGTTTCCATTCAATTGAGACGTGAGACCGAGCCGAGACAATATAGATATATAGCGCTGGGGGACATATTAGCATATATCGATCGCCGTGGAACTCATCATGTCCTCATTTCGTATTGTTTTATCTTAGCTGTGTGTCGCGCGCTTTTTTCATTTCCTTCGTGGATTTTCCTTAAAGTTACATACCTTTGTATTTTATCAAATACGTTTCAGATCCTATTGATGTGTTCCGTCAGCAAACAATATAATGATAACTTCTAGACCTTCTAGTTCCTAGAATCTCGTACGAGCCCGAGTTCTAACCTACGAAATCCACCCTCCGGTCTGAAAATAGCACGCTTAACCACTTTGCTATTTAATGTTACCTACACTACATTACAGTCTCCATCAGATATATCGGAGCGGCCAAGGCGCTCACAAATATCTGTACACGTCTCTATTGTCCAGGCATTAGAGTGCATATTTAGATATTTTCGAACCTCGGCCGCTCCGATACAACTGGTGGCGACTGTACAGTCAAGGGCATAAATATATATACATTCCCAAAATTTCAGAAATATGTGCACGCTATTACACCTTAGACAATAAAGTCGTGTTCACATATTTTTGAGCCATTTTCTGGATCGATATTTTTACCTTCGACTGTACTAACCAACAAGTAAACAGGTCCAAAACCAAGGTCATGGTGGTCGACAGAACTGGGAAGTTGGAACTCACTGGTACGTTGGGCCTCGAGACAGTGGACAATTTTGTTTACCTAGGCTCCAACATCAGCAACAATGGTTCGTGTGAGAAGGAAGTGCGCAGGAGAATTGGCATGGCGAAGAGCGCCATGTCTCAGCTTAGAAGTATCTGGAAAGATCGCAGCATTTCCGTAAAAACCAAAACCAAACTGGTACGGACTCTAGTCTTCTCGATCTTTTCGTATGGCGCTGAGACGTGGACATTGAAGGCTGCTGACCGCAAACGCATCGACGCCTTTGAGATGTGGTGCTGGAGAAAGATGCTCCGTATCCCCTGGACAGCATTCCGGACTAACGTCTCCATATTGCGAGAACTCAGAATCTCGTCGCGGCTGTCATCCGATTGTCAATGCAGAGTCCTTGAATACTTCGGTCACATTGCAAGAAAAGACGGTGGCAACCTCGAAAAGCTTTTTGTGACCGGCAAAGTGGAAGGGAAAAGGCCTGGAAGGGGACGCAGTCCAATACGTTGGTCTGACCAGATCCGCACCGCTCTTGACTCCACAGTTCACATGGCTCTCCACACCGCCAAAGACAGAAGCAGATGGAGAAAGATCGTAAGAGAGAAAATGATACAAAAGGGAGGTCACGACCCTCAATACTGAGGAATACGACGCAAGGAGGAGGTACTAACCAATCTAACCATGCAATAGGGTATTTGACTACTAGTCAAATGAGTTTCTCTTTTCGAGCTGTCAAAACGATTTTGCTACTATGGAATTTATATGAAACACTAGCATGTGACGTCACAATCAAATTACCTACTCTTTATAGTTTTATACGGGTTTTAAAATAGAAATTGTGTCTAAAAATAACTGCTGTCTACGTTTCTCTATTAATCTTCTGGTACTTTATTTTATGCATGGTGTAAAATAATTTATTTTAAATAGAGTCAAATACCCTATACTATCCTGTTTTTACAAAAAGATCCTCTAATAGTAACTGGTACCGGTATTTATTTAATTTCAAATGATAATGATATCAAAATAACTACAACTTCATTTGCATAAAATGAAAACCGGCATTCAGTTCGTTCCTCCCGTAAGCAAAGTAGGCTACCAGGTGACATAACTGCGACACAACGTCCGAAACACAAGAAATGTATTGCTGCAAACGAGATTACACTTATACCTAAACTATTAAGATAAACGGAGCTGACGGTAAACACGTACACGATAGTAAATCAGGTTTTATCTAATTGGATAATTTTGTTACACGGTACTATAATAAAAATGACCTGAGGGAAAAGTGGAGTCCGCCTGACTAAAGGGGCCCACCCATTAACAGTCCGCCGGACGACATCGGCCTGTCAGTTGTTCGAAACTGTCCAATTTTTGTTCTAACAGACAGGTAATGGGTGGGCCCTTTAGTCAGGCGGACTCCACTTTTCCCTCAGGTCATTTTTATTATAGTACCGTGTAACAAGATTATCCAATTAGATTGCGGTCAAATGCTTGCCTTTTTGTAATAAAAAAAAGGCTGATATCGTCCGGCGGACTGGTAATGGGTGGGCCCCTTTACTAACCGGCCGTCCTGCTAACTTTTCACCGACATTTGAACAGAACAAAATGAGGGAGTGTCATTGTAATCCTTATAATTATTTTCATATAAATTTTACATTAATGATTACATTGCTTGGTGAATCTAATGTCCCATTTATACTTAATGATGCCTCCTTTATTTCATAGTATGTGTGCGAAGTGATATAGAGGTGAAGATTACAGTTCTTATAAGGCTTCAGTTCATAGAAGGTAGGATCCTATCCTATAGAAGTGGTCTACCGCGTGCGCCCGTGAGGGACAGAACATACGCAATGCGACAATATGATTGGTCGAGTAGATTTGTAGCAGAAACAATTAAAATTTACGGTAAGGAATTTAAAAAAAATGTGAGAATGTAACAAGGACAAACAATAATAATTATGCTTTCTCTGCTACTCCTACTGAAAGATACATAAGACTATCCCGTTCTGACAGTTCCTCCCACCACTATACTTGATATGTACTTGATATTGAAAAGCACCTCATAAAATAAGATTTGGAATTGCAATGTTATCGTATAGGCATTGCTGGTAAATCCAGACTCCTATTTCCTTAAATTCGAATTGAAATTTTCCACACGACCTTAGCAAGTTATAAAGAGAGGAAATTACGAATGGGGTGGCCTGCTCAGGTTTATTTGCAGGCCGAGCCGACTTAATAGGCTTGGACTGAATAAAGGTGCATTTCTATTCTTATCTACACAGGCCAGCAAGACGTGTAAATAAGGAATGAGATAGTCCTGATTAAGGAGATTAGGAGGCCATTTAGTAAGCGCTATTTACATGATGATATAAAAAAAGTGTTAGTGAGTATTGCATCAATCCGTTGTAAATTTGTATGACACATAAGATTGTAAGTCACATGACAACATGTGGTATCGTGTATGGCTTACAAATACAAAAAAAAAGTTTTAAGATTTGTGGTAACTGATACGGCCAATATGATAATTAGTTAAGCATAATGACTGTAGGTAAAACCCAACCTTTTAATGTATTGTTGTTCAAAATCCGATACAATCACTTGATAAATAACACAGTTGAATTGAATTAACCTAAAAAGAAATTGCTGTGAGAATTATGTAGCCCTCGTTCTGGCGATATTTTACTCAAAGGAAGATGTTAACTCCCTTCGTACTTTACTCGTTGGCTTCAGAAGGACACAGAGGTAACCGATGTGGTTATGCTTGAACATCTAACTAGCAATAGGCTTGAAACATTTTAGGTAGCCTCGTAGATCTGGTAGCTTATGCGGGCTGTGTATACTCGTCGAGAGCCTCTCGCCGAAAGTCTAAGCACCGCTCCGATCGAATTGGAGAGGCGCGAGACAAGACGAGTAAGAGCGAGACGAGAAAGGAGCAGTATCTACACACTCGTTCTTGGCCTGTCTCGGGGTGTCTCGACGAGTATGTACAGCCGGCATTAGATGTACACTTTACAGGCCAAACAGAGGCCAATAGCTCTTAATCTACACTTACTTCTTGAGACAGTTCGTGATGAGGAGATGGACGTCTTGCCGCTCATCCAATAGCAACATGGCGCCGAGGTAACCCACTCGTTTGTCAGTGAACCGCGAACTGGCGATGAGTTTGAGGCACTCCAGCTGACCGAAGTGCGCTGGGTAGCCCAGCATGTGGATGTAGAGGAGTTTTGCGATGTTGCGACATCTGTGTACAAATAATGGATTAGAATTCAAAACAAAAACATAGAGATCTATAGAATTACACTACTACAGATTGCCGAAGTTACTAAATATGTATACTATAAAAACGTCTGCATGGAATAAGAATTCAAGATTGATATATGTTCTTATGAATTTGGCCAATCATTTCTTTTAACCGAAAAGCCGATAACTGGGTTTTACACTCATTATAGGATAAATAAGCAAAGCATTAGTATTCGTAACAATTTTAAACAGGAGTGACCATAACTATCTATATCTTCATGCATTTGGTATTCGTTGATATCTGGGTGAGAGAACTCCCTCGTTTCAAAGGCATCCAATTATTGGTGTTATCAGAATTCAGCAGTTTCATTCCCGCTCGCTGTTGATATCGCCGAAATTGACCCCTCAAACGTTTGCAAGGCATTGGGGGAGCTGATTTCTATTAGGTACTGTTGTCGCGTAAGGAAGTAGGTCAATACGAGTAAGTGTGGCAAGGCTTCACATTGGGGCCTATTTACACATGGATTAGTGTTCATTGTGAATGCATACATCTCTTACTTGCTATTGGCATTTAGTGGCAAATGTACATATGAACTCCCAATTAATAATCAACGTGTAAACACGCTTAAACGTGAAGGCCAGTCACACTAACCCGTATGCCACACTAATCCGTATTGAACCTTAGTTATTTTTCTAACATATAGAAAGACAGTATTTACCTACCTAAGTATTTTATTTAAAACTTTTAATAGTAACCGGAAAATCGCATTCGGTTCCAGATCCACAAATTATGTCCAAAAAGAGATGAGGCGTCAGTTTTCTGTGCATGTGAATCTCGATCCGTGTACATAAACCACGGCTAGAAAATACACGATATTGTGGAACCTATTAAAATCCGAGTGAACCTAGACTTTAGACTGGAAGATGCCAAGTCCACATCAATTTACAAATCTTGTATACTCGTCAGGGGGGGTTCGTCCATTCGTCCCTTTAACCTAGAAATTCTTAAAAACAAAGCGTAATCGGAGGTTAGCTTCATACTAGTGCTCTTTTGGCGATGCATACGAAACCTTTGTGAATTGTTCAGGTTGTTAAGTCTACGTTGCGGTTTTATTATACCGCGTAATAAAGGACGCTCAAGGAATTTATGCGGTAAGTTATGGAGCGCTTTGAATATTTGAAAAATATGTTTACGGAGCAAATTGCCGAGTGTTGGACGTTAAAGACACGAGCTGTTTTTTTAAAGAATGTGTTGTTTTATTAGAAAAAGAGCCTCTAATATTAGTTAGGTACCAGTCTGCGATATCTTAGAAATATTTCTTGTCTCTTTCATAAATAACTAATTGCCTAAAGATTTTCTTTGGTCATTTCCAAACGTTGGTTTTAAGTCGATATAGGTACTTATTTTCCCCTCACATCCGGAAATTAGGAAAAACCTTTTGAACAAAGGCTAATTTGATTTCTGATTATAGTTTATTACGTTTTTAATCATTCTTTATTAGTTATTGTTAATACTTACGTAAGTATTAACAATAACTAATAAAGAATGATTATAATAATAAAAATGTTAATGTGAATACCTAGTCCTACTGACCATTTTATTATTAATTGAGGCAATGGAAGAAAAATCCACTTATAATTAACGACTATACGAGTATAGGACCAAACCCGCCACTTCCTGTTTATCAGACTTGAATAGCCGTATATTGGATGTGATTCCGCAATCGGACATTCCTCTTCTAATGGTGCGTCCAGGGGCCCGTTACTCAAAAGCTTGTAACTTGTAATACAAATGGAAGTCCCTTTCTAACAAAAGCTGTCAAAAAGTGACATCCGCTTGTATTACAAGTTACAAGATTTTGAGAAACGGGCCTCAGATCTTCGCCAAAAGCTTGCGCGCTGCTCAGCGTAAATTATGAATTTCGCAGAAAATGCATGCGCTTGAGCAGACTTGCGGCAAACAGGCTTGTTCCACAGATCTGGACGTACCTTATTCCAATTAAACTCACCTCCAAATCATCTTCTCTAAAAGTGGACCTAAGATAGGCGCACTCCTTGTTGATCACGCTCCTCTCCTACGCCGCCGTACGCGCCGCCCTGATTTGTCTGATGAGATCCCGCAGCAGGGTCGGCGTCGGTACGGTTGAACACCCGAGCCTTCGGGCAACCAGGGTTAGTCACCACTTCTGACCACATCTTATAGGTACCAACAATAAACTCACCTCCAAACGCTATCCTCTTCTCTGAAAGTAGACCTAATATAGGCGCACTCCTTGTTGACGACACTCCTCTCTTCCGCCGCCGTACGCGCAGCCCTGATTTGCCTGATGAGATCCCGCAGCCGGGTCGGCGTGGGCATGCGCACTGAAACCGGCGCGACTGTTAAGGACGGCACACACATAGAGAAGCATTGATCAGTGCATTGTTGTGCTTACTTACAAGCTAGGAAAGTGAAGTTAGAAAAGTTTGATAAGAATAATGAAAATAGTAATAGAAACGTAAGACACTTTCTAAAGGCGCATTTGAAGTAGAAAGCATAGCTTAACTATGTCAACTATGTGTAGAGATTTTGCTTACGGTGGACGCTAGGGACTTTACGCCAGTCCATTTATTTATATATATTGACCGCAATCTTCACGACAGCAGCGATACTGGTCGTAAGTCTAACTGAACGTCACTTTGGCGTGTCTAATACCGATTTTATTATTCTTATCGAATCTTAGGTAAGTTGTAAAAGTAATTAGGTGAAGAATTTCTTCTGACAGAGATAGAACGATCAAGAATAAAAACGATTAACGTCTTGAGGCAAGGCACGGTGAGGCAAGGCACAGGGCAGTGGACGGTGGGACGAGGCTAACCATCGTTTCTTCCAGCTCGATAACATTTAAAGATGTCTCAAAATTGACATCGTTTCAACCTACCTCGGTCTCCCCTAGTAGGCAATTTCGCAATCTCAGACCATCGTTGCTTAGAAAAGACAAATGACTACTAAAATAAGTAATTCTCCATAAATCGTCCTTGTGTTTATTGTCTTTGATCGCGAGCACAATACTGTTCCCTAGGGATTCATGAAAAGGGCACACGTGGGCGGTAGCGCTGATTTGAGGTACTATATGTATAGGTAGGTATCTACTTTGTACGTTCAGCGTGGGTGTTAGGTATCAAAGGATGTGATAAGAAGGGGGTTGCCGGCTGCCACCGCCGATTTTATTCAGTCACATTCGCTTATTAGATGACAGCCTTACTCTGCCTTGCAGACGAACTTCAATAATTTCATGACTTTAATTATAATAATTTTAAATGGGTTAAAGTAATTAAGGCACAAATAAATAAAGTCATGTAAAAAAGGATTAACCCTATCGAGTATGACGCCTTGTACATAGTGTTTTTTCACATGAAACAACTTCTGCTACTCCAATTTTTTACTTCCGATAAAATGAAATGATCCTTCAATAAAACCAAGTTGATCCACATAAAATAAATCATTTAAATTCAAAGTTTTTTTTTCTTTTAATAATAATAATACCTATGCAATGTCCATTTGTTGCAACGATAGATCTTTCAGTTTTGCATGAGAACATCGAATCAGCTATAGTAGAATATTTCGTAAAACCGCTACAAACTTGCAGTCAGGCACAATTTAGTCTGTCTAAATTAATAAGGTATTTTGGTCAGACCCAAATTTAGGTTTGTTTAACGATTCTCAGCTTATTGAGCTTATGATAACAAGCCGAAGGTATTTTAGCGCGGTGATGTCACTGGCCTATTGTTTTTACATGCCCCAGTTAATTTATAGGCCACGAATGAAGTCCTATAGTAAATGTTTTGCCACATTTAATTACAATAAGAAAATGGGAGACATTGATGTTTTCCAACGTTTGTTGTTAGATTTTTTACTGCCACTCAAGGTAAATAACATGCCATTAATATTAAGAATGTTAACCTTTGTATGTTTGTTATGGTTGCTTATTTTTTATGAAAATGTATAAATTTTTATCTCGAAATTATCCCCTAATTGTATGAAAGAGGATTTCCTATTTTTACGTTTGTAAAGAAGCTCACAAGGACGCGGACAGTAGATACGGTAGCTAGTAATTAATATTTACAAGAAAAGAAGTTTCGCCAAAGTTAGTATAAAATCTACAAGCAAGCAGCATAAGCTAACTCCAGTGCCCTGTTTATCAAAAACTTGTAGCTTGTAATACAAGTGGAAGTCCCTTTCTAACAAAAGCTGTCAAAAAGTGAGTTCCGCTTGTATTACAAGCTACAAGCTTTTGATAAACAGGGCACTGGGCTGCGGAACCGCGATAATCGAAGTTTCGTGTCTCCCTATTCACTTTATCATGCTTTATCTGTAGATCGAATATGCAAGAGTGATAGAGAGACGAAACCGTGATTTCCGGGGTGCCTCCCAAATGCGAAATGCAGCACGGCTCTTAGCCCGCTACGTAGACACGGGTGTGCACACGACGGTTGTAATGTTTGAAATTGCATGACGCGCTCACAAACAAGCGGTGTGACCATTCGAGTGCTTAAGAGGCCGGTGTCGATTTTAGTCGCAAAAATGTAAAATTGATAGATTTCGTCGATGAAATTGTACACCTTTTGTTACCAAATTGAAATAACAAGTACTGCTTTCTATTAGCACGTCTTCTTATCTTGCCTTTTATCAGATCAATTTTTTTGAAAACAGACTCACTAAATTAGTAATGATTAGTTTTCTGAAGGACGTTTAGGTAAACGCGCGTAAAGCACTGATTTTGTCGCTCTTATTTGTAAATTTCGTAAAGTTTGGACTGCTAAAAATGGTAAATTTGTATTACACATATTCTGTACTTGACCTTTATCAGATTACATTTTTGTTATATGACTTAGAGTTCGAGAAAATGAAAGTTAAACGAATTCAATTTTCTCCAGAAATTACTTCAAAACAAGTTACAATTTCTCTGAAAATCGACTTAATTTCAACGTAATTTGGATACTTGAACAATCTACAACATTTGCTGAAACTATTCTTATACATCAATTTGTATAATTTACCACCATAATTTTTTGATGAATTTTTAAAAACTGCCCCTTCTCTTCATATATTACCGGTGACGGACGCTCGCGACCTCATTATTAAAAGGCAAGATGAGAAAACGTGCTAATAGAAACCAATACTTGTTATTTAGATATTACGTAACAAAACGTGTATAATTTCAACGACTAAATCTATCAATTTAAAATTTTTGCTCCAAAATCGACTACGGCCTCTTAAAACCCTGCTGCATACGTATTTAGTGTGTATTAATTATTTATTATAGTCACATGAAATATCCTTGTATCATACATATTTTGCAATACCCCAGTCACAAATGCCCAGCCATGGTTCAAAGTATGAGTTCAGAATTCAAAATTAGACAACATTTCTAAAGAACCGGAATAAAATCTTACGTTGATAATATATTTTAAAGTAAGAGGTTTAACTCAAAAATAAAATCAAGCATATTAAGTATGTTGTCATATGTTTGTTTATGAACATGTGATTTATTATAAATGTAGTGTAGTATTGTGTTGTGTGTGCGTTGTTAACTAAACACAACCAAACTTGTATGTGCAAATATATCAGTAGCGATGTATGGCTGGATCCTAAACGTATAAATTAACAGATAGGTATTTGCATTTTAAGCAAATAACAAACACAAACAGTAACTAAGTAGGCAAGGTGCCCAAAATACCGCATTTTTTTTAATTTTTTTTTTGCTATTTTATTTTATTTATTCTCTTAGTAACATCTAAGAAAATTGGATGTAGGCCATTTTGAACATTTCGTGCACCTAAACAATGAACATAAACTGTCCCCCATATTCATATTCTTAGGAAGCCTTTTTTAAATTTTGACTCCTTTCTAACAGACATTAATGTCCAAATAACGGGTATGGACTAACGTTTAGATTTCTCGCTGCCTTGTAAATAACAGTGCATGTTTGTAAATAATATAATTTACTCACCTCTTTCAATGGCCTCATTCACCACTTGCTTTATAGTTGCAATATTAAAGGCCGGGTTAAACCTGTGGGAAAATGAACAATATTAATATAAATACTTATAATATCAAATGATAAACCTAAAAGAATAATATTTTTAGTACTGAATAATATAGTTTAATTAATCACTTCCTTCCTGTGAATGAAATATTGAAGTTACACAAATAATCAGTCAATAACCCAGTTTATAATCAATCCAGTATTCTGAATATATGTTAAGCAAGCCAAATTTTTAATTGCTGGCCGATTTACTATAATTTTCATGAATCCTGTACCATAGACTGCTAGGCTAAGCCTCATAATGATTAAAGTGTCATATGTCATATAAGTATAAGTTAACTGAATAAATTTATTTTCGTCTCTTTATTCTATATCAAAGGTTGAATGACCAAGTCATGTGACTTTGTTTACATTATTTTAAACACCTAAAAGAACAGGCTATAACAACAAGTATTTAATCTAAGTGTTAGATCACTACATAGTATAAAACCAAGTCGCTTTCCGCTGTCTGTCCGTCTGTCTGTCCCTATGTATGCTTAGATCTTTAAAACTAGGAAATGGATTTTGATACGGTTTTTATTAATATATAGAGTGATTCAAGCAAGAGGAAGGTTTATATGTATAATTTGTAAAGGTATTGTGTAAATTAGTTGAACTACCCGTGCGAAGCCGGGGCAGGTCGCTAGTCAAAATATTAAGTTGAAAAACTGTTGATATGTTTCACTCCGTACTGAGGAGTTTTTCGACTTAAAATATGTGAGTGACCCCGTTCTTAATATATTTAATATATCTGAGTCTCACGGAAGTTTTGTTATCAAAATATAAATAGTACAATAGGTAGGTTCTAGGTTGTAGTTGTAGCAACTTTATCAATAATTACTAAAATGCATGCAATATATTGAACTCTCCGCTGACAATGGACTGCAATGACACCTGATAGTTAGTGTTGCAGTCAATTAGGATCAATTGCTCATTTATAGGATATTGCTTGATTGGTAATATCTTCCCTGTACCTACTAAGACTTGATATACCCCTTATTCATAAACCTTCTTAAAGCATACAAAATAATTATGAAGCTTTATGAGAGCATATACAATACAAAGATAGGTAGACAAGCTGCAGAAGGAATATATGTAGGCTGATATGATATGATATACGTAAAAATACCTGGGAGATAAGTGTATGGAAAATGTGTGCAATATAAGCCATAAATTAAGAATTTTTAAATCATTAGTTGTAAAAACTGAAGTTTAAAGATGCTAATTTTTCAGGTATTTTTACATATTATTATAACACACATCAACCTACATTTATTACCTTTTAATGCTTCAGTGCCCTAAAATGCCTGGGTTCTGACGGGTTAAAGAGATGTTTACACTTTTACAATTTACTTCTTTGTAACGGGGCAAAGGGGTAATCAAACTTTGAAATTATAAGTCTCTAAAAATACTTCAAGTTCTAAGGCTAACTAAACTAATCTAACATGAGCTTGGGTCTTAAGCCATAAAAAAAAACTCATAAATAATAATATTTGTATAAGGGATTTCTTTACTTACACATTAATATATAACAGCAAAATATACATACCTACCAGTAACCAATCTGGTTTGATATAGTAAGTAGTCGTGTCATATAAACCAGATAATTGATAATTAATAATATAACGAAAAACAAAAATTACCCGGATTCGGAGCCGTTCATCGTGTACACTTATAATGATAGTCCTTTTCACTCAGCTTTTCTCCAGGGATCACAAAATATGGGGAAAATAAATCTTGACAAATGCAACTTGTTTCGGTTCTAGATAATAAACACACTTAACCGTTGAGTTATCACTTGAGCACTTTTATATCAAAACCAAAGAAACTAAACAGTAATTTATGAGTAAAAAGTCAAGCATAATAGCATTTTATCCGTCACAAACTATAAAAATGTAAGAGAGAAATCGCATGCCACCTTTGATTCACTTCTGTCATAATTTCACTTTTTATAAACCGATCCTATAATGACTACATGAGTTATGTTTTTGGTGTAAACAAGATAGTAATTATACTTTATTTTCTGTCGAAATGTTTATCAAAGTTTCAGAAATAAGTTAGAAATAATACGGCAATCGCCAGCTGACATTTCCCTGTGCGTTGTACAAAATTCAACATGGCCGCCGTGACTCGTCGCATGACGTTCCTTAATTTTATAATCAAATTAGATTCTTTGTATTTACAAAACACGTTAAAAGCTTTAAAACTTTAGTAAAAAATCATAAAATATTTTATTAACTCAAAAGACTTAATTCTGTATTGGTCAAAATCTTAAAAATAAATTTAAGACTTGATTTGACTGGAAAAGGAAAAGTAAGCGCAACGTGGAAAAGGAAACTTTTCAGCAAGCAGAAACCTAATTTTCTATCTCTTTTTAGTCCTTGCCATAATATTTGTAACGAGATTGCCACAAACTGCTTAATTTTGTAACTTGTATTTTCATTATTTGTTTTATTAACTACTTGTTACTAATGTTAATAAAAATATAAAATAAGAACGCACCTTCTATTTTGTTCTGGCGGCAGCACACTCCAATCGACTTCATACATCGGATAAGCCATATTATTCTAAATTTGATAGGCTCAAATATTATAAATCACTTAAAAAACAACATTTCACAAACACTACACAATTCCACAACAGTGCAAACTGTACTGTTATCACAGTGTTTTATCAGCTGCAGGTAGTAGATACCCCACAAATATCTAGTAATTACACTATCTCTTATCAAATGTACACTTATCACTAAAAAGGGACAGCAATACAGACACCGTTCAGTTTAACTTTTATTCTTACAATGTCAATAATGTATGTACAAAACAATGGTTCGCTCCGCATCATTATCTTAATAGGAAAACTCGTTAATATTCAGCGGTGACGAGCAGTGATATATAATTTAGTTATGGATAAGGTGTCGCAATGATTTCATAACTTCTCGTCGTGGTTGCGCGGCGGGCGCTGCTCGCTGTTCCTTTTGATGCAGTCCACTAGCCACCGGATGCCCTCGTCGACTCCATCACTGTAAAATGATGATTCTTAAGAAAAAGAACTTATTGTCGGTGGTCATTAAGGTGCTACTGCCAATAAAGATGTAATAGTAAGTCGTCTTTATCGACAACCGACGATGTGGTACCTTTTGTAGTCAACAATGAGTACGACACATTTATTTGCATAAATAAACTCGTGCATAATGATTGCAAACATTATTCTGATAGGCGCGTTGCATTGCCGAACAAGCGTCGAAACGCTGGTTTTATGGATAAATATTTTGTGCTTAACCCTTTCAACGCGAGGGACGTATAAACTCGTTACGATTAGTACCTAGTCTGTTTTTGGTTGCAAATAGAGTCAGAACACACACAAGCGGACTCTGCACATAATGCAGTGCAAAAATAGAATGCAGTGAAAAAGTGTGGCGATATTGATATGACGTCCACAGTGGCACTGGCACGAGGCACTTCCCCCTTGGTTCTATCAAAGAGAATTAAGTAATCATAGTGCTCACTGTAATCAGTTTTGTTACCAAAAATACTATTATTTTCGTAGTCGACATCTAGAGTAAAGTAGCGGAATTATCAGTACTGCTCCTCGACAATAGATGTCGCGACGGACGGACTCTATTTATTCGCTACTTAGATTCTGCCCACGACTTCGTCTGCGCGGGATGATGATGATTGATAAAAACTACCCTGTCTCCTCTGACTCCAAACTATCGCCATACCAATTTTCATCAGTTTAGAGCTAACAGGTAGACCCACAGATATGTATGTATGTATGTTTGTCCGCGATTATCTCGCGTTTGGCTGAACCGATTTTGATGCGATATTCAGAAAAGTGTTTGTTACATTCTGAAGAAGGTTTTAGTATACACATAGAGTAACTTATACTAGAGCGGTACTGTCATAGTAAATTTTGTAACCCCAGTAAATTCACTGCCATCTGTCGACACACTTTAAAACTAAAAATGAAGATTTATAAAAATACGATAGAATGTATTTAAATATAGATAAATGATTTTATTAATTTGCATTAATTATTTTTATGATTTTGACCCATGTTCTTTCACTGATATGCGGTAAAATTGTTAAATAACAAACGAAACCGTCAACGCCATCTATTCGATTGTAGACCAAAACTAGTAGCGCCCTCTGAACGAGAATCAAATTTTCTTGATTTTCGAGGCACGTTTTTTCCTTAGACTGTATCCATATATTACGGAGTTATATCTATCTTTGGTATACATGAATGGTTTGAAAAACTAATTGGACCCGGTAGGTGGCGCTGCTATCGGTATGTCGTCAAATTAGATTTGCTGAAACCGATTTATTTTCAGGCCTAGATAAGCAAGTTAGGTCACAGATCACCACATCCAGTTCAAATTCTATACTCGTTGTATTTCAATATGTTATTCTTATTAAATTTATCCTCTTTGTTTAAAACACTCGATAATGGTCCTTACGACTTTAACATAAGGTATTTAATTTACCAAGTGTCGCAAATCGCCGTTACCGTGACCGTAGAGTAACTTATACTAGAGCGGTACTGTCATAGTAAATTTTGTAACCACAGTAAATTCACTGCCATCTGTCGACACACTTTAAAACTAAAAATGAAGATTTAGAAAAATACGATAAAATGTATTTAAATATGGATAAATAATTTTTTTTATTTGCATTAATTATTTTTATGATTTTGACCCATGTTGTTTAACTGATATGCGTTAATATTGTTAAATAAAAAACGAAACCGTCAACGCCATCTATACGACAGTAGGCCAAAGCTAGTAGCGCCCTCTGATCGAGAATCAAATTTTCTTGATTTTCAAGGCACGTTTTTTCCTTAGACTGTATCCATCTATTACGGAGTTATATCTATCTTTGCCGTGACTCATTGCAATAATTTACATTTAAAAAATAACTAGATAAAACACAATACCATTCATACAATCTAAGTGGTCATCAATGTCATCATTCTGTTCTACTTTATGGCCATGATTAATCCATACTACTTATTGACCGAGCGTCAGCGAGGGTCTCCGTTTTTTCCGAGCGTTAGCGAAGGTTTCCGTTTCAGCTTCGGCAAAAATGCATGCTTTCGTATGTCCGCATGTTCTCTATTGGACGCAATTCTCAACCAATTATTTTGAAATTTTGTGAGCAGGTTCGATGAATAAAAATATTTTTTTAGGGTTCCAAAGGGTAAAGAGCCTATTACTGAGACATCGCTGTCCGCGTCCGTCCGTCTCTCACCAGGCTGTATCTCATGAGCCGTGATAACTAGACAGTTGAAATTTTCAAAGATGATGTATTTCTGTTGCCGCTATAACAACAAATACTAAAAACAGAATAAAATAAATATTTAAGAGGGGCTCCCAAACAACAAACGTGATTTTTTTGCCGTTTTTTGCGTAATGGTACGAACCCTTCGTGCGCGAGTCCGACTCGCACAGTGCGAGTCGCACTTGACCGGTTTTTTTGTTGATTCAGTTTTTGGCAACTTTTGTGGCGGATACATACATTTATTCAGTTTTTTTTATATTATAATTTCTTAATTGATCATAATAGAGAGGTAAAGTCTAAGAAAAAATAAGCTTGCCCCCTAGTTTGACACCCAAAACAGATGGCGCTGTAATGCGCCATATGTTTTGCGGTCACTGAATTAGCAAACGTCAACTTATGACAATTAGTGTTACCGCAAAATGTATGGAGCTGTACAGCGCCATCTCGTTTAGGTACCTGTCAAATTTGAAGCACGAAGTTGTCTTAGATTTTACGCATCTTACTCAATCAATGTATCTTTCCTCTTAAGTTAGCTATTGTATCAAAAGCATACCCAGTGAGCGCGGAAGTGGCCATAAGCATGATGTCCCTCGCGCCAATAAGATGTGCATTTTGGTTAAATATGGGTTTGACTGTATGTACTCCCATGCAGTCTGGAATGTCTTGTTTGTTAGCCAGGACCAGGAGAGGGACCCCTGATAAGTGCTCTGATGCTATCATTCTGTCTGAAAGATAAAATAAAAATTAATTAATATAAAAGGATAAGGATTCCAGGCTAAAAGGGCTTGATGGTTTAGACAAGTGGAGAAATAACTCATAATCCAATATTTATAAACATACAAATAAATACCCTTACCTGGATTCAAACTCGGGACTAGGGAATGCAAAAATCTGAATCGAGATTGGGTGTATGAAAAACTTAAATTCGCTGTATTTTTTTAACTATGGTATCTGAACTTCAAACTGAAGCTACATAAACTAATTACAGACATAGATATACCTTACAAATTGTAAGTACAAAGTTTCAGAGCAAACTAGCTACTCGTTTTAAAATGAGAGCGTAACTACGTTTGTATGGAGAACTGAGCTTGCCGGGGACCCTTAAACTTTTATGTTGTATTTATTGACTTTTGTGTGGACTGAGGACTGGGTAGTGACCCTGCCTGTGGAGCCAATGGTCGCGGGTTCCCGGTAAGGGCATTTATTTGTGTGATGAACACAGATGTTTGTTCCTGAGTCTTGGGTATTTTCTATGTATTTATCTATTATACGTATGTATATCGTCGCCTAGCACCCATAGTATTTGCTTAGTATGGGGCTAGGTCGATCTGCGTAAGGTTGTCTCCAAATATTTATTTATTTATTTTATTTACTTATTGAAGTACAGGTTTTAAGAATTATAGTTATAATTTGAAGAGACAATAAAACTATATGAAATCTTGAGCTATCATGGAACTACGAGTATGTATAAGCAATATTGTACATCTTGTAAGGAATCTATTCACAATCGGATTTTGTTTCATGTGGACAGTTCATTTTGTAAGCACAACATGATATTTGCATTAGGAAGTTATCATGTGGGTGCTGCATATGGAAACCGCATTGCCAATTTGCCATCATTGTTTGATAACAGCATTTGGGGCATTTTTCTATTAAAAGGGACCTTACTGTCAATGGTGCTTACGCCGCACAGCGTCGCGCGGCATTGTAGTTATATCGGAGCATCGTTAATAATGGCGTAAGCGCCATCGACTATAAGGTCCCTTTTTTTAGAAAATACCACATTAATTTATCATACCATCGCCCACGCTGTTAACTGACAGTTCGTAAACCTTATTACAAAAGGCATAAGGACCACCGATGGACACTTAGTGTTGCTGTTTGTACATACCGAAAGTTTCCTTAGACTCTGATATCCTCTCTCTGTCAGAAGAATCTACAATATAGATTACCGCATGACATTCAGCAAAGTACTGAAACACAAAAGAAAATTATTTATCCTTTCGTATGCGCATGTCAAAAAATTGCTCTATAAATAGCAATTGTGACAACTTCATGTATAAGTTGAATTTAGTTGAATATATATGGAGCAGATCTGCTCCTAAGTATACGAAAGTTTAATAAAGGATCCAAATTCAATAACAAGGCAAGTCCTTCTAGGTCTCAGGAGGTTGGATTAAAATGGTTTTGATAGTGTTTAAATAACCATCCACTAAAATTACACAATCTAAGCCTGTTCCTGTTACATTACTTGTAAAGATATGCGTCGTAAATTCTGCCTACATATTTAAGAGCCACACAATGTACTATCTATTGTAAAGGATATGCCACAGTGGATGCGTTCTGCGGTCAGCGGTCAGGTCAAACCCGCATTATGTGAACAACATTGACAGCAACCTTTGAAGTTGAAGTTTGACCTGACCGCTGCCCGCAGAACGCATCCAGTGTGACAACACATTGACATTGTACATGTTTCACAGGTAAACATGGTTATGGTTAATATAAAGGATTCATTACTTTGTCCCACAGAGATTGAAGCTCCACTTGCCCTCCAAGGTCCCAAAAGTTTAGCCTCACTCCGTCAACATCAATTTTTCCTATATTGAGTCCAACAGTCGTGGTTATCCTATTCGGGTTTAAAGCTTTGTACTTTTTCGTAAACTTCGTTTTTGTGGCTTCAAGGTAAGTCTGGAACCAAAAAAAACTCAGTAAGACTAACTTAACATACACAAATAACTTTCTTAAAAAAAGATAGAGCTAAAAAGTAGGTACCGTTTTCCCTGCATTGTCAAGACCTAATATTAATACGCAGTATTCGTCTTTCTGAACAAGGTACTTATAAAATCCATGTAATAAAGTGTACATTTTGTAGCATTTTTCAGTTAATTGTTATTATATATTTATTTACTGTCCTATTTATTTATATTTATAAATAATAAAATTAAAATAGGTACGTGTAAACATCTGAGTGTCACAAAACGTCACTTTGATGTCCGTGACTGTGACAGCAAAGAGCAAACGTCAAATTGCGTTTAGTCGGTTTTGTTATTGCACATTAGACTTGCGTTTCGATGTAGGGGCAAGTCGGGTGAGCCGCATACATCTGTCTCATTCTGCCAATGAGACGGATGTATGCAGCCTGCCGGTCTCATCATCCTTGCCATAGACATAGTATATATTATACAAGTAGATATATAGACCTGTACCGCTGGCTATATTTTGACCCCTAGGTTATAAAAATATTAAAGTCAATTCTGTTTTCGCTTATGAATACTTTGTTAAGATGTAAATCTTACATTTTGTTTTGTGTCATATATATAATTTGCTTTTCTAGTAATTTGTTATTTTGTGGTAATTATTTTTTATTTTGAATTATCTTGGAGAAAAAAATATTCGAGAGAAAACATGTAACTGTGTTGCATTTAGGATAGTGTTTTTAGTGTGAAAACATAGTTTGTGTCAATTACGTCCACTGCAATCTGATACTATGTCATAATATTCTAAATGACACAAAAAAAAATTAGAGTTAAAAAAAATTACTTAGGTCGAATTTAATCGTTTAAATAGGTCCATTAAATGATTTTGTGTCTTATTAAGGCATAGCTTCATAAGATATTTGATGACTTTGTTGTAACAGGCTGTCACCGTTACAAAAGAATATTAAAGATATTAGAGTTTACATCTTATTAATTTGAAATGCGGGATAAATAAGATGTATGAATTTGTGTCACTTGCATCTACTGCATAAACAAATATTACAAAAATATTATTTGCGTTCAAACGAAGCTAGCGGGCGGTCTGAATGGGCAACGGAGGCCGTGCAGGGTGGGGCCGCGGCGTGACCTTGCCGTACGCAACGCATGTTTACTTCGCCTTTGCGCCAAATTAACGCAACTTATTCAAAGAAGTTACGCAAACAACACAACAACAAGCAACAAGCAAGCAAAGAATGCGTCGAATTATCTTTTACCTATTTAAAACTCATAGATATTGTACAATGTCACCATTATGCAAAAGAACTGTAAGTACATGTTTGATTTGCGAGCGAGCTGGCAACATTGCGCAGGGAAATCTTAAAAATATCGCGTTTACGTGAACGCCACATACATTTGTGACAGTGATAGGGAAAAGGTACCACTAAAGTAAAATTTGGTTATTAATACCGTGACTTTCTTTCATTCTTTGATAAAAAAAATTGCTATTTATGCAACAAGTGCGGAAATCATCTTTACGCACGTGTATCATACAATGTTTTACTATGCATTGTGCGAGTAAATAAAAAAACATGTCATGGCAAATAAGTTTAATTATTAAAAGGAGTGTTTTAAATCGACACGAGTTGCGAATTACCTATTCGCACGTGTATCGTACGTTTTACAGTACATATGGCCCTTTAAACTTTCGACATATGCACGGTAAGTGCTCTTTTCCGCACTAGTGCGAGAAAGTAGCACCATATGTACTGTAAAAAAAAATTGAAAACAAAAAGCACTAGTGCGGAAAAGCAGTACTTTCCGCACGATATGGCTCCGTAGGAAACGCACTTTTCGAGCACATGCATTGTAAAAAAATATATAGGACTGTATCTCCTAAACCATGCGTCGTAGCGCAAAAATAATAAAATTTTCGTTCCCCTTTATGTAACCCAAAAGTAATACATGAAAAATACAATGAAAAAAAAAGAAACAAAATCTTTCTAGGGCTGTATTAGCTGTATCTCCTATATCGTGCATCGTAGCGCAAAAATAATCAAATTTTCGCTCCCCTTTAAGAAGCCCCTAATTAAGATTGAAAAACGCAAAAAAGAAAAAGAGGAAAAAAAATCATTTTAGGGCTGTATCTCCTAAACCGTGCGTCGTAGCGCAAAAATAATAAAATTTTCGTTCCCCCTTACGGAACCCCAAAGTAATATACAAAAAACAATGAAAAAAAAACAAAAAAAAACTTTATAGGGCTGTATCTCCTAAACCGTCGTAGCGCAAAAATAATCAAATTTTCGTTCCCCTTTGTGGAACCCCAAAGTAATATACAAAAAACACAATGAAAAAAAAAACAAAAAAAACTTTATAGGGCTGTATCTCCTAAACCGTCGTAGCGCAAAAATAATCAAATTTTCGTTCCCCTTTGTGGAACCCCAAACTAATATACAAAAAACACAATGAAAAAAAAAAACAAAAACAAAACTTTATAGGGCTGCATCTCCTAAATCGTGCATCGTAGCGCAAAAATAATCAATTTTTCGTTCCCCTTTAAGGATCCCTTAATTAATTCTTAAAAAAAAAAACAAAAAAAAACAGGAAAAAATCTTTATACAGCTATATCTCCTAAACCGTGCGTGGTAGCGCAAAAAGAACAAAATTTTCGTTCCCCTTTACGGAACCCCAAAATAATATACAAAAAACACAATGAAAAAAAAAACAACAAAAAAAATCTTTATAGGGCTGCATCTCCTAAACCGTGCATCGTAGCACAAAAATAATCAAATTGTCGTTCTCCTTTAAGAAACCCTTAATTAAAACTTAAAAAAAAACCAGGAAAAAAAACTTTATAGAGCTATTATAGCTATATATATATATATATAGATATAATATCTCCTAAACCGTGCGTGGTGGCGCAAAAATAATAAAATTTTCGTTCCCCTTTATGCAACCCATAATTTATATTTAAAAAAAAACGCAAAATTAAAAAAAAAAAATCATTATAGGGCTGTATCTCCTAAACCATGCGTCGTAGCGCAAAAATAATAAAATTTTCGTTCCCCTTTATGCAACCCATAATTTATATTTAAAAAAAACAAAATTAAAAAAAAAAAAAATTATATGGCTGTATCTCTTAAACCATGCGTCGTAGCGCAAAAATAATTTAAAAAACCCCTTTAAGAAACCCGTAATTAATACTTAAAAAAAAAACAAAAAAAAAACCAGGAAAAAAAACTTTATAGAGCTGTATCTCCTAAACCGTGCGTGGTACCGCAAAAACAATAAAATTTTCGTTCCCCTTTATGCAACCCATAATTTATATTTAAAAAAACGCAAAATTTAAAAAAAAAATCTTTATAGGGCTGTATCTCCTAAACCATGCGTCGTAGCGCAAAAATAATAAAATTTTCGTTCCCGTTTATGCAACCCATAATCTATATTTAAAAAAAAAAACGCAAAATTTAAAAGAAAAAATCATTATAGGGCTGTATCTCTTAACCCATGCATCGTAGCGCAAAAATAATTTAAAAAACCCCTTTAAGAAACCCGTAATTAATACTTAAAAAAAAAAAAAACAAAAAAACCAGGAAAAAAAACTTTATAGAGCTGTATCTCCTAAACCGTGCGTGGTACCGCAAAAACAATAAAATTTTCGTTCCCCTTTATGCAACCCATAATTTATATTTAAAAAAACGCAAAATTTAAAAAAAAATCTTTATAGGGCTGTATCTTCTAAACCATGTGTCGTAGCGCAAAAATAATAAAATTTTCGTTCCCCTTTATGAAACCCCAAAGTAATGTACAAAAAACACAAAGTAAAAAAGAAAAAAAGAAAAAAAAAACAATAAAAAAATCTTTATAGGGCTGTATCTCCTAAACCATGCGTCGTAGCGCAAAAATAATAAAATTTTCGTTCCCCTTTATGCAACCCATAATCTATATTTAAAAAAAAAACGCAAAATTTAAAAGAAAAAATCATTATAGGGCTGTATCTCTTAACCCATGCATCGTAGCGCAAAAATAATTTAAAAAACCCCTTTAAGAAACCCGTAATTAATACTTAAAAAAAAAACAAAAAAAAAACCAGGAAAAAAAACTTTATAGAGCTGTATCTCCTAAACCGTGCGTGGTACCGCAAAAACAATAAAATTTTCGTTCCCCTTTATGCAACCCATAATTTATATTTAAAAAAACGCAAAATTTAAAAAAAAAATCTTTATAGGGCTGTATCTCCTAAACCATGCGTCGTAGCGCAAAAATAATAAAATTTTCGTTCCCGTTTATGCAACCCATAATCTATATTTAAAAAAAAAAACGCAAAATTTAAAAGAAAAAATCATTATAGGGCTGTATCTCTTAACCCATGCATCGTAGCGCAAAAATAATTTAAAAAACCCCTTTAAGAAACCCGTAATTAATACTTAAAAAAAAAACAAAAAAAAAACCAGGAAAAAAAACTTTATAGAGCTGTATCTCCTAAACCGTGCGTGGTACCGCAAAAACAATAAAATTTTCGTTCCCCTTTATGCAACCCATAATTTATATTTAAAAAAACGCAAAATTTAAAAAAAAAATCTTTATAGGGCTGTATCTCCTAAACCATGCGTCGTAGCGCAAAAATAATAAAATTTTCGTTCCCCTTTATGCAACCCATAATTTATATTTAAAAAAAACGAAATTAAAAAAAAAAAAATTATATGGCTGTATCTCTTAAACCATGCGTCGTAGCGCAAAAATAATTTAAAAAACCCCTTTAAGAAACCCGTAATTAATACTTAAAAAAAAAAAACAAAAAAACCAGGAAAAAAAACTTTATAGAGCTGTATCTCCTAAACCGTGCGTGGTACCGCAAAAACAATAAAATTTTCGTTCCCCTTTATGCAACCCATAATTTATATTTAAAAAAACGCAAAATTTAAAAAAAAAATCTTTATAGGGCTGTATCTCCTAAACCATGCGTCGTAGCGCAAAAATAATAAAATTTTCGTTCCCCTTTATGAAGCCCCAAAATAATATACAAAAACACAAGAAAAAGAAAGAAAAAAATAATAACAAAAAAACTTTATAGGGCTGTATCTCCTAAACCGTGCATCGTAGCGAAAAATAATCAATATCCGTTCCCCTTTAAGAAGCCCCTAATTAAGATTTAAAAACGCAAAAAAGAAAAAGAGAAAAAAATCATTTTAGGGCTGTATCTCCTAAACCGTGCGTCGTAGCGCAAAAATATTAAAATTTTCGTTCCCTTTTATGAAACCCCAAAGTAATAACAAAAAACGCAATGACAAAAAAAAGAAAAAAAGAAACAAAAAAAACTTTCGGGATGTATCTCCTAAACCGTGCATGGTAGCGAAAAATAATCAAATTTTCGTTCCCCTTAAGAAGCCCTTAATTAAGATTTAAAAATGTAAAAAAGAAAAAGAAAAAAATCTATATAGGGCTGTATCTCCTAAACCGTGCGTCGTAGCGCAAAAATAATCAACTTTTCGGTCCCCTTTATGTAACCATTAATTTATACAAAAAAAAAACGCAAAAAAAAAAGATTATAGGGCTTGATCTCCTAAACCATGCGTCGTAGCGCAAAAATAATTAAATTTTCGTTCCCCTTTATGAAACCCCAAAGTAATATACAAAAAACACAATGTAAAAAAGAAAAAAAGAAAAAAACAATAAAAAAAACTTTATAGGGCTGTATCTCCTAAACCGTGCGTCGTAGCGCAAAAATAATCAAATTTTCTTTCCTCTTTATTCAACCCTTAATTTATATTTAAAAAAAAAACGCTTTCACTAAACTGCTGTAACTCGGAAACTTAGAATCCACAAAGGGGACTTTACTAAATTATGACACATATTAAAGCCTGACCAGTAATATATGATCATTGTCAAGAGGGCGCTGTTCATTCTCATGTATAGGGTGACAGTTCAGTATAGTATGAAAAAATATTGTATTTAATGAACATCATCATCAATGTAATTAATGTTGCTTGCCACGCTTAAACATAACAAAAATCACAATAAATTGCGTCTTAAAATAAACTTAAAAAGTCTACTAAAAATCGAAACAAAAGTAATTTTTAAGTCGCTGTTGTGACATTCTCAATCAAAAGGTAGGTACCACTTTGTCGTTTACCATAAAGACGAAATTTGATTATATCTTTATACAAATAACCTGTCAGAGAAAGTGGTACCTTTTGATTAGGAACGTCACAAATGTTGGTCAGTATGAGGAGTGCAGCCTACAGTTTATTTTTAATTATATTTATATACCTACTACGGTAAGATTGATAAGACAATGTAATTATGCCTCCGAATGAAATAAATACACTGTATCGCAAAACTAAGTGGCGAGACAGCTCATAATGCCATCTCTTTCACTCTTGGTTGGTCTTAACAAGGGTAAAGGAGATAGTATTAAGATCTCAGTCGCCAGCTGATATTGCGGCAAGTATAATAAGCACCCCACCCGCGTAGGTACCCTTCCCCGCGCACGCCCTTCTTGCTCAATTGAGTTTTATTTTGCCAGATAGTAAAAAAACCGTGGATCAAAATGACCCAAATTATGAATGATGTCTCAATGTGGTATTATAATATTGTAGACGTAAACTTAATAATATGAATTTTTTTTTGTGGCAGATACAGGGTGTTAATTAGAAAAAAATTTTTTTTAAATAAAAGCGGTGGATGAATTTGACACAGATTTGTTTGAATAACATATAACAATGTTCTGTAAAGTACAACACTTCACTTACCGACTCTAATATTTTTTTAGGCGTTTTAGGATCAATATTAGGTATTTATTAAATGCCATTATACCTGTGGATGAAAATGACACAAAATGCGTGTGTACGTCGGAAGCCACTTTGCCTTTACAGGGAAACAAAGAATTTCGTCTCGAATATTTTTTTTACAGAATGCTGATTGAAAAAAGAAATACCTAAATTTCTACCTAAGCAAATACCTAGGATGACACAAAATATTATTTTTAGGTTTAGTATATGGTCTGGAAACTATATATAAAAAATAAGCAACATTAATATTCTTATAACCTCAGAAGTTATTGGTACAGGTCTAATAGACGCCGTAGACGCGCTAGACGCGCCACCGAGCGACCGGGGGTAAGAGAAAGAATATTCATATATTTGGGCGGCATAGGATTTTTTTTCTCTTTCACTCTTATAAATTTCATTATTTCGCCATCGCCTCCTACCTATGATGGCACCGGGTCGATGATAAGGACAAAGCTTGGCACTATTTTCTCTTTCCTCCTGTAGGAATCGTAATAAGACTATCTTTCTCTATCAAAGAGTGTCGTGCCAGCACCACAATTCATTTGCATCTCTTTCCTTTGACATACAAAACAAAAGGGATGCAACACGAATATTTGTCATATAAGGCGAAGTGTTGTGCCAGCATCAGGCCTGTGAACGTAAGTAATTTACTTCTACACTCCACAGTAAGTAAGTAGGTAGGTATGACAGGTATACAGTTAGAGTTGGTCAAGCAAATCTTGTCAGTAGAAAAAGGCGGTAAATTTAAAAAATTTAGGCGCGAAGGGTTATTCTGCCATAGAAAATTTGAATTTCGCGCCTTTTTCTACTGACAAGATTTGCTTGACCAACTATTATATATAACAAACCTATTTGCAAGCTATGCTTTATTTCTACATATATTGGCAGCTATATATCTAAACTTGACAACTTCAATAAATGAAAACTGTACTTTTGGTGAATGTTCAGTTTTATTGATAATGAAATGAAATAATTTGCTAAACTTGCGATTTGGAACCACTGCATTTGTTAAAAATGCCATTACGATCGAAATCTAGCTCCGCAGCTCCCTCTTCAGTTACTTTGTTATCTCATGAAGTACTAAGGTGTTCTGTTATTCTCGAGGGTACACCTCTGGGTGCTGGGGAATATATTTTTATGGTATTATTCAATGGATTTATACTGCTTGAATGTAAATGGCACGCTGATTTGTCACTAGAAACGACTCCTTTACCGATAAACATTCAGGAACCTGAAATTCAGCAGTTAGTTGCAAGTCAACCATTAATATGTTTGCTCCGAGTGTCTGGAGGTAAGGGAGCTAAAGATCCAGATCCTTTGTTACACGGAGATAATCGCGCCGGAGGAACGGTAGACTTATTTCCTTTGGTACTTGGGGCAGACCAAATATGTGTAACCTTGCCTCTAGTATTAATAAATACCGGTGAAGATACAGGATTATCAGTTGAAGTAACGGTAGATTCAGAGGCTGACCCAAAATTTTATAAAAGCACTCTTCTTTTGACATTAGTTTCTGCACATTGCTTACCTTCATTTAAAGATGGAACAGTTTTCTTGGGAGCCGTTGCTCTCGATGAAGTTCTTGAAATAGCAGCTGTAAATTTCGGCAAGTCCTTAAGCTCTCGTTCTGCCACGAAATCTGTGTGGGCAACAGCCAGCCAAGCTGGATATGCAGCTAATACACAATTCAATGTGCCACATGATGATGTATTTATACCGTCGGATTTGGAAGTCCAAAACACTCCAGAATGTAGATCAGTGTACTGGAATTCCATGCAGCGAGTCCTAGTAGATCCATTACTATTGCGAACTAGAGTTTCATCCCCTCTCTTTATTGAATTGGCTGGAGTGCCAAAGCTTGGAAAACCAGAATTGCGTGGTCGATATATGGCATTCATTTCTGCAAACGTGTTGTTGGAAGGCGCACAATTTGGAGTTACGACCAGCACAAGGTTATTGTTATATAACGAAAATGATTTACCAAAATGTGGGCCACTGTTGGAATTACCACCTACTAGCGCTAAGGCTACCAGTGCTCGAGACGCGGATCCTGTTCTAAGAGATGAATACGGCCACTGCGCCTACATTATTCTCAGATTCGATTTAATGGAACCACTCGTGCCAAAGACGAAACTGTCATGGTTTTTCAACACCTTAGGCCTAGAGTTGTTACCTGGTGAGGGACCGCCAACTCCAATTAATACTTTCCCATCGGAAGCGCCTTCAGAAGATCCGTCATTAGATGCTCGAAAAATAAGGAAAGATTGTGGAGCATTAGCGGTTCACAGAGAGTTAGGAGTCTTGGCGACTCGAGGCACTGTGCGTATGGGTCAAAGCATAAAGCGTACAGCGGCGAGCCGACTAATGATGCGTGTGCGTATGATGATAAGGCAGTTTCCACCAGGTGATTGTACGACTCTCGAATGGCAAGATACAGTAACGAGCCAGCACGCCGCGGCCAGGCGCGCTGTAACAGCTTCATTCGAGCCGCGACCCCCTCCACCTCGACCGCCTGCGCCCTTTACTGCATCAAGATGTCGATTAGCTGGAGACACGAGATTGGCTAATCATTACGTTGAAACCTTAGTAGCAGCTACAAAAAGTCATCCCAGATCCCTTTTGTCTAAAGCTCTAGTATGCCTTGAAGCAAGAAACGATTCAGAGGCTAGAAATTACTATTTACGAGCACTAACTATTCAGGTCAAGAACAAATATTTATTGTGGTTATTTGGAGCACAAGAATTCGACAAAGGCCCAGAAGCAAATGAAACTGCAAGTGCTGCTTTACGAATAGCTGTAAAGGGTGACAAGTCTGACGGAATTTCTAATGCAATATCTTGGGCAGCTGTCCACACATTGTATCATTATATCGGCGATCAATATGCAGCATTCGTAGCTGCAAAGTATATGAGAAAAGCGTTTGTGCTACCCCGGGAATGGAAAAAGTTTTACGAGCGTTGGGTGCAAACAACTGGAGAAGAGCAAATATTTTGGATTCCAACTGTAATAGCAGTCACAGACCCATTTTTAATTTCGGCAGCATTCTTCCTCTGTTTAAAATGCTATCATTTTACTGAGAGATTGCTGCAATGCGTGGAGGAGGGATGCCTTAACAGAGGAGCGCATAATAATTTTAACAGTAAAGTTAGCATCGATGTGTATTATATTCGTGCCGCGTCTCTTCTCCTTAGACGAAGATATGACGCGGCGTTAGAAATGACACTGAAAGCTATCAGTAGATTTGGTCCATGTGCTATTCTCTCACAGATGCAGACTAGTTGCTTAGCGTGTATTAACGGTTGGGATGGGGACTGCGAGGCGTCATATCTGAAAGCGGATCGAGCAGGAGCGCAGCAATGTCCAGTTTTACTTTTGCAAGCGGCTTGGGGAACTTTTCACACTAACCCTAGCGCAGCATTGCAGAGAGCAGCTCGCTGCTATAAGATAGCTCCAGGAGGCCATTCAGCTCTCCTGATTGGGCGTATATACGCTCAAATGGGAGATCGATACCGGGCTGAACGTTGGGCCGCTGCCGCTGTCGATTTGGAGCCAATGCTTGCAAATGGCTGGGCATTTTTGGCTATTCTGGCGATGCAAGAACAACTCACTGATAAGGCGAGGGCTATGATCCGTACGGCAAATCAAGCAGGGCCTATCAGTCCCGATCTTAAGGAAGAGATGGATGATTTGATTGGGAAACTCCGAATGCAAACCATGCCCGATGCTTTAGTCAAAGATTTGTGTTTTTGTGATTTATATGAATGATTAGAGTTTACGATATATGATTAATGTTATTATCTTATTTACCGTACCTATTATTGACAATGCTGTACCATTTACGAGAACTAAGTATGTGTATGTACCTCGGTACAGTCCACGAATTAATGTACAGTCAGCAAAAAAACATAGCGCTTACACGATTTTCGTGTAAACTATTATTGTAAAGTAACAATAAATGTGTGATAACCATGTGATAATATATGATGTTTAAAACATGAGTCTCCTTCAGGCCTCTATCCAGAATATTCCATGTTTAATGGATTATTCATGATGGGTTCGTCGTGTATAATTTCTAAGTCATTTACTTGTGGTACGTAGCTGACGTAGCGAGAGTAAACCGCCAACGGTCCCACGGAAATAGAAAATGTATCATGTCGCAGGGCCAAGAATAACTCGCCTGCACTCTACATTTCAAACTAAACTTTAGTTATCTCCTACAGGAATTAGGTTAGATCAACCGTTCAAGAACACCTGTATACATCGTTATCATTTGATGTCTGATAAGCGATATTTTGATGAATAACTTGTTTCCTCAGAACTTTGTCGACAATATGTCCATACGCATTGGATTTTAGTAATTGCGATAAGACCATTGTTCATCAAGATAAATGTCGAATGGTTTATTCTGAAGTGCGGCTCAGTTGCATCACTCGGCACAGTCGGCGCTCGTTCCGTGGGCGCGCACGCAGTGACAGAACACAAACAAATCCGTGAGGTGGAACGACCGGGCTCTTTGTTATGAGTCCACTTTCAAACATTACTTGACATGTGAAGGGCATTTGTTTACAGTACAATGGCCATCTCAGCAAACTGTTGGAAGTACTTAGTGCTTATCTTCAACGTACTATTCGCAGTGAGTTTTATTTATAAGTTTTTCACTGAAAAACGGGGAAAGTCCGTTCCCGTTATAAGTAGTTCGCTACGTAGTCATAACAACAGCTTGGCAAAACCAATGTTTACAGTTATAACTTTTGTTAATTCAGTGGAATAATGTAAACTATGATAAGGTTTAGTGATTAATTGTGAGATCAATTGCTATGACACACTTTTTTCAGTCATTACTTTGAAGAATTAGCTCGCTAAACTTCTTCCTTCCAATTAATTGAATCGGATTAATTTAGGCATGATACATGACGAACTTTAGTAGCGCTAGTAGTCATAGTAAACAGGAATCTAGAACTGGAAAACTTGTCGCGTATGTCGACTTTAGAAATCGGTCGGTTAATGTTCACAAGTAACTAAATAATGTCTTCGTTTTTTCACAGATGTCAGCAGTAGTATTGTTTGGAGTGAGCGGCTGGCTTTTATATCGTCTCTTCATTTACCGGCATTTCATAGGGGTGAATGTGGAATACCCTGCAATCCTGCTTCTGATGATGGCCATCATCACATGCTCCATAGCCTGGATTGGTTGGAGAACGGCTACGTCTATGCATCAAATTCATGTCACCATTGTGCGTATTTTCACACAGTTTCTTTACTTTAAGTGATGGCATAACAAAAGACTTATATAAAGACATCGAAATCTTACCTATGACGTTGAAATAACAGGTATCAAATAAATAGACGCACACTTGTTATAGGTACCTACGAACCAAACAAACGTTCATGCTTCAAAGCAAACTAGATCATATTAAGAAGGCAATAGGAGATCTATTCAATCTTATTTGATACAAGTGCGATATATGTAGATTCGTGTCTATACCACTTTAATGCACGCAAAATTGAATCTCGACTCTTGACCAAGGATGCATTGAGTATTATATCTTTTATTGGGTCTGGTAATATTTCATGACTTTGCTAACAAATTGGCAGTATATTCTCGACCTTTACGGATTTGATTGTATACAAGGCAAAAGCATTTCGTAAGGAATATTCTGGTGGAATGCCACCCCACCTTATACAGAACAGGTATTAGGGCGTTTTCAGAATGAAAAGTACAACTTTTTTAAATCTATTAGCTTTTGAATAAATCTATTAACTAAATAAATCACGAGGACTATTTTTCGGCCATTTTTTTAGGGTTCCGTACACAAAGGGTAAAAACGGGACCCTATTACTAAGACTCCGCTGTCCGTCTGTCCGTCCGTCTGTCCGTCTGTCCGTCTGTCTGTCTGTCACCAGGCTGTATCTCATGAACCGTGATGACTAGACAGTTGAAATTTTCACAGATGATGTATTTCTGTTGCCGCTATAACAACAAATACTAAAAACAGAATAATATAAATATTTAAATGGGGCTCCCATACAACAAACGTGATTTTTTTGCTGTTTTTTTCCGTAATGGTACGGAACCCTTTGTGCGCGAGTCCGACTCGCACTTGGCCGGTTTTTTAAATCAATTGTCGGCGTGATTTTGAGTCGAAACAATCCAAGATGTAAGTTTTTCGAAAGAAAGTATATGGTACACATTTTTTTTAAATACCTAACACCTAACCATAAATAATGCACATTTATTTAATTCCAGACCGGTATCCTGTTAATCCTAGTGGTGGTGATCGAGTTTGCCTGCTTCGTGTGGGCCATGGTTGTTTGGGACGGCGTGGACCTGGAGATCAAGACCAATATGGCGTCCTATCTGCAGTACACCTTGGAAAATAAGGACAGCTCGTATGACTTGCTGCGGTGGGACAAACTGCATAAAGATGTAAGTTGTATACTGATCCTGGTGTTCGAGTTTGCCTGTTTCGTGTGGGCCAAGGTGGTTTGCAATGGCGTAGATCTGGAGATCAAGGCCAACATGGTATCCTATGGTCAAACCTGGTGGTCCTCTGGCACCGACAGTCGTTTGTTTATCACATCGTTACGTCATCCAGATCACGTGACAGCTTGGAGCGTTTTTGCGCGAAATTTAAACACTAAACTAATTAACGTCGATTTAAAAAAAAAAAATAGTGAATAAAAATTAATTTTTTTTGCAATAATTACGTGACTATCTATAAAATGAAAACAGTTCTAAAAAACAGTCAACATTCCTATTGTCGAAGTCTCGAAGTACTTTAATATAATATAAGTGCGATTCTTGGAGTTTCCGTTCGAGTTTTAATAAGGCTACTGACAATTTATAAATTATCATTGCAATCGTAGATTTACAAATCCTCTTACCTATTAGAAAAAAAAAATTATCACGAATGTCCAACTATATTCTGTTTTTTTATTTCGTAGACTAAAATGACATTTTATTTACTAAGAAATGTCATCTCATACACATAAAACGTTATTTTAGTCTACGGAATAAAAAAACAGACCATACAAACCACAAAACTTTTTGATAAAATTTCTGACACACGAAAGCTCCCTGTACGATCTCAATATAAAAATGATTTATGCCACAAAGTATGTAAAACAGCCATGATGCGCAAAAGTGTGCTAGGAATGGCACCTCAAATATATAATAAAATTCCGAACACTATAAAAGAATTAAATATTGTACATTTTAAGAAGACTTTAAAATCACTGCTAATCAAGAAATGTTACTATAGCGTACAGCAGTTCTTGAATGATAATAATTTATAGCTCGTTTTTCTATTTTTGTAATTCTTTTGTAGTTTTCTTTGAAATTTTCATTGTTGACATTCTTTAATATTTATTGTTTTAAATTTTATTATTATTGTGAATTATCTTTCTGTTCTTATTTATTATTTTTGTAATTGATTTGATTATTGAAGCATGAATACCTTAGACTAGCGCATGTTTAACTTAGTTTATATAGGTAAACAAATTCGTACGCCTAGCGGCAAAACATAGCGTTCGCAATATGCTCTAACTATAAGACCAATACAATGTACCTATGTTATAACGAATAAATGCATTCTGATTCTGATTCTGATTCTGAAAACACTAAAATAAGTCGATCAGTTCAGTTCCTTGGACTTTCAAAATTTCCAGTAAATGACAAAACTATTCTCCCATTTCAGATGCAGTGCTGCGGCGTCACGGGCCCGGGAGACTTTCTCCACACCAACAACATCCCTGTATCCTGCACAGGCAAGGGTATCCTCGACACGCTGGCTCAGAAGCCCTACGTGTCTGACCACAGCGCTATATTCCAGCAGGGCTGCGGGAACCCACTTCATGAGTACGCTAGACAGCAGTTGATGCTGGTGGCTATGACGGCGCTGGTCGCGTCTGTATTACAGGTTAGTACAACTTTAGATTCGAAAGTTCTGAACACTATCATTCTAAATAAGCCTCTGTCATGATTAAGGGTTTAAGTGGCGTTTGTTACTAATTACAAGTTAGTGTCTATATTTACGAACAGTATAGCATCTTACTCGCAAATGTAGCGTCGAATGAAAGTGCACTATTCACAAACATGGAAGGTCGTACTGGAGATACATTAAACACTGAATAAAGCCACATGCGAACAGCGGCAAAGGCATCCTCATGTTGGCTCAGAAGCCCTACGTACGTGTAAAGCTGTAAGCGTTATATTTCCAGCAGGGCTGTAGGAATCCACTTCATGAGTAGGTACGCTAAACACCAGTTGAGGTGGCTATGACGGCGCTGGTCGCGTCTGTGTTGCAAGTTAGTGGAGAGTGGAGATTAACAGTGACCTTTATCTTGGTTACAGTAATTGTAGGGTGGGAAGTTGTGGGCACTCTAATCAAGATTCAGAGAGCCTACCGCGAAAACCGCAATTCGCTCCAATGAAGGCGTAATTAGAGTGACAGAGAAAGATGCCCCCAATTTGAGAACTTCGATTTTCGCGGTTATAGGGGTCAAAATTCTTTTCGTTGTCTTGTTTCTGACCACTTTGTCACGCTTCTATTTTTGTCTTTTATGAAATAAGAAAAACAAGTTGAATGCTATGTGGATGTCTTTCTAGCTGTATATTATAATTCTCTTGAGAAAAATTAAAAACTAAATTTCACCCCATGCAAAAAGCCCCACTCCGTCACATTTTTTGGGGGGACAAAAAACAAGACAACGAACAGAATTTTGACCCATAATCCAGACACCGTCGAAAGAGTACGCAAGGGAACAACCCTGTGTTTGTGGTGATGAAGTTTTTGGCGTCTTTGTGAGTATTTCAAGTAAGTACCAACAGTGTTTTCATCCACTGATTTAAACTTTCACGATTTTTACTCATTATTATTCACAACGACGGGACTTAATCGCGTAATAGTACATTTCGATGCTAGTGCAGAAAGTATGTCATTACCCCACGAGTACCGAGATATCTTGCCACGAGCCGTAGGCGAGTGGCAAGACTCGGGACGAGTGAAGAATGACATTTCCGCACGTGTATCGAACGACGTTTTTTAATACAGTTGCGAAAAAATAGGAAAAGCAACAAGCAAGGAATGGAATTCGAAACTTTTATATTATTAATTCTATGATATCATTGACATTGACATTATGAAGAGGTGTAGAATAGATCTTTATTGAACCCACTTCAATGAGTTTTTTTTTTCAAATGCATGTTCTATAAGACAGAAACAATTGTAAATATGAAAACATTGTACTATTATTACCTAAATATCATTATTTACGATTATTTGTGTATCGTATATTTATAAAAACAATATCGAATGTTGCCTTTGGAACATTGAAAATACGCCTCTTCTTTAAAAAAAAAAAAAATATGACAGGCGTTCCGTTCCATTCAGACAACTTATTAAGAACGGTTTTTCAACATTAAAAAATAAACGTGTTATAATACTTATAATGATGAAGAGGTAAGTAATTTAATATGAAATATGCATATTTTTCGTATTCTTACATTAACAGTAGGTTTTTATGTTGATTACGACGTTTAAAGGAAACTAATATTAACACTCATCAATAAGTAGTCATGAATTGGAACAAGTAAAAATTTAAAAAAATTGGAAAAGTAAATGCACTAGTTCGCGAAAACCAACTTTCCGCACGCTAAACAGCCACGAAAAGTAGCACTTTTTGAGCAACTGTATTAAAAAATAAGTTTTACATTTACCTCGTTTCGAGGACGGCGTTGTCCCCGTGGTCTCGGAGAAGACTGGCTAAAGTTGACATCAACATCTTCTAGGCGCGCGAGTTTTTCGAACCACCCGCACTTGGTCTTGTTTATTAACTTGAACGTTTAACTAACGTAGTGTTTTAATCCACTAGCGATAGAGAAATTACACTCTTCTGAAACATTATTAGGTATTAGCATTAAATCATTTTACGGTTTAGACTCACTTGTTTTAGTCACTCGCGGACATGTTTCGGAGAGCCTCCTAGCCTAGGTCACCTTTCTCAAGCAATAATAGTGCGAGCAGCGTTCACGACGACCGTGTATTGAGTGACTAAAACAAGTGGGTCTAAACCGTAAATTGATTTAATGTTAGTATGTCTCACAACAATTTAAATTCGAACATTATATTAGATTGTAGAGACGTAAGACGCACTGAAAAAGCCTTTGTTTCACACCATAAAGATTTCTTCCAGCGATGTTTAGGGAATCTGCTACAAGATTCATGATTTGGGAATACAAGTATTCCAGTGAAATGATAGGAACTTGGCTACTTTTGAAATAAAACCTGCGATTCTTTTTAGAAGTCAGTCAATACCCATCCCAGTCTGTGCCTATGTTCTTAGTGCCACCTACTGTATACTTCGATAACTACAGACTACTGAACTAAACTAGCTTGCTGGAGGTCGTTCTGATTGATCTCAGCAACACCTACATTTTAGTGCAGTTCACGTATGTAGTAGTACTAAAGGTGGCCGATAGGGGACAGCACTTAACACTTTCGTTTTAATAGCCAGTAGTTCTAATTTTTGTCTTTTCAGTTCCTGAAACTTAACGACATTGGCGAAACAAATGTCTTCAACTTTTGTTTTTCTGCCATTTGTTACTACCTTTTATTGTATTTCTTAGCACTCTTTATTTCGGTTTTCGTGAGTAAAATGTATTTTGTCAAGTAATGAGTCTACCAGCCAGACTATCGAACGTAGCAAATGACCAAAATTAACATGCACTAAAACCATAGTGTATCCATAATACATCCCGTTATTTTCGTATTATTCTGCATATAGGTATATTTTTTCTAAGATACCTATTTTTAGCAGCACGCAGTGTATTATAGCCCACAGAACTCGAATCCCACCACGGGATTGCCTATTTTAATACAGTTGAAGGCATTATTTTAAACAAAAATTAAACCAAATTAGCTCTAGGTTGGCGAACAGACATGTTTAACGCCCCGCTACTGTATTAGTAAGCCAATGACACATCATATTACCACCTCCGCCGATTAACAGTCCAGCGCGCCTCTTAACATGGGCCCGTAAAACTTGTAAAATAAAAACGCCATTGACTCGTAACGTCTATATTTAAAACAGCGAAGTATTATGTCTCCCGTGTGAATACTTGTAACCAAGTAGTTGTCCACTTGTCATACGAAGATAATATATAATGAATGTGTAGTAGGTAGGTACTACGTGGTATTGTGGTATCATCGGTGGATTCGGTAGTGGTTTTTCGGAACTTAATGTACTTATGAATATCATTTGATATTTACTACTAGCGTTTCAGTTCACATCGTGAGGAAGCCTGCATACTGCATAGGCTGCATACATCTGCTAAAAAAATCAAAGGTGTAGTGTCATGTGTACTTGTGTAGTCCCGTAGTCCCCAACCCGCTGGGTCAGCGTGAGGACTATAGCCCAAACCCTCTTGCGCATGAGAGGTGACCTGTGCCCAGCAGTGGGACGTATAAAGGCTGAATTATTATTATGTATATTGTACATGTAATTATGTGTACTACGTGGTATCGACAATGAAATAGGTACTTTTGTTTAGATGATCTTTAAATCTGCGAAGTAATGTGATGATAATATTGAATTGATTCTTCAATTAGCTGGGAAGATTGATGCGATGTGGATGCGATATTTTTTGTACTACTTACAGCTTGAATTTTGATAAGATTTGTAATGTTTTACAGCTAGTAATTTCCTCGCGGTGGGCAGCAAAGTTTGTGTGGCTCTGGTGTCTTGAAACCCTTACAACGCTTCTTAAATTATAACGATCAAGATTCCAGTTTTTGACATGTGGTTTAATTGTTTAGTATTCCGCTTGTTCAGGTCTCAATATTAGCACAAGTACATATTTCCTAATCGGTTCAGAAACGGTATTTCTCAGTATTCCATCCCAGATAAAATTCTGTTTTGAAAAGAATAAATCTACTTTTCCAGGGACCGTTTAACGATAACTCAAAATAATATTATGATAAATCTATTTCCTTCGTGACACTTAATGGTTTAGGCAAAGTTACTACACCCTTTATAGATATTACTTACTCTACAAAGGTATTATTTGCAAAGGCGACCGGGTTATAAAGGTCCTACTGTGACCTTGACTTGATTATTTCAAGGCCAAGTAAAAGGTCACGCAACCTTTGACTATATAACTAGGACATTAAACAAATAAAATATGTAGGTAAAGTGGGAAAGAATATGAACATACAAGTATAGGTATATGAGTCATATCTACTAGTACTCGGTCAAGTCGGTTCACTTGATCGAATATTTTATTATATCGCTACACTTTTGCAATTTTAACTAGGTAAAACGTTTGTCCGGTCGGAACGCGGTATGATGAACTGAGATCAACTTAAACATCCCAATAAAAAAAATACGTAAAATTTGTACGGAACCGGAACCGTCGGTGGGCGAGTCCGACTGGCACTTGCCCGGTTTTTTATCTAGGTACTATAAAAAAAAGATTCTGACAAATTGAAAACCTCCTTCTGTTTATGAAGTCGGTAAAAAATGGATATCTGTTTAGTAGGGAGGCACCTACGCCTATTTCTAGAAAGACATTTTTGAATCATCAGATTCCAGTGCCAATTTAGCGTTGGGAATCTCAATTGGCCATTGGGATTCATTGTCGAATTACCAGTTCGTAGATTTGGCACTTGGCTTGGAATTATAATAGGAGTGTGTTTCTCAGTAATTCAATCCATTTTTGTAACTGTGTTACATAGGCTGTTACGACCTTATCTGGGTCATTCTCTGAGAATAAGTCTGCGGTTGCGTCTAATTGCCACGACTTTTTTTGCAACCCGCACTTATTTTTTGAGAATGACCCATCTTAGCGTTTGCCGCGGTTACATCCAGAAGGATGTTCAATCAACGGATTGGACATCCTAACGCAACGTTGAAAGCAACGTTTTCCTCCAGAAGAAAAATATTGAAACGATCCAATCGTTTCAATGTTTGTCTAGATCCATTAAGCCCGCTCCACACTCGACAAAACTACACGAGGCTTGCCGAATACGAGTGTGTAGAGTGAGTATTCGTCTATGTTCGTATTGTCTCGCGTATATTCGTGTTGTCTCCGTTTCGTGTCGGCAAAATGGCCAATATCAAAGAGGTCTCGTGAACTTTTGTGTTAACGCAAAAATAACAACAATTACTAAAAACAAAATAAAATTAATATTTAAGTGGGGCTCCCATACAACAAACGTGATTTTTTTGCCGTTTTTTGCGTAATGGTACGGAACTCTTCTTGCGCGAGTCCGACTCGCACTTGGCCGGTTTTTTTTTAGTTTCATAATTGTAGTACCTAACTTTTAAAGACCATAACAAACCCATCTACGCAATACCTACTTAACGAGCGCAGTTTGTGTTATGTCACCATAGAAAGTGAAATGAAGAAACGAAACAACCTGCGATTTATCGATTTTTTGTGACGGCTCGGTTTAGTTTTTTCTGACCAATTCGTTGTCTTCTTTTCTGCCGGTCGTGATTAATAAGAAGTTTAGAAGCTTTTTAAAGGTTTCTGTCAGCAGTCGTTTCCATTTCATCCAGGGGCGTAGCTAGAGGATATGGCGCCCGGGGCAGTCATCAAATTTGCGCCCCCTGACGACTGACAAACGTTTCCCTGCTGCTGCCTTTTGCCCATTTTGGCGCCCCCCCCTTGGATGGCGCCCGGGGCACTTGCCCCTTCTGCCCCCCCCTTTAGTTACGCCACTGATTTCATCCTAACTTTGGCTGTCGACGTTAGTTGATACTATTATGACACATTCTGATTGTCTACGATAGATTGCAGGTACTCAACTCTGAAATAACTAGAGTAGTTGACTGACTAGTCAAATCAGTTCATTTTTCGAACTGTCAAAACGATTAACCAATAACCACTATGGAAAAATATGGAAAAATATGAAAAACAGAACAATGACGTCACGGTCAAGTTACCAACTCTTTATAGTTCTTTCGGTAATTCTGGTGCTTTATTTCTGCTGGTGAAATAATTTATTTTAAATACAGGAAACATCCCTATTAGGAGAAACGGCGGGAGTAGAGTTCTTATGAACGCGTCAACATAATTATTATCTTCTCAAGTTGTTATATTGTCTAGCCGAATAGCAAGTACAGTACCCTAGAGCCCTATTAGAATTAACAATTTGATGCCTCCTCTACACTATCGGCGATGATCGTTGACGATACGTCTATCATCTGCAAGATCATCGCGCAATCATTCACATGATCGCCTGTGCAACGCAACCACCCGGCGATTCCCTTTGATGCGTGCCCAAAAAACCGACAACTCACGGGTCGCAGGCGATCATTGGTTTAGAGGAACGTGGTTGGGTCAGTAAAAAGGTACCGTTGACGGGTAGACTTAGACTGATTTATTAAATCATAATCAAGTGTTTTATACATCTCTAATCTACGGCGGTACAGACATTATCTTAATCCAATCAGCGCGTGCTCTAACCTATACTAAGTTATCGACACGCGCCGATAATATTTTGCTGACCGCCATAATTGGCAATGGCGGGGACTGCAGAGTATGCCCTTTACACTATCGTGCCCAGCATTCATCGTCTATCATTTTGGTTTTGTACTGGTTTTGACACGACCTTGAGGATCGTCTTGGTGATTGGCGCGCATCTCACGCACGATCACGATCGCGATCAGCGAACTTTAAGGGTCCCACTGATTGTCAGTCCGCCGGACGATTATCAGCCTGACAGTTAGAACAAAAATTTGACAGTTCCGAACAATTGGTAGGCCGATATCGTTCGGCGGACTGGAAATCAGTGAGCCCCTATAAGGTCGTATCAAAACCACTTAAAAACCATAACAAATTGTTAATTCGAATCAGGCACCCGGAAAGTTGATTAAACTAAATTAAACAGTAAAATAAAACGAGTTCGATTATGATAACGTTTGACATAATTAACACCGTTTTTCAGCAGTTTTCAACAATGTAACTGTATTTTACAAGGCCAACTCATACAGCTTTTGTGATTATTTATTCATTTAACCTCGACCAACCGCAACTAGCGTAACATTAAAAAATGTAGTTGATACGGCGATATCGGATTTCAAACAATAGTTTGTCGCGCGATAAACAGTGTTGTCACGCTATTCAATTGTTTTTATCGATATTAAATGAAAATGAGCGGTTCATAAAGCATTGTTTGATCTTCCTTAAAGATACTTGACGTAATTGATATATCACATTTAAAGCTTGATATTGGAGTGAAATAAGTTTTATTGAAGTTAAAATAGGAAACAGTTCTTTGTAGAGTTTAAAGAAGTGCTTTTTAGTTTTCCAGATTGGTTCGCTTACATAACGCGACTTAGTATAGGCATAGAGTAACTTATACTAGAGCGGTACTGTCATAGTAAATTTTGTAACCCCAGTAAATTCACTGCCATCTGTCGACACACTTTAAAACTAAAAATAAATATTTATAAAAATACGATAAAATGTATTTAAATATGGATAAATGATTTTTTTTATTTGCATTAATTATTTTTATGATTTTGACCCATGTTCTTTCACTGATATGCGTTAAAATTATAAATAACAAACGAAACCGTCAACGCCCTCTATACGAGTGTAGGCCAAAACTAGTGGCGCCCTCTGATCGAGAATCAAATTTTCGTGATTTTCGAGGCACGTTTTTTCCTTAGACTGTATCCATCTATTACGGAGTTATATCTATCTTTGGTATAGGTACTACGTACGTATATCTGTCAGACTGGCTAACGTGATTCTAGCGAACATTTTTACGATGACAGACGAATTGTTATTTTTTTAGTGTAGCTGGTCCTTGTATAAGTAGGTATTTTTATAGGAATCTTATTTAAAGCGAAGTTTCTTTCGATGGAAAGGGCACGTATCGTATAGCACGTGTTAAAATATAGGCAGATTGATGCAAGCCCTAAAATATTTGTCTAACAAGTTATGCCAATAGTTATCACAGCTCAATTATGAAATGTTAAAAAGCGACATTCCGTCTGGCAGACACGTTAACCGAATAAAAATGCATGCGGAATGCAGATTCTTCCAAGAAAGCTTTGATTACATGACTGGGGACTGCATATGACGTTATTTTCTTATATCGCTGCGATGGCAAAACTTACGAATGCTGGAATTCTGGTGGTGTCAATTGCGTTGCCAATCATTTAAAAAAATATAGCGATGACGAAGACGCCACAGCTTCATCAACCTTTATCAACCTTACCATCAGGAAAAAACAATTACATATCTTTTGTTTTTCTGTTTTCTGTAACGTGACGGTAACTGGCCCATTTAGGTTGCTTCAAGCATAGAGTAACTTATACTAGAGCGGTACTGTCATAGTAAATTTTGTAACCCCAGTAAATTCACTGCCATCTGTCGACACACTTTAAAACTAAAAATGAAGATTTATAAAAATACGATAAATGATTTTTTTTATTTGCATTAATTATTTTTATGATTTTGACCCATGTTCTTTCACTGCTATGCGTTAAAATTGTTAAATAACAAACGAAACCGTCAACGCCATCTTTACGACTGTAGGCCAAAACTAGTAGCGCCCTCTGAACGAGAATCAAATTTTCTTGATTTTCGAGGCACGTTTTTTCCTTAGACTGTATCCATCTATCAGCTCCGTCGTTCTTGGACACAAAACATATACACGTGAGGACTGGATGTCACAGAAAACCTGGAACCTCATTGAAGAAAGGCGCCAACTCCATCTTCAACTCCTGGTAACCAGCGACGTGGTAGTGCGTGAAGACCTGAGGCGGCAATACAGACACATACGCAGAAAAATTTACCGCAGTACCCGTCATGACCGACGAGTATGGGCTGATACTGTTGCGGATTCCGCCCAACGCGCTGCCAACTCCGGCAATCTCAGGGAGATGTACAAGGCAACGAAGACCTTGGCCGGGAACCGGAACCGGGGGAAGAAGAAGCCCTTGAAGGACAAGAGAGGCCAGTTGATTGTGACATCAGAGGGGCAGCTTCAACGCTGGCGGGAGCACTTTGAGGAGATCTTCCGAGTCCCGAACGACCCCGTTATTACAGACACACCTGCCGCCAGCTCGCCCGCACAAAGGCTGGACATTGATGTGTCTCCCCCTACAGGAGAGGAAGTAGTGAAGGCCATCCGATCACTGAAGAACGGGAAAGCCCCAGGAGTCGACTTCATCACAGCGGAAATGCTGAAAGCTGACGTCTCTACCGCTGCGAACGCGCTGACGCCCCTACTACGGAACATCTGGTCAGCCGAGGAGTTACCCGACGACTGGAACAAAGGGCTTCTTATCACCGTGCCCAAAAAGGGAGACCTCAGTGAATGTGGCAATTGGAGAGGCATCACTTTGCTCTCGATTCCTTCTAAGGTGCTCTGCAAGATCATCCTGGACAGGTTGTCGAGGGCCGTCGAACCTCTTCTTCGCAAAGAGCAGGCTGGATTCCGACCCAACCGATCGTGTACGGACCAGATCAACACCTTGCGCATAATACTCGAACAAGCATCAGAATGGCAGAGGGAAATGTACTTGACCTTTGTGGATTTCGAAAAAGCCTTCGACACGCTGCGATGGAGCTGTATCTGGGACCGGCTGCGTGAAATTGGAGTCCCCGAGAAGATCACGAACATGATTAAGGCCATCTACAGGAAGTATTCTTGTAGGGTGACTCACGACGGCCTCGTCTCGGAGGACATACCGGTCCATGCGGGTGTTCGTCAGGGGTGTCTCCTTTCACCTCTCCTTTTCCTTGTCGTCCTCGATGGCATCATGAATAACACCACCAACAGCAAGCGCCGCGGCATAGAGTGGGGACTGTCCAACGTCTTGGAAGATTTGGACTATGCCGATGACCTATGCCTATTGAGCCACACGCGCGCCGACATGCAAGCCAAACTGGACGACCTACGGCGAGACGCTTTGGAGGTGGGACTAAAGATTAACATCCGGAAGACCCAGGAAATGAGGTGCGGAGCGACGAGCTCGTTGCCGTTGCTCATCGGCACAGAGGGAGTGGAGAAGGTCCACAAGTTTACGTACCTCGGTAGTGTAGTGTCGGAAACAGGAGGGACCGAAGAGGACATCGCTTCGAGAATCGCCAAGGGGAAAGCAACCTTCGCACAGCTCCGTCCGGTATGGCAATCGCGGAAACTGACTAGGAGAGTTAAGCTCAAGATATTCCGGTCCAACGTGAGAACCGTATTGCTGTACGGATGTGAGACGTGGAAGGTCACTAACAACATCTCGCGTCAGCTCCAAGTCTTCATCAACCGCTGTCTTCGCCGTATCCTCGGTGTATACTGGCCCGAGAGAATATCCAACGTAGATCTGTGGGAACGTTGCGGTGAGACTCCGATCGACCAGCAGATCAAACGCCGCAAGTGGAACTGGATCGGCCACACGCTCCGAAGGGACCCGGATCACATCCCGAGGCAAGCCCTAGACTGGAATCCCCAAGGAAAGCGGAAACGTGGTCGCCCTAAGCAATCCTGGCGGCGGACGATCATCGCAGAGGCGGCGACCATTGGCAAGACGTGGAGCGAAATGAAGCGCGAAGCTCAAGACCGAACGGGATGGCGGAGCACTGTGGATGCCCTCTGCCCCATCTAGGGGATATAGGACCATAAGTCAAAGTAAGTCAAGTATCCATCTATTACGGAGTTATATCTATCTTTGCTTCAAGTTTAACCACACGATGCCATTCCCTGTACTCATTTAAATGACACTTATATTGAATTGGTATTATATTTGATACTAACTGCTAACTGAGAGAGAACAAAGAAAAGAGAATTAGTAATGTTTTTTTGTTTGATTGTGTCTGTATACTTCAAGAACCTACCCATTTATACGTGTGTGGTGCTGCTAGATTCTCCTTAGTTTCATTGTAGTAAATAGAAGATATTGAGAAAGTATTAACGTTATTCAGATAAGTTTTGGTAGTGTCATATGCCGTAATTTTTTAAATAAGTCGAGTTATACAACACTTATTTTCCCTTGGATATTTATTTCATGAAAAACATTCGGAAACCAAAACATTCCGTGACGTCGCGCCCAGCGATTAGCTGTTATCAAATTACGAGGGACAGTAAATCGATCGCGGGCGCGCCTGTGAACACCCCCAATTAATTCTGATGTTCATTTGTTAAACCCGTTAATCTTAGAGCTGAGCATATTACACCTAAGAGCGATGCGTTTATTTAGGTAAAGCATGTATAGCGCAAATTCGAAATAGTCTTAAACTGAACGCACCTACATTAGGGCTTGCAACTTGAAGCCTAATTGTAAGGAAGATCAGTCGAAACCGATACGGATACTTCATACTATTTGAATCTATATTTCTCGACATTTTGCCACGGCTCACTTGGTGAGCCTGGAGTCCGCTTGGCTACTTAATTACAAGAATTCGCACAAGAACTCCTTTTTTAAGGTTCCATACCAAAAAGGTAAAAAGGAACCCTTATGTTTCGACTCTGACTCTGTCAGTCTGTCTGTTTAACGAAAGCGACTGCTTCTGACCTTTGAACCCAAAGGCCTTATCAGGATCAGATTAGTCCGATATAATGTGTTGTGTAGAAAGTTTCGACTCGAAACTTTGCTTGGAGCTTTCGATTAATTATTAATAAAAAACACATATGTCATTCGACTACCTATATCGATCTATCGACACACCGATCCCATGCCTAGTTTCCGTAACATTTTACGCTGGAACTTTTATGAGCATGACCCAAAAAAGTAAGTCGACAAACACGTCCTTCTGATGAGCATAAAACCCCTCGAGCTTACTGCCGGCGTTAAGAGGGGGGTAACGCAAAATTGTTTGTTCATTTACACATTAATCAAGGGCAAATGCCATGAAACAAATCATACTAGGTTAAAGTTGGCTGGGTAGAAATAAAGTCACCATGAAACATTTTCATTGAGGGCTACCGCGTTTAATTTCGCCGCTAGGGGCGCTAGTGTAGATGGAGGTCCTTCAAAATGTCAAATGCATAGAAGTTTTGAGGGTTTCAAGCTTTTTTTTGGGAATTTTCACTCCTTATTCATAATTGTGGTAAATCTTTGTCCATCTTTGATTAATCATGGTAAACAATAGATATAGCTCAATAAGTGTTAGTGGTTTAAAAAAAGTGCCAACTAAAATATATACAAAATTAATCAGGTTGAAAAAATGGAACATTTAGACGTTAACATACCTTTGTGTATATTGTAGATTATTGTGAATTAGAACGTATTGTTTTTATAAAAATAAACATAGAAGAATTTTGATATCTGTTTTTCTGGACCTACACATCTATAGTGGCGCCAACTGGTGAGCACAAAAACGGTAGCCATCTGGGGTGAATATATGGGTCATACTGAGCAGCTTTTACTATGGGACGAACACCGAAATCGCGAAAAAAAATTGACTACCATACATTTTGGCTGGCTGATGTTGATATTTTGCATGGGACGTGACGATTATTTTTCGCGATTTCGGGGATATCTAATTTTCAAAAATTTGTAGCAATTTTAGTATAAAATAACTAGTATATAACCGAGCGTCGTTACCAGCAATATTTTAAACAGAATACACTTTTTATTTCGCGCGATATCCCTATGTCCAATCGCAAAATCCGTGCGACGCGCCATATCTTTTATTTCCTTTTCTAATTTGCTAATTACCATTTTTCCTGGATATACACCTCCTCTTAACAACACATTTAGGAGACCGGTAATTATGTAGTTCACATGAAACTTACTCACCCTTAACCTAATTTTACATGTTCCTGACAATGTAATTAAAAACATGGAAGGTGGTTTTTACTCACGTTTTGTTATCAGTTTGACATGGGAAAGACCCGGTGATAACCGCTGGTTGTCAGATCAAACATACAGGTCTCGCTGTAACCGTTATTATATATTTTACACGACATCGACAGTCAGATGGACAAGGCGAAAAAATAAACGTGTAAAATGTAAGTGTGATAAAGATATACGTGTTAGTAATATTTTGTGTTTACTTTCAGTTTCCCTGAAATAACGAAAATAAATGTTTTATTATTTCGTGGAGTTTTTATTTATTTATTTCGTTTCGTTATTTCGTTGCATATTTGTGATTATACATAGCTCGGCGTGAAAAGGGGTTGTCGGCCTCGTTACTATTCGGTCTCACTACGTTCGGCCGTCTATATGCATTCGGCCGGCAACCCCTTACGCCCCAGCCTCTGTAGTAATGTACTATTGATGGTTTACGAATTGAGCTTTGACTTTGTGGTCTGCCAAGCATTCCTCATGCTTTTGATATAGGTACGCTTTCCAAGAAATTTTATGTTTACACTCCAAAGAATGACCTACACGGGCTACACGTCATCAAGTCACGGGGTTAAAATAAACAAGTGTTTTATCGTCGTACTGTACTGACTCAGGCAGAGGATGCTCGAGATTGTCGGGCACCATTAATATCGCATGGTCTTCCGGTTCGAGCGCCATCTTGATAGTTAGCATCGTGATTAATTACTTTGTTTTTTGCTCATTAATATTGTTTAAAGTGTAATATCGATAGCTTATTATACAGTAAACTAATGTGGTAGTGTGCAGTGAATGGAGAATTAATTTTGAAGCGCGTTTAACCATCATCTTGGAGTCAACGGCCGGTAGTCCACGTGCTTCTTGTAAAGTCTAACTATCGATTTACAAGAGTTAACAAATCACCGTACACTGTCTTGTACAACCGTACAATTTTTGTCGTTTTTAAACCTCTTAATACCTTGACACTGGCGAAATAGTCCCACTGGGCTGAAGCCATAATTTTAAAAGAAGAAGAAGATTAATATCGCATAGCATAACGTCACCGTTTTAAAGCATATGGATGTCCAGACAGGAGGAGTGAAGCTATAATCTAGGTACCTATTAAGATTGAGTTAGAAAGTAGGTATATAAAACCGGCCAAGTGCGAGTCGGACTCGCGTTCCAAGGGTTCCGTATATTACACAATTTAAACAATGTATTTTTTTTGTGAAACGCGAGTGAAATGTCTTTAAACACCCGTAGGGGTCGGATTAAAAACTAAGTAATTAAGTCCGACCCACGCTTGACTGCAATTTATAATAGGTTTTTCTGTAATCTATAGGTAAAGATCTATTTTGTTTAGTTTTTTCAAAATCTTAGACCCAGTAGTTTCGGGGAATGGTAATTTTTTGCCTATTTTCTTGAATAACTTCTAAATTATTTATCCTAAAATTATAAAAAAATATATTTGAGATTCTCACAATGAGCTCTTTCATTTTATATATAACACAATATAGTTTGAAAAACGTTATTTTTTTAATTTTCTCATTTACCCCCCAAAAGTGGCCCCATATTTGGGTCACAAACTTACATACGTATACCAAATGTCAACTTAATTGGTCCAGTAGTTTCGGAGAAAATAGGCTGTGACAGACGGACAGACAGACAGACGCACGATAGGCGGATTCTATTTAATCGAACGAGCAAGCGAAGTATACATTCAACTTGGAACACACGGCCGGCTAGGGGCACGTCCCGGCATTTTGATGTTTTTAGGGTTCCGTACCCATAGGGTAAAAACGGGACCCTATTACTGACTCCGCTGTCTGTCTGTCCGTCCATCACCAGGCTGTATCTCATGAACCGTGATAGCTAGACAGTTGAAAATTTCACAGATGATGTATTTCTGTTGCTGCTATAACAACAAATACAAAAAATAGAATTAACAGAATACAATAAATATTTAAGTAGGGCTCCCATACAACAAACGTGATTTTTTGCCGTTTTTTTGCGTAATGGTACGGAACCCTTCGTGCGCGAGTCCGACTCGCACTTGGCCGGTTTTTTTTAAGCTGAACTAGCAGAGGATAGTTTGATGGACAGTAACTTAAGTAAATTTGTTCTAATTTAAATGAAATTGGGCAAACGTGTAGACGAAGGCATTAAATTTTAGTCATTAAATTATGAGCAGGCTCGATCAAGGGGTTATGGAGCTATAAGAACGTAGAAGGCCAAAAAGCTAATTGTGGGGGGTCTTGCTATTCCGGTCATCTTATTTGCAAGAAAGTATGGTCGAGTTTGGTATCAAATGAAAGTGCTCGGTTTACAAATAATTTATAATATTGTTTTTTAAATTACGATAGTAAAAAAATTGGCAAGATTTATAAAAACGAAATAAAATAAGAAAAATATAGGTAGGTATTTGACCTTTGACAAGAAAGTACGGGTTACCACAGATACAGATTATTTTAATCTCTATGGGGACTTAAATGACTTAAATCTATCAGTTAAGGGCTCCACAGACCTTGCAATAAATCGCACGCGGTTTTTGATCCTTTGCCGACTTAGGTAGGATTCAATTGATCTAACTTTTTGGCGAACCGCGAGTTCTCAGTTCGGGGCGAACTACTAAGTAGTAGTTACATAACAACGGAGAAATTGTTGTTGCGTACAAACGTCGCGAAAGGAACTCATTGAATATTCAGACGACATTTATCTATTCATAGGCGTCGCGGCTGCCATATTGAGTTGATCATGATGTCACGTACTTGATTATTATGCCCTAAACACCCTACTTTGTCGGTAAACAACTGGTGTTTATTCTTCATACAGGCTGACGCGTAATCGCGTTTAGTATTGATCAAACGAAGGCCCATGATAGAGGATCTTAAAAGCTACCGATTTGAATCCCATTGTACAGTCACGAGTTTAATTTCCGACCCGTTTCGTACCTTGTCAAAGTGACAATTAGTATGAAGTCGCTAGAGACCTCATACTAATTGTCACTGTGACAAAGTACAAAATGGGTAGGAAATTAAATTCTTTGACAAATTTATGGTTTCTGAGGAAGACCGAAATATGGGTCCATACATAACATACATTGATAACCATTAGAACAGTTTTTAGACAAATCTGATTAATATGTAGTAGATTCTGGTCTCCTGACAGTCCTGACCTAGGTATTTTGTAAGAGCATATTTAATATTCATACTTTCAGACATAACCAAGTTACAAAAGTAGAACAGTATTTTTTCTCCGACATCATTATTTTGTACTGAAAGCGACAACGTGTACCTATTGAAACACTGTAGTCTAACGTAAGATTTATAAAGGAAATTGTACTTTAGTTTAAGAGTTTAGCACTTTACTTTAATCTTACCTCTATCCTCTAAATTAAAAGTTAACAAAAACGTGAAGCTTCCATTATCAGAGAACAATAGAAGAATCTACACTTAAATGAGTAAATCAGGCTTGAAACCATAACCTTCCGCTTAGGCATGGCTAATCGCGCATAGACCGCGAGGTCATGCTCTGGGTGAGGTCATTGTGATCGAGTAACGTCTTGACTGTGAAAGAACATCTTTACTATCGGAAGACGAGAGCTATACAGCGTTGTATTTTAAATACGATCATATATTTTAAGGGTAGGTAGCTAGTATACTTAGGCCCTATGATCCATAATGGTATAATGGTATATTAAAAACTTTCAGTTCTCCACATACCTAAAAAAAACGCAAACTTATAACTACAACTACTTTGTTTTTGTCACAAATGATGATTATGGACGCAATAGGTTACCGCTCATTTTTTTTAATTAATTACGCTCTGGTAGTCTTTAGAGTTCCGTACCCAAAGGGTAAAAACGAGACCCTATTACTAAGACTCCGCTGTCCGTCTGTCCGTCTGTCTGTCTGTCACCAGGCTGTATCTAATGAACCATGATAGCCAGACAGTTGAAATTCACAGATGATGTATTTCTGTTGCCGCTATAACAACAAATACTAAAAGTACGGAACCCTCTGTGGGCGAGTCCGACTCGCACTTGGCCGGTTAAGCCTTCGTTTAAATTTTCGGTTTTATTAACATACACACACACTGTTTATAAATGTAGTAAAGAAAAAGTGCATATAAAACCCGATAAGACATATTGTAAACTCACAAAAGCAATAAAAAAATGAATTATGAATTGTGTTTAAGTGAAAAATGTAGGCATCTGTATCTTCAGCAAATCACGTTTTACGTTATTACGTAAGATTTTACGTCTCGGTGTTTTAGTGCTCTGATTGCTCTATTGAGGAATTAGAATATGTCTTAATAAATAGCCCGAATCTAATAACTACACCTTACCTCACCGACAAGTTTGCAATAATGTTTCGTATTAGCAAAGTTTTGGCGCAGACCGTCTCTAAGTAGCGAGGTCAAGATGCTGACGAGTGAGGTCACAACTGTTATATAACCATTATCCGGACAAAAATCTTTAAAGCACGATATAATTTGACAACGTCTTTGTGTTTAAGATGTTTGCTTTTGTTTTGGCTATTAAAAAAAAGATATTTATTTACTTACCAACACAAAAAAACAATGAATTGCGAGTGCAATAGAAAATTAGATAGAATAACAAATATTTGTGTAGTAAAATGGATGAGACTCAGCGAGACCGCTGATTTTCAGTCCCCAACCAAAAACTTAAAGCTAATTCTTAACTAAGTTATTAAATAAATAACTAACCTAACTAACTTACTAACTACCCAGACGAATAGTAGACGAGTAGTAGCTAGTAGTTAGTTAGTAGTAGACGAATAGTAGTATTTAAATTACTTTGATTGGAATTTGTTTTAGGGACACGAACAAGACAAATAATAATTGCACCGCTGGCTGATTATCAGGCATCGTAAACTGCGAGCGAAATCCATTGAAGTACTAGGGTTGTTGTCAAGTCAAACTACGTCATTTCAATGGATTTTGCTCGCAGTTTACGATGCCTGCTGATTATTTTCCGATGGATCCATTACAAATACTCTGCTGTCTCGGAGTCTTCCAAGTACAGCAGCAAGTTCTATGGAATAAATAGTATTAGTATTCAGGTACAATGTACATAATTTTTATTTTTAGGCAACAAACAGTCATTACATCGAAAGATACAATGGATGGACTAGACAGCGAAGACAAATAGTGCCGAAACTTATAACTGAGACTAATATGTGATAATTTCAAGTCTGGAAGAGGCCTGACGCCTGTCATAAATATGTTTGAAGGTCATTGCATGACGAATAATTTTACTTTAGGAACAGGGCTACGAGTCAAACAACAAGTCAAGTAACAAATAGACTAAGTAAGCTAATGTGTAGGGTATTAGTTACGTATAAGTTAAGTCATGGATTAATAATGGACGTAACACTGATACATATTCCTTAGCCGTCCGCAAATAAAAATCTACCAAGAAAAATGCAATTTTTGTTAGTCAGAATAAATAAAATTACCTACAACGCGATGGAAGGCCTTTTTAGGGTTCCGTTCCAAAAAGGAACAATAAGAACCCTAATTTAGGCTTCTAGGTGGCTAGACTGGCTAGAGGTTATCAGAAAAACTGGCAATTACATATTATCAAACAAGAGCGGCAGTGGCATCAAATAAAAAAAACTGTCTGATATTAATTTGCAAGCTTCGAATAGCCTTTAGCATTACATCGGATCGGGGTCGCCTGACTCGCCTGCGCCGGTTACGTCACACCGGGCGTGGTCACCCGACGTACGCGCAACCACGTATGAATGAAGTGTCATGTGTCGTTCTAGTCGCTATCTGTACCCGTACCATGACAGTGTCAAAACTGACACATACGCTAACGTCTACGGTCGACGTAACTTATAATATGCGAGTACGAGCGAGATGCATAGAAAGTAAGTTACGTTCTCGATAGCGTTTATGTCAGTGCCAAACTGGTGGTAGCTACACTGAGCCTAAAGTTGGTTAGCCATAAGTATATATCTTTACTTGAAAAATAATTATAGTGTATAACTAGCCTTATGAACCGATTTTGCATGTACAACCAGCCTTAAAGTTTGTAGTCTATGATTGTTCATTATTTTAGTATGTGGGTATTTTTGCACTTGTAATTTTTCCTCAGTCACCCGTTGACCACGAACGCTGTAAAGAGTTCGAAACGTCGGGATGTATTATAAATTCAATATACGCGATATAATCCGTTTTCATAGTTTTATTTCATGAGTAACTATCGCGGTAACCGAAGACAATATCATAAGTTTTGTGTTAAACAGCTGTTCTGACTGGCGAATGTACTTTATGAAGTACAGAGCTGTATGTAAAGTACCTATGTCCACCAAAAATATATATAAAAAACGACTATAATATTAATTATTTCAAACATTTTGCAATGTCCAGAATTAATCGTTTGTATTAGTTAAGAAATGGAACCTGAAATAATCTATTTGTTAAATACGATACTATTACAACTACTTATACTACAGGTAATAAAGTCGTTTGTTCTAATTAACGATCGCTTAGTCATATTGTGGGTTTTTATTCTCTCATTCCTAACGGAAATCAAATGACTGTTGTTACCTACTAAATTTGGTTTACCCGTACTTACCCGTATTTGTGGTGACTAATTTGTTTATCTATTGTAATTGTAATTAGTTAACTTGAATTATTTTTTACTGATCTCCTAATGTAAGTATTAGAATCTCAAAATTGTCGACATTAATTTTTATGTGAATTTGAATAATTTTAATTTATTATGATTTTTGTAATAAATTTTTATTATGTAATTGACAGTGTACGATTAATACCGAATAAAAATCTATCTATCTATCATGTAGGTACCCCACGTCCATACAAATTTCTGTAAATTTGCAGGGGGGGGGGGGGTTGCCTTTTCTCTGCAGCTGACTGTACCTATGCCTACATACTGATTATTGGGTGATTTTGTGGTCGTGATCCTGAATGTCAAAAATGTGTTGAGATGGCATACTAAACAGATTTCCTCATGGGACTAACCACAAAATTGCGAAAAAATATCTAACGGACACCTTGAGGGCCCGAAGTAGACGAAACGTGGGCCCGTGGGAAACCTGGTTCAGTATGACTACCTTAATACATATTTCGATCCCAAAGTCAACCACTATAATGTACACATACATAACACATACTTAGGTATTAGGTAACATCAACACAATATTACGTATGTTCGGTTTCCCTTAAATTTTTGCTTCCCTCCGACTACTGGAAAATTCTTGCTTAGAGAGGATGTTGATTTTAATATCTTTCATAACGAAGTACGCAAAAATATGACACGCTCCAACTTTTTTCCCGCTTCTTGACATTCATTCGTCTCCACTTTCACATTAGGAAACAAGAGAGCACTCTAAATTTAGCGAAGTCAACACACATGCACATGACCTATATCATATCAGTGTGGGAGCTTAGATTGGCGTAACGATGTGTATTAGGTGACATCCTCTCCGGGCAATTTTCGCATCAGCGGTCGTGTTTCAAATGTTTCAATGTCGCGCGGCTCCGGGGGTGTTTAAATACGGTCCGTTGATATGCAGCTAGTAACCAGGTTTGTTCCCACTGTTGGATTTGTGCGAAGTTCGTGGTAAGAATATTGACCTGAAAAAAACAGCAAGAGATTGAGCACGTCTTGCCTGGTAAAGAGTTCCAGAGTCGGACAGCTTGAACGGTAATAAAGTGTAGTAAAATGTTGAAGAAGAAGATGGGACGGGAAGAAGCAGTCTGCGCGACAGCCTCACAGAATTTAGATAGTTGAAACGCTCCTTGAGATAGCGTTACTTGGGATTACAGGTTTCTTCGAAAAATAAATGGTCAGGTTCCTTTAATCCGAGCAATTTTCGCTTCAACGGGCCGTGTTTGGATATCGCGCGGTTTCGGGGGTGTTTTAATACGGCCCGTTGGTATGAAGCTAGTGGACTGGCTTCACTGGCTTGTTACCACAGTGGAGGAGTTGATAGAACTTGATTCCCACCAGGTTGCCTAATTTTGCTATAGCACTGTGATAAAATTGAGCAAGTTAGAAGCATAAGCCCTAAGTATAAATAAATTAACCTGTCTAATAGGTACTCTTACAGAAGTTGTTTTAACAGCTCCGGCGTCCCTCAAGGATCTCATTTGGGGCCCCTGTTCTTTAATGTTTTTATAAATGACGTTACTTCCCATCTAAAATCTTCAACCTGCCTTTTATACGCCGACGATAAAAAGATACTGAAACTTGTTAAGAGCATAAGTGATTGTCAAGCTTTACAGGAAGACTTAACCCGACTGCATATATATTGACAATTAAATCATTTGCACTTAAATATAAATAAGTGTAACATAATAACGTTCAGTAGAAAAAAAACAATTTATTAACTACGACTACCTTATAAACAACGTGTCATTATGTAGAGTTTCTACCATTAAAGATTTAGGTATTCATTTGGATAGCAAATTATTATTCAGCGACCACATCGACAACGTAATAAATAGAGCCTTTATGTTACTTGGGTTCATCTTGAGAACTTGTAAAGAATTCAAAGAAGCTATCACCGCTATCACCTTGCTGACACTCTTCAACTCGCTAGTCAGACCAATTCTGGAATATGGATCAACAGTATGGAACCCTAGCTATAAATGTTATATTCATAGTATTGAAAGAATTCAAAAGAAGCTCATCAAACATTTAAAATATAAAAACCTTGTGTCAACTCAACCGCTTAACCTGAATAAACTGGTGTCTCTTGAACGCCGGCGCACATTAAAAGATCAAATATTTTTGTATAAAGTATTAAGAAATTTAATTGACTCCCCATATTTGTTAAGTAGACTTAGCTTTAAAACTCCCCGCTTGAACACGCGGCGTAGCGATAAATTATTTTGTATTCCCTTTACTAAAAAGAAATACAAATCAAACTTCTTTCTGATAAGAGCTTGCAGATTTAATAATGATATTTTCTCAAAAATTGATATATTTAATGACTCCTTGTCTAAATTTAAACGTCAAGTACTTCTGGTTTTAAATAAACAATCGAATTAAATACACTGTAACTTTACACTTAATTGCAAATGTAATGTATAAAAATAGTTTTATCTTCATTAATTTGGCCCCTGTCCTAATTCGACCCTCGTTGTTAATCTTTAAGTTTAGTTATCCCGTATTTTGTTTTTCTTTAATGAGCTATTAAGTGGTGGCAACTGTCCTGGTTTATGAATCATGTATAAGACACTAGTTATAAGAAACATGTACCGTTTGTGCCCAAATAAACATTAAAAATAAAACAAAAACAGTCTTAAATATTCTCTTAACCCACCATTTTTTTACGAAAATTAAAAAATAACAGGTTTTTTTCTTAAGGCTGTGGCTAATAGGTTATATGTACTATTCGACACCAATTAGTACGTATTTACAAATTCATCAGTAGGCAATTTATAATATAGGTACCTATTTATTGTATTAAATACTGCTTGTGTTACTAGCACTCTATGGATGCATTTCTTTGACCGAAATAAATAAATTTTATTTATTATTTATTTATTTAACAACAATGAAATTATTTCATGGTCTTAAACGTGAAATGACCGGACGTGCAAAAATAAAGATGATTAAACTGTGTAAACTAAGCCAACTCACGTCCGATAAAACTGGTTGTGAACACTCACAAAACTGCCATAAACGGTAAATAAACGGACGGCTTTTCAAACTAGACTGCCGAGGCCATTTACCGCGATATTTAATATACATCGGTGTCTATCTTAGGCATTTAAAGCTAGAACTAAGTCTGAACAAGCTAACCTCACACTGACTTTGTGACTTTGACTGACAGTTTGAGTGACTGTAGGTAAAAGTGGCGCTTAAAACGTTAAATTACCACTTGTTGACCGATACAACTTTCAAACCTTCAAGAAAAGAGCGTACTCCCATCTTAAAGGGCGACAACGCACTTGCGACTCCTGCGACCGCCCTGGTCTTGCAGGTGTCCATGGGCGACGGTGATTGCTTATTATGAGGCCATTCATCTGCTCGTTTCCTCCTACCTATATAAAAAAAACCGGCCAAGTGCGAGTCCGACTCGCGCACGAAGGGTTCCGTACGATTACCCAAAAAACAGCAAAAAATCATGTTTGTTGTATGGGAGCCACACTTAAATATTTATTTTCTTCTGTTTTTAGTGTTTGTTGTTATAGCGGCAACAAAAATACATCATCTGTGCAAATTTCAACTGTCTAGCGATCACGGTTGATGAGATACAGCCTGGTGACAGACTGACAGACGGACAGAGAGACAGCGGAGTCTTAGTAATAGGGTCCCGTTTTTACCCTTTGGGTACGGAACCCTAATATATCTCTATTTTGGAAGATTAATCCGGGGTGGCAGATACTTTTGGCGCGTTGATTGATTCATCCGCTATTATTGAGGCTGACTGAACAAATAAAAATACAAATAACTTTATTTTGCATGAAATATGTTACAAAAGGTGGTCAGACAATATTATACATAAGTAACACATATTTCACCAGCATCTGGCATGCAAAAAACTAAACTTACAACTAAAACTAAGTTTAAACAATCATAGTCAAGGCCTATATTATAATTATCATGCACCTACCTCACTCAAAAGATGTCATGTACTCCTCAACGGAATAGAAGGCTTTTTGTACGAGCCATAATGCTTTTAGTTTTACTTTAAACACCTGTACACCTGTACCTAACTACATAAGTGTTCAAAAGTTGCCGACTACGTTCGTAGGCTAACTGGCTAATTACCTATATAATCTTAATTAACACAGTGTGACGTAAATGTATGACTAAGTATGTGATACGTTTACTAGCATTACGAATACTTTGAGTATTGTGACGTAGACTAGAGTTTGTGGTAAGTAATAGAGGGCCATAAGCCCATGTTGCTTTGTGGAGTGTAGTCTTACAAAATTTGCCATAGGTATGGAAAGTAGAGGTTCTCTTTTTGTCCTTCGCTTTTTTTTCCATTGATGGATGTTGCTTTAGCCCATAATAATTAATAGTAATATTTTTGGGGTTCCGTAGCCAAAGGGTAAAAACGGGACCCTATTACTAAGACTCCGCTGTCCGTCCGTCTGTTTATCTGTCACTAGGCTGTATCTCATGAACCGTGATAGCTAGACAGTTGAAATTTTCACAGATGATGTATTTCTGTTGCCGCTATAACAACAAATACTAAAAACAGAATATTATAAATATTTAAATGGGGCTCCCATACAACAAACGTCATTTTTTTTTGCTGTTTTTTCCGTAATGGTACGGAACCCTTCGTGCGCGAGTCCGACTCGCACTTGGCCCGTTTTTTTCAAAAGGATCTTTCCTGAATATTTTGTCCTCACTATGACGATTATACGACGATATATATGACGATGTTACCTACTAAGATACAACTATGACACAGTACTACGAAAACATTAAGTCATACCTAAACAAAGCTATAGCTGTCGCTATTTACAACTTACACACAAGCACCAAATAAGTCTGATCTCCAATAACTTCTCGTTGTTACGAATCTTAATGTCAATTTATACCAGAGCCGGGCTCAAACTCGACAAAAAGTGTTGTTAATATGAAGCTGCAACACGCACAAGGACAGTGTCTGTGCTATTGTCACGCGATGTGAATCACTCATAATGGTCCATTAATTCGTCTAAATTACTACAATGACTGCTGTGCTGTGGTTGAACGGCTGATTTGAAGATAAAATACTTAGTTTTTATCAGACGAGGAAGTACCTAACACCTGAGTGAAGGGAGCTTCCTCGCTCAGTGAATGTGGAATTGCACGCGGGCTTAGCGGGAACTATAGAAAAAGCGTTTTCCCTAGGGAGTTATGAAGTTTCTAGTATTATAATTAACAGTTTTTTGTCTTTATACTTTATTTTTTTGTTTTATGTTCGGTTACTATTTATAAACCCTTAATAGTAGTAGCGGGGTCTTCTGCCACAAGTATTTACAATACTTACAAGGAGATTCCAAGCATAACTAAATTGTAAATTGTGAAATGTTTTAACCAAAATAAACAATTTTTCATTTTCATTTTCATTTTTTCATTTTTGTATCGCAAGTGTGATGACAAACATAGCCGTCGCGATTTAACTATACTCTCGTTTGCAATACTTAACTTACGCCCCATGTTGCACAATGTACTATTTCTCAGCGTTATGGCTGTTACTCCCAGAATGTACTCGACTGAGACGGCGTGGCGGGATTTCCTTTGAATAGTTTGAATTACTTACTAACACGACAACAGAGGCCTACTACTACCGCGAAAATTGAAAATCGTTATGTCGTTATCTGCCTCTCTATCGCTCTTGCATATTGGAAAGATTGAGAGAGAGATAATAAAATTTAGATTTGGTTAGGTAGAGGTATGCAATAACCATTTCATGCTAAATCCTAACCTACCTTTGAGTTGGCTTTATAATATACGTGTGCATTGCTCCCTACAAAATAACAATTTTCCTATAATATTGAGCAATTTTATGACCGTTGAGTCGTGTTTCCTGTTAAAATCACGACGTACCAAGTACGCACAACGTTTTCATGAGTAAGGAGCGTCCTATTATTGCGTGATGACAGTGATATCATATGCAGCGTCAACAGTAGGTACCTACTAAAAGCAACATTAGCTGACCACCGGTCGCCTTTATGTCTTTGACGATAAGGTTTCAGAATTGTCACTCAAAATTGTGGACGACTGTGTAATAGGTAACCAAGTTAATAACTCAAACAATGACGTAGTGGGAGTTGTTTGTGGCTGGATTACCAGAACGCTTGCACAATGCCGAAGCGTTGGCGACGGGTTATACTTTGCTGACATTTTGTGGACTTTATGTGGTTGCAATAAGGGTTAGGAATGGTCAACTGTGCTACAATACGTAAATACTATTGTCACCACTTGACAGGACAATAAAGTTGAAAAACATCACAGAAATGCTTTTGTTTATAGGGCCATTTAATAGAGATTAAATTACATTCATATTTTTATACGGCAACATTTTGGTAGTGAGTTTCTTGAGTCGCTATTAGCTACTCTCGTGGTTCTGTCGGAGAATCCTTTGCTTTGCTAAGTAGATACTCACAATCAGTTTGCCACCGGACTCTGTATGAGTAACTACTACTACTAACTATTTTGGTTCAGTGATCCAAAGAGAATCTTGGCCTTCGAAACGAGAGCGTGCCACTGCCACCTGTCCCGATTCTGCGCAACCTCCTGCCAGTTACTGACGCGAAGCTGAAGCTGATCCGCCGTCACTCTGTCTACCCAATGATACCTTAGGCGACCCATCGGACGGCTACCAGTCGGTCGTCCCAAGAACGCCCTCTTGACAGCCCGACCTCTCCCATTCAGAGTAGGTGACCAAACCAGCGAAGTCTGTGGGCTTTCGTTTCACCGATGATATTGGGTTCGCCAAATTTTACTTGGCAACTAACTTTTCGCCAAAGTTTCATTTGGCAAACCAATCGTTGGCATAACCTTACTTCGCAACCATTTCATTTCCCAACCCCGTACTTGCGAAATGAAAATGACGTACTATAGGTTGGGTTAGGTTAGGTTGGATTATGTAAATTCGCGAAATGAAATCTCGCCCAACTAAAAATATGGGATAGTTTGGGAACTGAAAGTTTGTCAAGTAATTTTCGCCGAAACATCAGTAAACCGAGTCTGGTACCATAAATTAGCAAATAAGAGAACACGGTTATACTATACTTATGACAGTTATGACACCATTTTACCACGTTTACACCAACGCATCAGTTGCTGTTAAGGTGGCCTGATGTGGTTGCAGACAAAACGTGAGCACTCTTGCCAGTCCCGTATTGGTAAATACACCGCAAATTTGCCACTTTATGAATGGATTTCATTCATAATGTGTCCATGCACTTTTGCATCCCGCTGTACAGCCATCATAGAGACTATAGAGAGCTTCGTTAATGTAATTCCCTCGGAAATTGTAACGAATCGTCTGCTATGTCTTCACAGGTCGAAGCTGATCTTATTAAAATGTGAAATAGTCATCAAGTGTTAACTGTTATACCTAGTTATTAAGATTGCATTTTATTAGGAGCAGTGGCTTGTTATTAGCCATTTAGCATCAAGGCAAGACGTTTAACGTGACCTACACTTTTATCTGACATAAAAAGGGGGTCGGGTGTTATCGTACATGTACGTAACGGTAACGGTGTATGGTATCTTTGTTTACTTAAACGTGTCTGTTGTAAATATGTAGTGTACAGTACAGACTGGTCTCCATTTGCTATTATTAGGCCTTATTCGTCATCGAAAGGCTTTATAAGCGGGAACCATCGTATAACTAGCTCTGTAGCCTACTGTTCACCTGTACATAGGCTGGTGATAATTTGCCATTCTACAATACGTACCTAAGTAGGCTTACCTACAGCAAAGACCTTAAATCTTATTATTATTACACTCGCGTTGCCATTTACCACCGTACGAGGAAGTAATTTCGTAGCCTAAAATCTAAAAGCTGCCAATTCACAATCCGGTCAATATAATTTCAGTCTTATTCCACAGGTTCTAAAGTTTATATTTCAGCAAATCTTCATTGTACTTGAACCGTTCTTGTTATAAAGTCACGATTCGTAAACTGAATGACTCAGCTGTAGGAACAATGGGAGCTTAGGATTCAATCTACAGCACTACCAACGTAATCAGGAGCTTGATTAAGCTATAATGAGCGCTATATTAAAGTAGTAAAGTACTTGATGAACTGCATATAATTCAGTTCTTGTGTGCTCTTGAGTTGTTATTGCTCTTAGTTTCTTATTGAAAGAATTAAACAATTCGTACAATTTAATAATATTATTATAAGCGTCTCAGTATAGTATAAACAAAATACCAACGAAATCAGTCAAAAGCGTCTTGGCGTTAGGCTTTTCAAATCCAATTCTTTTAACAAGCAGATACAGATACGTTTTCGAGCGATACTACAAATTTGTATAAGTATTAAAGGAAAAGGCGTTAGTAATGTACGATTAACAATCGAGTAGCTCTCAAAAATATCTGCACATAAAATTATTATGAGTCATAACTCATAACTACTACTCCCGAATGTCTTTTTAATTCATCTTTGTAACGGGTGTCCCAAAAAGGACGCAAGATTTCAATTTGCCGCTATTTTTGTATTTTAGTGCTGGCAACCCTAAAAAACAAAACTATTTGACAGCTGAATGTTTAGGGTTTGTAAAAATGGCGGGTTATACGAAGGATCAACGTGTTTTTATTATTGAACAATATTTCAAAATTAATGAATGTTTGGCGGGTTACGGTTCGAAAATTCCTAGTCGTGCGATTTCTCGATTCGGTGATCAGAATTGGCCCCCTAGATCTTGCGATTTAACGCCTTTAGAATTCTTTTTTAGGGTTATTTAAAGTCTAAAGTCTATGCCAATAAGCCTACAACCACTCATGCTTTAAAAGAGGAAATTCGACGCTGCATCAGAGAAATTCAGCCGCATCTATGCAAAATGGTCATAGAAAATTTTGACAAAAGAGTGCGTATGTGCCAGCAAAGCCTAGGAGGATATTAGCCTGACGTATTATCCCACAAATAACCCTATTTTATGTATTTCAAGATTTTATATACAAATGTATTATAACGAAAAAAAAAATGTGTTTTTCATCAATTTCAAATCTTGCGTCCTTTTTGGGACAACCTTTATAATAGACGCCTTACGTCCGTCCGTATACTGACACGATGTTTATTTCTGTTGACATTTGGTGCCGGGATCACAGTTATTTTAGTTCAAAGGCAATTAGTCCGGCAGATGCGTAGGTGCATCTTTTGTATGCTTGTGCAACATTGACTGTAATTAACATGGTCTAAACTGGTCAACGTCAACACAAAATGACTGATTTTACGCGATTAAGTTCCGTCGTTGTGAAATTATTCTTCTTTATCCTCTATAGCCGCCCGCAAACCATAACTAGGTAATATGAAATTTTGATTTGTCATAATTAGAGGCCTTTTTTTAGCTCTTTTTTAGGCCTGAGGATAAGATTGAGATGAGTCAGTGTAAAAATCTGACGATTTTTAATTCTGTTTATTTTGGGCCATAAAAATTAAGTATTGCCAACGATTTACCTTGCGATGCCTCAGTGTAATTCCCTGACTAACGTTAACACAACGTGACGTCACAATTGCACCTTGTAGAAGATGGTTGACGCATTGTTCAGCTACGTTTATGACAATTAAGGCCTTCACAAGTCGACTCGTATGGCAAGTGGCAAGGTGATCTAATTGAACCGAATTTGCGATATGAGAGGTAATGTAAACAGTCCAGTTCTGAGAATGCTGTGAGTCTTCGTATGGATGTGATTATCAAAATAGGCATGAGTGTATGAATATTTTTTAACATTGTGAAACAATGTTTACACATTTTTAGAGTGTATATGGATATGAAGTCTTTTGAACTTATATAAATTTCCGTTTTGCTGTTTGTCTTATTTTTTTCGCTTGGATATTTACTATTTAGCCGATTTACATAAAGGCCACCCCACACTAATTGCATTTTGATATTTTTTTTGCAAATTTGTCTAACATTCACACCGTGTAAATTGCTTTGTTGCACTGACGAGTCAATCAAAACGTTATCAAACTAACAAATTAAGGATATATCAATGTCAACTGAATTTATCCGATTACCCTATTTTTTTCAATAAATACGGTAAAGTTGTCATGTTATTACAGTTTTGGTACGTAGTGGCCGAGAACCGGGGGTGGCCGGTAAACCGGCTAAATTACCCTACACGACAACTCAATACTTTTCCAAATATCGTTTAAAGGATGACTCAAGTTTCCCTTCATGTCATTGTGTTTTCCTAAGAAACTAAATAAAATTAACACCACTACTAAACCTAAATGGATAACAAACGGTATTAAAAATTGTTGTAAACGGAAAAGAGAATTGTTGTGGAAATATAGACTGACGCGAAAATCGGACCTAAAAGAAAAATTAACATGTTATTCCAGACATCTTAAAAGAATTATAAGCAGTGTTCAAAGATCCATACATGACAGTATCATTGAACGATCAAGGAATAAAACAAAAGCCACCTGGAAAATTATTAACCCATCTAAGGCTAGGTACCCTACTGAAAATATTAAGCAAATTATATCCAATGGAAAGGCAGTTACACATCCTAAAGATATTGCAGAGGAATTTAATAATTATTTCGTGGACCAAGTTCGTCTTGCTACTCCTCATAGTGGCACTAGCAACAAAAATAATTATAAGAAAACAATGACATACTATGCTAACTCCCTATTTATGAAGCCGACAAATTCTAATGACATAAAAATAATAATAAATTCTTTAAAAAATACAAATAGCACTGGACACGATGGTATACATACGAAAATAATAAAAAAAACATCTGACATTATCTCTCCTATACTCAGCCATATAGTAAATTTATGTATTGAGCATGGTGAGTTTCCTAGCAAACTAAAGCTATCCATTGTGAGACCTCTTTATAAAAAGGAGGATAAAGATAACATGAAGAACTACAGGCCTATTGCGTTAATCTCTGTCTTTGCCAAAATCATAGAGAAAGTTATATACAACAGTCTTTACAATTACTTTGAAAAAAAAAAACTTATTTGCAAACGAACAAAAAGGGTTTCGAAAGGGAAAATCAATAAATTTAGCAATTTTCGATTTAGTACAAAAAGTTATTAATAACATGGACAAAAAAATCCCTACATGCGCTTTATATATGGACATGTCAAAAGCGTTTGACTTTGTTGACCATAATATTCTCTTAGACAAACTACATGCTTATGGAATTCGCGGTAATGTTTTCAGTCTAATCCGTTCTTACCTGAGAGATAGGAAACAAATTACACAAATCAAAAGAATATCTCCCAGTACGAAAAAAGAGGAAACCTACTCATCTAACTTTAGGAGTATTTGTTATGGGGTACCCCAGGGAAGTGTGTTGGGCCCACTATTGTTTTTAATTTACATTAACGATATGCCTAAAGCTACGGTACACCCGATGGTTCTCTTTGCAGATGATAGCACCATTATTTTTTCTGGACAAAATATAGAATCATATGAAACTGACATAAATAATACCTTAGAAACTATTATAGAATGGCTTGATAACAATAATCTTAGAATTAACCTGGACAAAACAAATATTATGACATTTAAGCAAAGAACCAAATCTACTAGTTTAAACATAGTTTATAAGGGACATAAAGTGAATGAAACGGACATAACGAAATTTCTAGGATTAAGTATAGATAATAAGTTGACATGGAAAACACAAACTGACAATATATGTAATAAATTAAGTAAATATTCATACGCGTTGTACAATTTGAAAAAAATCGCAAACGAATCGACACTTTTAACCGCCTATCATGCTTATGTCACATCTAATTTAAGATATGGTATCCTTTTTTGGGGAAACTCCACCAATAAAGAATTTGTATTTAAGGCTCAGAAGAAATGCATACGAACAATTTGCGGTGTCCAAGAAAGTGAGCCATGTAAACCATTTTTCAAGAGTCTCAAAATTTTTACATTGCCATGTTTGTATATATACGAAATGGCCAATTTTGTAAATACAAACCACAGCCTATTTAGTAAGTTTAAAAGCGTTCGCCTTCAAAACAAACTAAAGTCTATGCAAAAAGTACCAAATAAAACGGCACTTCTACAAAAAAGTATACTTGGAATGGCTCACAAAATATATAACAAGTTACCGGCGAATATAATTGCATGTAAAAACAAGAATAATGTTTTTAAAAAAAACCTAAAAGCTTTTCTTACCGAGAAAGCATATTACTCTATTATAGAATTTTTGACTGAATTACCTAATTAAGATTTACTGCATGACATAACCCTGTTTTGACTATTATTGTTTTCTGTGATATTATGACTAGCGTGTATTTTTATTGAATTTGTATGCCAATAGGCACGACATAGTGATACTGAAATATGTATTTAACATCTTGTAACTTACCTATGTTGAACAAATAAATCTTTGAATCTTTGAATCAAGTTGTAGCCCAGGCCGGGGCCGGGGCGCCCGACACTTCAGTTTCTATAGAAAGCATCACGATCACCGATCACCTGTCAATCCTGTCATAGAAAAATAAGTGTCGGACGGCGGGGAGTAAAAGCCAGATAGGATAAAAAAAAAAAAGTGTCGGACGCCCCGGCCCGGTCCCGGACGGTTCTAGCGTGAGTCATCCTTTATCCTTCCTTCGATACTTCTTCTCAAGGTACCTCTTCCCCATAGGCCAGTGTTTCTTAAGAAAATAGAGTTATTATTCGGACCGAAACCATTAGCTCATGAAACTCCTGGTAGGTATTCGGGTATATCCCCGTACTTACCTTCGATGGTGACAGTGGCATTCTTCATACCATTAATAATTATTTAAACCATGACAATGATATCCAATCAAAGACAACAATAACTTTATTGCGCCTATGACCTTGATAAGTCATGAGGTAATCTCTAGACTTAATTCCCATGGATTTTATAAGCCAGTATAACTTGGATTCCTGATGACGTATTGTTATTATGAAGCTTGAAGTCATACTTATAGTGGTATGGGTGTAATGGCGGTTCATTAATATTCTGCGTATGCAAAATATGCAATAATGTAAGGTCGTCACGTGTATGTAAATAATAACAATCTATGACTACCTTGGTTATGCCATTTTATTTACCTAGATGCTTTACCTGAGTTGGTCTATGGAAACGTTAAGGTTTTCTGGCCTAGATAACCTGCTGTTATCCCTATTCGTCAGCAATTTTTCATCAATTCAATTTGTGACATTTTAGGCAAACTATATGTATATCAATCAAATTATCAAAGATGTACCTTTAGGTTAGGTTGTTTGGTTTCAGTGGTAAAGGTTTTATTCTGAAGAAAGAGTATACCTGCCAAACGAGATTTATTTTAAGCGGCCTCACGAATAACATATTACACGAACGAAAATACGACAATGTTTGAATTTTAAAATTAACAAATATTATTTTTATTTCAGTCAAATATTTTCACAGTGTGAAACACGAGTAAATCACACCAGCTTATTTCAAAACAAGAACACGAATGTTTCGGCTTAGCGGCCAGCCGCAGGGTTCGCGTTACAGACCTCTTTGTTTCATGACTTACGCGTTTCCAGCTAGTTACAAATTATGAGATTGTCAACAAATAACAACCGTTGAGATTCCTACTCGTAACGAAACAGCCTCTTTCATTGAAATCTGAACTTTATTTGTAAAGCAGCTAGATTACTTTTGCAATGTTGAAGTTGAGATAGATAAGAGGTTGGTGAAGAAAACAATTGAAATACCGACCGTTCAGAGACGCTTTGTTCCAATTTTAAAAACAAGTGGTCTTTGTCGGGGATGACGTAGTTAAAGACGTGGATCTTAGCTATTTGTTTGGAGGCTGATAAGTTTCTGGCTGATAAAAATATAAGACGTTCTTTGTAGAAGTTTGGAACGTCAAGAATTAAACTTAAACAACATCGTACTTACTTTGTGATCCTTAACATTGTTTATTGTATTATATATAAAATGAACTACAGTTCTGTTTTAATTTATACTTACCTCTAGTTATGTAGGTCAAGCTAACATCCCACTCTGTGTTTCATGGTGATATTATTTGCTCAATAATTATTTACTTAATATTGACTAGATATTCTGCTACTCTGCTGGTTTGTTTTACTAAGGAAAGCTTTATAAAAGATTTAGGAGCTCAGGAGTTACTCAAAGATTACCTACCTTCTTTTTCACGCTTCGACGTCTTCGACGCAGTATGTATGAAAATTCCTATATTACTTACAATAAATATCGAACACTAAATATCGATGGTAATAGTACATCTGTAGAGCATTAGATGACCGCATAGGAAAGAATTTAGGGGCAAGTTACTATTTACATAGAGCATAAAATTAACAACACCTTTCTTCCACAGAGCTCCGGTATCTTCTGCACGTTCTTCCTCGCGCATGCCATCCGGTTGCGTCGGCGCGCGTCCATCAGAAACTCCTCATCCCTACGCGAAGCTGCCCTCACTGGTGCTCCTGACGACTCGTTGCTGTCGCCCAGCGCTCCAACACATACCTTGCCAAAGTATTAGACTATATTCCATCCGGTTGCGTCGGCATGCGTCCATCGTAAACTCCTCATCCCTACGCGAAGCTGCTATATCTATCTGCTGCTCCTGACGACTCTTTACTACTCTAGGCGAGAGTTCTGGAGTCTCATCGTAGACCTCATGAACCTAAGTTTTTCGATGCAAGACGAGACGCCTGCTCGCGCCTTAAAAATATTAAGACAGATGGGTGAATTACCTTTGATCCTTATCCAGAATCCTTGAAAATATTAAGGTAAATTGACTCCATCTCATTTTTATATTAGACTTACGTTTGTTTGACGCCACGACACTAATGCGACGTCAAAAATGGACAGTGTTTATCCTCTTTCCGGGTGCAGCTCGGAAAACGCTAAAATTAGGAGAAATTACAGTAGGTACCATGTAAAGTATAAGCTTGTCATGGCGTTAAAACAAATCCAGGCAAAGAGTAGGAAGATAATGCGATAAGCAGAAAAATTATACTTTTTTACACTAAAAAGCATACAATAAGTCACCATAATTGAGTTTATAAATAGGTATATACCTACTCCGTTGACGCTGAGGTCCTTGGGTACTTTTGTATTCAATATGAGCATATGACATTACAAGATAGATCAGGCTACATTATAATTCTTGTAAAATGTTATAGATTTCTGCTGGACTGACGTTCTCCCATCTTGCCAAAGTTTTAAGAGCCCTTAAAATAGCTATAAAAATGACTGATCGCAACAACATGAATATGACTGTATTTTAATAAGAAAACTTCCGTGAGACACTGACATATTATATAAATATATTAAACCAAACACATCGACATGAAACATGACAAGTAATCATAGACTCTATAAACGTGAGTGACCCGGTCTAATATATTTAATAAGTATGACATGAATATTTTTTCAAAGTTTTTAGTTTTCATTGTAAGTCTAACCCTAATCAAAGTCTTAATCCATTTGGTCTAGTAAATATGCACCAAGTCTTATAGTTCTAAATACTCTTACTCTTATATGACAGGACTTAACGTATAACTGAGGTACAAAAAATTTAAAAAATCACATTTGTTAGTTCTTAAACCACCGAAAGCAACACTTATGGCTCTTTGGGCTACATATGTGCCATTTTCAACCAAAAGGGTACTTATTGTCGGTTATCAATAAGGCGCTATTTCCATATAGCTTCAATTCGAAATCCACCTTATCGACGAGCGACAATGTGGTACCTTTTGGTTGAAAACGTCGCATATTATTGCTGATATTTGCTGGGCTTTGCTCTTTTTCTAAAAACTTTGCCGACCCCTGACGTAAATATAATAATCAATTAAGTATAAACACTAAGTCACGCCTCCGCAACTACTTGCTTACCTGTCTACCAATGCAATCAAGATTATGATCAGACAGAAAAGGTAGGTACTTATGCAATTAGGTATATCTCTATTATGTTATTATATTATTACTTTATTTAAGACCCTGGATTTATCTTAAGCGTAAACTAATAGGTAACACACTAGATAACAATCATTTCTCAAGGCCATGTTCGTGAATTAAACACTTCTTTGCTGAAAACACGTCAAATATAAGTAATGCTTCCATAAGTGATTGTAATTTTGACTTGTATGTAGGTTCTTATAAACATTAGTAACATTATATGTAGGAGTTATGAAGATGTTACAATGTCGTATAACTTTGACGCGTATCTAATTAGACATCTCTTTGCTATGCAGTCTATGAACTGTTAAGTAAAACTGAATAACTGGATTTGGTCACTTTTTATTGAAGTTTGTACCATGTGGTTGTATTATTGTACTACAATAAAATTTCTCTGTTTTACCTAAAAAGGTAGATTTACTAAGTTTGCCGTCCGAGTACTCTTCACTGTCCCGTAGGTACACCATTTTGAAATAAATTCCATTTATAATATGTCCATGGAATTTTGCAGCTATATTTTGGTAAACGGTCATCAACAATCATTTTTAGGGTTCCGTAACCAAAGGGTAAAAACGGGACCCTATTACTAAGACTCCGCTGTCCGTCCGTTCGTCCGTCTGGTGACAGTCGGACAGACTTCCGTCTGCCACCAGGCTGTATCTTATGAACCTTGATAGCTAGACAGTTGAAATTTTCACAGATGATGATGATGATGCCGCTATAACAACAAACGTGATTTTTTTGCCGTTTTTTGCTGTGTAATGGTACGGAAGCCTTCGTGCGTGAGTCCGATTCGCATTGACCGGTTTTTCTAATTATATCTTTAGTACCTATTATTTATTAGTTTCCTACATGAAAAATGCATTTGTCCCATACTCAGTCATTTATTCATAACACAGGTTGAATGTTGTATTTTTTTGCTAAGCTATATTATTATTTCGGACCTAAATAGACGTCACAAAATTGAATACAATTAATATGTTATGTCATTAGGAGTCTCTCGTTTATACTTTAATAATACTTAAGTGTTTTCGGAGCGTGTATGTTAGTGTTACAAAGACTAATTAATAAGTACGTAATGGATCATGTAAGAGTTTTCAAGTTCAAACCGTGCATGAAAATAACCCACTTGTTGAAGATGCGTCATTCCGCGTCTGCCATTTTGTAAACATCAACCTCGTATCATGTCATGCACGTCAGACGTCCGTCATTTTTCTTTGAAAACCGATGTCCTGGCGATTTTCCTCATTTAAATGGCATTATTGTACGTTGAAGACCATTACTACGCTGTTAAAATTTATTGTTACATTCTCAGTTTAGATTGGTTTTGGTTTGATGGATTTTAAACTTTGTATTAGTAGGTACCTTAGCTACGAAACAATAATGATATTTTGACAGATTATGAATGAAAAATGTGTGCATTACAAGTGCTTTTCGAATTTTAACGTATGTTGTACCAAAAGCTCAATCAGAATATTTTGGTTAGATTTATTATTTTCGCTTATTTTATAGCTACGTAACTTACTAAACTACTATTAAGTTTATTCGACGATTTACTTTAAATTACCGTGAATTGAAGTGGATTTTCAATTTTCATTTTAATCAAAGTGTAACGTAATGCTCGAGTTTTAAAACGTACGTGTACAGTAGACGTCAAAGATATAGTTACAATTTTACAATTTATTCTTTTGTTCGGAACTGTCAAATTTCTGTTCTAACTGACAGGCCGACATCGTCCACCGGACTGATAGTCAGTGAGTTTTCCCAGTCATAGGGACGTTAAATTCTAAAACAACAATTTAAGACGGTTCCCTGAGCCAGAAGGCGAAAAATCTCCTTATATGATCATGTTTTTCAGAGGCGTTGATATTCATAGTCGTGGAAAAAATATATGTAGTTCTTGACTATATTATCTTTAACAACATAGCTTCCGATACACGAATTATGACACTTCGCTCGATACAATTAATTCCCAAAGTAACCTCTAACTCGGACTTTTAATCCAACTTTACTCGGTTATTTATTATGTGATACTATAAACAAAAAAAAGAAGAAAAAACAATCCTAACTTAAATAGTAATTTCATAGCTTTAGAATTTCGATGTTGTAACGTTTTTAAAATAAATAAAAACCGACAAAATTCGAACAAAATTGACACTTGGCGCGTGTTTTCTTTCCCGTTCTTTCTTGCGAAATGTGACAAAGACAGCGGCAAACCGATGGAACGGCCTTAACGTATTGATATTAGATTTGAATCATTATTGCTTCACTACATATTCGTCTTGGGGTGTCTAGTTTTCATTATCGGAACGTGAAACGAGACTCCGCAAAGCATTTGGGATAAACTGACAATCTAGCCTGTCCTTTATAGTGCTCGCTATAATTTAAATACGATTAAGCCTTCCAGAATCCAGGTCCAACATTTCCAACAATTCCCTAAGCTAAGTGCAAAGTGAGATGTGGAATTCCGAGGCGGGAAATTCCCGGCGGGAAGGGGGCTTGATTGCAGCCGAGTCTTGAGTTCATTTGATCGTTTCGTCGTTTAGTTTTTATACTCGTTGATATAACAAGGTTAAGGTATAACAAGAGTTGGTTAAGACTTGCGTCCTTTGAGTCCTCTGCTTTAAGACAAGACTCCGTTTTTCAGACTCATAATTAAGTCGAAGCTACAGTCGAGTTATAACTAAGTCGATGGGCTATATCAGGGGGGTGTCACTGCGCAGTTTAGGTATATTTGGCCGGCGCACCGCCCGGGCAGGTGTATGGCAGTGGGCTGCCGCTTGGCTCGCACGATAGTCGTGTCACGTGCTCAACTGGCGCTCGCGCAAAATTGAAAAATTTGAAAATACGCAATGGCTTCGAAACCTAAATCGCTATCTAATCTGTATAAAAGATAATGTTCTGTTTACGGATGTCTGAATAAACGGAAGAACAAGGAAGCAGAAAAAATCATTTTTTTTTAATTCCGGACTATATTGACCGACATATTTTCAAAGGAATAAGTACTTATGTGGCATACCTACTTCCGTGAGAATAAGACATACTATCCCCGGCTAAAATTTTTATGTTTACAGAATCAACGTTTGTAATTCCTACATATTTATCTTAAAAATAATAAATCAGTAGGTATAGGTACAAAAACTTGTCAAGTGACAACCCCGTGCCGACACTCGCAGCTCGGTCATAAAACTGCGGCGCGCAAAGAAGATTCACGGTTCGTGCGCGGTTATAAGTTTCAATTTTGCTTGCAGGCGGCGAGTGTAGGTATAATTTTATACCTAAATCTGGCTTTTGTGAAGGAGTGAATTTTCTGTACGGTAGTACTATTAGTTATTCTGTGGCTATATAATGATTGTACTAAATAGTTAGAAGACAAATTCGTGCTTAGAATTCGATCCCAATTGGAACTGTATCGAGGATATTGGAAAATTACTTGTTAATAAATAGGTATTGTAGAGAACATAGAGAGGACAATGTGTTGATGATGAATGACGATAAAAGAGCTAAAATGTAAATGGTTAAATAATTACCTAATGTAGTTTATTTATAGATGCATGAAAATGACCATTTGGAACGTTACGTAATTTTTTGTAAGTGTCGCAGAAACGGCAAAAGCGAATACCCGTGACACTACTATGCGTACTATGGAGCAGAAATCGTATTAATATAGTTCACAAGGTCGAATGGGCACAAGTGAAACCACTTGTTGATCCCTTGGCCTCACAAAAACTAGGCATTGGTTGTATTTAATTTTGTTTCTGTAGTATAGGTACAAGTGTGCACACGAACTCTGAGGAATTGTAGGGGAGCTACTCCTGCCCCCCTCCCCGCGATACCAGCTTGTAGCTTTTCCTCTGCTTGAAAATGCTCGGAGCTTGCGTGCGGACTGTACTTAGTTATACTGTAACACACTAACTACCGCACCGCACCGCGACCTTGGTGCGGTGCGGTAGTGTGTTACGGCTTTTATATTAGTAAATAATTAAGTATAGTGATGTGTGGGTTGTGCGATTGTTATTATTTTCTGTTAATTTTATATTTTAAATTTACCTACAATTAAGACATTTAAATTGTATTTGTACCGTTTAGGTATTATTTTGTACTCGGAATTAAAATAGTTATACGAGGTTAATTGTTTTAATTTATATACCTACTGATAAACATTATCCTGAATATCCTGATACCTACTAGTTGTGTGTGATAACTAATAAAGAATGAATATCCTGTTTCCACAAATATTTTTTTAATTTATATATTACCTATAGCAGTTCGAATATCACAATTAAGGCGTTATTTTCTTTTATAATGCAGTGACAGTAAAAACCTACATCGTATAGGTATATGTGAGAACATCATCGTATTCATCATCATCATCATATCAGCTGAAAGACGTCTTGCTGGCTCAATCTCTCGTATTCAGTCTCAAACGTTGTTTAAACAGCCAAATCTCATGCTTTGTATTCGTTAAGTAATGATTAATGATTAACAATTTTTTTTTTATATATCCAAAACAATCTTAAAAATACTTTTTACATTTGGAAACAGCGAGCGAAAACCGCGTACGGTTTATCTGCTGCCATTGTCGCTCGTTTACACTCCGGTTATCCGGATCCTACCAATATTAAGGAAATAATGGTAGGTTAAGTAATAGGCATTTAGTTTGCCCGAGTTGTTGACAACTCGGGCGCGCGGGTGTACCTGTAATTAACGGTCCCTACTGCTATCTTTTGCTGCATAATGTTATATACTCATGTAGAATATATAACCATCTTAACCACCATCATACAAATCCACGCGTACGAAGTCGCGGGCAACACCTAGTCGATGCATAATATCCTTGGTTTTCTATTTTTGTTTTATTCCTAAGGATCTAATTTCCAATTCAATCTCTCTTAGACCCCTGCAAATATTACGATTAAATAACTGCCTTGACTTCTTTTACGTTTTGCAACCGACATACAATGCAATGCGTCCGACATTGCAATGAAATTTGCTTACATTGGTTAACCGTTTTTGAGGAAGCTGCACCTTACACAACTTTGATAGTAATATCACTATTCAATTGCTGCAAATATGCAGTTACAGTATAATTAGGGTATTTAGGGTTTGGTAAAACCTGGAGTTGTAGTTCTCATATTGATGGCTCGAAGAGAGGTCTGCTCACGATCTCAGTTTTTAAAACTTCTCACACTTTGTCAAGTCATAACTTTTATATGTACACGGTGGCTAAAAAATAAGTGCATTCCCGTTGCCATTGAGGTTTAGGGATTTTTACTGAGCAACTTTTACTATGGGACCAACCTCGAAATCACGAGAAAAAATTTGACTGTTTCATACATTTTGGCTGGTCCATTTTCTTGGGAGGGTAAATTTTATTTTTCGTGATATCTCGGCCACCGGAGAGCTTGGTCACTTTTCTTTACGCCGGTCCAATTCCGGCGGCTAGGCCACCGGAGAGCTTGGCCACTTTTTCTTTAGTATGACATCTTTTTCAGATCATATAATTTATATATGATTCGGAAACAATCATTAAAATACATTATATTTCGATTTATATATAGTTAGTAAGTGTGACCTGTGTGACTACTAAAAAAAATCAAAAAATAATTTGATTTGTTCCCAAGGTGTATTTTATCACAACTTGTTTATTTAGTATAGTTTATCAAATTCGGAGCGTGCTGGCATTACCCACTTATACCAAGGCTATCCGTACCAGTTGCAACTAAATCTAGCCAATTATCTAATCTAAAATTCAGATTAATCTAGGTCCTATTCAAGCAAGACTAACGATCAGAGAACCGGATCATTGAATACAAGTAGAAAATACTGGAGCACCAATGCTGTACCAATCTTGAAATGCACTCTCCGCCATCGCTATTAGGGTTTGTATCCTGGATCATCCTGGCTCTAAATTATATGGAAGATCTGTCGAATCTGGATCCATGACTGCGGATGAATCCATACTAGTTTAACCCAGATTGCAAACCCTACCTTCCACTAATCGATACAATTAGACTTAAAAAGTGACCAAGTGTGTATCAAGTACCTATCAAATTCTTGTAAGTTTTTTAGCCCCGACGCAAAAAGCGGGGATGTGGTATGTTTGACGCCAATGTCTGTCTGTCTGTCTGTCTGTCTGTGGCATCGTAGCTCTCAAACGGATGGACCGATTTCGATGCGGTTTTTTTTACGAGAAAGCTAGTTTCATTGCAGTAGTTGCTACGTTTGATTAAAGCAGCAATTTGAAGAATATTTTTCAAAATGATGTAAAGCATAAATATGTGCGTAGTGGGTTTTTACATTTTCAATTATGTTTACAGTGTAGCCAATATGATCTAGACTCTGAATAACAACAACATAATCGACACAATAATTTGTATAAAATTTAACACATGTATATCTAGTACCTATGTAACATTAGTAAATCTAATGAATGTGATGCTGGCGACCCACGCATCGCCCAAAAAGGATGCTGACGATGATATAACACCGCTGTTAGCTACATACTTATGTAATATAATAGTAATAAACGTATAAGTAAAATATTATAGCCTATGTTTGGCAATAACAGACAAAATACACTGCTAAGTATTTTGATAGTAGCGGAAGCCGCTCGACCCCAATTACAAAGAAATACCGCAAATCGATGTACAGGTTAGCCGTTTGGCACACGCATACTAGAGGTCAAAACAAAATTTTTGACTCGCAGTTCCTAAAAAAAATTCCCGGGGGGAAGTGATAAAACATTATTTTTTTTGTATGAAAAAAAAAACTTCAAAACCTATCGTGTGTGGTATCATACGAAAGGGCTTTTTGAGGCGATTCTAAACTAACCTTAATCTTTCCGTCTTCCATTACACACTCAGTCACAGTCACATACACACACACACGAACACGCACACACAATCACTCAAAACACACACGTACACATGTTATGCAAGCCATATCTAGTTTGTATAGAATGCTTTTTTACTCCCTTCTTTTTTTTTGTGTTTCCACTTAGTTATTGCATGTTAATTGTACTTTTGTGGACATCTGTTATTGGCTATGTTTTCTGTTCACTATGATTTGTATTAATTTTTGTATTGCTGTTGATGCCCCAAATAAATAAAATAAATAAATAAAATAATATCACATCATTGCATTTCGGCCATTTTTTTAAAATTAAATCAAAAAGAATTTTCGAAACATACCAAGTTTGGGCTCCCCCAGATACGATATGGCAGATTTTTTTTTTTGTACAATATATCACAAATGATACGTGATATCCTCATATCCAACCCCAAAAAAGGAATTTTGAAAATAATATCATTAACGTTTTATTTTTAAATTTTCAATTTTACAAACTGACACAGTTCTACTTCAATACCTATTTTACGAGACTTATGGAACTGTACTGCAGATACGGTATATATTAACCATAAAATGATACGTAATATCCATATATCGAACGGGAAATACCTCTTTAACCCTTTAACTGCGCCTTTTCATCAGTTGGTATGTGGTTGGTATAGTTTGTTTAGTTTTTGACACAAAATATCAAGGTTGTATCCTTGAAAAACTTGGTACAAGGAGCCCAAACTTGGTATGTTTCGAAAATTCTTTTTGTTTTAATTTAAAAAAAAATGGCCGAAATGTAATGATGTGATATTATAGTAGTTTAGAATCGCCTCAAAAAGCCCTTTCGTATGATACCAGTTTTTGATTTTTGTTTCCATACAAAAAAAAAAATGTTTTACCACCCCCCCCCCCCCCGGGATTTTTTAGGAACCGCGGGTCAAAAATTTTGGTTTGACCTCTAGTATGCGTGTGGCAAACGGCTAACTTGTACATCGATTTGCGGTTTTTTTATTCGAACGGGTTACACTATAGCTACTTTGTGTGGGCATACTAATGGCGAAGACGTATGCCGCACAAAATGTTGTCCAGTTTGTTATGTAGGATTTAGGCAGATTTCGTGTTCTTTGAAATGGCATCTTTAATCTGTACTTTTAGCTAAAAGTCTATGTTAGCACGCTTTAATAAATGAATATCCTCCTTACGGTCAAATCAATCAAAAACATTATGATCGTTAGATGAATATTGGTGAGCTTTTGTGTTACGAACCTTATCTTTACTTCTCAAACTTAGAATGAGACTGTTTTATTTCCTAATATAAGACCATTTTCTTAAAAACCGTTTTAATATTATTTAACCAGTTAGGCATCTACTTGTAAAAATCGTCTCTACCTAACTACCTTAATATCAATTCTACGTGTGTTACCACGAAGATAATGTATGCACAGTTACTTAATCGGAAGTCACTTTACATCAAGCACAGATTTAGCATGTTTCCTTCGCGTCTGATCGCCCAAACTCAGCATTGTCTCACCTACACACTATAAATATTTACCATAGGCCTTCGATTGGAAAGTGGTCGGTTAGTCGGTTACCACGGCTGTTATTCCGCTTCTAACCGGGCGAAGGCGAGCGTTTGCGTCAGATAACAAGTACACGTACGATCTTCCATTGCATGCATAATTAGTGAAGCACCTGGAAAGCCTCCGGGCACCCTACATTTTCAACATCATTTTAGCCTCCTGACAGCCCACTGCTGAGCATAGGCCTCTGGCGTCTACGCCACCTATCCAGATCCTGGGCTAGTCCCAATAGTCCCATCCAGAAGTGCCCCGCGATCTTTTGAATGTCGTCCACCCAACGAGCTAACGGACGCCAGGCGCTTCTTTCATAAACTTTGGATAGACTATGCTTATCGCGCTGCTCCTCGCTCTGCTCTTCGCTCTGCCGCGATGTTGCCCGCTCCGGCCACACACTGCCCTACTCGCGCGATTAATCGCGACGCACCATACTTCATATTGCCGGTCCTTTGACTCGCGCCAAAAAACCAATAAAATAGGGAGCGGTTGGCATGACGAGTAGCGCGGCCACACTACGTCTCTGCCTTTACTTCCCTCGCTACATCCCATGCCACTCGTTGAGTATGTGGCCGGGGTAATGGCCGGGATAATATGAAAACGGCCATCAATCCGTCATCATTGTGTTCCACCTGCCATCACCCTGCCTGGCAACATGTCCCGCCCAACTCAAAGCATCCTACACGAAGTGGTAACCAATGTGGATGACTAAGGACAAGGAAGACACACTGGATGTTGACTTTGCAGTGCTCGGGGGTCAAAACGTTTTTAGACCCTGAGATGGCTGTTGCTTTAGTACATTGGTACAAACTCAGTAACATACAAGCCGAATCTTGGTATCAGAGCAGTTGTACGGATAAATATCTACGGGGTTGCACAGTACTGAGCTATCATATCTTAAATGACACACTTTTATGGCTCTACTACGCTCTCTAAACGTATAATGTCAGACATTTTTGAGCATTTTGCTGTGGAGAATATATTGCAGCTAACTGGTGTGGTGTATTTTGATTCAAACGCTTGTTAAGCGATAGGAACACAGTAACCACGTTCGTCGCCTTCGGCTGTTTACTTACCACTTTCTAGATAGGTTTGCACTACCTTTTTTGTACGAGTTGTGTAAGCGTTTCTGTTTAATGCTTTTGCAGGGCTATGGTTTTAAATGACGATTTAATGTTGACCGGTAACGAATAACTAAATACATAAGTACTAGGTAAGTAATGTATGTGGTGATTTTGATGGTTAGGCGTTTAGGTATTTTTTACGAAATTAAGCCACTGGTTTTCAGCCTCCTTAGAGTCATGCTAGGCTAAAGTCAAATTTCTATGAAACGACGTTTATTATGACACTACCCCACTCTGGTCTGTTTAAGTTCGAGCAAAGTTAGCTTAGTCGAACTGTAATTCGTAAGGTACCAAGTTAATTGAAACTTTATTACCTAATTATCTTTGAGTTCCATGCTGCTGTCGGATACCTACTAAAAGGCAGTCTTATAATTATAACATGCCTTTTAATATCTGACGGCAGCATGTGTCTCGTGTGTGTAATTGTAAAGCCATTATTCAATACCTACCTTTTGATTCAATTTTATTATATATGTTATATATATAGTATATATATATTAAGTAGGTTGGTCGGATATTCAACTGAACACCGTATCGTCAAAATATGGCATGATACATACTGGCCTATCCGACCCCAAATTGGCCGAATCATCAACACCTTGATAGAGCCATAACACACAAAATTGAATCAAAAGGTAGGTATTGAATAATGGCTTTACAATTGCACACACGAGACACATGCTGCCGTCAGATATTAAAAGGCATGTTATAATTATATACGACAACACAAACTACTTAAGATATATATACTTAAAAACTAAAAAATGATAATGATAACAATGTGTACACTATATACCGCAACGCAAGTATAATCTATAATTTAGTATTAAAACTAGAAATTGTGTTATCTACTTAATATATGTTTTACTGGAAGACTCTCACATGTGAAGTCCCCAACCCGCATTGGGCCAGCGCGGAAACTATAGCCCAATTCCTCTCGCGCATGAGAAGGCCTGTGCCCAGCAGTAGGACTGGGATTTATTTAATATTATTATTATATAAAGAAAAAAGACAGCGAGAAAGAAAGATATGGCGGGACGATTTGGATGCGTTCAGCGGGATTGGCGGGATCTTGCTCAGCACAGGGAGGATTGGAAAGGGAGAGGGAAGGCCTTTGCCCAACAGTGGGATACACACATAGGCTAATAAAAAAATATTATTATATCTCACGTGGAAGGAAGACGTAATTTAGGACACTTTAATGATAAGAGTTTTGAATGATTCACGGTTAGTTTCACTAGACTTATATTGACCGGGATATAGACCGGAGCTCACAAATAATACAAAAGGTAATCACGGTCTATATACCGGTCAATATAAGTCTACTTTAATGATATATGAATATGATTCGTAGTACTCGCAGTTTCCTCATCCAGTCCAACATATTATTGTAGACTGTCCTTCAATCAATACTTCATAAATACTTACTTAACGTTTCACATTCAATAGTCATACAAACGTTGTCACGTTCTGTTTTATAACTTTCAAGTTACGAGGCACGTGGTAAAACCATGGCACCGAGCAAGGGCTACGGCATTGGCCCAGCGAGTTTAACTTTCTCTGGTCTTTTCAAGCCGCTAAAGGTCGTTGCTTGCGACCACTTTTTGCGGATCGAAAGCTAAAAATTGAGAATGCTGTTTGCCCGCGAATGAACTGTGATTTACGGTTTTACTGTAGAAACGGTTGAACATGATTATAACATGATAATTTACTCAAAGTTTCGAAGTATTCACTTCACATTTGAAGCACAATAGTACAGTGCATACAGTTTCCCGACATGCCAGTATGCCATAAAGAGGATCACTATAATGTACTCCCGCGTAGAAGTGTAATTTTCATTACATATTTCCGTCAGTGATATAAATAAAATATGTTTATTAGAATTAAACTAAAAACCTAAATCAACATGTAATTTGAAAAATAATGTCCTGGCTTTAATTAATAACACACATTAGGCAATGTAAATTACGGTTAAAACAAGGTAAATGAAACTTAAATAATGGAATATATTTTCCTGATCATGTCATCATATAATATTTGGTATGAAATATGGTATGGTATATGCCAATATATAGGAAGTTGGATTATATACCGCGCGGATACCCGTAGTTACGAGTATAAGTAAATTTCTCAAATATGATCGGAAATGTCCACGTAATTGTAGTAAAAATAGTACGGGAAATTCTTCATTATGGACAAAAAAAGTGAAAATCATTAGATGTTGTACTGTTTTAGCGAACGGGAAGTTGTATGAAAATCCATAACTGTATTGTTTTCTAACTTTAAAAAACATATAAGTACTTACCTAGGTATTTATCGACAGAGTTAAAAATCATTGCAAACAGCTTTAATTAATAAGACGAAAGTGGATGACCCTCGGGAAATAACATTTTCACGTACAAACGTAGTCCTTTGCGATTTTCCTTGCGATTTGTTGTATATCAAACACAGCTACCCTACGTTATTTTATCGATTTTTTTATTATTATAAGAGTTAGGAGTAGGTACTTAGGAGAATTTAAAAGTTTGTATGAAATCTGTTTTTCGTTCCAAATTTAGTAACAAACTCATCTTCCATACTAAATTCCTCCCGCCTTTTCACCACCTTAGGGGTGATTTTCTATAATACGAGTAAAAACTAGTCTGCCCTTTCCCAAACTTGCTCCATACCAATTTTCATCTTCATCTTAATCGGTCCAGCAGTTTAAGCGTGTACAGGTAACAGGCAGGCAGAAAGACAGACAGAGTAACTTTCGCATTTATAATATTTGTCGCAGAAGATTGTGACAAATGGGCCACTGCACTGCATGGGATCGGATTCGGACGGAACACAGAACGTAAAATTCAATACTTAAACACAAATAGCAAAGTAGGTACCATTTTATATGAAGATAAATAAATTTATACCTGTTAGTATCAAAGGAGTTGTAATTTATAGGGTAAAGCAACCATTAATTGGCTCCCAAAAACCTTAGTATTTGGACTCATATTTCCCACTATTGTCGATAAAATTGCTTTGAAATTAACTTGATAGTGTTAATAATCGGATCAGTTCTATGCAATTTCCGCAGTTCTAAAACCTCTAAACTGTCCTCGATATTGCAAAAACCACTCATCCCGCATTTTGTGAAAAGTATATAATTAATGTCCCTGCATTGTGTCGATAAGTTATTTCACAATTTCACACCCTGCCAACTTACCAACAATCTTCATTAATATATTTATATCTACAATATATTCACTCGGACTAAAAGTATTTACCGTGATCCTGTCTGGCTTTTCTCCCCAAGTAACCAAGGGAGCGTGACTAACTTTAGCAAACTCTTATCACAACCATGTCTTCACTGGAATTTCAACTTTATTTTTATAGAGACGTCGAAATCGTTTGGGGTTATAATCGAGTGGGGCGAGAGCTTGAAGAAGTTATCCTTTGAAAATATTCTGCATTCCGAGCATCTGATCATAACAAGAAAGCAGATGCATCATAGCGGGCTATTCATTGTCGAGCATGTTTGGTAGATTTGTTCAATTGCATGAGGGCTAAAGAACTTATAGGTAGGTTACTGGGGAATTGGGGATTATAGTCTTCTCAAGTGATGGGTCGTTACCAGCAACTTACTCAAGAGTGGGAATTTTCCCAGTAATGCTACCAGTAACATTACCCCGATCGGAGACATTGAGAAACTTTAAAAAAAATATTAGTTGTATATGCATTTTTCTTGTTAAATACTTATATATATAATAATGCTATTATTTACAGTCGTGTGTTATACTATTAATTACCTACTTATAAAGTGGCAGTTTACAGTCTTTACCAGAATATTCGACACTTAGATAAATTAGCATCAGCAGCAGAAAGTAGGTATTAGTAGCTATTCTGTAAATACCAAACTTGGTTTATTTATGGAGCACTCATGGCAGTTATGAGATCACTTCGGCACTGTCTATTCTATCTGCAAGACCGTAGCAATTTTTGTTTAGGTTTATCGAATCGGTCTTTCCTAAAACATTGCTTTAAGTAAGTTCTCATTTCATAATCAACATATACATTAAAGGCGAACCTTATCTTAGCTTTGAACAAAAAGTTGTTGCATAATAGTGTGGCATCTGGTAAATAATAGAAGTAGATTGCATCGCACGCGAGATGAGGATAATGCAAGCCAAGGGGCTTTTTGTCGACGAAATGTTCGACGATGAATACCCCGCGTGTACCTGCGAGCACGCGGGGCGGGGTGAGGGGTGAGGGGGCAGGGGGCGAGCGGCGGCCATCGCGATCCTCACAGAGTCTCGGACGCCAACCCGAGTAGGCTGCGTCCCGTCAGCGCACCAAGTAAACAACCGCGTGTGTGTGAAGTTTTGTGAGAACCAAAACAGTGTCCAACATGGGTTGTGGTACGAGTTTTGTGAAATATGTGCTGTTCTTCTTCAACTTGCTATTCGCGGTGAGTGGGAACCGGTTTTTGGTTCCGGTTCGTGGTCAACCAACAGCCCTGTGACGTGGCCATACCTGTGGAGCCATTAAGGCTGGGAGGTTTACCTGAGGTTGCGTCAGTTTTATAATTTGAATTTGAACGCAACGCTCGCTCGGTTGGATTGTCCGTGAGATAACAAAACGTTGAAACAAAAGGATGTTCTACAGAAAAATTGTGAACGACTTTTTTGTTGGTTTTTAACAGTTACAAACTCAAAATTTACTTTATGGTCCTCTCAAGTACCTACTTTAATTTTATTATTTTCATTAAGATGTTTTTTACTACCCAACTATTGTATTTGCATTAGCGTGGGTGGGTAGTACCTAAGACATGTATAAAAAATAAATCTGTAGGTATATTAATCTCAAAACGTCTCAAATATGTAGGTACCTACTACTTATTTACAAAATAACATTAATTTCAAATCACTTAATAAGTGAACATTTGCTTGTGGGTAACGGTTAAGTTTGAAAACTGGATACGCCCAGTTCAAGATTCCTAAGTACACTTAAGTACCAAATAAGTGCACCAAAACCAACATAGTAAGAAGTACCTAGGCGCCTTTAATTAAATTTAACTCAATCGTTGATTGAAAAAGGTAATGACTTTGTTTCAAAGTGACATTTTCAAGTAAGGTAAATGCCCCAATGAGCGTAATACCTCACTAGAACAATAAAAAAAATATGATAACGCGTAAAGTATGAACTCTTCAATAATTCAAAACAATGCAGATTTAGGAATATGTAACAAAATAGAAAACTTTCATAATAAAATATTCCTTTCTGAGATGTACCTACTACCTACCCAACTGCTTTGCAAATTTAAAATGCAAATAGAACAATATTAGCCGAACGAAACTCTTTGCACCTGGCGGTCTTCTTTGGTCTCAACAACACAATGGTAGGTACTGACCTTGGATCTCAACGTTTGGTTATTATTAATAATAGTTACTACTGTCACTAGGTCCACTTTAGCTAAGAAACCAATCATATTATTCTATTAGGTTAGGCGCAATTATGATTACGAATAATTTTTTTACCTCTGCAAAAATATATTTAATTACGTTACGCTTGAGCTCATTATAGTCATTATTTTTCCTATGAAAATACCCAGTGACATAATAGCGCATCTATTTGAAACTTCAAAAACATTAATAATAACCTGTCACTGTAATTGGACATGACACACCTTTCACCCTATTCAAATAAACATTTTCAGTGTATAGAATGTTACTAACGTCATTTCATTTTTAATTCTTGAGTAATTATGCTTAACAACTATTTAACAGTCAAGTTACTTTTCTACTGACTAATTCGAAAGTGCTTGAACAAAGAATATTTTGAATTGAATCTAAACAGACGCACGACGCACCTTTTGGTGGCAGTGGCAGCACAGGATCTTAAAAGATAAACATCCGACAAAACAATTCTAAAAATCTCAAAGGAAGTCCATCTTACCAATTTCCAGTCGATAATAATAATAAGTCATTGGTAATACAGTGCAATATTATAAAAGGTGGATGTAAACCATGTGTGGCATATGCACGGCATTTGAAAAGGGGAATACCAATGCATCATCACCTGCCGGCATGTGAAAAAACGCCATGTGTTCGAGTCGAGATCGCACGCAGGTCACACAATGCCAACTTACTGCTGAATGCAAGATGCTGAGAAAGGCGTGGTTTTAATTAAACCATGTTGAATTTAAAGCATTAAGCATGTAGTAACAGCAAACAATTTACTGAAAATTGGCAAATCATTTTTTGCTTTCGATAACATCATCACAACACACAACATCAACATCAACATGTACTAAACTGAACATCATCAATCATCATCATCCATATTTAATAAAGTAGGAAAAATGCTCTTCAGAATTAGAAACCCACTTACTGCTTCCGCCTTAGTATTAGAGGTTTTTTTTTTCAACAGCTCAAAAAAGTTAATTACACAGCAAAAAGTGTAAGTCTTTTACCATTCCTATGTATTTTGCACTTTTGGTCAAACATTTTCTGTCTTTTTTCTTTGGGGCCCCTTTGGGACTGACCTATTTTCCTAGAAATTAGACATCATTGATGACATTTCCTCGTTTTGTCATTTCAAATGCCATGCAGAGTTTGCTTGGTCCGAGGTCCGTCCGACACAACCCGATTTTCACGAGTGCTACATGATTCCTACTACCTTATCAGATTGTACAAAGTCGTTGCCTGTGCACTTGTTGTACCTTGTAAAATATTTGACTTGAACAGCACCCAGCTCCCCTAACTGGGTCGCGGCTTGCGTGACCAAGCTCCCTTCGCCCTGCAGGCAACAGGTAGCAGTGGTAGCACCAACCTACTCATTGAATAATTAATGTATCGTAACTCTCCGGTAATTTCCTCACCGTTTTCCTGTGGCTGAAATAATTTAATAGCAGAAACCTCACAATGACTTTTGGCTATAGGTATCAATGATTCAGCTATTTATTGACGTTATTGGCTTAGTAATGATCGGTGACATGCAACACAACAAAGGGTTGTACGCAGGGCTCAGCCGCGTTGTACCGGATCTAGTTATTGATTAACTTCTGAATGCCTCTAATCAATCTACTAGTCATTTGAGTGTTGACACAGGACTCCTTGGAAATTGTTTTGATAATTTTATAAAATTATGTACGTCTATCCTCTATCATTAATATGCAAAAATGAATCTCTCGACTGTCAAAAAAATCGTAAACTGCAAAATATATCGGCAATAATTTCGGTAAAGTAGTTTACGAGGAATAATGACTCGTTCGAGGAAACCGAGCTTGAAATCACTTGCGATGCCAAAGATTTCTCACTCGAAGGTTGCTGTTATTAAGGCTATGACTTTCGTACTGGATGCCCTTGTAGAAACTCTTCCAAGAAGTAGGTCAAGGAAGTATCCTCCGCTCGGAAATATCCAAGGCTAGGACGTAGGATGTGAGACGTGACTTAGATTCAAGGTTGTGTCGAGATTTTCCTAGCTATTATCCTTGTGGATTCTGACTATTTTATACGGTTAACTATCTGACTCTTATCAGTCATTGTTCTAGCAATCTCGGTTCCCATAAAAAATGTAAATTTGCTAGACCGGGCCGGGGTCAGGCCGGAGCTCCCGGCGGCCCCGGCGCTTCGTTTTCTATGGAAAGCACCACGTGATCACTGATCAGCCGTCATAGAAAATGATATGTCGGACGCCTCGGCCCGGGCAAGGCCCGGTTTTTTGTGTCATTTCGTCCTTTGTCATCACATGAATCACATCCCTATCGGCTTTCATATTGACTGTTACTGTGACAAGGTATGAATGAAACAAAAAATCAATGACTTGCCCGTAAGTTGTCAAATTGCATGAATGGAATTCATTCATAAAGTGGCCATGCACTTTTGCAGCTGGATGTACATCAATTTCTTGATCATTGGATATCTGAAAATTGGTCCCGAAACTGCAATGGATAAATACTTAAATATACCTAGCTTAGTTCTCCCACGTGACCCGATCCCGTGACATCATCGCATAAACGAGCACTCTCAGACGCCCCACTGGCGCCGCCACTTAAGCTCCAGCTACCAGTACTTGTATAATCAACGTACTGATAGGATTTATTACTTTTTTCAATCTCTTTTAAACTGAGAGCCGCCATTTCAAGTGGCACGTTGTTATTTTGTGTTTAGTTAATAATATCTTAATGTTGGTTATACACTCTTCAGTCTTCTTTATATATATTATCGTATCGAGACACCGCCCAATACTTACTATATTTTTTCTGACTATTTTTTCCTCCGCTAAAGATCCTTCTTATCAGTGACCTTTTTTCTTGAAGTCATTCACGATGACATCACTTTGTTTAAGCAGTGTTATTTACATTAGTAACACGTTCGCACACCGCATTAAGGCTTCATAATTGCGGATGTTGCGTGTCGACCTTGTTGATTCGATTTTATACTCCATTTCACAATTGCAACACATCTGTCTTGCAATTTGAAGGATCTACATTGCAATATTCAAGCTTCATGAATTGAATACATAGTTTTTTATAGGATTATCCTCCTGTATCAGTCGTAAAGATTAATAGCATGTTTCTTATTGTATTTGTGAACACCGAATGAAGTCATCGGCAATTAAGTCCGCCAAAATGGCGCGGATCCTTGGCGACATACTAATGAATATTTTACACAATCTACTGCCATTTGTATTTGTTGTTGTACAGCTTTTTAAAAACGACTGTTTCATTGAGCTATACCCAACCCACCAGACCCCAGGACTTTTTTGTACATATTCCACAATCTGTTTTGAACTTTTTTTCTTTAATTGTAGGTTCCAACATCAAAAACAAAACAATTGCCTCTGGGTCTCAGGAGGATAGGGAGAGGGAGGGTTGGTTGGGTAAACATAGTAAAGTGTAAACTGAAAATAGATATCATACACTAAAGGAAAAGTGACCCAAGTCCACCGGTGGCCGAGGCGGGAAGCGACGAAATGGATGGGATGACGAATCGGTTTTTTTTAAATATATTTCATAAAATAATTTGATTCGTTCCCTAGTTGGATAGTAAGGTGTGTTGAGTTTTAAACTACAAGAGGCTCCAGGGACTTGAAGTATCTGTTCTCATGTTCCATTTGTGCCAGAATGAAATACCAAAGAAAACAAGTCAAACAGTTGGTTTCAGATACATTCAAAAGATAAAAGACTAAAAGAAACAAAAGTAAAACACACGGAAACTCCAATATCCAGTTACGCATTAGTCGTGATCTTGTGACCATGAAAGGGCTTAGAGATTACCGTGTCCGTGTCTCCTAGCTCTATAGGCCTGCCGCCCCCTCGTTCACGTGGCAGCCATTGTCGCCGGTCGACGACCCGCTTATGCAACGTTGGGACACCTGGAGTTGTGTATCCGGGTCCGCTATTTTCTCTCATGCTAAGTTGATTGGCGTGAAATCATGTCGGTAAATATAGCTTGTCATTGTTGGTCTAAAATAAAAGACATACGAGCATCGATGAGGTCCTACCTTTCCCTATTAGAATAATTCCAAACTGGATCTACTTCTATCGGTGTGTCAATCTTAACAATTTGCCCATTACGGCCTCAATTCTCAATTGGGACTTGTATCATTTAGTTCACAGCTAACTTGGCTCAATCAGTCGCTTCATTAAGCAGATAAAGAATGAATTTCCTACTCGTTTATTCGTGCCCTGGAAATAAGGTCAACACCATGATGGGTTGCTGACCGCGCGTTAGCTAACAACGAGCTTATACGTTCTATATTTAAAAATACACTCTTTCACGAGCATTTAGAGTCTATTTTTACTTAGCTGCAGTATATCCCTGCATTCTGAGCTAAAGTGCTTACCGGTAACCAGTGGCTTTGCTGTAACATGCTATCATGTTGGCTGTAAAAGTGCAATAACAAAGGGCTTTAAAATGCGGCTTTGTAGAACTATAAAATGGCTCGTTGATCTGTTATTTGTTCTGTTTCCACAGACCACTTTGAATCCGGAGCGCTTGAGTTTTAATTTGTTACAGTTTTGTTATAGATATAATTTGTCAGCTGTTAACAGTGATATTTTCATATTTCTCTAACCAAATGTCACTGTTGATGGCTGACAGATCATATCCATAACCGTTTCATAACAACAAATTAGTATCTGAACAGGCCTCCCGTTTAGCAGATTCTTCTGAGAAGCCCGTGTTATAAATAAGTACGCAAAACTCAAAATAGCAGAGATTGAGGATTCGCATCTCAAACAAAAATATATTCTGTGACACGCTTCCCGAGCAAAAGTGTATTGATGACATATATTTATTCAAGTTCCGTTATTATAAACATCCATAATGACCAAGTCCCGTCAGGTCAAACGATCAATATGAAACGATAGCATCACTATCGCTATACTTGGAAGTTTCAACGGACTCAGTGTAATAATAAGAAGACTTGATAGTAAAAAATAATTGTAGGAATAGGTATTTAAACAAACGTGTTTTTACTTGAAATCGCGTAAAATCGAAGTCCAGTCTGAAAGTAAAAATCTGCGTTTAGTTGCACTGTTGTATTAAAACCTTTAAACATATAGATATTTTAAATCGTTAGGGAACATTTGAAATTAATTATACTTTAACCTTTTGACGGACCAGATTAAAAAATCTCCATAAGAAAAAAATTATACAAAAAGAGATCCCGGTCATTTTTGCCTAACAATATCTGATTGTGCCCTACGGCTATAGCGGAAGCCGCTCGACCCCAATTTCAAAGGAATACCGCAAATCGATGTACAGGTTAGCCGTTTGGCACACACATACTAGAGGCCAAAACAAAATTTTTGACCCGAAGTTCCTAAAAAAATTTCGCTGCGGGGGGTGGTCAAACATTATTTTTTTGTACGGAAAAAAAAATTTTTTTTTTTCAAAACCTATCTAGTGTGGTATCATACGAAAGGGCTTTTTGAGGCGATTCTAAAAATATATCACATCATTACATTTCGGGCATTTTTTTTAAATTAAAACAAAAAGAATTTTCGAAACTTACCAAGTTTGGGCTCCTCCAGACACGATATGGCTGATTTTTTTTTTGTACAATATACCACAAATGATATGTGATATCCTCATGTCTAACCCCAAAAAAGCAATTTTGAAAATAATATCATTAGCATTTTTTTTTTAATTTTTCAATTTTACAAAGTGACACAGTTCTACTTCAATACATATTTCACGAGACTTATGGAACTATACTGCAGATACGGTACATATTAATCATAAAATGATACCACATATCCATATATCCAACGGGAAATACCTCTTTAACCCTTTAACTGCGCCTTTTCATCGGTTGGTATCAGATCGTAACTGATCAGATCGTATCTGAAGGATACAATCTTGATATTTTGTGTCAAAAACAAAACAAACTATACCAACTGATGAAAGGCGCAGTTAAAGGGTTAAAGAGGTATTTCCCGTTGGATATATGGATATGTGGTATCATTTTATGATTAATATGTACCGTATCTGCAGTATAGTTCCATAGGTCTCGTGAAATAGGTATTGAAGTAGAACTGTGTCACTTTGTAAAATTGAAAAATAAAATAGTTATTTACGATACAAGTGCGGAAAAGAGGAAATTCGAAACGAGTGGCGATAAATTAAAACACGACCGCAGGGAGTGTTTTAAATCGACACGAGTTGCGAAATTCCTATTCGCACGTGTATCGTACAACGTTTTATAGTACATATGGCCCTTTAAACTTTCCACATATGCACGAAAAGTGCTATTTGACGCACTAGTGCGAGAAAGTAGCACCATATGTACTGTAAAATAAATTTGTAATGATATTATTTTCAAAATTGCTTTCTTGGAGTTAGACATGAGTATATAACGTATCATTTGTAGTATATTGGACAAAAAAAAAACAGCCATATCGTGTCTGGAGGAGCCCAAACTTGGTATGTTTCGAAAATTCTTTTTGTTTTAATTTAAAAAAAATGCCCGAAATGTAATGATGTGATATATTTTTAGAATCGCCTCAAAAAGCCCTTTCGTATGATACCACATACCATAGGTTTTGGAAAAAAAAATTTTTCCATACAAAAAAAATAATGTTTTACCACCCCCCGCAGCGAAATTTTTTTAGGAACTGCGGGTCAAAAATTTTGTTTTGGCCTCTAGTATGTGTGTGCCAAACGGCTAACCTGTACATCGATTTGCGGTATTTTTATACGAACGGGTTAGACTACTACGGTTAAACGTCAATACTCAAAGTATAACATCATTCAATCTCTATTTTTCTGTCAGCTACAAAACTACATATCTGATTCATTTGATACCAAGACTTTTTTCAAAGTGACATCATATGTTGGTAAAGTTGCTCAACGAGGATTACTCACAGCTGCGGTATCTGCGCAACGTATAATTACGCCAGTTATGCAAACGCGAGAACTGAACGTACTGACGTTTTTAGAACTCGTACCTATTAAAATATATCGTCCGCTCATGGGTGCGTTTACCCCACTTTGGCTGTTTTGATTTTAACTGCAAACTAATTCAGTTAGTATGTGTTCCTCGTATTATTAAGGTGTCGCTTAATGGTGCACTTACCCTACATTTGGGAATTTTAATGTAATTATAATTTAATTAAGTTTTGTAGCTGATGGAAATATTTTTGTGGGTTGGGTTGTTATTATTGTGATTTATCATGCGTGGGTCACTCCAAGGTCGCCAGTAGGTTGGTAATACTGGTTTTGGTAGGGAAACCCCCGAATTCTTGTCATAAATATATTTTGCACTTGTCCGGGGTAAACGTAGGTAAATATTAGAAAGCTTATTCGGCGTGAGAAATTGTTTTTAAGAATTTGTGCAACTCTACTTCACCTCAATATCTTCACTGATGCCCAACAGTTTTAAAATAAGCATTTACAAGCAGTTTTAAAATAAGCAAATAAACATTACTGCATTTAATGTAATTCTTGTAACAAACACAGTAAAAGTAGTAAGTATTGTAAGTAACGTATATTTTAGTACTACACATACGTATCTAAGTACCTATATAACTGACGGAGCAAATGTTTTCCTTGGAGTGGCAGGATGCCAAGAAAGTCACTACTTATTCTACACATAATATGTATAAGATCTTTTAGCCCTTGTCTACATAGTATAGCTTAACTGAAAGATGGATGCTCGTCGGATGACTTATTCCAAGAGGGCATCTGTGTCTCTCAAAGGGGGCCGAGTAGCGATACAATAAATTAGGGGACATTCCGTCACAGTATGCTATGAAAACGGGATTTCAAGGATACCTTCCTACGATAGGTACCTACTTTGATACATTTTGTACCTACGTTACGAAATAAGATATGACATAATACACTTGCAGTAAAAAGATTCTCCACAAGATGGTAGGTAATAGGGACGACATTAGTGGTAAAGTTATTGATTATCTTTTATTAATTACAATACTAATTACTAGTAATTACCATGATTGAATAACTTGCTAGAATAACATTATCATTTGCGTTGAAATGAGTTCTTACTTTTACGTTTTATAACAAATATTCATCCAAATTTAGTCGAACAAATGTTTTAGTTTAGCTGTAATGGAAAAAAAACTGGTAGGAATCATCCTAGGTCATCTATTCTATAGTCATCGTGCTAAGGTCGCATAGGACTGGGTTTTCACCCATTGTATCTTGGGAAGTAGGTCCCATTGTGGTTGTGGCGTTAACAATGACATTAAATCGTAGAAACATTGAGAAAAGTACTTAGTAGTATTTTCCGATTCTACAGTGTATTTAAAGAAAATATAAATAAAATAGTTATTTCAAGTTATTTGTTATACAAGCCTACAAGGATGCAAGCGAGCGTGGAATTGAAAAAAGAGCAAGCAAAAGGACTCTATAGTTGAACCACGAGCGAAGCGAGTGGTTCTAAAAAAGAATCCTGAGCCTAGCTTGTGTTTCATTTCAACACACGAGAAGTAAAATACATTTATGAAGTAGAAGTAAAATAAATACAAAATACCCGTGTGTAACACAAAACTTTAACCTTTCTTTAGGGTGCTAACTGTACCGTAAGATAAAAACGTATGATTTTCTATGTTTGAGATGAGACAGTCCGTGGCCAAACTGAGTATATCACATAAATACCATAAAACAAGGGTTTTAAGAGTGACCCAGGCGACAAAACCATGGCAACGAGTGATAAGAAAAAAAATCACCCAAATAAGTAATGTATCGCATAGGCTCCACTCCATAGCCGCCAAGGAGGCGCCGCTATGGCGCACACATGTAGACCATGTAGGTAAGTAACGAAAGTAATGTGTAAAAGTTGCTAATAGAAAAGTCAGCTCTCTCGAAATGTACCTATACCCGCTTAACATAAAGAAACATGTGCGTAGGTTTTCAATTTGATCAAGCGTATCATAGAAATCGTGCCTATACGATACCCGTCCGTATTAAATCTGTCATCTAAACATTCTAAACCTCCGAATTTCACCCATAAAACCACTTATAAATAAATCATTAGTATAGTGAAACTTTTATTACAACCAGATGTTAAAGTTCTTATAAATGTATGACCTCTAAAATGTTATTTATAAATAATATGGCCATTCACGATAAATAAAATAACTAAACACAATCTCTGTTCTGAACTTGATTGGTATAAAAATTATAATTTATTTGAATTTAAAATCTCTATTGCCGAATACCGGTCGAGTCGCTCTGAGGCTTATTGTACAGATCGATACTTAAAACCTCCAGGGCAATATACATATTCACTCAATTTCCATGCAGTTGACCTCTCAATTGGCGTAATTGTGTAAATTAACAAATGAGGGTGAAATACAGGTCAGGCGCATTCAGTGCACTTTTCTCATTAGGGCGGCAAAGCTCTTCGTAATGACGTGACGTGACCATTTAAAGTAATGGAACGTGCTTACTCATACAGAAAAACTATATACCTCTGCGCCTTACAAACATAGCTTTACCTTATTAGCTACGGTAGATATATAAGTAACTGCACACATATGTTTTCAGCTCAATTTATAAGTACTCTTAAAACAGATCAAGACCCAGACTTGAATTAGTTGAGTTTTGAATTAGTTTTAATCACAATTTAATGACTATTTAAGAGACTTGAGGTTTTATTTATAAGGGCGATACAGATACTTTTAGTTTTACCACCTTATACCCTACAACTAAAATAAGATCTATCGGATTTTATGTTTTGTCAAGTATGTATTTATAAATAATAAATAAATAAATAAAATTTCTTTATTTCGGACAAATGCATCCATAGAGTGTTAGTACTACAAGCAACATCTTAATCTAGTGTTAGTATTTAATACAATAGGTACCTACTTGTATTATAAATTGAAATACATTTTTACACCAAAAGCCACATTTAGCAGAAATTTTACAACTGTTACTAAATTTTGGCTTATATTAATGTAACGTAAGTGTTACCATCAAGTGATTTTGAGTTGGTCGAGATGCTGGATGAACTGAATACCTACATTTAATGATGTGTTGCGTCAAATGATAGATAACAAAACTAAACGATCATGTGTGGAAGCATATCCTCGTACGTTGTACATTTGAAATGAACTCTCAGAAAAACACGTCGTTTACAGCAGTCAAAATAAGGTGACTAATGTGTAAAATATTGCATTTAGCACATGCTCTCACGAAAATCTACGAAGCAAGGATGTTCCGAATTCTATTAGTGACATTAATTTGAAGTCTACCTGTATGGATGGTATAGAAAGGATCGCAATCTCTTATGGCAGAATTGTTGTAAAAGTGACCGCGTTAAGCTTTAAATAATAGTTCCTAATCTCTCCGGTGGCGCTAGTTAGGCTCTGGGACATGAGTATAACATGAACCATATAAGGCAACAAATAACCCGACCAAATTACGTAGGTTGTTTTTGGTAGTATTTCGGTGTATGGTGGCGCCGCCTAATTACTGTTTTTTGATGGACACTTTTCATACATAGAGATTTGGCTCCTTTATACAGTCTCCATGTCTACCTGGTTTACGTTAGAAAAGTTATAAAGATACAGTTCAATATTTACAAGCTGGGTGTTAGAGCACTTAGAACCGATACACCTACAACTATTAACCAATACAATACCTATAGTGTTTGTAATTTTCTTCATTTTATGCTTATTTTATGCTTAAAATTTTGACATGCATCCATGCATGACATCAACCGCCGCGAATTGTGTTTGTATCGCCACATGAATCACTGGCTGGTGACCATCATGTGGGCGACACAAGCCAGCTAGCATTAAAAATAAAACAAGTGTCATTAAAAATATCGCTTCATGCAATCGGATCATTATTCAACTTTGAAACGAAAATGTACTGTCATCACACTCATCACTGAGCTATATTTATTTAACTAATATCATGATGGATTGAGTCTGCCAGGGTTTATCCACATATTACCTCACAGCAACAGGGAAAGGGGCGGGGAGTCATGCCAAGGGTGACAATCTTTTTCCTATAAAAAAGTGTGACAAGGGGTCTAAAAAATCGAAATTTTTTGTGATGTAATTAATAAATAATAAATGTTTGTTTGAAAATAAAGTTCTTAAGTAAATAGTTACTAACCATAGGTATTATGGAACTAATAAAATTATAAATAAAAAATTAAAAAAAAGAATGGACGACCCCAAAGTAGGTAAGCTAATTCCGAAACTGGAGTCCGATTATGATGGAACTAAAAAGCTTCTGCCCACAACTAAAAATTATCCTAGTTCCCCGGGCCTCAAACTATCTCCATACCAAATTTCATCTAAATCGCTTCAGCGGTTTAAGCAAGAAGAAGTAATAGACAGAGTAACTTCCAAAGATTGTGACAAATAGGTCAAACGAATCGGAATCGGACGGATAGTATCTAAAACTAAACACCCTAATAATCTAAAATTACTCGTTATTTTTGCATTTATAATAAGTAGGGATTAAGCGTGATTTTTGGAATCACCCAACATTCGGAATTGACTCGAAATTACCCAAATATACCTCATTTTGAACCTAATTAGCGTCATATTTTAATAAATAAAACAATTAGGAAATGCACCATTGTCTTGTGTCATTGCACTGTCTTTCTCTTAATTGTAAATAGTCCATCCTGTCTAGACGTCTAGCCTAGTCGGCTAAGGTACATCCTAGACTAGACCCTCTAGAGGTCACTGGCTGGAGTGGCTGGCTTAAACTCGCACGATCTTTTGGGAACATCTTTTTATTTTTATGTTTCTTCAAGCTTTCCAAAACCTTTTCACTAACTAAATCAGAAGGTACCAACTCAAATAATATGGTAATATCTGGGAGAACGAGCTTTGCTCGGAAAACATATGAAAACTCAAAAATGCGCATTTCCCCAGGTATAAGACAGCTAGATCGATTTTCGTCCCGAAAACCCCCATATAGCAAATTTCGTCGAATTTGTTACATACAGCCGCTTCCGAGGTCCCCAAAATAGATTAATATATATACAATAATTGCTCGTTTAAAGGTATAACACACATGATAAAAAAATGCATCTAAATCGATCCTTTCGTTTGAGTTTAGGGACCAAAACAAGTTAACAACACAAGAAAACTTAAGATTTTCTTACAGCTTCTTATACAATTACAATGTTAATTAAGTACCTATGTTATCAAGCATCTACGTGGATACTTTAATACCTACGTTATAGCCTATAACATAGGTTACCTACATAGGCAGCCGGCAAACAACTTAATCACCTTGGATACAAATAACCTACGTCTACGTCGTATAACCATGTAAGCGAGAAAACAGATAATAGTAGGTACTGTAATTCTGCCCCATCATAGGGTTGCCATATGAAAAAAATTAATATCCTAACAAAAGTCCGGACATTCTCTGGACTGCCATTTCTCAAATTGTTTGCTTGGTTGTCATTAAAATAAATGCAACAATATTAGACATCCCTACTTCCTGTTATTATATTTTGATTATTTAATATACCTACCTATCCTGCTGGCATGTTTCCAAACTATCAACTAACAGATTAAGCTGAGTTGTTTATAATGTAACCGCTCTATCTGTGACAGTAAACTTTGTCATGTTTTATTTAGGTAATCTGCCTAAAGTTTAGGATAGGTATAATTGGGTAGTTGACAATTTTTTTAATCGCATCAGTCGATCAGGTTTTGAGGATCAAATTTAATGTCTGTATGGGACCCATTGTCTTAAAGCAATACAAAAGTTACAAATGATGGTCAGTCTGCCACCCGCACTTTACTGACGAAAAGCTGTAACAAAATGGCAACACATCATGACGTCACTGCTTAGCAGCCGCTCGCTGTGCTTAGAAGCCGTTTCGTTGTATGGAAAACAAGGAAATTGCAATTTTGTCAGTGAAATGTTGCGTTTATGTATATTGTTGCTATACAATATTTTTTTAAATAAAATGTAAGGAATCGAATGCTATCGTTATTTTTTCCTATAGTTTGTCAAAGGACTGTCTCATTTCAAACATAGACAGAGAGAATCATACTATCTCTGTCTTACACTACAAGCACCCAAAAGAAAGGGATAAGTATAATTTTCCTGGTTGTTATTGACTGACAAATTGGTTTGGCCAACTATATTTGAAAGTTAAAAAAAAGTTTTTCGAAACCGAGGTCTTGAACTTTTTTATTATTCCCATATTTTTTTAAGTTCCCAATTTATTGTGATACTGAGAAATTGCTCATTTTCTATTAAATAGATTTAGTTATAAAATTCAACATGTGTCAACTACCCTATTAACACAAGCCACAACGAAACTACATATTAATAAAATCTCCAATGAAACCACGTTCCCATAATCCGTAATCAAGTCCCAAGCTACCGAGTATCCGAGCCGACATTTAACCCGTTCGCCGCCTGAAAGGTTAACAGCCGGCGCGGGTTAAAAATAGCCCAATCGACGCCGCGAAACCAAACCTTTTTGATTAGGCTAATAAACTTGCTGAGTGATCTCTGCTTTTAACTGACCTTATAAAAAGCTGTAGTTTGTTTTCTATTTTAGATGATATTGATGATGATGATGGTATTTTCTTAGAACGTAGATAGCGGACCTTTTCCAAGAAGCTTGGTAACGCGTACCTTACATAACTTTGTGTGTACTGTACTTATATAGAAAATAGCTGTGACAGACGGACGGACATGGCGAAACTAAATGGTTAGTTTTTGCCATTCTGCCTACGGAACTCTAAAAAGGCAAATAGCATTAGATAAAACAAACACAAACATATTCTGAATATCAATTTATTTAACAAAATTATTAAAATGCAAGCAATACATTAACATAAGACTGATGCAAAAAATCATTTAGTTGGAACATTCTCCCTGTCTTCGTGTCCGTCCTCGTTGGTCTTAATTTTGGTCACATTATTACAAGAATCTTAAAAATCTCTCATGGCCTACCTAAGAATATATTATATGCTATGGGATGGGACGTCCACTCAGTATCTTAATCCAACTTTTTGTACATAATATATAGTATTTGGCCGAGTTTGATGCCGCGTTTACACCAGAGATGTTCGAGGGTGCGTACTTGCGTAGCGAGGGATTTTTTTGATAAGAACTCTCTGCGTGAAGGAGAGGAGAAGGTATAAATTATAAGAGATTCTTATAATTTTTAACAAACATATATTATCCCTCGCTACGCATCCTAGTCCTAGCACATCTCTGAACAAATGTACAGAATTATCGCTACCACTGACTAATTGAAAGAAATAGGTGTCAATTTGCGATATCGCTAATATTGATCTCGTTTAGATCTAGCGGGAATATGACCTAGCTTCGTGACAGCATTTGTTTAGCACTAGCTGTTCTAGATACATGCCAAAACTGATGACCTCGTCTAACATTAAAACATTCAGAAAGTTGTTTTTTACAGAAATTTGAAACTTGTCTCGAAGGAACAGTAACCAGGGGAACCCCTGCCGCCAGGGGTTCAAAACGAACACAATTTTATTGACTATAGACAGAGCGTGCGCAGGTATATTATAACCAATATGTTGAATTGTCATTGTCATACTCATTATTCGCCATTTAAGGCAACATAGCAGTGTTGAAGGCGCGATGAGAGTTGTAAGTTAATGGTTAATGGTTTTCATGATCAATAACGGATTAGAATTAATAAAATATTAGATTCACTCACTTCACATCTATGCTTCATATTTATGCATGTTTATCAATTCTGTCATTGTCATTGAATTTAATGTCATGTAGCCACCACTGGCGCTAGTTATGCACGCTTAAGGTGACTGTCCGTTTCCAACCGCAGCTGCACTGCTGCTCCGACACTACTGCGGCGGCCGAAACGCGTCGGTGTTATTGTCAATTTCCATAGTAAAATGAATGACGATATCGACTGCACGTAATATGGTGATTTTAACGTTTTCCCGACCGCAGCTGCACTACTGCTCCGACACGTCGGTGTTATTGTCAATTTCCATAGTAAAATGAATGACGAGACCGACTGCACGTAGCATGGCCATTTTTGCGTATTTGGTGTATTATTGCAACTGCGGCTGCAGACCGCACGTCAAATCTGTCACCTGCACTGAATTGTCTTTGATCACAGATATTAGTAGTTTTAAGCAAAGAGGATATAACCACTACGTTCTAAGGAGTTATTACACCCACGGATAAACAACCCCGATGGTACCGTCGCCATATATAGCAGATATATCGGGGCGGCCAAGGAGCTCACAGATATCTGAACACGCCTTTATTGTCAAAGCGCTAGAGTGCATGTTCAGATATATTTAGCACCTCGGTCGCTCCGACATATCTGATGGCGACTGTAGTACTACTGTAAACTTTTTTGCTAATCTATATTGAGCCATACGAGTATCACAGAGCCAGTTAGGAAACGAGAATGATAGGTCAGAAAAAGAGAGTGTCAAATTCGGAAGTTAACTATAGTCTGGCAAACCCTTCGAGCAACACCGGCTTCCGACACGTCGGAAGGGAGGAGCCCAAGCGATATCTTACCGTACAAATCGTTCTGCCATTTTTTGCGGGGGAAAACGTGCACACAGTCGCACTTCTCACTCACTACTTGCAAAATCCAATCTCTAATTAGGATTGTTAATTTTTTTTTAATGTTCTATTTCGAAAACCATTTCGAGATATTAGGTTTTTAAACAGTTTCCGACATTTGCTGCGATATAATAATCGAGGATTGAAGATATTTCAACAAACCTTTGACCTTCTCGCGAGGCTGAATATAATAATGTCATCGTATAGTAAAAGTTATCGAACCATAGTAAATAAATCCGTCACTCACGTAATTGTCAAAGATGTCATTGTCATCAATTGTCATAATAAAAAAAAACAGTTAAACCGCTAGTTTCTTACGATTTGATTTATAATTTTTAATACCTAAACAGTAGATTTTGATTGCTTAATATATCAAAAACCTTGTTTCCACTTGTGGGAATGATTTACAAAAATTATAGTCCGCGAAGACCTACGTGAAAGACGGTGTTGTCGTGAAGTAAATGTGGAATGGAATACTTCAAGTGTTACACACAATATTGCTGTGAGGATCACGTCGATGTAAGTATAAAATTAATATTATTTTACTACGAATATTTAAAAGTCCATTTTGGTGGTCGGGTCACTATTACCTATTTATTTTCTGTGATGATGTGGCCAGAATATCTAAAGACAAACCGTTTAACACAGAAGTTAAATTCAACAAACAGACATACATATATGTAACTTGCAAGCAATAAATCATATACATACAAAAATACATAGTTATATTCAAAATACAACATGAAACTGAAAAGATAATTTCTAATTTCCAGGTACCTACAAGTTGCAGTTCAAGGCTCAAGCTGCTGATATCACGATCATGGCGGACAAAACTAAAGTTAATAAAGAGTTGTGAAAAATAAAACATGTCTTATTTTTTACTTTTTTATTAATTTACGAAAAACCTGTTTCCCAAAAAAGTGTATACATTATATGTTCAACATGTTCTGCACGTAAGGTTGACATTGAGGGCTTTGTTTAGTAGCATTCAGTTGAAGTTGATTTAGGTTCTACTCTTGTTGATCCAGAAAATAATTATATAGTTTATTATTAAATCTATGCCCACGCCCAGGCACTATTCTTGCTATAACTTTACATTCTCCGCCTTCTCTAGAAATTTGTACATTATATACATCCAATAAAACTAAGGTATATAACTTAAGGCAGATTTGTGGAATCAGCTTTCACAAATTTAGCGTATTTTGAGATTATTGATTTAGGGATTCAAATAATACGACGATATTATTTATAGATTCATTAAATAAACTGTTCTTTTATTTTTTCGTAGTTTTGCGAGGATAGCTATAAGCTCGACAGGGCACGAGCGATAGAGAGGCAAATAGAATACCGAATATCCGGCAAAGTGGCCAAATACCGAATAGTTGCCGAATATTCCTGGCAACTGTAATTGTATTGTAATATATCATATTATATAATGTCGTTTATGGTGACAATTTCTCATTTTGTCATTGCAAAGCCATTCCTGAGCTAAATAAAAGAAGCAATCATTTATTTTTATTACAAGGGGCAAAGATGTTATTTAATACCTCATGGTAACATATTGATATCCAAACATACGAAACGATACAAAATTGAACCACGAGAGAAGCGAATGGTTTAAAATTTAGAATATTGACAGTTGCGGAGGTCTCAAGGCATGAGGGTTAAACAAACTGTGTTACAGTGCAACACGTAATTCTTCACACCAACACGAGGAAACCATTTATTATTCAAATTAATTTATTAAAAGTTCTTTCTATCGGCCAAGGCGAGGGAAATATCTTTCTTCATAAAGGATTTCTTGTCTCGCCCGTCAAGTTTTATATGGATGGTGCGGTCATATCATAGAGTGCCGTCGCCCATTCACACCTGCAACTGGACAATATGAAGTGTAAATTACAAATTATTTTATTCATCATACTTCACTGTTTGGTACCTAAGGAAAGTAAAATTGGCTTAATATGGATACTTAGAAAGATAAATCTGTAATATTTTGCTAACACCGAACGACTGCCTGCCCACCATTGGATAATTTTATTCTTACGTGTCGCATCGTCATCTCCAGAACCCTTGAATCACTTTGCAGAAATCAATAAAAGGCCTGCTAAAAGAGCCTACCTGGCATGGTTTGAGGGGACGTTTATTACAGACTTCTAAATCCAGCCGCACGTTTCTGACGGCCGAGTACCTATACGTGATGCAGGTGGATCAAGTGCGCACTCCCCCCGTATATATCACGAACTCCATGAGTCCCGTTTCCGTCGGATTGCTGTGTGCGGTGGTCACGCATTTAGGCAAGAGGATGGGGAAGAAAATTTCACATTGTGAACTTACCTTAATGTTAAGAATAATTTTTCCTCTGCATTAATTTTATTTGAGTAATTTGATTGTATTTCGTCAATTATTAAGTCTCATTCAATGTTGAATTGCTTTTCATTTAATCGGCAATATTATCTGAATAAAGGATCACCATTAAATATCAGATTTTTTATTAATATTGCGTAGCTGCCTTCGTCGGACTCTGACTATTGTAGAAAGGCAAACTGGTCTTCTTTTTCATGTAGCATGTAGCATTATCGTCACTCGCTTCTTCACGTAAAAAATACAAAAGTAAATTAGTATTTTATTTGTACGTATGACATTATATGACTTGACATTGACAAGCCATCAACGAACGCTGTCGCGACTGCACGCCGCAACAGCCGCAGTCGTGCTGCTACAGTAGTGCGGCACCGCGTAACGTCGCAACTGCAGTGCAGCGGCAGTTACAATTGGACAGTCACCTTTAATGTCGCGCCACGATATGGTCCGACCGGACCGGCACATGTTCGGTCGGTTGATCCGTGTAACTTAATGTTATGTACTTATGTTATGTTCTTATGTCGTCATATTGTATCTCTTTTTGTATTAGTTTGTGTAAACGATGTGTAATTTTATTTTTCGCCATATTTTATGTCTCTTTCTTTTACGTTGCTTTCTTTTTGTCTGTTACCTTCCGTGATTCTCACCTGATGGTCTCATCGGAAGATCAGCGCTGGAAGTCGCCAGCAGCATGCTGAGATGGGGCCATTTCGTGACACTTTATTTTCATGTTCTTTTAATGTATGTCTATTGTCTGTGTGTGTTTACGAATAAAGTATTCTATTCTATTCTAAGTTGAACCGGCTTAAGAGCCAACAGGAGTGGTCATTTCTCCATACAAACGTACTCGACTGTTTCCTCCGTGGTTTTTGAAGCTAGAGCAATGATTTTTTCAACACAGATTAATATTGTCAATATCTGTGTCGGTGTGTTTTGCTTTTTTTGATATTTTTGTTTTTTAAGGCGCTAGAGCCCTTCACACATGGCCAAAAATGGCCTCACTGACTATGCCGCAATGAGAGGCGTGGTATTCAAAACTGGTATCAATTAGCCAAAAAATCAAAACAGTCCGACACAGACAATTTCATAATCATTTAGATTTCCAAATTTGGTTACGATTGGTTAAGTTTTGGAGGAGGAAACAGTCGAGTACAAAACCTCGATTTTTGAGATTTTTACGCAGGATTTTTCGCCTAAGCTGCAGTTGTTCTTATCGCACTAATTTAAGGGGCGGGGTCAAGTTTCTAAATACGTACACAGACAGAAAAGTGATGGGCAATAGTCGAAATTAAATGTCGATAATCTAGTGATGTGATAAGATCGATAAACCTTTTCAAAGTCGCGATTTGCCTCTTAGTAGGCGAAGTAAGTAAAGTGAGTATGCACTTTGGCCTCAGGGGATATCGTTTAACACTATTTATTATTCCTTGGTTCATACAAAGCTGAGCTGACGCACTAGCTACGAGATTAAGTCCTGGTAACCCGCGAAAAAGGGAGGGGAAAAGTCGGCTTCTGCGGTCCAGTTTGCCTCTATTTCTACATATCTGTTGCTATGAGATCAAATTTGGTAAAATTATTGTGTAAATTAGGGACGAATAGTTTATTTTAGAAATAATAGTTTCACATTTTCATACACAAATCTGAATATATGAACGAAACATTAAAATCATATATAATTTTTGGTCACTGATTTGCTCTTTAGAAGCAAATTGTGGTGATTTGCACTAAAAATTAATTACACAATTTAGTCCATTTATTCGTTATTTAGAAAAGTATCAGTTCTAAGTACGTATTCATACATTTGATTGTAAAAAGAATTAGTAATACTTTGGTTAAAATATTGTTTTATATTTTACAATTTTCACTATTATTCTAAAATTTATTTTAAATAAAGTATTACTTTTATTAAATCGTTTATAACGTGATCTTATGTATATGAAAAGGGCTCCACGAGGCGAAATACTTTTTACGCCAATTATTTTCTTTTTTTTTTATTTACAACAAAGACGAAAGTTCGAGAAAAATGTGGTTACTTAATAATTGCCTAACTTGTTGAAAAAATAACTTTACATACTATCAACTTATAACCGTAGTATATTCCATGATATGTTTTAAATGCACCATATTTTTTTCTAATTTTTAAAAGAATATTTAATACCTTTAAAATAATATCTGTCTGTCTGTCTGACTGTCTGTCAATCTATCTGTCAGTCTGTCACCAGGCTGTATCTCATGAACCGTGATAGCTAGACAGTTGCAATTTTTACAGATGATGTATTTCTGTTGCCGCTATAACAAGAAATACTAAAAACAGAATAAAATAAATATTTAAGTGGGGCTCCCCAAACAACAAACGTGATTTTTTGCTGTTTTTTGCGTAATGGTACGTTTGCGTTTATTGTTAATAGCTTTTGAACTTTTTTTATGTGGGAATGCTTCGAATACATTTTTCTAGACATCATTCCGAATCTAATGAGGTATCATACGTATTTTTAGGAGTTAGTATCTCTATTAGTGGCAGCCGTACAAGCCCAATTTCAAAGAAAAACCGCAAATGGATGTACAAGTTAGCCGTTTGGCACACGCATACTGAGGTCAAAACAAAATTTTTGACCCGCAGTTCCTAAAAAAATCCCTTAGGAAGGGTGTGCTACAACATTTTTTTTTGTATGGAAAAAAACATTTTTTTTTTTCAAAAACCTATCGTGTGTGGTATCATACGAAAGGGCTTTTTGAGGCGATTCTAAAAGTATACCAAATCATTACATTTTAGCCATTTTTTTTTGTAAATTAAAACAAATAGAATTTTCAAAACATACCAAGTTTGGGGTCAAGTTAAAGGGTTAAAGAGGTATTTCCCGTTGGATATATGGATATTACGTATCCTTGTATGATTAATATGTACCGTATCTGCAGTACAGTTCCATAAGTCTCGTAAAATAGGTATTGAAGTAGAACGGCTGGTCCGGGCCGTAGCAACTACGCTCGCATTCCATTGCTAATTGTTCTGTTTATAAGTTATTGATATACCCGACAAAAAAAAAAACAAAAAAAAGTGTTTTTTGTTTAATTTAGTTTAATTTGTATACTTTTAGTTTAAGTCATATATGTTAATACCTACGATATTAAGTTATTTGTTATAGGTTAAGTGTGCGCTCACCGATAAAATGTATTTTGCGTGAAAAAACAATTAATTCTCGTGTAAGTGAATATTATGTATTCTTATGAGAAAATAAAGATCTTTAAACCTAACTGTGTCACTTTGTATTTAAAAAAAAAACTAAATAAAATTATTTTTAAAATTCCTTTTTTTGGGTTAGATATGAGGAAATCACGTATCATTTTTGGTATATTGTACAAAAAAAAATCAGCCATATCGTATCTGGAGGAGCCCAAACTTGGTATGTTTTGAAAATTCTTTTTGTTTCAATTTAAGAAAAATGGCTAAAATGTAATGATGTGATATATTTTCAGAATCGCTTCAAAAAGCCCTTTCGTATGATAGATAAGAGAAGAATACGATAGGTTTAAAAAAAAAAGTTTTTTTATACAAAAAAAAAAAGATTTTTTATACAAAAAAAAGTTTCAGCACTCCCCTCCCAAGGGATTTTTTTTTAGGAACTGCGGGTCGATAATTTTGTTTTGACCTCTAGTATACGTGTACCAAACGGCTAACCTGTACATCGATTTGCGGTTTTTTAATGCGAACAGCTTACACTATATTTTTAACCACCTTGAACGTTTTGTAGACTAGACTATTGTCCCAAATTGGGGTTTCTTATTCATTCCGACCAGGATTAGGAGCTCTTCAAACATACCTATTTTAATCAAAATCTGACTCATAAATAAAAAACGGACCATTAATAAAACTGTATAATTACATCAACGTAAGAAATATCTCATGTCACATGTTTCTTTGTTATGATAATTTTATCTAACCTGAGGCTTTCTTTTTTTCTAATCAACGAAGCCGGAGAGCGACAAATTTGTTTTTCATCACACTTGCTCGAAAAGATCTTATTTCATGCAGGTGTACTGAAGGGAAAACAAAAGGCCTATATTGTTCCCGCGGGAGTTATAGCTTTCTTTTTTTAATTAGATATGTCACTAATTCATACGAAGTACGAACCAAGTAAGTTATAAGTAAAATACTTTGTTTAAAGTATAAGGGTGTGTAAGGGAGTTTTACTTCTAAAATACTGACAATTATAATTTAGTATTTTTGTTTATAATATTTAATTGGATTAATTTAATAGCCGTTTAAAATATTTTTACACAAAATTTTCAATCGTGGCTGAATGCCGAAGGTCTGTGCCTTAGATGCCTAACCTGTCAAGAAATGACAATATGGCGGACGAATATTTGAAATGTCACCGTATTTTATAATTATTTCCCTGAAAATTTAGTTTTTCATCACAAGTGTAACGAAAACCATTGTGTGTAACTCCGGGGGTAAGAATATTGTAAACTCCTCCTTTACAAAATCTCACTTACCCCCCTCGTTGCACAATGTAGGTACTAATAGCACAGCGTGTCGAAAGTTGATACTTTCCGCACGGAAACGAGAAAAGAAATGATTGTTTTTTTACTCTCCTGTAAAAGTCAAAATGTTATTTGGATTGCAGGTTGTAGAAGGATATTGAATTAAAGATTATAAAGAAGTTATATCACAATAACAGGAAATAAGTAAACGCTCAGTGGTGGTAGCGAGCTAAGCTAACAGAAAAAGTTTGTAAGAACTAGCTATAGCCTATGATATGCCTATATAGCGGGCCGCGACCGCGACGCGACTTGCAGGCATAAGGTCCGTGAGCGCAAATGACGTGCGCGTCTGTGTGCGTGCACCACACACACGGGGATATGGCGGCGCCGCCCCCGTCAGCGCGACGGAGATAATCAGTTTGAAATCTCAAAATTGAGAATTCGCTCAGCTCCTGTTGGCTCTTAAAATGCAAATTAAATAATTAAAATAACCTGCATTGTTAATGATGATGTACATATTATGTGAAGCAGGCGCGAGGGGTCTAAGACCCCCCTAGCGGCCTAGACTTAGGACTTCTTAGCTAGGAGTATATCTCTTTCTTCTCCTGGCCGATCTCGGCTACAGCGACCGCATTATATGCTTATGCGGGTTGTACGGGGTCCCTTTGATTGACATAATTATTGAGTAATAAACTTCTGAAATTTTAACTTTTAGATTTTCTTTAGGTTATCCTATAGATAGGTTAGGTTAGTTTTATGGCAATCCTGAAAAGTTACGCGTTTCTACAAACAATACATTATGACTTAAAACTATATGGGAAACAATAGAGACCCGGGCTGTACACACTTGTCGAGAGATCCCGAGACAGGCCGAGAACGAGTGTGTACATGATGCTCTCTTCTCGTCTCGCTCTTCCTTGTCTCGTCTTGTGCTTCTCCGATTGTATCGGAGCGGTGCCGAGACTCTCGACGCGTGTGTACAGCCGACATTAGAAGCGGGAACTGAGCTGGTCCACCCGCTTGTGCGCCCGCATGTGACTGCAGTATCCAATCTACGTCTGCAGTGCTCGTCCACACCGAGGGCATGTAACATACATCTGTGCGTCTAGTCGTATATCCCTAGCTAGAGTCAGACCAAGGTAAGTCGGCAGCGATTTTGATAGCCCAGACGGTGCAAGTTTTTGCAGAGAAGCCTAGACACCAACACTATGGAGGGTTGCACTTCATCGCAGGGCAGCTTCAAGCCGATAATTGGCAGAAAACGGCGCAGGATCGGGAAAAGTGGAGTGCTCTCGTTTTGGAGGCCAAGCCCTCTTTGGGTCGCTGAGCCATATTAGTTAGTTAGTTAGACGGTGCAAGTGTTGTCATCATTTCATAGAAGTATGACGTTTAGAATAACACTTGCACCGTCAGGGCTATCAAAATCGCTGGCATCGCTGCCAACAGCTTGGTCTAGCTCTATTTACTGTTTCATTATATTCATCAGTAGTAAATCAACCAGTGTTTACTACACAGACTACACTATATTTAACACTAACAGTTACTATTACCAAGTCTACCAACCAATCTCTCAACTAGTAATAAATTTTAGCACTAACACCAGCATAAAATTGCAGAATGATTCAATCAACAGATCAACTGACCTCAATATCCCGCATATGTCTGTAGCATTACGTAATGGATACAAGCTGCCCTTATGTTAATCTCTCTATTCTCCTTCATACGTATGAAAAGGACGAGCGTCGGCGTCGTCTTAAACTTCACAAGTCCATAAGGTTACAAGTACCATTATACAACAGGTATTATAGTGCCTTTTTAATCGGTGGACCAGCAGCGTAATCATATTCCAAAGGCTTGCAAAGTACCATGAATAATGAGATACATAACAACTAAGTGTCGGCAACGGCACCAATCTTCTCATAAAATGAGCAGTCGCTGGTCACTATGCCGACCAAACTGTGTAGTCAATTTAAAAAAAAAAAGCAAAAAACAGTGTAATTAGGGAGCGCATATATAACTATAACTATTTTCTTTACCACACTTGCTCGTACAAGGAGAAATGGTTTTTTATAGTGTCACTAACTGGGCCACTAAGTCATACGAACTAAGGTTATACGTGTGTAGATTCCGATATTATTACCTATTTGTTTTTTTTTCTACTATTGAAGTACGAGTAATAAAAATATATAATGTAAATAGTCTCGACTTGTCTTTATGTAGGGGTCCTACTTGACTCCCGTAAAAATTTTGAGCATGATTAATTGATTTTAGAAGATATATCTGCCTGCATTTACTCGCTTGTGTTGCGATCGGTGAACCATTGGACCTGTTGAATTTTTAAACATCTCAAGTGAATGTGACTTGTGGTCACTTAGGACATTTTGAAGCTGCATTGATATGTGCTTGCACATTTGTTAAGATTAGAGTTACGTTGACTGGGTAATGCCATTTGAGATGTGGGATTGTTATTGAATAATTCGCTCGACGTCCTTTTTAGGAGGTTGTTTGCTATTTTTGCACAAATATGAAATGAAAACCACATGTCTTGATGTGTACTGATAATATCGCGATCTATGCAATATTTGCATCGTCTATTGTCGATCCACAGATCCTATACCGAGTGAGCCCTAAAACTAATAACTCAGTCATCAGTAATTGCGGGAAACATGATTGTGATAAACAATACTAAAGTGATGAATACTTTTCAGATCTTGTTTTGAACTGACCAGTAGATCTTTTTCTTTGATATATTTTTATAAAGTAAAGTCATGTTTCAAAAAAGATACATCATTATAATATCGGATAATGTTGCTTATCGTATCCCCTCTTTCACAGCTGATCGGCATCGCCATGGTGGGCATCGGCGTGGCAGTCGTGCTCAACTGGCAGGTGGTGAAGGACGCCTCCCGAAGCCTCAACGTGGCACCGTGGCTGTTCATCATCATCGGGGCTGTGGTGTTCCTCATATCGTTCTTCGGGTGCTGCGGAGCTATTCGCGAGAGTCACTGCATGATTGTCACGGTATGTGTTACATCAGTTAGATGTCAAAGGTTTTGTGCCATTGATAATAGCTTAATTTGCCTGTGCCAAACTTTAATCACAACTGCACTGCACAGCTGCACTGCTGCTGGGATGCACTGTTCAGTTCTCTTATGCGCACAGTGCAACACATACAAGTTATTACGCAGGGCGCGTACTGCGCGTACTGATGACCTCGTAAACTGCGATTTGAAGTACCAGGGTTGTTACTGGTTGTCATACGTCATTTCAATGAATTTCACTCGCAGTTTACGATGCCTGCTGATGACTGATGGCTAACTGACCTAAATTCAAATTGGGCGTTTAACAGCGTCATCTCACCCTAAACCATTTCTAGAAATTTCAGACGTATCTGCTTAATAAAAATTAGTATACCTATTCTTGGTATGTTTGTTGGAATTGTTGGTATTAATTCAATTCAATTCAATACATTTATTTCATGTAACCAAGGCACATTTTATTAGTAACACTTACAAAACTATGGGGTTAGTAGGTAGGTACAGCTAGACTTAAATTTAAAACAAAATAACACTAACGGGAGAATGTAATCCCTCGCAGTGTGACAAGTAGGGACAGTCAACCCTGTCCGCTATCATCCGCAGAAATAATGCACGATACTTAACTTCTAAGAATCAGTACGAACGACGACGAACGAACGAGATACCATTACCGACTCTAGTTTACATTTGTAATTACTAATAATATTCTATTGTTTTCATTTCCAGTACGCGATCTTCCTGATTGTGATCATCATCGTGGAAGTAATCCTGGCTGTGTGCATCTTCGTGTATGCCGACAGCATCAAGCAGGCGCTGAAGACCGGCATGGACAGGTCCTTCGAGGAGGGCCGCTCGCTCAACCCCAACCCCTTCCACCAGATTGAGCGTCAGGTAATCTATCATTACTTTCTAGACTCCAAGCTAAGCTTGTACCGATTTGGCTCATGTCATCTCAGATATGGGTATATTTAGTACCAGTGCATTCAGAATGATGTCCTGAATATAAATATATATGAGACGACAAGCGCGAAAATAAAAAAGTACATCAAGTCGAATAACAGTATAATTTTCTGTTACATAAATCTGCAACAATTATTAAAGCAAATAAAAAACCTGACTGTTTACATATATTTTTGAAATGGTCTTTTAACTAGCTTACATTTGGTACCCATATTGCATAAGAAAAAAAACAACCCCCCCCTCCCCCCTTGTCACTACCATAATTCTCTCGAATTCAACCACACCTCATATATGTCAAAAACCGTCCAACCGTTTAGGCTGTAGGGCGTGCCAAATTAATGGCGTGACATATATAGGTACTATACATACCCACGCTTGAAATATATTACCCTCCTTCTGAGTACCAAACCAACCATCCAACGTATGTAGATTCCGATACCTACCTATATATTCTATTTTATATATTAGAAAGATATAGAAAGGTTCTGATATTTGTTAATTTGTGACGTTTTCAACCAAAAGGTACCACATTGTCGCTTATCGATAAGGTTGATTTCTAATTGAAGCTATATGGAAATAGCGCCTTACTGACAAGCGACAATAAGTACCCTTTTGGTTGAAAATGGCACATTTTGTATCCATAAAATTACTATATAAATCAAAATAGCCAAGTTGGATATTTGTTGACGTAATTATTTGCTCACCGAATATTCAAAATCATACAAAATATTTAAACCAAAATTATCAATTTCAGTTGTCCTGCTGCGGCAAGACGGGCCCCATCGACTACAGCGTCCAGGCCGTCGCCAACCTGCCCCCTGAATGCTGCGACCAGGGCTCCCAAGTCTGTTCCATCGTCAACGCCTACTCCACCGGCTGCACCACCAGGATGCTGGACTACTACGACAAATCGCACAAGATCATCGCTGGAATCACTATTGGAGTCGCTTGTATTGAGGTAATTTTTCACAGACCAAAATATGGCTTAGCACTCCTTTTACGATCTTATTGACACCTTGGAGTCCGTGTTTCTGAGTGTTAAGTCAACAATGCTCCACGGAGAACGCCTAGTCAACTGAATACACCACCAAAATACTTGACTATGACAAGATCATCGCTGGAATCGCTATTGGTGTTGCTCGTTGTGAGGTAGCGATGGCTCGGAACTGTTTTTAATTGACTCCTTGGAGTCCATGTTTCCCGAATGCTGCGACCACGGCTCCCAAGTCTGTTCCATCGTCAACGCCTACTCCACTGGATGCACCAGCAAGATGCTGGACTACTACGACAGATCGCACAAGGTCATCACTATTGGAGTCGCTTGTGTTGAGGTAATACAACATTTTTCTAATCCGTTGTCTTCTGGGTCCGGATTTTTTGAGTGACTACAAAGTCAGATGAGCTCCACCGTGAACGTCTAGTTGACTGGATGCACCACGAAAATGCTGGATTACTACGACATATATATCATAAGTCATGACAGAGTACACCTAAATGAATGCTAGGAATACTTTATTACTATGACAAAAGAACAAATACATCGCTGGAATCGCGATTGGAGTCGCTAATGTTGAGGTAATTTTGCACTTTCTTTTATATTATAAAAATCTTTGGAGTCCGTGTTTTCCGAGCGATGCGACTAAAAAGCTAGGGCTTTATCATGAACACAAGTTCATCGTTTAAGATGCTATTGGTGTTCATTGAATATTTTTTTTACTGCCCATATTATGGCATAGCACTCTTTATAATCTAAAGGCACGAACGGAAGGAGGTAGGTTATAGCTTATGGTTAATGAAAGAAGGAGGGAGGTATGAGGAGTATTAAATATGATGTTAACGGGGTGTGTGACTTGATGGCATAAACGGATCAGCAACATATTTACCTATTTCTTTTACTTACCATTTTTTTCTCATTTTCAGGTTGTAGGAGCGCTGTTCGCCCTGTGTCTCGCCAATTCCATAAGAAATATGGACAGAAGGTCTCGCTACTAATATTTTGTACATTAATACTGGTACCTATTATCACAATTTATTTTTGTTTTGACTTTTTAACATAATTTTAAGCGGGCTGTGTACTGCATGGCTGAACAACAGGAATCTGAAACATGTTTAGTTGTTTTTTAAATTTTGTCAAAAAATTAGTGTTGCCAGTTTAATAATCAGAATATTTCAACTAAGCGTGGTTCAACGATGTTTATGTTAAAATGGACGTCGCCTTAACTGTAACTTCGGACGTAATTTAATATTAACTATTAGAAATGCCGTTGCAAACGGCTTGGAAATCCTGGTAAGGATCGCTTTTTTTCGTATAAGGCTTTATACTAACAACTTGCGCAATGAATAATTAACTATAGTCTGTCAAGCTGGATATGTCAGTAGCAATGTAAAGCAAACTAAAGTATGTTATCCCTAGGAAACGAACAAAAAGCAGCAATGTACATTGAACAACGATGAAATGTAAACAAAACAGTTCCACAGATAAGATATAACTGACACGCGATTTTCGAACAATTCAAACGTAGTGTTGCTAACCCGCGATTTTTCAAATTTTCCGCCTTCTTCTACTGACAAGATTTGCTTGACCAAGTTATAAGGTCGATTAATACGCGTCGATATTCAGTAGAGCCCTCGAAGCGGGGGGAATTACTAATAAGTGCATTTAAATGATTTGTAATGGTGTTGTATTTAATGACAACCATACTTAATTTAGCTTAAAAAGGGTCTGAACTGAATGAAGTTAGACATAAACATGCTTCAAACATGCACGGTTCGTCTATGAAATTTCTGAGAATAGGGCATTTGACTACTAGTCAAATCAGTTTTAATAACAAAACTTCCGTGAGACACAGACATATTAAACATATTAATAACGGGTCACTCGCGTATTTTAAATCAGTTTTGTTTTTTCGAACTGTCAAAACAATTTTGCTACTATGGTATGGACTCGTTAATAATAATATACTTTCCACACTTGCATTTAAATGAACTATATTTTGAATACAGTCAAATACCCTATTATAACTTGAACGTTTATTTGGATTTAACAGCAATGGATTAAAAACTGCCAAAACAAACAAACTGCTGGATGTCATATATTAAAGAAAAAGTGACGAAGCCCTCCAGTGGTGAAGGCCGGATTCAAACCGGAGTCTTTAGCTATCGCGGCTAACGCCATGAACCCCTAGGCCACCCCGCCACGGCGGTGTCCGTCCGAATTAGCAATGGATTATTTCGATTAAAAATAAATATGTAATGGATTTCATTCATTTCCCCAAATTGATAATAAGCCTTCACGGTCTGTATGTTGCAAGTGCTTTTGATGTTTTGCTAATACCTAATTGAAGCTATAAACGTGTTAAACATTTATCTTGTAATCAAATAATAGTTGGTAAAAAGCGTTAGACAAGAAGGGAGCAGCGAGTCAGTGTAAAGGCTTCTACAAACGTTGCGACAGACGACATCCGATTCTAGACTATTGCCGGCTAAGTAGGAGCAACGAATTCAATCGATCGATCAAATGCCGCAATGTATCGGAAATCTTATACGATTATTGGTGATGTTTGTAGAGGCCATGAGTGGGCGTTTCGATGTTTACCCGATAATACGATGACTCGCATGACTGACATTGAAGATTGCCCCTGAGCCTGATTTGTCAGAGGGCAAAATGTCTACGGCTCTCGCAATGCTCCTATTTGTATATAAGGCGTAGAATATATAGCCTTTGGTGTATTTTATATGTCGCTACTATTTAATGGAATTGTCCAAGAATCTCGAATAAGTATTTTTGATTAAATTTTGTAGTCAATAAGCATTTATTTCAAAATCGTGCTTATTGCACTTCTGTAATGATTGTGATATTTTTTAAAAGAGTGTATATACATTTATCTTTTTGTAACACCTTATTCTTGATGTTTAAATTATCACATTTTTATGGCAACGTAATTTTGAAGCGTACGCATTATTTAAGGCACAGTTGACATTTGATTATCAGTTATGATATAAAAACGGGAATAAAATTAACGAAATGTGATGGTCTCAGTCGGATTTTTTCTTTCTTGATATAGACAGGCACTAAACTTCAACCAAAAATTATTTAATAGTACTATTGGCAGTAGCCTGACTCGGTATTTAGCTGTCGTATGTAATATTATTATTATTATGACTTTATTCAACGGCCATGGCCGGTTTAAAAAAATAGAACCGTTTGAGTAGTTGGCATTATTTCCAAGTCAAATATATCGGTGGTTCTAGTTCCTGGGACGTGGGTATAAGAGGAAAGCTGCCTGAGACTATTAGTCATACCCACTCGTATACATAAGGTGCCAAAACACTCAGTTTTGCATATTATACCTGCAAAAAGTGTGCCTTGCTGTATTTCGTTGACAAAGAATATTATAAATTCAATAAACTATATGTGTGACTCATTGGGTTTTGATTTACACCTGTATTATATTATAACATTGTATGTCGTAAATAATGAGTAAAATGACAATAGGCAGATGTTTATACTTCTTATTAATTTATTAGTGTTTTTTTAACTGAAAGCTAAAGCACTAAAGTATTCTGCAGAAATGACCTGTGATTGTAAAACACCCCATGATTTGCCTACAAATTTGCCGTTATTTTGGGACATCCTCTGAATAACTTACTTATACTTTTTTGCACAAATCGGTTAAAAATAGGTGAGTTCGTTGTAAATACATATTAACATGGCATGTTTGTGTTGTTTCTTCTTAATAGCATGTTTGTTTAAGAAGGTAATACATATGCATACTATTCTTATGTTTCAATGTTGTACAAAAAAGTATTGAAAAAATGTACACTTCAAAAATATCAAACTAGTTTAATAACTTCATTATCTTCCGTCATTGATTCGGTCATTTCTGATTCCATCATTCCAATCAATTCACTGTCAATAGTACTGTCATTTCTAGTGTCATTACATTGACATAACTCCAATACTGAAACAAGACATTTAAACTTATTTCATTCCTTGCCGTCATTACTTCATTCAAATCCCTACAATGTCATTTGTTCAGAGTAATGTCATTATTCATGATAGTGTCTGGCCTGTATTCAGTTTGGTGGTTGTTAATTGTTTTTTTTTTGGTGTTTTTTTGTTGGCACTATTGGTTGTGGTTATCTATGGTACCAGTGTTTTTTTTTGTATTGCTTTTGTATGTTTACAAGTTGAACTTCTCTTTCTTATAATTTTTTATATTTACAGGTACGCCTAAAAAGAAGACATCACGAAACATTCGAATAAGAACAATAAGAGATATTTACGAAAGAAACTCACCACACTATGTTATGTACAAGTTAATTAAGTTAGATAACTGTTAAAAAAGCTAGAACGGTCAAATATGACCAATTAATTATGTGTCATTCCTATTGCCTTTATTTACAACCCTTTTGTACTTTACTATCTATACGGTATAACATAAATAATTAATGCATCCTAATAGTTTAAAATCAATTGGTTTGCAACAAAAAAATACCTAAGGAATTAATTGTCCATAAAAAATACTAACTTACTACAGAATAATTTCATGCAACTTTTGAACGCACAAGTTTTATGAACATTAAGTTTTAGGCAAATGAGTTCAGTAGAGGCAGTACGAATGATACAAAATATACGCCTACCCTTTAGAATTAAACGATGTTTAGTTTCTGAGATTGACTGAAATAGTGCCAGGATTAAATGTGTACTGTAAAAAGATGGCACAGATTCCGTTTTGGTGTATTCCCTTTTAGAGAAAAATTTCTCTATCCAGTCTACCAAGCATAGTGAATGTATGGTACGCACCAGATTTCTACTGTGTTTAATACGAATCTTCCATTTTTGTTGACCAGCACAGGTTTTATTTTTATTTTGACATGATTTTTAAATATAAACCACGCTCTACCTTCATTTGATTATCTTTTGTTGCATTAAAACAATTGTTAAGTTTAGTTAAGAAATTGTTTGTAATATTACATTACTGTAAGAACTATAATAAAAGTATTTTCATACTATTCAATGTTGTACGTCCAATTTACAATACTTATATTTAAAGTGTTAAAAATTATATGCATTTCTATTATAATGTGATTTAATAGGTGTTGCCTTACTAGTATGTATATAAATAGTTATTTTATCGTATCGGGAACAAGTGTCTGTGTAACGTGTTTTGAATCTCGTGCATTTCCAATGATATATTATCGCTTTTGTGAATGATACTGTACTGTATGGCGAAATTAAATTTTCTACTATTATTCAGTTTTTTTTTCTATTATTGAGTATGTTATTATGTTACCGGTACCTAAGTACAAAAACCGGCCAAGTGCGAGTAGGACTCGCGTTCCAAGGGTTCCGTACATTACACAATTTAAACAATGTGTTTTTTATGTGAAACGTGAGTAAAATGTCATTAAAAAACCCGTAGGGGTCGGATCAAAAACTAAGTAATTAAGTCCGACTCACGCTTGACTGCAATTTCTAATAGGTTTTCCTGTAATCTATAGGTAAAGATCTATTTTGTGTATTCTTTTCAAAATTTTAGACCCAGTAGTTTCGGAGATAAAGGGGGGGGGGGGAAATGGTAATTTTTTGTCTATTTTCTTGAATAACTTATAAATTGTTTATCCTAAAATTATAAAAAAAAATATATTTGAGATCCTCACAATGAGCTCTTTCATTTGATATATAACACGATATAGTTTGAAAAACTTTATTTTTTAATTTTCTCATTTACCCCCCAAAAGTGGCCCCCATATTTAAAATTCATTTGTTTACGTTACATGTCCGTCTCTGGGTCACAAACTTATGTGTATGTATACCAAATTTCAACTTAATTGGTCTAGTAGTTTCGGAGAAAATAGGCTGTGATAGACGGACAGACAGACAGACGCACGAGTGATCCTATAAGGGTTCCGTTTTTTCCTTTTGAGCAAAATGATTCAGAATTATTGATCTTGCGCTTTTGGTTTCACTACTGCAATACTTTTTCCCACCTTGATCCTAGTCCTTTATAAAGGATTATTTCCATTTACGCAGCTTGGCTCTAACTGCCTGCGTTGTATTGATTGCCGCGCGTTCACTGAGTAGGCATTTACCTTACCTACACAACACATTAGCTATTCTGTGACAACACGAGCGACGATCTACGACATGTACTGTACCTTGTCTTTGTACGTAGTGCATTAAGGGGCCCACTGATTACCAATCCGCCGGACGATATCGGCCTGTCAGTTGTTTGGAACTGTCAAATGTTTGTTCTAACTGACAAAATATTTTCAATTATGTTAATATCCAGAGGAAAATGAGGGTTAATAACTACGTTTGTATGAAAAAGCGATTTCGCGTGGGTCCTACACTCGTTTTAGCAACCGGCGCATTTGATGAGGCACGTGCACCTTTTGGGGAAATGGGGATTCACGCGCGTTAAGTCTACCGAGTCCAATGACCTTTTGTGTGGCACGGAAAAATAATGGAAAGCATGGACCAGTCCAGTATTTCAAGGGTTTTCGAAGGTATATTTACTATTTTTCGAATGGTTTTGCTTCGTAAGGATGTGTAAGGAACTTTTAGGGCGACAGCGAATTTACCTAAAAACTGGTTATAATGTGGTTATAATACCTACCTATAGAAATGAAAGTTCTTCCTTTCTTTTCTTGATGGACTTGGCGGTGTTGCCCGTAGCCAATGTCACGTAAAAGGGTAGGAACAAAATAAATGCTCTTAGAGCACGACGCTGTTCGGTGGTTGTTGTAGTTGTCTCGTAAAACCGATAGCTGGATTTTACGAGAAGCACGTGGACTACCGGCCGTTGACTCCAAAATGGTGGTTAAACACGCTTTGAGATTCATTCTCCATTCACTGCACACTACCACATTAGATTATTGTATAATAAAGCTATCGATATTACACTTTAAACAATATTAATGAGCAAAAAACAAAGGAATTAATCACGAGGCTACTATCAAGATGGCGTTCGAACCGGAAGTCCATCTTTCTCCAAAATGAAAGTTATAATCACGAAAACAAACCACGAGACTACACCGCCATCTAGTTAATGTTAGTGAACTTGAGTTGCTACTGCCATCTAGTATGCCTTTGTCCAACTTATTTGGCAGGTCTATACAGTCTATGGAAGAATCCAATTTACTCTTTGGTAGGAACACATATTATTAATCTGTGGTAGGAACTAGGAACCAGCCAAACTGGCAACATTTTATTGAACTGTCAATATTGTCAGACTCATATATTAGTTATCTGTGGTGTGGATTTTGTGGTCAATCAAACTTGCGTTGAGATGTGTGACGGCTTATTGTTCGTCTCTACTCTACAGTGTCGTATTATTCGGTTTAAAAAATTCACTTTCACTTTTTGTGTTATGTGACTCAAAAAGTTTCCTTAATATGTTGTGAGCAGTCTTGTTGGATTCTAATTATTGTTTCGTAAGACCTTCATGTCATAGAATGAAATCTGAAATGGCATATAAAAATTGTTGTGTTGTGTTTATAATTTTCGCTTTAGCGATAGTCCAAGTGGTCGGTTACGACACGGAACTGTACGAATCGACGCCTTGCGACAGCAATGTGTGCTTCGAAGCGCTCCACGGGGCTCTGGGCGACTGCTCTTGTAATGTAGACACGATAGACTACTTTAATAACGTCAAGATATTTCCCCGCATACAGAGCTTGGTAAGCAAGGACTATTTTCGCTTCTATAAGGTCAATTTGAAGAAAGAATGCCCTTTCTGGGCAGACGATAGCCGATGTGCTATGAAATACTGTCATATCAAAACTTGTACAAAGGAAAGTGTACCTGGATACGAAAACGGGTATGAAAATGAGATCTTAGATGAAACACCAGCAAGCAAATATTCTAAAGAGGCTCAATCTAACTGCAATTCTGATTCTGATCATGACCCAGACCTGGGTTACTTGAATATGACTATAAGTGCAGCCAGTCAGTATGAAATAGCAAAGTGGAAAGCCCATGATGATGCTCTTGAAAACTTTTGTGAATGTGATGACAGAGATGCCGAGGCGGAGTATGTGGATTTGTCTCTGAATCCCGAAAGATACACAGGATACAAGGGCCCTTCAGCACACAGAATTTGGAGGAGCATATATCAGGAAAATTGCTTCCGTCCTAAGGTTAATCCTTATGAATCATTCCCATATGTTTTGAGTACTGATTTGAGTAACATGTGCTTAGAGAAAAGGGTGTTTTATAGAGCAGTTTCTGGCATGCATACCAGCATTAACATTCATTTGTGCTCCAAGTACCTCCTGGCTGAAAAAGCAGTTGGTTTTGTTGCTTCCCCAGAAGGTGAATGGGGACCAAACCTTGAAGAATTCCAGCGTCGCTTTGACCCCTCACAGACACTAGGCGAAAGTCCAAATTGGCTGAAAAATCTTTATTTTGTTTATTTATTAGAAATGAGAGCTTTAGCCAAAGCGGGTCCGTACTTAGAAAGAGAGGAATATTATACAGGCAATCCCACAGAAGACGAGGAGACTAGAGAAGCTATTAGAAATATGCTCGGTGTTATCTACAGCTTCCCGGACCATTTCAATGAGTCTTCAATGTTCAACGGAGGCAGCCAAGCTGCTACACTGAAAGTCGAGTTCCGTGAGCACTTCCGTAACATATCAAGGATCATGGATTGCGTGGGGTGTGATAAATGTAAGCTGTGGGGGAAGCTACAGACCCAGGGGCTCGGCACAGCCTTGAAGATCTTATTCTCAGGCAAATGGGATGGTCCAGAGGACGATCCTGAGCAGGGCAGGTTGCCGCTGAGGCATAAAGCTCATGAAAGGTTGCAGAGAACAGAGATTGTGGCATTATTCAATGCCTTTGCTAGACTTTCTAACAGTATTAGAGAACTTGAAAACTTCCGGAACATGTTGAGGTGAGATCCGATTTGATTTTTTCTGACTTAATTCCAAATTGTTATTTAGTGTTATAGTATCTTAGTAGCTCTAGTGTCATTGGTAAATAAGTAAAATTACTAGTCTAGTCATAGTTGAACCATAGTTTATTTATTTGACATAAAAATAAATGGTGGTGGCCAGTTATCGATTAAAAAAAAATTACTCTAAACTTTAGAAAAGTCCTAGGACCTTCAGAATCTAAAGATTCTAGTTTCAATTATGACATGTTTGCCATAAAGAAGTAAATATTTACTTTTATCATTGTTTGTAAATGACATGGTGTGAGTGTGTTTGTGTGTGGTTGATATTTTCAACTGATAAATGGACTCTAGACATCTTCGCTAAATATTCAATCACTTATTCATTTTGTCCCATTATTGTATTATTAATTTTATTTTACTAGGGTCACTAGTCACTAGGGTGCCTGCTATAGTTATTGGCCACTACATAGTAATTGGCCACTCCTAACAAATCAGAAAGAAACAAGCCAATTGTTAAGAGTGGCCAATTACTATGTAGTGGCCTTTCACTATAGCAGTCACCTATAAAGTTGTTCAATTAAATATTCACAAGTATACCTTTGGATATTGGCATAGATAATACACATAATATTGCATATTGCTATTACGAATTAAACTAAATCCAGAGGGCATAAGTATTTGTACAAAGAAATACTAATTATTTACTTGTATTGCATGATCATTTTACTCAACATCTCAAAGTAAATCCCTAAACATAAACGTCATACATTTCGTATATGACGAAATTTGACGCAATTTCTCTTTCGGCAGTAGAAAGTGATTGGTTTAACGTGACGTGAAGTTGTCAGTTGTCTGTGTGTTATATCTTGTTAGCGGCTCTTAGCTTGGCTGCCGTTGGCGAAATGCACTGAACAAACCGTGCCTACAGTAAATCTATTGCTTACCAATTACCATAAACGTACTTATACCCTCACCATGAGTTTTACGCGACCTAAAACGCTAGCGACTGCGTCAACTCAAACTGCATCTCGCTTGAGCAATGTTAGTAAGTACGAGGGAGATACATTGTGAGTTACTTTACGCAGTCGCTAGCGAATATGTCAGTGTCAAACTCGTCGTAAGGGTACTTGGCTGGTTTGCCTCTGTACACTTTGTAGTGTTCAAAATATATAGGCGCCAAGTTAAGTCTGAATCAATCCGTAAAGAATAATTCATAACTAAGTAGATTATCAAAAATTCGAGAGAGTAGAAGATGAGAGTAGAAATAAAGTATTTAATACTTATACAGGTTGGCTAAAACTAAGTGCATTTCCTTTGCCAGGGAGGTTTTGGGATTATACTGAGCAACTTTTACCAACCACGAAATCGCAAAAAAAAAATTACCCTCCCATAGAAAATGGACCAGCCAAAATGTATGAAACGATTGACCTTAAATTGGATTTCTGTTTTCTAACGTCAGAGGATTATTCGTTACGGATTGTATTGTATATGACTTTCAATGGTTGCTTGGATTTTTGAGTGTGCCTTGTGTTGCTATAGATGGTGGAGGATTTATAACTACTAACTTAACTTTGGTAGTAACTTTACTTTGGACAGTTAAAGTACGTCGGTAGTAGGTATTAACGGTGTTGAATATCTATTTGTAGAGCCAAAATTCAATAAACAAAAAAAACTGGTGTTTCTTCTACTGTTTCTACTGTTTCTTAAGCACGCGAATATTGGACAAATCATTTCTTTTAACCGGCATTCGTATGTCGCACTAATAATTTGGAAACTACTGTAAAATTTAAGGATCTCCGGCAAGCTCGGTTCTCCATACAAACGTAGTTCCGCTCTCATTTTAAAACGACTATAGCTAGATTGCTCTGATACTTCGTACTTACAATAGGATAAGGTATATATATGTCTGTAATTAGTTTATGTAGCTTCAGATATCATAGTAAAAAAAATACAGCGAATTTAAGTTTTTCATACATAAACTTGTTTTTGCTCTATTTCGTTTGTTTTATAAACTGGAGCTATATAAACTAATTTCAGACCTAGACCTTTGCTCATGTCATTGTATGAGCAAAGTTTCATTAAAATCCAACACGTAGTTTTAAAATGAGAGCGGAACTATGTTTGTATGGGAAGGTGCAATTCGGCCGAGCTTGCCGGGAACTCTTAAGATTTCAAAATACGGCACTTCTCCACTGTTACGAAGTCTGTGAAGACAGCAGAGTTAGCTTAATCCGATTCTATATTCTTCAAAAGTACAAAACACACATAACTTTTAATAATAATGTCTTATAGCCGGTATCGGTAAGGTAAATGCATTTTATTTCCTCGCACTATCAATCAGAGTAAGCCGTATAAATTCGTACGTTGCAGTAATCACGTAGCGCCTGAGTCACTCTCTCTCTGTAACAGGTGGGCGTGGCGTAATCCGATACACCTATCACAAGTGTATATTTCATAAGGAAAATTAAAAAAAAGAAATAAATCATATACTGGCATAGATACTGGAGCCTATTCTTTTTGAGAGCGCTAGTCTTAGCGCTCTTACGTTTAGGCTTTAGTTGGGCGTAACTAGGCACCAAAATTAGGGATTTCGCAGTCTTTTAAATTGAAATCCTGCAATGAATTTGACAGATTTCCGTGATCTCAAATAATCCGGATGTATCTAATCGTTAATATTGGCACGGATATTTCCATAATTTCCTTGTCCTAAATTATCGAAAACAGGAAAGACAAACAAGTAGCCTTATATGTTCATGATTCGCACACACGATGATCCGTAAAAAAACAGTCGGTGTCTGAAATAGAATAGCTTCGTAAGTTTCATAGGTTCACTAGACTGTAGAGCTGTGTACCCGTGTGCAGATAATTTTGGATATTTTTCTTGCGTAGCTACGTTTTCTTCTGCTAACTGAATAGCTCATTAAAAAATTAGGTATCCTTTTATTTTGCACGCTAGGTTCAAGCGCATGTTCTTAAGAACAATGGTGGATTTATTTTAACAATTATTAAGGTCAAGTTGCTAATTTTCAAGTAAATTCCACCAAAAACATTTTCATGTAAAATGTTGCCAAGACGAAACCATAAGGCTCGCACTGTCAATAAGTTATCAGATCTCTTGTAGAGTCAAGCTTATAACTCTACAAGCCCTAACTTCACATACATCCACCTTACCTTCACCTTAGTCAAAATATGTGGCTTTGCCATTTAGCTACCGTCACATGGACGTAAGGTGAAAAATTGATTCAATATTCATATTTTTTTATTATACCTTTTTTCTTCTAGTAACGTTCAAGCTATGTATGTTTACATATTATAAGGACACCATTCATTAGTTATAAAAATAATGAACCTACATTTCAAATAGCCACGATCAGTTTCCTAATAGGTATTTATTTCGTCAGCCTATTTAGCGTGCACACTTGTATGGCGTCACGTAGTTAGGTGCTGCATCAATGGAACTCGAATATTTACTGATAAATTAGCGAGAACTCGGAATGACATGTTGTATATTCCGTCATGCAATAAGGAATAACGCGCAAAACAACGCAGATGGCGCTGCAATTGTTTAATAACAAAACATACCATTGGAGGGGTCAAAATTCTTTTCGTTGTCTTGTTTCTGACCACTCTGTCACACTTGTATTTCTGTCTTCTATCAAATAAATGAAAAAAGTCAAGTGCTATCGCATGTCTTTCTAGCTGTAGATTATATTTTAAATGAGAAAAATATAAAACAAAATTTCATCTCATACAAAAAGTTTCACTCCGTCACATTTTTTGGGGACAAAAAACAAGACAACGAAAATAGTTTTGACCCAGATAACATAAACCATAGTATTCTGTGGGGTTTTAACCTCATTTAGAGAGTCATGGAACGAATAATAAATTAATGGAGTCACATCACACAATTTCCATGTCAATAGGCGATGTGCTCTTATGTAGGTGTGTGTCACAGTCCTACGATTCAATATCTATAACGTACTACAATTATTCTTTGCATTAAACGTCAAAATAAGTTTATTAATGACTGTAGGTACTGTAAGGACATGACACATGACCTATTTACTATTTACATATCTTGTTTCGAAATTCAAGAAAATTGTTTGTTGTTTATCATTTTATTACTTCCTAAAGCCACTGCAGGTGCATTTCCTAGTTGCTATTATTAAATTTTGCAACAATTTGCTTGTAGTCAATAATGTTTTTACGGCAATGACTTGTAAAATACGAGACTTGAAAATTATCTACGCTTTTAGTAATATCAAAAATAGGAATAAATTATTCGCTTCAAATTAACTTTGTCTTCTAAAACAATACCAAAGTTTTCCGCTACATTTCAGTTCACGGTCTACGGCAATATTAAAGGCATTATTCTGAAATGTATTGTGGTTTAGCTCTAGATAAAATTTTCGTTTTAGTACGTTTGCAAGGCCACTGAATTTACATATTTCTATTAATGTGTATTTCATATGTATATCACTAGTATATACTTATTGCCGAAGTGCCAACGTACTCGTATCACAGAGCATTTTTATAACTTTTAGTACAGCACTGGAAAATTTTAGTTGAAAGCGAGTTTGGTCTGCTTTCATCCAAAAAGTAGATTATTACATTCGTAATTCTTGTCGCCGCCGATGGACCAAATCACCAGTTTCCTGTGATCCTAAATAAGATAAATAACCATTTAAAACTGACCAATTTTTACAAAACTAGCATCAAAAATAAGCCTTGCTTAATATTGGCCGAATTCTGGCCGTAGTTTTGGCCTGTATGAAAGTTTGGCCATTTCTTGTAAGAAAGTCGGATTTTCGGAGATAAAAAAGGCAAATTAAATATCAATATCACTTCAATAATTAAAAAGACAAAACTATTTTGCCTCAAGGAGTCTTTCATTTCACATTGAAGACACTTTGTATGGATCCATACGTGAACTAATTGATTAGTTGATTACTATAGGTGAAGTGCGTAGTTAGTTCTTCCACTGACTACAGAGTTCATGGCTCAGTGCATTTTGAACCGGGTTGACAAGCTAGGAACGCTGACCATGTCACGTAGTCGTGACTCAAACCTTTGTTGACTAAAGAGCTTACTGACGTGGCCCAAACAAACCAGATGACGTCATTACGTCATCAAATGGAAAAACGATACTTTCAACTCGACTTATCATCATTAGGTTTATAGATAAACCTGTTATCAGAGAGAGGTTATACGCAGTTATTTAATTGGCAGGGATTGTATTCAATATACTTGTGGCTCAAAATTTTTTAAACATATTTTTTTAATTTTTAACGCAGCTCGCAAAAAGAGACACCGAAGCAAAATATATTTGGCGGCGCTAGAGATTCCAGTGACAAGAGTAAGGTGAAGGAACATTGCGCTTCCAGCGGGGCGAAGCCACAAATTTGGAGCTAGAGTGTAAATTTTTAGTAACATAAATGTACATAGGTACATTACAAATTTTTTGTAATATTGGCGTAAAAAAAGTGAGTCATGATCTCATGATGTACGGGTAATTGGTAATGTACCTACGCGCAGGTTTAAATACCAGACTACAGATAAGATTTCTTAATATTTTAGAGATTTGAAGTACAATTTATGTTAAGTTAAAGAGATAGAAAAAGTAGGGGTCGTGTCGTTTAAAAGCTGGCGCAGGATAGGGAAAGCTGGAAGATACTCCACCGACAAGAGAATAACTTAAGTTAATGATGATGAACTTGTTTGTCTCAAATATACAACAATTCCTGGAAAAACTTTTTGGATTGTGTAAATTCTTGATATATATAAAGACATAGGTTATCAGTTATCAGAAAGTAACTAGAGAAAAACGTAAGTATTAAAGTAATTGCTCTTATCTTGCCAACAACAAGCCAGCAACAGTTGTCGATTGTAAAAGCGACTAATTGCATTTAATTGCACTTATCGCTAGTAGAAAACTCTGGAGAACTTTCTGAAAACGCTGTCAGGGTCGTTAGATTATCCTCTATTTTCTATAATCTATTAGAATAGATTATTAGTACCTAGAGGTTGGAAAATATATAAAGCTTCTTTAATAAACATTTCTAAATACAAAATAATGAATTAACTAAAACTTAGCCTTTTGGTTAAACAAATATCTTCAAAAAATCAGTAATGGTGTAGACCTGAATTTTAGCATTTCAATGTAGAATCGTAAGATTTGTTTAATACATTAAAATCCCACTAGTGTAACTTTAATAAACAATAAACCTGCTCATTCATTTAAGACCAAGTTCACGAAACTTGGCATTTAGTTTACCGTACTTTTTTTACGCCAGTATTATGCGGATCATCACAAAACTAATTTATTTATATCCAGTGACGTTTTGAGCTTATTTATAATTAGAGGTAAAGCCGAATATAGTGTTTATGAGAATAATGATTACCTCAGACTCGCCCACTTGAATGTCATAATAAATATCTACAAATATGTATTTAACGTAATATAGTTTAGATTGTATAACTTTTTTAATTTAACGTTGTTTTTTCATCTGCTCGGTGCAGACGTATTTTATGACAATCCTTAAAAGAGTAGGTACTTGTAGATGGGTACGTATAGCGACACACAAACAAGTACAGCACTAATTGCTATTATTGTTAGCATGAGAATAATATTTATCTATAGCTACAGCTACACCTGAGACCATATACTTAATGTAGATTCTTAGATCTGTGGAGTCTTAAATTAATTCCCGAATTTTAAAGGAATTATGTTAATTTTAGCATTATCTTGTAATTCTAGTGGAGATTTGTTCACTTGAGTTATTTATTGTAAAATGAACCTTTTATGATGCCAAACGAAGTCTTCTGTCTGATATGACTTAATCTTAATCATATTCGGCTTTACCTCATCTTTATCTTTGTACTAAGTAGTAGTAAGGATCATCAATTAAAATGAAATAATGCGAGGAATCTACATTCTGTTACATGCAATTGTTCGTGTACTCGTATTTCCTTTAAACCGAATTTTAATATTTTTCAATTCTGGACCAAAATTATTTTACCACATTATTTAGATCATAAGATTTATAACAATTAAGAAGCTTATTGTTACATAAAGTTCTGTTTGAAATTTACTTACAGTTTTAGGATGCTTATGTATGTTGAATATGATGCTATGCTATATTATTTGGCGAATCAGTTGTTTTAATTTGACAAAAATTCGGACGAAATAGATTACGCTCAGATTTATATCTCATACCTATGTTGTCCACTTTCATAAATAATATTGTCTAGTATCGTCAGTATACTGTGTACTGTATCAGTCGTGAGTGAAAAACGTCTTTTGAGCAGTAGGTACACTTTTCAAACTTTAAACAAATAAGTACTTTAACAAAATGTAAGTATTAAATATTATTACATCCTACGGGATGGGGAACAGACTAACGAGTCTATTTACATTTTGATGATTGCAATTTTAATAATACGTATAACAGTTACTGTATAGTATAGACATTATTATAACCTCAACTCTATATGTGTATTTATGCAGTATTTTGTATATTTTATTTAAACTTTATGCAGTTTTACAATGTACATATTTTTTATTATCAATGTGTTGTTTTCAACCTTGATCTTGAATTCTACCGGTTATTTTGGCTTTAGTTCAAACTCATTTCATAATGACTTAAATGTACCGACTCAAATAGTCATTTGGCATTCGCTCAGAGTTGCTTTTAGAGAGGACAAATATACTCGGTGGAATTATTCGCCAAACTCAATTAGGTTTCATACACGAGTGTTATTTAAAGCTATCTTTAACACTAATGTTACATTTTGTTGGTCGCAAACGAACATTTCAATTTACTCTTGTTTTTAAAAAGTTTCATGTATTAGGGGACATCTTACACAGATCAACCTAGCCCCAAACTAAGCAAAGCTGGTACTATATATTGCTTGTATTTGTTTGTTTGTACTTATGAGTTTGAAAGATTATTCACATTCAAGCTGAAAATTTCCTTTACGTGATATAGTGTCTGAACTGTGTACTTATATTCTATTTGTAATATACTTTCAACAGTGTTGTCGTACCTATTCAAAGTTAAACAATCAGTAGCAGTAAATCTGTTATTTCCTTGTCTTTTCTTAATTTGTTCTTGTGATAATTGTCTTATTACCTGACTGGTTTTGTCACAAAATCCTATTCGGTTACAAAATAAGTATTAATTAGTATAAATAGTCACTTTATAAGTACATCGCACCTTAATAGTTATACAATATCAGTAGTTAGTTAAGTTCGGCTACAAATAGTTGTAGCAAACCTTAACTTAAATAGTTTTTGACTTGAGCTGTAACTTATTTCGTTATTAAATGTAGGTATGTTTGCTCATTTTTTAATATTTCATATTGAAAAGTCGACTTCGTTCATATATCATCTCAGTTTTAATGGTTCCTAAAGATGTTACAAATACTAGAAATTCATTTTACATTACAAAGTCTGTTTTGTGGTTTAAAAAAAAACAGCATATGATTGCTATATGCTTGCATGTAACCTTTGCAAATTAACTATAGCCGAGGATTTGTTGTCTGTGATAAGGTCTAATACTTTCATGACAAAATTATTTATTTTATATTTTAAATAAATGTTTTTTCAAATACCGTGTGTTGTATTTTTATTGCCCTGGTCATATGGATATTTCTGTGTTTCACCAAACTACATAATTTACAAATCTAAAAGTCTAAAGTAACATTGGTAGACAGGTAGAGTCCGTGCGGGAAAAAAGAGTTATGGAATATAAGAGAACCAATACATTCATTCATTTGACTCTTTTCTTTCCGCACAGACTACAGTTTAATGTTTCTAGAGAAAGGTATTGCTTCAAGATTTGTAAGTTTGTAATTGGAGTTAAATGAAAATTCTAACCGATGTGTAAGTATTTAAACCAACTAACGTTGTGTGAGTGTGGCCACATGCAGTGTGTTTGGTAAACTAACCAGAAAATTAATTCAGCTAACATGCGAAAGGCACATGTTGTAATTCACGTTAGTTTTGCTCATTTTCAGATCGCACCAAGAGCCAACCGCTTTTCTGGAATGCACCAAAGGGAAGGTTGTACAATGAACTGTAGGATTGCTTATAATTTTTTTGTTGTGTTTTATTACAAAATTGCCACATTTTGCGTTGTATTTATTAAGTATAGGTTCCCCGTGGCACACCGGTCAATTCGAACAATGTGATAATTACTAGATACGAGATCTACGTCGTAGTTTAGTTCTTCTTAACTAGTTATCTTTTGCAGTTCCATTCGAGAAACCAATTGTCATTTTACGCTACAATTATTGTGACGTTTTGGGATATCCATTAGATATCCATTGGATGTCTAAGTAATATCTTAAGCAAATCTTAAAGAGATCGTTTAAGATTTAAGAGGACATTCGAAATCGCGGAAATGTCAAATTTACATGACTTTCTTAAATATCACGTTATCGTTTCTGTTTCATATCTAGTGGATATCTAGATCATTGTTCGAATTGGCCCGTAAGACGCTTTTTTAATCCGGTCTCAAGCACTCGATGTTTCTGTCACATTTTCCTTACTTATGTACGGCGTCGATATCAATTTAAAATAAACTTAAACCACCTAACAAACGAAACCGCTATACCGCTCATTATTATTCACAACGACGGGACTTAATCGTGTAAAATCCAAGACCACGGGGACAACGCCGTCCTCAAACGTCGGAGGTAAATTTAAAACTTATTTTACAGTACATATGGTGCTACTTTCTAGCACTTTTCGTGCATATGTCGAAAGTTTAAAGGGCCATATGTACTGTAAAACGTTGTTCGATACACGTGCGAATAGGTAATTCGCAACTCGTGTCGATTCAAAACACTCCCTGCGCTCGTGTTTTAATTTATCGCCACTCGTTTCGAATTTCCTCTTTTCCGCACTTGTATCGAAAATAACTATTACGCGATTAAGTCCCGTCGTTGTGAATAATAATGAGTAAAAATCGTGAAAGTTTAAATCAGTGTTCCGCTATACCGCTGTCGAAACGTAACTCCGCCGCACACCCACTAGGTTATCTGACAAGACCACACGTGCACCGGCCACCCGTGAAGATAGTCTAGCTCTGAATGTTGAGTTAGACCTGGCCTTGGGCTTATCAGTCCAAAAACAGGCAGACATAAGTGTGGGTTCGTGACTAAAGTGTGTTTTCACCCAATCTGCCGAACCCAACCGTCATTTTTAACTACTGAAAAAATAAAAATTATTTTATTAGGTATTCAACTTTAATTATGTTGTAACACTTTTTTAACTTTTGTCAGGTTCTTAGTAAAAAACTTGGCAAATTGGGAAGTTGGCCAATCGAACCTGGGACTGGGACATAACAGCACAGCTTATGGTATAGGAATAAGTGTGAATTAGGGGTCGCTGCGCCGACATTTGAAAATTTGTGAAATTATACAAAGTAAATTATCGTAAATGACGCCTTATATCAGTAACATAAACTACTATAATAGGTAAATATTGTCATGGAACATATTAAAAGCAAACCATATCCCACATCGCAGTAAGAACGCGCGTAATTGTGTAGAAAAAAAATGTGAAAGTTGGCAGGTGGTAGCGAGGTAGCGACCCCTAAATGTTTATCAAAAATTCCCAAATGAATAACTAAGTGAGTAATAAAAATTAAAACTTTGATTTTTGAATCATCCTAACTACCATATTATACTTACTCGATGATGATGTTGAAAAAATTGAATATATAAAACTTTTATGTCCTATGCGGGGTGGCTAAAAAATAAGTGCATTCCCGTTGCCAGGTAGGTTTTGGGATTATACTGAGCAACTATTACTATGGGAACAACCACGAAATCGCGAAAAAAAAAATTACTCTGCCATAGAAATTGGACCAGCCAAAATGTATGAAACAGCCAAATTTCTTTTCGCGATTTCGGGGTTGGGGGGGATACTCCATAGTAAAAGTTGCTCAGTATAATCCCAAAACGTCCCTGGCAACGGGAATGCACTTACTTTTTAGCCACCGTGTATAAAAACAAACTACCTAATATTCAACATCGTATTCATATAACTTAATCTGCATTAAAATACCTACCGTATATTTTTGCAATAATCTGTGAAACTGAATTCGTTGGGGTACCTAAATAAAATATGAAATGCCATGCATAGCCGTAAGTACCTATCGTAATAGTACCAATGTGGCCTTCCACAGCTTTTATCTGATACAAAATATACGGGTAGTCTACTTATATGTTAATAATAGCATGATCGATAATTGCTCTACATTTTCATGAATTATGTCTACACGCTACATACTAATTATCGATAACAAAGTTTAGTTGTCAATGGGCCTATTTGACTCGAGAAAGTTCCAAATGAGGTGTCTAATACAAATGCCAGAATCTGTGGCTATGTAGATGGTGACATTGTTATACAGTGTACTCGACTCACAATAAATATACTTTGGAGAGTGGCAATTGACACGAAGAAACAATTGCATGATGTTTGAATGACGTTTACTGCAGATATTGTTAGCACGGCAGAATGCTAATCGATTTCTACATTTCAGCGGCAGTTTTAATCAAGTGAAGCCATTGCAGGAATGCCAGTTTTAGCATTATCATGAATATCTCCGCGGAAATGTGAGCCTACGTAACGCAATATTAGGTTGGGCTATGAGAAAACAATGAGGGATTTGCATAAGAACAACACCTTTAAAAAGCGGTACCAACTGAGTAAATAACGGTATTCTGCTCATATGATACGCTACGGGGGACAAAAACCTCTAGAAGGTTGTTAAGTCAGTTGTTTGGATTTATTGTTTTATTCAAACACTTGTTTTAGGAACCGATTTTTCAGTTACCATCCGACATTTAACTCATCCGATAACTATTCCAAAGAATTAATTTATGAGAATCGTGTTATCAATGGAATACCTACTATTAGTTGAGTATAATTTTAAATGACACTCCGAGTACGACTAGTTCTTTATTCCTTGACAAGTCAACAGCCAAAAGCCAGTGATCCCAAGTGATCGCTGCTTATATAACTTTACAGAATGAATAACTGGTTTGAATGAATGATGGAATGATGTCACTTGAAACATCAATCACATTACTAATTATTTAAATTACGAGTTTTATAAATTGAAAATGATAATTAACGTCATCTGAATTATTTAATTCTGACAATACTAGCAGCAAGTGACATCATTCGACATAATAACAACAAACTTAATAATATTTATCTTATAACTAACACTACCTATCCGTCTGTTTAACTGGGGACTGAATAATTGGCTCTAAGTGAACTTACGGAAAAAAAACTTACTTTCGGAGCGCTGGCAGTAATGGCAATACAGAGAAGTAACGCGGCCGGCTTTATGGCTTCTGGACTGGGTATTCTTTTTTTTGAGTATAAATAGAGTCAGGCTAAGCTAACTGCTCCGTGTTTGATAGCACAGTGTGCAAGTGTTATTTAAAACGCCATAATTTCATAGAAGTATGACGTGCCCACTTCCACACTGGTATAAAATACGGTGCGAAGTTAGCTTAGCTTCTCGCAATCATCCTCCTCCGCCGTGCACGGAAATCCCGCGCGGACTATACCAGACAAATATATTTTTCTGTGTACCGAGGACCGAATTTTTAGTCTTCTTTTTGCATTTTTTTAAGAACGATGTTTTCTGCTCTATACAGCACAACTGATGAGATTTTAACCTTTTCGACGCCGTGTCAAACACAAAAGCTGTCACTCGGACCTCGGACGCCACGTCATCGAAGTGTCCAAACTAAAATTGAACTGGATGCACATGCACGTGTACTCGTGTAGGTCTAAGTTGCTCTGTGACCTTGGTGGTCTTTGGCGTTGGACGTGCGGTGCCGATATATCCGTCATTGGCGTCCAAAAGACCTTCTTTTGGATTTAGGACCAATCATGTAATCAGAGTTTGGGCAATCCCAAGAGGTGCATAAATTTTCGAATTTTTTTAGTTTTTTCTATATCTGAAAAGGGGCATAATCCACCTGATGTTACTGCCGACATGGCTCCCTTCCCTACTTCAGCTGCCACGAATGCTGTCGCAAATGCCGGTCCCGCATTCGCTTAGACAGCCACGAGAGACGTTGTTCCTCGCATACAGATGCTGCATAAATCATCTGTCAAGATGTTAAAGGCCTTATGATGATCATGTTCAAAATCCGATAACGCCTTTTCACCAGTATCTGATTCACTAAACCTTGCTAAGATAAGTGCCATTGGAACGATTTCCAACTTGCTGGGAATTAATTCTTCAAAACGCTTTTTATGGATCTAATTTGATTGGCCTAATACAGATAATTTCAGCGACTTCTTATTGTGACTTATGTAAAGATTAAACTTTATAGGAAATGTGAATTGAAAAAAATATTTTATTAAATAGGTGTAAATCAAACAAAATATCAATTGGGAACGGAATCGTTTATTACCCATCTGTTATAGTTAAATTATACAGTTATTCTACACTTTTTGTACTGTTCAAAGTACCTACCTATCTCAAGTATTCTATTTCTTAGGTTAGAATGTACGAACAAATGCACCGAATACCAAGGAATAATTTATATTAAATTTTCAATTATTTCGAATTGTGCTCCAAAATTAAGTGGTAGTTACCAATCACAGTACCTCTTGGATCCTACGATTATTTATAATGAATACAATGGTTATAATACGATTTTATTATGAAATAAATATGCCAATTCGTTTCAACTATGTATTTTACATGACAATTAACAACTATGGATAGGAATGAAAGAAATAGGAAAGTAAGTAGGTACATCTGAATAATCGCGATATAAATAATTTAGCGAAAAGGATCAAATTATTCGTAAACAATATCAATTTATATTTAACCTTTTTTTTAAACAATTTTAAATTATCATTATTTTGTAGGTTGGATCCGTTTCACTTAAATATTTCAATACAAGGAATAAGAATTGTTATGACATGTTTCAACATTATTTTCAGTCGAGACAAAAAATAACCACCAGGTTTACATTATTTTCCGTAATTTTAACGCAAACAATTGTAGTTACATACTTAATTTCCGGAGGTAAATTGCATAGATGTTATCAAACTTTACTAACATTACTATTTTTAGGTATGTATTGATAAATCAAACACAGGGTTACCACACCCAACATGGACGAGGACGATAATATGAAATTAAACTGATATTTTTAATAGTTCGGTTCTCTACAAAAACTTCTCAATTGTATAATCGTAATAACTATTAATTAGTAAATACCCAAATGTACATAACACTTTAAACTCTCGCGTTTTGTACACATAATGAATGTTATTAACGGGTCTAACGTGATTAAATTTCATCATTTTCCCTTTTTTCCGACGGTTCAGCTAAGCTGTGGTCATGGAAGACTAACGTCCCAGCAAAATGTCAATTGAGATATTGGTAAACAACACTACACTACCCGACATTAGTTTATATAAATGTTCGGGGTAGACAAATAAATTTATCTACCCGTTTCTGTTTCCGTTTCTTTAATGTTTGTTTCGTCGGAAAAAGGTAAAATAATGAAATTTAATCGTGTTAGACCCGGTAATGACATTAATTATGTACCCAAATGTATATACAGACGATTCCTGTCCAATTCGGATTTACAGAATACCAAATACATCGTATCAATAATGTAGGTAACCTATACTAATAAGTTAATATTTTAGATATCGATCGTTTCGCTTCGTTTATATTTATTAATAATTAATAATAGGTATAAATCTTCCTTTATTGTCTTCCATATTAACCATTAAACAAGGCTGGGGTAATTTAACCAGGGAATCTGGTTCAAAAGTATACAAACGAAGTTACAAAAAATATTCACCTATGTGAAGTGAAATGTCAAATTGTAAATTGAAGGTATAGCAACGAAAGTAGTAAATTCGTTTTGAAACTTTATAGCAAAGTCCCTTAACTGAAACTGTGTGTGCTTAACGAGTGGCTTTCGTGAAAATGTTTGTTATGCTAATAAACTAGGAGGTAATCGGAAAAAATAATCCTATTGAGCCTCTATTCCACTTTGCCTAAGTGAACTTTAGGTGCTTCAATCAACCAGTCAGCAATATTGCAACCAATGAGATCAAAGCAAAGTGTAATAAAGGTCTTGGATTAGTATTAGGCAAGATTCCATTTCATAGGACATCTACATTTAGAATAGTTCTATACTAAAATGACCCGTCTTTTATTTACAAGCTTCGGTAGCGGTATCACACGCGCCTAATGAATTTTATTTTGTATATTTATATTGCTACATATTATCTGTAATGAAAGTGTGACGAGATATTAGTATAGCAACTTAAATATTATTGACTGTTATTGCTAGTTACGCTGTTTCTCTGCAATTTCTGCGAGTTCAAACAAAAAATAACTTCTATTTCTATCGACATCTTGTTTGTTCACACGTAAGATAGGCTGGGATATAAACGGACAGTTTAGTTAGATAAAAGGATCCAAATGACATAAATCAAGACTTTCGTCCTAAGAATCCACTAAAAAACATGCTTGTTGGATTTAGATCCACTTTGCAAAACTATACAAATTAGCGGTAGGGTGAATTCATTTTAATTTAGACGCGATTTTGGACATATGCAATTTAATAACCATAATAGGCAAAGGTTTACAACCATAAGCAATCAAAATATATAGATATAAACAATTACGAGCAAGTAAACATAACAGACGTACCTTGACTTGATCCAATGATGTGCAAATCAACCGGAAAGCATAAGGTACGAGTATTTTAAAACGGTTGTCAATGAACTGATAAAAAACATTTAGATTTTGCGGGTAAAAGGAAAATTGCTCCCATAATACATTTGTTACTTAGTGAGTTTTATAAACAATTTGGTAGTTGCAGTATATAAGTATGTATAATATATAACTGTTAATACCGTATTGTTTTCTGGTTGAGTGTGCACATTGCAAAGTGGGAAGCATACCTTACCATCAGTTAAACAAATTGTTATCAATTTATCACTTTTATCCCGGAAATTATTTCCCAGCGCCGCTATCAAACGTTCGGCATATGGCGCTTTATTGGCTTAACATTTTTTAGTAAACCCTTTTGAGATTCATGTTGCAGAGGGAGTCGTTTGCTATAGCAACCCAAATTGTGGCCTTTACAGTTCCCAAGTCAAGAATCGCCATAATCACGCCAATATAAATATATAAACGAGAAATTCATGATATGTACCTATGTATACCACAAACGATCGAAGACCCGCAAATGATACAAATCAATAAATAGCATCAATGACAAGTAATATTATGTACACTTAACATACTTTAGTACCCTTCGATTTTAACGGATTTTGTAAGGTTAAAAAGTTACACTATAATATAGATGACTATTCTTTATAATTAATAGGTGTAGTTACTATTACGCGAATTAATCATCGTCAGTATTTACATAAGTACCTAATAGTTAATTTACGTGGCGATAGTTGGACGATACAACGTTTAATTAGTTTAAAAAAAGTTGCAATTGACAATAGCGCCATCTCTTAGTGTATTAGTACAACTTCAAGCCTATATCGTGCAACTACCGCCACGCACGACACTACACGAAAACACATTTTATTTTCACCCTAGAACCAACAGCTGAAAACGCTCCGTTCGGTTATAAATGAATCCATTTAAATGTATACGAAAATAAGTGGGACTTACAGTATATACAAAAATATCACATTACTTCGAGGCCGCAGCTTTCCATTTTCTTAGTAAGTAATTATTTCGTCTTCTTACCTAAGTCGTTCGAAGCGTAAGCAAGACATCGCTGGGAGTAATCAACCGTTCGTATTGCTATTGTAATAAAAGCTATTATCGCTCGTACAAACTGTGTTGCAAGCGTTTACACGCAGATAAAACAATCTAACACAATAATTACGCAAAACAGGATTGTGAATTTCATTCAATGCGGTACGATTTTGTTATACGAATTAACAGAAGTAAAAGTTTTACCAATTTGTACATCAAACACGTCTTCATACAACTCGGCCCATTTTCTACCTTACTAGTAAAAACGAGGAAGATTTCAAAGACTAGGTGCTTCGTCGTAGTTTCGAGTTAACGTTACAAGAGTGAAATTACTACACCTAAAAGTAGGTAAGTGTTTTATATCCATTCTGATTTTGCCAGAGTAATTCATTTCAGTAATTTTCAAGATACAGAGACAGTATCAACGGGGCAAAATCAAGATGGATTTACAAATACGTAAAACGTCTAAGAAGCCGCAGCCACACGGACGCGTGCAGCAATCAACAACGCTACACTAGAAAAACAATTTGGCTCGCACAAACGCGGAAGCGGACATACACTTAAGTCACCGTATCACATAGAAAAATATAGTTTTTAGGACGCGTTATTGCTAATAGGTACAGTCTTTGGTCTCCTCGTCCTCGAGGAAGTCGAAGGTGGCGACGGCGGCGCGCTCGGGCTCGCCGAAGCGCACGAAGAAGCCGTCGCGGCCCAGGATGGAGGGGCGGCGCGCGCGCGGCCAGCGCAGCACGCCCAGCCCGCGGCTGCGCAGCGCGGCCGCTGCAACACGCGCAACGCTTACGGCGACTCTACGGAGACGGGACGCGGACGGGTCACGGGTGAGGGTGAGCCCGCACTCCGCAGCCAGGCAAGCTCCCGTCTCTCACGCGTTGTCTAGCCTAGCCTAGCGCCTACTACTGTTGAGGGGGATACTGATACTTCCAAACTCCGGATATATGACAGACCTGGCGACAATCGCTTGCGCTACGACAACGAAACGCTTTGTGCCTCTATCACTCTTTAGTGCGACAGTGACAGTTGCGTTTCGTTCGCTACGGAGCGTAAACGATTGGCATGTTGATTACGCACCCAGCTTAAATGTTTCCCTTTTTGCAGGATCTGGTCGGATAAAATACTGATTAAGTATGTTAGAGCCATTAATTGCGGGTTAGCCAACTAACTCGGAGTTAACATTTCAAACAGGGTTAAATTGTACTGTATAACTCCAGTTTACCGGTTAACTCTGAGTCAGTTTAGTTGGCTAACCCTAGAACGCGTAAGTGGCCCTAATAGTAATAATAATCAGTCATTAATTTTTTATTCGTAAAAATCTATAAAAAAAAACAACAGTTAATCGTCAGTAGCCCCCTCATCTGTTTCTTAGACCACATCCAAGTCAAAAAAACAGTATCTAGTAGCTTTCCCTGATGTAATAATATGAAACTTATCTACCTGAAAGTTTCTCGGTTCATAAAACACGATTTACTCTCAAGTAGATCATTTAATGATCGGCCTACTGCTTTGCAAATTTTATGAACAGAAAATATCAGTAATCTAGAGTCAGAATAAATAAGAGATTATAATATTAACTGAAAGTTAAAAACAGTGGTAACAAATGAAAATAGTCCGATCGGCGGTGACCAGTGAGAAGCGAGTAGAACGAGCGAGTATTTGCTTCGCGAGCAGGTTTTTTTCTAAGGCCTGAGATACACTTGTATGTATTACTTACGTAAATAGGGACAAAGATACTTGTTAGAATGAGATAACGGTATTCATATCTCATTCTGTAGTATAGCTGTGTCCCTACTTACGTAAGTAAAACTTACAAGTGTATCAGGCCTAAGAAATACTATTCGCCGTCTGTGTGAACAGTCCGAATAGTGATCAACGATATGCATTTCCTGCATTCTCAGCGCACGATTACCTTAATTTCAACATAAGATATGACATCTTTCTGTGGATTTTATTTGCAAAGCCGTACGGCATCTCGTATGACGTCTACTCGAGATGAGGCGACAGAGTGAGGTGCGTGAGTGAGAGCGGAAACGTGACGTGGCTGGACGTGACAAGGACATGACACACACGACGCCACCTGTCACTGACAGATGACGTCGCTACATGACAACACATGACAACAATATTGGCACGCGAATTTTTGAAAGATTGGCTGTACCTTCAATTACGTCATTCATTTGAATACAGAAGCAAGGCTCCATTTTAATAAAAAAATAGTTTCATTTGACTAGGTAATGAATTTTTTTACAGTGTAATTGCATATACATACATATTTTACGCTTCGATTCCGGAGTCAAAATTATATGCAATACCTAGTAATAATTCGTATCGCGCGCTTATTTATTTGGAACGAAGTACAAAATTCTATACGCAATGAATCGATTGAAAATGCATTTATTTAGAAGAAATAACGCGTGTTAAATTATAGTAATTATCCAGATAATTACTGTTTGTTTCAAAAATTCACGCTTAATAATAAATGTTATAATAAAGCATTGACAAACTAAAATGACAATGAACTTAAATTAAAAGTCAGCACCGTCAAACATAATCAAGATTGAAAATGAAACCCTTATCCCATGAGTGTTTAATACATGTTTATCAGTGCCAGAAAACTAAATAATAAAAAAAACAAAGTTGAAAGTACAAACATACCAAAAGAATTACAATCAGCCACATTAATGATACCCACTAATACTTTATAAATATTTAAGACTCCCTATAGACGATCACTTTTTTGCGCCATTATGGGACTACAATTTGACTTTTTATATGAATTTTCGTCTATGAGAAGCCTAACAGAATTCTTACAAAATGTGACCCGGATCTAAAATGAACAAATACTGCGAAAGCTTGAATGATAACAATGAAGTGTGTTGATCTTCTCCGTGTCACCACAAAGTTGGTTAAAATGTTTAAAACTCATTACACGCAAAGGTAATTATATCTGTGAAATTAAGAAGTATTCATTGCCATGATTCAGGCTTACAATATTAACATTTCTTCGTTATAATAACTTCCCGGTTTCATTGGTAAACTAATTCGATCTTAGCAATTAAAAGTAGTGCAAGGGTCTCCAAAATGTTTGAGGTCTATTGATTACCTCTAATAAATAGTGCTTTATGATAAACGTGCGTAAGCGTGAGAAACATGGCATGAAAACTCACGAAATCTCATGCATCTCTAAAATTAAGAAATTTCATTGCAGTTAGACTCTTCGGGAGCTACTAGAAAATCCATTACTGTTTGGGCTCTAAATGTATCGTTTTTACGAGTCCAAGGAATACTTTGGAGGCGTAAGAAACTGTTGGCAATAAACATATATGTGTAATATATCTCAGTTTTAAGGCCGTTCCGTCGGTTTGCCGCTGTCTCTGTCACATTTCGCAAGAATGAACGCGCCAAGTGTCAATTTTGATCGAATTTTGTCGATTTTTATTTATTTTAAAAACGTTACCCTAGAATATCGAAATTCGAAAGCTATGAAATTATTATTTAAGTAAAGATTGTTTTTTCTTCTTTTTTTATTTATAGTATCACATAATAAATAACCGAGTAAAGTTGGATTAAAAGTCCGAGTTAGAGGTTACTTTTGGAATTAATTGTATCGAGCGAAGTGTCATAATTCGTGTATCGGAAGCTATGATATTAAAGATAATAAAGTCAAGAACTACATATATTTTTTCCACGTCTACGAATATCAACGCCTCTTAGAAAAACAGGATCATATAAGGAGATTTTTCGCCTTCTGGTTTTCCGCCTTAACCGACTTCACGCCAGAAATTAAAGTTGTAAATTGAAATGTTCCATCGCTCCTTTATTTTTCAGCCGCTTTTTTCAATTGAGTAATTACTTTGATAGATTACAAGTTTCTTGTGTTAATTTGGAGACCCCTGCCTTAAAAGAGTGTGTAAGTATTTACCGGTCTTCTGCCTCCGGGAGCGGTGCAGGCGGTGCAGCCGCGAGTACACGGGCGGCCGCGGCTCGACGGGGGAAGAGCCGCACGAGGACGGCGACGAGACGCTGGACGCCAGCATCTGATCACGTCCAGCAGGTTGACGAGAGAGTGTAAGTGTTTACCGGCCTTCTGCCTCCGGGAGCGGTGCAGGCAGTGCAGCCGCGAGTACACGGGCGGTGGCAGCTCGTCGGGGGAGGAGCCGCACGAGGAAGGCGACGAGTCGCTGGACGCTAGCATCACCTCCAGCAGGTTGGCGAGAGTGTGAGTGTTTACCGGTCTTCTTCCTCAGGGAACGGTGCAGGCGGTGCAGCCGTGAGTACACGGGCGGCGGCGACGGCTCGGCGGGGGAGGAGCCACACGAGGACGGCGACGAGTCGCTGGGCGCCAGCATCACGTCCAGCAGGTTGGCGAGAGTGTGTAAGTGTTTACCGGTCTTCTGCCTCCGGGAACGGTGCAGGCGGTGCAGCCGCGAATACACGGGCGGCGGCGGCTCGGCGGGGGAGGAGCCGCACGAGGACGGCGACGAGTCGCTGGACGCCAGCATCACGTCCAGCAGGTTGGCGCGCGCCTGGAGTACAGAACACTGATACTGATATTTAAGAGCGGAGAAAGTAGAGCCCGTGTAAGCTCTGAAAGTGAATGCTCGAAGCTGAAGCCGCGAATTATTGTTGAATAAGTTTGGATACATCTAAACTGGGACCGGCTAGACAAACTGGTTTGGGAATTGGGAGAAAATGTGAAATAATGCAATTTTTTAATAAACATTATAAGATAATTCTAGTTACTCACATTGTTAACAGGTGATGTATAAACTTTTTCAAGAAAAAGTAAACCGACAAGCGTTAGCGTACGCAGATATTGAATGAATGTATTTTATCATTTATTGTAGAAACATTCATTTTATTTATATGATCGTTGACTTAATTATAAAGATATTACAATTGTTATCAGTCGTTATGATAATAAAGATAAAATACGCATTATAGGATGACTATTGACTATTCAATAAATTTTAACAATAATATTTGCCTACGTCACAAATTATCACCGTCAATCAACAATTTATCATCGGATTCTTTTCATTTAATTCTGCTAAAGTTCCCTGTTCTGCCTTCGCTCTGATCCTGAGGACTTCAGCCCTATTACAATACTTACTTATACTGTTATTAACAGTATTACTTTATAACCTGGCGGTATCAGATGGTTGGAAATGAATAGTGTCGTCGTCTAAAATTGTGTACACTGAATTACATTTATTCCGCTCGCTCATAAATCCCATAATGTGACCATTTGAGTGACCTTCAGCAATTTCGAGATGCATCGACAGAAATATCATTAGAGGCAATTTCATTGGCGCTTGACTATCTTAACTTTAGATGCTGGCCTCTTTGCAGCAATTTGGCCTGACCTGTTCAATCAGGTCGTGGTCGTGGTTTTACCTTAGGGTCGCTGAAGTCGATGTCCTTCTCAACATGAACCCAGCCAGTCGGCGCCCACTGAGCGCCATCTTTCTGCGCCTGCCCTCGGTCTTCATTCATCACTTCTGAGGCGCCCTCGCTCTGACGGATCATTCTGAAAATAAATATCAAGTACGTCATCATTGAGACGTTCACGCAATCTTAAAACCAACATACAAATGTAGAAGAACTTTTTCTCTAATCCTACTCTTAATAATCACCATAATAACAAACCCCTATAAGTGATTTTTGTTTTTAAATGCAATGCAGTTTATAATAATGGGACTAACCTGTTTAGTTCTTCAATGACGTCCTTAGAAGTGGCAGCTTCATGGAAACTGAGCGTGTGCTCCTGTTTGACGATGATCGGCTCCGGCGCTGCCGCCACGCCTTTCTTCTCCACCACGGGGATCTTCGACCGCCGCGGCGACGCGGGCGGCCTCTTCCCGCCCAGCAACATCGGTATACGACTCTTCTCTTTAGGCCTCTCCCTCTCCTTATTACTTACTATCACAGTTTCGGCAGTGGAAGTGCTCGTCGTATTCGATTCCGTCATTTGAGGCGAGCCCGTTTCGGGAGATGAATTCTCCTCCTCTTCGGGAACGGTAACCAAAGCTCCCGTACTCCGCCTACAAGCGCTCAGCACTTCTTCGACTAAAGACACTTCGGTCTCGCCGTTGGCGAAGGGGAAGCTCGATGATTTTATAAGACACGTATCTAGTTCTGGCAACTCGCTCAAGCCTTGCTTCAACAATATTTTTACAGCAGTCTCTTTGAAATCCTCCGGTCGACTAGAATCGATATCACATGACCCCTCCTCGAACTTTTCAGACATGTCTAAATCTGTAATTTTACTTAGGTCATTCGTCCTATTGATTTCGTTCTTCCGTTGTACTTTTAAAAGGTGATGCTCATCTAATTCATTTTCATCGTTATCCGTTCGTGTAAATTCGTCGTAGTAATCCTCTGATTCTACGTAAGGACCTTCACGTTCGATGAAACGTGCAGTAGACCTTGGCTCGGATACGGTATCACAAAATTGGATTCTCGGCCTCTCGGGAAGGACGTCACAGGAGTCGTTCTCTGAGAAGCTGCTAAAAGAGTCTGGTCGGGGACGGTCTTCTGAAACTTCACTTCGCGGTCCTATTGACTCATCATCGAAATCGGCAGCCGCGTATGGAGGTGGCAGTTCTCTTATTTCAGATACGGGTCTTGAAGACACTGAATCAGATTCCTCTCTATCACGGCAATACTTTTGCTGTTCTGCGATAAAATTAAGTACATTTTGAAGCGCCTGTTCTCGATCTTGCAATGCCATCGCTTGAACATCGTGAAACCGTAAATGGGTATTGCCGTCAGCTGTCGGTAAACCTCTTGAAGAATTTGATGCTAAGCTCTTTGTGCTCTCATATTTAACTAGCCTATAAAAGTCCCGGGTGAAATCAAGCCCTACGTTTGCACAGTCGCCATCCTCACTCAGCGCTGTGCTTGATCGTTTGTCTGGAGCGTCTGATGTACTTGACCACGAGCCACCAGGTGAATGAGTTCTGGAACATTCCCATCGCTTTTCAGATGTCTCTAAGTCTTCTCCTATTCTACACTCGTCAATTTCGATTGTCGCGAAACCACAGTCGTTCCATAGACAATCTCCTACGTCTTCCTCGAGTTCTAAAGCGTCATCTTCTCTTATACTCGGTAGGGTCGATAGCGAAATTTGCCCAGGTGTAGTTATTTCAGCGAATGGAGATTGTCTGTCTCTGAGATCCTCACATGATAGTGATAAGCTCCAATCTTCTAATTCCGCTCTGTCGTACTCAAGCTCGGCTATATCTCGATGTCGCTGTTGTAAGGCTGACCTGGCATCGTCTAACTCGAGCCAATGTTGAACATAGTCAGCATCGTATTGCGAGCCATCTGCTCGCTCATCTGCCGTACTTCCCCACGAGACTCTTTCAGAACTCGTTGTGGATACAATTGCTGGTCGCCTTAGTGGTCTCTCTGGGCCTGGGTTTAGATCTAAAACTAACATGCCTGAACTAGGCGTTGGGCTGTCTAGACAACTCGTCGGGCATGTTGTTCCAGCGAGTAATTTCAGACAGAGATGACTATCGGAGAAACTTCTCACAACGTGTTGAAAGGGCAAAACTGGTCGTGAGGGAGGGTAGCTACCTCGGACTCCAGCGAACGCTACACCGAATGGAAAATAGATATAATCCGCATCGGTTCCTAGTAGCCTGGCGTGCCGGCGAGATTCTCTGGGGTTTATGGATACTATTGTTTGATTATCTGTTTCATCAGACGCTTCGTTAAGGTCGGGTAGGGCTCTGTCCGCCGCATGGTCACTTTGCCTTGACGCGTCGGCTTGAACATCGCTGGACATTGTGGAGTAGCCCTCATCTTTGGCGCCGCTTTCTGGAGACTCTGCACCTGCTTCGCCAGTCTCACAATTTTCTTCTTCTGTCACCTTATCTCCTGCTCCATCTGAAATATTTACAAATGCCATGTAAATGCCCAGTTTAAGGTTCTTTTAGAAGTTCTACTTCTATAAGTACTATTAGTTACTTAGTAACTACTATTAGTTTGGCTCATACTGGTTTACCTTTAACAGGATCTGAACAGGCTTGTGGCATGTTGAGGCTTAACGTGGCTGGTCGGGGTGGCGCCGCCCAGAGCGTCGGGTCCACAGCAGACAATGCTCGGGCCAGGTTAGCAGGGGTCACCTCCAAGCCCTGTAAACACAAAGAAGATTAGTCATAAATGTTGATAAGAATGATGTGTAAAGGTTTATGAAGCATTTCCGATTAGATGAGCTATTTAATTCTAAAATATCTAGTCGCTGTGTGCTGTAAATTTACCAGCCAAAAAGTAGGTACCTACCGTCTCAAGTACTAATCATGGTTCCTTTTCTGCCGATCCAGCTGCGGGGAACCTGATGCAACTTCATCAGACTATCAATTCACCTGGCCAAAATACCCAAGTCCGTACTGCGTCTTCTTTTCGTTGTTCTACATGTATACTACGGGTTTATTACCCATTTGTTCATCAGTTCAGTTTACCTTGAGCTCAGTCCAGATGTCCGCAAGTATCTGGTGCCGTCGCTTGTCGTCGTGGCAGAGCGCGGGCGCGGGGCCGGGCGGAGGGGGCGGAGGGGGCGGCGGGGAGTCACGGAACGAGATAAGGGAGCCGCAGGAGCCGACGTCCACGAGATGCACTGGAATTTGGAGAAGATTGAGGTTTAAAAAGTTTATTGGTGAAACCTTGGTCTCCGATGAATCTGTATACAGTTTCAAATGCCTAAAAGAGTTTATGATCTTCAGGAAACAGCTCATACTCGCTTCGTTTCACCGAAAGGAGCGAGAGGTCCGACTTGGTGTCAGTCAAGTGTTTGGCCCTAGCTAGGCTCTACCAGTGCATTAAGCGCATCTTAGTTCTCGTTTTCACATTGCAGGTCCCTGGCGGGTGTAAGCGGAGTGACAAGCGAGGGCCGCGGGACGGGGCGTAGCTGGCGGACTAGAAGCGCGCTCAGCGTCCGGTTCTGTTATATCGCTCTCACCTTGCAGGTCCCTGGCTGGCGTGAGCGGGGTGTGCGGAGTGGCGGGCGAGGGCCGCGGGACGGGGCGTAGCTGACGGACTAACAGCGCGCTCAGCGCTCGGTTCTGAGCTTCCAGCTCTCGGACGCGTGCTCGTGCGCATCCCAGCTCTTCGCGTACGCTCTGGAAATTAAGGAAATGTTTGGTCAGTGTCAATTACAGTTCATTCTACTTATAGTAAGCTTTGGGCTTAAGTTACCACCACAGACAAGCACGAATTTCTCTCAAAATACAAGAGGGCTTAGGTAGACCTCGCGATAACTCATTGGGTATTGGCGCCTTCACAAACATCTTAGAACTCCTTAGCAGCTATATGCAAGTTTCCTTACGATGTATTTCCTACAATAGCAAATGGTAAATTTTGGTTGAAATCTAAGTTTGAGGTGAGGTTTGAGTAGCTACGACGTGGCGCACAAAGTATCAATTCAAATAAATAAATACCTATATTTTTTAGTGCACCGTACAAAAATTAGTACACGGAGCTCTTATGGGATCACTTCGGTCTTGAAAATCGGTTAAATACGTTTTTTCTTTACGCATCAATTAATCTGTATATTAAAATAGTAAATGGACTAAGAAATGATTGTTTCTGTCTGGCAGTTCTTAAGCTACGAGTACGTCACCATTAAGTGGGTATAATACAGCCATTAATATAAATAATAAATCAATAAATAAATAAATTTATTCCCTTTAGATCATTAAACCATATATAATTGACCCATCAGCGCAGAAACCAAACGCTCAAAATTTTCAATAAGAATAATGTTTGCCAAGTAAAGAGGCTATTTCGTGAATTTATATAAAGCCTTAATCAGAATTTTGCACTGAACGATATCAATTACGAGATCGTTTCGACCCCACTCTGGGATCGTCAGACATCTTCAAAATAAACGCGTATATTTTAATTACGCTTCATTACTTAAATTAAATTCAAGTAGAAGTAATTGACAAGCGGTAATTAGAAGGGGAGGGGAGATGCAGATAGCGAGATGGCAACAAGACATTGCTTTCAGTGTTGCCAACTTAAATTTTGAAAACATGGCCCCTTAGAGTTTGTTTAGAGATTTCCAAACTTTGTTAAATTAGTTTAAACGTTAATTAAAGGCGTATGAGTTTAATTAAGATGGTTGAAATATAATATTTTTGGAGCAGCCAAACGCGGGAGATAATTATAATTACGGAAGACTCCGAATTTGGACGGCTTCGCGTCATTAGCAGGAATTTCAAAACGTCAGCCATATTAAATAACATGCATTCACGTCTTTTAAAGTAAACACCTCAAAACACGTGTATACTTATGAGCATAAAAGAGAAAACAAATTAAAAACCGATATTTTTTTTAAACGGGATTTTTTTAATGATTAAAACGGCTAAATCTCCTGTTCTCACTGTTTCTAAATGTAAACGTTTCTGTTACTCTTGACTATAAAATATATATTTAACCTACACAAAAAAAACCGGCCAAGTGCGAGTCGGACTCGCGTTCCAAGGGTTCCGTACATTACACAATTTTTAACAAAGTATTTTTTTATGTGAAACGTGAGTTTTAAAACCCGTAGGGTCGGATCAAAAACTAAGTAATTAAGTCTGACTCACGCTTGTCTGCACATTTCAAATAGGTTTTCCTGTGATCTTAGGTAAAGAACTTTTTTGTGTATTTTTTTCAAAATTTTAGACCCAGTAGTTTTGGATCGATTTTAATTTTAGTTTAGTTTTCCTTTCCTTTTAATAATATTCTAACATAGTTCTCAAGTAAAGAGTTACTAACCATATTATGGAACCTATGTTTTCTGAATTAAATGATTTTTATTTTTTTATTTTATTTTGGAGATAAAGGAGAACTAAGTTAACACTTAGTGAACCTAGTGGTTAAACGAGCCCCACCTGTGAAATTTCGATAAGCAAAGACAATGATTAATAACTAAATATTGCAATGCCTCTCATCACAACATTATACCGCCATTTGACTCGTATTCTATCTCAAGAATATAATTAACGTCACCCACCTTATGATTTGATTGATCATCCCCTGAGTTTATTGATAATATAATGGACTTGATATGCAGATGTTAGGGCGCCATGTGTGGAACGTCTTAAGGAATTATCTTAAGTAATAATTAGAGGGTCGAGATGAAAGCATGTCTCTCAGCTAAATTAGGTGGAAATTAACACGAAGATGTTGATTACAGGTAGGAAATTGTGAGTGAAATTAGAAAGGCAATTAAAAAAAGTGTATCAATTATATAAACAGGTAAATTATAAGGCATTTGTTATAGGGGTGGGTTAAAGTGTTATTTAGATAAATTTAGTCAAAGGGAGTAAAAAGAAAAGCAACGTAAAGCGAGTACCATTAGTACTCGCTCAATCTCAATGTAAAAGTTACTTCACAAAAGTTAAAAGTACCCACAGAGAACACCTGTTAAACTTTCAAAAAACAATCAAATGAACGCAGCCGTTCCGTGCACCCGGCGCCATCTTTGAGAAGTTCGCGCCAAAACTAAAACAACATGGCGGACATTCGCAAACTGGATTTAAACGCAAACACTCGTATTATCGGCCAGATTACGTCCAGATTACTGCGGGCCAAGCTTTGGAAATTATTACGGTAGCAGCTAAAACCGGGATGTCCCATTTCGGGCGATTTATGTGCGAATGTAGCCGCATAATCCGCGACGGCGAAACAGGTCGACTATAATTATGAGAAAACAATTTCTGGGATGCATCTTAATGCTTTTACTGGATTAAGAGATACAGAAATTGGGTCGAATTGTGTAAAATATTTGGGTGCCATTAGGCGGGTTTGTTTTTAGCGAATTAATTTTAAGGATTTGTTTTCGGTAAACGACGTGCGGTAGGATTTTCATGCAATATAGCGGGTAAAGCAAGCTTTAACTGATCTTTATTAAACAAATCTGTTGCTGTAGGAGACCTAGGTATTTGTTGTAGTTTGTAGACTCCTGGATTGTCCTAAAGTACACATTATTTGTTTTGATAAACGACTTTCTAAAACGCCGTTGAGCATCTTGTATCTTTTTTAAAACCTAACACTTTATGCCCCAACTCAACGTTGCTGTATCACCGTTCCTTTCGACCATTCCTTCTTGTTCACTGCTTTGTTTTACACTGCCATTCATTCTGCTGGCAACAGTTGAATGAGAAAGGCCTAGTACATCGTAGACGTCTGTCTTTAGTAGTATAGAGTTGTTGGTGATAATTATTAAATACTTTTTGTGACAGCAATGCTCGCACTAGCTGCTGCGTGACGTCGTGGAGCCGCCGCTCATGCTCCCCACCGCCGTCGTTCGTGCTCTGCCGTCAGCGCCGACAGCTCTGCTGGCTCTGGTAGTGCGCCGCTGAAGCCCACCACCCACCAGTTCTAAAGCGCACTATACATGTTGCAGTACCTTTTGTGACAGTAATGCTCGCACCACCTGCTGCGCGACGTCGTCGAGCCGCCGCTCATGCTCCCCCCCGCCCGCCGCTAGCTGCGTGCGCAGGCGCTCGTTCTCCGCCGTCAGCGCAGACAGCTGGCTCTGGTAGTGCGCCGCTGAAGCCTGAAAGGAAGCCATGCTAAAGCTCTTGCCGACCATAAGGCCCAGTTTGAACTGGAAATTTTGGAAGTTTTACAGCGAATTTTGCAAGACTGTTTTACTTGCTTGGTAGTTATAACTTAGGCACTTTAATCAAATTTGGTATATTGTTGATGTCTGAAATACAGCCATGCTAAGCTCTTGCCGCTCCAATTTCAAAACTTAGTTTGAACTGCAAATTTTAAAAAAAGGTAATCATTTGCAAACCTAAAGCAACTTCGGTATACTACAACTCCTCGATCACATAATTTGTAAATCTTACATATTTCGTTTCGTTGCATTGAATAAGGCGAACAGTTGTTAGAAATAATAAGATATTTTATAATAATTAATGTTATAAATAGGATCGAAGTACGCTTATGCGTAGAATGTAGCTAATGAAAACTATTTAGAGAATATTCAAAATATATTCCAAACAAATCTAATCAACCTCGCGTCCTCCCGTTAGTTAACTCCCGGAAACCAATTTAAGCGACATGGCCCGCAAATGAAGCTTCATATTTAGGCGTCACGGCTTCACTCGCCGACCCATTATCATTTAAAAAACACCCCCAAACTCCCATCATTCGCACTCTTAATTAAGCCGCCCACAGTTACTAAAATAAACAAACCAGTTTTATTTGAACTCCCGCGTTCCAATCGACCAACAATAAGGCTGATTCTGAGTAAACAATTTGTTAAAGTTTTGATCGTGTTTTGATATGACTTTAACAATCGCTTGATATACGCTGATTGGTACCGGCGCGAACAGACGATAACGTGTCATTCATTGAACTATTATTACTACGTAACCGGCACACAGAACCAGTATTTTGCACCATGAGTTGATGTTGTTTTGACAACAAACCATAGAAGCGGAGCGTGAGTCTCGCGACCTAAACGCGTGAGCACCATGAATTTTACGGCGCTTACGTTTTCTTCACGTGGTACAGGTTGCGATTGCGACAATTTCATCGTTTGGTATGACTTTTCTATAGTAATAATATCTCAATGACTGCGAGCCGTGTCAAGATAGTATCATAAATCATAACAAGATCAAAAACAATAACGAATTGTAAAATTAGAATAGGTTTCAGTTACCCATTAGGAATGAGTTTTCCATTCATAGTTGAAGGTCTCTGGTGTGACACGATAAAATTGCCAATTTAATGCTGCGGTTTAATTGACTAATTTAGTCTTTCGTGCGTCGAGATACGGTCGCGTTTGACTTATTTATTGTATATGCCTTTCATTAGGGTGAGACACAAAGAGTCTGTTTGTCTGTTTGCGCGCCCGTCTGTCTGAAACAACATGCGGTTGATACAAGGGGAAGGCTTGAATGCCGCTGCTAATTTGGATTTTTATTCCAGATCTGTGTTTGGTTTCTAAATGGTTTGTTTTTGAGGATATAGTAAACAGACCCCTTGCCTATTTAACGGATATAAACAATGGTTTTGTCAATTTGGGCGCCCTTTCCTTTATTTTAATTCCGCAGGCATTTTGAAGGTTGTTTTTGATTTTAAAAGAAAGAGTTCGCGAAGAGCAATAGGTAAATAAGAACCTTTGATGTATTTACCGAAATAGTAGACAACATAACACAGTAAATATTTACTTAAATTCGCACTACTGTAATATTATTATCAAGGTTACTAATGGAAAAATAAATGATTTTTGTTTTGAAAGAGTAACGAGTAATGATTATTTCTGGTTTGACCCTGTCATTTTGCAAGAACATTTCTATCAGAAAGGTTAGTTAAAATTTAAAAGTAAGTTAGCAACCATAGACAAACATGTAATTACAATTGCGGACAAAAATAGAGACCGCGAACTGTTTGATCAAAATTTAAATTAACGCAGGAATTTCACCGTTGCAGTGAATTTATAAAATTTAATTTATATTTGGAATTCGTGACCGCAGCTGTAGCAGCTAATTAAACTGAATCTCCGTACTGTAATTGCTTTTCCATCAATGACAGAAAATAACTTGAAATCGAAAAGTACTTTGAAGGGTATAAAGCTGTAGATCGTCGTAAATAACCTTTGCAGCTCCGCTTTTAATACGTAACAATTGTCTGCATTTAAATTTATTTATACGTTATATAAATAAATTTCTGTTTGAAGGTGAAAGGAATTTGGTGAGGAGTCATGTTAAGGTTTAATGAATGGGAATTATAAAAGGAATTTCACTCGCAGTGAGTACATTATGTTAAAAGTATAAATTAGGTAATGTAAGTCTATAATAAGGGTAAATAAGTAATGTAACAGCAAGGAAAGAGTTTAAGTAGTTAAGTCTGTTTAAACAAAAAAAAGAAAATGAATTAAAAGTCACAATTTGTTGAAATGTGTCCAAATATTTGCGTTATCCTTGAAACTACAGACATGACGGGACGGAGCAATTCATTTAAAAGGTACGGCATTGGAGATTTTATATATATTTTTGCAACGATCAAGAACTTAAATATCCATTTCTTTAATATTGTCTTCGGTTACCGCAATAGTTACACATAAAATAAAACTTTGAAAACGAACGAACTATGAAACGTCGGGATGTAATATAAATTCAATATACGCGATATAATCCGTTTTCATAGTTTTATTTTATATCTATTTCTTTATTGAAATCATTTATTTTTATATAGTGTTAGTACTAAATTAATATTTAGAGCGCTGATGGCCTAGCGGTAAGAGCGTGCGACTTGCAATCCGGAGGTCGCGGGTTCAAACCCCGGCTCGTACCAATGAGTTTTGCGGAACTTATGTACGAAATATCATTTGATATTTACCAGTCGCTTTTCGGTGAAGGAAAACATCGTGAGGAAACCGGACTAATCCCGACAAGGCCTAGTTTCCCCTCTGGGTTGGACGGTCAGATGGCAGTCGCTTTCGTTAAAACTAGTGCCTACGCCAATTCTTGGGATTAGTTGCCAAGCGGACCCCAGGCTCCCATGGAGCCGTGGCAAAAATGCCGGGACAACGCGAGGAAGATGATGAGTACTAAATTAATATTTAACTACCTATATCTATATTTATAAGATTGACTAAGTACTTAAAGTAAACATACGCATTTTTTAATTGAACTTCTGCAATTATTAATTTAGGAACTCTGTAAACTCTGCTGAAAAACGTATATAACGTTGATTAACAAAGAACTTGCGTAATAAAACGTAGTTTACCAGCAAAAATATTATTGCAGCGGTCTTTAAATTCTACACCTGCTGGTAATAACTGGCTTATTAAATCCCGAACGAGTAATGTACATGACCATTCCGAATAAATGCATTACCTGTCATTAGTTTCACGCCAACAACGGCCTAATGCCGCAGTTAATAAATAACCGGCCGTTTTTTAACCCTTGTTTAGTTAGTGACAGGTACAATAGCTATTTTATTGTAAACGGTTACAAAATCGTCAGAGAATTAAGATAAACAATTCTTGCTAGATTGAATTGGCAATTGTAGTTTAAAATTACTAAGTGTAAACGAGGTGTTGGTGAAGTATCTAAGTAGACGTACTTATACAAAATGGTTTATACCTAATAACAAAAAAGTTCTGTGATATAGTATTACAAAAAAATGTGAGTGAAAAAAGTATTATTTTGGAGGTTCATTGAAGAAAACATTAAGTTAAAAGTTTTTAATAACTTCTATGCGGACGAAGTCTGAAGATAATTGGTACCTGAATCAAACTATGAAATAACCATATGAGAGTAATTGTACTGGTATTATTCGATATTTGTGGTTAGACATTGCTCGACCCCTAGTGACCGTGTCGATTTATCAAATGTTGTTCTTTTGTCGTTACCGGGCACGGCATCAGAGTTTGCATTTTTATGTTTTCTATAAATAAATGGGAATAGGAAATGAAATGACATTGAGTAAAAAGTTCTCAGGGATGTTTGTTAAGTTAAAAATATATTTTGTTTTACACGCTCACTTGAGATCCATTAGTAAGAAGCGCTTTGTCACTTTATGCTATGCAAGTAGTAGAAGAATTAGAAATAATATACGATTTCAAGCTCACGTGACGTGATACAATCTGGCAAAAAGAGTAGAAATTAAAAAGTGGCAACACTGTAGTGTCGTCCCTTTCAAATCAATCTAAGAAAAATGGGACGACACTACAGTGTTGCCACTTTTTAATTTCAACTCTTTTTTGCCAGACTGTAATTTACATTATATATGAACTTACTATTATAGTTTAGCCAGGGATTATCTCATTTCAGACATAGAGAGACTAGCACCCAAAAAAAGGGATAAGTATAATTTTTTTTCTCCTCATTTACTGTCAAATTGGGTTTGCGAGACTGTAAAAAGAAACATACTTGGTACATACCTCGTTTTAACAGTAGTAATAAAGTTAGATAAGTAGACCAAAAATTATAGCATCTACATTTAAATTGTAATTATCACGTTTAAATAGAAACTAGATTATCTTAAACCTAGAGCCTATTAGAACTTTAAAAATGGACATGACTCTCCTCCTTCGAAAATTGACTCCACGAAATTCGTAACACGTATCTACTATAACCATTTATCCTCACACACATAATTGAATCACTGACGCAATTAACTATAACGACATGACGTTGCAGAATCCCATCGAATCAACACAAATGGCGTAAGTCAAGATTAATCCGAAAATAGTTTACAAAAGCCCTTTCAGCGCGGGTGGCGCCGCTGCGGCAATAACTGGAATTAAACGTGTATCATTAATCATGGCCTGGAGTGTAGAAACCAGTGAGTATACGTCACTTATTGAAGACTTTATTACATTGTGTTAAAGACTATTTTTGATTGATTGAGGGCTTGGATAAGTTGGTGGGCGTAGACATCATTAGCTTTGTTTGTAGCGACGTGTAGTCGAAAGCTTTGATGAAAGCATTTGGTTCATTGGATTGACTGTTTGTGAATAGGTAGTTCGGTTGCCAATTAATTACTAGTCATTATTTTGGGTTCTAAACCGTTCACATAGCCAAGGCGGGGTTGGGTAGATGAAGATTTAAGCCCGAGGTCCTTATAGTCGAGGGAAAATAATAATATTGGCATCATTAATAAGTTTCGCCATATTCTTCTGGACTGATAGAAGTACACAGGAGCAAATACCTAGGGAATCCGTGCACACTGAAGGAGCCAGTTAGCAACCTGAAGACCTTGCTAGGTTTCATGGACAAGCTGGGGTGGTTAGAATAGGCCTACCTCGTATTCACGCAAAATAGGCACATTGGATGTCGACTTGCGGAAAATGCCCAGTAGAACTAACTAAATTTCGCCATGTTACTATAGTTTGTATGTCTATAGGTATATTAAGAAAATAATCGGTGAACATAATACACTTAAAAAAAAACAACCTCAACCGAATACGGAACTTTCTTCTTGAAATTGAAGTCGAAAAAAAAAAATAGACAATTCTGTTGTTTATTATTACGTACGTCAGTCTGTCAAGTACCCATGATCCGTCATTGTGTAAGATTTTTGCAATGAGTTTTTTAAATATATTTTCGTATTGTGTTGTGTTTTCGAGTTTAGTGAGTGTTTGTGGACATTTAAACAACACATTATATCCACTACCTATGCGTACGTATCAAATTCTTTAATATCCGTATTCGGTATGTAACCCATCCCATATACGTATCCGTATGTATATTAGATATCCATAATATGCATTAATAGTTGAAGAGGAAGCGGTTAATACGCCTTCCCATTACATCAAATTATCTTATCGGATTCCGATCCAAGAGGTTTCAAAGTTGAGACGATGGCAGCAAAGTACAAGCGGTGGCGGATAATAGAAACGGTGTATAGGTAATAGGTACACGACTTTTATAATACCTACTTTTACTTATCTCTCGCTCTTCCAAGCTATATATCCCACATGGTGATGGGGTCAGCTTTCCGAATCTTTCGTTTCCACTTCGCTCTATCCCCGACTGATTTGTGTTACTTCCTTAAATCATTTTTAATTTAATCGTTATGTTGTATTTCTTGCTGTGTACCTTTTTCTTATTTAACTATTTGTTCTTTGTATGTTATTTTATGTCTCTTTTCTTCTTGTCTGTTACCTTCCGTGATTCTTCTCACCTGATGGTCTCATCGGAAGATCAGCGCTGGAAGTCACCAGCAACATGCTGAGATGAGACCATTTCCAGGCCATATATAGACAAATACATACTTATAATTATGATAATACATAGTAAACACCCATGACTCGGAAACAAATATTTGTGTTTATCACACAAATAGATGCCCTTATCGGGATTGGAACCCAGTACTATCGGCTTCACAGGCAGGGCCCACTAGGCCATAACGGTCGTCAAATTCAGTTATCACCTACAATATTCAGTTTCTAAGTTATTACTATTAAACATTAAATACTTTATGGTGGTGACGCTAAAACATCTTTGGGGATTAAAGGGGTTTAAGCGACTTAGTCTGCGTGGAATTAGTAATTTGGGGGGCTCATTTTGTTATCCGATCTGCTTTTTATTGATTTCCTATACAAACTTCCATGACTTCCATCCCTCTTTTCACAATTGTCGGAAAATGCCTAATCCATGGTTAAAGCTCGCTCGAAAAAATCTGGACCAGATAACCCCTGCTATAGGGTCTCTATTGTTTGACATAATTATTGAAAGTCATAATGTAATGATTGTCATACTTTAGTTTTTCTCAGAAACGCGTAACTTTTCAGGATTGCCATAAAAGAAACCTAACCTAACCTAACCTATCTATAGGATAACCCGAGGAAAATCCTGAAAAGTTAACGGTTTCAGAATTATGACTAATGATAATATGACTATCATTACATTATGACTTTCAATAATTATGTCAAACAAAGGGACCCCCTGCTATCACTATTTAATTATGCTTTAAAACAAATCGCTGATTCTTATAATTTAAAACCGAGCACCGGCAATATTAGCCGAATAACCGAACTAGTAAAGTTTAGGGCAGATCATAAAGGGACCCTTCAACGGTAGGCTATTAGTAAATAACACAGGACTTTATAATACGGATGGATTTGAATTGCGTAGTAAAAAAACTCGGTACAGGGCGTGAACCATGTACCTAAGTATAATAGCGGGTTTCGTATTTTCATACGAGATAAAAAAACGACCGGTAAAAGGGCGCATCTCCACTTCGCTTTGAAAATAGCGATATATGTACTTTTTTAAAGGTCATGAAACTCATGAATGAATATGAGCATAAAACCGTTATTGACTCAGACGGCTGACTTTCGGACAAACGCAAAGACGAATGGACAAGATCAAACTTTATCGTTTCTATTTGTGCTATTTTACTAAAACGGGGGATTTTTAAACTTCTATTTCTTAAGGCTGCGACGAAAAGCAAACTACTGAAGTTTCTAGAGGTTATAAAGGGGACCGTTGGAAAGAAGTTCATTAGAACTGATATTTTTGTTAGAAATGCTAAATATGAAAAACAAGGGGCACCTCCAAATCTTTTGATCTGTATGTTGTGTTTGAAAGTTTGTAGAGGCATCCAGGGTAGGTTATATTAGAAGGGCTGCACCCCACAATGGTTACACTATTAGTGAAGTCTATAATAACTCGTATTTCGGTTAGAAATGTTGAAAGAGAAAAACAAGGGGTACTTACAGTTATTTTGAACTTAAAATGTTGAATAAGTAGATTCAGAAAATACTTGTATTTTTGGTTTTAACTGTTCGATGCAAAATTAATATAGACAACAATTTTATTGCTTCTGTTATATGTATGTAACAATTGATGTATTTTTTTGGTTGGATATGTCATGACACGTTGTCGTTACACCTCTACGAAGCGTTTTCGATACATACCGGGAAAGCTATACCTACTACAGATACATACCGGGAAAACTGTACGACTCTACGCGCGAGTTGTGATGTAAAATCTTTACGGAGGGTTGTTCCTACAGGACTATTCAGATAGTAATTCGACTTATCTATTTGCTATGGATATGATTGATCAGCTGCTATTATAAATATATAACAAAAAAATACTCTCTGAATTGGCCTCCAGCTTGATGTATTAGGCTAGGCTACGGCGTAGCGCGACGAGCGTAGGTTACCAGTAAATGCATTAAAATGGGCAGAGTATTTAAAAGTGCTGACAAAGCCGAAAATAATATTTGTATGGAACGACATACTTATCATAAAAACACCTATGACACGTGGTTAGGCTTTCAAACTCGAAACCTCAAAACAAGAAACACGTAGGTATGCATACATATCATAATAGAATTATCACTCAAACAATCTTGGTCCAAAATACCATCGCGTCTTACGCGGGCAGTTCATTGGTTTCATTAGGGAACTATGCGACCGATTCCTGCCGCTCGCATCCCGCTCTCGTCCCGCAGCTGCAGGGTTGCCATTTTTATAGTAATTTTTAGGGGTAAGGGTTTTTTTGAGAGGTGCACGATAATCTTTTCATACGATAATTTTAACCCTAAAGTTCATTCACTTGCAATAGCAGTTTTGTTATATTGTTATCGCTGGCATTGAAGTGTTAACTTTAACACTTCAATGCCAGCGACGGGTTGTCTGTTCGTATGCGATTTTCGCAATAAACGGGAAAACCTGTGTTCTTGGCTACGCTGGTAGTGCGTAGCTCGCGATGGCAGTGAATGTGTTAACAGTTTTTCTAAAAACAATGAAATCCTGGAAAATTGCGGCATGAAAGTCAAAAGTAGGGTACTTTTAGGGTTCCGTACCTCAAAAGGAAAAAACGGAACCCTTATAGGATCACTCGTGCGTTTGTCTGTCTGTCTGTCCGTCTGTCACAGCCTATTTTCTCCGAAACTACTGGACCAATTAAGTTAAAATTTGGTACACATATGTAAGTTTGTGACCCAAAGATGGACATGTGACGTAAACAAATTAATTTTACCCACGGGGGCCACTTGGGGGGTAAATGAGAAAATTAAAAAATAAAGTTTGTCAAACTAGATCGTGTTACATATCAAATGAAAGAGCTCATTGTGAGAATCTCAAATATATTTTTTTTTATAATTGTAAGATAAATAGTTTAGAAGTTATTCAAGAAAACTACTGGGTCAAAAATTTTGAAACAAAAATACACAAAATAGATCCTTTATCTATAGATCACCGGAAAACCTATAAGAAATGTGCAGTCAAGCGTGAGTCGGACTTAATTACTTAGTTTTTGATTCGACCCCTACGGGTTTTTTAAAGACATTTCACATAAAAAATACACTGTTTAAATAGTGTTATGTACGGAACCCTTGGAACGCGAGTCTGACTCGCACTTGGCCGGTTTTTTTGAAACTAGTTAGGGAAATACGCCTGGCAACCCTGCAGCCGTCCCGCAGTCGTCCCGTAGCCGTCCCGCAGGATGCTAGTAATGCAATTACGTACTACCCGTAGATCGCGTAATGGATAACTTGCCTTGTTCGCAGTTTAAAATGCGAATCTCTTGTTTTGAGCGGTTAGTTCATATTTTGCGTTGCTCTAGTTTTCAGCTTTGCGGACGCTATGTGTAACAATGTTATCTATTCTTTGCGACTCTACTGTAACAGTTTATCCTACTAATATGACAAGTGGCTCTCTGAGCTGTATACCTCGCATATATAGTTGGTCAAACCAAATTGGCAGTGAATAAGAACAAAAAAAAAAACATCCTTTTCTTTTGGGTGCTAGTACTAGTGTAGACAAAGATAGTATGATTCTCTCTGTCTATGTTTGAAATGAGACAGTCCTTTGACAAACTATAGATAGATTATGTATGAAAAAGCATTACATACTAAAATTAAATTTTATACTAAATTTTTTTTTACGAGATCCTAAGAAGTGCAATCGGGGTTCAAATTTAGTACAAAAGTTCTACACGATCTTTCGTTTGTAATATTGAACTTAGAGTCAAAACTTATACTTAATATTCAAGTACAAAAACATATCCATGCGACATATGTAAGATGGCGTAAAACTATATCGAAATGCCAACCCATTTCAATACATATGTCAAGTGTAACGATATAGGTAATACATATTATGTAACTTGTAAACGTAGCCATTCCACAAAAACACTCGACGCCCCCGTACCAGGTACTCACGTATTTAACAGAACTATGGTAGTTCTTATCTCGTCTCAGTAAGGTTGAAGATTGGTCAGTCTGTTTCAATGGTAGTCGGTTAGGGAAAAATACTCGGAACTGTAATAAACGCACACACGCAACGTACAAATGACAATACAGACAAATTTTCAGTGTGGTGCGAGTGATGAAACAATTTCGCGAGATTTTTGTGGCGCTGCATTTTATTGAAAATTATTTTTATATTTTTGGATACGAACAAAATCCGTAGTTGGGTTATAGTTTTTACACAACTGGATGGATTTTTTTTGTTTGGTACTTAAGTTTTCGTTCCCAGTTAGTCTCAATGTCATCAAGACAGGATCTTAGAGAAATCGAGGAAACTTAAGAAATAATAAGCATGTCAATAAAGATCCTTAGAGACTTGAGCATTCTCGCGAACAGAAGTGCTCGAGTAAACGCTCGTCTATCAGCACCTTTAATGTATTTCATTGAATGTTTTTCTTTTAATTAACTCGTGTATTTATTTAGCAAACTAATTACAAAACTTCCGTGGGTTCTAAGATATAGTATTGAAAGGACTTACGTTTTTAAAGTCCAAAATTTATCGCGAATGGAAAATGTGTGAACTGTTTTAATATTTGTCTTAATAAATATATATCGTTGGGCGGATGGAGTGGAGGCGGATCTCCGTGAGCTCGGCGTCGGCGAAAGTTGGCGTGATATAGCTCTGGACCGGGCAAAGTGGCGTGTTCTTGTGTTCTTGGCCTCTAGGCCAAGACCCATTTTGGGTAAGAAAAAGTAAGAAAGTAGGTAAGTAAATATATAATTATTTAATCAGAATCGCTGTTTCTCAGTCCTCAAACCACACCAGTCGCACTCGGACATTAAAATGGCGGAAGGGAAATCGGCAATGCACAATGCCTGGGGTTTCCCGGTTTAAAAGGTCCCCCGCTAAACAATAATTCAGCTTCACCCTTCCAAAGTGCAAGGGCGCAGTTACGGCTAGGGATGGGTAACTAATTCTAGGTTTAAATACTTTAAATAGTTATTTTTTTAATACCACGTCGGTGGCAAACAAGCATACGGCCCGCCTGATGGTAAGCAGTCACTGTAGCCTATGGACGCCTGCAACACTAGGGATATTACATGCGCATAGTTGAGTTTATGTACTTATTCATAACCGCATCAAGTTAGGGACCTAAATTCCAGAAAAATGGCGTTGTTTTTATGAAGAAATTTTAATAACACTTGCAGTTGAATGCATCTTGCTCCCGCTTTTTGATGCGCACGAAACGCTGTGTGTCATGTTCGTATCATAACAATGACACAACAGAACTTTGAATAGGCCACACGTCGTTTATATAACTAGGCATGTTGCCAATCTACCACACACCAGCGCAACGTTTTATAAGTATGCGGTCTATCTACTGAGCTCGTTCACTTACCTGTACTGACAATGGCATTCTGTTAAACATAAGCCATTATTTCTTTTGTGCCTGAGCGCGTGGCCTTTGTGCCTGATCGCGTGGCTATTGTGTGGGAGCCTCAGGCACAAAGGCCACGCGCTCAGGCACAAAAGAAATAATGGCTTTTGTTTAACATAATGCCATTGTTAGTACGTAAGTGAACGAGCTCAGTAGAGATAGCGTTAACTATACCAACTGAGCCACCGAAGTGTTGTCGATTACATAGCCACCTGTTCATATCTCACCCCAAGCCGTTAATATTTCTATTATTTAAACAATTGTTGATTATTAATTTATTCATAAACGCGTTACTGGCCTGAATTAGCTATGAATGGTTTGTCTTTATCTGTAATTTTGACTTACGTATTTGTAAGAAACGGATAAAAACATAATTTATCTAAATCAGGCCCGTAAAGTTTTATGGGTTGAAGGTTTTATTAATAAGGGGCTAAGACAATACCAAATGGAACACCTCAAAACTGAAGTACCGTGATATACAAACGAATAATCAGTAGAGTACGAACCATGGTTCGTACATCATGGTTCATGGTTTCTCATGAGAAAAACATGATGAGAGAGGCCCAAACCATGGAACACATTATCCAGCACTGTCCTTTGCATTCATACTCTGGACCACCGGAAGACCTGTTCTCGTTGGTCAAGCAAACCTTGTCAGAGAAATAAGAACAAAAAATAGTTATTTGTGCAACAAGAGAGGAAAGTTGGTTTTTCTTGCGAGTGTTTATTTTGAGTCCCGAGAAAGCGAAAGATTCTAAGGTAGAATCTTGAGCGTAGCGAGGGACTCAAAAACACGAGATGTAAAATAACTTTGCTCTCGTGTTGCACACATAATTTTTCACCTCAGTAGTGAGAACATATTAAAGGTTAAAATGTATTTAGAATTACACAGAATAAACAGTAAAAAAAAGTATTATAATATGTACGATACGATAAGATACGATACGATACGAGACGAGACCGGACCGGACCGGACCGGACCGGACCGGACCGGATCGGACCGGACCGGACCGTACCGTACCGTACCGTAGTATGAAGTTCATGGCCACTAAATTAAAAAGCTACATTGTTTCACTCCCTGGAGTGAGGAAAGTCGCACTTTCCTCACTCCAGGGAGTGACAAAAGTAGGCTTGTTCGAGCTGCTGAGGTGAAAAAACTATACTCATCCTTTTCTTTTGGGTGCTAGTACTAGTGTAAGACAAACATAATATGATTCTCTCTGTCTATGTTTGAAATGAGACAGTCCTTTGACAAACTATTCCATCTCACATGCAGCTGAGTGTTAACATCTGATTTTAGTATTAATTTGTTGTTATAGTTTGTCAAAGGACTGTCTCATTTCAAACATAGACAGAGAGAATCATACTATCTTTGTATTACACTAGTACTAGCACCCAAAAGAAAAGGATGATTATAGTTTTTTTTGTTCTTATTTACTGCCAATTTGGTTTGACCAAGTATATTTTAATTGTTTGCCTATATATATTATGTACCTAAATAAATAAGAAGAGTATTTTTCTCTAGTTTCAAAATAAATAAGTTAAATTAAATAAATAACTATTTAATACCTAGGCTTGTCTCTGCCCATCCCTAGAAGGGTGCACCCCTCACGCATCTACACCCGCGCACTAATTGTGTTGCCAGCTACTCGGTTATGCTGTGTGCAAACGAATATTTAAGGTGTTATTCAAATTTGCTAATATGCTAATGTGTCAAACCCAGATTGCGCCGTGACCATGGCGATGTTTAATTAATTTATTTGAGACTCATTTTGCGATATTTTTAGGGGTACATACTTAGTATATCGTCGTCTTAGTGCCCACAACACAAGCCTTATTACGCTTACCTACTGTGGGACTAAGTCGATTTTTGTAAGATTGTCGTATAATATTTATTGATTTTTAGGGTTCCGTACACAAAGGGTAAAAAGGGGACCCAATTACTAAGACTCCGCTGTCCGTCTGTTTGTCACCAGGCTGTATCTAATAAACCGTGATGGCTAGACAGCTGAAATTTTCACAAATGATGTTATTTCTGTACCGCTATAACAACAAAGTAAGTAAATAATTGTAGGTACAGGACAATAGTTGGGTGGTTCCACGTATGGCAGCTTTTACTGTAGCCTTACGAGTGACGAAATATCCCAATCTTCTCAGTAACGCTGTCGGGGCAAAAACACAAATAAACATTAGCTGTCACGGCCATTTGAACTAATCTGTCCCTCACGAGACCGTATCAAACTATATACAGCCGTCCATTACGGCAGCCATCTTAGTCTTAAGTATTTCTAATGTGCCATCTTAGGTTATTTGTGAGGCCCCTTGTGATATTATAAATGTTGGTTAATCTGTCTGGGGTAGATGGAATTTGGGAAGACAACAATGTATAAATAGGTAAGTGACCCGAGGGAATTATTAGACGGACTTTTGGGTAGTATTGGGCAAAGTGTAATTGATATAGGTATCATTCCAAGTCTCCGCATAATTTTTTGTAGTTTTGAATTTGGAATCTACTTTTATTTCATTATAGTTACAAATTCGATTTGATTTTGTCCTTTTAAAAGGACATCGGAACTTAAAAGAATATATAATTTTCGTATTTCTTGAAACAGTTTGTTAGTTTCAACTTTATTGCTTTGATTTCAGTGCTGATGACATAAATTATACAGCTATTTAGATACGTCTGTTTCCTGTGGACATACTCAAAGCTAAACCCTTTACAGCCATTACACATATCTAAAAAACTAAACAAAATAATGACATATAGTGCGACATAAAATACTTAGTAGAAATTAAATTAAATAGAACTAAAAAAAATCCACACTAAATTGTTGCCATGTTACGTCATTAGCATTTTACGTCAGAAATGAGACGTTACGTAGGAAGTGGCGCCCTCAATAATGTTCTACAATTTCTTGCCGGACTATAAAGTGCAAACTAAGGGGTAGCCCGATGCATCATCGCATGAGTCACAGCAAGACAGCAACAACAGGCCACGTGCCGCCCCCCTCATGTCTGACAATACTTCGTATTTCGTTTACAAGTCATATTTATCAGCTCTATTGAAAACTAATACATGTTACAGTAATAGCAAGTATTGGTTAGGAATTTCGTTCATTGACCCGCCATTTGCTAACTCTATCGCACGCGCATAATAAATATTAGGCCACCAAACGAAGGAAAAATGGGGGGAATGATTCGTGTATAAGCGTATTTTACCAAAATACGCACTACATACTATGCAATACATACTATAGTGTCAGTTTGACGTGATATTTTTGGGACAATCTGTGTTGTAGAAAATTTTATACAAATTAATTACGTAAAATACTATTTTTTTGCTATGGGCTATCGTTTACGAGTTATTACGAAAAACTAAAAAGAACGATCTTAGGATTGATTATAAGTAACTTTCCCGCTTTAAAATCTTTTTAAATATGGGTCCTAGCAGAAAGTGAACTAATTTTTAGCTGTAGGATTTTTTTTGTAGATTATCTATATAGATTGTCTATATTGGGGACCACACATAGATCACATATGTTCAAAACTTAGATCCGTCATGGCCAACTTATCATTGCTTAAATACAAACTCCCATATAATACACTACGTATGCTATACTCGTACTTATCACTCGCCGACTCAATTATAAGTTATGGTATCACAAGCTACGGGCGGACATTCAAACCTACCCTACAATCAGCACTTTTAAAAACAATTGTACCAATTAAAATTAAAGGAAAGTATAAAAATGATAAAAAGGGTCTATTTAAACATTGCAAAGTTATTAACGTTTTTGATAGGTTTTGCTTGTCCTTAGTTACAGAGGAGTGTGTAATTATACCATCATTAGATAAAAATACTCGCTCCAGTAATTTGCGTACCTTAGATTATCTACCTGCATATACAACTCCAAAAAGTAACAATGTATACGGTAAAAGAGTAACTGACTTTCTACTCCCATGTATACTAAACACCTTACCTAAAAATGTACTGATCTCATTAACATTGTTGAAAACCACGGCAGATGTATGCCAAGACTAAAAAAATACTACCTAAGTCTAGAGTAATGTATAAAATAGATGCAGAGATTTGATGTGTATAGATTAGTTTTATATATATATAATAGTATAATATAATTATATACCTAATAGTATTAAGCAAACGCGGATCGGACCGCGCGAACTCGCCAACTATTACATAAACCAAAGAGGTTTACAATGGTGGCATGCTGGCAAAAGTTGTATGAATATTTAAAGTGAATAAATAAATCAAAAAAAAAAAAATGTAAAAGAACATTTTTTACTACGGGCTACCGTTTACGAGTTATTTACGAAAAACTATAAAAAGGGACCTTTAAACCATTATACCTAAAGTTAGTGCAAAAAGTACTCAGTCCGGTCTTTTCTTAATTTGCCCGGTCGTTTAGCGATATTAAAACCCATTTATCGAGGAGGGGGACAGGCGATCATTTTCGGATTACTGCCCCTGCAGATGCGAATTAATTCTCGAAGATACTCACCAAATTACTCTGACCCCTCACACTTTTAGAACTATATCCACTTGCGTCTATGTCCTGAAGGAGGGGTAGATCAAGTTACGTTGGTTGGTCATAACTGGACGTTCTTTGAGGGATTATGAGTGTGTATGAAGGGGCGTTTTTGCGTAATTAGTCGTCTTTCTTTCGATAAGTGCTTGGATGCAGGACTTCATAAATTAATTTTATAACTGCCTTTAAAAAACGAGTTAAAAACTTGGCGGTCATATTTTCTCTGATTCCCAGTAAATAACGACGCGCAAAATAAGTTGTATTTGCAATAAACACCAGGAAAAAGTCAGCAAAAATATAAAAAGCACGAAAAATCGGCGAGACACCCACGCTGACAACGCAAAAAGTTAAGGGCCGATATTAAAAATAGGGGTTCGTTCACAATGGGTACAGGTAGGTAAGTAGGCATTATATTTAAAAGCTCAAGCGAGAACTAGCCTTACTAGAACCATTTTAAATTGATACCTAAATATGAATAGTTGTTATGGCTCTCGAGTTTGCAATGACACTGGACAGTTTGAGTCGAGTTTTATAAGTGGTGAAAATACTCAGGTATTGAAAAGCACGGGAAATGGAAAAATCAAAATTCGCGTTCGCCATTCAAATGCGTAGATAACGGTGACGTTGATGGGGGAGCAACAATGACCAGGAGCGAAACGGGAACATACTGATTTGTCCAAATCGTAGCTTGTGTCTTTTGCTTGTGGAAAATGGAACTTGCAACGTTTTAATAAGGTTCTAATTTTAAGTGGTTGTGATTGTGTGATAGGAGGTTGGGATAGTAAGGTTGATTATTTTCTATTGTGATTTTGGAAGCTTTGATGTGTCAGATTTGTATTGTATCTTGTGTACTGATAGGGAGTGAATATATTGAAATGAACAAAATGTACTTATATCAAAATGTATACAATATATATATTTTGTCAAAGGACTGTCTCATTTCAGACATAGACAGAGATAATCATACTATCTTTGTCTTACACTAGTACTAGCACCCAAAAGAAAATGATGAGTATATTAGTTTTTTTTGTTCTTATTTACTGACAATTTAGTTTGACCAACTATATAACTGCGGAATGTTAATTTTAAAACGAAATCACAGACGGGGTCCTAAAGATAATTTCGAAGGTTAACTAGAATAAATCGCTTAAAAGTGATAACACCGCCTGTTGTTTACTTACTTTTGCCTACATATATTATATGCATAGTTATTGATTATCTATATTTAATGTGAATTGAAAAGCCATTGAATAAAAATGCAATATCCTTTACAATGCAGAATCAGTAGAAAATTCCAGTAAAATTCCATACCTATTTTAGAAAATAGAAATCGGCTATACTACGTACGTCCAGAAAATGTTTTGCATATTTCCTATTACTATTACACTTGAAAAGCGCCATCACCAGCCAACTTTGACTTTTTAATGTTATACCAATTGCTTACAAAGCAGAAGCGAAGCAAATGTTCAGACGAACCATTATAAGTGCGCTATAATCTTACGTATAGTTGTAACGGAACGGTAGGTCAGGTTATGCTGGGTTAAGCTCCAGTTCGAAATGCCCTAGCTCGTTCAACTTTCTATTATAATAAAGTGTCACTATTGCAAGCACGTAATGTAACCCGTATAGCTATTGCAATTGTAGTCTTAAAGAAAAGAGATAAAGTTCAATTTAGCGTAACTAGAATCACAAGATGAGAGACGAGTGATGTTATGAGTGAATAAAATGAAAGTTCGTTTTAAACTGGTGTTTCATGCAAGCATTCTTACTGAATTTTTAATATGACAAGTTGGGGAATTCGGGCAATTTACGATCAAAAGGGATCGATGCGATATATTTTTATAAATATCGGGGACGTTGTTAGTCATATTATAAATATTTTATAAAGACGCATTGAGATGTGCCGATATCAAAATTTATTTCGAGAAATGTACATATTTAACATTTGACCAGCTTTAATTCATATGTTTTTTTTATATACTTAAAATGACAAAAACTGCCTGCTCGATCAAGATTTGCTCAAATAACTCAAATGTTTCTTGTATGTTTTATACTCCTCTATACTAAAAATTATGCTTGGCATTAATTTTTCTTCGAATTCGAGGTTATTTTTATTTTAAACAGAAAGATTTGCTCAAAATGAAGCCAGGTAAGTATTCTTCTTCTTCTTCACGTGCCATCTCCGTCCAGGAGGTCGGCGACCATATGTCTATATGTCTCTCTATGTTCAGTCATGCGAATTAGTCTATCTAGGCTCTTCACTTCTAACCAGTCTCTTAAATTTCCAGTCCATGATGTGCGCCTTTTACCACTACCACGCTTCCCTTCAATTTTTCCTTCAATTATTAATTTCAGTAAATTGTATTTATTGTTTCTATATACATGTCCAAAATATGCTGCTTTCCTTTTCTTAATTGTTGATACTACTTCTAAACCTTTTTTCATGATTTCCAAAACTCTAACATTTGTTATTCTATCTGTCCATTTAATTTTGAGCATACTTCGATAAATCCACATTTCAAAATCCCTTAGTTTGTTGACCAACTTCTTTTTCAGGGTCCAGCTTTCGGAACCATACATAAGAATTGGGATGATGGTAGGTAAGTATAGACATTCCTAATTCGGTATCTACCAGGACATACGTACGTTAGTTCAAAAAAAAATTACACGATAATTTTCAGTTTGTTCCTACAGCAAACTCGTAACTTGATCCACCTAGTCATAGCAATTACGACCATATTCTAAAGGGTTAAAGTACAATTTTCAATGTAGCTTACCTCCAGGGCGGAAGATAGCGAAGCCTTCTCTTGCTTCAGAGTTTCCACGCGGCCCTTGTATTGCAGCAGCGATCGCACTGTCTCCTCCATCCTGCAACAAGCGACATGTAACCTTAATGCGAGGAACATAGAGCTCATTTTACTGTGGACAGGATATTGTGGTCACATATGGTTATATGTTCCGATTCTAGTTCCGATGTCCTTTTAAAAGGACAAATGCAAACCGAATTTTTAACTATAATGGAATTAAAGAAATTTTTAAATTCAAATCTGCAAAAATGACTGGGACTTTAGGAGGATAAAATATTTCTTATTATTACATATTACATATTATAGGGACATTCTTACACAAATTGACTAAGTCCCACGGTAAGCTCAATAAGGCTTGTGATGTGGGTACTTAGACAACGATATATATATATATATAATATACAAATACTTAAATACATAGGAAACATCCATGACTCAGGAATAAATATCTGTGCTCATCGCACAAATAATTGCTCTTACCGGGATTCGAACCCAGGACCATCGGCTTCAACGGCAGGGTCACTACGTCACTACCCACTACGCCAACCTGTCGTCAAAATTATATTTTTTTGTTTCTTTATATGCAAGTCTTTAAAGAAATACTGTTACTCATTTTAAACGTCAATCAATCGGCATACTACCCAAAATGCTGTCAGTCTAATAATTTCCTCTGCCAAACCGACTTTGATAAGAAAAAGGCGCGAAATTCCAATTTTCTATGGGTTGACCCTTTGCGCCTACATTTTTAAATTTGTATTTTTTTCTACTGACGGAAATGACTTGCAAAACTTCTTACAATTTTTTTTATCTGCCGCCGTTTTCTACTGATAAATCGGTATACTTCATAATAGGGAGAAAGCAATGCCAACATCACTAACAAAATTTCCGTACACGGTTCGAGCCATCAGTTCCATGTCTGCCAACTTAAGCGCGTGCCGCGCATAGACAATATAGGAATATTCACTTAGTTCGTAATTTAGTGCTTCCACACGTAGCTTGAAAACTTGCCACTTTGAGCACTGTTTCAAGATTTTCTTTGAGCGCTGTTGGTTAAGATTGGATTATTTTGTAAAAGTAACATTGAGAAATTATCGTAGGTACTGGTAATAGTTACAAAAATGTTTTTATAACGGGTTCCAAAACGTAATAGTTCGTTTGAAATGGCGTGGAAGCTTGTGGTTCACGTAGACTTAATACAAATACGAGTATAGCCCTAGCTACAAAAAAGGAAATTGGTAAAAATACAGACATTTCTATTCTACAACTCTTTCATATAGAGACTGGCATCTTATTACGAGAAGATCTCTCAATAAAGCTCCTATTCACCACACTTTTCATTTACCATAAGAACGGAGCACTGTGACATTTTACAGAGAGCCTCGAAAAAAGGCAACAAAAGCCGGATTGATCTTCCTCAACGTACTTCATTACGTAGATGGATCAAACTCGCCAACTGAGCATAATCTCTAGACGCGAGGATTTGCATACTCTACGACAAAAAGAGACGGCAGGCTATTGAACACGCGTGCGAAAGAGAGACAGAGAGGAAGTGCACTTGACGTCGTCGCCACTTCATTAGCGGGTGGCTTCCGTTCGCGACGCTGTCAAATGACGCGTTCGAAATTTGAATTGTTTTCGTTTGTTTATGATTTTAGATTTGGAACAAACAAGCGTTTTAAAAATAAAAGTTGTCGATCAGTGGTGCGTTTGTTTTCTTTTTTTACTTTTTAGTTTTGAAAAGTTTTCGACTTTCCGCGTCTTATGAAATGACGAATGTGGGGTGGTCCTTTGCTAAACTGAGATCAATATAATTATGATTATGACAAAGTATTAGGGCGCTTTTTAATTATTCCTTTTCACTGTAAGTACCTACGTGTAGGTATCCAGAAACTAGGTATATAGAAACAGGTACGTACTAAATTTTGTACCAAAAAAATATAATAAGGAAAAAATATATAATAAGAGTTGAACTCCATAAATGAGTTTTTATTTTATTTAAATGCAATTGACCAGAATATTAATTGAAATTGAAGCCGAAATCCGACCTGCAAATTTTAATCCATAATTCTCGAAAGCCGAACCAAACACGGGGTCCCCTAAATCGGCTTACATTCTTTAAAACAAAACCCCCAGCCGGGAATAATCATTCTGCCCTCTTTTAATTATTAATACACCGCTGAGAGCAGATTACAGTATTAAGAAAAACCTAATGGAGTTATTTGAGTAGGTTTACTTTGGATCTGTGAGTGAAGAAAGGCTTTTGGAGCGTATGATTTGTATTTTCATAAATTACGGGAAAACATCTCTGGCAGCCAGCTGTCTTGAAGGAAAGCTTAATTTGTGTCTTATAATACCTAAGGTATTTTTAAAGGTTCGCCTTTGTACATATTATTATTTGTACCTTGATTGTTGTTTTAATATGTATTTTTGTACAATAAAGAGCTTACTACTACTACTATTTTAATATACCTACTATTTCCTAGGTACTTATTTCTAAAAGGTACAGTTAAGCACATTTTATGCAGAATACACCTATAAACCATGTACTGCAGGTATTATTAGTACGCTTTTCTGAATGGTATTTTTTTCTTTATTAGAAATAACACTCAACGGAATTTGATTCAGCATTTGGATCTTTAAAAAAAAAAGTGGGGTGAATAATCTCTAGCATCTGACAAGATATAGACTAAACTTTTAAAAATATAGTAGACTATAAAAATAAAAATCTTTTAAAAAGATACGGTGAATGACATCTCAATAAAACGCAGATAACTTGGCAATTTGGCACACAGCGCTCGTTCGTTTTCTTTCCACCGTGCCAGATTTTTGATTACAATAGAACGCAACCGTTTCCAATATTCTAAATTCAAATTCCAAGTAAGAATTTGAAATTCGAACTGGCTCGGACTGCGATTTTAGAATTTAATAGGCGCTTTTATTGATATTTCGTATAATACCTTCAATATCGTCTATAAAGTGGTAATAATATTATTGCACAGCAAATAAAATTCCGTCTAGCCACTAGTTTGATCATACTGATATGAATGTTTTAAATTTCGAAAATATGCTGTTATTGTTATAAACTCGATTACAAAGCATCGACACATGTCGGCATACCATAAACAAGAGCTGCGGCCAAATTCATTCTTGTCATCCCTTTACCGTAATTAAAAAAGCGACCATAAACAATTTACTTTTTCGCAAATTTCCCATGTGGAAAATCTAGGAGCGCGCGGTCGATCACCCTGGCTGTTTGGGCTTCGGGCCTTCGGCTTATTACAGTATAATTTAATGTTTTGTTTTTTTCCTACGTTGTTTTTTTACGACGGCCAGTCACGACAATATCGACCAGCTGGCAGGGAGGTATTTCTATTTCTATAACGTGTAGTTTGGCTATTTTTAGTTTTCTAATGGAATGTGAGCTGGACTTTACATGATTAAATTGAACTGGTTGATGGATACAACTGTAGATTGCGAGTTTGCTCGTATTCAAATAAAGAGTTATTGCTGCGCCCCAATCAGAGATCAATTTTAGTAACAATCATACGAACGAAATGGAAAATAAGCAGGTTTTTTCGGGTTATAGTTTTCAAAAGTTTGATTAAATTTAAGTCAACGTTTTTTAGGGTTCCGTACCCAAAGGTTAAACGGGACTCTATTACTAAGACTCCGCTGTTCGTCTGTCTGTCTGTCACCAGGCTGTATCTCATGATCCGTGATAGCTAGACAGTTGAAAATTTCACAGATGATGTATTTCTGTTGCCACTATAACAACAAATACTAAAAAGTACGGTACCCTCGGTGCGCAAGTCCGACTCGCACTTGGCCGGTTTGCGTTACCGCTACAACTAGCGTTTTGGAAAGCGTTTTGCGTATGTGGCTATACACACAAAATCGCCCTTCGTGACAAATTACCGCGTACCCCTTGACCAGATGAGTGCCGTCGTAAATCTTATCTATTAAACCCGCCCGAACGTTCTAGTGTGGTCCATGTTTTGAAAGGTCATATTTGTCCCCACACAAAAGAAAAGTACTTACACAAGCCAAAAGTCTGTCGACCGGTCTGGCCTAGTGGGTAGTGACCCTGCCTGTGAAGCCATGGTCCTGGGTTCAAATCCCGGTAAGGGCATTTATTTGTGTGATGAGTACAGATTTTTGTTCCTGAGTCATGGATGCTTTCTATGTATTTAAGTATTTGTACAAGTATTATATATGTATATCGTTGTCTGAGTACCCACAACACAAGCCTTCTTGAGCTTACCGTGGGACTTAGTCAATTTGTGTAAGAATGTCCCTACAATATTTATTTATTTATTTAAAAGTAGGAAAGGTAGACCTGTATCCTTACCACGAGTTCGACACTGACATATTCGACTGCGTAAACTTAACTCACAATGCATCTCTCGTACTGATATATCTGTGCAAGCGAGATGCACGCGCTTGAGTTAACGCAGTCGCTATCGTTTAAGGCCGAGTGAAACTCATGGTAAGGGTACCTACTTTACATAGGTGGGAAGAGCCGTCATGCACATAGCTAATTCTTCTTGGCAAAACTCACGTCCACTTGATTCACATATTCATACACATACATAGCGAGAATCGAAATCGTTATCTGCCTTTCTGCATGAGCGATGCATATTCCAGCGATAGAGGTAAGTAGATACAGAAATGCCGATTTTCGTGTTTCGCGGTAGAGCCTCAGGTTTTTTTTTTTTTTTTTTTTCTCAGCCTACTTGAGTGTCGCAAAGGGCAAAGGCCTCCCCTGGTTCTCCATAACACCCGATTAGGCGCTTCTTCCGGCCAGTTGTTAAGGGAGGCGTCAAAGTCGTCCCGCCATCTTCGCCTGGGCCTGCCTCAGGTTATGTTAGATAAATCGCTTTCTGCTTTGTATTGCACCAACCTCACCCGCCCGGTATCAATGTCCCCTAATTGTATATCCAGGGATTGTATCCGCACCTGAACGGACGATGGTCGACGCACCGAGCCAGACAGCCAGTAAAAAGAATTAGATTTACCGTACAAATCGCTCGTCAAACTTTTTTAGAACTTTTTATTTATTTTTCACGTGTCTCGTTTGCCTATGTGAGAAATGCGTGCCGTATGTGTGTTGTATGTGTGTTATTTATTTTTCAGCACTGCTAGGGAACTAAAAGCAGTATTGTAGTAAAAATTAAAACATTCGTGAATGCAAATTTCCATACTATAAAATAAAATAAAATAAATAAAGTTTTATTTCAGGCAACACGTATAGTTGTATACCCATATATTCTACTATAGTCTGGCAAACATAACTTGCCAGCCAGAAGAAGGTCTATGCTGTGTTGACATCTGTCAACTGTCAAATAACTGTCTGAAAGTCGCCAGGCGGGAGTCACTGTTAAGCTACAGACAGGATTTTTTTGTTGTGATTCATACAAAATATGTGTTTTTTGTCAAATTTCTAAATATGAGATGTAAAGATGGCGTAACAAAAATGCTAATAATTAAAAAGAATGAAAAAAAATAGTTGTATATGCCACTTGATAATAATCACTATTAGGTTAAACAATCTAATGATTTTGATCGCTTTTAACACATCACATAAATAGCTTCTCATCACACGCCTATCTACCGACAAAAATTCTCGTCAAAATGACAAATGGCACCGCCACACATGATCAACATTCTGGAAACAAACGACGGATAAAAGATAAGGGTGCGCGCACAACGACTCCCAAACGGCAGGTGTGCACCTGACCCACTTCGCTAATATATTAAAAATGTACACGTTCGTGTGTTGATTACCTCCCGCTAGGTAGGTTATGAAGCACCTTATTCTTTTCTCGTTTTTTCCCGTGATCCGGGGTCAGCTCTTTTCTTATTATGAATCTCCTATTCTGAGCGTCTTCCTTACGTAAATTTAGGATTTCCATATCCTTCTCGATAGTTTTCGTCCATTAGATAATCCTAAATTTATTATTTACTAGGCCGCGAGTAGTTAGATGGCCATGTAGCCCAAAAGTCAAAGCTTTTAGACTAAAATAACAGATGGCGCAAGCTGCACTGTTGGGTACGTTTATGTTTACGACATGGAGACTTAATAGGACTTTACTGAATAATCTTAACATGCAACGACTGGATCGGCAACTCGCATGAAACAACTCTTAAGTTGCCGGCGTCCATAGGCTATGGTGACTGCTTACCATCAGGCGGCATGGCTAATAAATAATAAACATCAGTCAGTCAGTCAGCGTTGTCAGTTGAAAAAGGCAGCAAAATTTCAAATATTAGGCAAGAAGGATCGACCGACCTACCATAAAAAAATTGAATTTAGCACCTTTTTGCTGACAAAGTTTGCCAGAGTATAAAGTCTTCGCTCTCGAAGGTCATAATTTGCATGTGGTGACCGGCAGTCGTCTCATATGCACCATCTAGTGGTAAACGGTGATCGGTGTTCGTGTAACTAGGCCGTATCTGTGAACGCGCCTAAATTACGACGCCGTTCTAAATTTGAAATTTTGACGTACACCGACGGTTTATGGAGCATGCTGTTTACCCGCTTAGATTATGTTCTGTTTACTATCGTAAGTTACTCAACACGCTGCGTGTTACGCTAGGTGACAATATTTTTTAAAGTTTATGTACCAAGGCAGTATGGAGGGTAGAGGGAAGGAGAACACTTCGTATAATAAAAAAGTGCCCGTCAAACATTAAAGTATATTTGATAAAAAGTTTCAAAGCATTGATAGCTCTCTTCACTCCGTCAATAACGGCTAAGTTCATAGCTACTCTAGCGCCACTCTGGACAGATTTGGAACTGTTATTTATACCTAACAACAGGACACTTTTGTAACTGCCCTACCTATTAAATGAAGTTGAAACTTAAAGTTAAAATGCCCTTACGAGTCATGCTTGGCAAGCAATCGTATTAGCACATGAGGTCGTCAGGGCCTTTTTGCGACCTCTCGTTATCGACAGGTGCCAACCCTGCCCTAATTGGGTTGGTAGCTGAGACTTCGGGTTTCTTGCTAGTTTTGGTACAATGTTCTCTGAATCAACATGTTCAGTTGTGTCAGCACCATAAAACTTCCCAATTATAGTTTGTCAAAGGACTGTCTCATTTGAAACATAGACAGAGAAACAGAGAAAATCATACTCTAACTATCTTTGTCTTACATTAGTACTAGCACCCAAAAGAAACGGATGAGTATATATTTTTTTGTTCTTATTTACTGTCAATTTGGTTTCAGAGTAAGTATATAATACATAAGAGCTAAGAGTATAATTATGATCCACAAGTTACTTAAGTATATATAATTAGCTCCATGCATGAATTTATTTTTATTTTTGGATTCAAATTTATATCGTTGGAACACCGGAAATGATAAAAATACTTTTGCAAACCTTAACATTATTTTATTAAAAAACGCTCATAATTTTTGGCGCGAATTCGACAGAGCGTGATGACGTCACACGTTGGGCGGCCCAACTGACGTTTGCTACTAATGACACTAATCTGTCGAACGCGTGACGTCACGTGGCGTTTCGAGCGTTTCGCTCACTAGCTTTTCGCGGGCAAATTTTTGTACTTTTTATTTATAATTTTAAGTAATTAAATGGTAATTTAAAAACGGAAATGCATTTGTAACATGATATAACGGTAACAAACATCCGAATAAAACATATTTCGTTCAAAAATAAACTTCATGCATGAGGCTAATTACCAATATTCTGTTTGTTGTTGTCCGGGTTTTATCTTCCATTCATAAACTTTATTTTTCCTTCTCGCATGGAATATTCATTTTAATAATAGTCTAAATGAAAGCTTTCAAATTAACGCATATTAGAAGTTTCTCAGTACAGTAAAACCACCGAACTACAATAGGCCAAAATGTCTCAACAACGTCCAAAGCAGAAAATACTAAAAGTAACATAGGTATTGGGTACCTTATTCAGTATTGAGAATTTGGAGCATAGTAGTATTGGACTATAGTAAGTAATACTTATTATTATTCACAACGACGGGACTTAATCGCGTAAAATAAGTTTTAAATTTACCTCCGAAGTTTCGAGGACGGCGTTGTCCCCGTGGTCTCAGAGTCAGGTCTTCTCCGAGACCAAGGGGACAACGCCGTCCTCGAAACGTCGGAGGTAAATTTAAAACTTATTTTACGCGATTATAATGAGTAAAAATCATGAAAGTTTAAATCAGTGTTTTATAATACTATAGTAAAAAGTTATCTCCTTGCTTGAATGTATTATCAAGCCAGCAACGAGGTTTAGTTAGGTAGCTAGTGGGGTATAAATCCTAGAGAGTAACAAATTGATCTGGAAGACAGCCAGGAAAAGTTTTTCCCGCAATTGCCAGTAATTAACCAATTTGAAAGGATCTTGGCATCGAATCTTATACATTTTCTATAAGAAAGTATTGATATATGCATTATGGCATGTAATAAAAACTAAACTTAGACCAAATGCAGCCAATTCAATTACCTAGTACGTAGTGTACAGTCAAGGGCATAAATATATATACATTCCCAAAGTTTCAAAAATATTTGTACACTTTTACACCTTAGACAATAAAGTCGTGTTCACATATTTTTGAGCCCAGACAAATGGCTCGATATTTTTGCCTTCGACTGTACCTAATGTGTAGACTAAGGTGAAATTTGTTTTGATTGATTTGTAATGAATCATTTAGCAATACACATTGACATAGCATGCATTTAACAATAAAATGGTAAACTAAGTATATGCGCAAAATGAATGTGGATTAACACATTATTGCTTTAATCATCCATATGTTATTATTATTTTATTTTATTTTTTATATTACACGCTGGTGACGACGAGATTAACAGTAAAGACTACAAATATCAAATGACCCTGTTTTGGGTTCCGTACCTGAAGGGTAAAAACGTTACCTATTACTAAGACTCCGCTGTCCGTCTGTCCGTCTGTCTGTCATGAACCGTGATAGTTGAAATTTTCACAAATAATGTATTTCTGTTGCCGCTATAACAACAAATACTAAATAGTACGGAACCCTCGGTGGGCGAGTCCGACTCGCACTTGGCCGGTTTTTATTTTCGTGTAGTTCTAATCATACATATTCATCGCCACAACGAATGCAATATGAAAGCGTATTTTCAAAGAACCACAATACAAACGTATGCGGGGCACAAACATCGCATTGTGAAGGTTGGCATTGCTGACTCGCTATGTGCACAATGCCGGTGCATTCTGCATTCGGCTTTTGGGGTTCTTTACGCTCTACGTAAGGAAACCGTATATTTTCCAAGTTTTGCTGAATGCGGAGTAAATGAGTTGCGTTGGAGACACATTGGATCCTATTAGGGTTCCGTACCCAAAGGGTAAAAACGGGACCCTATTACTAAAACTCCGCTGTCCGTTTGTCCCTCTGTCCGTCACCAGGCTGTATCTCATGTTCCGTGATAGCTAGACAGTTGAAATTTTCACAGATGTATTTCTGTTGCAGCTATAACAACAAATACTAAAAAGTATGGAACGCTCGGTGGGCGAGTCCGACTCGCACTTGGTCGGTTTTTTAAACCTGTATATAAGTATGATGTGTATATTTATTTATAATCTTATTATGTATTTTTCTCTTTTCTATTAGCACAGCAAAAAACGATCGAAATAATCGTTTTAATTACTCTTTTTTCAGGCGACTTAATTACGAACGGATTAATATTCGTGTCTCCAAATATCTTACACAATAATAAATGAAAACTTGTAACTGAACAAACACATCGTGACTGAAAAATGGCCTTAGTTTTTTTTCTAAACGTCGTCGGCACACGTTCAAGTGAGTAAAATTAACCTTTGCCATTTCGAGCCAAAATAACATAAGGAAACGGGCGCCATAAACTAAACAGCTAAGTGGGCGGAAAATAAAACTTTCTCCACTACCTTAATGCCTTGATATTTGTAATGGAGGATGTAATGTAATGTTCAGTTGTGTGTGTAAATGTAACCATTTCTTTGGAAGGGATGTTTTAACTTTTGTATTCATCTGTTTGCTGTTTCAGAAGTAGATAGGCACTTAGTTTTTAGGGTTCCGTACCCAAAGGGTAAAAACGGGACCCTATTACTAAGACTCCGCTGTCCGTCTGTCCGTCTGTCCGTCTGGCCGTCTGTCCGTCTGTTTGTCACCAGGCTGTATCTCATGAACCGTGAATTTTCACTAGTGGCTATGTGAGCTGTAGACCTCGCGTTAAGCTTCATAAGCTTTAAAATGTAAAAATATAATCATCTTCACTGTAATAGATGTTATATATTAAAGAAAAAGTGACGAAGCCCTCCATAGTTGGCAGTGGTGAAAAGGCCGGATTCGAACCGGCGCCTTTAGCTATCGCGGCTAACGCCATGAACCCCTAGGCCACCTCGCCACGGCGGTACCCGTCCCAATTTCTCGACTATATGCCATCTTAGTAAAACTAGGCGTCTTTGACCAGCTCTAAGGGCAGGCAGTGCGCGCTTGCACCTCCTAAACGAATTCCTTACGGAATTCACCGCCAAAAAAACCAGAAAACCGCAGGCAAATAAAACTAGACCCTACTAATAGTGTTGTGTTCCTGCCGGTGAGTAAGGTTGCCAGAGCTCGAGGGAGAGGAGTGTTAGGGTCGGCAACGCGCATGTAACTCCTCTGGAGTTGCAGGCGTACATAGGCTACGGAGACTGCTTAACATCAGGCGGGCCGTATGCTTGTTTGCCACCAACATAGTATAAAAAAAAATTACGTTATAGCGAGAGAGGCTGGTGCTGCCATCTATGAACAAAACTTGTTCAAAAATATTTTCGTTGAGTCATTATCACAGTGAACTCACAATGGTCTTAACTATAAGTGCCAACCCCGCTGGTACTTAAGTCCTTTATGCCAACTATACCACCATCTTGAACATTTACCAAAAAACGAAACGACAGAAAAAAATTATCTGACTACCGAACATGCTCACTAAATTTCACGAGAATGGGTTAAGAACTGCGATGCAGAGAACATTCGGACAGACGAAAGCATTTTTGGCCAAGCTGAAACAGAGACCTTCGACGCTCGGTCAATAACAATATCAGTACTTTAGCAAATTGTAAAATCTTAATTTAAATTTGAAATCATTTATTTTCATGTAACTGTGACACATACATTTTGTTAGTAAAAAACAGTTTCAAAAGGGTTAGTACCTAAGCCTAACAATTATACCTATACCTAAACCTACACACTTAACCTATAAGTTACCACTGTATGGAGCCCATTGGGGAATGTAGCCCCGCACAGTGTAGCATTAGCGGACAATCAGGCTTATCCGCAATCATTCTTAAGATGATGTTAATGCCTACCTACCTAAATAATCCAACAAAAAATGTAGTGTAAATAAAAATTGCCTCGCTTCAGCCTTGGCTCGGCATTAACTTTTCAGCCGTATTTAGCCTTCAGCTGCATTATTAATCACGATTAACGTCTTTCCGACTTACAAGGAAATGCTTGGTTTACTCAACGATAAGGTTTCCAGTCGACATTAAATACCTTCCCTGTAATTATAAGGCCCAATACAATGTACATTACAATGTACACTCCGTTACAATCTCTTTAGAATCTTTAATAAATAGGGATGGGGATGTGGCTGGGATTGTAGGGATGGAATGTGACGCCAAATGAAGTACTAATGTTATTCTGTCTCACTACAGCATTTCTTTTGTTTAATTGCTGTCTCAAACAAACGAAAATCAGCCCAATTTACTATACAAGGTTCAAATTAAACATAGGCCAAATTTGTATGGTGAGCCTTACGAGGTTAATACCAATGATCGATCTTAAAATATACATTAAATGTAATACTGTATTCAGAAAAACCGTTCATCCATAAAAAAATAACAATACCTTTTTATACATTACTGTCTACTAAATATATCTATGTGCCGAAGTTTAGTCAAAGGTCCCACTTTGTCGCTAGATTTGCGTGTATCTTTAAATCTTTATTCAAATAACCTGTCAAAGCGTCCTTATGGCAAGCGACAAAGTGGGACTTTTTTCTTGGAAACAACACATATATAAAATAGCAGTAATATATCATGGAACTAGCCTTCGCCTGCGATTTCATCCAAGTGGAATTGGTTCTCACAACATTTTGGGCTGCAAATCTTGCATTTTTTTACGTGTTACGTTTTATATTGTGTAAAAATGGCCAAACATGAGCAAACACGGCGATGTAAACAAGCCTGGCAATAAACCGGGAATGGTGCATTTTGCGGCCTGCATTTGATGTCGTCATATTATAGTTTTATAACGTTGTTGAAGCGTTGAACGAGGTACATTATAATACGTACGTACAAATTTAAAACACATCATTGGCTAATTTATTAACATAACTACTAAAAACCCCAACAACTCGACAGTTCGTGAAGTACTGGAGTAATAGTAGATTATAAACTGAAATAAATATCATATAACTATACTAAAGAATAACGGCCTGATTCGAACTTTAAGATAAGTCAAAAATTTGCTTCTTCTTTTAAAATTATGGCTTCAGCCCAGTGGGACTATTTCGCCAGTATCAAGGTATTAAGAGGTTTAAAAACGACAAAAATTGTACGGTTGTACAAGACAGTGTACGGTGATTTGTTAGCTCTTGTAAATCGATAGCTAGACTTTACAAGAAGCACGTGGACTACCGGCCGTTGACTCCAAGATGGTGGTTAAACGCGCTTCAAAATTAATTCTCCATTTACTGCACACTACCACATTAGTTTACTGTATAATAAGCTATCGATATTACACTTTAAACAATATTAATGAGCAAAAAACAAAGTAATTAATCACGATGCTAACTATCAAGATGGCGCTCGAACGGGAGTCAAAAAAAAAATTGCTAAAGATACGACATGGATCGGATATGTCAATGTCAAAAGTGACGTTTTTGTTTGAAGAAATACCCGATCCATATCGTACCTTTAGCAAATTTTTGACGTATCTTAAAGTTCCAGTGGCGGAGGCCGGATCCCTAAGTTCCTTCTTAGCCAAATTGTACTCTAATACCGTTTGATAAATAATAGATCCTAGTTCGATTTTATGGTAAGGGTGACATACATTTTTAACCGACTTCCAAATACCTCTTATTTTATATATAAAAAATTGGTTTTAATTTATACTGCCACGCATTAAAAAACAACTAACTATCTATACATAAGACCATCGGCTAGGAAAGGAATTACCGGCCTTCGGTGTTAATAAAATAACCTTGCAACGCTCAGTCCTTTATTCCACACTTGGCCGGCAATTCCCCATCTCCCGGCCTTTGTAATAACGGACTATTATTTAATTACTGTGTCCGACCACAACAAAACACCAGTAGTCCTATTCTGTTTTTTTCCAGTGCATTACATAACCAGTTTGTGGGTTACGGTAGGAAAGCTACTAGAACAAAACAATGGTGCACAATGGAACAATAAGTGGCGAGTGGAGAGGCTTTTAGTGAGGTGTTCGCGCTCGTGGTATGGGTAAGGCTGTGGTGTGAGTGTATAACGCTGCCGCTGTCGCTTATGACTGTGGCGAGTCGTCGGTAGCTGTATTAACCACAATTTAACGGTTAGGATTTAAAAAAAATACACGATTCAAGCCTCATCGCCTCCTTTAAGTCCTAAAAATTCTGCATAAGGAAAAAATTCAAAAATATGATATTATAGGGTGGCCATTTTGCCATATAAAATCTAAATAATGTTTACTAAAGCCTTAAATTGTCATTCATATTCAACGTTTAAATTTTTAAGGGGTTGAAGAACTATTGAAGTTGAATTGCCCTTTTTATTTACTACCTAACTACCCTTTTATTCACTTAACTTTCATCGAAGTCTGCCCTTACAAAAAAATATTCCTTAAATTGGCTTAAAACCTTTATGGATTGTATTTCATCCCTTAACTTTTAACAAAACATACAGGTTTGGCAATGTAGTTTCCGCCTCCGCTCTCACTCATGCAATAACCGTTCTAAAAGCATCTTGACACGGCTGACAGAGCGCGGAAACCTCTGAAAGCCGATATATCGGTGTATTGTATATTGGCTGCTTGAACGAGAAACTATATAATGGTCTTACTCTAGTCACAAGACATATGAAATCTGATTACTACATGATGTGTTTTAATATGGTACCAAATACACCAACACACAACAACTATATTTTGGTAGGTAACAAATATTTTTTTTTATTATTCCTAACGTTGGATTTTATTGACAAAGTTGACTTTGCCCAATCTTTGTCTTTTAACTTACGGCCTACCTATCAATTCTAACTTTGAGAAATACCTAAGTAAGCTCACTCCATACAAAGATAAAAACCTATTTATAATAAGTTTTAAGAACTGGTAAAACTAATTTGTAAAAATATTTAAGCTTAATAAAATATTAACTTTTAAGCGAGTTCTATACTTATTAATAAAACGTTTTATACCTTCCATACAACTTATTTATTATTAAGGAAACCGATGTTTTAAGTGAGCACTCTAAACTTACTTATCTCTCTATGGTGTAAAGAGTGTAAAGCGAACCGTCAAAAAAACTACTTCCTAGCTTTTAGTGATGTACACACGTCTAAAACTATAATCCAATTTTTCCCATTTCCCTAGTCAATTCGCGTAAAATATCTCACATTATCTCAATCCACCGTGAATCCCATCGAGCATATCATCCATCATAACCAGACCCGCGACAGTCTATACACTACCAATTTCCTTTAGCACTACTCTTTGAGCTTCGAGATAAGACAGGTCTATTTACAATGGTCGTTTCTTTAAGGTTCTACTAAGTAACAATGAGAAGGTATGAAAGGGCAATTCTTAAAGACGTTAGGAATATTAAAAGGAATCTATTACAGTTACATACAATTTGATCGGATAAAGATGGTCTTCAATAAGGACTTTCTGGTTCAAATCTTCTGGATGTCTGGTTCAAACTGTGGCAGGGGTAAATTAATGGATTGATTATTATTTTAGACATATTAATTACACCCATTACATTTTGATTTCTATTACTTTAACTTTTTTTTGTGTATTTTACTAATTTTATAATTATTCATTACTTTTCATTTATTCATTTAATCATTTATTCCTTTATAAAACATAGTTTTACATGTCAAACAAAGTATTCTTACCATTATGCGCAATATCTTCATTAATTTTAATTTTGTGTAGTTTCTTTCCTTTGTTTTTAATATTTGTTTAAATTTTCTTATGACTTTTATTGTTTTCTTTAAATGCGTGAAATTGAAATGGATGGTTTGATAGTGTGGATTTTTCCTTCTTAGCAATAAAAACATGGAATATTGATTTGTGTGACTTGGAACTAAAAGCGACAAACTGTTTAAGTATTAAACAAGGTTGACAGAATAACATTCTGTTCTAGAGGGAATTAATATTTAAACCATTGTAACACCAAGCCACCAAGGTCTTATGAATAAATCATCGTAACACACACTACATTTTGAAGGTAACTAACTATAAATAACCCAAGAAAACTAAACCAGCAAACAAGTAACGTCGTTACAATGATAAATTGATGAAATGTTGATTGTCCCGAATCATAATCATCGTGTTAAACTTTATAAAATTGTAACTCCAAGATTTATAAATGAAAATGGGGTTAAACAAACTTGGCCACCGAGTAAACCTCAAAATTTTTCACCACGAGGGAAATACTAAGTGTAAAACTTGTAATGTTTCAAAATAATCACTTGAAAGTAAATTCCACCAGCCGACATGAGACAACTTAAAATTTGTATCAAATTATTTTGTCACTTGTTAATAAAATTCAACTTTTTTATGCAGAGCCCGGAATTTTCGCGGAAAACAAAAGGCTATTGCAATCTTGTTAGAGTTAGAAACATTTTTTTACCGATATTGATAGTTGGGTAATGGAAGAAAAAAACGGTCCACAAAAAAAAAGTCAATTTACATGAGGTTCTTATAAAGTTACATTATTAAGAAACAGATGCAATTCTTCTTCTAAACCTACGTCAGTACACATAGCAGCACATGACATTATATTTGATTTGTGATGTAGGAGTAGATCATCATTAATTTCTCAACCTTCTCTGGGAGTAAACAGTCGTTTATTTATCACTATAAAGCCATTTATGTATATTATTATATTATGTATACTAATTGTATCTGTTTCTATATAATTTTATACAAACCTCACAATATATTTTTTTGAAATATTGTTTTTATTTGGTTGACTGTTGTTTTATTCTATTACACAACTATCGATATCGATCAAAAAACTCTAGCAAGATTGCGACAGTCTTTTGTTTTGCCGCGAAAATTCCGGGCTCTGGCTCAAAGGAACAAATCTGGTCAAAAGTTTGAATTGGCCTTCAGGTGTATGTATGTATAATAAGGCTTGTAACTTTCTTGAAATGTTTGACTGGCCTTGCACATTACCTTATTTTCATAACATTTTCCTACAGCTAGTGGTCATTATGATAGCCATTACGGTGGTTATTACTGATAGGATAGACGTTACTCATTGGGCACAGGTGGCGGTAATGTGGCGGTTTTCCATCGATGGGGGATGGTTGCCATTATTTGGCCTTATTATTACAGGTGTGGGAAGATTAATAGTACGTTACATTGAACCTAGCAGGTCAATTCACGCCGTTCTATCGCCAAAATAGTGATTAGTTTTTAAGTTTATGAAATGCCTTGTTGCCTGAATTAAATTTTGAAATAAATAAATAAATTCGAACGTACATTGACATCAGAATGATATCTGAATGAAAACGTTTAGTTATCGTCCTATTTCTTGGCGGTTTGCCCTTCGGGCATCTGAAGCTACCTAACAAACCTAACCTACCTACCTATTGATTTAGTGTGACGTCCGTGAAAACATTACACTTTGGGGAAAAAAGCGTAGGTAGGTAAGTAGGTTAAGGGGCCCACTGACTATCAGTCCGAACGAAAACAGTTCCGAACAACTGACAGGCCGATATCGTCCGGCGGACTGATTCTTACAAAATGCCTGCGACATATACAAGACAACACACAAATACAGACTTCACACATACCACACCACACCCACCACACCACATGTAGGTACAGCAAGTCAAACAGCGTAATATCAGTAATATGACACCACGTGCCGTGCCATCACAAAGAGCAGATAACGCCCGCAGCGTATTGTCGATGTCGGTGCATCGCGAGTGATTGGATGCAATAACCTAGGGCCGAAAGGGCTGGGGATAAAATTATTTAATACCTACACAGACTACATACAACATTGCGTCGACAAGTGGACTTGGCGCTGTGACCATTGTAAATAGTTAAAAAAAAGTGTGTGCGTGTAATCTTTACGCGCGATTAAAGTAAAACTTATTTGACGATGACGTTTATCGCTATGTTGGCACTTTGACGTGTGTCCTGTGCGTGTGTCACTACTGAGCGTTACTTCCGTCAGAAGAAAATATCTGAGTTACCCTCTAGTCGCCATTAAAAAAGTTTTACTTCAAAATACCTCGAAGTATAAAGTAAGAAACAAAAAGGTTTTTAGAAACGTTTACGTACATCTCCAATCTTAAAATACATATCAATCAATCAATCAATCAATATATCATTTATTTCAAACAAAAGTCCATAATATGTTCCATATCCATTGAATAATCGCATATGAAACATTTACAATTGTACTTAAAACACGCACACATTTAAACGTTCCACACTTCTAGTATTATTAAAATCAAGCGTTCACCCCAGGTACGAATACGAACAACATCCGTCCTAATTGTTCAACTGAACTTTGATCGTTACGTTCCTCTTTTTGTCTCCTCTAACAGGATTACGTTCCGCACAGCTCAGTTCCACTTATTAAATTTGGAAACGTTCCTTTTCACGAATAATATGTTTAACGGTGAGATTCCGGAGTTATTCGGCGGGAATTAAAATAAGACGCGTTTTCCTTATTCAGTGAAATGGATGTGTATTTTGTCTAACGAGTGTCTTCGAAGAGATTGTTTTTTGTATTGCTCGGGCGGGGAGTTGTGAGGGAGGAGACGTTTAAGGCGTTATTTGACGCGTATGGGTTCAAGTAAGTTATTTATCTTAAGATATCATTATTACCTAAGCGGGTATCTTATAGCAAAGCTTTTTTTATTTATTTTTCATAACGTAAACGTAGAGTTTGCATTATTTTGAAGTTTAGCTTGACGCTGAATATTTATTTTAAAACGTATTTTGCGCTAATGATTTAATATGTTTTCCTTTAATGAAAATAATCGAAATACCATAAGTAATCATCACGTGTTATAGGTAAAGCCGGATTCACATTTGTTCCCGTTCTGATGCGTCACGACACAACACAACACGACACTTCAGACAAACGTGAATTTGGCTTAAATTATATTTAATAAATAATCTTTAAAAGTCACCCAAAATTCCGGTGAAATTGAAGCAATGAAATTAAAATCCCCATATTCCTTTAAAGCCTTCATACGTTGAGCAGCGGATATTAATTTCCCTTTTAGCTTTTTTCGAACATAAATCGCACTAACTGGCCATTGTTGAAAAATTCCATTTAAGCAAACAAATGCTGAAATTTAGCACTGTAACACATGCGATACCTTACGTAAACAGATTTTGAACTTTACTGATGTAAAATTAGAGTTGAAAATCGGATGTCGTTTTATATCGTGCGTTAATTAGATGGGTATGACGTTGAGTTCTTGGCATTAGTCAAAGTTGTTTCAAGTGCTTGAGGTAATGGAACTTGGAAAAGTTAAAAGACGGTTATAACAATGTTACTGGAGTTAAGGAGTGGAGTACGTGTTGCACGTACAATCGGGATGTAAGGAATTAGTAAAAGGGAGTTAAAATTAGACATGGAAAATTATAATTGATGCAATTATATGTAAAAATTACTAATACTAAAATGTTATCACTTCATATACTCGTATACCAAACTTGATATATTCTCGAAGATTGCTCGCATAGAATAAAAAACTAAAAAGTAACATTAAGGAAACTAGAATAGTTATTTACGATACAAGTGCGGAAAAGAGGAAATTCGAAACGAGGGGCGATAAATTAAATCACGACCGCAGGGAGTGTTTTAAATCGACACGAGTTTCCAATTGCCTATTCGCACGTGTATCGTGCAACGTTTTACAGTACATATGGCCCTTTAAACTTTCGACATATGCACGAAAATTGCTCTTCTACGCACTAGTGCGAGAAAGAAGCACCATATGTACTGTAAAATATGTTTTCACATCACCTATTCGAAAAAGGGCTTTTTCATCCCAGCTACGAGGGATCAAAGTGGCACTTTTCTGTTCTAGGACGTTTTTAGGGTTCCGTATCCAAAGGGTAAAAACGGGTAAAATCGGCAACGCGCATGTAACACCTCGGGAGTTGCAGGCGTACATAGGCTACGGTGACCGCTTACCATCAAGCGGGCCGTATGCTTGTTTGCCACCGACGTAGTATAAAAAAATCATAGTGAGAATAAGATTGCCAAAGTTCGAATAGTCCTGTGAAAGGCCAATTGAAACTTAGGTACATTGCGACATCAAAATGATGTCATTCACATGTGCATTTCGCTCTTGTCCATACGTGTATTGGCGCAAGTGAGACGCACAGCCCGCGCAGGCGACTGACATCATTTAGATATCATTTTGATGTCACAACGTAAGTTTGAATAGCCCTTCTAGCCAGCGCCATTGTGTCGGAGCCGACTTCCGGTGGCACTTCCGGTGTGATCTTGTTATTGATGGATCAGAGGTACCTTTTTCTTCTCTCGTACTTTTATCTGTCATTTATGCAATCACGAATACTAACATAAGAGGGTCGATCAAATAGTTCTTGTTGTTACTCCGTTAGTCAGGAGACAAAAGTAATAGTTTGTTACTTAGGTGAATCATTTCATAATTATTGAAAAATATAGATAACTGTAGATACTCGTACAATAAACGTACATATTCGATTTGTGTTTGACTAAACTTTGATAATGTACAACAATAGAAGGCCAATTCAAATTGACACCTGACATCAAAACGATATCTAAATGATATCATTTTGTTCTCATTCGCCCGTGAGTCACGCTCGCGTTAATACATGTACGGACAAGTCCGAACGAAATGAACACGCGAAACGATAACTTAATGACAAGTGCACGTTCGAATTGGCTACTATCGGCCCAATTCGAACAATGCTTATAAGATGTCACAGCGGTACGATACCAATCTGTGTCAAAAGTGTCATTTCTTCAACTAAAAACGTCAGTGACAGATCGGTATCGTATCGCTGTGATATTTTATAAGTATATTATTGAAAGAGCAGTAGAGCAAGCTACGAACGAACCTCTACGAACTCTAACGTGAACTCGTAGCATTTGGTCGCGTAGCAAGTTGCGGCAAGCGTTAACGTGAAGTACCGCTACGAACAATGAAGGCATTTCAATTATATGTGACGCTTTCAACCAAAAGGTGCCACATTGTCGGTTGTCGATACGGTTGATTTCAAATTAAAGCTATATGGAAATAGCGCCTTATTGACAATCGACAATAAGTACCCTTTTGGTGGAGAATGGCACATATCTTTAGATAATGCAGCACTTTTGTGTTAACATTAAGTACCGGAAGGTAGTGCTGAGTTACAAAAGCGTACTGACGAGAAAGCAACCGAGCGCTAGCAACCGGGCGACATTAGTACTTGAGTGGCGCGATAGATGGCGCTGCTAGTTGATAAATTCCCTTAAGTAGGGCTGAATTACAAGGGTGTTATCTCATATGTGGTTCAAGCGGGAGGCAAGGACACCTAAATACAAATATAATTTTTATTGTTTTAGTTTTTATGTTTTAACCCTATCAACTTACTTCTCGTTAAACCATTTACACTTACTTTAACTACAACATATGTCAAATCTTGCCATACAATTTCTATTTTGATTTGTCAAATTAAAGATTTTAAATAGAATGGAATGGAAGACCTTTTTATAGGTCTCTGGGCGGCTAGAGGATAAAATACTTGTGACGAATGCATGACGTGCAGAATATTATCGGAATATTATTATTAATGCATGAAAATTCGCATCAACAGCATAATCTATCACCTGAATGATTGCCGTGTTATTGCCGACCATTTATCGTTTCATGACGTCACAGGTGTCATTACCTGTCATCGTTCAGCATCCCCCCCTGTCATGATATATCAGTTATTTGCAATAACATGGAATTTATGAGTTTTTGTTGCAATGTAACTTAAAAAACACACAAGAACACGACGTTAACGTGTGAGAAGGTTTGACAGGAGACAAATGTATTATTGATCTGAATTTTAATGCAAGACCGGCAGGCTGCTGGAGAGCATTCAATAATTTTACGGTTTAGACTCACTTGTTTTAAACCGTAAAATTATTTAATGTTAGTATGTCTCACAACAGTTTAAATTCGATTGCTGGAGAACAGTTTGGAAACAACTTAATGATACAAATATTTAAGACAAACTACGAGGCCGTGACCTTTGAGTCCTTGCGAAGGCCGAGGGCTTCGTTGGCCCTTTCGTCGGAGGCCAAAAGTCAATTAGCACGAGGCCTAAGATCTGACGCTGAAGTTTCAAAACATTACGCGGCTGCGTCCTTGATACGACCTACCTATTTATTATTTGAAAAATACCTACACACAGAAAATAACTTTACCTCGCCAAAAATGTAACTTATAAAAGATAGAACAAGCACACGAAACGTGTCAAGAACAAGACTCGCACATTTACTCCTGTCACTACAACGCATATTTGAGTCTGTCATTCAAATCGGCTTATATGCCCCTTAACTCTCATCTTAAATGCGACCTTAACGTTTGAGTTACAAGGTGCAGTTTAGATAAACCTGGTATTTTGTAAATGGGGGAGCGTGACAGGTAACATGTTACGCTTGCTGTAATAATACATTAAGTCGGTAAACTTTTAAGAAAAGTCGTAGTCATCGAGGTGTTGATACGGAAATATACTCGTGTGAACAAATAAGCACAGAACAAAATATATATTTTTATAAACATGTTGAAAATAAATGAATATATCAATGTCAGAAATAAAAACGTGAAATAACAGCAGTTTAAGAAGAAATACTTATAATACGAAGTTAAACTATAGGTAAATCAGAATCTATAAAAGACATCTGATTTTTCATTAATATGTGTAACTGCAAAAGAAAAAGGATTTGGGCAATTTAAATTATCTACTTCATAAAATGGATAGCTACTCTAGCATGCCTTATTAAATAGTGTTGCAGAGAATACAGAGGCTTAAGTATTGTCAAAATTTGAACTGCTTCTAGTCTACTTCTATATACTTATTAGCTGTTTTCGAAACAACCCCGTTTCTCAAATTAACATCACCTTGACTATAAAAACATCGTCGACAACAACAAACAACAACAACAACAAACAAACAACAACAACACGTTGTTGTCGTTGTGTGTTGTCGTTGTTGGAATAAACTTCGGGATGTGGTATAAATTCAATATACGCGATATAATCCGTTTTCATAGTTTTATTTTATAAAAACATCTTTCATTCACGTAGTAAACCACAAAAAGGAGTTTTGAAAATGTCTGGCTAACGAGCGACAAAAATAGTTTATTCAGGCAATTCAAATAACACTTAATGGTGTCGACGGATAGGCCAATAAAAGCGCCATTATTAAACGATAACTCGAAAACCATACTGACTCGCTGAAAAACAGTCTATGTAAAAACCAACGAAACCTTCCCATAAAACATACCGCTGGAAACATACATAATTTGCACACACAATATATTCACGCCACCAATATACCTTTTCAACTACTCAAATACTAATAATAACTTATTAGAAAGTCACAAGGTTGAAATTTAAGCAAACTCAAGAAAGAAGGCGGAAAGTGTAACGCTGTATTTCACTTTCGTGAGCGAAATACGAGAAATAGCGTCACAGGTTTAAACGCTTTGATGACGTCATAAAAACGGAGCGGTTATCAACGTGCCCTATATAAATCAGTATATTACAGCCTGCGTACGAATTTAAACTTTAAACTTAAGTTGTTTAAGTAATGTTTCGATTGTAGGGTGTATTTAAAAAATAAGCTCATTGAAATTCAAGCAACAATTGCGTTTAACGCTCGAATCACACCTTATGTGAAGTATTAAGGCACATATGCAAATTTATAACACTTTGACGATCTTAAAAGTCGTAAATGTTACGTCATCTTAATAAAAACAGTTGTAATAATAATAAAATTGTGTTTTAAGGCCGTAACGGTGTATTGGAAGAGATTACAGTGTAGTAAAAAGTGTTTATAGTATACAATTTTCTTGCGTTGTTTACGCGCGACTAGACAGTAACTCGGATTTTTTTTCTGACGGAAGTAACGCTCAGTACTGACACACGCACAATAGGACACACGTCAAAGTGCCAACATAGCTATAAACGTCAACGTCATTGAAGTTTTACTTCAATCGCGCGTAAAGATTACACGCACACTTTTTTATTTTAACGATGTGGGTGATGATTTTTTTGTATAGTAGCTGAATACAATTCTAAACTTATTTAACTATTGCATTAATAACAGGGTTGGTATTTTAAAAATTTCATTAAGAAAAAATGTTCAATTAGTAATTTAACAGACAGGGTGTCAATTATTGGACATTAGGTCGTTTTTTGTAGCCGACTTCTATTGCAAAGGTTCGATCGAGAACGAAAACATTAGACGTTGGTAATAAAAGATTAAGGTTAATAAAAAGTTAAGTAATGTAAATAAATCTTATATGTCATATAGTCAACAAAGCTGTAAGATGTCTAGACAGAGCCATCTTGCGGTATTATGTAGGTACTTACTTTAAAGATCACAGTGTAATAGGAATGTGTAATTCCTGATACTTTATGATATCGTTTTATTTAATTCTTCGTTTGGTTTTTTTTTAAATCAGTACGGTTTCATTTACTATTATTTTTATATTACATGTTTCGGATTCATCGGGAATCCCTCCTCAGGCACGAGTGTCCGCGGCGGCTGTACGTCGTGCACTCTAAATATTTTGAAATATGTCTCACGATATTTTATCTTCGTATGTAGTTCAACTTGTATTTTAGAGTAGTTTACATTTGCCACATAGTTCCAATTGCTCTGGCTGACCATAAATTATATACTATTTAAATTATATACCGTAAATACACCCAACGTAAGTCCAGTACTACAACTATAATCCACAAGTTAGATAAGTAATAAGGTATACGCAGGCGTCACCTATGAACAGTTTCATTAGCTTAATAGTTCGTTTATTGTGTAAGTTCGTGCGACTGACTAATTTATTTCTTAAATAATATAATATAGTACGCCAATAGAAGTCATAATTCATGACGCCTATTCACGTCAAGGCGCGAGTGGTGCCTTTTATGCTTTATGCGGATATAAATCCGCGCGGTCTCGTGCCGCTGATATTGAGGTTGGACACAGTTAAGGCGGAAACCGTTTGCACTTTTGCCGTCTTTTCTCATTGGATATCTCTTAATATTTGGTTTTGGACGGTTTTGTGTAAGTGTTTTCATAAGTAATATGGTAGGTAAAGTCAGCGTCAAAAGTAGTCTGCACACGAGATTAAAGGAATTACAAAGGAGCTTCGCTTAATTAATGTCATTGCCGGGTCTAACGCGATTAAATTTCATTATTTTACCTTTTTTCCGACGTTACCCGACCCGATAACGACATTAATTATGTGTACAAAACGCGAGAGCTTCGCTTGCTTAGCGCATGACCTCACGCTTTCTCAGTTCACGACTTGCACGAGTGTAATAAGGAAGCGTGAGGCGGAGTAGGTTAGTAATTGTAGTTAATTAAACTCGAATGATACGTATGTGAATTATGACTGCGCGATAGGTGCATCAAATCTGGTTTCTTTGCTTCGGGTTTTAGCCATTTCACCGCCACAGACGTGACTGACGCGCGCGGCTACAGCTCAATAATACATAAGTACGTGCGTTCCGACAAGGTTTACGATGACGCGCCGTGTTAGGCATGGCGTTCCAAGAAATCATTTATTTGCCATACTGGACCGCGAGCCAGGCGCAAATTTCGTCAGTCATCGCCTCCCGGGCGAAAACTCGTATAGCGGTTAACGGCTATGTATGATGAACCCTCGTGACGTCAGCTGCCGCTCCGTTGGTGGGTTGAGAAATGGCAGCTTCCGAAACGCGTAACACGGACTTTCCACCGCGATACAACCGACTGACGATTTGTTTTATTAACAATAGCATCTAAACTATCATCTGACAAAGTATCAAACGGGAGGAGATGACGCCGATGCCTAAAAAGAATTTTCTTTTTTACATGTTCATGTGACCAGCTGACGGTCTTTCCACAGCGATACAATCGGCTGACGATTTTGTTTATTCACAATAGCATCTAAACTATCATCTGACAAAGTATCAAGCGGGAGGCGACGACTAAAATTTTTTTATAGACTTTATTTGCTGCCATTCCTCTACCCACCAACGGAGCGGCAGCTGACGTTCACGAGGGTTCATCATATATAGCCGTTAACCACTATACGAGTTTTCGCCCGGGAGGCGATTGGTCATGGAAATCTGTTCCTGGCCCGCGGTCTATACGTAATACAAGTAATACATGCAAATATACAATTTAGGTCTTCGTGCCTTCGCTTGAATCACATTATGAGATTACACCCTTGTAACTCAGCCATAATTGAGTGAATTTATCAACTAGTAGCGCCATCTATCGCACCACTCAAGTATTAACGTCGCTTGGATGCTAGCGCTCGGCTGCTTTCTCCTAAGTCAGTACGCTTTTGTAACACAGCCGAGCAACACGTTTACAAAGCAAGTTTTTAAAGATCGAGAAATTTCCAATCGTAAAATCATTCCGCTCGGTGCCCATGGCCCAGCGACGCGACGCAGTGATCTTTCTACAGCCACTGTCATAAAAGTACACGGACAATAATGTTACTATTAATGTTATGTTACTATTTACAAAAAAAAGAATACATTGTTAGTTAAGTTATTATACATTAAGTTATTATACATTAAGTTATTATTAAAGGGAATATGATGTTTACGAAACATCATATTTCAGCGATGTAATCATAAAACAACTCAAGAAATTATGACCCGCTCCGCTTATGGACTCGCTCATACTCGCACTCCCAAAACATTATACTGAACACTTTACGAGTCAATCCGTGCGTTCCTTTTGATGTTATTATGCGTTTCATTTTATGTCGCCTTCATACCGACCGGCACGGAATCGACGTGGCATTGAATTTTACGATAAATAACTTATTACATACGACTTTATACCATACAAAAGGGCATAAGACGCGGTTTTGTATATTTAGGATATGATCTTTTGATGATAGGGAAGTTTTTCCCGAAAAAAGTCGTAAGAGATATTTTTGTTTTATTTAAGATATGCCCTTTTGCAAGCAGGTTTTAAGGATGGCGTTATCGGTAGTTACGTTTAAAGGTACGTAAGTTAGTGTTCAATATGTTTTGTGTCAGGTTTGCGTGGTAAGGTATAATGCAATAAGACGGTTTTTATCTTTTTGAATTAAGCGCCATGGTAGAAATAAATTCGGAAATGTTTTTTGTGATATAGTTCATAATCATAATACATTTTTTTTATGTGATAGTCAGCAAACGAGCAGACGAGCGACATGTGAGCATTTCATGTACTTAAATTCGTTTATTTGTGGTTGAAGACGGTGCTTTTGTAGGTAAAATAATGCTCTTTTGAACTAACGTCTAAAAAGGGAGACATGACAATAAATTATTTTTGTATTTTATACATTAGCTTTCCACTATAAATTTGTTACTAATAATGTTTTCTGAAGTTCGTTTTAAAAGAACGTTTGTTATTACAAGAAAATATCCAGGACGACAAGTTTTTTTTTGCCATTTTGCAATTATTGACAAACACAAAACAATATCTCAGCCATGCATTTGGACCCATTTGGGTGTATGATTTAAACCAATCAAGGTAAATTCAGAAAAACTTAGCTTAGCACCCCTGCAATATATATTATGCAGCTAACAGTTTTGCTGAATCTACATAAGTAATTGTACATTAGTCGTTTCCTAAGGTTCGGATTTCCTAACTCCCTAGACACAGACAAGATCTAAGTCTAAACGACCACAACCGCATTTCACTGGATCCAGCCAGTAACTCGTAAGCAAGTCAAGTGGCAAGTCAGCAACTTGAGCTAGTATTTGCACTTCGCTTGTTCTGTCATATAAACGCGCTCGTCGCTTAGAAATCTGCTAAACAGTATACATATTAACCACTGTGCCGGCTATGTTTAATAAAATTTGAAAGATGTATTTAATTGTTGACTTATTTTTCGTTTTACGTGTGTAATAACTAATAATGACGAATTAGTATAACTAACTATTTGAAACCCTCCATCGAGTTTTAATATCGACCTATCATTTCATGGTAACTTTGTTAGTATTCATATATGAATATGTACTGGTACATACATGCCCTAGTTTAAATAAAGATTAAGCTAAGTACCCTAAAACATGTATTGATTAATTTTTAAAAGGAATAAACAGTTCAAATATCAATCTTTTTTTCAAATACTTTATCGTACTTAAATTTTTGTTATGTTGAAATCGACAAAAGGTTGAAATGTCAGTGTCATGCTTTAAAATTATCTTAAATCACCTATTTACAAACGAGAAGTCAGTATATTTTTAATAACATACATTTCTAGAATTCTTTTTGTCAATGTCTCGGAGAAAATGCCTTTTCACAGTAGCTCAAACATAAACGAAACATGGAAAACGAAGAAAATTCCAATCACAAAAACAATGGCTCCCTTAATCACGTACCAACCCTAGCCTGCCGTGATCGAAGCTATAAATATTCCCTATTCGTCAAACTTCAAAGCGATTCATTAACCAGTCACTTGGAACTCTATTGTCTAGATGATAAGGTTGATGGGTACTAAAGCTACCAAAAGCAAGTGATTAACTCATAAAACCTTGGAACGCCTCTACGGATTCCATTTTGAGCTTAGGGCTGGCGGTCACGAATGTATCTATATGGACTATATGTATTAAGAAAGTTAATAGAACTGCTTTGATGTAAGAATTAATTCTTTCGCGGAACATTTGGTGTCCTATCAAGGATTCGAAATTAGCTATAATATAAAATTTTGACATATACCTATACAATCTAAGATTCATGTAGTCTTTAATCCACTTGAATTCATAATTGCACAATACGAGTACGTATAAGTTTCAAAAAATTATGATTGTTTTTTCGTACATTTATCTTGTCTATTTTTATATGTAGAAATTTTTTTAACCTACGCCGGTCGTAAAAACAAATCAATTGGTACATCATTCAGCAATCATTAATTTAACATGTTGTACAGTGTGTATAGTCCGACAAGAAATTGTAGAAAATTATTGAGGGCGCCACTTCCTATGTGACTGTCACATTTTTGACGTAAAATGCTTAAACATGGCAACAATTTAGTGTGTTTTTTTTATTCCATTTTATTTAAATTTCTACTAATTTATGTCGCAGTATACTTTGAATACGATCACATATTCCATGGGTAGTTAGTATAGGCCACACACAAAATCGTTTCACCGCACGGCACTAAAACCTACGTCGCGTTTCATTTTGCGGTTATATTAAATATTTGTGCCATTTTCATCTAAAAGGGTACTTATTGTCGGTTGTCAATAAGGCGCTATATCCATATAGCTTCAATTTGAAATCAACCTTATCAACAAGCGACAATGTGGTACCTTTTGGTTGAAAACGTCACATATACGCTGTATAAGCAGCATTATAGTATAATAGTCAATCACTGCTCTTATAATTTCCTCATCATCATCATAATTTAAGAGCATGGCTCTTGTCGGTGGAGTATGCGCCAGTTTTCTCGGTCCTCGGCCAGGTTCTTTAGGTCCCTACACATATAATTTCCTACACATACAATTTCCCACAGATTCTCCTTCGTCAGTCTGTTTAAACAGATTAGTGTCTGTAACCTAGACAAAGTAAACGGCCTCAGACTAATCTCGTCTAACTAAGACAGCCCGGAGTTCGTAACCGGTGACTTATTACATTAATTAATTCTTGAGGACATTTTTCGCAGCTTATCTGCTTTGCGAAATGAACTTAGCTGGTTTGTGTTGGAAATTATTCATTTTTTTAAGTTACAATGTAAAAGTTACATTGTAATGTAAATAATTTATAATAGTAATATTAATGCGAAAGTAATTGTCTGTCTGTTACCTCTTGTTACCGCTGAATCAAATTCATCTTAATGAGAAAAGTACAATTGAAAATTATATTTTGATTATCTTGCTCACTGAGATCAATAACCAATAATTAAAAGCTGTAATAGATGTCATATATTAAAGAAAAAGTGACGAAGCCCTCCAGTGGTGAAGGCCGGATTCGAACCGGCGTCTTTAGCTATCGCGGCTAACGCCATGAACCTCTAGGCCACCCCGCCACGACGGTGCCCGTCCGAATTTCTCGACTATATGCCATCTTAGTAAGACTAGGCGTCTTTGACCAGCTCTAAGGGCAAGCAGTGCGCGCTTGAACCTCCTAAACGAACTCCTTACGGATTTACGTTGTAGCGAGAGAGACTGGTGCTGCCATCTATGAACAAGTTTGGGAACAAATCAAAAACACAAATCAAAATATTTAATAAAATAATTTGATTTGTTCCCAAACTTGTTAACCAATAACTACTTAATAAATATTATGCATGAAACAATATCCATAAGCATAACACAATTTCAATCACGAACCCTCCACAAAAAATCCAAATTGAATTTAAAAATCGGGATTAATTTAATATCTTCGCCTAAATAGTCACCCAGGGGGCATTAAAGGGGTAAAAAAGGCAGATTGGTGGGCTTAATAAACAAGGAGTCCGCCTTGGGTGAAATATTGAGCCTTCTATGAATTATTACTGCGAGCCCACGGCAAGAGCGAGAGCGGTTTGATAAGCTGAAAGGTTATGTGGCTTTTCAGAAGAGAAGGGTCCTTATGCTCCATGTGCACAAGGACCCTTCTCTGATGGAAAGCCACATATACTGCATATATTTGACTAGAGTAAGTTGGAAAGGGTGATGTAGCTACCATATAGTTAGGTACTTTAAAAAAAAGTTGAAATGTGTCTGAATAACTGTGAAATTTTGGTAAAGGACACAAAAATCAACGACAATTCGTCAACGCAAAATGACAATTCGGTTTGGGCATCGTCATTATCTTAAATGTAGTCAATATATTCTGAGATAAATCGTTGGGTACGTTACTACTTACTATGCGCATAATAATGCATTTATAAATTTTACAGTACATATGACGCAAATTTAAAGCCCTAGTGCGGTAATTAGCACAATACGTGCCTATGTCGACAATATATGTACTGTAAAACGTTGTACAATACACGTGCGAAAAGGTAATTCGCAATTCGTGTCGATTTAAAACACTCCCTTTGGTCCTGTTTCAATTTATCGCCACTCGTTGCGAATTTCCTACTTTTCGCACTTGTATCGTAATGTACTATTATAGGCGTTCTCGTCTTAGAAAAAATAAACAGTATCTAAAATATAATTATTAAACAAATAATCTACGACTATATTGTCCCATAATAAGTAAAATTAGTAAAAACGAATCACTAGTTTCATATCCTCGATGTCTATCTATTTAGACACGACTCGCCATAGGCTAAAACTTAAATCACATTTCTCCTTAAACTTCAAATCTTCCTTATACTTTACCCTTGCGCCGCTGAAGGGTTGAGGCCGCAATGTTAGTCCCGGTAATGAAATATCTCAGCTGATTAACTACGCAAAGGACACGGCAGGGGATGTTTTTAATTCTGAGGACTGGTAATGACGTTTCGTATTAAAAATCCTTTATGTTTAAAAATGGCGTTTTTTCTAATTTAGATTTATGAAATTGAGATGATTGATTTCCGTTGTCGTCTGTGGTTTAAGTAAAAGTTCTGATTTTAATTTCTTACATCTAAATGTTGGTATTAGTAAAGTACACAGTTAAACAGCGAATTACATTACATATAAATAACATCCAATAAATATATCAAGTTTTGAGAAATGTTTAAATACATTTCTGAACGATAAACATTATCGAGTATGCTATTAGCTACAAAAACTGTCTATATTAGATTTCCTCCTTTAAAAGTTAGCAGCAAACTGTTTCGCGCACACAAAAAGGATGTCGATTTCATATCAGCAAAATAAAGTGCCTTTTCCCCACTTTTTCCTTTGACTCAAGTAAACATTTTAGCAACTCTTTCAACGTTTTAACTTCAACTACCACGAAGACTATCTCTTAATCCTTTCCAACCCTAAAAGAAAACTCATTACCGACTTCAAAACTTCCTTTTTTTTACTTCAATGCTCATCAGCAAACAAGTTATTCCAAAAAATCCAAACTCATTGAATTAGATTCTCATTTCGTCGGGGGTAAAAAAGTGTAACTGCCTTAGTAATCCGTAGATTTAATTTTACTTTGGACCCGAGAGCGTTAAAGGCAAGGGATACGCAACCTTTGTGCACAACAACACTCCAGAATTCTTGAATTCTCTTGAAGTTTAATTGTATGAGTTGTAGGATAAATGTAGAGGAAGGGTAGATAATTTCTTACAGCGTTCACGTTTAGGGAGAGACCCCTTGGTTTGATGGAAGTATTCACTTAGTTGATAAGATTTAATTCAAGGCATGACAAAGAATATTAAGTAATAGTATAAACGTTTTGGATTGAATATAAGTATATAATAGGCGGCTACAAAAGTATTTTTTAAATGCACTATACCATCCAAAAACGACGTTGACGACTATTCTGGCCTAGGAAGAGTTGGAAGTACAAGCTGATGGCCCTGGGTTCAAATCCCCGTAAGGGCATTTGTTTATGTGATGATCACATATATTTGTTACTGAGTCATGGGTATTTTCTACGTATTTAAGTAAATACTTAGCAATATTTGATATAATATATAAATATAATATATTATATCAAATATTTATTCATTAGCTGAGTCATAGGCCCTTCCTTATTCTTCAACCACTCCACAGCTGACTAAACTTATAATACATACCTATTTATAGGAAAATAAATAAATTTACCTAGTCAATTAGATTTCTCATTGCTTCTAATTTCAAATGATTTCACTTACCAACTCACTCTGCTTCACTTGCTCTGATTTTAATGTTGAATTTTTCGATTAAAACGTTTCATACCTGTAACAAAAAACAGTCAAATGATTATTCAGTTACAGAAGCTTTGCAAAAAACTTTCATTTGATTTTCGAACGTCGAATGAGCTTATGGAAAATTTAATTTCCTGTCCGCTTTTGTTGAAGTTATGGAAGCCGGGAAATTAGGTATGGAAATCTGGCTGGTCGTTGATGAAATCGGCTGTGGCAATCAATGGCTGCCAATTATTCTTTGAGCTTTTGTCTACGGCTTAACAAAACGGCAGATAACAAAAGTTATATATGCGTTTATTGAAATATCTTATTAATATAACCTTTCATATTTGTGTGGTGGTCAAAAATCGTGGGTTCAAATTTCGTTTGTGCTGTATCTACTGTCCGCGCGCCAATCCCGTGCATTCGGAGGTCGAGGAAGTGGGGGGTGCGCCGCGCCCGTACGTACAAAATGACACCCCTCTGTCATGACGCCCAACATTCCTAACATTCCTCAGCCATGCACGGAATTCGCGCGCGGACAGTATGGAGCAGTTTATTTAAAAATATATGGCATGGTATACATACGCCCCCATTCTCTTTAAAAATCAAATGTATTATAATGCAAAAGCTTCCCTTAAGTATATTTTATTTAACGAACCATTTCAACCATTTATAAAAGTATCGAAAAGCAACATGATTAAATTATAGAAAAGCACGAGAGATGCGAGGGTTTTCGCCGCCCAAATTGCCGGCTTTTACTTAACAGTGTCTCATGGGGAAGAAATTTACCAAGCCAAGTTTGAACTTCTTAAAATTCAGTTTATTTTGCCATTAAGGCATTTGACGGGGTATACATTTTAAATTTTGATAAAATGTTTACTCTGTCGGCTTATTTAAGGTTTGATTTATGTAAGCTCGCGGCATGAGCGTGTAGCGATTTGTTTTATCGTAATGATGATTGATTAATGACGACTCTGCACGGCATTTATAATGATTAAGACTATATTTGTTTGTGTCCTTGACTTTATGGGAATGACTTGTACCATTAACAATTAGGTAGTGTTAAGGAACATAATTATAGAAACAATTAGAACAAAGGACCACGGAAGACTTTGTTAAACAGTGTGAATTCACCTTAATTATACACACGCAGTTATACACACGCATAAGTTTTCAGTTGAAAGGTTACATACCAATCGAAAAAATATATAAATAGATATACCTACATCAAAATCAGATATCACTTAGAATGAAAATAAGCAAGCATATGAATAATTCACAATGTACTCATAATGTGAAATAAAACTATGAAAACGGATTATATCGCGTAATTCCCTTTTTTATAATTTTATATCACGAGTAACTATCGCGGTAACCGAAGACAATATTACTCATAATGTGGTTTGAATAAACAATAGTACTAGTAGTAATATAGTAACATATTAATTACATGTTATACTGGAAGCGATATTTACAAGTATAATGTTGTGTAAAGAAGCAAAGCTGTATGTGTTTGCACCCCAGACTAATTTCCCCTGGAGATTAGTAGATATTCCTTCAATATTCATACTCCTGGAAGCCGAGGAGTGGGTAAGGGGGGATGGAGGTAAAGTTTCCGCCTGAGATGGATTTATTTAGATTGTTTCAAAGTTGTCGAGTGGATAATAAAGTATTGGAGTATTGGATTAGACGTCTAGGACATTAGCATTTTGCGGTGTCTTTACATTGTATTGCAATGTCTACAATGATTTTAAATTACAAATTGTTCAGTATTAGGTAGCACCTAACGAAAAATAACAAATAATTCAAAATAAATTAACTAACGGTAAACTGGGTAACTACCGGTAAAAAATACTAAAATTTAATCGATTTATAAACTATAAGAAACGAGTTATCGAACGCTTTCGTCTTTTATTTCTAGCTAAGATTGCCAACCGCATCATAACATTCGTAAACTTACGTTCTAAATCAACTCCCTATTTCTCAAAAAAAAAAGGACATTGTTTCGCCACGATTCATAGGCTTCATAGCAAAGCAACCCCAGTTTACAGTACCACTGACTGCGTAACACCTATTAAACAAACCAATTACTTCCATTAAGACTAATTCGTAACTACTAATTCTGCCACTGATTCGTACTAAGCGCTATGCATCCAGCTTTATCATGCGAACGGCTAAGGAGTGGAATTCACTTCCTGCAAATATATTCCCAGTCCACTATAACTTGGATCTTTTTAAATCAAGAGTGAATAGACATCTTTTAGGTAAGCATGATCCATCCTAGACTGCATCGGCACTTACCATCAGGTGAGATTGCGGTCGTGCTTGCCTTTTTGTAATAAAAAAAAAAAAAGACCTCAGCGAACTCGGCGCCGTCGACTGGACAGAAACGGCTTTGGACAGAGTAGCATGGCGGTCTTTGGTGTCGGAGGCCAAGATCCCCTTGAGGTAGTCGCGCCACAGCAGCAGCATCAATCAAAATTCAATGAGCAAAGTTGCGTATAGACAAATTGCTTTTTAAAAGCAAACTCCAGAACCAAGAGAGACACTAGCGACACCAGTTAAAACAAAAAAAATTAACGAGAAAAAAATATAATGGGTAATATTTCAGACGGAAAAAAAGGATAGAAATTAGACAAATGAATGTCGTAAGTAAAGGGAAAAAGCTCGCATTAATATAATTACAGTGAATGACGTTGAGAATGCGATTAGCGCAACCCTTTCCGTCTGTCTGTCTGTCACAATTACAGCCCTACGTTACATACGTATGACGTCACTAATTCATTACCGACGTGATTTGTTTTGTAAAAATAAGTGATCTAGGGATGCGTGGTACGGCAAGACATTCGGAACGCGGCGAAATTACCCACAGGTAAAATGTACAATTCTAAAAAAACACTTACAGCATCAAATCTATACAACTGAACTCAAGAATAATCATGTTTATTGTTCTAACTTGTACAGGTATACATTCGCTATCAGATATATCGGAGCGCCCGAGGTGTTCACAATATCTGAACACGCGCTCTAACGCCTTAACAATAGAGGCGTGTTCAGATATTTGTGAGCGCCTTAGCCGCTCCGATATATCTGATAACTGTACCTTGGGCATAATAAACATGACAATTTCAACTGTTGTTAGCGTTTTAAGGGTTAATTAGTTTTTTTGCAAACTTGAGTGCGTTCTAACTTTAAAAATAGTGTTTTGATTGCATTTAGTTTTCATACTATAATACTCTCAGTCCCCTTAAAGAAATACTAACTTAACTAGAACTATTTACTATGAAACTAAAAAACCGTCAATCGATATAGGTTGCTGAGCGTTAATTTTCAATTCAATCTAAATAATGGGTCAAAAACTTTTTTATTATATATGAGTGTAAAAATGCTTTTAAATTGTCTCTTGTATTGTCTACAGAAAAGAATCCAGATTGATTGTTATCCAGAGACCGTGAGTTCAAATCTAACCCAAGGCAGTAATTTTTCCACTTTTAAATTTATTCTAAACGTTCAGAAATAACGTCGGTTTTGCTAAACGTTTTTGACCCCAATAGAACAGACATAGCACAAGACAAGTACACAACGCTAGTGGCGACATATTCCCTAATCCCTACTGAGAATAAGTCTCTTTCATCAAGTGCCTAGATAAAACGCATTTATCGTTGGACTGATTGCATCCATTCCTCTCGCATCTGCGGCCCTATAACTCGTTTAACTTGCAGCGGAGTTGGTGCATTGTAACCCATGGGTATTTAAAAAGTTACAAGGAGAATTAGAATGATAGAATTTTATTTTGATTCGATGGAGATGTAGTTTTACGCTTTGCATCTGTGTCTTGTAAACGGTTTAAAGTTATTTTGAGAGTTTTTATTAGACTTATAGGTACCATACTAGCGACCCGCCCCGGCTTCGCACGGGTAGTTCAATTAATTTACACCAAACCTTTACAAATTATACATATAAAACTTCCTCTTGAATCACTCTTTCTATTAAAAAAACGCATCAAAATCCGTTGCATAGTTTTAAAGATCTAAGCTTATATAGGGACAGACATACACAGCGGAAAGCGACTTTGTTTTATACTATGTAGTAATTACACGCCTGTCAGCATACTAATCAAATTACTAATTATGAATATTACAGTACAGTCAAGGGCATAAATATATATACATTCCCAAAGTTTCAAAATATGTGTATGCTCGTAAGAGCTTAAAAATATACACCTTACACCTTAGACAATAAAGTCGTGTTCACTAATTTTTGAGCCATTTATCTGGATCGATATTTTTGTCTTTGACTGTATCTTAAACAATAAATTTATTACTTTTGTTGCATGTATTTAGTATTTACTTTACAGTTTTCGAAATGAATTGCAAGTTTCTTTTAACCTCTATTACTCAGTAAGAAATATTTGCGATAAACACAAAAATAAACGCCCTTACCAGGATTTAAACTCGGGACCACTAGCTTCGAAGGCAGAGTTACTACCGATTAGCCCACGAGGCCGTAAAATACTGATGAAATGTTTCATATATCGAACCCAATCAAAGCTTGCGGTCTGAGTTCACAAAGCTAATACCAGACACAATATTGATTTTAATTAATTAAAAACGCTCTACAGTAGATAAACGCCAAATATTTATTCGCAAATACGTGTAGCGAGTGCAAACGACTCCATTTCACGTGTTCGTGTCGCTTACTTAATTGTATGATCAGGCCAACCAGTATAATAGTGACCACGAGACCACTGACATCCAAGAAGCTTAAGTCCCGGCATTTCGGTTCTCCATACAAACGTAGTTACGCTCTCATTTTATAACGACTAGCTAGATTGCTCTGAAACTTTGTACTAACAGTAGGATAAGGTATATCTAGGTCTGTAATTAGTTTATGTATGTTCAGATACAATAGTTAAAAAAATACAGCGAATTTAAATTTTGTTTTTGCTCTATTTTGTTTGTTTTATATACTAGAGCTATGTAAACTCATTACCAACCTAGATATACCTCATGTCATTGTATGTGCAAAGTTTCATTACAATTCAACACGTGGTTTTAAAATGAGAGCGGAACTACGTTTGTAAGGGAAGGTGCAATTCGGCCGAGCTTGCCGGGGACTTAATTCCGAGCACTTGGTTCGATAAGCGATGGTAGGAACGTCCCACTGCGTGTTTGCTTTGAGAGTTGATCGCTTCTCGACCGATGGGCACTGCAAACAATGGCCTTTTTACATTGTTCAACCCTTTATTAAAGAGTTTGTCTGCCCTGTGAAGTATATAAAAATTGTTTTAATTAACCAGCCAGAAGACGTCCACTCTCTAAGAACTCCAATAACAACTGGCTGTGCGCTGCCCTCATCGTGCTTTTAGGGTTAAGCTAATTTTACCGTATAACACGTCTTTTTACTCGCGCGTCATATTTCGAAGAGCTTAAGTCTATTTCACATATGAAACACACACATGTCACGCGAGGGACTAAAACCCGTAGAATTAGCTTACTCATTATTACAATTAACTCACGACAGTTTGAACTTGTCAGCGTACTTCTCTGTATGTTTTATGATCTTGTACCATCAAAAATACTATTCGCTTAGCATCTTTGCATACAAACATCTATGCAAGGGGGGTCACTTATCTCTGCAGCTACTCAATCTGACTGACTGAAATCAATGTTAACATATTTCGTTTGCCTGTCATATTCTCAGATGTTAGTTAATATCAAATGTGTTTAGAATCTTGTTATTTACTCTTTCTTTGCAATAGTGTTTTATATATATATATATAGTCCTCCTCAACGGTTTCGATGACGGCGACCTCAGCAATTATGGATTACGCCTATTATGGGCTCGAATGTGGCTGGCCAGGCCGAACTTGGTCTTAAAGACTCTATTGCAGGTGCCACAATAGAGTTGGCCAGACGCGTTATACGTATACGCGTACGAGGGCTTCGGTCTTTCTTTACGTTGTTGGCGTTTGACATCTAAGGTATTGAGGCGGTTTTCTTCAAATAATTTGATGCGGTTAAAGATGGTCGACCGCCAAGATGACCTGTCTGTAGCAAGCTCCTCCCAACGCTCAGGATCGATGTTGCAAGCGTTCAGGTGTCGTTTGAGCACGTCCTTATAACGCAGACTACTACTACTACTCAAAGGTTAACTGGAAGAGATCCCTCATAGGGATAAGTTCGCCTTTGTACATCTTATTATTTGTACCATGTAATTTTTAATGTGTATATTTGTACAATAAAGAGTTTACTACTACTACTACTACTACAAACAAAAACAAAAATGCTTTTTTCCAAACATTGAATAGTCTTATAAATATAAAGCTTCATACTGCGAATCTAATAAACTTATTGAATGCATTCATTTAAGAATCTAATTAACTGTAGAAACGGCCTTAAAAAGAATATCTGTACGTACAAATATGAAATAAATTAGGGCCCAGCTCCCTTGGGGGAGACACTTTGCAGATTAGTGTATGGCATTCGCAATTTGAACTCCGCTTTTTCTGCTTAAATTTAATATGCGTACCTGCAGGTTTGGTGCAGGAAAACCTTTTTGTGAGGTAAAATGTTTGCCGTTATTATGTGAGAGTATTAGAAAAACCTATTTACTTTACAGGATATTGATGAAAGAGTAAATATTTGAGCAAATTATTTCCAATCGAGATAAGTAGTATATGTATTTAATGGTAGTCTGAAAGATACTGCTTTTTAGCGACGAGACTGCTAGTTAAAAGTGTTATTTTCTTTTGTTGTATTAATAAATAAACATTATTAGAATCCTGCAGTCATACAATATAACGTTTTGTATTATACCTATGCAAGGAAATCGCAAAAAATGTAAAGGTTACACACATTCCTTTTAGATAAATGATATGATAATAATGAATGAATGATGATAAATGTCGCTACCTTGTCCCGCATAGTTTGAAACCATCGACACGAGATGAAGATTCCTTTTAGACACAACATATTCAAACGATATGATATATGTCGTAATATTCCAAAAACATTATGGTTAACATTTGATAGAAGAATTGGCGTAATGTAGAAACTGATACCTTCTCAAGCCACTGATGTTTAGTCGCATTTCTTTCCTTCAACTTTAAAACGAAAGAGACGCCAATGGCACCAGCAAATGATATATGTCCTGTACAGTGATTGATGAGCACTGAACGGCCTCACAAACTTTAACTCAGCCGAATTCAAAGCATTAATGTATCTCCAACCAGACACAGGCGTAACGACATTTACATACCCTACATAAAATACACTCAATAAAATTACATCTTGGCAAATATATCGTATCTAAAGGGTCCTAAGCACACAGCGGCCATTTAATTGGGTTCGTATGTTTGTTTGTCCGCTCCTGGGTTATTATCCTTCGGGATATTTGCGAGACCCTTGTATCTACCGGGTTCTTTGTAAATTCAATTTGTATGAAGATGGGATTATTAAAATATTGGCGAGGTGCTTCTGGGGACTTTGGCTATTGAAATTGATGCTTTGTTGAAATGATAAAGGACGGTCAAAATCTGTTCAATTCAATAGTCAAATTATCTTCTTCGCCTGTTTCATCTCGGTCATATAAGCGGTCAATGGTATTACTGAGTTCCAAATAAAATTCATTACGTAATATTACAGTATATATGGTGCTACTTTACTGCCCTTGTGCGGTTATTACCTATTAGCACAATACGCCTATGTCAAAATTTTAAAGGGCCAGTTTGTATGTTTTGCCATATATACTCAGATTCTCAATTCCCAAAACAAATCAATTTATTTTAATTGAATATTGTGATTTGTGTTTGTAAGTAGTCACACTACCATTATTATAACGTTCACTAGAGTGCTTGGTCACTTTTCTTTTTTAACCGACTTCAAGATTTCAAAAGGAGGAGGTTATCAATTCGGTTATATGACATTTATTCCAATTTATATTGTGACAATGTTAAAAAGTTTCCTCTTCTCTTCATCCTCTGTATTTTTCTTCAAAATGCTACCCAGCTTCAATTACGCATGTATGGCGGTCTTATTCAAGCAACAATATATCTATAGACATTAAAACAAATAAATTTCACGGTTAATTACGTATCAGTCGGCAGCCTGAGGGCGGCAATATCCTGGCCTGAGCAAACAGCCGGCTTCGCACGAAAACACTGGACGGGAGAGGATTAGATGGCATGGAATCTGCAGCTGCGTAGCTGCAATTTGCAGGAAATTATTGTGTACTAGCTTCTCCCCGCGACTTTGTCTGCGTGGGATGATGATGATTGATAAAAAGTACCTTTGTCTTTCCCCGGGTCTCAAACTATCTCCATACTAAATTTCATCTAAATCTGTCCATCGGTTTAAGCGTGAAGAGGTAACAGACATATTATACGGTGTTTCTTTCGCATTTATAATAAGTATTAGTTTGGATTATTGTGTCGTGGTCGTGGTTTTTAATGTTGCTATTTGCTAGTATTTCATTAAAATGAAAAAATTGGACTTGCAAAAACTATTGGTACCAAAATTAAAGATGCATGCAGTTGAATTTTGAATTACTTAGGTACGTATTGTTTTTGTAAGCCAGTTAAGAAGATTTAAAAGTATTTGAACAAATAATGGTAGGAATCTGAAGTTTGACACCGTTCGCGTCACGCTGCTGAAGTTAGGTAACGTTGCAATAGTAATGCTGCTGCAGTTGCCTCCGAATGTGACCTTTAATCGTATTTTGCAAATATCTGACCGCCAGAGGTCGTTGCCATTGCAAATGTATCAGATTTCTCCGAACCAATCAAAATCACCTCCCTCAGTGGTCAGCCCGACCTGTATGTGGCAATCAAACGGCTGTATATTCGTATCGAGCTCCGAGCTTGACTCTTTGAGATGCCCGCTTTGATCTGTTGGGCGAAAACAGGCTTTGGTTTATGAGTTTGTTTTAATTGCAATAGATCTACATTTGTTGACCGAAGCGAAGCAAAGGTCTCCGTTACAGCTTGGGCAAAATTTCTTTCGTATGTCCGGCATTTTTTAACCGACTCTCGTGAAATTTTGTGGCCAGGTTTTATAGTAAAATATATTTTTTGTCGATTTAGTTATTAAACATTTTTCATAATGACGGAACCGTTAGAGTTCGCGAGGTCTACAGCTCACAGACTAGTTTACATATATATATGTGTCAAAAAAGTACATTATTATATAAATTTGCGTAGTACGGATTCAAACTTAATAAATTGTGATTTGCCCTTTTGTTACAACGTTTTAGTTAAATAACTAAGTATCCTCGAAGAAATATAAGATAACAATCTTTACGATTATGAAACAAAGGAAGTAGGTCAAAATTAAAACCTTTTCGTAAAAAGGGCAGTTTAAATTTTTTAATAAAATAAAGATAAAATTCTACCACCGCGCAAATAGAGGACCTCGGATCGTAAATTGAGTTTTTAAGTAATAAAAAAATATTACCAACTTGATTCGTTCGTAATAAATGAAGACGGGAATTGCGTTGACGGCAGACGAACGCCATATTTTTTTTATTTTGCTAAACAATTTCACAAGGCATGCTATTAGATTATACTGCCGTCTTCAAATAATTTAATTTGTTGGTTGGGGTCCGAATACTTCCTGAAATTGGATAACGATTGTATAATACGATATGGTAAAACAAATAAATTGGAGAGCTACGGCTTTTAGGCATTTATGATTTCTATATCTTGCTTTTTAGTCAATCCTACATTTACGAGGATAATTAATACTAAATGGCAGTCGTAATATATGCTGTGTGTTTATTTTGTAATTAATAACTTAGTAAAAATTATTTTATTTTCCAACATGAATTTATATTTAAATATTAGTGATGTTGTAGACAACGATCCATTAACCATTTTAGGTAGGTACTTTTGAAAAAGTTATTCATTTATTTACATTTATATCAAGAATGTAAGCAATTAGTACCCGAAACGAATGACGTCTAAACATTGACCAGTACGAAAACACAAGTGGACACAATACAAAGAACAATGAAGCAAGTCGTTATCGTAGGTAGATTTGATCCTAACAAGATTAACTTTATCCGTCCGACGAAAACTTTTTAATGATGTGAAAGTCCACCGAAAAAAGTAATGGTTAAACCTACAGAACAGTTACAATGGGCCTCCTACAACGAACATTAATAAGAATTTCTTTCCCCCGAAATTCTTTTAATTTTTACCCCAGTTTTCCCTCGACTTTATGAAATAAGTTTCTTTAACAAGATTACGTTTTATGACGAAGAAATTGGTGGATAACGAATTTAGAAGTGTATGGTGTCGTCGCTTTGATGAAATTCACTTTTTTTCTCAGGGAATTGTTTGAGTCGCTCAGGGTAAGCTACTTGGCCCCATATTTGTTTTGAGGAAGATATTAAAATTAGGATTTTGATGAGGGGCTGCGTTGTCCGTCGTAGCATATTTGACGTATTACGTTGTGTGTTTTATGAACGCTGGGAGTAATATCTTGTATTTTGTAGCCTTATAAGTTACTTCATAAAAAATGTTGGCGCGTTATTAAACGAAAGTGAAAGAGGATGTGCAGGTTTGGTGCCTAGGATATTTTAGCCAAGTGTACAAATTATTGTAAATTATATTAACGTTTGGCAATTAGACCAGCCGCTCAATAAGATTTATTGCTTGTTGATAGTCTTTGTCATCTACATTAAATATATTGTTTTTACACTCGCAAAACAGTCAAATGCCTTCATTACTAACTAAAAGCTCTACTGTGAATTATATTATGGATTAAATGGATTAATTACTAAAATATATTTTACTGTAATAACAACTAATAAGTAATAACACAGCGCACGCTACGTATTCACTAGTTCGAGCCGGATTATCATATACATGAATACTTGATAGGCGCCGATTGAATTAGAGATGTGTCCCGTCGGGAGTTAACGCGGTAATGCAAATCTCGGCTCAAGTTATTGAGGTTAGTCCGTTCAAGGCTTGCGACTACTGGTTTGCGAAATTGTGAAAAATTTTGAATTTCTTTGGAAAATTCTCTAATTTTTGTATGGGGATCGAAATTTTTCGTTGCCAAAATGAAAGCTTTAATTTCCTATGAAATTTCCTAAAATTTCCGAGAATCTCAACTTTTTCGAGACTATCCGCAACTTGTACATTTGTACTTGTGACAGACTCATTAGTATTGTACAAATTAAATAAATTTTATTTATTTATTTATTTATTTAATCTTTATTGCACAAAAGAAAACCTTACAGTACAAAAGGCGGACTTAATGCCATAAGGCATTCTCTACCAGTCAACCTTAAGGCTAAGCAGAGAAATTGTGGGCGGTGCTACAAATACAACAGCAAAAATAAAATAAAAATAACATATAATCACATATATACAAATATAATATACATATATACTATATATATAAATAACGACGAGACTCATTATGAAACTAATAAAAATACACTAAGAAACTTTCTTTCCGCTAGCATAGAAAGCACGTAAGGATTTTTTGAACGCGAACTTATTTGGCGCATTTTTTATGTTAAAAGGAAGTCCGTTCCAAAGGCGCGCCACCTGCACAGTGAACGAATACGACATGAACCCGGTTCGGTGAAAAGGGATGGACAGAGACATATTGCCAGAAGAGCGAAGCTGGCGGTCGCGAGAAATGCCGTAGTATTGAAAATTTTGACATCATTTAAGACACACCACGTTCACAGCAACATATTATTAACTGTGCGATGACAAATTGAAATAGTTATCGAATATGCGTCATGTTTTCTTCATGATCAAACGCATTTGGTTAAATGTGATATAATTTTGTAATTCTGGTCTTCTTGTTCTATGTATAATGTTTATTTCTTTTGACATAAAACAACTATTTGGATCAAACTATGTTTGAGCCCGTTACTTTTCACGCAAATGCTAAACAATGTTTTAATATCTTATTATTACTTCTCATTCATCATATATTAAGGTTATAGAACAATTACAATTTATGAGCAGTCAACGAATCAAGTAAATCAATTACATCGTAGAAAAAAGTTGTGAAACAAAAAATTGTAACTAAAGTTTATTTCGGAAACTCGTTTATCTTCTCAAGGTCATTAGTCATTACTTTTCTTACTATTCTCTATTTATTTCTCTCTACATGTAAAAACCAGAAAGTAAACAGAATTTCAAAGAAAACTAACTCATTTCTACAGAGATAATGCTTGCACCGGGCGGGGGTAGTAAATCAGCTGTATCCGCCATCTTTATGTTTATTCATGAAATAGCTCATCTAACGAAGGGTCTGAGCGGGTGTGGTTGGTTTTAGTCTGTGAATGAAATTACTGGATGTGTATTCTGATTGTAATAACAGGTTATCAATTTGATCTGGATTTCTTATAGATCTGTCAGTGTCAAAGGTGACGTTTCTGGTTGAAAGAATGCAATCATATTCATAACAAATCTAGATCAAATTCACAAGCTGTGATTACAAACAGAATACGCCTCCTGGTATGGATTATAGAGGCCATCCTGACTCATTCATACTTTCACTGGTGTTTCTTGTTGTAAAAAGTAACAATTTACATAAGTGTGCTATCTAACTAAATATATATACTTCAAACATTGGCATTTTATTCGCCGTAGAATCTTCACTATGCGAAACCGCTCATGACGAAAACGCTCTCAAAGTCAAGGAGGTGGATGCGCCACTCGATTAAGACACATCTGGGTCACCTCTCCGTTTAAAACCACAAAGGAGGCTTACATCGAAGCACTTAAGACTTTGCTACCAGATTTCACTTAACCTACTTACGGAAGGCTCGTTTCAGTGAAAAATGCGCGTTTTGGATCCGGTAGGGATGGTTATGCAAAGTGTTATTATTATTTTTTTGAATTGAAGGCGTAGCGGATGCGGGGAGGAGTTGTTGTATTTTTGCGACGGGTTTGAGTTTAAGCGAATGAGGATTGTGAAAGGACGTAAAATGATTATAATTACAATTATTTAGATTGGCAGACTATTTAACAGATTAAATAATGCCCTAAAATATTCGTTCATAAATTTTATATTATTTACCTAGATAAATATTCTAAAACATACATTTTGGCGCCTAAATCTGCAATTTAGATTGTTTGTGTTTTTAATATACTTATGATATTCGGACTCTTAGAAACTCTTTCGGATAGAAATAAGAAATTGTATGAAAATAGCAACATGTATCGGGATTTATTATGAATACTTACATGCCAATTTGAACGTACACTGATATAAGTGACATCTAAATAATGTCATTCAGTTATCGTGCACTTCACTCGTACTGGTCTGTGCAATGTATTGGCGTGAGCGAGACGCACGATAACTAAATTACATTCAGATCTCAATCTGATATCAGGGTACGAATTGGCCTAACTTTAAGCACATAAAATGATTATTTAGAAATAACACATTCCACCAAATCAGTTGTTTTCCAATAATCCATTAAACATAGAAATCCGCCAGCAAAGGGCTGTACCTCGTCCGGAAGTGTGCAGCATTACGTCCCGGAAATGGGTCAGGCTAGGATTTGGCGGAACAGCCTGATTTAAATATGAGAGATGAAAGGATGCCGACTGATTCAAGAGTTCAACAGCCTGCTCAGATCCTGTTTTTCCTGAAGAATGTCATATATAAGTTTAGATGGGGTAAGAGAAACATTTAGGCAGGAGAAACACTTATAGGAAATCGTTATTTTAATTTTAATAGGGTGGTTGAGAGATAAATCTAGGTTTAGGAAGCCGGTCCTTAAAAAGAGACTAAAAACATACCTTTTAGAAAATTGAACATTGGGAAAATTTATTTACTTATTAGGTATTTATGCATGTTAGTTTTTATGTTATATATAAGGATTACTGTTTAAGCTGCTAATTATTTTGTTCAGGTGCATGATTCCATTTTGTTATTGAGCGCTTCAATCGCCAACAAACTGGTTACAGTTTGGCGATACATAAATTTTGTTTGTAAGCATGTACCCTTTGTGTAAAAAAAAAAAACTTCCGTGAGAAACAGACATATTAAACATATTAGTAACGGGTCACTCACGTATTCATGAGCACATACATATTCGTATGACATGTCGAGCGTTTTCGACTTAAAATACGTGAGTGACCCGTTACTAATATGTTTAATAAATCGTTATACCGTTTCTCTTATCCCACATTACCACAACACATAAATACTACACTACTTGTATGTACAATTAGCTGCAAAAGTACATACCTACTTTATGAATGAATTCCATTCATAAAATGGGTAGGTATACGATTTGCAGCTGTATGTACAGCGAGCTCCAAAATTGCATAGATACATCATAAACGAATTCATAGTGGCCATCCAATTTTGCGGCTAGGTGTACCCTATCATCGTTCATACTTATAGCAAAGATGGATATAACTCCGTAATAGATGGATACAGTCTAAGGAAAAAACGTGCCTCGAAAAATCACGAAAATTTGATTCTCGATCAGATGGCGCCACTACCTTTGGCCTACTCTCGTACAGAGGGCGTTGACGGTTTCGTTTGTTATTTAACAATTTTAACGCATATCAGTGAAAGAACATGGGTCAAAATCATAAAAATAATTAATGCAAATAAAAAAATCATTTATCCATATTTAAATACATTTTATCAAATTTTTATAAATCTTTATTTTTAGTTTTAAAGTGAGGCGATTTTACTATGACAGTACCGCTCTATCCTATTATATCCTCTTTGCTTATAGGAACATTATATTGTGTGACAGTGATTGGTCATAAACCGTATCACTTAAATCATAAGCATACTCCGGTCTTTTGGGGAAATTTTGTTTGGACGTTAAATAGTGCAAGGGTAAGTAAAATTTTGCTTTTGTAGTCGATGTAGATAAAATTTGGACGTATCATACCAACATTATGTAGGTACTTACGTAATTGTAAAATATTATAATCGTGATTACTAGTATGAACTGAACTAATATTTAATGTTTTAATGTTTAATGTAATATATTTAATGTAATCTTAAAGATATGCTAGTGACTTGACGCTGGTGGCCTAGCGGTAAGAGCGTGCGACTTTCAATCCGGAGGTCGCGGGTTCAAACCCCCGGCTCGTACCAATGAGTTTTTCGGAACTTATGTACGAAATATCATTTGATATTTATACCAGTCGCTTTTCGGTGAAGGAAAACATCGTGAGGAAACCGGACTAATCCTACCAAGGCCTAGTTTCCCCCTCTGGGTTGGAAGGTCAGATGGCAATCGCTTTCGTAAAAACTAGTGCCTACGTCAATTCTTAGGATTAGTTGTCAAGCGGACCCCAGGCTCCCATGAGCCGTGGCAAAATGCCGGGATAACGCGAGGAAGATGATGAGTGACTTGACACAATGTCAGATGTTGTTTTTTAACACGCAAATAGGTTATAAATAAATACTAATTATTACTTCAGATTTAACAAAATGTTAATGTTGCAAAAACACGACGAATCCTATTTAAATATCAACAATATGCGAGCCCAAAATTAACAATTAATGGAACAATTCACAAAACATAATTAATAACGTTCATTGTATCATTGTATCCCTTTCAGGGTGAATATTCATCAAATTATTTTGAATATTGTATTTCGTTTGAAAACAGGCGAAATCTTAATGTTTCCGAGATATTGTTTACAGGGAGCATTGTTTTTGAAATAAATGGAAATGATAATTTAATTTGCGCAAGAGAAAGTGCTATTACGAAGTACTAATTATACATTTATCTTAACACTTTCAGGGCACCTGTCACATCACCGTGCTACGTGAAGCTTCTGCTATAGTGTGGAAAAAAATGGGCCCTGGAGGGAAAGTACCTTAAGACCTTAAGTTACCTCATTTTACTTAAAGGAAAAATTCTTTTATTTAAAAAAAGAAAAACTTTAAAAATACTAAATATATTTTATGGATATTTTGTACGATAGGCGAGTGTAAAACCTAATGTTTCTTGGAGAAATTTTAACATTAACATGAACTGTATCGACTAATGGAATAAAATAGCGAGTGATTTTTTACTTTTTAGTCGGTTCGATTTCCGGGAAAGACAAGCGAATTTAAAAAAAATATCTTTGAATGCAGTTTTGTTTTATTCTAAAACATAAAAGAATGTTGCCTTTGAGTAAAATGAGCTAACTTAAGGTTTTCAGGCACTTTCCCTCCAGGGTCCATACATTTTTTTCCACACTGTATATGGATGTAAACTTGGTACGGACTGCTACGGTGATATGTAAGTTTGTTTATGTTATATACATACTTATAGTTTGATTGATTGTCATTTGATTTGTTTTTATTATAATTACAGGTTCTTAGTTTTTTTGAGTGAAATGGGGTCAATGCGTACAGCTTGGTATAGCTAAGTGGTCGACGTGATTCAAAATAATAAAAAACCTTGGATATTTTGATATCATACGATCAATCGAGGTCTCACTGATATTGTCAAATTCGCAATTATTAAATTATATTAGGATTTTTAATGCATTCACTGCAAGCATCGCGCATCCGTATCCAAAGGGTAAAAACGGGACCCTATTACTAAGACTCCGCTGTCTGTCTGTCTGTCCGTCTGTCACCAGGCTGTATCTCATGAACCGTGATAGCTAGACAGTTGAAATTTTACAGACCCACCTAGCGGGTCGCTGGCAGTGGATATATTCTAATGAGCCCTCTAGGCGTTATAAAATCACAATATAAAACATAAGTATTACAAAGTACGGATAAAGAAAGATCTACACATACACTTTACTTTTTCAACGTTTACTCCGACCGTATCATTAAACCGCCATTCAGTGCACAAATCAATCGCGATCAAATCCTCGAGGCAATCAAAGGAATGGGCTGAGATATCCCTCTTGGTCCTTTTTGTCTTCCCTTCTGCTCTAGGGTTCCATGTGAAAACCTTTGAATAAAATTGACTTTTTTAGGTTATTTATGAGTTATTCTTCGCTAGAATCCCGTTCATTCGGGTGGATTATACGCCACCCGTTTTCTCCTTTATAACCCTCTTTAGGATATTTACAAGAGTATTTGGTTTATTTGATCTACAATGCCTACATTTTGTACCAACGTTGGCTGTAAGAACGCGTTAAGTTCGGGCCCGAAACGAAAACGTTTTTTTTGTTAAGCAATAAACATTACATAATTTTTAAGAAAAAAAAACCGACTTCAATGGGGGCCGCTGAAAGTTCACTTATTGTTGATGGTGCACTCTTAGATTCCAGACAATGAAATGAAAAAGACAGCATCTTTTGCCTAATTATGTAGAAAAGGAGGTAAAACTACCCACTTTTCTAGTAGCATTTCGTTTTTGTAAGGATCGCAGTTATAACCTAACCTAACCTACTTTTCTGATATCATTTCGTTTCTGTAAGGATCACAGCCACAGCTCTAACCTAACCTACTTTTCTGATAGCAGTTCTGTTCTGTGAGAATCGCAGTTCAAAACCCAACCACCCACCTAACCCACTTTTCTAGTAGCATTTCCGGGTCCGGGTCTTGGTCCGGATCAGAGTCCGGGTCCGTGTCGGGCTGTCCGGGTCCAAGTTTGGGTCAGAGTTCGGTCCGGGTCCGGGTCCGAGTTGGGGTCCATGTTCAGACCCGGGTCCGGGTCCGAGTCCGGGTCCAAGTTAAGTTTAGGTCTGGGTCCATAAGGAAGAGAACAAATCGCCAAACGTGAACTATGTGTCATTGAAGAGTTCCATTCTGATCATCATCAGCAGTTTCCACTTCATCAAATGTCACTTTTTTAAATGTAAATGCTGGATTTGTTGATGAAAATCCAAAAATCACTATATGTATGCCTTTCACATTTGAGGAGTTCCCTCGGTTCCTCGTGGGTCTCATCATCAGAACTCGAGCTTGACAAAAATATGTCTTAAAAACTTAAGTTGCTTAATAAACATAAAGAAGAGGACAAGTCGCCAAACGTAAACAATGCGTCATTAAAGAGTTCCATTCTGATCATCATCATCAGTTCCACTTCATCAAATGTCACTTTTTAAAATGGAAGTGCTGGATTTGTTTATAAAAATACAAAAATCACTATATGTATGCCTTTCACATTTGAGGAGTTCCCTCGATTCCTCATGGATCCCATCATCAGAACTCGAGCTTGACAAAAATGTTTCTTGAAAACCTAACTTACTTAACAAACAAAATGAAGAGGACAAATCGCCAAACGTGAACTATGCGTCATTGAAGAGTTCCGTTCTGATCATCATCAGCAGTTCCACTTCATCAAATGTCACTTTTTTAAATGTAAGTGCTTGATTTGTTGATGAAAATACTAAAATCACTATATGTATGCCTTTAACATTTTAGGAGTTCCCTCGATTCCTCATGGATCCCATCATCAGAACTGCTTTTTGACAAAAACGGGACCAATCTGTATGTATATACTTACAATCAAAAAAAGAATTTTCAAAATCGGTCCAGAAATGACGGAGTTATGGAGTAACAAACATTAAAAAAAAAAACAAAAAAAAACAAAAAAAAAAACATACAACCGAATTGAGAACCTCCTCCTTTGAAATCTTGAAGTCGGTTAAAAACCTTGTCAGTAATAAAACTCCAATAGATTTATAGTCTAGATTTTTTGACATCACATACCTTTCTTAAGAGGATAGTGGACGACGGCTTCTCCGAACGTGGTCCCCAATTTTCTCCCTAAAAATTGTGACCACATTTGTACGGAGAAGTGGTCACGTTACGTCCTCCCTTCCATCCTAAAGATGTCAATAATGATTATGTTAATTATTATAATATTGAACAGATGTCAAAAACAAGTTGCTTTTGATTAAGAGAGCTGGTGGAACTACTTACAATCACAATTATATAGAAACGTGCTTTATACCATCAACATATGTAAAAGCTGAATAATCATATCTTCACGCCCGCTCCCAGCCATGCAAAACCTCGCACGTTTTCTCATTTAATTATATCGCTGCAAAACTTCTCCAACTACAGAACCTCCAAACTCCTAGTCAACTCTCCACAGCTTCATTCCCAATGGATTCTCCACTGAACTTTTCATATAACATGACCCCTATTTACTTAAGAACCACGCACAATTGAAGGTAGAATTTCGTTGGACGAAATTTCATCGTGGCTGGTACCTTTGCGAATTCCAGAACAATTCCATTTGAAACTGGAGCGACAATTTACGACGACACCCGAGCGTGCCCGAACCTTGCCGAGTCCTAATTCCGTCTCTCATTACTGGATGCATTCACTTAGTCCTTTTTGCCCCAATTCCCTCTTATTTACGATTCTTTCGTGCCTAGTTACGACAGTTTGGCGATGAGTTTGTTTTTGAAGGAATTTATTGGGGTATTGAATGTGAATAAATTGTTGAATGAATGTTTTTGTTTTATTAGACGGCTGCTGAATTTGTTCTGTTTGATGGAAATTCTACACAAATGTTTTTGGTATCATTTGGTATTGATACCAATAATTGGTTATGTTTGATAGCAAAATTAAAAAAAATCTTTTCTTTAGGACAGGTAACTGGTTTTTTTTTCATTTACTATTTTCTTTAGGTACTTGAGACGGTTTCTGTAAGTTCTTTGTCAAAATTATTATTAAAAGTCAATCAACCAATGAGTGTCCAATTCAAAATAACTTTTGAAGTAGCATTAGTTGCTTAAGTGTATATTCGTCTAACAAAAAAATGTTTACCTCAAGAATAATCAAAGATAAATTGAAGTTTTATCTCAGTTTAAGTCCTTATTCCACCTAGTTCAAAATCTAGTCTTAGGTTGTAAAGTAAATTGTTGTTTCCAATTTAGTACTAACCTTTCACAAAATAAATACAAACCTGCATTTACAAACCAATAAACTACTGTCATTTACTTTAATTTATAGCCGCAACCATAAATCATAAGCTAAATTAAATATTCAATTTTATTGACACAAACAGCTGTATCCCTTCACATACGCACAATAAAGACACCATAAAGTTTACACTCATGATCCACCAGATAAATTCCTAAATTAAATTAATATACCTCCAAATCAATAAAGACTTTGTGACAATAGAGATAAGGTTGGAATTCCTTGGGAGATGGGAGTGTGAAATTCGGGCTTGCGTTAAAATAATGCCGGGTATACACTGAGGTCGTTGAGCTAGGAAGTAGGTCAGATAGTGGCGGTTAGTGACGTGACATGGGAATGTTTTCTTATTCCCGGGAATATTCCTGAAATATAATTGCTTTGTGTTTGTGTAATTTTATATTCGGGCATATCTCCCAACCGCCTTTGTCTAGGGACGTGTGACAAAAACATTTAAATATTGGGATATTTTTGAGCACAAAAGACACAACTTGTCATTATAAAGGTCAGCATCCTGGACCGAGCCAACTAAACCGTTTAGAAGTTCGAGGGCTCTCGACGTGGGCGCTCGGCGCGCGTACTGCGTGCGCGTCGCGGGGACTGCGAAAAGCGCGTGCCTGCGTCGAGTGCCCGCGCCCACATAGTCGTTTCGGACAAACAGCCGTATGCTCAAGGGCATACAAGGATTATCCACTTTGCCCTGGAAAAGCAAGACATAGTGGATCGCGAGAAGCATTTTCCTCCGAAACTCCGGCGTTTCCAATCCGACCATACCTGCTACAAACAACGAGGGATAGAGAAAAGGATACCGGCCATATAGCCTCTTGTAGAGGTACCGTCTTAGAAAAACGCATCCTAATCGTGAACTTTTGTAATGTGCACAGAAAAGACGCCGTTTTTCCGAGCATTGTTGACCTATATTACCATAACGTTCCCATGACCGTCCCATCACTATCGGCGACATTTTCTGTGCCATGGATTTTTTCCTTACAAATGAGTAATGCCTTCCTTGCCTCAGCTCTGCTTGGCCTAATTGGCAGTTTGGGTAATTGGTACGGGAAATGGGCGCGAATGGTACATTTATTGTGTGATTGAGCTTTGGCGTTTGTATACTTTGATAATCGTAATTAAATACATCAATGAAATTCCATAATAAATTATGGAGAAGAACTAGGGATCAAATTATTTTATTAAATATTTTTTGATTTGTATTTTTGTAGTCACACTACTATTTATAAATTATAAACTGAAATAGGTGTCATATACTAAAGAAAAAGTGATCAAATCCTTCGGAGCGGCGGTCGAGGCCGGAATGGAAACGGCGTTTTCAGTTTGGGCGGTTGATTTTTCTTTAGTTCTATTTCATTTTACTAATAATTTAAATGTTACGAACACTAAATACTCTTAGTGTCCTCCTAACCCGTCATCAAGCAAACTTCATCATTTTTAATTTGGTAAAACTATAAATCTGGTTGTGGATTTGCAAGTGTTTTCGTTACTTCGAAGAGTGGTTTCTTACACGCTAAAATTGACGTTAGCAAAAATGTATACGAAACTAACATCCCAACAGTGCATCGTTATCTAGAAACAGCGAGGGCGAAGTTGGGCGAGACGAAGTTTTCAGGAGATTAAAGGAATGCACGGGATAAGCAAATTGGAAGGAAAATACAATTAAACTAGAGGATACTTTAGTAAGTAAACTTAGTGCTGTTTAAATACTAGTCTTAAAACATAACCTTTTAACTCTTAGTTACCTTTGTGTACTTCTGAATCTAAATATGACACATTTGTCATACTTAAATGTTTATTTCTTATAAATATTCCCATAAGGAGAATAGAACAAAAATGTTGCTGTACTTACCTATTCAGTTCAACTCTGACAGTCCGCATACTCCTATTTTTAGGGTTCCGTACCCAAAGGGTAAAAACGGGACCCTATTACTAAGACTCCGCTGTTCGCCTGTCCGTCCGTCTGTCCGTCTGTCTGTCTGTCACCAGGCTGTATCTCATGAACCGTGATAGCTAGACAGTTGAAATTTTCACAGATGATGTATTTCTGTTGCCGCTATAACAACAAATACTAAAATCAGAATAATATAAATATTTAAATGGGGCTCCCATACAACAAACGTGATTTTTTTGCTGTTTTTTTCCGTAATGGTACGGAACCCTTCGTTCGAAGTCCGACTCGCACTTGGCCGGTTTTTTTGTTTACCAATTGTAAATTACAACCATTCCTGTAGAAGTAGCGTACAAAATACCTATATAATACGACCTTAAAGAACGCAGAACTCAAAAGAATTTTAAATCACAGGAAAACTTCGACACCATATCATCTACAAACCTTAAACTAAAACTTAAAAGCCGAACCACAAATCGCATACCCTCCAACTAAAAGGCACTAAGTCTTTTGTACCCTTTAAGTCCGTAAGCCCTTTTAGTATTAAAAACTACTCAAAGAGCCACCCGAGTTGAAATGACGATTCGGAAGACGATTCCGTTTCCACAATTTGTTATGAAAAAGATTATAGATTAACCTACATACAATAATTAAATATAATCTTAAAAAACCAGATCATTTTAGCGATACAACATTTTTTTTCATCACTTGTTCTAGTGTAAGATTCGACAGGTTCCCGCGGGACCGCCGAACTACCACAACATTCGGCCAGAAGTCCGCGCTTGCGATGGTTTCCAGCAGCGGCCACGGCACGCGCACCATGAACGAGCTGAAGGAGCATTCCACGGGCTGTCGCGTACAGATGCATTTTATTTACTGTGTTGCGACGTTTTTCGGCATTTAAAGCAGGCTATTATTTTTCTGTGCATATTTTTGATCATTTGTCATAGAAAAGGATACTCTTATACCTGCAAACAGAAAATTCGCATTTTTACGGGACAACGGTAGACAATTTCATGGAATGCTCCTGAAGCGCACATACTAAATGGTGCGATCGCAGCTGGAAAATCATTAGCTCATAATCAATAATGCATCTTCTTGCAAACTTATTACATCACATCGTCTATAATGGTTTTCATCTTATTTTGATACAGACCTTGACATTGTGATTGATTGGTGACGAATATTAATTCGTGGTGACGAAATTCAATCAAGTCTCACAAGGTATTTCTCTCGCACTTCTTGGTGCGCATATGCCCGATGCCCCGACTCAAGGTCAAAATGAGCTTAAGACCATATCAAAATGTTAAATGAGAATCGGCCTCTCATAGATAAAGTTCGAACAGTAGAAGGCCATTTCCGTGGTAGAAAGGCGAGGGAAAATATCGCTTGCGCTATTTGAGTTCGTTTGAAAACGGTTGAAATACGCTCTTAACGGTTTTTTGTGATTTGAAGCTGTGGAGTGAAGACTGGAGTGCTAGGGTGTCTTTGCGATTTGTTATTTGTGTAAATTATTTCAAATTCTGGTTGGCAAACAATGCAATTACTATTTATACTAAAGGTTTATGTTTGTCTTCAATATTTATACCGAATAATTAAATATAAAGATTATTGTGTCAAACCGGAGATTTTAATAAATTTTAGCACGGCTACCACGAGTTGGCATTTGACATTTACATTAGCGACTGCGTGAACTCGATCGTATTCCCTCTCTATCGCACCAACACGCCAGTGCAAGCAAGATGGACTGCGATTGAGTTTACGCAGTCGCTAACATAAACGTCAAGTGTAGGACTATAAAACGATTAAGCATTATCATAAAGTCTTAACTGAAACGTTCTTAAACGTGTTTCAAAGTTAGTCTTAATTCTTCAGTTTAGACATTATTATGTTGCCTATATACGTACATATACAAGTATTATAACACTTCATTTAAAAGTAAAAATGAAATCCCTATCATTCGCAAAGAATAAGCAGCCTAAAGATTACCCAAGATCTCACAATACGCAGACCTTATCCAATGCAGAAGTCGAGACAAATTTATGTGCATATTGAATCGCTATTAAGGAACTTTACCGATATTGCCATCGCATACCAAACGCAAATTCTTGTGTTGAACCAGCCTAAGTTTGCTCTTGAAGTCTGTGAAATCCCGAAAGCGATATAATGTTGGGTATATCATGGGATCATGCCAAATAAAACGATAAATGAAATACTCTTGCAGAGGACAAGTCCTCACATTTTCAATTACCTCCAAAAAAAACAAGAAATGTTAAAAATTTTGCCTGCGCAAGCCGTGTTCGAGTCACGCAAATAATCACAGAGAAATATATAAGGCAGGAGACTAGATATCTTGACTTAGAAATCTGCGCTAAATGAAATTAAATCTTGCAACAGCCTCACGATCACTATTCACTGCCGCTGTGGTAAAGTTGGCAATTGCTGGGATGATAGCAAAACTGCTATTATAGATGGGTTCCAAAGGAAAAGAAAATCTAAGGCACATACATAATGCATAAGGAAATCGATAAAATGCGCAAGAATGACGAACACGCCAATAAGAAAGCACGCCGCAACTTCACTCTTGTTCAGGTTTGTTTTCAGGTTCTGCGGCCGTAGCACGGTCGCATTTTTATCACCTGTCACCATGCCTGTCACTTTCTAACAAGTATGTAAGTGCGAAAGTGACAGGCATAGTGACAGGCGATAAAAATGGAACTATGCTGCCAACGCTGGTATATACCAGCCAGACTAAGCCAGCTCGAGCTCTGAAGTGTATGAGTTACTTAGTATCGTTATTTGAAGTTTTCAACCAAAAGGTACCATTGTCGGTTGTCGATAAGGTTGATTTCAAATCGAAGCTATATATGGAAATAACGCCTTATTGACAACCGACAGTAAGTACCCTTTTGGTTGAAAACGGCATATTTGTAGTTTAATCTTAAGTGTATCTTAAGTTCTTCTCTGATGTTGCCCATGTCCATGGGCGGCGTTGATTGCTTCCCATCAGGCGGCTCGTCTGCTAGTCTGCTTCCTATCATATAATATAACAATGAAATTAAAGCAATGTCCTCGGCAAGCTACGAGAACCACTGTCTTGGCAGTGAGTCCGAATTGAATTCTATCCTTCGGTATTGTTTCGCATGTCTTTTTCAGACTTGCTAACTTGATAATAGACGATCGCTATCGTGGGGTATTTATTGACTTTGGAACTTAAACCGCGACTGCAGCCTAATATTTTATAAAGAAAGTTACGTTATTTATCTATGTAAGTGAATAAAGTGGTCCTGCGGTTGATTTCATGGTTCTTTTGTATATTTTATTATAGAAGACGTAGCCTGATTTTTGAATAATGTTCATCAAATGTACAGACAAAGTTAATTTTCTGCCCATTTTGTACTTTGCCACAGTGACAATAGTATGAGGTCTCTAGCGCCTTTAATATTGATTGTCATCGTGACAAGGCACGAAATGGGTCGGAAATTAATTTATTTGAACGTACCTACTCGTATGTGCTTATGTTACAGCATACAGCAAAGCAAGTATTCTTTTTTTTGGCATGACTTTAGTCTAACTAAACAAAGTAACTTGATTTTCATATACTATTACCTACTTATAGAGTCTGTTACCTAGTTACCCCTGAATGGACAGTCAGTTGATTCAGAATCTCATGTTTATAATATTTTAAAGGTTTTATTTTTGTGGTAGTTTTTGTTTGAATTCTCAGGTTAATTACTTTATATACATATATCACCATTACACTTACACCTTAACCCTTTAAATACTAAAAAATTCTTAATTCAAGCCTCAAAAATCTATACAAGGAAAAAATACAAAAATATGGTCTAATAGGGTGGTCTTTTTTTGAGACCGCTGCCCTATACATAAAGGGTTAAACCTTACCAAATAACCCTTCAATTGCTAATTTTAATCGCACCATTCTGCTCTTATTGGTAACACACGCTATTTCCGGTCCGGGCCGTCCCTCACGCTCGTCCGCTTCCGGAAGACAATGTCCGGCCTGCCTACGTCCGATCACCGATTTCCGGACTATTTCAAACCGTCGCGCCGGACCGTCTCCAATTCCAAGTTTGAATTTTGAATTTCGCATTCCAATTTATGATTGCGTTTTGCTTGAAATTCATAATTTCTTGATCGTTGGAGCAATATTGGTGTGTTTGATTCAGTTTTCCTTATTTTGTTTAGTATTTTTCGCACTGATAGATGGATCTTAGTTTAACGTGCCGAGAACTTTTGTCGAATGACCAGAAAATATATAGCAAAGTGTTTTGCTTATTGTACATACTTCAAAGACGTTTTTTTTTTGATTTGCCGAAATTAAATTTGATATAGTCGGGTTACAAGTACATTTTAGACGCCAAGAATTAACTAACGTACCTCAGACATTTCAAACTAAACTACAACTTAAACTATAATGCCTAACACTATTGTTCACCATCTAGAATATTCTAAATGTTCAACCAAAGACATTCCACTGCACAATACTATTACAAGTAAAGGTCTTAACCGGCAAGTATTACCACTAAGATACTCCCTTTTGCAAGTGTTGTGGTGGGATTTAACTTTGTAGTAGATTTGGAGTTAGGTTTGGATTAGAGATTGCGGTAACAAAGTGATATTAAAGGAGGTAGACGATAGTTAGTATTGCCACAGATAGATATATGAATACATCACTCAAACGCTACTGTGCTAACGAAATAAATCTCAAACGTAGGTATGTGTCGTGTTTCTTAAAAGTTAGTTGGTAGACATCCCTTTTAGGAGGGATATCTACCAACTAACGCCTCATATATATTATACTTTGATTTGTCTTTTTGTGTAAACTTTTTTATGTGCAACAAAGTGACATAAATATACTCTGGCACAACCACTTTGAGTCAGTAGAAAAAGGCGCCAAATTAAAAAAATGTAGGGGCGAAAGGGTGAACTCCCATAGAAAATTTGTATTTCTTGCCTTTTTCTACGGACAAGTCGGGTGTGTTTCAGTATGCATACATACGCCGTACTTACGATACATTCGCGTCTCGCGTGAATTATCATCGTTGCGCTTGTAAATTTCGCTATGTGATCTGCCAAAATACAAACCGAAAGTTAGTCGGCAACTTACAAAGTTAAGTAAAATTTCATTAAAAACATTTTAATTACATCAAATGAAACTTTATATCTTCGCGAGAAATAAAAAGGCAAAAGTCCAGTGATTAAAACGCAGTAAAAATTAGATTTCCAATGCAAATCGCGTTAAGCATTTAACAGCTGTTTTACAGCCCTGGTGAACTGCGTCTTTGTCATTTCGTGAATGAGGAAGCGAGAGGCACAATTGTATTATGGCGCATCAAACTCAAAATAATTACTTACAGAGTAAAAGAGTACAGAAAGTCTTTTAAATGAAAACAAGTTCTTCCTTGCGCTGCGTAAATTTTTGCAAATTGTAATACATTGTATTTACTTCACCTACAGTGAACCTATAATTTTATTGCTTGGTAATTAATATATTGTAGCTAACTAACATTAATAAGTAGAAACCATAAGCATGTTTTTAAAATATGATAACAATGACTATGGTAATGACTATGGTGTGAGTGAGACGCACTGGACGCACCGCACGTTTAAATCAGTTCGATATCATGCTTCAAAATGTATGTATATACATTTTCATATCGATATTTAATTCTAGGTTTCTAAAAAAGCTTTATCTACCTACACTTAAAACGCGTTAATGTGTACGGAAATTTTCTTACAAAGTGACGTCACATTGGTTTTTATTCGCTCTCGAGAATTTGACAGAAATCATGCAATGACAGTGCCGCCTGAATGACAGGCCAATTCTAACGTACACTGACATCAAAATTATATTTGAATCAATGTTATTTAGTTATCATGCGTCTCGCCCGCGCCAATCCATGTACCTACGGACAAGTAAGAGCGAAATGCACGACAAATGAATGACATCAGTTAGATGTCATTCTGATATCAGTGTACGTTCGAATTAGCTTGAAAGTGAATGAGTTTGCACAATCCCAATGAACCATCTGCCGCTCGCTACGTTGTGTAATTAGGGTTGCGAGCTATAAAATACTTTCTTCATCAACTTAATGGGGCGTCTTGATGGCGTTGCCGTTTTTGTGCCAGTCACTCTTTTGTTTCGGCGCTCGAACTATGAACGATGAGTTTGAATTCAGAACGTCGGTTAGAGAATATGTTCGAGTTGTTTAGGGTCGGGCCAAGATAACCCTGCACGAAATTTGGAATGACAATGACAAAGTGTGACTATGTCCTCATTAATGTTAAATTTCTATGAAAATATGACGCTTATAATGACACTCTCTCACTTTGTTCAGTTCAAGTCGGTGCAAAGTTAGTTCAGGCGGAATCTATTTATTTGTATGATAATCCATAATAATATTATAAATGCGAAAGTGTGTCTGTCTATCTGTCTGTTACCTCTTCACGCTTAAACCGCTGAACGGATTTAGTTGAAGTATGGTATAGAGTTAGTTTGAGTGGGAAGGACATAGGGTAGTTTTTATCCCAGAAGTCATCCTTTAAGGGATGAAAACGGGGGGGGGGGGGGGGAGTTTGTATGGGGAATCGATATAAAACAGATCGGATAAAAAATTAGCTCCCCAAATTACTAACTTCTCGCAGACGAAGTCGCGGGCAAAAGCTAGTAATACAATATGAGTTTAACATTTAAACCATGACAGTTAAAATTTTAACTCCATTTACAGCTGCTAAAATTCTTGAGCAAATTACTTTAAAAGGTAGTTATTTAAAAGTAAAGTACGCACAATTGCCGGATCTATATGGAGTTGTAACTTGGGCGCTTGTACCTACTACTTTACTAGCTGTATGTTTTAGTCTACGCCCGTGTCTTTGCCCGCGTAGAAGTTTAAAAAACTTTCAACGTTATTTACTAGATGAATTTCAAACATTTATTTCTTAGCTATACAACATTTGAAGTAAAGTTGTACCAAATTTTCTTCATTCAACGGTTGTCGAGGTGTCGTTGTCTGCTATTACTTATATAATGAGATTATTTAGATTTACATTTTCAGCGATCGAGACAATGTTGTAAGGAATACTATAGACATAGAGTAACTTATACTAGAGCGGTACTGTCATAGTAAATTTTGTAACCCCAGTAAATTCACTGCCATCTGTCGACACACTTTAAAACTAAAAATAAATATTTATAAAAATACGATAAAATGTATTTAAATATGGATAAATGATTTTTTTATTTGCATTAATTATTTTTATATGATTTTGACCCATGTTCTTTCACTGGTATGCGTTAAAATTATAAATAACAAACGAAACAGTCAACGCCCTCTATACGAGTGTAGGCCAAAACTAGTGGCGCCATCTGATCGAGAATCAAATTTTCGTGATTTTCGAGGCACGTTTTTTCCTTAGACTGTATCCATCTATTACGGAGTTATATCTGTCTTTGCTATAGATAACAATAATCTCATTTTGTTTTAGAGATTTTATGAAATTATACGTTACTGGCAGCTTTTATGCCAGTCATCGGCCTTTTATTTTAGGTGTTGCTTGATGAGCGATGAGGTCGCTTGAAGAATGTTTACGGGGTTAAGTTAAATACACCGACGTTTGAGCTTACGATATTGAGCAGGCTTTTACAGGTTAGGTTTAATACCTAATCACTTAGCGTGGGTTGCACCAAACTGCACTTCATTCGGTTCTTCTCTGTTTGTCTGATTTAATATCTTGTCTTTTTATTAATTATATAACAATTCAAGTCTTGGACACCCTTTACATCTCTGGATAATTTGATGATCTTTTTTATTATTATATACATTTTGTCTCTGACACCTAGAGACTTTTACATCTCTAATTACAATTTTAGTACTTCTGTTATTTGTATAATTTTTATTAGTTTTTTTTTTCTTGTGTAATTTAACATTTATATTTATGTAATTGTTTTTTGTAATTTTGGATTAATTTTATTGTTTGTAAAAATTGACATGTAAAAGTGCCCCTGTGGCCTATTTGCTGAATAAATGTTTGATGTTTGATGTTTGATGTTTGACTGTCATCGTTAAAGAGTTCGCAAAATTTTATTGTATGGAAAGTTTCATAGTAAACCGCCGCGGCGCGCCGGGTGACGTTGTTCAGTCTGTCAAGTGCGGATGGAGCAACTGACACTAAATCACATAAAATATCATGTTAATTTAATTAAAACCATATTGTGAATTTGCGCTCTAACGCTAACTGCTGATTAAGAAATCAAAATTTGAGAATCCTGTAGCCTTTGTAAGCTCGCTCACAGCTTACCATATTTTTTCTGCCTCGTAATGACATAACTAACTGCCCGATTCGAACTTAAAGATACGTCAAATAATTATTAGGTCTAGAAACGATATGGATTAGATTTGTCAGTGTCAAAATTGACGTTATTGTTTGAAGACGTCACTTTTGACACTGACATCTAATCCATATCATTTTTAGACCTAATATTTGACGTATTTTGTTCGAATCGGGCCGTAAGTCACAAAATCGTCGTGATAATATCAGCTGTCGATAATGTGTGGAATAGGCATTAAGTCAGCGTAGCATGTAACCAACGAGCTCTCAAGTCGCTATTATCCACAGGCCTGTGCAATAGTATGTATTAATCGAGTTACTAACTAAAAAGTATGTGCCAGTCATGGCACCGATTTTTGTAGTAAAGTCACCACTGTTGCATCTGTTGTTAAGGTGCAAACTATACAAGTGTGAATAGTGAAGATTTTTTTATTAAAAAGCATTAATAAGACGTCAAATAAAACATGTTTATGATATCTACTTATCTTATTTACTTAGATTGATAGAAGTTGTGCATTTGGCTAAAAATATTGTACTACCAATATATCTCAATACACAAACATGACAACTGTAGACACGACAAAACACGTATTGTTGCACAAATGAACGAAAACCGAATTGTATTTTTAAACTCATATTTCAAGGGGTGGAAATAAAAAACATTAATTGGCATAATTGTTCGGCATTTGGCTAATAACAGTGTACTGCCGACATATCTCAAAACCCACAAAATTACACGAAACATGACAACGACACGGCAAAAACACGCATTGCCGCACTAGTGAACTAAAACTGAATTAATTTGCAATTGCGGCCGGCAATGTGACTCGCGGGACTAATGTTGCCATAATTAGTACAGTAATTATTGCCTACGCCTACAGGTAATGAATTGGAGTTTAGGTGGAAATGTTTTTCTGCAAAATATGTGTTGCGTGTGTATGTTTTTTCGATGTTAAATGTTAATGTTAAATCACATATTCGTTATTGGAACTACGTCGCATTGAATTCTATTTTTTTTAAGATTAACCTCTACGATTACCGATGCTATGCATGTGTAAATTATAATTTACATTTATGTGTTAGCGTTAAAAAAGTGCTAAAACTGAAAATAATGATTAAATAATGTCCCGGTCCAGGCCTACTTTTACACGACTGCCAAAGGAAAGGAGGAGATTTTTTCTGATATATGGGCCTATCCAGAAATGTCACTTTTATCAGCTGACAGATCAATCCATAACAGTTTCGGAACAAGAAATTAAAATCTGGTTTTCATGCGTTTACGCACATACACACATGCGCTACGGTGCTACGGCGTAGCGAGTGGCAAGTAAAATTCTCGTGTATTGTCGTTCGATTTGTAGCTGGCCCCGAACGGCTAATCCTGTGTCTATTCTTAAGTAAATCCGCACCTGCAAAAAAAACGGTCAGTCATTGGCGTATAATTCTAATTGGCACCTGAGCGCGGGCTAGTCCAACGCTCCAAAAACCAGTGTAAGTGCGTTATCCGATAACGTGCCTTTGTTACGTTCGACTCGCCGGCACTAAGTAACCGTAGAAAGACCACACATGAAATCGTAAATTATTTTTCTGTTTGTTCATTTTGAACCTTATTGCAATCTCCATAGAGTGGTAATTCAATAACCGGTTAAAACGGCCCGACCATTTTTTATGCAGTTAAGTAGCACGTGCGGTTTCACTTACTCGTACAATAAAGAAAGAGTTATCCCTTAGGGGCCAGCTTGAAAGCTAACTACTATACCTACAGCGAAAACATAATTATTCGTAGCACAATCATATAACGTAGAATGCTGAACACAGAAAAATGGTTACGCTATATAGTTCTCTTTATTACTGTATAATATTATCGTAAATATATAACGTGATTTTATTTATATTTATTCTTATATGTGCTTATTTTCTATGAACCAATCTCCTATGCAATTCGATGTCTCCCTTCGAAAACAAAGCTCTTATCATACCCGCTACATAAGTCAAGATGTGGCATAAATATAATGGCCAATAAAGACATCAGTGGCGCCACCAAGCGGAAAGCTGATAACTGAAGTGCGGGTTGAAATTCCTGTCTTATTTTTATATCCTGTACAGCCAGTTTAAATTTTAAATACACGTATTTCAATAGTTCTCAATTTTTTTTTAATTTTATTGAGTGACATGTTTGTTAGTGATAAGGAGTTTACACTAATAATAGGATTTACCTTTTTTTAATAATGTAAAAAATATATACTCCATTTCTCTTGCTCTGAAAGAGGGTCATTGTTGTTCTAAAAGGTGTGCAGAAAATGATACGTGTCTGCACTAGAGCATTTTACGTTCGAAATACGATTTTTTTAATTTTTTTAAGATAAGCAATTGAAATTTTAGTTTAAATGGATTTGTTAAACAATTTCCATTCCATAAATAACGATACTTTTGCCTGAATTATTAATTGAAAGTACCCTCAAGAAATACTACAAAAATGTATACTTAGTCATGTTTAAAAAAAACAAATGTATTTTACTTTCCTCGTATTCGAAATGAATAGAGTGTTTAACTCGGGTGGAAGGCATCATTTCATCCCTTGGTTAACAATCTACTATTTTATAGCACCAACACCAACCTAGGAAACTGAAATGCTTTCCTTAGATGCTCCTTACCAATGTAAAAGGATGCATGCTGCATATGGTTGGAATTAAGTACCTGAAACAAAAAAATAAGAGAGTTAGTACAATAAAACTACGTAAAACATTTAAACCAAAATGTTCGTATTTTTAATAATAATATAATTTTCTAATATTGGTGTTTTATTGATGCTTACTTTTTTCAAATATTTTGTAAATATCCTCAAACATAGCAGCAATATTCTACCAATTTTATTACATATCCACATTAAATAAAATCCTTAGAAGCAAACGCCCCCGGCTACCAACAAAGTATTAAAGGCAAGAAACAAAATGGCTGGAATGCCTCCTAGCAAAAATGTTACAATATTACAGTTATCTAATTCCCATAATATGCGTTACATGTCAAACTTCTAAGATAGGACGTTTATGGCTGTGTTGCCAGCGTTTTTTTTGGCTGCTTGGCTGAAAGAATGTGCCGCGGGCCGCGCGGTGGGTCGTGATAAAAAAAAGTAAAAATGTTAGGTCTTTGTGCCCCGCGGTGTTATTTGTTTTGTTGTTGTTTTAATAAGATTAATAAAGTTAACTAGGGCTAGTTGAGAAGATAAATAATAGGAACTTTTTTAAATACTACATTAGAAATAAAATAATAGGTGTGCCACGAATTATTTCCAAAGTAAAATAGGTAAACTACAACCCGCAAAACCCGCGCAGAAATAAGATGTTGATACAATTCCTCGCCAGTCTACCTGTGAGCACGAACGTAACGTCACGTTCGAAACGTCAGGCCATAAATAAACCTAAGTTTTTACGCGATTAAGCCCCGTTTTAGTTTTAAAATTATGCAGGTAACCTGTTGTCGTTGTCATCATGTCAACAAAATTGAATAAGGGACAATCTTACACAAATCAACTAAAATCCCTAGCTAAGAAAAACAATGGGTCTATTTTCTAAGTGTGAATTCCTTTAATACCAAAAGAAAAATAAAAAATACGATACCAAATGCGTAAGATATTCATTTTTTCGCATCTGCCATGATGCCAGACATAGAAAAACTTCCTTACTTTACAAGTCTACCTTGCATGGAAAAATAAACTTTATGACAATAGTGATAGAAATTCTCTTAAATGCATTGTTAAGTTGTATGCCAAAGAATTTTAAATTCGGAATAGAAACTTTTTCGTCAAGTAAAAATAGGCTCTAAAACGCTTATGTAGACTCTTTAAACTTGCAATTATATTGAAGATCTACAGAAAATTTGTATTCAGTGTTTTTTATCAAAATATACCTTAAGCGGTTGTAACACGAGCTATATTTAATGCACATTTAATTTGGAAACCTCTCGCCCTATGCTGAATATCTTTTAAAAGTATTTGAGGATTCTGCGAGACAGTCTTATAAAATAACTCCTGAAAACAATGTTTGATCTGCTTGACGGTAGGGGCGTTTTCTTATTAAAATGGAACAACTTTTTGGGATTTTCTATTATATTTTTACCGAGTGCTGAACACTTTTGTCATTCATTTTTGATCGGTAGACGTCTGTTGTTTAAGAATTTTTCATTTTGAATATGGATGGTATAGAAAGGATGCCAATCTCTTATGGCAGAATTGTTGCAAAAGTGACCGCTTTCAGCTTTAAATAATAGTTCCTAATCTCTCCGGTGGCGCTAGTTAGGCTCTGGGACATGAGTATAACATGAACCATATAAGGCAACAAATAATCCGGCCAAATTACGTAGGTTGTTTTTGATAATATTTCGGTGTATGGTGGCGCCGCCTAATTACTGTTTTTTGATGGACACTTTTCATACATAGAGATTTGGCTCCTTTATATAGTCTCCATGATTTTGAAAAGGAAGGAAATTGTAATGTCAAATATCATTTGCTAATAAAGCTACAAATGGAAGCATAGTTAGCTTTTTCCACATCAAGAGTGATGATATTAAATATAAATAGTCTGTTCGGAAAGAGAAGTCGTGAAATGTATTGGGTCGTATAGAGTTGAAGGCAAAACTATCGAACCAGACAAATGGCACAAAAATATGTGAACACGACTTTGTTGTCTAAGGTGTAAGAGCGTACACATATTTTTGTAACTTTGGGAATGTATATATGCCCTTGACTGTACATTCCACGACTCTACTCTTTCCTCACAGACTATAAAGAATAAGTACCTGCTGTGATATTTTTTGCTTACCTATCTTCATAATTTAGTGTTTTTTTTAAAGTTATTGTACCTATTAGTTTATTAATTATATGTACAGTAGCGGCAGAAAATCTATCATACTGCTATTTTTTGCAGGCAATCTCTCGAAAGTTCATGAAATTAGATTATATGTGTTGTTTTCAATCAAAAGGTACCACATTGTCGCTTGCCATAAGGACGCTCTGACAGATTATTCGTATAAAGATACAATCCAACTTCGTCCTTATGGTAAGCGACAATGTGGTACCTTTTGATTGAAAACGTCACATATATATCATGTAAACAATGATTGTATCATCATTACGACCATTTATAATATGCTTACGTCCCACTCACTTTGCAACGTAGGCTACCACGTTAGCACAATGCGGATTGGGGACTTCACACCCCCAATTAATGTATGTTATAAAACTTAATAATATTTCTTATTTAAAACAACACTCAAAATCGAATCTTACCAACAATAAAACCTAGATGGATCGATATTTCTGCCTCGTTAGCCTCTGGTTTAAAAATTAAATCGCATCATTATCTTACAATTTAATACCCACCGGGCTACCGGAAACTCGGGCAAACAAATTATTTTTAAAATGAATCCTAGCTTAATCGAATTGCTGTTTTTATACGCCCCTATATTGTAAATTTCATCGAAATCACAGGAATCGTTTTTGAAAAATTATTATTAAAAAAAAATATGCAAATGTATCTGAAAAAATATGATAGATTATTTGCTGCCACTGTACATTAAAACATCATTGTGGCTATGTAAATAAATAATAACGAGTCTGCCGTATATGAAATTGATTGTCCAGAATTTTTAATTATCTTCATAGCATTTAGCACAGTGCCTCTGTGAGCTGTAGACCTCGCGACAAGCTTGAAGCAAGAAATGTAAAAAATATACTTCGTTGAATCATTATCACAGCGAACTAACAATAGTCTGAAGTGCCATCCCAAGTGACCCAACTGGCACCTTTAGGCCAATTTCCGCCATTTTGAACATTTAGCTAAAAACGAAACGACTATCTAATTACCGAACGTGCACACAAAAGTAACGATAGTCGGTTGAGAAATGCGAACTTCAGAGGAGAATATTCGGACATACGAAAGTATTTTTATGCAAGCTGAAAGGGACACCTTCCCTAACGCTTTACTTAAAGGATGTTTCTACGCGATTTTGTACTGCGTTTTGATTCTTAATTACCATCACCACATTATTGGCCGTTTTATAAAAGCAAACAGGATCATTGTGACAAGAATAGCAGAAGTACAATATGCTACAAGACAACCGAAAATGACTTCACCATTTATACGCAGTTCGTCAATAATGTGAGAATGGTAATGAAGCGATTGGTGCGACTGAATAATCACATAGTACCAACTACCCCAAAGAAAATAAAATGCACACTTGATACGCTTGGTAGGCAAAAATAATCCCAACAAGCCTTCAACGTCGGCCTCCGAATGGCTCCGGGCATTAACCGTACCGCCTTCTCATTTGTCACTGGCCTTTGGTCCCGGTTAAAAAAAATAGTTGTCTATTTCCGGAACAAATTAGTTGGCTTTATTGGTAGTAATAATGTTGGCAGGAACTTTATGTTTAAAATAATTAAACTGTGGCAACCATGTGGCAACGCTAACTTTGCACAAACTTAACGGTAAGAATGCATACATATCCCTACACATATAAGCACCATACTTGACGTATTTACATGAAAACTTAGCTTGGTCTGACTAAATTTATTTACTGATGGGAAACCGGAAAAATATGCTGTCATCTGGATCGAGAAAGCTTTGATTGTTCAGTTGGTTAAAGCACTTAAAGCAATCAGAAGGGTGTTTCTATAATATGTCGAATACAAATCGCTCGCTTAAAAATGTGAATTTTATTATAATTTATATTTAAGAGATGAAACTCAAAATAAAACGTAAGAAAACCGGATTAATTATTATAAAGCCTACTTTATTACTATTAATAAAATAAATAAATAAATGATGGCACTTTTTTAATTTTACTTCTTTGTGGCAGTATCCGACATCCGATATCGTGTCGGACATTGTGAAAATGCTCTTAAGATAAGGATGCCAAGCGGACCTTGGGCTCCTTCAACGCCAAGTATACCTTACATGTAGCGATATCCCATACATTTAGATTTAATATATATTGTAGGTTTAATATGTATAAAACATAAACAGACCTGTAACGGTTGTTATTAATGAATGAATGAATGAATGAATATTCTTTATTTCGGACCATGTCCATATACAATTGAATAACATGTAAAATTAATATTAAATTATATAATAAATTACAATAAATTACATTTGTTAGTAGCAGTATGAAGTCTTACAACTAAGGTTAGTATTCTAATTTTACATAATTGAATAACATGTAAAATTAATATTAAATTATATAATAAATTACAATAAATTACATTTGTTAATAAACTTTCATTTTCATTTTAATTTTCATTTTTTAGGATTTAAGGTATAAATACAATAATGACCCCTATTATATCCCTCAACACAATGAAATTTATGAAATCCCTTTATACTCGCTATATATACTCCCAGGTACCTTTTAATCCCAAATCGTATTTAGCGTCTGCTCTACCAAGTGCCCATCGGCATGCCCATATTAAGAGAAAATTGACGATCCCTCAATCTTCTGCCTATTGAATATCGGAGGGTATTTGATTAAGTAAAGGTATGTATGCAAAAGAGAAAAGTAGTATAACGCAGCGTACTACGTAGGCGAATTGGGTTAATCAATACTTTGATACCTATAGAAGTGTCCTACTTCGGCGATCTCGTTGCGAACGCGAACCTCGGGCCTGCCGCGCCGCGCCGCTTCGCTTCGCGTTCGCGAGTGTTCGCCTACGTAAGACGCAGACGCAGCGTATGTTTTTGATGTTCTAGTCTATTCGGTTTGTGCACGTAATTTTTTGTTCTTTTTTTATATGGTTGTGTTGTATTGTATTGCTAGGATATTTAAATAGCTATATTTAGTATCCACACAGATCTACCTAACCTAAATTTTGAAGGTCTAGGATGAACTCGAACTTACAAGTACATATTTATTTAATGGTCATGTAACAAACTCATATAAACCAAACATTATAAAAAAAAACTAAGTGCTAAATTCTCTTATATTTACAAGACCGTGTCAAAAAGTTCCTTTTACAAAACATCCTTACCTTTAAACATTTTCCGTTGACTTTTTTATTCCCCGACGACTAAATCACATCAGCTCGCTCAGAAGATTTAATTTGCAAGCATTGTTACACGTCACATACACAATATTACTTTCCAAAACTCTTATCTCACTACCAACAACATTGGAAAAGCGACCTTAGATATTTACAATAAGATTTAGTACTTTTAAAACAATGCATGTGGAAATGCGACATTGATAAATTAAATAGGCTACGCTTGAGAGTACCAAGTCCGAGTTAATAAGATTAGTCAATGTAATTAGAGTCTTAATAAGGATTCTTAAGGTTGAAATTGCAATGGGATTAAAGTAGATTTATTATATTTTAGTTGCGTATTTGTAACATGTTTGTAAAAAGGTTAATCCCGCGGAGTTTTATTCGCTATGAATAGGGTTAATTTATTCGTGCTGGTTTGTTGTTTTTTTTTCTGTGGGTTTTTATTTCGTAGATTCTTCAATAGGGATAATAATGTTGTGCCAGACATTTAATTTTAATGAGGGCTAACGCGTATGAATTCGCCGCTAGGGGCGCTAGTGTAGATAGTGGTCTTTTCCATCGTTCGAAATGTCAAATGTCACTTGTCACTTCAATGACTGACAGCTTTTCTATAGTCTTTTGGACCACCATCAACAGAGGCGCCAACTGGTGAGCAAAAAAACGATAGCCCTCATTCTCTCGTTTGCGTATGTCTGTCGATACAATTGCTTACAATTTGGACAAATATTACCTACTTATGATATTGACTTTACATGTCACATTAAATAGTAGTAAGGATGTTTCCTTTAGATACGTTAAATCTTTTTTAAATTGTTATCAAATAAAATTTACTTAAATTAACAGAAAAGGCCGGTTAAAAAATTTAACTTCAAATCTATTTTTTAGCTTTAAATTATAAAAAAAATAAAGGAAACAAAAGCTCGTCATAGTTACTTTCAATAAACACGTTATTAAAATTGTGGAGTATGAAAAAAGTAAACCAATTTTTTTTTTCAACTATTTGTTTTGTAATTTTCTCTCCCAAGCTAAGCCCCCTGTCCGTCATTAGAAACATGCATCTGACAAAACAAACAATTTCCTACAAGCATCGGACATTTGGCGGCGTAATGGCCCCTGACTTAAGCCGTAAGTGCGTCTTAAGCCGTGCAGATCATCCGACCAACCCAACTTTAAGAAAATACTAAGTATACTTGGAACAATACACAGAAAAACCAGCTTAAGTACAATTGGCGTTTACGACTTTATTAAGCTACAATACAAAAAGGACGGCTGAGGGGTATCGCGAACACTGAAGTTCGCGAATTTCTCTTTTACTCAAAATAAGGCGTAATTAGAGTGACAGAGAAAGATGCCCGCAATTTCAGAACTTTGGTAGGCCCGTTGACGACGTAAGCGCCAATGTTCTTAAAGGCGATTTTCTTATGAACACGTATCCTGTCAATGAGATATAAGTCGTTTACAAGTGAAGCTTTTAAAGGGAATTCACGGGCGATGGACAGGGAAGAGGCGGGTCTGGGGGGAGAAATGCTTTTTATTTGGCATATAATGTTAGCTGTAAATTATGTGCCTTTGTTAAGTTTATGACTATGTGGTGAATGTGTCCGTTGCTGTGGGACACAGACATTCAGACACAGAGAATATGTACTGAACCTTTTAAGAGACTTTATGATATAAGTCGAATTAGAATCAAAAACATTGAATTATGTATTATTCTGTATATTTTATTCTGATACATTTGAGTTAATATAATTTTAACTTTAGTAGGTACATTTTTTATTCACTGAAAATGTATAAAAAGGAAAATGAATAGGACAAAAAATAGGAAATTAAATCACCCAGGTTTGCTCAATACGTTGAAATTTAAGATTAAACAACACTTGATTTACATATTCTACAGAATTATCGTGAAATAATTCACCCCGTAGGATTACAGCCCCAAAAGGTACCTGCAAACTAATTACTTTTATACCCCCTGTATACTTTACGGGAACATAAGTGAACACTCTCAAGAAGCGGTCGAGACGCATCCTTTCTTGAAAGCCCTTCACCAGACCAGCGAAGATAGACCCCACTTAACACGACCACATACCCTGGCCGCTATCTAAATTAACTAAGAAAGGGAGGTGGGGGAGGTCTATATAAATTGGAAAGTGTGGAAGACATGACCACTTCAGCGGGTCTTATTTGAAGCTCTAGCGCGGCCATTGGAGGAAGACCTTAGCTTTTCTTCTGTTTAGTACGCTCGGAAATTCCTTGACATAATTGCTGCTTGTGGCTCTATCGTCCACTATAACATGATACGTATATTAGTTAGATTTCTAAGGGTAGAGAGGTCTTTTAAATTGGTTGGTGTATAATGAATTACCGTCAATAAATAAGCAGCATCTGAATGATGGTGGAGCTCATTTGAGCCGATTTTGGTCGGATTGTGGTTTCGCGAAATGCGTTGTGAGTAAAGGGTTATTAAATAATCATTGTATTGTTGGTGTGCGTTAATTAATGAAATGAGTGGCTAAATCGAGGTGATTCTGTTTCATAGAACTTTAAATCCTGGTGAATATTCATTAGTAAATAAATATTATGGGACAATCTTACCCAAATCGACCTAGTCCAATAGTAAGGCTAAATAAGGCTTGTTTTATTACTTATATAATAGTGATAAATACTTATAGGTAAATATGCACATATAAAATATCCATAAGTCAGGAACAAAAATCTGTGATTAACACACTGCCCTTATTAGGATTCGAACCCAGGACTCCTGCTACGTAGGCATGGTCACTACCGACTAGTCTAGGCGGCCGTTAAATTATATTTTAAGGCTATTTGAATCTTAACTTAGGCTTAATATTATTGATAACACAATTTTAATCGGTATTTAAACTTCCCAAAAGTATCAACTAGTTTTAAAATAAAATAACTTACGTAATTGAAATAATAACCATTTTTTTTTACTTTTCAGGGATAATCATGACATAAAACGTGACTATGACAACATCAAAAATCGTGGACAATTTAAAAGAAAATGCCATTACGTTACTCGCGCCATAGCGTGAACGCAAAATATTCCCTAGACTCGAAAACTCCAATGACATAGTCAAACTTTTACTACCCTCTGTACTGTAATGTTACTAAAATGTCGTAAGTAACATATGTTTCCAATATAAATCTTCCCTTTTGTACAAAGAAGCAATAGTCAGTTGCGACCCAGTTACCATCGCAATAATATTCAGCAACAATTTACCAAAACACTTACTACTTGATTTATATTTGACCCACATCCAACTGTAACTGCGTGTGGTAAGGTTCATATTTGTACAAATAATTTGTTTAGATACGTAATTTATAAAGTTATAAATGGATATGAATATCGGTGAGCCAATAAAAAGTTGTGCAGTAAACGGTCCGCACTTTTTATAGGCATTTCAGCTTATAAAGTTGCTTCAACTCGTAAAATTGCTTTTGAGTGTAAAGTTTAGTGGTGCCTTCGTAGAGATATGGGTCTATGGTAACCGAGCAGAGTGAGTAATGGATATGGAAATGAATAAACAATTAACTGTTTCTATTTTTATTGACTGTTTTTATCATCGACAATGATTATATCGTTGGCATTCATTTGAACGAAAAAGCTTGTGATGTTTTGTTTTTCGTAGGTTTTTTTTTATTTGCTTGAGAAATAATATGAATCTATTTCTACTTATATTTCTATTTCTTACTTTTTAAATAATTAGTTGCATGGGAGGTAAAGCGTATTATTAATAAGTTTAAAATAATTACTTAAATGGTCAATGTAAATCAGTTATAAAATGATTTTTGTTTTTATTAAATTGTATGGCATAATATGTATTATGTAAAAGAAAAGAAACAAAATATTTTAAATATTTAAATATATATTAAATAAATATATAATTAAAGCTATTAATGCAATAGCTTCAATTTAGATTAAATTCTTGATGTTTACATACGGCTTTTAAATTGAAGTAAAACATCACTATAATACTTTAAATTAATAACAAACTAGTGTATAAAAAAACAAAACAACCAAAGCACTCACTTAAAATTCAAGTCCTCTTTAAATTTAAAGCGCAACTACAAACGCAATTTCCCAGACTAATAAAGCCCCCCACACACGTAAGTCGCATCACACCCGCGTAATAAATCTCCGCGGCGAATTAATTCATTTCCTCGTACGTGACGGCGGACAGTGAGCAGCCGGCTTTAGGGGCGGCATTCGGATTTGGTACATGTTGAATTAAAAGTTGATATTTTTAACGTCTCTCATTCCAAATGTCTGAACTCAATAAAAAAATATTGTATAATTATCGAAACTGTTTACCAAATTTCAAGAGATTCGGTTGAGAATGCGTCCTGTAGAGGAGATCTTTCGGATAGACAGTAATTTTTTCTTAAGCTGAAACGAGACGTACGGTCGATAAGTGCAGATGATAATTAAGCACTGAAATAAATATCGAATAAAGTAGCAGCTTTGCAAGTTCGAATGCGGCCCTTGGAGCACGTTTCATTCGCACTGGGGAAATTGATAATAAGCTGAGGATACTTTTCTTGTGGCTTTGTGTTTTTGTGTTTATCGGACAGTGTGTAGGCGGCTTAAGCACGTTTTGTTTTGTTGTCGCAAGGAAGGATGCAAATTATAAGTAATAATAAGTTAAGGGTGGACTTTTTCCTCCGGCGTTTCTAACTTTTATCGGTGGATTGTTAGAGAAAATAAATAAGCCCGTCCCGGGCCCTAGTCCGCAGTATATTCGCGCGCTTGTTAGAGACGGCGCTCCTATCGAAGATCTTCTAAACGCATTGAAAAATATCGAGCCATTATTCAACTAAAATTACGTGAGTAACCCGTTAAATTATTTTAAAACTAATAAGCATTAAATTAGCCATTTTTAACTGATTTGTGGTATTTTTTGTGGCTCATAATTTATGAGTAAATAAATATTAAAAATACAAAGTTTAGATCGCTAATACTAAATAAACATGTTTTTACTAACTAGAGCACCAATAAATTAACTATAAGTAGGTACTTATTTATAAATTAGTCAAAAGTCAAAGCAATAACTATCTCATCTAATTAGGCAAATTATTCGGTACATGCGTATTGGTGAAAATTAACCATAACTCAAGGCTGCAGGTAATCCTACCTCTATGTCACCCGTTTACCCCACATCAGCAAGCCGTAAGCGTACATAACGCGCGCGTATGCATAATACGCATCCAGCGCGCAAACAGCTTAACACTAAATACGCTAATTAGTGTTCACTAATTGCGGAAGAAATAGTTACGCGGATGATAGGAATATGATGCAGTTTGAGCTTTGAAGTTAATAGGGACCTAGGTAATCTAGGTATAGACTTTAATAACAGTTTGCCAATTTGTTACTAGACGGAATAGACGGTTTGTGGATAATTTATATTAGGTACTTACAATTTACGTTAAAGTGATGAGGGGAGGAAAAAATAAATATGCCTAACCAGTAACGAGTTAGGGAGGTTTCTTTTTTATATTCTCAGTAGGAATTTTTTGTACCAATTATCATAAAACTGTTTTGTTTTTAGGCTACTATAAGTATGCTTTTATGGAGGTTTTTTCTTCTAATTTGTTTGACATCGGTCTATCCGAGTTTCCCAGTCCCACCAATATAATTGGCGACCAGCCTTGAATCCTTGTCGGTGTGGTGACCCTGCCGTACGACGCCGATGGTCCTGGGTTTAAATCCCGGTATGGGCATTTATTTGTCTAATAAACAGGTATTTGTTGTTTTTTTTCTAATGTATTGTGTTTTATTCATTTTTACCAGACAATAATTACAAAGTCACAATAAAATGTTAATTTAAAACTAGTTTCGAAATTCAATTTACAGTTTGCATGTAGTATTAAATAGCTCGGTTCCATGCATTCAAGTTAGTTGCGAACTGCGCGATTGCAATTATAAACTTTGCCTGTATTTATCCTGTTATTCTATTAATAATATGGACGGAGAGTTTAAATTACATTTGGACATTTTAGGTCATTAATATACAAAATAATAATCATTGTAACATTTAAGTCCTAACTGGATAAAAACAAGTTATACAAATATGCGTACTATCATAATTATCGATTCAATTAAAAAAGATAGATAGATAGAATACTCTTTAATGGCACACCTCAGTAAAAGATACAGAAAAGTTAGTATTACCAGCAGTAAATAAAATAATAACATTTATATTGCAATTTTTCTTAACAATTGATCGAGCCGCAGTGTAAACGGGCCCCCACTGAGTGAGCCCCGTTTACACTGCGTGTGCTATCAAACCACTGATTATCAGTTCGCCGGACGACATCAGCCTGTCAGATAGAACAAAAATTTGACAGTTCCGAACAACTGACGTGCCGATATCGTCCGGCGGACTCGTAATTAGTGGGCCCCTTAAGTGTTATTTTAAAAGTAAAACTTCTATGAAATTATGACTTATAAATAGCACTTGCAACTGCGTGTCCTTTCAAAATCGTTGCAGACTTTTCTTGGTCTAACTCTACACAATTTCTACTCATATTTTGTTTTCTTTTATGTCACCAGTAAAACAACCTAATTTATTAGAAACCTAAGCTCTCGACGGTTGATGTAATAAAATGTAAAACAGTTTTTTTTCTTTAAATCTCTCATCTGTATTGTAATGTTACCTATTGTTTCATTGATTCAGCAACTCTGTAAACTACAATACGAATTAAATAAATCTCTCAACTCCACTTTCAGCATGTAGCGTATCCGTAGATATATTTAAGTTAAATAATACATCAATTTTAGATAAGCGCGCGGCCGGGTAACTGAATGCAGACTGTAGGAAATTGCGACGTCTGCAGCGAGTACAGTCGACGCGAGATTGTAGAAAAATTTCAACTAGACAGATTTAATAGGCAACGTGCTTTCGCGAGTTGGCATTTTTGCAAGTGTCGGAAATATAGAGCCAGTTAATAAAGCCCACCCCTTCTTCCCATTACTTAAAAACTGTGTAATAAAAATAGGTAGGTAAAAAAAAAGATGGATGAGATGGATGTGGGCGTGAAGGCCGCTAAGCTGAAATGGGACTAGGCAGGGCACATCTGCCGAATGCACCCAGAACGCTGGGCCAAATTAGCCACAGACTGGATCTCAAACGGAGATGGCGGGACGACCTCGATACATTCTGTGTGGAGTGGCGGGAATGTGCATTGGATAGAGCCAAGTGGCGGAAAAGAGGGGAGGCCTTTGCCCAGCAGTGGGACACACTAACAGGGTAATATAAAAAAAAAGAATGTGAAATTAATCAATTTTACTGTGAACCATGAACTCTGTGCTGCAGTCGCTACATCACTTATCAAAAGGTCTGGTTTCCATAACTCCCCAATGAAATGAGGTGTGAACTTTCCATTATTTCGCCTTCCATTGTGCCCGGAGCGATTTGCGCCTCAAATCCCCGGTGGATGGGTTTTGAAACATTTTGAAGAGTGTCAGATGAATTTGTTTCACGAATTGAAACATGCATTTCAGCCATGCGTATACTGGGTGAATGATTTTGCTAAAATGGGGAATAGATTGGACGTGTACTTTTTGTGTTCTGCGCGCTTGAGTTGTCAGTATGTTTGGTTTGTTACTAGAAAAATTGCGGCGTTGTTTGTTCAACAAAATCTAAATAAAATATGATAAATGACCACTGACTGAATTGAAAAGCACTACCTACTTTTAAATTTTGAAATGAGTGTAAAAGGCTGTAGTTACATTTTTTTTATCTATTAAATTACTATTAAGATTCCAATCAAGTAAATGTTGTGTGTGTGCTAGCAAGTACTCTAACATTAACGTACTTTTATTGAAAGGTGATTTTTAGGGTTCCGTTCCAAAGAGTAAAAACGGGACCCTATTACTAAGACTCCTCTGTCCGTCTGTCCGTCACCAGGCTGTATCTCAGGAACCGTGATAGCTAGACAATTGAAATTTTCACAGATGATGTATTTCTGTTGCCGCTATAACAATAAATACTAAAATGTACGGAACCCTCGGTGGGCGAGTCCGACTCGCACTTATCCGGTTTTTATAAAGGGTCTTTATTAACTATTACGCGCATGGGCGTTTCAGTGATGAGTGTTTTTATAACCATGACGATGGAAGTTTTTTTTTAAACCCTCAAACTCACTTTATCAGTATCATCGCATAGAATTAATACTTAAATCCCCCAAAAATACTGAATGGATTAAAGTATTGATTTTAATATCTGTGACCTTTAAAATATTTTTGAGAAGTAACTTCAGCATAAGGCGTCTTTTTCAGATTTATCTACTCGTATTAATAGGTAAATATCCCATATCCCTATTTGGCCGGCTCCGTATAACCAGAGAATTAAGACATAGAGTGAACACTCTTTGTCTTCTTAATTCTCTTTGGTATAACCTAACCTCACTGTCGCTCTAGGTACAGTTGAGCGCAATTTGTCAAAGTGCAAATGTCCCTGACGCGTCGTTAGCCGCCGCTGTAGCCCGCGATAATGCGCTTAGCTCGGACTGTGTTCCGACACGACTAACAGTACTACTGATTGATATTTAACATAACCTCGCCCTGCCCAATGTTCTCAATAAAGAACACTTTATTTTATGTGAAACCGGACCAGAAATTCCAAAATCGGAACAAAAGTGGCCTTAATTGAGAACATTGTTGGTCAGAATCCTACACTAGCATAACCTGTTGAGGATAATAAAAAATCCTATTGATTCATAGTAATTTCTGTTTCATAACTAAATTTATGTAATCTAAAAAGCCTACGAAGAAATTGTGTATGAATTTGATGTTTGGTTGCAGAATGTAGGCCCTGGCCCGCTCAATTGAATTGCAGTGAATTTTTAATCTTTAAAATGTGTTGACACTAATCCCGATAGCTCTGACTATAAGTGGCAGTTTACATTTTAAATGTATTTTTAGAAACAGACTAAATTGGTTACTCGGGTTTCGCGCTAGTCGAAGCGTATAAAAACCTATAGGATTCCAATTTCATACGAATGCAATGGTGGATACACATTGACTCTTTGTCCTAGTTGAATAGTTATCGAATACTTTGGAGTAAAGCTAAATGTAGGCGAAAAATACGGACACAATACAAAAATAAAAAAGAGAGTTAAAGACTTTAAAATCACTAGGTACGAGTACGTCGGATACATCATTACCAAACTTAAATGAAGCTGGGCGGGACATGTTGCCAGGCAGAGTGATGGCAGGTGGACCAAAATGTTAAAGGAATGGTGGCCGCTTTCAGACGAAAGGAGTGCCTGGCGTCCGTTGGCTCGTTGGGCGGACGACATTTGGAAGACTGCGGGTCACTTTCCTAGGATGAGATTGGCTCAGGACCGGGATAAGTGGCGTACTCGAAGAGAGGCCTACGCTCAGCAGTGGGCGATAAAATACTGATATGATGACAATGAGGTATCTAATATGGAATTATTTATAAAAATCATAAACATCTGTCGATTCTAACAAGCTGTTGAGAATCGTTAGTTCATATTAATTTCGTTTGTTTGTTTGTTAGAAACAGACTGAAATTAACAGAGGTTTGCTAAGTTATATGAGTAACATACTTACCATGTGGGTATTTTTAAAGTAATGTGTAAAGTGTAAAGCCTGAGTGGACGCTCGAAGCGGAGCGTTCAGCGGGGCGTGCAGCGTTGCGTGGCGTGGCGTCGGGCTCACAAGTGATGTGAGCAGCGTGCACTAAGGCCGCTCCTATACGTTTGCATTTGTTTAACATGCACGCCGCACGCCCCGCCCCGCTGCACGCTCAACTCGAGCGTCCACTCAGGCCATACACTGACAGTTCATTTTAATACGGGGTAGCTGTCACTTAAAATATAGACATGTTTATGAAATTTAAATAAGATAATATATTTCTTCAATTATTTTGACATTAAGCCTAACCAAAAGAAACTTTCATAGGGACCGTCATTCGTCGCGACATGTATATTTTGTACTAGTGACCCGCCCCGGCTTCGCACGGGTAAACCTTTACAAATTATACACCTAAACCTTCCTCAATAATCACTGTACTGATAACTGAAAACCGCATGAAAAACCGTTAAGGAGTTTTTGAGTTTATCGCAAACATACAGACATACTGACCGACCGACCCACTGACAGACCGAGAGGCATGGCGTGATCTGGTGTCGGAAACCTGGACTCACTTTGGGTCATTGTGTCACCGTAGTAAGTATACAGACAGACAGATGCAGTGGGGACTTTGTTTTATAACGTGTAGTGAAGTTCTCTAACTCCCCATTTTGCGTTACATTACATTACTATCATGTTTTCCAACTCTTAACTACACAGATTCCGCGCTAATCTATCAAGAAACCTCAGCCCGGCCTTAAGATGCCGTAAGCGATACCGGCGCGATCGAGCGAAACCCTCTTGGGGCCCTAATCGGCCCCCAACGCCAGCCCCTAACCCGTCTATCGTTAACTGCGCACCGGTAAATTAGGGATTGTAATCGGAAATCATATTTGTTTCTAAAATTGAATGAAGGAGAACGGTTTATGGTCGACTGCCCGTGCAAAATTCCCTAGACTCTTATAAGAACCTGTTTTAGTTTCTAGTTTGTATTATTGCTACTTACTGCTCGGGTGGTTATTTTGTTTAGTTTCACAGGTAAAAAAATATATAAACAAAATATATATTTTATTTCATACTAAATAAGCCTGAAATTAGGTACAGCTTTCTTTTCTAAAAATGCAATAGATATTTATTTAGTCCAGTGACTAAGTAAACAATAAATAATTTTCAATTTTCGACTTCGACGTACACAAGTTTTGACAATCTATTTGTTTCCTTTATTGAAAAAAATAATAATCTAAAATCGACCTTCCAATAAATAAATAATTTCCTAAACATAATCAAAGTAGGAATTTCTACCTTATAATACGTAAAAGGCATTCCGTTTCATATCGTATAAAACTGGCCTTTATCAGCTATTCTGAAAGTTACGAGGTCAACTGATATTTGCATTGGTTCCACAATCTTAGGCGACTCAAATTCTCGAGCTTTCCAGTATAACACGACCCCTGGATCCATCACAACAAAGCGTTACATGAAAATGTACGTACACTGGTTCTTCTGAGACTTGCTCGTAGTTGGGGATCGAATAGCATCCCAGGGTGTCCCGCAAGGTTGTAAATCGCGTCGGTCGTTTCGTCCCCGTATCTTCTCGATAAGGGACAACAGCGGCGATATGGCGACAAAAGTGGACGGTACGAACGTGCAATGTGCATTTATCGGTTTAACCCTCCTCTGACTGTCATCAGTATTGGGTAGTTGGCGTTCTATGGTAGTTTTTTCTGCGAAATATGAGATTTGTTCTTATTCTATTATATATTTTAGTGATTTTCAGGTTAAGTGCTCATTATATTTGTGTAAATCAAAATATATAAATATCACTTTCTTAGAACTATCGTTTTTTTTAGATCCCTTTTTATTTATAGATCAAAATTTCACTTATAGTCTGAGCTGTCCCGGATTACATTTTAAAGTATAAAAGGTTCAAGGAAATTGATTTTATTAGCGGGTCAGCGCCTCCATACTTCGAACAAGTATTATACACGGTGGCTAAAAAATAAGTGCATTCCCGTTGCCAGGGAGGTTTAGGGATTATACTGTGCTCAGTATGATCCCTAAACGTCCCTACTTACCCCTTTTACTTCCCTACCACTTTTACTACGGGACCAACCCCGAAATCGCGAAAAAAGTTAGCCATTTCATACATTTTGGCTGGTCCATTTTCTATGGGAGGGTACATTTTTTTCGCGACTTCGTGGTTGGTCCCATAGTAAAAGTTGCTCAGTATAATCCCAAAATGTCCCTGGCAACGGGAATGCACTTACTTTTTAGCCATCCTGTATAACATGGCTTCAATAAATACCATTGAGTGCCCGTACTATGAAATTATCTAGGGTGTGGATTACACGCAAGCAGTCTTGGAGCCAGCTGCTAATAATTTAAACCACCATTTACCACATGAGGATATTAGGGTACGTACGTATGTATTGCTTGTACTTTGTACTGCGTGTTGCCACAGTTTGCTCGTCGTGTTGGTTGGTTTAATATTGACGTAACATTTATGACACGACTTGGTAATTTCAATTTACTAGACTTATATTGACCGGGATATAGACCGTGATTACCTTTTGTATTATTTATGAGCTCCCGATATTTCGACGCAGTTACATGCATCATGTTCAAGGGTGACTGAAGATAGCGGTCAATATAAGTCTAGTTAAACTAACCGTGAATCATTCAAAACTCTAATTTCAATTTACTTTCGACAGTGGCACTGAAACATGACGCAACAGACGCTCATTCCTAAAGGGTTTTTTTTTGAAGAAAGATGTATTGATTATGTATACTCGTAAAGGAGACCCGTAGAAAAACAAAATAGAGTTAGGTAGTTTCAACAACTCAAAATTATTTCACTAAAACTGCGAAAAATGTTATGGTTTTTATATTGTTTCTTCTTGTCTTCTCGTTACTTTAAAATATTTGCTACAATTATATCGATAACAAATTACTTAGTTAAACTTAGTATAAGCCGACAGCTATCATATTAAACAAATGTGACGTTTTCAATCAAAAGGTACCACATTGTCGCTTGTCGATAAGGTTGATTTCGAATTGAAGCTATATGGAAATAGCGCCTTATTGACAACCGACAATAAGTACCCTTTTGGTTGAAAATGGCACAAATCATATTTAGCAATAAGTAGCAAGTGCCAAATAGGCCGATACACTAGTTTTGTACTAGTCGCACTACACGTAACACGTAAGTAGTAGAGTGTAATACATGTTTGTGTTTCGTCTGTTTATAGGTATTTATTATGCGTATGTGTTTGCATGTGTACACGTGAGTTATGTGTACAGGCTGTTGCGGTTGCATGTCTCGTTGAGATGCACGCAGCTTGCAGAATTTGAGGGTTTCTCGGATTCTGCAGCTGGTGCAGCGTAACTTGGTGATTATTTAACTATACTTGAGAACAATGAAAACGTGTCCTTTTGTATGGGAGCTTCTATACAAAGATGAGAAGCTCAATGGTATATTATTTATATAGCTACCCAAATGCGTTTAACGGTCCATTGCGGCGATTGCGCGAGTTTTAAGCTTTTCCCTCAAGAACTCTGAAAGTATTCTTCTGTTAAAAATTTTGCTTGTCAAATCCCTCGGGAATCACTAGCTATTTCATACTAGAATTATATTGCTGTTATTCATGGAAGAAATATCATCATCATCATCATCATCATGTCAGCCGATAGACGTCCACTGCTGGACATAGGCCTCCCCAAGGCTCGCCACTCCGACCGATCCTGTGCCGCTCGCAACCACCGAATTCCCGCGACCTTCACCAGGTCGTCGCTCCATCTCGTTGGAGGCCTACCGGCAGTTCGTCTTCCGGTACGGTAAAAATATAGTTAAAATTTAATGAAAAAACCGGCCAAGTGCGAGTCGGGCTCGCGCACAAAGGGTTCCATACCATTGCGCAAAAAAACGGCAAAAAAATCACGTTTGTTGTATGGGAGCCCCACTTAAATATTTATTTTATTCTGTTTTTAGTATTTGTTGTTATAGCGGCAACAGAAATACATCATCTGTGAAAATTTCAACTGTCTAGCTGTCTCGGTTCCAGAGATACAGCCTGGTGACAGACAGACAGACAGACAGACGGACAGACGGACGGACAGACGGACAGCGGAGTCTTAGTAATAGGGTCCCGTTTTTCCCCTTTGGGTACGGAACCCTAAAAATAGATATTTATTACTTATTTGTTTTCACCTAAATAGTAAGGTTTCGCTTGGGGTCTGGTCTTGCAAATATAATCTAACTAGCTTTTGCCGCGACTTCGTCTACGTCGAGTTAGTAATTTGCGTAGCTTATTTTTTACCCAATCTGCTTTTTATCGATTCCCCATAAAAACTACCCTTTGTCCTTCCCCAGGACTCAAACTATCTCTATACCCAATTTCAACTAAATCGGTTCAGTGGTTTAAGCGTAAAGTGGTAACAGACAGACAGACAGACACACTTTCGCATTTATAATATTTTTAGTATATTAGTATATATTAGTACATTAGTATATAGTATATTAGTATAGATATGGATTTCCGTGGGAATTTTTAATGGCATTCCCGTGATTCAAACGTATAAAAACACAAAATAAGAATTACAATCATGCGTAAGCACCCTCTTAGATTACCAAGAAAAAGTCGCTTGCTCGTCGGTCAGGCTGCAGCCTATCGGCTCAAGCTCCCGTAACTGCAGTATTTGCACGTTGGCACATGGTTGTGTTTACTAAGCGGTCGGGCCGGCACGTCTGAGATGCGACAGTTTATAGATTTAATGGTTAGTCGATGTGGCATGGTGTGAATATTCTTCTCATATTTGTCAGTTATGAACACAAATTCTACCCCACGTATAACAGCCGTAAACTAGTTACTATGCAAATACTAATGTAATTAATAACTAGCTTAAATCTTAAGGGTGCTTGCAGCATTTCCTAATTGTATCGCAATGCTGATACGTTGATTATTATATTGATTGTAACGGTAACAAACTGAATGAGATTTTTATGGCTGACGGCGGATATATGTACGTAGATATAAAAATAATTACGCTGTCCTTACATGTAGCCCTTTTGACATACCTGAAACCAAACAAAAAATACATTAATTATATATATTCAGTAAGCTTTCCATGACATAAATAATATAAAAATCACCTTTCAAAAAATTCTTTTTTTTCTATGTTTTTCTATGTTTAATAATGTTTGTATTTTTATGTCAATGTAAATTTATTTGTGTTTCGTTGGCGTACGTGTCGCCATTATTTTTTAGATTAAAGGGGCCCACTGACTATCAGTCTGCTGGACGATATCGGCCTGCCAGTTGTTCGGAACTGTCAAATTTTTGTTCTAACTGACAGGCCAATATCGTCCGGCGGACTGATAGTCAGGGGGCTCCTTAAGCCAGGTCCCCACAGAATACCAGCGCCACGGTTTGCCGCGGCACTATGCTGAGTGGGGATCCTTTTTGGCGTCCAAATGTTTTTTTCTCTGCATGTTTTTCTTTTTTATGTACTATGTTGTGGCGTCAAATAAATGTATTTTCTTTCTTTTTTTCAAAAGTGCGTTAATGTTAGAATACTTGCTAACTCTACTCACACACTCACACATACACACACACACACACACACACACACACACACACACACACACACACACACACACACACACACACACACACACACACACACACACACACACACACACACACACGCACACAACATTTACTTGATTGGAATCTTGATAGTAATTTTGAACACGAAAGTCGATTTCTTGAGATAAATTTGATTTATTATAGCTTGCACACTTATAGAATAGCGGAACGTGAATTGTGAATTTCAAGCCTATCCAAAAATAGGTTTTTTATGGGAAAATGTTCAAAGACAACATACAAACTAGTGTCAAGCTAGGGATTTTAATTTGAACCCCAAACCTCCGGCTATCACCGCTTGAACATAGACAGTTAAATATTTAATAGCTCTGTTAAACGTAGAAACCGACTGAACCAATCAATGTTCTGCACCCATAATCAGCTGCAGATGTCCAGCCGTATTTGCTTTGAGCTCAGACAGAGCACACTCATTGATGAAGATATTATGCGTCAACACTACACATTAATTACTGTTTTAAACTCTGACCGGACTATCAAAACCTCTATAGCTTATGTACATACATATGATTCGGGGTCCAAATTATTTTGGTCAATGAGAACCCTACTAGGGAACATTACAAATGCTTGTCGCGTCGATCGCTCAGGCTGGCCAATACACTTGTAATGTACGATTTACATAGATCGGGTCAGACCGCGTTGCAGAAAGCTCACAGACACCGGGGGACTAGCCAAGATAACAAACGTTAATAGAAAACGCCAATCGAAATTTAAATAATATATGGAAATAGTCACGACTTCGTAGCATCTGCAGAAGCATTTATTTTTTTCTACTCGTCGACTGTGATAGTTTAATTAAAATTTCGTATACCAAACTGCAATTGGGTAATTTTCATGTAGCCCAACTCAACTATAATACTCATTTCGAAACGGTTTAGTCAACTATAATGAAATTGAGAGTTTTGAATGATTCACGGTAATATAAGTCTAGTATAATTAAATTGACCAATCACAGCTCGCCAAAATCGAGAAAAAAACTGTCTAAAAATTGAATTTAGCGCGTAGCAAGTACCGGGGCCTCATGAGTTACGAGAAGGTGTCGTTGACCAACCCGCCGTGCCCCGGCGGCCGGGGCACGTACGAGTGTGAAGGTATTGCGACTTCTCGCGTATCTTAGCTGAATACTTTTGGTTTGTTTACCTATATGATTGTACTAGTTCATATTCGGCATATGGTAAGGCATGCTCTGGCCTGGTCCAGCCGATGTTAATCGTAGACCAATCACCAAACGCGTAGTTTTTACGGATCCACTGTTCAATGTTACCTACAATGTTTCGTTTAAAAACCTGCCCGCGCAGCATGGTTCCCCTATCACTAAGTCCGTCACTTTCGCACTCACATACTTGTTAGAACGTGACAGGCATGGTGATAAGCGTACCGTGCTACGAGTACGACCCCTGGACTCATACAACCAATGACGATCTGGCTGATTCGGCAATCTGGCTTGCAAAGTCTGACCAGTCCACCATAACCTCTTGAGCATACGGCCAGCCGAAGCTACGCTAGCTTAATACATTTTGGTCAGTAACACGACTAGCTTAGAAAGATCCTTTGATTGTAAAGCTACGAGTAGAAATCGATTCAGATTAACAATTTGTTAAGGGGTTAAGGCATTCCAGAAAAGTGTCAGGTACGTGACGCAATTTTTTTACACTTCTGATAAAGTTAAGAAGCCGATATTTGGCATGAAACGTTTGATAAATAAATTCCACGGTATATATTTAATACAGACTTTCGCTGCCTTACGCGTCACGTTCCGAACAAAGTAGACCTTTTTGTGTCATTCCCATGCTGATACGAACTTGAAGATCGCTCACGTTAATTGGTGCAAAGTGGAATGAAGTGAAAGTCGTGCGTGAGATTCCGCGTAATACTACGATCATCAAGGCCATATCAAAACCAGTTTGAAGCCATAACAAATTGTTAAATTAGAAAAGACTTCGTGACTATATTCCGGTGTATTCATCTGTTAGTTTACGAGCGTTTAGGTTATCAGATTGCAGTGTTTTGTTTGACCGAGCCAGACGTGTCGCAGCATGTGTAGTTAGTAATTGGAATTTAGGGATTTTCAGGAGGGCGGGGCAAAGCGAATACCTAGAGGTACTATATTTTGTATGATTGAACGTGCCATATTGGCAATTTCCGATTGGTTGACCACTATGTGGCTATAATAATGACGTGATTTTCCGCTTGGTGAGAAGTTACAATAAAATGTCCGTTATAGTGGAAGCTAAAATATAAGTTATTTAAACTAAAAATATAGGTTATTTAAACTGTTTATTTCAAGAAAGACTTACAAACTATACTAGTCACAATTTGCTTAGTTTAATCTTGTTTTTAATTTAAGATTATATTACTAAGCTTATGTTGATTAATATTTATGTTATTTCTATTATACAACTTATTCATAAATGTTTTTTTTTTAAGTATACATTCGTTAAATTTGGTTTAGTTTCTAGATTACTTTAAACTTCTGTAAGAAACCCATCTAGTGTATGAGTATTTCGCATTTCTTATCACACAACGGTTGAGACTTATGTCACATTGTTAGATTAAACGTACGTACCACAAAGCTTATAAATTGAAAAGGTCTTCAATAAACCAAATGTAAACACGCTATCGCACTGTCCTTTCAATGTTCACACAGACGCAATGAATAAATCATTCACATTCAGAACAATGGGAGGCGTCATTTAGAAAAACAATACCTCCTTCGGAGCGTGAACGCTGAACGCTGACATTTCGGACAATGTACGACCAATGAACCGTCGGCGAAACGGCCGAACGCCGAACGCCGAATTTACGATTCGGCTTATCGTCCACGGTCCCTGTAATTCGATGATTCCAATTTTATTGTCCACGCCTCCGGTGTCGGTGAATAAAACGGTAATGAATTTCTTTTTTCTTTTACATGGTATATGAAGTCTTTTAGGCCAGACAGTTTTTAATTCGTTTTATTTCGGACAGTACAATTTCAAGGTACGCGAAATATACATAAATACCTACATGCCAATGATGTAAAGGATGTATTGTGTGAAGGTTTTATTTCCATAAAATAATCGACAAAAATATAGTTCATATGCCATTATTGTCGGTGTTAAAATACATGTAAAACAAATGGGTGAAATAATTTGATGACCAATTCAATGGGTTTTTGACTCAAAATTTAAATACACTAGATTTGATTACGCGGCTCTGTAGGTTCATGTCATGTATTCTGTTGCCGTGTTTTATATGGAAGGTTCTATTTTGTTAAGAATCAAAAATTTATTGCTTCATATTTTAGAAAATGAATATGCGACTCGCAAAGTATCTTTAAAATAAAACGATACATATTGAAAATAGGTAAAATGGAACAGTTTTGTCATACAATACAACGGTAATAATAATAATATATATTATAAAGTAAGGAATTAACAAAAAAAAAAAACTTAAGTAGCTTAGCTGTTAGAGTTAGACCAAGATAAGCCTGCAACGAGTTTGATAGCACACGCAGTGCAAGTGTTATTTGTACGTCATAATTTCATAGAAGTTTGACGTTGATAATATAACCGCGTGTGCTATCAAAATCGCTGCAGACTTGTCTTGGTCTAGCTAGCTTTTTCGTACAAAAATCATGAAACAGTTTATTTTGTCCAATTTGCAAACTCACACCAAAAATATGATGTGAACTGTGAACTTAAGTCAAACGGCTCAAAGGAAAGTTCCAACTATATAAAAGTATAATTCTTTATCCAGCTGAAATCCGGCAAATCCTCAATTTGTTTCGCAGTTCCGTCGGGGCCCAATCTCCGGCGCTCATTTTTTAAGCATTTCGATAAAAAGCTGTCTGCTAAGCATTTTCATTTTAAATCTTTCAACCAAGTGTCTGTGCCTGAAAATTGGTTACGTTCAGGATTTGAGTATGACCTATCTTAGGTACCTATTTGTACGGTCTACATTTGCCATATATTTCAGCGAAATTACTTACAATTGCGTAAAGCAATAAAATACGAGTCAATACACGTTCATCATTAGAACCTATCACGCGTGTCCTCATTCATAATATCGTTTATATTTAGTATTTTCGTATCAATAACTTATTTTCGGCAATACTGTGAGTTATCATTAATGATCAAGCGAACAACAGAATATAATTGATGTATGTAGCACAGGCAGCTCATACACTATTTATGGACTTTAATGACAAGAATTCTATGGAACAACAGTATCGCTTCTCTTGCGATTGCACTAAAAAAAATTTTATCACACGACCTGTAATCTGAATTGTCAAATAACGAATGATTTCTACACAACAGCGAAGCTCTCTCGTACCTAAACTTTTAGATATTTTACCTTCATAAATAAATCATAAATTTTATTTGCAAGAATACGGATTAGTGGTATGCAAATTTAGTGCAATCGCAAAAGAAGCGTAACTTCCATAGAATTCTTGTCATTAAAGTCCATAAATAGTGTCTGGGCTGCTAATAGTGCTACATACACCAATTATATTCTGTTGTTTGCTTGATTATTAATGATAACTTACAATATTGCCGAAAGTAAACACTTTATTGATACGAAAATACTAACTATAAAAGCGCGATATTATGAATTACCGTTAATACCTACCATGGGTGTGACATTATCGATTCTCGATCTGTCGATTGGTTGTTTCTATCATGTCAATATTAACACGTTCCCTGTCCGAGTGCCCCCAATGTGGTGTCATGAAGCTTTTTTTCAGGAGTCTGTGCTTCCACTATGGGTGCACACCTTCAAAGTGGAAGCACACTTGGACGTGTGACTTTGTCATATCATTTTGTATTGTGCCAGTTAACGTGTTACATCAAGAAAAGGTTTATAAAATCCGAATGACTCCAGGACGAAGAAAGTTCTAGATCGATCGGCAGCTTAACAGTATTGTGTGGCTATGGCCACAATATCGGGTTGTAAAAGATCACGTCTATAATTGATTTGTATGGCATTTACTTCTTTTTCGAATCCAAGTTCTTGCAAAAGTTCAAGTTGACTGCGTTGAGAGGTTGCGAGCAAATTGAAACAAAGAAATAACGATTAAAGTTTTATGTCTATAGCTTTAGAAAAATTTAATAATAATTTAGGTGGTGCTGGTTGGTAGGGTTAGTGTAGTAATATATACAACGTACCTTATATTTTGTGCTAAGTCTCAACCGTTGTGTGATAAGAAATGCGAAATACTCATACACTAAATGGGTTTCTTACAGAAGTTTAAAGTAATCTAGAAACTAAACCAAATTTAACGAATGTATACTTAAAAAAAGATTGAGCTTGAGTTTTTTAAATTTACTGTTTACTTATTCTTTTTTATTGCTTATTTTAAACGACGTACAATACGTATAGACCTCTATGACGTTATCTATAAACGCGCTACAATCCTCGATTAGCTATTAATTGTTCGTCAGTTTTTTATGAATAAGGGGGGTTACTCCGCAAGTCTTCAAAAAAGGCGATAATTTTTTATATGACCGTTTTTTTATTTTTTTTGTCGACTATGGAATAAACAAATCATTCCAGCATCGCCACCAACTCTAGCAATATCATATAATTTTCTTTCTAAAATACCTAGATGTTATACCCACATTGCCATATCTGAATGAATAGTTTCAAATGAGCGGTGGCGGCGTTTAGATTAAAATGGCGGGTCATCAGCAATCATCTAGTTTCAGGGCACGAACCACTAATTCGTGGCAACGAATGATAGCCCCGCCGCGGAATATTAAATGCGCAGATGTAATTATGGTATGGACGTTATAATTTGGCAAATATGAATATATATTACAGTATTTAGAGTATTGTTTCTTAGTATATTGGTTTTGTTGTTTATGTACAATTGTACATTGTACCTTTTTACTCGTTATACCTAGTTTTTTTTGCATTAAAAAATAGGTAAACAATATTGACGTGTCTTTTTATTCTATCGTGTTTTTTTTAAAATTAACTCGTATTAAAAATCAGTAAGTATTACTTATGCAAACAATAGTTACTTGTGCAACAAGAGAGGAAAGTTGGTTTTTCTTGCGAGTGTTTATTTAGAGTCCCGAGAAAGCGAAAGAGTCTATAATTGAATCACGAGCGAAGCGAGTGATTCTAAGGTAGAATCTTGAGCGTAGCGAGGGACTCAAAAACACGAGATGTAAAATAACTTTGCTCTCGTGTTGCACACATAATTTTTCACCTCAGTAGTGAGAACATATTAAAGGTATTTCGAACTACACAGAATAAACAGAAAAAAAAGTATTATAATATGTACGATACGATACGATACGGGACCGGACCGGACCGGACCGTACCGTACCGTACCATACCATTACAAAAAAGTATGAAGTTCATGGCCTTCACTAAATTAAAAAGCTAAATTGTTTCCAGGGAGTGACGAAAGTAGGCTTGTTCGAGCTGCTGAGGTGAAAAATAATGTAACTTATCGTATAAGACTTATAATTGTTGCATATTTGCGTGACTTATTTTTTAAAGTGTTTTTCAATAAAAATACTTGTCAAGATTGTTTACCTTTTTTCTAATGCTAAAAAAACGAGGTATAGTGAAGGTACTGTACCGGCTTATTGTTGATAAACGATTTTCATCTTTGCTGTATAATATAATACGAGTAAAATAACTAAATGTAACAATTTATAATGTAATCGATTTTTTGAAATAATATCTATAAATTATGATATGTATTTACTTCTTTAAACAAAAATTGGCTTGATACTTACTACCACTTTTAAAGTATAATCTCAAAGAATCTGTGTACCAAACCTAGGAAATGCAAATCGGTATTTTTTACAGTAATTACCGGTAAACCGACAAATCACCGGTATAACTCATACTTAAATTTACCGATATCATTCCCTAACCAAAAAGTACACTACATTTTCACAATTGTCAAAATCATCAAGTTTATCTAGCCTGACAATTAATCTGACATTAATGACGCTATCAACGTCACATAAAAGCATCTCATCACCACTCGGCGTCCGACTACTAGGGGCTGATTCTGTTTTTATAATAAATAATTAATAAATATAATACAAACACCTTTAAATAACATTGACTAAGCCGCATGGTAAACTTAAAAAAGTATGAGTTGTGGCTACAGTAGCCACTCAGACTCAGTAGTAACTCAGACAGCGATACTCAGTATTTTTTTCTCGCGATTTCGGGGTTGGTCTCATAGTAAAAGTTGCTCAGTATGACCTAAACATTAACGGGTTTGAGTAATTGCTTTACAATATATATAATATACAAATACATAGAAAACACCCATTATTTAGGAACTTTCTTTCCTCGTCAAACAAAACAATGCCTATACCGGTTTCGAACCCATGACTACCGGCTCCATGGGCAGGGTTAATACCGACCGGTTTTATTAATTTGTTTATGTTTTTATCTTGTTTTGAGACGACCAAGTCGTATTATTAGGCATCCAACGCGCACCAATAAGTAAGAGCGAGATGCCTATTGACAATACAATACAATACAATACAATCATTTATTAATAAAATTAAAATTTTACACGTCATAGTAATGATATTACAATGCTATTCTAAATTACATTATTATTCACATACATTAAGGTGGTTCGACTAGGTTACCCAAAGCTTAAAGCCCGCTAGATGGCGTCACTTTCGCAAATTTTCAGGTTTTATTTTTTTGTGGAATAGTGTTGGTATCTGTATACTTAAAAGTATGTTTAGCGCACTCTTTACATAAATATTGAACTATTATAATAAACATTGAATACTTCATTAGTGCAAAAAACACTTTTAAAGTCGACAGAGTGTTTCTGTCATGCTATTTCCTACTATTACTCACACATGCAAACAGTGTTTCCGTGATGCTTGTAGTAGACAATTTCAAGCAGTGTAAGTATGCTGCAATGGCGTTGCGGTATGTTCGTGGAAATACGTGCAAAAGGATTCGGGTTCGAAACTGGTACGACAGGGGTACTTTTTTTTGTCCTTTTTGTGTTATCTTATGTTTCTTATACCTTTTATTCTTCGAATTCTTGTCCGATTCCGATATAACCGAAATATATTTCAGTGATATCGTAAACGGCTCTAACGATTTCGATGAAATTTGCTGTAAGGGGTTCGATCTAGCTAGGTCTTATCTCTGGGAAAACGAGCATTTTTGAGTAATTACTTATGTTTTCTTTTTCTTCCAGATATTCAGTATTATTAATAAATTAGTTTATAACGTTTTATAAAAATATGTGACGTTTTGAACTAAAAGGTACCACATTGTCGGTTGTCGATTAGGTTGATTTCATTTTGAAGCTTTATGGAAATATGACAACAATAAGTAGGTACCTGTTTGGTTGAAAACGCCACATATATTGAAAACCTGACTTTCACAAATCTCACCTTTTTGGGTTCTTCCAACTCAGAAAGGATGGAGAATACTGACGATTCTTAGTAGCACTAGCCCAAGGAAGTCCAGGTTTGTAAGTGTTAGGTATCAGTTTTTTTTTAAAGGGCTAAATATAGTTCTACAAGTAAAGCAATCCCTTACTGCCCAGCCTCTATAGTATTTTTCAAACTGGAAGGGTACGATGATAGATTTCATCTCCATACAATTTATAACCTAATAATGCCAGATGTTGCAAAATTATATTGAATTGAGATCTATCATCGTACCCTTGCAGTTTGAAATAGTTATTTACGATACAAGTGCGGAAAATTCGAAACGAGTGGCGACAGATTAAAACACGACCGCAGAGAGTGTTTTAAATCGACACGAGTTGCGAATTACCTATTCGCACGTGTATCGTACAACGTTTTACAGTACATATGGCCCTTTAAACTTTCGACATATGCATGAAAAGTGCTCTTTACGCACTAGGGCGAGAAAGTTGCACCATATGTACTATAAAATACTTTTTAGTACATATGGTGCTACATATACGTTACCGCCCTAGTAATTAGTACAATACGTGCATATGTCGAAAATGTAAAGGGCCATAATTATGTACTGTAAAACGTTGTACAATACACGTGCGAAAAGGTAATTCGCAACTCGTGTCGATTAAAACACTTCCTTCGGTCGTGTTTCAATTTATCGCTACTCGTTGCCAATTTCCTACTTTTCGCACTTGTATCGTAATGTACTAATAATAAAGTAGTAATTGTAAAATAAAATTAAAACTTTTTTTATTTTATTTTTTTGGATTCAAGTAGGTACAGTGAGTAACAACATTGCATGGCCTTCTAATTATAACTATTATAGAAAACGGGATATTTATCATGTTTATTTATATTATTTATTTCTCGATATTTTGGCCGGTCTTGCAAGACCAGTCGTTGTGGAGATCCCTGGGGAGGCCTATGTCCAGCAGTGGATGTCTTGTTGGTGTAGATGGATTCACACAACAAATGAAATAACATTTTTTCATATTTGTTAGCCGTAGTTGTCCCTGTACCTGAAAGAAAAATAATATCATGATAGCACAAAATCTCTAATGTTATAGGAAGAAAGATGATGCAACAAATTACCTAGTAATAATTGTGTTTTTCATTCATAGACAAAATTCCATAATTTTCATCCCCAGGAAATGTTTTATTTTACTTTATTGCAGTGAGGATGTCCTGATTTTTTCTGGCTAATGAAGGAAAACATTATATTTCCAAGAATGCCTCTTCATTTTGCACAATACCTAAAAAAACCTAGAGTTAGTGACACATTGACTATTCGGCAACCAAAACAGTAATAATTACATTATATAGGTATTGTTCACTGCTTATATCTACCATTACGGAAGAAGTGAGAATTATTTTCTAAAAAGATCGGCACGAGAAAATTACAATGTACAATGAAGGAATGAAACTGTACCTACCTTACGAAACTTCACCATCATGAATTCCGCTTCAATTGAGTCTGAATTTTTCTGGATTTTCGCGGACCAGAACACCGATGATTTTTGTAACTTGATTTAGACGTTGCTATCATTTTCAATTTATACAAACAAATTGACACAATAAACATGACCCTATGTGTCAGTGTCAACACTGTCAAATAAAAATGCACTAAACATGACGGCACTGCAAATCCTGCCAGGTCGGCCAGGCAACGTCGCCAACGTCATAGAGTGGCAACGTCGCACGCAACGTATTTGTACACGACATTTGTGACACACACATACGTAAAATTGATGAAAAAATTACGTTGATTTATGTATGATTTCTGTATGAAACAAAGTTTTTCTATTAATTTAGCGCAAACGAATATTCGAAAGTAGATAAATGAGCAAATATTTGTGTAGTAATAGTGTGTAGTGCCTTAATTAAAGCAGATTGAATTTTGTATGAAAATCGAACCACCTTAAATTATTAAAATTACAATGCATTATTATAAATTCGGTACACAATTGTTAACCAAATGTTTATTATATATAATATTATAATGTTTTAAATATGAAGGACTCATGTGACATTCTATTCCTATCAGAAGTATTCGTTTAACGAGTAAAAGGCAGCAGAGACTAGGTATTTTTTAAGTTTGAGTACGAATGAATTGTAGCTATTCGCAGTTTTTATGTCTTCAGAGACTCGGTTATAGATTTTAGGGCCAATTGTGTGCAGACACCATTGTTATAGCGCACCATGCAGCGTGAGTGAGGTGAAAACCCTAACAAATTATTAAATTAGAATTTGTCTCCTATACTCGTACCACCACAAACCCGCCTGGGGATGGCAGGTGTTGAAAGCTGCGTAATGACGCAATATGTCAATAAATATTGAACGCGATCTATTTTAATGAGGCTATTATTTATACCATACCGCGGGTTATAAGTTGTGGAAGGGTCGTCGATTTTATAGTAAATTGTTGAACTAAGTGCGATGCTTTTGTATGTTTGATACGTAAGATATTAAATACTTTTCTACTTGTGTTTATTAATAAAATATAGTCTGGCAAACCGAATGCGTCAGTAAATAAGAAGAAAAAACTATACTCATCCCTTTTTGTTGGGTGCTACTAGACAAAGTGTGATTCTTTGTATGTTTGAAATGAGACAGTCCCTGACAACTAGGTATACGTATCGTATTCATAGTCAAACGGATGATAAAACGATATTATTAAGTAAAAGTTTTTTTATTGGCAGTTGAAAAGAGACATAAATAAGCGATTAAAAAAAAATTTAACATATTTTTTTCTTAGATAAGTGGATATAGTTAAACAAATAAAAACGCTTAAAAGCAGTAAACTCTTGTAAAATTCTCATAAAAAAAGCACACCACGTTCTATAAGGAACACGAAAAAAAAAGTATTATAATTATAAAAAAAAACGCCAGCTAAAGCGTCTAAAAACCCTGTAAATTTTGCAAAGTGCGAAACTCCGCATAATTCCGCTTCTCAACGACAGTTAAACGACTTGAGTGTCGCCACTCGCCTCATTCCGGTTTTTTCCCTTTCTTTATTGAATACCGCTTTTAGAGATATTTTTTAATATTTTGCGAAGGTGGGAAAATTCAGGAAGCAAAAGATAATCGTTTAGCTGTGTTTTGAAGTTGAATTATTAAAGAGCGTTTTAAGTTCGATGTTAAGTAACCTACCTTAAACATCCGTCCTTCTATACAAGAAAAATTGGCAGTCTAATATTAACTAATGGTATTAGAAAATAGAATTAAATTTAAATCGTTTAGAAAACGAACCTAACAAAATCCAAAGCAACTTAATTTTGATAATGATTTAAATTTCATTGGAGGTAATTAGTATAAGGACCGTTGGACGCTAGAGGCTTCAGATTAAATCTTATATTTAGGTAAATAACACTTTATTTTAGAAATCCTAGACCGTAGGATGGAATAAAATATAAGTACAATGCAATCTCAATTCCTATTAAGAGTGTCAATCAGAATAAAACAACAAAACAGTATATCAAAGCACCTCAAACTTTAGCACTTCTTAAAACTCTAGATTAGCTGAAGCCCGAAAGTTATATCTCTAAAAGCTGTAAAAGAACCGCAAGCTTCAAGTAAAACTTACAAATAGCAAACCAACAAAACTACATTTAACTTAACGGTGAAGCATATAAACTGCAGTAAATATTGCACAATTTTATTGCTGTAACGTCACAGGAAAGCTCGAGTGGCAGACTTCAGTAAAATTATTCGTTTTTGTCCCTCTTTTACTTAGTTCAGGTTATATATTTTTCTCTTTTTCTCGCTTAGGGTGAGTTGTGGAGTGAGCAGGAATTATGTTTATGGTTATTGGATGGAGAAAAATTGCTTATGTTGTGATAGAACGTTTTTTATGTTAAGCCAGCCGCAGGAGAGTTGGTATTGATAGTTGCTCTCGCTGATATTATTCTGGCGGTTTTATGTGAAAATTGGTAAGGGTGAAAAACGCTGTAACTTTATTATTGTATTATTAGGGTTCCGTACCCAATGGGTAAAAACGGGACCCTATTACTAAGACTCCGCTGTCTCTGTCTGTCCGTCTGTCACTAGGCTGTATCTCATGAACCGTGATAGCTAGACAGTTGAAATTTTTACAGATGATGTATTTCTGTTGCCGCTATAACAACAAATACTAAAAAAAGAATAAAATAAATATTTAAGTTGGGGCTCCCATACAACAATCGTGATTTTTTTTGCGTAATGGTACGGAACCCTTCGTGCGCGAGTCCGACTCGCACTTGGCCGGTTTATACTTCTATAGGAAGGTAACTGAAACCAGTCTACAGTTTATAGAAATATTCATAAATTTAATCCGTCAATCTAACAGTACAACAGCAATGGTGCTCCCACACTGGCAGTTTATATAACGTTGTATATCGTGTGACAGGGACAACGTGATATATTGTTGTTCCTGTCACACAATGTTGTAGAACGTTATATAACTGCCAGTGTAGGAGCACCATTACTCTTACTCTTACTCTTTACTTTTTTACTCTTTACTCTTACTACATACATTCATTATACATACATTACTCTTACATACAATGCGATTTTTTAAAACCATTTTACTTTTTAATATATAGTTTGATGACGTAGATATAGGTAAATTAAATATCTCGTGTAAACAATTTGGTGTTAACATTGTAAGTTTATGTTGAAATCAAAAAATAAATTAAAAGAAAAATAAATTGAGAGCTTAACTGACACCAAAAAAACAATTAGGTATCCTATTTTATACTTAAGCATACAATAGTTTCTTATAACAGTCAACTTTAACACTAAGTATGTATTGCTGGCAAGAATGCCAATTTTTTCACACAATTCTTAGTTCCTCTTGCCAAGAATTTAAGAATGGTAGACCGATGCTATTAATTCTCACACTTAATCCGGCAGCAGACGGAGGAAGTCTTTACGAGTAGGCATAATTACAGCACTAAAGTTTATTGAATTAAATGCAGTTTCAAGTCCTATTCTGGCACTTATTACTATTATTATTGAATATATTAATAACGGGTCACACGTGTTTTAAGTCGAAAACGCTCGACATGTTTCACTCCGTACCGAGGTGCGTCATCAGGAGCTGCGCCGGTCCGTCACCGTCGACGCAAGCTCATGATGACGCTACTCGGTACGGAGTGAAACATGTCGAGCGTTTTCGACTTAAAACACGTGAGTGACCCGTTATTAATATATTTAATATGTCTGTGTCTCACGGAAGTTTTGTTATTAAAATTATTATTGAACTTTGCAAATGTATTTCTAGTTTCTAGCAAACAAATTTGTCAGTAAAAAGGGTGCAAGATTCAGTGTTTATCGATCTTTCGCAACAAAACTCACTAATTACTATTACAAGTCAAGATCCATAGTTAACCTTAAAATAAGTTAAAATAAGGTTGTTTAGTTTTTTTTTGCAAGTAGTGAGATTTTGTTGTCATATGGGTGCGTAGCGTTCGCTACGTGGCGAACGATACGGTTGTCTCTCTCTATCACTTCCATATTAGTGCGACAGTGACAGTTGCGTTTCGTTCGCTACGTAGCGTATACGATTGGCACCTTGGCTAAGCACCCTGTAGATATTCATATTTAGCCTTTTTCTACGGACTACAGTGAAGTATTAGAACAGTCATAAAAATACGACCCTATAGCCAGGGAAGTTCATGTTCGATTTCTAATTCGAACGCGATAAAACACGTTATCCTCTACAGATAATACAACAAAGAGATATCAGCATATTCAACAAGGCATCACTTTGTATAACCGGCCAGTATATTCTGTAAAAATATTAATGCGTAAACACGTAACAAACCAACAACTTACAAATCATTACTTTTCATTTAAAATAAAACTGTAATGTCATGTAACAAAGTCTCCATTCGATTGTGCCATAAAAGTTGTGAATAACGGATTGTATGTATTCAAATGAGTTACTCTTTAAGGTTTTCGCTGAGTCAATAGCTCTCATTAGCGCCATGAAATTGTAAAAACTCCGAACTGGGTTTCCGTGTTTGTTATGACTTTTGTTTTTAACTGGCACAATGAGTTTTTGGGTGTTGTTGGAATGTTTGCGTGCTTGAAATCCGGTTTGAAGTAATGAATTAAAACGTGAGAGTAATAATGATTTTTTTTGGGTAATTATGGGTAAGATTTATACATTTTACGAAATTAATTTAATTATTACTTGTGATGCGGACTAAATTTAAACTGATTTAAACTTTCACGATTTTTACTCATTATTATTTACAACGACGGGACTTAATCGCGTAAAATAAGTTTTAAATTTACCTCCGACGACCGCCGACGCCGTCCTCGAAACGTCGGGGGTAAATTTAAAACTTATTTTACGCGATTAAGTCCCGTCGTTGTAAATAATAATAAATTTACGTGATACAGCAAGATAAAAATCACTCGCTTGATACACAATACTAGTAACAAGAGGTTTTATTTTTTATATTAACATAGCAGCTTAAATATTTCTATAATATCTATCCAAATGTGTTTAGTAAATATTCGATAATTTTTAGCTCATGTAATATTAAAATAAATGCACACTATCCCAGTCGTTCAATAATTTAGAATATAAGAAAATTGCTGTGCCCTAACAGGGTGTCATGTACCGACTATATTTTATTTAAGATCTGTATACAATAAACATGATTGCAATAAATAAATTGAACTGAATAGAATAATTTTTTTCCGTGAATCCGCGCAGGACCGGGTAAAATGGCGTGCTCTTGCGTTGGAGACCAAATCTCATTTTGGGTCATCGCGCCAAACTAGTAAGTATTTTTTTTTTATTAAAAAAACACGTATGCCAAATATTTAAAAGAAACAATACCTTCACGAATATTGTTTCAATTTTCATTTTGTTTTAACAAAATATTTAACAGCCTCTGATTACAATATCAAAAGCGAACAAACAATCAATGCTGCCAAAATTTCACGCAAAATATTCCTAAATTCATGCAAAGTCACGCTCATCGACCATCTAATATTTTTGCATGTATCTGTGGAAGTGTTGCCATTGCCAGCTACCGTCTGCTTGTTTTGGATTTAGAAAAGCTGAGGTGGCAACACTGTTCAGGTGATAATAGGAGGCAAGGGTTAAAATTAGCTGGAGTTTACGTGGGTTCGCGGTGGTATTTAATTTTTGGTCTTTGTTAAGGACAAAGGTTTTAATAAGGTTACGGTAAATTGGGAGAGATACTCGTAGGCTTCTGTAAGATAAACAAGGTTTAGCTAATAATAATTTAACATTTTAAATTAGGTTAATTTAGTTAAAATATTAATTAATTATTGTATAAAAAACGCAGATAATCAAATAAAAATTTGATTCATTATTTGTGCTATTTTCAGCCAAAAGGGTACTTATTGTCGTTTGTCAAATAAAGTGGTACTTTTTAGTTGAAACGTCACAGTTTGTTGCTAAGGATTAGTATTGTTTTCAATGTAATGTTAGTATTGATTCGAAAACAAAACACACAAATTTATTATACATATATCTCCATACCAATTTTAATTGAAATCGGTTGAGCGATTTAAGCGTGAAAAGGTTACATACAGACGGACAGATAGACAGTTACATCCGCATGTATAAATTAGTAAGGATAAAAATAAGTCAACAATTTTGATCACAACTATATATTTTGGCTACAAACAAATAAACAGGATGCGTGAAACGTTTTGTACTGCTCATTTTAAAATTTAATATATAATAGTTTAACAACTACAACTGCTGCTACAATTGTTGTCACTAAAAATATAAACTTTATTAAATATTAAAACTATAAAATACTGAAAAACTCCGAGCTCAGGTGCAAGGAAAATGTATATGAGCTCAATTTGCACACTAGTTCCATGGGCAGTTATTATACTGAATATTTTATTAAAAGAGTAAACTTTATTAAAATTCACACACATATTTAATTTTTAATTTTGTCCCTAAATGTATTTAACACGTATTCATTTTATATTTGTAAGTAAGACAAATAAAGTGACATTTCTAATAATATTGCATGCGCTAGGTAACCAAAATCATTGTACGTCGCAAGACATATTACAGAGAACAAATTGTTTATAACATCTGTATTCATTACCTGTAATGCACAATTGATGAATAAATGATTCTAAATGATTCTAAGTGATTCTAAATGATTCTAAGGCACGGCTAAGTATGGCGGCGGTAGGTATTGGCCTTCACAATGGGGCCTATTTAACACATTGATTAGTGTGGATTTCAAATTCATACATTTGCTACTCGCTAGTGGCAAATCTATCACCTCACACTAAACACTCGTCTAGGCCCCTGTATTTCACTGACAGTTTCAAAGCTAACAAGATGAACTCTTAAATCACTTGGAAGTCTCTCAAGCCGCCAAAGTGTTTTGCTCCAGTTTTTCGGCGGGTTAAATAAGCGCCGCTATCAGCCCACGTCGTTACCCACTGTCACATTACCGTATGCATTTAAAACACAAGATACAAGCTGTTACTTAAAACTGTGTTCATTAATTATTAAGTTGCGTTCATTAGGGTTCCGTACCCAAAAGGTAAAAACGGGACCCTATTACTAAGACTCCGCTGTCCGTCTGTCTGCCCGTCTGTCTGTTACCAGGCTGTATCTCATGAACCGTGATAGCTAGACAGTTGAAATTTTCACAGATGATGTATTTCTGTTGCCGCTATAACAACAAATACTAAAAAGTACGGAACCCTCGGTGGGCGAGTTCGACTCGCACTCTACCGTTTTTTTTTTTAAGTTGTGTTCATTAGACGAATCGCCGGTAAGCGATTACTGTCGCGCATGGACATCCGCAACACCAGTAGGTCGAGCACATGATTGGCGCGACAGTATCTCGCCGCGAGATAGACTACCCGTCTTTTACTAACTGTATGAATTAACGGGGGACGGGTAGTCTATGTCGCGGCGAGACACTCTCGCGTCAATCATGTGAGGGGTAAATGCGTTGTCGGCCTTTGAGATGGGAGTACGCTCTTTTCTTGAAGGTTTGAAGGTCGTATCGGTCTAGAAATACCGCAGGCGACAGTTCATTCCACAGTTTAGCTGTAAATGTTCAATGTTAAAGCACTCTTTATCGACACATGGTACCTAACACCTACGAGTTTAAGAATGAAATCGTTTCAGTATAGTAAAGTAAACATTCTTAACTATAATTCCTCGCTACGTTCTCTTCACTCACGCCATTGCCTCGCGCATGTCGCAATCGTCGTTATCTTTGCCTTCGTTAGGCCGACGCCTCGAGCAATTTACATGACGCTGTACGTAGCGTCTAAGATGTCTGCCGTGTCGCGGGCGGATTGAATTTGGGTATCTCACAAAGGATTATCTTACATGATACACGACATATCATACATTGAATTGTTCATGCTTCGGGTTTCTGCACTTCTAAACAGAGCCTATCAATCGCTCAGTCGTGATTTTATCCGTGCCGTACTAATTGTACGAGTAGAATGTTAATTTGTTTCTACAATATAAAGTGCCTCAAAAAATTTAACTTAAAATCCTGATTTTAAGAGTTCCCGGCAAGCTCGGCCGAATTGCACCTTCCCATACTCGTACAAACGTAGTTCCGCTCTCATTTTAAAACTACGTGTTAAATTGTAATGAAACTTTGCACATACAATGACATGAGGTATATCTAGGTCTGAAATTAGTTTATATAGCTCCGGTTTATAAAACAAACAAAATCGAGCAAAAACGAGTTTTGTATGAAAAACTTAAATTCGCTGTGTATTTTTTAACTATGGTATTTGAAGCTACGAGTACATAAACTAATTAGACATAGATATACCTTATCCTATTATAAATACAAAGTTTCAGAGCAATGACCTGCTGTTTTTCTCGAAATATCAACCCTTTGAGCGCCACGTCTATCGTGTGCGGCGCGTCATCATGAACCTTGTCACTGTCAAAATGCATGAAGGTTGATATTGGGCTGTAGCCGGGCGCGTCAGTTGACATTTTCATTCAATTCAGTCACGTGCCTAGCGCTATGCCGTTCCCAGTATGTAGCAAAATGCTTCATTTTTTTTTATGTGATAGTCAGCAAACGAGCAGACGAGCCGCCTGATGGGAAGCAGTCATCGTCGCCCATGGACGACATGGTTCATAGAGGCGTAACGACAATGCGACCGCTGAACGACACAATTCAAACAATTTAATAAATAATAATGTTGTTTTGTTTATTAACGTGTCAATTCGACCCATGTCACCGTGGCCAGGGCAGCCGAGTGGTCTAGACATCTACCGCGAATGTAGAGGAAGCCGAAACCCAGCCCTGTCACTTTTTCTTTCGTATAACACATCCTTCTGAGAGCCCTATGTCCCTGATGAGGGATAACCATTACCATCTTAAGACATCTATTTCAGTCGTACAATTTAACAAGTCGTACAATATTAGTATCAAGTTGAAAGTTGTAAGTCAGCTTCGTCTTTCTAAGCTTGTAAGCTTAGAAGTGGCACTTTATAAATAGCAATAGACAAGTATACCGTGTATCGTGGGAACGGAACTATCACAATATCGGCCTACGAATTTGCATGGATATGGCGCCCCGGCCTTCATAATCCCTACTCGCCTAAACTGATTTAAATTTTCACCTCCGCGGAGAGGAGTATTGTGGGTGTTGGGTATTCACACAATTTTTGCACAATTTTTGCAACATTTTTTATAAGGACCTTGTTGTGTTAAGTGTAGGATGCGGACCTATACTAGGAGTGTCACATTCACATTGCCCTTTATCACATTCACTGCCTACGTTTTCTTAGCGCTACGCTCTTAGCCGATCACAGCGATTTTCTGCTTTGTAGAGGAAAGCGACTGCGAACAGAGAACCCGCCGAGCGGTTTCCCGACACTCAATGTGTTAAAATCCTGTAGGTCAATTCTAATTTAACAATTTGTTATGGTTTTAAACTAACACTTAATCTGCACAGTCTGCCTATGACAACGAACTTTACTCCGGGGCAAAGACTGTTGCTATATAAATCGCAAGTCAGACCCCACATGGAGTACTGCTGTCACCTTTGGGCAGGAGCACCTGGATGCCAGCTTGGACCCTTCGACTCGGTCCAAAGGCGCGCTGTAAGAATTGTCGACGATCCCAAACTCACAAGCGGTATTGAACCTTAAGGAGAGACTGCCTCCTTGTGTGTGTTCTACCGCCTGTACAATGGGCTGTGCTCTGAAGAATTGTTTGACATGATGCCAACGGCCGCTTTCTATCACCGCACCGCTCGCCATCGGCAGGGCGTTCATCCTCACACCCTAGCACCTAAATGGTCGCGTACTGTGCGGTTCAAGAGGAATTTCCTCCTGCGTACGCTTCGGCTGTGGAATGAGCTCCCTGCCGAGGTTTTCCCGAGGGGCTACAGTATGGGGTTCTTCAAAAAAGGAGTGTACAGGTTTTTAAAGGGTCGGCAACGCGCATGTAATATCTCTGGTGTTGCAGGCGTCCATAGGCTACGGTGACTGCTTACCATCAGGCGGGTCGTATGCTTGTTTGCCACCGTCGTGGTATAAAAAACGAACTTAACGTCACGTTATAAACGTCAGGCCATAAATAAACATAAGTTTTTATGCGATTAAGTCCCGTGTTAGTTTAAAATTATGAGTGAAAATCGTGTTAGTTAAATCAATATAATTTGTTATGGTTTTGATATGACCGTGACCATCATCTTGTTGATGGGCGTACATGTCACGCACTACTTTCACTTCATTACGCACGCTAATCAGCGTGAACGATCTTCAAGGTCGTATCATAATCATAACAAAGTGTTAAATTTGAATTAGGCTCACGGACACTTGTAATACTAGGCTGCTGAGCATTACAGGACCTACATGTTTGTAGGTACAGTCGCCATCAGATATATTGGAGCGGCCAAGGTGCTCACAAATATCTTAGCACGCCTCTATTGTCAAGGCGTTAAGTGCGTATTGAGATATTTTTGAGCACCTCGGCCGCTCCGTTATATCCGATGGCGACTGTACCTGTACGGGAAAGGCTCAGCAGCCGTAGTTTTCGGGGAGGATTTTTTTGAAACAGTATTAGCGATTATTTGTTACCAAATTTTTTTTGTTGATTCCCAGTACATTATTGAAGGTACTTTAGAATTATGAAAGTAGCTAAATGATTAAGATTTAAAACATTATGAATAACTTCATTGATGTACTTAGTTATAAACTTTTTTAATATCCAAAAATTCTAAAGGTAAGTTTTTTCATCAAAAGCCAACAACGCATGCAAACCGACAAAGTTTAGCTGCAGCTATTTTAGAATCAGACTCCCGTATCCCGGCCTATAATAATAACAGGGATAATAACGCACCCTATATACATTTTCGCTTTAAACAAGTCGGCGGCAGAAGTGATTTGGAAGCGCGACCGAGCGATCATAGAAATATTTTCGAATGTGAAAATACACAAAGGATGAACTGGGCGTTTTACGCGTTTATGATGTTGAATCAACATATTTTTAGGGTTCCGTACCTCAAAAGGAAAAACACGGAACCCTTATAGGATCACTCGTGCGTCTGTCTGTCCGTCTGTCACAGCCTATTTTCTCCGAAACTACTGGACCAATTAAGTTGAAATTTGGTACACACATGTAAGTTTGTGACCCAAAGACGGGCATGTAACGTAAACAAATTAATTTTAATCATGGGGCCACTTTTGGTGGGTAAATGAGAAATTCAAAAGAAATAGTTTTTCAAAATATATCATGTTACATATCAAATGAAAGAGCTCATTGTGAGAATCTCAAACATATTTTTTTTATAATATTTGGATAAACTGTTTAGAAGTTATTCAAGAAAATAGGCAAAAAATTACCATTCCCCCCCTTTATCTCCGAAACTACTGGGTCTAAAATTTTGGAAAAAATACACAAAATAGATCTTGGTCACAAGAAAACCTATTAGAAATATGCAGTCAAGCGTGTGTCGGACTTAATTACATAGTTTTTGATCCGACCCCTACGAGTTTTTTAAAGACATTTCGCTCACGTTTCACATAAAAAATACATTGTTTAAATTGTGTAATGTACGGAACCCTTGGAACGCGAGTCCGCCTCGCACTTGGCAGGTTTTTGTTACTTATTTACTATGTATACAGTTTTTACTAACGTGTAATAAATATGCCATATATATGGCTATGAGAACCAATAAGTCCATCCTAGAGGAGCTGAAAAATCACCACGGCTTTCTACAGTATGTCAAGAACGCGCACTCAGCTTTTTTGGTCATATCATGCGGTCTTAAAAGCATGACCTAGAAGGCAATCTTGGGTCGAATGGATGGCAAGCGTGCGCGAGGAAAAGCACCCACGAGATGGTCTGATGCTGTGAAGAAGGCGGTTGGCGGCAACATGCGGTGCATGACCCATATGGCTTATGATCGCACACTATGCATCCTCAGCAATGAGGGACCGAGGAAGAAGAAGAAGAATAAGTATGAATGTTGAGATTTGTCAAATTTTCAGGAACGAAAAACTTGTATGGGTTATATATGTGACATTTCTTCAACCAGAAAAGCCACTATTGACACAGACAGATTATATCCAGATCAAATTCCTAATCTGTTATTATAAGCCTCAGTAGTGTAGAAAAATTTATTATTCGATTTGTAGCTAAATGGTCTACACCGAGAATCAGAATCAGAATCTTTTTATTTGTGAAAGTGCGAGTCGTGTTATGTGCCAGCATATGCAAGGATTTATTAAGTTATAAGTAAACAAAGTGTTTTCCATGTACAATCGCCCACACTGTTAATTATCCATCCGGTAAACCTTATTACAAAAGACATAAGCATAAAAAAGCGTAAAGCGTTTGTAAAAGACGTAAGTTTTTACGCGATTAAGCCCTGTGTTAGTTTAAATCAATATAAAAGGCATAAGGCCATTGATGGACAGTTTAAAATGTTGCTGTTTGTACGGTCAGCTGCAGAGAAAAGGTGCCACGCTGCATACAAACTTCTATGCAGGGGTGGCACCTTTTCTCTGCAGCTGACTGAGCATAACATTACCAAAATATTATTTTTACAAAAGCAAGTCATAAACTATTTGCCAGACGCTATCGCACCATACAAAACTGACACAAGCCAGCAAGCATATTACGTCGAGAGCACTCATGTTACTGTCACTGCCAGTATACACTACTAAACGCTGAATAAACGTCTCTCTGTCCCTTTATTATACCTCTATAACACAAAAAATCTTATCGTACACAAGTTTCTTAAGCACATACGTCTTTTTGACTTCAAACATTTTGTTTTTAATGGCGAACATCCTTAGCAAATGTCACAAACAAATGGTGAATTATTCGACTGGTTATATTTAAATTTGTTGTTTGTAAAAAGGAGACATTTGTGCATTCTGGGAGCGGAAATGTTTCGGCTGTAGTGCATGAAATAACAATGCAAGATTTTTCAAGCAAAAGGTTTTTAACAGATGCTGTATAACATATCTAGTTATATCTTTAGGTAGTTCTTCCAGTTACGTCAGGCAAAGAAGTTGTGCGGTAATTTAAATTTCTTGTAGAATGGACCTGAATTTTGACCCCGAGCTAGTTTCTGTGTTACACTTTTATCGGCTTCATTGAGCCAAGCCTTTAACCAGTCCGTAGCTGACCATAATAACTTCAACAGTCTTAGTTACCTAAACGGTAGGTAGACCTACAGTTTTGTTAAATAATGAACGTACGAGTACTACCTAGTCAATAAATTTTACCATTTTCTTTCAATTAATTCATACCTAGATTTATAAAATTCTGATACTTACAACCTGCGACCAAGACTCGTAATATCACCAAGTCCCGTTTTTGTTTAAATAATGCGTAAAATTCTAATATGAATATAGCATTTTCATCATTAATCACGAATTAATATTGCAAGTAATCACAGCCCCAAATTTCCAATCTGCCGGAGCGTTCAATAACTGGCGATCGGCCGTAACACGCATGAACTGTTAACGCATAACACGTGTTTGTGTTGACGTGTTTACACGAAACGTTTTCAACGTCAGTGTGAACTGCTACTATATTGAATTGAACCGATGATCTCGCTTAGCGTAAATCGGGATTTTTGTACGCTTAATTTGATAACTGTCAGCTGTCGCAAAAATACATTTTAATTAAATATGGCGATGGTAGCTGATGGTTCCGGACACCATATCTAGTTTAGTTTTATTTTTTTTGAAATGTCATTCTATATATCGTAAAATGGAACACATTGATTAGCGACAGTAGGTAGGGTAGTTTTTCGAATATTTTTGACGTTTATAAAAAGTTAGTTGAAGGTAGATCGATTTGATGGCCGCTCATTCTCGTATGCGCAAGCTCGTTCGTCGTGATAAACCCAAAATGTGTTAAAACTGTCGATTTGTGTGCTCAAAACCCTCGCTGCAGCCACTACAGCATCAGCTCGCCGTTGGAGAGTGTCGGTACCGACCAGCCGTTCGACATGCAGACACGGGGTGAGTTTGCTTTCGATTGATTCGCTTTCACTGGCAGTAGATCGTTAAATTTCTCTCGAAATACAATTGTCCTACTCGAGGGCGATTGTACAGTAGCTTTCATCACATAGACAGCATTTAAAACAACAATCAAATTATAACAAACTATGGTGTTGTTGACAAACGACTACTATACATACTCCTTAAAACGATCAATCGTGACCACGTACCGCCCCGCCCCGACTCGAATTATCTCGCCCCGCGAGAGCAGATTGACGGCCGTTTGCCGGCCGCTCAGTACTATTTTTAAGCAACTCTCATACTATGACGTATGACACGTGTACGACGTATGAGACGTGCCGTTCACACATAGAAACGCAAGTGATTTTTGATGTATAGTGTGAATAAATTTGTTGAATAAATTTTCGAACGCCAAGAACCGGACTTAGTTCACTTTAGGTCGCCTGCTGTAGATATACAGAATAACTTTCACAAGTAGACTGATCAGATATCAAAATTATTTTGGTTACAGCACAATTGTTTGATTAATTGCTGTACCGTCATCGACATAATTAACTTAATATTCATAGACCTTGGGTGGGTACTGCTACAAAATAAGTTCGACAGATGGTGGGACAAGTGTGCTTATTAGTACTACTTTCGGTCTGATGGTTGATTGACTACGTAGCTATACCGTAATCCCAAAGAGGTGCTTATAATACAAGTTTCGCATATTGGCTAATATGTTAGTATTTGAACAAATATTGTGATACGGATTAATAGGGATATGGTAATTATAGTTTCGATTCACCGAAGCGTTTGATACTGATTGGCATTCTCGCACATAAATGCATATGCGATATAGGTATTAGGTATAAGTACCTACCTACATAGCTCAGCTCATTCATTGTTATGTTTGCGTGCGTTAACATTTACAGCTCAAGACCAGTAACTAGTATGGAAACAAGCTTATATGACAATAAAAAACTGTGATTTTCATGCGATGGATTTTTAAATTCTCATTGACAATTAGAAAACAAACAATGGTAAAACAAATAACTATAGAACATTTTAGGTAAATAACCCAAATTCCATTCAGTATAACATTTTGTAAAAAGGCAATTCGTAAGGGCGATATGTAAAGTACCAAACTATTTCAACATTCCTATTTTTTATCTTTTTTACGATGACCTATATTACGATGTTTTAATGGTCTTAAAAAAATAGCTTACAATAATGATTACAGCCGCATACTTATATCTCGTCCAAAAAAAAATACAGCCCGTATTTAGAAGTTAGCTTCATTCTTGACTTATGCACAGGTTTGTATTCTAATTAAGATTAGTTACGTTAACATAATAATGTATACATACCTACATAACGGTATCATTTACAAACAATCAATCAGTCGTAGTAATTAACACTGAGATTAACAGCTGATTGGATACTGGCAAGTAATTAATGATGATTGTACCTTGATGTCCATGATATCTAGTAATAGAATAAAATGCTATTAGAAGTATAAGAACAAATTAAATTATATTCAGAAAATATAGTTTATAATTTATATAGTAGTGTTTCTACTTGAAAGTTCTAATACAAGTAGTGATTGGCAGCTCGGAATCACATGGATGATTCAGTTAGAAGGTCGAACCATATTGTTCTACCTTAGGGATGGCCAGGGGGCGCCATAGCCTTCAGTAAGAAGTGCATATACTTTTAAAAATTCGACCTATGCCGGCGTGGCCCAGTGGCCGAATGGCACAGGCACCTGCCGCGATAGCAGAGGACGCTGGTTTTTCTTAGTATATGACATTTATTTCAGTTTAGACTTAAATGGTTGACCTCTCATGCGCGAGAGGGCTTGAGCTATAGTCCCCACACTGGACCAATGTGCGTTAGGGACTACACATACACTTTTGAAATCTTTTCAAACGTATGAGGGATTCCTCATAATGTTCTACTTCACCGTAAAGCTAGTGGTAAATATCAAGTTATATTCCGTATACATATAAGTTCCGAAAAACTCATTATAGTACGAGCCATGATTTGAACCCGCGACCTCCGGATTCAAAGTCGGACGTCAGATCCACTCGGCCACTACCGCTTTCATACAAATTAAAACACACATACCATACCTACATAATTACTTACTGAAATGCAGATATTTTTGATTAATAAAATAGACAGCTCTTTAACGTATTCAACTTTTCTTCCTTCACTCTATAGCTTCCTCAGAGACAAAGTAATTTAAAATCAAAACCTTTACTTCGCCTTTGAAGTCTGATATAACTTTAAAGTTCTTTGCAGCTTTATTTTAAAAGAGCAAGAAGCGGAAATTATAGAGAGCAAGTTAACTTCGTCAGTCTTTATATTTTTTAATTAATTGTAATAACATTTCTTTGTGAGTTCGCCAATTAATTAGTTCTCTTTCTACTTAAAAATATTATATGAATGAGAAAAGTGGTACATTTTTGTATGCCTGCTGGAAAGAAGAAATTGGTTCAGCTACGAAGTTTCATTTCATTTCATTCCATTCAATTCCATTCAATTTCTTCTTAGCATTTTCAGAACACAGTTAAATACTTACATTATAATATAGGTACTTACCTATATTATAATGTAGGTATTTAACTGTGTTCTAAAAATGCTTCATTACTTACATGATATCACATAGTGCAGTAAATACCACTTACTGTCCATGTGTGCTTTGTGTACGGCTGTGTGACTAAGGGCAACTATTATATAATCTGTGCGTTGCGATTGTTGCGAATACCACGAATACTACGCGGCCACCATCGAAATATCTGAAAACGTTTTCTGCCTCTCTATCGCTCTTGCAAATTGGAATTATAGAGAAACAGATAAATGAATTCAGAAAGTTGGTTTTCGCAGTGCCTCCGGCGTGGTATGCCGCGATGGTAATTCCACACGTGACGTCACGGTTACGTTAGAAGCATGAGTGATGTCTAACGTTCAGAAATGCTCTCAACTTACGCATACTCTCAACCCTTGTATCAGTTGTATCACAAATGACTTAACTGTTGGAATGAACATCTCAACGATAAACAAAGCGTATCAAAATTAGGAAAAAAAAATCTTAAAAATTATTTCTTAAGATAGAAGTATTTCTATGAAACAACTATTTATTTTGCGTTCTTAGTAGCAATTCCACTACATTCCATTTTAAACCCTACGCGTTTGAAAGCAAAGTTTATACTCGCAAACACTTCAAGCGTTTGGTCGCTTTGGATCCCTAGAAAAGTGCTTTTCAAGAGAATATTTACATTTCCTTCATCGCATAAAGATATCCTCGTAGCGTTTTTGTATGAAATATTTATTTGCGACCGTAATGCAGCATTAATCTCGAGTAATGTTTCTGAGATTCTTGACATTCGCGCAGTTAGATGCAGAACCCATTATTATAATATTAAGTACCTACAGGGTGGCTCAAAAATACGTTGTCATTTCTTATTCTGCAGCATTTTGTTCATAATTTTAACAAACGTTTGCGTTTCTCTTATAAAAACTCTACATCGGAGAGCTCTACATCGTTTCACGAACTTCCAAATATGTGACGTTTTCAACCAAAAGGTACGACATTGTCGGTTGTCAATAAGGTTTATTTCAAATTGAAGTTATATGGGAATAGCGCCTTACTGACAAGCGACAATAAGTAAGTGTGTATAAGGGAAGCTATCGTGTATGAACATTTCATGGGTACAGTAAAGGGCATAAATATATATACATTCCCAAAGTTTCAAAGTTTCGCTCTTACACCTTAGACAATAAAGTCGTGTTCACATATTTTTGAGCCATTTGTCTGGATCAATATTTTTGCCATCGACTGTACAAAAGAGACAAACTACAAATGACGGTCAATTTTTTTACGATACTTATTAGGGTTCCGTACCCAAAGGGTAAAAACGGGACCCTATTACTAAGACTTCGCTGTCTATCTCTCAGTCTGTCTGTCCGTCTGTCACTAGACAGTTGAAATTTTCACAGATGATGTATTTCTGTTGCCGCTATAACAACAAATATTAAATACAGAATAAAATAAATATTTAAGTGGGGCTCCCATACAACAAACGTGATTTTTTTGCCGTTTTTTGCGTAATTGGTACGGAACCCTTCGTACGCGAGTCCGACTCGCACTTGGCCGGTTTTTTTTTATTGCTGACTTGACTTCTTCTCATTAGCATGTCTATCAAGTACTTCTCGAGACCTTTCTAATGAACCAAAACTTGAAGGGTTGTGTTTTTCCATCTAGAAGTTCCGATTGCTACCTTTCTGACTGCATCATCAGCTCCATGTTACCATATTGCATTGTCATCGGAATCACGGATATCAACTGAATCAGAAAGTGGTTAAAATTTAAGTTTCAAGATTTGAAGCACACATATACACGGTGTTTCATGACCCACTGAAAACTTAAAAACTGTTTAGAATCGATAGGAGAATCGATCGCGCTGTTTGGGATTTTTTTTTTATATTTTTTATTATTTTTACATGCCCATTCTACAGATTTGTAAAGCAACAATATCAATAACTAGCATTTTTATTTGTCAGTGAGCAACACCCTTAACTGGCCATTGGTAAACCTTATCTCGTTACAGTAAGGTATGCAAATGGTCTGTTAACAGTTTACGATGGTAACTAGCAATTGTTTGATGTCACTAAAACGACGAAGCATCTTGTGTAGAATTACCAGTCGAATAGAATTGTTAAGAAAACTAAACAACTAATATTTTTTTAAATATTTATCGGATTAAAGAATCAATACTCAAGATGAGTTCAAAATAATAAAAAAACTGTTGGGGTGTCTCAGGTTTTCAGTGGCTCAAGTAACACCGTGTATAGGTATGTACAAAGATAGTTTAAAAAACCGGCCAAGTGCGAGTCGGACTCGCGCACGAAGGGTTCCGTACCATTACGGAAAAAAACAGCAAAAAAATCACGTTTGTTGTATGGGAGCCCCATTTCAATTTTTATTTTTTTCTGTTTTTAGTATTTGTTGTTATAGCGGCAACAGACATACATCATCTGTGAAAATTTCAACTGTCTAGCTATCACGGTTCATGAGATACAGCCTGGTGACAGACAGACAGACGGACAGACGGACGGACAGACGGACAGCGGAGTCTTAGTAATAGGGTCCCGTTTTTACCCTTCGGGTACGGAACCCTAATAAAAACGTGTACCTAAAGGGGCCCACTGACTATCAGTCCGCCGGACGACATCGGCCTGTCAGTTGTTCGGAACTTTCAAATTTTTGTTCTAACTGACAGGCAGATATCGTCCAGCGGACTGATAGTCAGTGGGCCCCTTAATACAACGTGACGTAGTACTATTAGTTATTCTGTGACGTGACCAATTTGGAGCTTACGTTTATCAGTATTGTCTTTTGTGTCAAATTGCGATGTTTTTTCACTGTTTTCATACCTGTAACAATAAAATATAATGCATTTAGTACAAACAAGTAAAATTAAATACATGGTTAAAAATAATACTCAGTTTTTATAAAATTATATAGAAACAGATGCAATTTCTTCTTCGAAATCTACGTGAGTACACACAGCAGCTCATGACATTAGGTATATTTGGTTTATGACAGTGATAGGAGTAGACAATCATTATCATTAATTTCTCAAACTTCTCTGGGAGTAAACAGTTTCGTTATCAATATAAAATCATGTAACTTTTAGTTATTGTTCAGTGTATAAATCTGGGATATCGCGGTGCGTCGTACGAGCTCGAAGCGATATTTAATGCGACGCGGCGCGGCGGTCGCGAGCGTCGCGTATTAATTGTTATTGGAGCGGTGATGTTGCGGTTAGGTGGATTTATTTGTTTATATAATAAAAGTATAGATTCAAAATTTACATGTACAAATGCTGGGTTATGTTACGTGGTCAAAATTTTTAGTGCAAATGGCAGTTGTCCTGTTTTGTCCTGTCTGTAAACCCGACTGCACACTAAAAAGAGGAAAACAAGCCCTACAAGAAATATTGTTTAATCAAATGCTAAAACCAAGCTACGGAATGTAATAGATAGTTAAATAAATAAAAACTTATTCTAAATACTAACTAAATATAATTTATAAAAGTTGATGGTAAGTATCGCAGGCGGGGACCAACTTGACCGCCACCATCGAAAATACCTACCTAAGTAACATTCTGCTAAATAGTGAACTTAACAACCAAAATGACTATAAGTAACCCTGTGTTGGTCCCCGCCTGCGATACTTACCATCAACATTTATAAATTATATTTAGTTAGTATTTAGAATAAGTTTTTATTTATTTAACTATCGATTACATTCCATAGCTTGGTTTTAGCATTTGATTAAACAATATTTCTTGTGGGGCTTGTTTTCCTCTTTTTAGTGTGCAGTCGGGTTTTTTGTTTTAATTTTTTTTTTGTCGTATAACCTTTTTAGAGAACATAAATGTGACTAAATCTGTAAAATATTTAACTTCCTTTGCCTATAAAACTAATCCCATCACGTAACTAAGTTATATATTAGAATAATTAGGTACATATTAAACGTCAACTAGTTCATCAGGCCCATTTTCACAGAATCTTTTAACCGTTGATTAAACTTTTAATTGGCGCAGGTCGCGCTAAACGTAGTTTACACAGGGCACTAGTTACATCCGTTGACTTTTCCCATTTAACTGTTTGATGAAGGACCCTGGCCGTTTGACGGAACGTACGTGAATGTTAATTGAATAGAACTGACAGAAGGATTGTAATTTAATTGGAATAACGAGAGGAATAGTTTTCTAAGAAGTAACTGGTTCTGTTAAAATTCAGTCTATGAGATATCACGAATAGAGATAATCCCAAAATTAGTCTATGCAATAGAGGTAAAATTTTAGCTAAGTAACTTCCTTTTCCCCTCACTAGGTCGGAAAGCCGTCTATTATCCTTTAAAATAAGCGGGGAAAAACGCATTTTATCCACTAGTGGGGAAAGTAATTTGACCTTGGATGGAGCGTGTTTAAGTAGCTTGACAGATAACAAAACGTAAAACGCTCATAATAATGGTTCGTTCGATATTAATTATCATTAAATAAATGGTTTGAGAATCTAATAAAAAATACCAAATTTAGTTTTAGTTAATAATTTTAAGTCATAAACCTTAAAATTCCATAAGAAACGTTAGATTTTTTATAATGATGTTAAATATAATTCTGAACGCACAAGTTGAGTCGATGCAATTTCAAAACGCATCGTTGACATTTCATACATCAGAACAGAAATGTCAACATTGTCAACAAAATTTTTACTGTTTTTCTCACCGACTCACGTAAAAATCAGAATTTCTAGTGTTTTCTGTTATAATATCGTAAAAAAATTAGTGATTCCAGTGATGAAGATGATCTAACGCCTGTGGATGTTGCACTTTCCTCGCTATAGTGAGGGGAAAAGTTTTGTGTTACACACGGGTGCAAATGTATTTTACTTCTTGTGTGTTGAAACACTCGCTACGCTCAGGATTCTATTTTAAAACCACTCGCTTCGCTCGTGGTTCAACTATAGGATCCTTTCGCTTGCTCATGTTTCAATTCCACACTCGCGGGTAAAATACAACTTTGCACCCTTGTATAACAAATAACTATTATTTTGTTTCGTTAAACCAGTACCCGTACTATGAGTCATTGACAGTGTCAAAACTGAAATAATTATACTCTAACGTCTACGTAATTTATTTTCTATACATCTCGCTCGCACTAATATGTCAGTACGAGCGAGATGCATAGAATAGTACATTACTACAGAGGCCGGGAAGTAAGGGGTTGCGGGCCGAATGCATATATACGGCCGAACGTAGTGAGGCCGGATAGTTATGAGGCCGACAACCCCTTTTCACGCCGATGTATGTATAGTGCTTTTCTCAAACATGCAATGAAATAAATAAAGAAATCTCCACGAAATCAAAGTTTTAATTCTAAAGAAACTACAAGTAAACTAGGCACAAAATATAACTACCACCTGTACCTATCTTTATCACACGTGTCGTATATTTTAAACATGTAGTTAATCAATTTATTACACAAATGTTCATAGGTATATTTATGTATCTTTGATTTTTCGCCTTGCATCCTTCTGACTGTAGCTTTAGCCACATAACTAAAATTACATCGTTTTTTATGTTGATATTATGCTTTACATACATCGTTGCCTTAAACATGGAGTATAATTAACAGGTATTCATTTAATATTTTCGTCGGAACTCATATTAAATAACACAATAAACAACGCACAATAAATCCAATAAAATAGAATTACAGATACACAATGAAAAATGTTCAACTTTACCTCCAAAACGATTAAAAAAACACCAACGCGTGTTTGAGTAGACATTTTTACCGCTAATATTTAAATGAAATATAGTTTGTCAAAGGACTGTCTCATTTCAAACATAGACAGAGATAATCATACTATCTTTGTCTTACACTGGTACTAGCACCCAAAAGAAAAGGATGAGTATAGTTTTTTGTTCTTATTTACTGACAAACTGGTTTGACCAACTATATTTTAAATCTGTATTTGAAGGTACATTTGCAATTCAATATTATTGGAATTTGTTAATAATGTTTTATTTATATATTTTTTGTAAATTCGATACAAATAAAACTGCAAAATATATTAATTATCGTTTATTGTTTTTTTTAAGGGGTATTGGCAGAATGTCATTCGGAACCATAAGCAAATATTGGTTATAGTTTTTTTTTGGCTGAATGCCATGATGCTGTGTCACAAATATATGTGAAATGGAAATTAAAAAAAAGCCACTTCCCGGCCTAGGCCTGCAACTTTGTATGAAATTTCATTACAGGCCCCTCGTCTAGCCGCGCCGGAGTCGTGATACTTCCCAGCCTAATATAAAGAACGTAATATCAATATTACATAGCATGTTTGAGAAAAGTAAGTTACGTTCACGCCAGCGTTTATGTCAGTGCCAAACTGATGGTAGCCGTACTGGTTCAAGTTAAATTTCTACTATTAATGTGTTTTGTTATAGTTGAGCATAGGTGTAATGTCGTTTTTACATGGTAAACTGCAAAAAGATTCTTTTTTTATTTTTTATTAGCCTACTTTGGTGTCCCACTGCTGACTGAAAAAGATTCTTGAATAATCAAAATATTTAGTAAATGTTATATTTTTGTTCATGTTTCAAATCAAGCAGTTATTTCTAAATCTGCAGTAAAAAGCAGTTGTTTACGGTTGTCCCGTACGAACGCGAATTTTCGCAGGATTTGCAGGTATAAGAGTTTCCTTTTCTGTGACAAATGGTCATAAATATGCACAGAAAAATAATCATCTGCTTTAAACGCCGAAAAAAAGTCGCAACAGAAAATAGTTAAAATGTACAAACGACGGGACAGCCCGTGGAATTCTCCAAACACGTCCTATATATTTTGTATATTTAAGTAAGTATATTTCTCTTTTAAAATGGCAGTTTAAGGGTGCAATAACATTAGGTCGATCACCTAATGCGGTCGCCGAATCAAAGTAGTAAGTCAGCAGCAGAAGTTGCTCAGCGGGCTAGGTGTTCAAAATGACCTTGACGCGACTTTATTGTTAAGACAATAAGAGCGTGTCACGGTAATTTTAAACAACGCCCGCTTAGCAACTTCTGCTGCCAACTGTATGAGATTGCAGGCGGATACCGACATTATTTTTAGGGTTCCGTAGCCAAAGGGTAAAAACGGGACCTTATTACTAAGACTCCGCTGTCCGTCTGTCCGTCTGTCTGTCTGTCACCAGGCTGTATCTCATGAACCGTGATATAGCTACAGTTGAAATTTTTACAGATGATGTATTTCTGTTGCCGCTATAACAACAAATGCTATAAAGTACGGAACCCTCGGTGCGCGAGTCCGACTCGCACTTGGCCGGTTTTTTAATAATCATTTGTTTACAAAATACACCGGACCACGAAAAAAGAAAATAATGACGTCGAGAAATAAAATTTGAGGTCCAACTGTAGTAGTTATGATCTTTTAGCACTGTGAACGGTAACAAAGTGCGCTATCAAAAAGTCAAAAGTTAGATTTACGGCTCCGTAAATCAAAGAATCGGTTTACAGTCGTCCTATATGAAGAATGGCGTTTTAGTCGTCCTATATGAAGAACAATGGCATTTAGAAATGTGATCGGAATGGAGATTTACTGGAAAAAATGTGGTCAGAGCAACCGATACAGCGTTATTTGCATGGATGGACGTGGTTTCGATTTTGTTTTGTGTTCTCTAAATTGTTAGTTTTTTTCCAAAAATTGTCGTTGATGGTTAGGTACCTTACCAACTTGGGTATATTTATTTAAGCTTTATAACAAAATATATACAACAACGTACAAAAATGGCATATATAATATATATTAATTAAATACATAAAACGCATTTTGAGTATCGAAATGGCGTCCTATATTTATTTTATTACTACTGTTAAAAACCGTGTGACTGTTTAAAGTTCCTAAATTTGTTTGATGATAGCAAACAGTCGTATGGTAATGACTTACTAAAAAAAAAAACATTTTGATTGTTATAAAACATGTATTTTAGTATGAAATATCTAAATATCTTCCCTCTCGAGAGTAATTCGGGTTAGAACAAGGCTAAGCCGTCGGATTTGCCTGTCACTCCCGCGTCCGATTACTGTCCGCAGAGAGCGTTTAACTCTATTATCTGCGGTTAACAGTAATTAATAGTTAATTTTGGGCTACTGGGTCACATCGCTGGGTACAGTAACCCGGTCAATAATATTTTAAAAATATATATAAGAATGAGACTAGTTAAAAAATATACATATGTACCTACAATACTAAAGGAAACTACGCATTTTCATTGGAAATTATTTTTACTTATCACAATTATAAGGTCACAGCTTTTAAAGCTTATTGAGCTTTGGCTTATAAGCTTTGGCATCGTAAAAAAGGACGCAATTCCATATAATATGTGCCTTTTTGGGTCAATGAGCAAATAAATTTGAGGTCAATGTATTCAATATACGCACTGCGTTGACGACTAGTATCAAAACAATACAAATGAAATACAAAATACAAATGAGTTTATTTCATTACTTTTTACAGCTTTTCTTAGTTATAGTATAAGGGTTAGGTAGGTAATTAGTCCATCTAAGTATAAAGAGCAAGTAGGTATTAGGTAAGTATTTATCTATACATTTTATTGGTGTAAGTAATGAAAAAGGTGCGGGTACAGCTTGCTCGATTTAAACCCAATTATGGCTTGTACTAATTTGTAAGCCTTTCTTTCTGAACGTGTAAACATTTTTTTTTGTTAATTTAATCTGTTTATTTCATATTAATGTTAGAGGTACAGTCAATACTCAGTTACAATCTTTATATTTGGAGATTATGTTAACTAAGTTTAGCCTTAATTATATGTATTGTTTTTAATATTAGTTGTAACATATTTTATTTCATGTTAATCAGTGCTTTCTTAAGTGTACTATTTACTTTATCAGGATTTTTTTTAAAGTTTCTACTTTTTATGGTCTAGTGAGCTTCATGAAGTAGGAGCTTTGGCTGTTGGCTTCCTGACACTGCGGGGTTGCGTAATAAAAATATTTTTTATAATATAGATATGTACGCTAGACAGAGGTTTTTATTTATGAGCCACTGTCTAGTCTGACATAGAGATTTCATTTCAATGTGTTGGATCTTCATGATTATATTCATAGATTTTGTGTTAAACGTGTAGTTTTCAATTGAATAATTAAATATTTTGGATAGCCTATATAATTTGCATGAATACTGCATCATTTTATAGTTTCCTAGGTAGGTACATTACATGTTCCTACCTAGGAAACATTACATTACCTAGTACATTTTATGTCACACAGCACCTTAGAATAATAAAGCCTAGAAGATAAAATTAAAGTAAAACTTAAAAACTTAAAGCCGCTCGGCCACAATATCCATGGAATGTAATATCGTTCCAATTTGTACCCAACCCCATTATTGTTATAGTGAAATATATGAAAACAGTCACATTTTACATTTAGGTACATTATTAATAATAGTGAAAGTTTAAATTCTCCCTGTAATCTACAAAAATCATTAATTAAAACAGCAATTTTCGCTTTGTTTTTTAAAACCGTCTACATCAAAAGCAGTTAAGCCGCCAGTCCTCTAAAATTAAAGACTGCTGAAGATTGAATAGTTTCAGTAATCCCCGCCTTTACAAAGGCGCTAATTTAAGAAGACTAGCGTTAAAATGCTTTGGGAAGCTTAATCCTTAAGACATTTTCTTCGTTATCTTCGTTTGATCCCTTTTTAAGAAAATAGTTTTTTTTTGCGTCTTTGACGCGTAGGGATATTCTTAGCCGTCTGTATAAAATAATAGTTGTTTTACTTTCGTAAAATTACGCGACAAAGATAATAGATACGCTTGTTGATAATAGTATAAGTAAAAAGACACGCATAGATTTCTACACTGTTCCTTTTGCCCCGGGAAAATATGTCCCAAAAAAACTCTTACTGTGAAAGAATTTTCAACTTAATTACAGAAATGATATGACAAAGCAATTGCTGCACATATTGGCGGCATTTACAGCAAATTTTACGACATAGGCGGCATAAGGCCATGTAATATCAACCGTTTAATCAATTATTCTTCAGTACAACCAGCTTAAGGAAGCCTTTCTATCCGTAACAACTATGCATTATAAAAGACCGTACTTAATACTGGTTGGACTATGCCAATGGTTCGCCTGGCTTAATAAATGTTACCTAAGTCAGCAAACGCTGAACTATGTTCGCTCACTAGCAAAGTGGAGTCGACAGGGAATTTTATCGACAAGCGATCGCCCGATAAATTGAAATTTACTGATGCATTTTTGTCGAGCGTAAGGGTCCGTGCACACTGGCCGTAATTGTGCAATAATCGCCGTCTAGATCGGGCAATGGGGGCGCGGCTTAATAGGTATTAAATTCCTTGGACTATGTGGGTAATGTGCGGAGATTTATATTTCAAATGTGGAATTTTTTGCAGTGTTCTAGTGGTTTTATGTGGGATTTTTGCCATAGTGTTTTGTAACATATACGGGTAGTAGAATATTATCTCGACTTGTTTTATAACTCTATAAATGGGTTCTAGTTTGTATTTAGGTTTGTATCTAAATATAAATATATTACAACAAACTATATTTGTTATTAAACAATGTGAAAAAGTTGAAATGTAATTTATCAACAGGAAAATGTAGATTTTACTATACGAAAATACCACTCAATGTATTAGATACATTAAAGCGAAAAGGTCGATTTTGTACTTGTTTACCTTTTGTTAAGTAATAGCCTACGTAAGAGCCGGCCATAAATTACACACACGTCGCACGTTTGATCGTAGACAGTGCAGCCGGTGCTCCAGTCAAAGATCCTCGAAAATGCGGAAAATGGATCAAAACATGTCGAGCGTTTATTCGACTTAATAAGACATGAGTAATCTGCGTAAAATTTTGATATAGCCGGCCATAGGTGCGAACAAAATGTTTTTTAACAACTCCAACTATTTTCCACGTAGTTAATCATACGCGCGTTCTCAATGATTTATACAATTAGAACACGCCCGTTGTTTGAACTCCGATTATTAATATTGTCACGCAAGTGTGAGGGGCCTTAATGGGCCAAGATTGAAAATGGGCTTGAAGAAGAGATAATGGTTCTTTGGTAATTAAAATGCTTTCTTCTAACATTTCGATACAATCGGCGACTTCAGTAAGAAATAAGTGATTTCATTTGTATTGAATTTAGTTGAAGTTGAAGTCTTCCGATACAGATAAAAACAAGTGAACGGATTTGTATGTCCTTTGTCACATTCACAGTAAACCCGTAATAACAAATAAATGTACTTTTTATCCTGTAATTAATTTGTATAGGAGTGGTATTAATAACGAATTCAATCGTAATAAGATGTGGGCAATAGCATTATTATATGTGTTACAAAAGGGATAGTAACAGAACTCTGTCTGCTACCTCTTGACGCTTAAACTGCTGAACCGATTTAGACAAAATTTGGTATGGAGATAGTTTGGCGAGTCCGGGAAGGTCAATAATCATCATTATTCCATGCAGACCAAGTCACAGAACTCACAGAGCAGAACCTGGTATTTTACATTTACAAATGCTAAACTATAAGCAAAGTTTCTATTCCACTTTACTAAGTAGTACAGACAAACACAAGACAAATTAGTAGCTACTAGCTAAGTAAATGGGTCTGACCAGTTTTAAGTAAAATGATGTAATTTTTGATGTATCCAAATACACAAAAAATTACTCTCTTTATTTTAATTTTATTTGAAATAAGCCTACGATATATTATGCCCAATTTGGGGTTATGGTTATAACTGCCCTAGTTTTGCCCCAAAATTAATGTGTTAAAGTACGTTTTCTAATTATGTCCTAATGTTATGTAAACTCAGCACCTAATAAATTTAAAACTTAATTTATTTCATGTTGAAAGCGTGTTTCAGTCACATTAATTACTACGGACACCTAATTTAGATGAATATTTCGATTTCCAACCTAATGGTTTTTGAAAAAGCTTTCCCCTAAAAAGATCGTAAATGTCTAAATTGATGAACGAGGGGTTAAATCATATTAAGTAGTTTAATTTTAATGGTGGGTTTGTCATAAAACCTGTTCGTATAGTTGATGTGTGAATATTATAAATAAGTGTGCCAGTTTCGCATTTTATTGTAGGACCATATTTCTGTGTTTTTACAACTTTTACTTTTAAAACCCCAAAACAAACTTTTAGGCACCCGATTAAACTAACGATATATGACTAACATTGAAGGGTCGATCTTAATTTTAGCTCTAACCTCCTAAGACCCCGCGTACAAATTTTTGTACATATTCCAAAATCTATTTTGAACTTTTGTTGACTAACTAAGGGTTCCAAATTCAAAAACAAAACAAATGCTACTGGGTCTCAGGAGGCTAAAATAACCAGTATAATTGTTGGTGACTGGCTGGCATGCAATGCCAATGCTCTTCATTCTTGTTCTATATGTCAAATACTAATTCTCAGTCTGCCTTGTCACCTATAAATATTGTGCCGTATTTTCTTATTTAGTATTTTTATTAAGTGTTAATTTATAATATGTGTTTCTATCATCTCAACTCATTATACAGTCCACCGTTAGCTATCAATAACCATAGTTTTCGAAAAAAAAACAAGTAGTTATTTACAACATTTTTATTGGCAGAAGATACATATCACTGACTGATACCTAATTAAGTAGATATTAGAGTCCGTATAAGCTAACTTTGCAACGACTCGTAAGTGTGGGAGTGTCATTATAAACGGCATATTTTCATAGAAATTTGACATAAATGATGACATGGCCGCACTTTTGGTCAAACTCTATCAGATTAATTCCCTAAACCAAATCCCTGAACAAACCTCAAAATCAAAACCTAATGCAGTGCACTCGACGTCTCTAATAAGTCCGTGCGCAAACTTTCGACAGTTACAAATTAAACCTGTGGTCGGTCGTGCGCGCCGCCGCTATGTTGGCAGCGCGTGACGCGAATCTCTATGGCTGTGGATGACATGCCAATGCCGTTTATTTAAAAAAAAAGGTGTTCAGGTTCAACATCAAAATGAAAGCGAAGTGGTTTCAAGAATATTCGGCATGAATAGACATAAATAGACCATACATGCCGTTTTTTTAAAGGGCTATGTATTAAAATTTGGCTATAAGGCACTATCACCACAGAGTTGACATACATAAAAGTAATACCTACTGACCCACCTATGAAAGGATCTCGACTCGCGATATCATAAAATCTCACCACACTACATGTAACAGATTTCCAAAATAATTCCTATATTTTTTTTTACCAATACCAAAGCACAGATTTGATACCAATCACAAAACATCTTAACAACCAGCTATAATAAAATCTCACCAAACAATGTCACAGGTATCCACCCATATAACTTACAAGTTCCACAATCGGCACTTAAGTGATTGTTTAGCCGAGTGTTATTTACTCGCCGGAATCACTGTGACACGCGCCGCGAATACCAAGTAGGCAACGGGGAAAAATACTCGGCTTTTACTTTCAGATTAAATTTGCGTTTGCTTGCGGCACGACTGGGTTTAGATAAGTTTCAGCGGTTGGGTGGGTTGCAGGATTTAGGGGTCGAGTATTTGTTTTTAAATAGGTGTTTGTGTAATTTTTAATCAAACCAATTAAGTACACTAGTGGACCTGTGAGCTGTAGACCTCGCAATAAGCTTAAAAACGTAAAAATACTTCGTTGAGTCTTTATCAAAGCGAACTCACAATGGTCTTAAGTGTCATAGACCTTTCTGGGGCTTAAATCCTTTAAATTTCTACCAACCAAACTTGCTTACAAAATTTACGAGAATCGACTAAGAAATGCGACCTGCAGAGAAATTCGGCAAATAAAGATTCGGTCAATTATTTTTAAAACATATATTTTAAGGCACTATATGCATATGTTATAAGCTGGCTAAAATTTAAAGTTTGACTTGTTTGTAAGATATACTATTTAAACTATAAAACTCCCGTGAGACTCAAATATATTAAAATAATTTTAATTTTATTCATTCTTTAATTAACTTATACCGGGTGTGGCCTGCAACACGAGCAAAAATTAAACTATAGGTTGTACTCAGTTTTGATTTTTAGTACACTTTTAAGTTTATTCCAAGACGCAATTTGTTATGGCGTGACAAGCAACGTTAATTACAATGATAATAGCTTACCCTCATTGAAGATAATATTTAATTTGTATGAAAAATCGGAAGTCTAAAGACTTCATAATTTTTAAAAGTTGTTGAACAAAAGTATCATCGCTTGAGGAGTACAATCTATGTTTTAATTATTTGCTCGTGTTACAGGCCACACCCGTATACTGTCCGCGCGCGAATTCCGTGCACGGCTGAGGAATGTGAGGAATGTTGGGCGTCATGACCGAGTGGTGTCATTTTGTACGTACGGGCGCGGCGCACGCCCCCCCACTTCCACGACCTCCGAATGCACGGAATTGGCGCGCGGACAATAGTCAGCAGCAAAAGTGACTAATTGGGCGAAATTCCAGAATCATCGACACAAGCTCTTATATTGTCATACAAATAATGTATTCAGATGATTTTTCAAGCCAAGTGCGGTAGTTAAAAAAAAAACCGGCCAAGTGCGAGTCGGACTCGCGCACCGGGGGTTCCGTACTTTTTAGTATTTGTTGTTAAAGCGGCAACAGAAATACATCATCTGTGAAAATTTCAACTGTCTAGCTATCACGGTTCATGAGATACAGCCTGGTGATAGACAGACGGACAGACAGACAGCGGAGTCTTAGTAACAGGGTCCCGTTTTTACCCTTTGGGTACGGAACCCTAAAAAGGAGTAACTTCAAATTCACACATAAAAGAAAAGATATAACATTTAAAACTTTCGCGGTTTAAACACATATTAAATCACATTTAGAAACGGGTCTATCGCGAATTTATTTTGTTACCTTTATTTACCGACGTTTCGACACAGGTTTCACTGGTCGTGGTCGCGGCTAACGTCGGTAAATAAAGGTAACAAAATAAATTCGCGATAGACCCGTTTCTAAATGTGATTTAATAAAAGAAAAGATTTATGACAATTTATCTTTCTCTACTTTTACAAAAAAAAAGTATGTACTATTTTGACTATTTTGAGTGATACCGAGAAGAGTTTAATAATTGCAACCAAAATGCGCCGTCAAGAGCCAAAGTTAACAAGCATAGCGTAAATTGCGAGTGCTCAGGCAAATATAGCTCTAACGCTATTTGAAGATGTATGGCGTGGAAGTTTACAGTCGCGTGAACTGTTGAATAAGCTACTTTTGGATAATGTAAGTGGAAAGTTCACGTGTGTGGGTGCAAGTGTAAGTTTGATGTTAGTCTGCCCTTCTGTACTATGAAGGAAGAATATTTCAGGGTGCCTAGCCAAGATGCCAATCGTTCGCTCGAACCGACGACCGGTCTGGCCTAGTGGGTAGTGACCCTGCCTGTGAAGTCGATGGTCCTGGGTTCGAATCCCGGTAAGGGCATTTATTTGTGTGATGAGCACAAGTAGTTCCTGCGAGTCATGGATGTTTTCTATGTATTTGTATAAGTATTATATATATATCGTTCTCTGAGTACCCACAACACAAGCCTTCTTGAGCTCAAACATCAAACACTTACTGTTAGAATAACCATGAGCTTACCGTGGGACTTAGTCAATTTGTGTAAGAATGTCCCTATAATATTTATTTATAAAAAAAGTGTTTGTTTTTTTTGACCACGTCCGCACAGAATGCAAGCCACTAGGCTCTAGATGCTAAGCAAGCCACCTGTATAACGTAACTTTAAAGATACCCCTCACACAGAAGGGTCAAAATACACTGGTCTCTCTCAGCTAATTCTGACTCCGCAAACATTGAGATTAGTCTCCACCAATTAGAAGGTTTGCTTTGGTTATTGTTTGACCTGAGAAGGTAGTGTTGGTTTTAGTAATTAGTTAATTTATATTGCCATTGTTACTTGTTGTATGGCAGCTTTTATATATTTTGTAGGTAGGTATGTTTGCTGTGAAGATTGAATTTGACTTGTTTAGAATGAACTCCGTTTCTGTATAAGAGTAATCAATTTTATTACAGCGCATAAACACATAAATAGGACATGTAAATAGGTAGGTAGGGTCAAAGCGGAAAAAGTGGCTCAAAGCAAACGGTGGCTCAGTCGCCCTGAATCTAAATATCGATATACACTGTAGCACCCATACGTGTTAGAATAACCATTGTCCATTGCTCGTCCAATTGAATTTGTTCGATTATTGAATGTTTCTGCAGTATTAGCATAGAAGCATAATTATACTCTCTCATGTTAGAATTTTTTTTTTTCACAAAAATCATTACATTTTGTTCACCATATCTTTCCAAATAAGGCACAGTTGTTTATGAATATTAACTTCGAAACTAAAACTATCAAAGTCACTCCAGAAATCACTCTGCATCGACCTAATGAAACCGTATATCTTTCTCGTGTGATTCAATTATACGCAACAATCACACCGCCCACTGAACCCGGCAGGTGCATTTTATACTGCCGCCAAGGAACCCTAAAACCATGGTACGTTGTGGGTCAAGTTAGGATCGGTAGCGGTTTTAGGTTGCCAGGCTAAAATCATCATAATTATACTAGTAGGAGAAAAGTTGTTGCCTCCTCCTCCTTGCGTCGTATTCCTCAATATTGAGGGTCGAGAACTCCCCTTTGTATAACTTTCTCTCTTACGATCTTCCTCCATCTGTTTTTGTTTGGCGGTGTGGAGAGCCATGTGAACTGTGGAGTCAAGAGCGGTGCGGATCTGGTCAGACCAACGTATTGGACTGCGTCAACGTCCAGGCCTTTTCTCATCCACTTTGCCGGGAACAAAAAGCTTGTCGAGGTTGCCACCGTCTTTCCTTGCAATATGACAGAAGTATTCAAGGATAAAAGTTTTTGAGTTAACACGTTTTACGCACTATGAAATAGTGGTAATCTTTCTAATACCGCTTGAACTGATACATCCATACGAAAGTCATGATTGCGGTATGAATAAATTAAACGAAAATACCAACTAACCAACGCAACTGTATAAGTTCATTCAAGATTCTTATTTCATACTTTTTATGCACTTTTACTTAATATGTACCTATAATAAGATTATCTCGCCTTTAAAGGTATTTTCACAAACAAGAAATTGACAGGCTTTTATATACAAATTCATTCAGTGCCAATAACTTTCATTACGTCTTAAATTTCAGTCGCCAGTCATTAATGACAATATAGCAATCGCCAGTCAACTTTGAGGTAACAGTAAGCAACTTTTAAGACGCGGTAGTATCAATATGGCAATGATGGTGTTTTCTGTTCGTAAAAATTGCTGAAGCATCGCTCCCGCTGCCGCTTACACCTGTCCCATCCGACGCGTGTACCATAAATCGCGGAACCCTCCAGACTTCACCGCGCCCATTAACACGGGGCCGAGTTAGATTTTACGCCGCCAGGAATAGAGTAAACACGAACATGCGACCAGAGGGACTCTGACTTTTTAAGAGCTGAGGGCGGATAAATCATTGCTGGATATGGTTGTGGAAACAAAATTGCCTTTACGAATCTGTGGTTTCTGTGGGCACAATGCACTTAGAGTCGGACCACGCTAAGTTTTCATGCCAAGTGCTACGTCAAGTATGGAGCGTATAGAGATTTTTGCTGCCAAGTTTGTGCGAAGTTAGCGTGGTCAGAGTCTACGCGCATCTCGCTCAAAAATATCTGAGGATGAGTTCACATTAAGTAGAGGATGAAATGTTTATAAATTTGATGCCTCTTATTGAATCTAGTCACTGATGAAGATGATGACAATGATGCAAAAATTCAACAATATATTTAACATGGCATAAAGCATCATTGCTCGGTGATAATATGTAAATACATAGTACAGGTATGCACGGATCACAACACTATTTACTCGATTATAGAGGGAGAGAGGGTATAGCGATTATACATTATTAATTATTATAAATGTATGTTAAGTCCACCTACGTTTACCGCTAGGCAGAGTTTAACATTTTTGTCAGATAATGGTGATTGGTTGCTAGATTTCTGTCAAACGTAGGATTAAGGGTGATATAGGCTTTATTATAGACATAGACATAGAACATTTTTATTTAACATCACATGAAATGGCAGAGATATTATGTAGAATGGGAGAGAGATTATGTAGGTACTTTAAAGTAATAATTAGTCCTTTTCTGCTTTATTTGCTATTTAAAATCATAGTTTTAAGTATCGAATGAAGCATGGTCAAATATTTAAGAAAAAAACTTGACTAAAATTACTCAATAAACACTTAACAAATGTCCAAGCAATACCTAGCCAAAAGATTTAGGCGAGCATAAAAATCTTTTCCACTTTATTTATTTTATTGATATTCAAAAAACAAAGCATAGAAAGCTTCATTGATAACATCACCATCCCAAAGCAATAGTTAACCCAAATGACTCCATACAAAAAACACCATTGCCTCAGCCACCTGATGCCAGATTTATTGCGAGGGGCCAATGATACAGGGCCCCCGAGACGGCAGCTTGACACCTGACACTGGATGTTTTAATTTGCAATAAACAAAATAATGCGGAATAAAAACGACATTGGAGACAAAAAAATTGTTACTAGAGGTATGTATCGTCACTAACAAGGTTGTAATATGAACCGGAATTTTACAGTTATTTTTATTAAAATGTGATATTACTTTGAGCAAAGAGGATATATAATTATAATAAGATAGAGCGGTACTAACGGTCATAGTAAATTTTGTAACCCCTGTAAATTCACTGCTATCTATCGACATACTTTAAAACTAAAAATGAAGATTTATAAAAATACGTTAACATGTATTTAAATATGGATAAATGATTTTTTTATTAGCATTTTTTAATTTTATATGATTTTGACCCATGTTCTTTCACTGATATGCGTTAAAATTATAAATAACGAACGAAACCGTCAACGCCCTCTATACGAGAGTAGGCCAAAACTAGTGGCGCCATCTGATCGAGAATCAAATTTTCGTGATTCGAGGCACGTTTTTTCCTCAGACTGTATCGATCTATTACGGAGTTATCTATCTTTGCTTTGAGGGTTTTTGAAACACCTTAATTTTTTTATTTTTCGTAAGTAATGTAATTGCAAACTTTCTCATTTTAACTGCATTTCGGAGGGTTAGTATAATCATGTTCATTTAGTAGTACTTCTTCAATCGTCTATACTGGTTTCGTTTCGTCAACTTTGGTCTAGTCTACAAAATGAATTAATATTTATATTCATTCAATATTTGGCTGTTGTTTATACTTTTTTTTTCAATCCAATATCTCCTTAACTACGCGTGGTCGATTTAGTAAAGCAGGAATAGACGTGGACCTATTACACTACCTTGTGGAATTCCGCAAATTATTGAGAGCGCCACTTCCTAGATAACTGTCACATTTTTGGCGTAAATTGCTTAAACGTGGCAACAATTTAGTATGGAAATTTTTCAGTTCCGTTTTATTTAATTTCTACTATTTTATGTCCCACTATAAATAGTAAATTACGAAGGTGGTTTAAACACTGGCCACGTACAAATCCTTTTCATTGTGCAAACACAAAACAAATCAGGCAAACATTGTATTTGTAATGGAATTTTAATATCTTGCGGTTAATAGCATTTCGAGACGTCTGCGAAGTCTGACAATGGAGTCCTCGCTATAAGTTCCATAGTGTTCCCATTGTTCTAGAAACAGCTCTAAAGTAATATAAAGAGCTAAGATACAGGTGATAGCGATTGAAATGTAAATGAATTTTAATTAACGGAGGATACGATCTTTGTACTGTTATGGCGTTTTTAAAGTGGAAACCATTATGTAGTTCCAAATCAGGTCACAAGGTGTCATTTCAGCACACTGTAATTGGTTGATTTAGATTGAAATTAATAAATTTAACTCTTTTTCTTAAAATTTTAAAATCAATTTGAATTTATTGATTTTATGCATTGGGATATAATTCTTTTTAATGGTCATGTAAAAACGATATATTTAAAGGATATATTTGGACTCATAAAAGAATTATGATGTGGTAATATTTTGCGATATATAAAAATAAATACTTAAGCCTTTATAAGGCAGTGGGAATATATTTCCCACCTGATTTTGAACTTTATTTGAACGTGATAAACACCCTTATGCCTTAACATAACATAAACATCTGTAACTGAGGAAAAATATCTGTGATAAAAACAAAAATAAATACTCTTACGAGGATTCGAACCCGGGACCTCCTGTTTCGTAGATTTGGTCACTATCTACTACGCTAGGAGGAATTCGCTTTCTCTCATATTTTGCACCAAAATACCTTTAAAACCTATCGATTACCGACACGTAGAAATTCTCGCGCCCGCCACAACCGATCACGCCTACAAAAGGCAACCCGTTAACGCTAAATACATTGAAGCATTAAACATACCGCCAGCTAAGGGTTAAGTTCGTTTGCAAATTATAGCGGCATTCGTATTGCGTTTGAAAGCATTGTGAGGCAGAAATGGGTTAATTTATTATTTGAGCCCATATTGTCCGCTGTTAGGCAAAGGCCTCCCTCTTATTCTTTCGACGTATCCATCCTCGGAAGTCTCCCACCAGTCTCTGTGAAAGGCGTCAAGCTCGTCCCGCCATCTCAGAAATGGGTTACATTACTCTAAAGTTAAGTTAAATTTCCAATTAAAATTAAGTTAAAGTGGTTCCAATGGACCACAAAATATAATTTTGTATGAGTTGCTATGACAATGCATTAATAAATCTAAAATGATTCGCTTTAAGATAAATGGAACCGTGGCGGTGATCTGTTAAATCATATTGGGCTAACTGCCGGTCTTAACTCTTAACCTTTTATTTGTCACGGTGGTCAAAAATCGCGGGTTCAAACCTCAGTTGTACTGTATAAAGCAGAAAAAATATGCTCGAAAAAATGCAAAAAGTTGGCTAAAAATGTGGTCAGGATCTTTATCATATACAGACCAGAGGTTGGGTTGTCTTAATATACAAAAATATCTGTAAAATAAATAACTTATCCTTGCTTAAAAATGCTTTAATAATAATTTTCAAAAAGGAGCTACTTACATAAGTTCGGGAAAACACTACCTGAGGATGCAATTGGGATTTACGAACGAAACGAGAAAAAGATACAAGAGAGGTAATAGTTAAGCTTAACGGCTGTCACCTCATCAATGCTAACGTTGTAACAAATTCTTTTCAACTAACGTCAGAATTACTTGCACCACAAAGCGTTCAATCTCTAACTCGAGCATTTAAAGGGTTTAAGGGTGTGTTTATTTTGCACCTACCACTAACTAATGTTGAAAGAGCGTATGCGCCAGTTCAAAGTTGTTATTTTCATCACTTGTCAAAGCTTGTCATGCACTCCACTTCAGCTTAACCAATATAAAGTGATCTCAAATTTGAGAGGCGTTAAGGGGCCCACTGACTATCATTCCGCCAGACGATATCGGCCTGTCAGTTAAAACAAAAATTTGTCAGTTCCGAACAACTGGCAGGCCGATATCGTCCGGCGGACTGATAGTCAGTGGCCCCTTTACAGATCTCGATAATGATGTCCTAACGCAATTTATTTTCTAATGTTTAATTTGCCAATTTTCGTTTTAAAGGACGTGTTTTATTTAACGTTTTTATAAAGGTAATATCGTGTAAAGGTATCGTGTAGAAGTCATTAAGTTAGGTTGGTAAACCATTCTGAAAAATCGACGGCTTTTTGGAAAAAATGCGTTCGAACAAATAAAATTTTGAAAATTAAACTTCGCCCATAAAAACTTTTGCGATTCGTAACCCTCGATGATAGACATAAATAGGTTTGACTGAGGTAAATGCTCGCTTGCGCATAGTAGAGGAGACCGAGGTGAGTTGTGACAGAGGAGAGTTGTGACATTGTCGATTTTTGGAACCTATTAACTGTTAGCGAGCTCGCAACAGTGCGCGTTTGTTAGCAAATAATTTGAACTAACAAACGCGCGGTATTGCGAGCTCGTTATTAGTTAATAGATTCCATAAAATCCAGGATGTCACAACTCTCCTCTGTCACAACTCACCTTGGTCTCCCCTAAGCTTTGGTTACAAAGCTTCTGTAGATACGACTTTTTGGCATAACGTGCTTTATATTTGAAGCCAGAGATACTATTCAAATGGAAATGTGGGTTTTGTTCAAAGGCTTTGGACTTTTCATTTGGGTTTGTGCAAAAGAGGAAGTTTGGAGTTATATTTTTAATAAGAAAAACACATTATGACACACATTGTATACTTCTGTTTAAATAGGTTGGGAAGATTTATATTATAAGTTTATTTTCATTTCGCTTATATTAACAACCCTCTTATTCTGTATCAATAATAAAACATATTATCACAAATATTTGCACAATGTCATGCTCATGTCATACTGGATTAATAACTTTTTTTTATTAACTGCAAAAAATAAAAAAAATAGTCTGTAAGATTCTTCGGTGCGCCACATGTTATCTAAAAAATAAAAAACTGTCTACGCCATGTTTATTAATTTCATTTGTGTCTGCGCTTCAATAATTTCCATAGGGACATCGAATTGCGGTAAAAAGCTGTATCACACCATGTGTCCTCCTTTTTTACAAGTTACATATTTCCGCTTCTTTTTCTACTATCGGTACCTGTTTCTGTCACAAAATTATTAAGTATTTGTTTTGCGTGTCTATTTATTTATTTAAACTTTATTGCACAAGCAAAGAAAAATGTACAAATGGCGGACTTAATGCCAAAAGGCATTCTCTACCAGTCAACCATTAGGTCAAACAGAGACATAAATGTTGGTGCAGGATAGATTCATAAATTATAACGAGAAATAGAACCAAAAAAAATTCAAATATTATGTATATATATATATAAACATAATAACGTAAACTAACAAAATTATGATTAAATACTAATACTTATATGATATACAAAAGATAAACTAATAACTAATACATAATGATCCTTAATTAGATTTTTGATTGGTATAAGTAATAATATTAAATCATAAATAGTAAAAATATGTTAGCAGTCTTTCCTATACTTGTCATTTGACGTTATATGTCAACTGCTTTCCTAAAATATACTTGTCATATTACGTTATATGTAAACTGCTTTTAGCTTCACCTGGATACCATTAAATCATCTAGCTGTGACATTACTTCGATGTGTTTATACACCAAAACCATTACTCCAAAACTTCGCCACCATAACTTCAAAGGCTTCAATATTTGAGTAGCGGATTCCCTGCTCAAATAATTACCCAAATTAGGGGAGGGAGTTTTACGCACGCTTAAATAAATAATGATGCTACCTGGTGAGGGTACATAGACTGGGATGTTTACGAAGATGTACCTGATCTTAATTGGTGTTCGCTATATTCATATTTGAAGATCGGTTTACGAACTTTGGCATGTTTGCAGAGGAAAAATAAACTTATGCAAGAAGCTACAAGCATTATGCTATACTTATTTAAGTAAATGAATAAACAGCAGTGTTGAAAATTTAAGAATTTTTTTGGAATATCGTCAACGTATCGAAAACTTTTGTATAGACGCCACAACCAAATGACCTAAGTTATTAATGAGAATAAAAATTTGAAATTCGTAATAGAGCCACAATGTACAGTTAGACATAAATAATATCAAACACACAACACGCCAAAATCTCATCTTCACTTACTTTTACGAATACAGAACTATAAATATATCTCTATCTCTGAAGTATATTTGAAAATTGGGGTAAAATACAATACAAAAGGTATTAATAATAAATAACAATAATTAAAACTAATAATAAACTAAAATACCAATAATTAAAACTAATAATAAACTAAACTAATATGCGCCTCCGTCCTGCATCGTACCCTAAGTTATTGATGTCTGGATTAACATTAAATGTACATACGAATACAGGAACCGTTCTTCTCTAATTTTAAACGTATACACTGCATAAATGTATTCTATATCGATCGATCGAAATGGTAAAATAATAAACTTATCACAGCCATCAAACTTCTAAATTAAATCTATTAATATTTTTTTTATCGTATTCTAAAAAACTTTAAAATTAACTTTAAAACCCAGGCATCAAAATGCAAATAGCGGTGAAATTATTCAGGATTTTGGAAGATTCGTTTTAGGGCTAACTCAGGTACTAACCGAGTTGGGGGCGGTGTAATCTGCATACGATAATCGTGAGGGGCGACATCTGTCTCGGATCTGCATGCAACTTTGAATTTCGTCCAATTTCAGCCAACGGGCCTTTTGAATTTATGGGATATCTGTTTTGGAGTGTACAGGCTGATGTGTTGAACAGAAACAATTTCTCTTTTGTTGATATTCTATATGATTAAGGTTTTATTGAACTATGAATCAAGAAGTTGTGAGATATTACCTGTCTTAGTAAAGTTATTAGAGGTGAGCTAAAGCCTCTTTGGAGCCATAGCTCGAATGGTTTTGTCGGACGTAATTGTTAGCCGACAAACTAAAATTAAACTTAAATTTAATTGTATAAATTTTCATTTAAGTACTCAAGTATTTATTTTAAATTGTGTAGCAACGCTTTTCGTGTACTTACTTACTTCGCTGGCTCAGCGACCCGAAGTGGATCTTGGCCTCCAATACTAGGTTTCGCCATTCGTTCCTATCCTGTGCGATCCGACGCCACTCAGCCGCCTGGATGTCACATAGGTCCTTCTGGACCTCATCGATCCACCGGTACCTAGGCCTTCCGACCGGACGTCTCCCAGACGTCTTTTCGTGTAATTTATTTTATTTTATTACTGTACCATTACAAACGAAATATGTCAAATAAACCCAGCAATATTAGAAAGAGGTAATTCATTAGTTTGATATAATTACAATGCACGATATCTACATAATAACTAAACTAAGCTGGGGACCAATTAAAAATTTCAAAAGCCAGGCTTTCAACATCCTGTACTTTGATACCATCAACGCACCCTTATTTTCAGTTTTCCCGAATTTTCCCTCAGGTTTTCATTAGTAGGGGTGCGTTTAGTGACTTATGCAAACAAAGGGAAAGGGTGCCAATGGTAACAAGTTGCATTCTGCGCCGTATGCTTTATGAAAATTTGTTTATGGAAAATTGTGCATATTTGGAAGTGTCTTTAAAATTGTATCTTACTGCTTGGGAATATGATTCAGTTTAGGGTGATTATGTGGGATTAGGTTGTATATAGTTAAAATTGGAATCCGGTTTATGTCTAGTCTAATCTAATGAGGGTGAAATAAGAATTTGAGTCAACTGTAGAAAATTTGGCACCTTCAGTTTTCCCGGTAGGGAGATAATGTATGTGTTTCATCTGTAATTGTTTATCTTTCAAAATATACAGGTATAAGTTGTTGCATTGTAACGGGTCTTAAGTAGGTATCAATTTTCTGTTGTATTTTGAAAAACTGTTATATCAGCAAGTTAAAATAAGTGTGTTTGGTAGAAGAATGAACATCAAAAACACAATGTCCCATTTGACCATTCTTAGAATTTAAAATTTACAAAAATGAGTTAAAGGTGAGAAGTGTGACTGCAAATTTTTTAAACAATAACTTTTTTACGTTTTTATTATCAATGATATTTATGACCGTTTTGTCTATTTACTTTGACATTTTACAGTCTTTAATTTAATAGCTCTGACAAATGTTGCTTAATAGCAGCAAATTTTTTTTAATACTCTAAGGTTTAAAAATGCAAGGACAGCATTAAAAACTTCCACAATATATTTCGTTCACCATTAGCGCACTCAATGCTCCCCATTTCTGTGTTCATTTTACTGTCGTCAATACATTCTCACTTCAGCACCTTCCTCCATTGTATTAAGGTTCAAATTGTAGGCATATATTGTACAATTGTATGTAACTTTCAGGCAATGTAGAGGGGATCTTTTAATGGCTATGGCTGAAACTTGCCCCCCGAGAATTCAACACCTGAAGTCTAGACGGGACATTTGTGAGTTAAAGTGGGCTCGTTATTTCTTTGGGCAATTTTTTTAACCTGAAAGAATAATTAATAAGTTTTAATGAGAATGAGGACTGTTAGGAATTAATATTGTCAAGTTGACGGACAAACTCTTCAAAATATTTCGTGGAAAGTTTGGGAGTCCTAAATATAAGAATGCTCCGGATTTCATGGTCTGAACGCCGTACAAATGCGTCTATTCTTGACGAACTTAACATTACAACGAGGCTCTCCACTGTTTGCTCCCAACGTGTACTTGGTTTCTTCGGTCATCTGAGCAGGACAGGGCCAGATAGCCTGGAAAGGCTCATAATTACTGGCCGCATGGCAAGGAAGCGTAGGGATGGACGTATGGCCACGCGTTGGGCGGACAGAATAACATCAGTGACAAACGCCACACTGCAGGCTAGCATGCACTAGGCCCAAGACAGAGCGGCCTGGAGAGCACTGGTGAAGTGTCCACATTCATCACGTCCCTCAGCCATGAGGTTACGACAAAGAAGAAGAAGAGAGAAATATAAGAAGAAAAAGAACGGCGCCTGGTAGGTAGTGTTTTTTGTCCTGAGTACAAAAGTATTTGTATTGGCAATTATTATTATGTATCTAGTAAAGTCAGATTTTAGTTTCGGACCCATTTTGTACCTTGTCACAGTGACGATAGTATGAGGTCTCTAGCGACTTTCATATTGTTTATCACTGTGACAAGGTACGAAATGGGTCATAAATTAAAACCTTCGACCGTACCTACATACTTACCATTCGCTGTTCTATCAAGCTTTGCAGGACCATCATCAGACTGACATTGTAGACTCGTTGAATATTTATATTTACCTGAAAATAAAAAGAAAACATTGTGTTATTACTTATTCTTAACAAACTCCTTTTTACAACTCGTATACAACTTTTATACATGGTCGTCTAAGAAAGTTGCATCTACTCGGGTGTCCACGAAACACCAAAAATGTAATTGCTAACCACATTAGTTCACAAATTCTGTGAGAACATCCTCCCTTTAACAATCTGTCGCATAACAAAACTAACACTTACTTAGATCTTGTCGATTAACACCATTAAACTACCATTAGCAACTTTTATAAATCTAATTACATATTATTTCCAACCGTAATGTCTACATACTAAGGTTGTTTTAAGAACACAATTCACAACTAAGATGGGAGTTAGATAAAGTAATCGATTGTGGCTGCATTCGAGAAAACGCTTTCCAAAATAGCACATACTTACCGTTCCATATTTATATTCGACTTTAACTACATGCCATAAGATTCACTTTCCAACCACCGCTAAACCGCAAATACGCCCTTTTAAACGCTGCTCCTCATTTGTTCTTAACATGGATTAAAGTTTCAACCTTATGTCCTGCTAATCAAGGTTTAATTTACACTGAGTTAAGGTAGACGTTATAAGAAAATAATAGTTTTATCAACCAATTGTCCCTTAGTGTGATCAGTGATCAGAGATAAGTGGGCAATTGTCCGCCGCGGGTGGCCGCGAATTGTCGTCAATTCGATGCCTTGCCCTGTCCGGAAGTCGTGATGATGGTGGAATGGGCATCGATTAGTACTAACTGGCGCAGTCAGTGGGATCAAGTTTGAGGCTTAAGTACCGTGGTTATCAAATGAAATTACTGTCTATTAATTTGTCTAGAGCTTACTTAGAGTGAGCGTTAAAATTGTGTAGGTGGGAATAAGTGAGCCAAGGGGCTATTTTATATAAAAAAAATACTGCATGATACTTCACGCAGTATTTCATAGCATATCACTGATTCATATCATGTTCATATTAGTGATTTTTTTAAACAACAAAAAAATATAATATCAGTAGTTAGTTTTATTGAACATCGTCGACATGGAATATACAAAGCGACACAAATAATACATAAAGACAGAGAAACAAAAGGCAAATGAAAAACAGCAGGCAGGTAAAGGCAGACTATTCAAAAGTATGTGATGCTTTCAGATTATTTACACCAAAGACCAATATAAAGATTAAGGAAAAAACTTTAAAGAAAAAAGTTAATTAGTTTCATCTAATATAATGTCAAATCGATAAGAGTAATGAAGGAAATATTGAATTGGAGACCTCATAAATTACAAGCTTCATTCATTTTTTCAGCACTTTATCCCAATCAGAGCCGATTGAAGTCAAAATTACCGAAAAGACTGATTCAGCAGCAAATCAATCCAATCCACTAATTGAAACAAGAGACGAATCGGCATTTCAAATTTTTCGCCAAATTTCTCTAAACGAATAATTCAAAAAATGGGGTTCCGTTATTACGTAGGTGGTCGTTGTCAGATGCAAATCGAGTGGGGTTCCGTCTCGCAGGGGTGCTGAAATATGGGCCCAATAAACAGCAGCTACGGTGAGCGGCCCGCAGTTAGGAACACCTGACTGGCATGGTCACCCTATTGGCGTTGATATGAATTAGTATAAGGATAAAAAGTGGTTTAGGGATGAAAAATTGAATAGATTGTCGGTTTTCGTTTTGGTTAATGTTCTGCGGTGTGTTTTACGTAAGCAATTCAATCTTTTTTTAAACCTAAAATGTTTTCCTTGTTATATCGCAGCAAATCCACTAAGTAAAATTTCTATGAAATAAATAAAATTTACGGATCCTGTTAATTTCTTATTTATAGTACAATAAAACTATTATTGTTTAAGTACTGAGGCTAATGTATATTAGAAGGCCGTCTATCAGGGGCACGTTTCTCAAAAGCTTGTAACTTGTAATACAAGTAGAAGTCATTTTCTAACAAAAGCTGTCAAAAAGTGACATCCTCTTGTATTACAAGTTACAAGCTTTTGAAAAACGGGCCCAGGTATCTTTCCACAAGCTATCGCTTCTAACTCTTGCGTTTGTCCACATAATCCACACTCGTCGTTAGATCAGAAGGAGCGAAGCTCTGCCTTTTTGACTGTGTCTGAGGTACGTATACAAATACAAGTACGGGAGTCTTTCCAAGCAAAACTTTTTTGTATCTTCTCCAAATTGACCTGATTGAACTTAATAGGAAAAAGAAGGTAACAAAACATCCAGGTTTTTTGTAGGCTGACTGTTTAATTTTGATCAAGTGGTGGTTATATTAAAATTATGTGTGTCACGTTTTATGGCATTTATTTAGATTAGAAGTTTTAACCCACTTAGCACACAGTGGCACTTTCATAATTTAGCCATGGGATTTTAAATATTAGCCTCGCTCCATTTTAAATGTAACTGCAGTAATAAAAGCAGTAAAACTGCGGAGTAGAACGATTAATTCACGGATTTGCATCACAATTGCATTAAAACAAACCCGTGCAGTTCCGTTTGCACTAGACCCGCTTCCGGCCGGGGCATACTTTAAGCTTTGTTCGCTTTTTAGTTAAATTAATTCTGTATTTTTAAAGGACATGCTTACATTACGAGTTATGTAGTTTTAATAGAACAAAATTTGATATTTTGTTATGATTTCTTTTTTCTTGGCAGTGGCATTACTAAGTAGTGGTCTCCTGAAGCGGTCCGTTTCGTACAGCGTCACTTATGATAGCTTGACAGCATGACAGCAAATTTTCTATCCTGCTATGTCCCAGACAGTCATTTTTGCAGTTTTGAATTTGGAACCTTCTTTAACCCTTAATTTGGCGCAAAAGTGAGTTCAAGCCTCCTTGACGCTCAATAGTTCCATTACTATTCCAATAAAGTTCAAAATGCGAGGAATGTGCAAGGGTATAGAACGTAATGCTGTGCAAGTGTGCAACGAGCGTTAGATATTAAGCTTACTGTGGGACTTATGTTTGATTTGTGTAAGATTGACCAATAAATATTTATGTAAAACACGCAGTGAACGCCGTCAACCGAAGACTTCAAAGCCTTATATTATGGTTTTTGTGTGTAATAAAAAGACTCCGTTATGAGTGTTATGACCAAAATTGCGTTTGCCTTTAGACAATAAATATTATCTTTAAAACGCAATATTTTAAAGATAATTAAAATATTATTCTTTGTTTTTGCTGCAGTCGCTAACAATCTTCAAGTAAAATGTTAACTTCAGCAGACGAAGTTCCGGAGCGTTCATAACTAAGCACTGTCTCGAGAGTTCATCTTTGTTTGAATTAAATACAAATGTTGATGCTTCGTTCTGAGACGGAGTGAACTTTGAATATTTTCGGCGCCATGATTAAATTAGATATGGAGTCTACAATTATTCACAAAGTCTCTCTTCGAGTTGTCAATAATGTCAATGTAGGTATGTGACATGTCGCGAGTTTTTGTCTTATAAATTTAGATAAGGTCAATCCAGGTAAGTGTGGCTGCATGGATTACTGTTTATTGGAAGATCATATTTACATTTTTTTTTTATACCACGTCGGTGGCAATCAAGCATACGGCCCGCCTGATGGTAAGCAGTTACCGTAGCCTATGAACGCCTGCAACACCAGAGATATTACACGCGCGTTGCCGACCCTTTAAAAACCTGTACACTCCTTTTTTGAAGAACCCCATACTGTAGCCCCTCGGGAAAACCTCGGCAGGGAGCTCATTCCACAGCCGAAGCGTACGCGGGAGGAAATTCCTCTTAAACCGCACAGTACGCGACCATTTAGGTGCTAGGGTGTGAGGATGAACACCCTGCCGATGGCGAGTGGTGCGGTGATAGAAAGCGGCCGTTGGCATCATGTCAAACAATTCTTCAGAGCACAGCCCATTGTACAAGCGGTAGAACACACACAAGGAGGCGAAGTCTCTCCTTAGACTTAAAGGTTCGATACCGCTTGTGAGTTTGGGATCGTCGACGATTCGTACAGCGCGCCTTTGGACTGAGTCGAAGGGTCCAAGCTGGCATCCAGGTGCTCCTGCCCAAAGGTGACAGCAGTACTCCATATGGGGTCTGACTTGCGATTTATATAGCAGCAGTCTTTGCCCCGGAGTAAAGTATCGCCGTGCTTTATTGAGCACACCGAGTTTATATTTGCTACTAAACGCAAGTAGCTAGTAGCAAATGTATGATAAATGTGCGAAGATTTGCTTAATGCGAAGGCCACACATCCATATTGACCTTACTCATAGTTTTTTTTATCAATCTATTTATTTATATGTAACTATTTGTTATTGTTATTTCGTTTTAGACAGGCAGCTGATGCTCGTACGTCTAAATCATAGTACATTAATTATTTTTTTATTGCATGAAAGTGAGACTGGTACTAAAGTGGTAGTGGTACTTAATAGTTAGTCTGACGTTCCGTTGACTCAATTAGGTTAGAGACCTTCCCACAAATCGCAACATGAATTGTCAATATCCTGCGTGAAGCTTTTTTATGCTATGCGGATAAGAACAAAATAGGAAAATACTTATTATTTTTCGTGCGCTACATAAATGTAGTTTCTTTTCTGATCTTTTCTATATCTTTAAACAAAATACCTACACAATATCATGACTATCATGAACCACTGAAACTATGAAATATATGTCTTCGATTATCAACCTGTACAGGGGTGAAATAAGAGATGATATTTTTATAAGAGGGTTGCACAGAAGTAGGGTTAGATATGTGTTTTCACAAACCTCATCGGAGTGTTACTGACAACACAATTTGGCACCGCAAAGTTTTCGATCACTTGTGTAATGTTTCTAAATTCCAGTTTAAACTTATTCAGCCTACATTTACCTAATAAAATCGTACAAAAACTATTTCAATATATATATAAGAATATCAGTTTTTAGGCATTTACCAAATTCTGAATTCACCACCTTTGTACCTACTAACGCCCTTACCTACCTACTCGTAAAACTGCAAAAAAAAATTTAAATGAAGATTATTTAAAAAATATTCCAACAGCGTTAATACTGTATTTCTAATAGTTATATATTTCTTCAAATTGTGTCCGGATTAATTTTAAATTGTCTTTTCGAGTGTTTCATAAAATTTTATAGGTATATAAGCGAATTTAAAAACGTACATTTTATTTTGTAACTTCGGCAGCTAGCGTCATGTACAAGCCTCTGAACCAGACAGCAAAACGATCAGAGCGTAACAATGTCAAAGCACAATAGAAACCAATACTGTGTAGTTTCGTCACTAATCCAAATAAAGCCAGGCTACATGATACAATAACTCAGCAATGCGTCCGGCAAAGTGCCCTTTGCGGCCTTTATAGGCGCGCCGCAAAAACGTATTCACAAAGCGAAATTTCCGCCCTCGGGCGATATTGACGCAAAAGCATTGGTATAATTTGTCACATAGGCATGTAGAGAAACCATAGAGAATAATGTAAGTTGGATGTATTTTGTACATGTACTTTACATTAAGCGAAAGGCATTAGGTATTGAAACAACAATTTGACACAAGGTTGTTTTTCAGACAAAACGTTGCATTGTATATTTCTGAAACTGAACCATTAATTGGGTACAATCTAATGTAAAATACTTTTGGGTAAGTTCAGAATCGCGGGGCACTTTTGGATGAGACTAGCCCTGGACCGGGATAAGTGGCGTACACGAAGAGAGGCCTATGCTCAGCAGTGGGCGACTGAAGGCTAAAATGATGATGAACTTAAGAAACGGGGCAATTTTGCTAGAATGCTACTGCAATGCTTTACGAAGGCATTTTGCTTGTCGCTATAGCAGAAAATGCTTCTAGTTGCGTAGATATTTGTTCTTTTCGAAATCACCCCGTTTTCGAAGTTTACTCCATTTACTAAAATAATTCGCTACGTCAAATGTCACGCTTTTTAGGGTTCCGTACCTCAAAAGGAAAAAAACGGAACCCTCATAGGATCACTCGTCCGTCTGTCTGTCTGTCTGTCCGTCTGTCACAGCCTATTTTCTCCGAAACTACTGGACCAATTAAGTTGAAATTTGGCAGACATATGTAAGTCTGTGACCCAAAGACGGACATGTAACGTAAACAAATGAATTTTAAGCATTTTTCAAACTATATCGTGTTACATATAATATGAAAGAGCTCATTGTGGGAATCTTAAAAATATTTTTTTTATAATTTTAAGATAAACAGTTTAGAAGTTATTCAAAAAAATAGGCAAAAAATGACCATTTGACCCCCCCTTTATCTCCGAAACTACTGGGTCAAAAGTTTTGAAAAAAAATACACAATATAGATCTTTACCTATATAGATTACAGGAAACCTATTAGAAATGTGCAGTCAAGCGTGAGTCGGACTTAATTACTTATTTTTCATCCGACCCCAACGGGTTTTTTTAAAGACATTTCACATAAAAAATACGTTGTTTAAATTGTGTAATGTACGGAACCCGTTGAACGCGAATCCGACTCGCACTTGGCCGCTTTTATACATAGTCACCGCCACTAGCACGCCGGTGTAGTCGAAAAACTCTTACCACATATATGTAAATATTGTAAATATGTATACTAGTAAAATATTTTCGCATATTATACCTAAAATGAAGTAAGCCAGACGTTCGAGGTCCTCATCTGGCTTTAACTCTACATTTATATAATAAAATTGCCACATCCACTGCGTCTGCAGATCGTCACGCTGATATTGCACTTTAACTTATATTTCACACCCCACATGACCGCTGGTGGTAATTCAATTTCCGCCATTGCTAGTTCGTTCGTCTGTTTATCCGGATGTAATGCAACGTAAGATTGTTAGTGCAAGAGGTTAGTATTGTTAGTATTAATTAATGATTATTTTAATATCCGCCATTTCAAATACATTTTTTAATTAGGTACTTTTCAGCAACTTACAAAAGTTTGGTATAAGTAAATGATATAAATTTTTTGATCATTACGAGTATATTAACTGCAAAGCTAAGATAAGTTTTGTACGCGCTTTTTTTCTGTTTTGGACCTGTAAAAGTGTCATTCAAAATTAAGGGTGCCAAGATAAGCAACACTAAAACTATTGTATTGTTATTTTTCGTGGAATAATAATGATTTATACGAAAATATATGTATAAAATATCGAGCCTTTAGTTACTAATATTTTAAAGACAGACTACTGAATAACAATATTTATCTATATTATATTTAGTCAACAGCACCTAAAGTGTTAAAAAAATTAATCATCATCATCATCATATCAGCCAGAGGACGTCCACTGCTGAACATAGGCCTCCCCCAAAGAGTGCCACAATGACCGGTCTTGCGCCACCCGCATCCAGCGGACTCCCGCGACCTTTACCAGATCATCAGTCCACCTTGTGGGGGGTCTACCCACGCTGCGCCTTCCGGTACGTGGTCGCCACTCGAGAACCTTTCCGCCCCAACGGCCATCGGTTCTACGTGCAATGTGCCCCGACCACTGCCGCCAAAAATTTAATAAACTTATGATAAAAAGTTGGTTGGCTTGTTGTTTTTACATAGGTTAACACACTTGTGTAATATTTAATCGCTTCTTACTATAAACTCTATTTATTACTGACACTTTTTAATTACGTAATTACAGCTATAAGCGTTCCGCCATCTTGAACGACCGCGTCAAAACGCCGGATGCTGCGGTTTCTTAATAAGCAGCGATATTAGTTCAGACGTCGGACTAATTCCTCTCTGTCTAATTTGGTACAACTTGGTGAGTGTTGACAGTTTAGGAGACAGAGATTGATTTTTGGTTTTAAAGTCGTATGTCATTTTAATCTTGACGCAGTTTGTGGTGGTAACTAATGGCGGTAACTAAAAGATATATTAAAGTTATCGTGCTAGGAAAATTTCATTAAAAGAGTGATTCACATCTTAAACAGCATCCGTAACAGAGAGAATCTTACTGGCCATAACCTGTAATAGATTGTCCTTAGTATAAACAAGAGTGAATAGGCTGTTACTGAACTGGTGAGCTCCATCTTAGGCCCTGTCTTCACTTTCTATCAGGTGTGACTAGGGCCAATCGCCGATCAGTTTATAATAAAAAAAAAAAAGTATAATAACTTCAGTTTTATAATAAATAAAATAAAAAATCAACAACTATTTTGTAGTGTGCAACTGTGCATACCTAACAAGTCCGCCTCCGGGTTAAATATTTCATTTAAAATTAAATTTTTAGAACAAATGTCACAACATAGCAACGCTCGCTATGCTTCAACTATTTCATAATTTCACATTTTAACAAATAACAAATTAACGTAGCGCGACAAATAACTCGTTTCTCGCTGTAGACGAGATATCTAATTAAACGTCTAGTGCCAGACCAGAATTAATTTCAGCTAGCTAAACATTTCTAGCTGGCTGAGCGTGTCTTACAGGATAGCAATGAGTTAAGGATTTTTATTACGTTTTAAATTTACTTAGATATATAGTAATGACTTTGTCGGAATTGCGAATCGTATCTTATGCTGCACTAGTTATGTATCATTTCCGTTAACTCTCTCGACGTACGTTAGTCTAATTAAAGAGCTTGTTTTAGCTGTAATAAGTACCTACACTGTGTTAAAAGATAACGTTCTTTTTTAAATGTTTTTGCGGGACCGCGGCTTGATGAGTAAAGCTACCATTTACACAGAGTGATTTATAACATATTAAATTTATTGGTGCTTATGGGCATTTTTATTTTAACTTGTACTTTAAAGTGCGACTTAAGTCGTGTTTCAGTGACTTCTAACCGTCACATTCCTGAGAAAATTTATAGGATTTGACATTGACCACCAGTTTTGCGACGATTGCTAACCGGCCGTTAATGGTACACAGACAAGTGAAAATGCCTTTATATACAGTGGTGCTACATACTTAATCTACGCTATACAAACATTATCTGAACTGTATCAGCGCGTGCGCCTAACCTCTTCTTTATCGTCACGCGCTGATAATATTTTGCTGACATATATGTTATCACAGAGTAACTTATACTAGAGCGGTACTGTCATAGTAAATTTTGTAACCCCAGTAAAATCACTGCCATCTGTCGACACACTTTAAAACTAAAAATAAATATTTATAAAAATACGATAAAATGTATTTAAATATGGATAAATGTTTTTTTTATTTGCATTAATTATTTTTATATGGTTTTGACCCATGTTCTTTCACTGGTATGCGTTAAAATTATAAATAACAAACGAAACAGTCAACGCCCTCTATACGAGTGTAGGCCAAAACTAGTGGCGCCATCTGATCGAGAATAAAATTTTCGTGACTTTCGAGGCACATTTTTTCCTTAGACTGTATCCATCTATTACGGAGTTATATCTATCTTTGATGTTATTTAATTATTTATAACTATGCAGATGCAGACACGTATTTTATACGGGGGACACTTTTTACATTTTTGAGCGGCTGCTTAAAGCAGCGTAATACCAAACAAAAGAAAAAAAAACTTAACAAGGGACAAAAAGCAGAAACCGAATAACAATAATTAAGACAAATATGCTTTGATCCAGGAAAATTTGACTAAGACCAAACTCTCCAGGCGGTCCTTAAGGCAGGAATAAAAAGAAATTCCTTAACTGAAAAGGTTTCTTTGAATACAAGGACTGGCATATATCAAGTGCCCTCACAAATGAAATAGCTCGGGGACGATTTCTCAGGATGGGGTGTGGTCCCGTTCGGGCATCCGTTTGGGCGAACGAGAAAGTTTTGTTTGAGTCCTTTTTATTACACTGTTTATCAGTAATAATGGGTTTTTGATGTTGTTATACGAAAAAACAGAAAAGTTGTATTTCATTTGTAAAAAAACAAGTTTATCAACATTTTTATTACTGTCTAGATACTGTCCTTTTATTTTGAATTTATTTTTAATAGTTCTGTTTTACGTTGAAAAACACCTCATTTTGAATAAACTTTTGTATTTACCTTTGTGAAAAAATAGATAAATAGTTAAAGACAGCTGTTTGGTAAAGAATCACTACTTTTTCAAGACAGGCAAAGGTAGCCCGGTAGGCAATAAAGAAAAAACTTACGTTACCACTGTACAGACTGCAACGTGACAGCGTTCATATTTGTATAGTGAACAAAAATTGTGGGTTCGAACCTATGTTGTTGTGCTGTATAGAGCAGAAAAAATCGTTCTCGAAAAAAAAAAACGCTAAACGTATTACTTAAAATTCGATCAGGATTCTTATCATACACCGACAGATGGTTAAAAGAAATTGAAAACATGCCAAACGGAAACACTGAACCGGGACCAACGCCCAGTCGATTCTCCAAGGGACACTCGAAAAGAATCCGACGCATCCCTCCTTACCGTAATCTTGGCGATTATTAAAATCATATATCTCGCGCTGGGGCATGCACCCTGATTTCTTGGGGTGGGGGTTGCATTCTTATACGTCTCGCCTTGCTGATGTTTATTTATTTATTTGTGTAAATGGAAACGGCTGCCTTTTCAACTGCCTCTGGTTATATGGTTGTTTAAACCTAACTGCACATCAAAGTAATTTCCTTTACTCCATAATAGCCAAACAGTCTCACAATGATACAAGTTTTATAAGTCTTGTCATCAATAAATGTGTTTTGATTTTGTATAAATTATTCTGAAGTCCAGTCATATAAGAATAGCATAAATAACTCAATTTAAATTCAAGTTTCACTTACTCCTTCCCTTCATCGTAAAGCTGTTCCAAGTTTGAATGTTTGCTAAATTTACGAAGAAAATAAAATAACGAAAAGTTTTAATCAAATAAACCTACTAATCAAAAACTAATTTCCACTCGAATCAACTCTTGCACGGTAGCTAATGAAAAAGTGGGCAAAATGCACCAAGAATTTCCAAATGTATATTGTCCTGAAATGATGCACTACAGCATAATGGCGTCCCTGGGTGTATTGCTTTCGCTAAAGCAGGTACATCGAGATCTTGGGAGAACCAATAAAGTATATAGACAATGCAACCTATACATTAAGTTACAGTCACGCAAGTCAAGCGATTTGACAGCGCGTATATAATATAATACATTACTGGCTGTAAACATGTGTGTACCTATACGCAGAAAGTCGGAACGGTGCGTAATCTATTTAAACACACTACGTGGGCGATGAGAGATCTGGTCAACTGCCATGCCGTCCATATAATTCCGAACATTACAACCGACGTGTGCTCGCGCATAACATCGTAACGTATTGCTTAAAGCACACAACACAGCAATGTGACAGTGAAGATATATTTTCATACATTGTTTAACCTTTTTTCTGGTCCTGAAGCATCGTCTCGCTCTTGCTTTATAAGTTATTGTGAGGCACCCCTGGAATGTCACGTCTCGTCAAACATGCCAGGCACAATATTATTCTTACCTTTGCCTTTTCTTGCCTTTCATGCTTCTCATTACCATTCACTCATTCATTCAGTCATTCGTAGATAAGCAACGCGGGGGATGAATAATTTTTGCTCCATTTTGAGTTTAATTAAAATGCGAAGTGAATTATAGGGGGTGTTATCATGACTTATAGAGGTTGTATATACGTGTCAATGTCTTCTGCCGTTTGTGTGTTTGTATTACTTAGATATTTCTTGCTGTATTGAGTTACCAGAGAATTTAAATTCATGGCAAAAGAATTGCGAGAGCTGCTGGTAATTGATTTGTTTGTTAAGTATATTACCTAATATTTTCTGTCAAGATTTAAAAATATGTAGAGGTCTGAAAAGTTTTTTATTGCAAGTTTTTCGCTGTTACAAGTTGTCTTTGAATCCCTACTATTTAATATTATTATAAATTCGAAAGCCACGCTGTCTATGTAATTTGGTATGGAGATAGTTTGAGTCCCGACAAAGGACCTAGGATAGTTTTTATCATCATCATCCCACGCAGACAAAGTCGCGGGCAGGAGCTACCTAATAAAAGTGCCTGAAGTGGAAATTTTAAACGTTGACTACGGTCGATGTGACAATTATATCTGACAAATAGCTGCGATTCAGTTTCAAAGAACTGAGTCAGTAGATTTGATGTTTAACCTTCAAAATTTAACTAAACAAATCTTTTATTTATTTAAAGATGGCGCGAAAGGCAGACATAAGCCCGCGATTTCCAGACGTTTCCAGTAAATTCCAGTCAATCTTCGCCTTTGCCCACAGAAGGTAATATCACTCATTGTTTGCATCCTATCTCTCGTCTACAATTCATTGCAAATGCGACGTTAGAATCTTGGGATAAAGATCATAGTTTACTGTTAGGTTTAGGTTAGATAGGAGGTGGTGTAAGATATGTCTGAGCCGGTAATACCTTTGGCCTGAGATTAGACGTTATTGGTTGGGTTTTGTGGTTGGAAGCAATTTGTTGTAGGAACGGTTTTGTCGGGGTTTCAGAGCCTGAAGTATATTTATTATGTTATGTTAGGTTAACCTTATGTTTCGTTTAAATAATCAACAATACAGGCAGTTTAATCCAAAATAATGTAGAAAGGCAAAAACGGTTTGCTCATAGAAACAATGAGACCAATTTTGGAAACAATGCAAACTACATTCAAAGATGACCGTCCATAGAGGATAGGACATTAGGTACTTTAGTACAAACCAGCATCTAGCATGTCTACAAACAAGACAGGAACAAGTTAGAACTTAGAACGCAGACGTTCTCGTTGCCCGTAACAGAACGTTCCGTCGTAGTGCCGCTGAAATGTTTATTACCTATTAGTTATGTGATATAGCTACTTACTTGTTTATCAGTTTATACAGTATTTAAATCAAGTATGTGATATACTAGTGTAGTCGCATGCTTAGCGTGAAAGAGGAAAAAAAACATGAAAAAGAGCGTGTTGTGTATTAGGAGTGGCAGCCGTTAAAATCTTTAACATAATAGTTTTACGGAGGATTTTTATTTCTACGTTAATTTACGTGTTTACATTTTTATTTTTTAACCTAATATTCATGTACATAAAATGAATAATTTTATTATTATAGGCTAAGAGGTAGAAATTACACCACAAAATTAGAAAGGTTACTTTAACTGTAAAAGTTCAATAATTACGATGATGCCAATTTTTCAATTGTTTATATGTATTTTTTATACGACTGCCTGACAACTAAAAATCCACCTATACAACCAATGCAATTAATTCGGTTTATACAGTATTTATCCATTACATTAGTTACTTCATGCACATCATTCGCCCATAAGACAGCCGATTGCGTGGCTTCTACTTTTAAGATTGTGATTAGTATCGTTTTTCGTTATTGAATAAAGAGTACGAGTACATATTATACTCTGTCATCTGTATGAATTAACAAAGTATTTTCCACAATTTTATCGGTTATATGTATAACTGCAACAGTTCGAAAAACTTTCTACATCATAAGACAAAATAAATCGCCAGCAACTTTGTTCGCGTGTCACTTCATAAAGGCACAGCTGTGCGACGCCATTTTCTTTATTGCTGCGATGGCGGCAAAATCTCTGTCGTTATAATACGTGTTCCGAGTTTGACTTATTGACTTGTTGATGGTATTCGCCATAAACTATGCGGTCCATCTTATGATGGTCAACATTATCGATACACACTTTCTCTTAACATTAAAGTTATGCTAAGATTATTTTGAAAATCTCGGGTGCTAACCTACTTCATCTACTTATCTACTTCTGCTGACACTAGCTCCAAGGATAAAGAAGCTAAGCTTTTTAATTCTATGTCGATACTACATGGTAGTTTATGTATTGCATATTTTCCGATTCACAGATTTAAATTTAAAATATTTGTTCAACTACAACAGTAATTTCTGGGTGTTTGTTATTATTTTCCTTTTTATAAAGTTTATCATTCAAGAATTTTATCAGAAAAACATCCTTTTTACGTTACGAAGGCGTAGGTATATATAGGAATATTAAAAAAAAATCTCACAACCAAAAACAGTAAAAACATTGTTCTTCGTGTCTCAGCTAGATTAAAAAAGAAAGCGAAGTCACACTCCGCAAAGACAACTAGACACGGTGTGAGACAAGATACAGCTTACCCATTACCCGCTGTTATTCCTATTGCTACCCAGCACAAGTGAGCAATCGCCTCAGCTGAGCCAGTGTGACCTCAAAACCACTAGCATCTATGTTTATTTATGTGATCGGTATACTTAGTTGATAGACTTAAATCGCATTTCGGTTTTATAGGTTTGACGAGAACAATTTCAGTCTTATAAAGTACCTATACCTAAGATCATTAATTTGTTAAGTTTGTTGCTTGTTATGTGCTTTCTTGTAAATATGAGACATTTTCGCCTCCCTTTTTGTAATTATTCGGTATTTTCTAAAGCGAATCTTTTCTACAGATAAGGCTCCTTTTTGACTCGAGACTTAATCAGCTTGTGATAGTCGCTTAGGTAGTACTTAAGTTATATTTAGGAGACCATAATAGCGAGAGTAGATATTTCTGACGATCCCGGGGCAACATGCGGAATCCTATAAGTACTATACCTATATTATGTCAGATCAGACTACGCAACGAAGCTACGGTGATTACCATTATTAAATTAATATTTCATCATATCAGCCTTCTATCACCCACTGCTTAGCATAGGCCTCTCCTCGAGTACGCCGCTTATCCCGGTCCTGAACCAATCTCATCCAGAAGTGACCCGAGTCCAGAGATCCAGGAGTGAGTGATTAAATTAATATTTAAGATATTATAATTGATATTTTTTGTATTTTATTTGTAAGGAATTTCTCCGTAAACGATTGCTGTCTAAAATAAATGGTTTTACACTTATTCATTCGGGAATAACAGGCCAGATATACAAACGTAGGTCTTGGTTCCGTGGTCGGAATAAGAATGGCGGTCGTATATCAGTCTGAGCCTCACTTTCAATCGCCGTAGAAAATAAGAGTGCATTCGATGGTTATTTGCTTCGTGTAAATGTGCAAGGTAATATATTATAGATATTGAATTTTACTATGTATTTGTAGGTAAACTTAGTCATTTCATTTTTAACTTTTTTGCGCGTAGTATTACTATTTGTCAGACCTCTCAGTGGCTTTTTGGAAAAACATTTTTGGGTGTAAATGATACTTTAGTATTAGGAGTTTGGTATATTCAGCATATTCCGGTGAATTGTGCTAAAATTTATTACTTTACTTGAGATAAGATTTCTTCATTTGAGAACAGAAAAGTAAATAAACCTTTGTATATGTAAAGATTTACAAGTATTTGGAATAGCAATATTAGGTATCACTTTTTAGTTTTCGTTGATTCATGTTCTGCTAATCAGTAATTTGTGTCACATCTCATGTTTACTTACATTTTACGGTTGAACTTCTTTAATTACTCTACAGTAAAAGAGATGTTACATTCAAGACTCAAAGCGAGTCCATTATTTATGTAAAACTCAAATTCCATTTAAATTTAAATGGCAAATACGTGCATTGTATGCAAATCGACCCCTGCAGGTTGTAAAATTGGGGATGTTTATAGTGTTTACCCCATGTTTATGGGTTTTGATACCTTTGGTTCTCGATTCCTTGCTTGGATTCAACTCACTCTAGCATAATTCTCACTTCTTATGTGAGGTGAGCTGAGACAGAGATATCAAAATTTTCAATTCATTATTATATCGAGGACGACACCTCATGTTTGTAATGGTGTAACCAAATATCAATAGGTATTGTTAATATTTTTCTTGCGAGTGCTTGCTAAAAGGTGCATTATTAGGTACTCAGCCGGGCTAGCACATGATTGGCGCGAGAGTATTTCGCCGCGACATAGACTACCCGTCTCCCTTTAATTTATACAGTTAGTAAAAGACGGGTAGTCTATCTCGCGCGTCAATCATGTGCTCGGCCTACTGGCATATTTGCTTCCATTTGGAGTACTAAACCGAGGAGCGCTAAATCGTATAGGTACATAATTGATGAGATTTTTACTAAAATGATCGTACTGAACTTTTGTATATATATTATCAGTCAGTCATTCATTAGGTACCTACCAAAAAAAATTGGTTTTTACTTCCTCAAGTGTACTTAAGTTTTTTTAATGACAGGTAATCTGAATAGGACAAATAAGTAAACTGCTGTAATTTGGGTACTAGCAGACGATATACATACTTATATCGACAAATAGATACATAGATAACATCTATGTATGTAACTAGTAAATTCCCTTGCCGGGATTCAAACCCGGTATCTACTGCTTCGTAAGTAGGGTCACTACCGACTAGGCTGGGCGTAACTAAGTAATAGGTAGGTAAGTGACTTAAAGTCGAGAACCTCTATACAGTAGTAGTGGTCGGAGATGCACCCATGGATTTATCTAACCACGCCTGCAGCGAGCTATAAAGCGAGGCTAAACTACTGCGGGCGAATATCTAGTGATCGATCCACCAATTTGAGTAATCGATGGTAGTACGAACGCTAGTTTCACTTTGAAGTCTTGGATTAAACAAGTTACCAATCACAAAACACTGTAATTAAATAGTAAGTGATAAGGATAAATGAATACGAGAACCTATAGTTGTCGGAGATGCACATGGATTTATCTAACCACGCCTGCAGCGAGCTATCAAGTGAGACTAAACTTTACTGCGGACGAATAGGGATCGATCCACCAATTTGAGTAATCAGCGGTAGAACGAACGCTAGTTTCACTTTGAAGTCTTGGGTTAAAATGTACCCAGCCTAAACTTTGTTTTTATATCCCAAGTAGGGTGACTGGTACAGTTATTGGCCACTCCATAGTAATTGGCAACTCTTAACAATAAGACTTCTATTTATTGCATTGTTTCTTTCTGATTAATTAAGAGTGGGTTATTACTATGGAGGGGCCAATAACTGCTATTATTCGTTTAAGCCATTTTGTATATGTATATATCCCAGAAAAACAGAGTTTATCTTAGAACCCGTTAATAAGAAAATATTTTGCCAGCTTGCTAGCACTTACGGGTCAAATGCAATAACGCATTGAAATTGAAATAAGGTTAAATTGGGTAAGATAAATTAACTAAATTAAATGATAATATTAAAAATAAAACTAATGCATAAATTAATTTAACTTCAAAATACTTACGTAGAAGGACTTTCCTTAATACGGCTTCTCTTGTCCCAAGCGAAATAAACTATGTTTCTCTTACCTCATCTGACCTAAAATATTTGTGTGTAATACCTGCAACAAATAAAAATAACTATGATATCTTCTCGTACATTACGATACAAGTGCGAAAAGTAGGATTTACCTTTTCGCACGTGTATTGTACAACGTTTTACAGTACATATGGCCCTTTACATTTTCAACATACGCACGTAGTGCTAGTTACCGCACAAGAGCGGTAAATTAGCACCATTTATGTACTGTAAAAGTATATTTTCAGTAACCAACCAATTAATTTACAATGACTGCTGGAAGATTTATTCTTCGTAATTCTATTTCATAACATTAACGAGCACCATGAACACAAATTACACAACACATTTCAACACGCCCATACATCACAAAACGAAAACGTTATAATATATAATCAGAACAAGACACATCTCTCATTACGTACATCGCTAAGAACTAATTGCAGCGTCGCAAACACTGAGATGAGAGTGCCATATGGTTTTACAAACATAACATTACCGTAGACAAGAAAAACATCTGCAAAAACCAACTTTAATGTCCAATCTTTAAGGTTGGAAACTGCACTTCACTTTTAAACCACAAAGCGCTTGTATAATAAACCCTAAATACTGGTGATAAGGTTCAGGATGATGCATGAGAAATTGAGTTTTAGTAAAGACGAAGTTCTGGTGACAAAGAGGGTGTGCTCCGTTTAATTTTCATCGACAAGGAGGCGGATGTACAGACGATGGCTAGAGTTATGACATGCCAGGTGTTTGGTTACATTTGTTTTATGATTATAAATTACAATACATCTAACCAGTAAATTGGTGAAAAACCGCTACACTTAAGTATGTGAAATGTAAATGTGTACCTACATCTCCAAAAAGATTACAGAATTATCTACAACTGCCTCTTAACATATAAAACTCACAACATCATTAATACCTTTAGAAAGTAACAATGTTATTAGTATTTTCCATGCATGAAACTTATCAAGATTTCAAGACCTATATTTACAATATATTTTTTTGTTTAAATAGAATCACTTTTTTAAAGCGCGAGCACAGACAGAACCCAACAAATATTGTTCATAGGACTCATAATAAAGTTTATTTTACGTTTAGTTTAGGGAGCATACAACATACGCCATATATAAATTCGAAAATAACTGTCTGTTCGTTACCTCTTCATGATTAAACTGCTGATCCAATTTTGCTGGCATTAGGTATGGAGATAGTTTTAGGGTAAAGGGTGCAGGTGCGTATAAGATAGTTTTTATCAATCATCATCATCATTCCACGCCAACGAAGTCGCGGGCAGTAGCAGGTATCCCATAAATTTTAACATATTTTAACTTTATTAAAACTTCAAAATTATCTATACTGAATGCTTCACCGAACAAATGTTTTAATCTACTTTCATAATCGAATATAGAAGAAAGTTAATAAAAATGCAGCCTGCACCCTCGAGCCACCCTCGTGACATCACATGTCAGCCATTTTGGTTCGTTGCGTCTTTTGGAAGCAGGAAAAGACAATCGTAATATTTAGACTTAAAGAAAGAAAATGATTTACTTCAAACATTTAAAACTACAAGTAATATTATAAAATAATATTTCTGAAATTGACATTATGTGTCTCAAACTTTTTATAAGTCTAATGGCAAATTCCATGAGATCAGTACGAAAACAATAGGTAATGTCAACCGAGGTAAATGCAACTGTTATTGTTACACTATAGCTTTGGGATTATTGCCTCTTTCATCATTTCTCGATGGACCGATCGGAACGCACTACGTTTTATTTTCAAGTAGCAGGCTTACTGGACTCTAAATTACCGGAGCTCTTGTAATTCACATTTAAAAAAATAACTATAATAACTTACTTATAAATCCCATACTTGCATATTCCCCGCCGGTCAGTAGGTAGTGTTAATTGTGATCCTAATTTATATTTCTTTATTTTTATATCGAAAACATCTGAAGAATGTAAACAGTGTTTATTGTTCCTATCATTGAGTTTATAAAGCAATTTAAATTATTTTAAAAGTATAAGGCATGTTATATTCGATTTAAAAACGAACCAACATCGTTTATTCACTCAACAAAGTTAATACAAAACTGAAAGATGCGCTACGTTTATGTTTTATTACAATTCTCTACATTCATCATTGAAATGTAAGCTTTAATGGTAATGTAATAGAGTTGAATTTTAATTGAAATGTGTCTAACATATGGTGACCATAAAGACGGGTACTTAAGAGTTCGGTACATTATTATAAATTATGCATTATCTTAATGGTAATTACTATCTGTTTATAAATGGATGCAGTATGGTAGAATAAAACAACTGATTGTGGTTTGTGGGAATAATTACATGTGAGTGAATAAAATAAAAAGTCGATAGTAAATAATTACACTAGTTAGGATACTAGACTTATATTGACCGGGATATAGACCGTGATTACCTTTTGTATTATTTGTGAGCTCCCGATATTCAAAACCGTGAATCATTCAAAATTCTAGTTAGGATAATTTAAGGCCGAATTTAACGAATACATTATCGTTAAACGTGCAACGGTCGAATTTCTAAATCAATATTTACGGTGTCGACATATACATACCTAGAAGCGAAATTAAAAAGGCATTATATTTGAAGCTATGAAACAATTAATACATACTTTTGTAATCTGTTATTGGCTGTGGTTCACTATGCTATGTATTACTTTTTTTATTGCTGTTGATGCCCCAAATAAATAAAATAAATAAATAAATAACTGCTGGCTATATTGTATCTTTTAGTAGAGACATTTCAATTTGTGTTTTTATACTCGTATATTGACGGAAACTTATGCTAGTTTGCATTTATAAGAAGGTACCTAATTAATTATTGTAAAAAAGAATAAAGGACTATAATGACTCACGCTAGACCGGGCCGGGCCGGGGCTGAGGCGTCCGACATGTTGATCGGTGATCACGTAGTTCTTTCCATAGAAAACGAAGCGCCGGAAGCTCCGGCCCGGCCCCGGCCTGGCCTAGCGTGAGTCATCCTTAAGGCGGTGGTAGTGGTGATCAACCTATGATGATAAATGAGGTACCCGCCTATCGTGAAACACATCATACATAAGTGCTCTTGTTTGTATTTCTAAAAAAAACTGTACTTTTATGAGGGCGAGCCACCATTGTCTTCAAAATTAGAACTCCCCATTCCTAACGACTTCATTCAAAATGACGTAATCCTCAAGTTACCGGCGTCATCAAAATTAGAAAAAAACCGTCTTTGAAGTCCTCGGTGTCGGCTTACGGACAGACAGACAATTACGGGGGAGCAGTCATTATGACGACGTGTAAGGTTACACTATTTAGGTATTGTTTTAATAAGGATGTTGACTGTGATTACCTAAGTAAGCGTAATTTTTTTTAATGATATGTCAGCAAACGAGCAAACAAATCCCCTGGTAAGTAATTTTACCGTCGCCCACGGACACCTGTAACACCAGAGGAGTTGCAAGTGCGTTACCTACCTTTTAGATGGGAGCACGCTCTTTTCTAGAAAATATATACTAGAAAATTATTGGAAATTCGTAAACCACAGGGGTTTTAAACACAAATTCAGAATAGGTAAATCGGAAAGTAACTGCAAAGACCTTGCAGTTACAAGCGTGTTATGGCACTGCCTAGCATCAACTTTAGCCTTTCAAAAATTGCACATTTTCGAGAATTTGGGACGTATACCGCCGTAGCCAGGTGGCCTAGAAGTCCAGGTGTTAACCGCTAAAACTGAAGACCACTGCCGCGGCAGATATCACATCTATTTCACTCTAAGAACAAATTAAATTATTTTCTATGAAAATATTTTAATTTGTGATTTTTCAAGTAGACACACTACTATTTAAACTATAAACTGAAATAAATACCATACACGAAGGAAAAAATGACCAAAGCCTCCAGTGTCCAGAGCTGGAATCGAACCAGCGTACCCCGTTTACCGGACAGGTGCCTGAACCGCTCGGCTATCCGGCCACGGTGGCATGGGTCGAAATTTCCAAGTATATGACAATTCCCGAAGCCGATAGCCGAGCGGTTCAGGCACCTGTCCGGTAAACGGGGTACGCTGGTTCGATTCCAGCTCTGGACACTGGAGGCTTTGGTCATTTTTTCCTTCGTATATGATATTTATTTCAGTTTACATCTATTTCAGTTTATAATCCAGTATTTATAGAAAGAAAAAGCAAATACAGTGGAATTTCATCTAAAAACCAATGCGTAAGGCAAAAAAGTGATTACGCAGAGGTATTAAGTTCCCCCGGGGTGTGACGTAGGGGTTATTATCGGGTGTCTTATTATTTTTACACCGCTGCACACAAACGGCTCTTATCTTCGAAGGTATAAAAACTGGGACGTAAGCTATAGCTACAAAATGAGTGTTGTATTTGATGCATAAAATGCATACATTTACTGTCTTTTAGAGCGATATCTGTTATTATGAGAAATAATATCTGAAAAAATCATGGGGTATATTAAAATTGACCTTTTCACACGATTGGGCGGCTATTTACTCTATTTCGTTTTTGATGTACCTTGTATTTTAAATGAATTAACCAATATAACTATGTGTACAAATAAAAGAACGGCCAAGTGCGAGCCGGATTCGCTCACCGAGGGTTCCGTAATTTTTAGTATTTGTTGTTATAGCGGCTACAGAAATACATCATCTGTGAAAATTTCAACTGTCTAGCTATCACGGTTCATGAGATACAGCCTGGTAACAGACAGACGGACAGCGGAGTCTTAGTAATAGGGTCCCGTTTTTACCCTTTGGGTACGGAACCCTAAAAACTAGATCTGAAGTAGGTACTTGTAATAAAACTAGAAAAAAATACAGAAATTTGTAAAAAATAACGCTTCTGTGTATAGTAGCTTAAACCGAAATAGAAAAGAATTCGGCTATAGAGTAAAAATATTTTTCTCAAACATGCTATGTAATATTGATATTACGTTCTTTATATTAGACTGGGAAGTATCACGACTCCGGCGCGGCTAGACGAGGGGCCTGTAATGAAATTTCATACAAAGTTGCAGGCCTAGGCCGGGAAGTGGCTTTTTTTTAATTTCCATTTCACATATATTTGTGACACAGCATCATGGCATTCAGCCAAAAAAAAACTATAACCAATATTTGCTTATGGTTCCGAATGACATTCTGCTAATACCCCTTAAAAAAAACAATAAACGATAATTAATATATTTTGCAGTTTTATTTGTATCGAATTTACAAAAAATATATAAATAAAACATAATTAACAAATTCCAATAATATTGAATTGCAAATTTACCTTCAAATACAGATTTAAAATATAGTTGGTCAAACCAGTTTGTCAGTAAATAAGAACAAAAAACTATACTCATCCTTTTCTTTTGGGTGCTAGTACCAGTGTAAGACAAAGATAGTATGATTATCTCTGTCTATGTTTGAAATGAGACAGTCCTTTGACAAACTATATTTCATTTAAATATTAGCGGTAAAAATGTCTACTCAAACACGCGTTGGTGTTTTTTTAATCGTTTTGGAGGTAAAGTTGAACATTTTTCATTGTGTATCTGTAATTCTATTTTATTGGATTTATTGTGCGTTGTTTATTGTGTTATTTAATATGAGTTCCGACGAAAATATTAAATGAATACCTGTTAATTATACTCCATGTTTAAGGCAACGATGTATGTAAAGCATAATATCAACATAAAAAACGATGTAATTTTAGTTATGTGGCTAAAGCTACAGTCAGAAGGATGCAAGGCGAAAAATCAAAGATACATAAATATACCTATGAACATTTGTGTAATAAATTGATTAACTACATGTTTAAAATATACGACACGTGTGATAAAGATAGGTACAGGTGGTAGTTATATTTTGTGCCTAGTTTACTTGTAGTTTCTTTAGAATTAAAACTTTGATTTCGTGGAGATTTCTTTATTTATTTCATTGCATGTTTGAGAAAAGCACTATACATACATCGGCGTGAAAAGGGGTTGTCGGCCTCATAACTATCCGGCCTCACTACGTTCGGCCGTATATATGCATTCGGCCGGCAACCCCTTACTTCCCGGCCTCTGTAGTAATGTACTATTATGAGTAAGGCAACTTTGATGTCCATCATACGGCCCGATATAGCGTTATCGACGAGTGAAGGCGTGGACACGGACAGAGTGAATAGGAAAGTATATTATATTCAATTTTTTGTATTAAAAACAAATATACTTTGCATGAGAAATATCAAATTGGCATCTAAGGAAATCTCGGTGGTGTATTTTTGAAAATGTGTCACTTGATGCCTCATTTTTGAAATATTGCAATTCCTAGACGAAGTGGTCGATTTTCATTACTCTTTTCATGTGTACCTTCTTTAATTAATAGCAAGTTCTGTTACGTAAAGAGACGATTTCTTAGTCCCCAGTTAAACAGACGGATAGGTATTATTCGATTGATATCACGATTTTCATGTGTCATTCTCATAACTTAATTCATAGGAATAGTTATCAGACGTTGTTTTTTTTTTAGTATATAAATTTTAGAAAAAAGGGTTAGATTAAATTCAGCGAATAATGTCTGTGACATAGACATTTGCTTGGAGTCCATCACGTTACAGAACCTCATCTAAAGATGGCAATATGATATAACACTAAATATAACACTTTCTGGTTAAATCTATTAATATTGGGTGTTGGAGTTAATTGTTTTAAATCTACATACGACACCAATGAAAATATTTACCAAGCCAACAAAACGATAATTTTATTCAAATTTAAAAGCGGTTTTCAACTCAAAACCGCTTTTCGTGTAAAGCAACGTCCCCCCCTCTGTATCCTCCGGTCGTATCCTTACGTTGCCCTACCGTTTATTATTTATAAGTTTACGACGCCGTAAATAGGCGAGGCAAGTTCAGGGCTAGCTGATTTAGTATGATGGAGCATGCGAGGAACAAAGATTTGATTATATCGAAGCTGTTTGGTTTTAGCTAACTATAAAATTAAAAAAAGGCTGGTAATACGAAGTAGTGTAAAGATAAAAATTATTCTTTCGTTCCATTTCGTTCAATCGGTACGGTAGTCTCCAATTCAGCCTAAACTGTTGGTTATACGCGACTCGGCAGTGGAATTCCTATACCTCGAAAGTGATTCTGTCTATTCTGTCTGGTACTTTTTCACGCTACGTCCTCTGGACTAATTTAGATGAAATTTGGTATGTCCAACGGTGGACTTTTTGTCTTTACACTTAAGTTTATTTATTTAACTTTTTGCACGACGTAAAATGTCCAAAGAGCAGACTTAAGGCTTTCAGGTATTCTCTACTAGTGAACCATCAGGTTACTAAATAAACGATTAAGATAAGATAAAACGATTACGAGATTAATATTTACGAAAGCATGGAACTTTTTATATTCAACTAAGACCAAATAACAAAAATATTGAATCACGTCGCTATTGAAAGTAAAATTCCGCTAAAGCCTCATAGCCCGGTTTAGGTACTTGGCAACATCTCAAAGGCCTTGACCTTAGCTGCAATGCGGGGCCCGAGATATACCTACCTAACTACGTAACATAATCTGCCTATTTTTTTTTAATTATAAACTGATCGGCGATTGGCCCTAGTGAAGACAGGGCCTAAGATGGAGCTCACCGGTTCAGTAACAGCCTATTCACTATTTGGATTTTGGCTAGGTTTTTAGCAGAGTTAGCTTTGTGTTTTTTAAGCGTCCTTTTTTGCTAACTGGTTGACATACGTGTGCTAACTCGGGGCACGAACACTAAAGTGATGTCTACTAAATAGTTGTGTATTTATGAATTTGCTCATTGAAAATCCTGTAAAGAGGTTCGATTACATGCATCACAGATATACTTTAATATTGTCTTCGGTTACCGCGATAGTTACTCATGAAATAAAACTATGAAAACGGATTATATCGCGTATATTGAATTTATAATATACTACTACCTACTACTAATTTATACTAGCCTTATGAACAGATTTTGCATGTAAAACCAGCCTTAAAGTTTATAGTCTTTGATTGTTCATTATTTTTAGTATGTGGGTATTTTTGCACTTTGTAATTTTTCCTCAGTCACCCGTTGACCACGAACGCTGTAAAGGGTTCGAAACGTCGGGATGTATTATAAATTCAATATACGCGATATAGTCCGTTTTCATAGTTTTATTTCAAGATATACTTTAATAATTAGGTAACATCACTTGAGTGTCGTGCCCCGAGTTAGCACACGTCTGCTTATCAATGTGTTACATAACATTTAAATTAATTTTGTAACTTATTAAATGGAGGACAGTTATGAAGTACTCACAAGTTACGAACCCTATCAAATCTCAAAAGGAATGGTCATCCGGCAGAAAGCATGAGATTTAGCTTGCAATTATAGCTTATTCAGGTACCGATGATGTGGGGAGAAAGGTCTACTTTTAGCCCGAATTTGCAAGTCGGTTCAAATTAAAACATAATTTCCAATAATTTATACTAAGAAACCGAACTACTATTATTGCTCAGGCCTTCACCGTGGTTCGATTAGGCTTCATGAATATTGCCGGCGCACGGTCGATATCTGATGCCATTGACTACTGTTTATGCTCCGATAACAGCTTAGTTACGAGCTAGATACGACATTAGAACAGTAATCGAATCGCAAAGGAACGTGGCCTGTTGTAAATCTAAAACTAGGTATATATTCGTTTAACATGGGCAATCTGAGAAATATTTTTGGAAGTACAAAGCAAACGCAGTTTCAACACATAATTTTTCTTCCTAATTACTTACTACTATTGCTAGCTAGCTGACAATTTTACGTATATATTCTTGGAGGATATTCTCTAGCCGCCCAGACATAAAAACTTGCCAAGACAAAAATTTAATTTTGTTGTCATTCAACTTACCTAGAATGAAACGGGACCTTTTTATATTTAGACCTCAGGGCGGCTAGAGGTTAAGATTTTCTTGTCTTAGTCACCGCTTCTTTCACATATCATCACAGAAGAATTATACATTTATGTAGCATTAATAATGAATATTAATCTATGAAATATCAAATTGGCGAGTAGGTTCCTACTTGTGCTTCTTTTGACGACACTCTTCTACGAGTACCTTTTTCGTGGTTTTAATAACAAAACTTCCGTGAGACACAAACATAATAAATATATTAATAACGGGTCACTCACGGGTCCGTCACCGTCGACGCAAGCTCCTGATGATGCTCCTCGGTACGGAGTGAAACATGTCGAGCGTTTTCGACTTAAAACACGTGAGTGACCCGTTATTAATATATTTATTTTTCGTGGTTTGACTAATTTTGAGTGTTTCTCTTTATAATCAGCTAAAACACCTTTGTTATGTCAAGTAAATCATAGTAAATACGTTTATCCACTAACCCACGCAACTCAGTTACTCTAGCCTACACTGCCTTATTCTAAAGGGTAACCTTAATAATTTTTCTGAAAAATACGCGGATCATTCCAAGATAATCCGAACCCACTGACGTGTGTCAAATGATCATTCGGCCCCGTATAACCTTCATTATTTATTGAAAGCGCCGCGCCAGCCATACAAATGAGCAGGGGTTGGAACCGAACCCGGGCCTACCGCACCAGCGTGCCTTGAATACCAAGTGGATAAGGTCGGGGTATTGCGAATGAAATTAAGTTAAAAGTCATATCACGACGCTTGAATATTTCTCTTTTTTTAAGAAAACATGCTCATGAAATAAAACTATGAAAACGGACTTGTTGCCGGTCCCATATTGGGATACCCTCCTACAATTTAGGAGGGAATTAAATCTTCTCGGGTCCGTGGTGTAGGGTTGGAGCCGGCATAGTTTTTATCGCGTATATATATATATATCTTTACTTGAAAAATAATTATAGTGTATAACTAGCCTTATGAACCGATTTTGCATGTACAACCAGCCTTAAAGTTTGTAGTCTATGATTGTTCATTATTTTAGTATGTGGGTATTTTTGCACTTTGTAATTTTTCCTCAGTCACCCGTTGACCACGAACGCTGTAAAGAGTTCGAAACGTCGGGATGTATTATAAATTCAATATACGCGATATAATCCGTTTTCATAGTTTTATTTCATGAGTAACTATCGCGGTAACCGAAGACAATATTATAAAACATGCTCAGTTTGACCTTGCTCAGTACGTGCTGTACGTACGTACGTTACTGAAGTATGCCTACTGGCCTTGTTGAATAGTTTTGTATGGCAATCAAATAATACCAATTTAATAGTATCAAAACCATAATTATATTCAGTATAACCATAGAAAAATAGGCAGTTTATAGTGCTCACTCCATACATCAATTTTCTTACTTAATAAATAATAAGTTGTTTGGGAGGTATGCTGGTTAAGACGTATTATTAATAAGTTTAAAAGTCGACCACGAGCAGTGAAACCTGCGTCGACACGTCGGAAAAAGGTAACAAAATAAATTCGCGATAGATCCTGTTTTAAATATGATTTAAAATGTGTTCAGAATGCGAATGTTATACGAAATTAAAATTTGAATCGGATTCAATATATTTTTTACTACAAACTGAAAAAAGCCTATCATAAACAGATTTAAGAAATTGTATGACATTTGTTGCGCCTACAAATAATCTAAATTCTATGTCAGAACAAAACGCATAATCAAAAAACTTTAATTTTATTTTTATAAAAAAAAATGTTTATAAACTCGTATAAATGTAGAATACAAATATTTACTCCGCATCGGTAATCCCTTCATAGCCCCCGGATATTTGACGAACTGAATTTATTTTACAACATGGACTTCACAAAAATACAGCTTACATCTGCTGTATCACTGCATATTAAACGCTCAAATAATATTATGCATTTAGGGCCGATTTTTTACTTCCCATTTAACTCTTATGGCAGAATTGTTGCAAAAGTGACCGCTTTCAACTTTAAATAATAGTTCCTAATCTCTCCGGTGGCGCTAGTTAGGCTCTGGGACATAAGCAATATAAGGCAACAAATAACCCGACCAAATTACGTAGGTTGTTTTTGGTAGTATTTCGGTGTATGGTGGCGCCGCCTAATTACTGTTTTTTGATGGACACTTTTCATACATAGAGATTTGGCTCCTTTATATAGTCTCCATGGAATTAAGTTACGAAAATGACACATGAGAATAATAGGGTTGCTACCTTTTTTCTATACATACATAGTATTTTTGTCAAAATATTGACAAAATAATAGTATTTACTGGGAAAAAAAAATAGGACGCCGATTTGAGGCGAATTAAAAATCCAATTCGCATACTATGTGATATCGGTGACATTTGTATAACCCTTTCTTGAGTTATGAAAATATAGTATTTTTCGTACTATATTGTTTTTGTATAATATATAGTACAATTGACTAAAATATAGTACGATACTATATATTATAGTATGGGTGGCAACCCTACATGAGAATCGTGTTATCAATGGAAAAAATCCTATCCGTCTATTTAATTAGAGACTGAAAAATCAGCTATTAGTAAAACTTTTGTTTTAACATTCGTAAACGTACAGTAGGCCGAGCATATGATTGGCGCGACAGTATCTCGCCGCGAGATAGACTACCCGTCTTTTACTGACTGTATGAATTAAAGGGGGACGGGTAGTCTATGTCGCAGCGAGAATAGATACTGTCGCGCCAATCATATGCTCGGCCAAATGTACGTTTGCGAATGTTAAAACAAAAGTTTTACTAAGAGCTGATTTTTCAGTCTCTTTAAAATAGCATTCAGCATTTCATAGGTTTAACCACTTTTAAAACCAAGTATAGTCTGTCAAGCTGAATATGTCAGTAGCAATGTAAAGCAAACTAAAGTATGGTATCCCCAGGAAACGAACAAAAAGCAGCAATGTACATCGAACAACGATGAAATGTAAACAAAACAGTTCCACAGATAAGATATAAATGACACGCGATTTTCGAACAATTCAAACGTAGTGTTGCTAACCCGCGATTTTTCAAATTTCCCGCCTTTTTCTACTGACAAGATTTGCTAGACCAAGTATATGTATACAATTTCGGGTTAAAGATATTTTTATTTGTCTCAAAAGAAATATTACATTTCACTTAATGAGATAGTAATACATGCAAAAATTATGTTGGCTACTGAGCGTTAATAGATTTATATCTGACTTGGCGGTAAGAAATTAGCGTGATATCAGTGTACGTTCGTGTGGCCTGAAAGAATCAGGCTCCTTATTGACTCCCCTTAGCGCTGTCCACCTTGCTTGCAGCTGATTGGCATCTGGAAGAACTACTGCATATCTGCATGTCAAGAAAGCATTTTAGTAACAACACTTCCGTGAGACACAGACATCCATACTAATATTATAAATGCGAAAGTATGTCTGTCTGTCTGTCTGTTACCCCTTCACGCTTACCGCTGAACCGATTTAGTTGAAATTTGGTATAGAGATAGTTTGAGTCCCGGGGAAGGACATAGGGTAGTTTTTATCCCAGAAATCTCACTTTAAGGGGGTGAAAAGGGGGGTAGAAGTTTGTATGAGAAATCGATAAAAAGCAGATTAGATAAAAAATAAGCACTCAAATTAATTACTCCACGCAGACGAAGTCGCGGGCAAAAGCTAGTATTAAATATATTAAACCCGGTCACTGGTTTTTTTACGTTTTACCCTAATATGGGTTTTAATTAAAAAGGCCTTAGCATTGTAATGAGATTTTCATAAAGCGCGTTTTATCGTCAGCGTTTAAATGCCCAATTGTCGCCGCTGTAAACACCTCTATTACATCAGTCCAGATGTGTGCATTCCCAGCATTTCTGTTTGACTGACATCGGCCGTATACCACGGGTCGATGGGCGCACTTATTGTCGGAATGGTGGGAAATGCAGGCTTAGGGTGGAAATGATATTGGATCAGACAGGATATATATTGTGCCAAGTGTAGGAAATTTATTTACAAAATTTGCGACTGTCTGTAAGCACTTAAGCAGTCAAATTTAGATCGATACAGTATTGCTTTTGTTCTCAAAGAGAAGTTCTAATAAAATCGACCTGTCTTAGCTGTCATTTTAGTATAGTTTGCGTATCTGCCGCATGGCGCTAGTTATAATCTTAGACATAATGTACGGCCAAGCTGAGTTCGGCCGGATATAACAGCTGTACGTAATAATACCGTTTATTGTAATATGTATTTTTAACTTATCTCTGTCTCTGTCTTTTGTTTGTTATATATTAATTTTGTTGTTTTTCTTGTTACCTGTCGTGATTGTTTCACCGGATGGTCTCACCGGAAGATCAGCGCAGGAAGTCGCCAGCAACATGCTGAGGTGAGACCATTTCGTGGCGCTTTTTCTTTTTTATGTTTCTCTGTTTTGTATAATTTTCTATATGTGTGTGCTAACGAATAAATTATTTCTATTCTATTCTATAAAATTTAAATACACATTTTGGCACTTACAAGTAATTCTGGCTATGGAAACAGAACCCGTGTTTTGAACCCAAATTTGGCAAATACCTCGTATCTGACAAGCTGCTGAGTCGGGCGAGTATGCATAGAAGTTACATATTATTAGAAACATACAATATTTAATTATATACAGCGAACTGCATAAGTGCATATGAATGAATTCCGTTCATAAAGTGGGTATGAACTTTTGCAACTGTATGTACATACACACATACGTACTCATTATAAGGAGTATCAGGATAAACTAATAAGCTCAATTATGAAATAGGTATAATATATACTCTAGCACAGCGACCTTGTCAGTACAAAATGCCGGCAATATTTCCCGAGGGTTTACAGTATGGGGTTTTTCAAACGAGTGTACGGGTTTTTAAAAGGTCGGCAACGCGCATGTTACACCTTTGGAGTTGCAGGCGTCCATAGGCTACGGTGAATGCTTACCATCAGGCGGACCGTATGCTTGTTTGCCACTGATGTGGTATAAAAAAGATATATTAAAGCCTGACCAGGAATATATGATCACGCGCCATGTTGCGAAATTTCACTGGAACTATTTTTTTCACACTATACTCAACTGTCATCCTATACATGCGCAACAACAGCGCCCTCTTGACAATGATCATATATTACTGGTCAGGATTTACATAATGAATAAAAAAACTGGCGAACAACATAAACACTAAACAAAACACCAACACAACAAAAAAACGAAATTCCAAATTCAAAAACTCATAATTGCTCTAGAATTAGATTCCAAACTCCACGATATCGAACGTAACAGTTCAGTAATTAACGAACTCGAGTTCCATTTTCGAATTTACGTTCTAGCGTAATCGGGCCGGTGTCATTGGGCGCCGATAAGCGCGTCCGATTGGCCGATGGGCCGTAACTTGGTTCGAAATACGAACTTGGGGATTTACGGCATCGAGACCGTTATGGATTTGACCCAATTTGCCGGGGTCCGGATGAATTGAAATTGGTTTTTTTTTCGAGCCGTTTAAGACTTCATAATGGGACCCTTCCTCCTATTGAGAATGCGGGTAAATAAGGTGCTACGTAGCTTTATTTCGTAGATGCTACGAGTAAATAATGTGCTACGAAATTCTCGTAGCAACGTGTAGCGCGTTTCTTTATAAATAAGAGCTACGTAAAAGGTTTTAAATTTACAACATTTTATGTTGCTGCTCTTTCATGAGCTTAATACAAAAGAATTTTCTAACTTCACAGAGTAGCGACTTACTCATAAAGTAAAGAAGGGTAATATTCTACTATGTAAGTACTTGTAATAAAACTGTAGTAGTCTTCTATTAATTTTATTACAATTTATACTTCAAAGGCAAATACAATGAAGAGCATGTAAAAAGGATAATAATTTATTAATTTATGTAGATTCATTGCACGGATACAAAAGGCAGACTTAATGCCGTAAAGTGTACACACTACAACCTACAAATTTTAGTTTAAAATTAAGCAATTTAAATTACATAGCCACGTAATATAAATCACATTAACTTCTATCTAAACTGCGTATAAATTTAACCACTAATCTTAATTACCTGTAAACATTGCCAAAACGCTATCTAACTATTAATTATGAAGCTAACTACCCATTAACTGGATTGTTCGCAATTTTAACGGCCCGTTAATGTAACTGCCATAACTGTCCGTTATCGACACGTTTGAAATTGGAATGGGCACATCAATTCACAGTAGTCGAATGCTGATTAAGAGGAAAGGTAACGACCGCTTCCCCATACAAACGAAGTCCTCATTTTCCTCTCTGGATTACTCTTATGAAAAATATTTTTACACGATTTGATGTGTATTAACCATAGCTACGTCCCTTCGTTTGGTTTCTTTTTTCTATTTTTCAATTATTATACGTGGTTGGAGCTTTTTAAAATTTGTTTCGAGTTTGGTTTTCGCTCATAATTCTTATAATAATCAAAAAATCATAAAATATTCATATCATATCATATCATTTATTCAATGCAACCATGGTATTTTACAAGGATGTTAAAAGTCTAATTAAGTACAAACATGGACCCTACTCGGGTGTAGCAGTTTACATTATAATTATTCTTACCCAGTAGGTAGTGGTGAATAATTGAATATTGGCTTATAACTACAAAAGGAATACAATCTTAAAATTTTTCATTATTATATAAGTATAATATTGCACTCATTACATATCTATACACAATCGAGGCTAAGGTTGGTCTTGGAAGAAATCCTGCAAGGAATATGGGCATAACTGTAATAAGTAGGCCTTTAGTTTTTTTATAAAAGTTGTGTTTTTTTTTCGTTTGAAATATGTTGGGGAACTTGATTAATTTTTTTTATAGACATTGCATGAATCATTCAAACGAAGAGGAACAGCTATGGTAAATAAACAATACCTATACATCAAATTCTGTGAGAATATTTTCCATAATGACAATATCCGGGCAGGAAAATGGAGAATACATTTGTACGGAAAAGCGGTTGTCCACTATCGTCTTAAATAGGTCGTCTAGTTAGTTACGCAATGTTGCATGCTCAATTTATACCTTTAGTGAGAAATAGATTATTGCAGGAGTACTCGGAAATATGTTATTGCTTTTATTAGGAGTAAAAAACCTCGACTTGAACGGGATAACGTTCACGAAGAGAAGGTTGCCTTTAAAACGTCGGATTTCATGCCTGTTTGAACGCGATGTTTCCTTTTATGAAATAATTGTTAAAATTCTAGTACATAGAATATAGATTCAGTGCCGTTAAACAAATAACAAGGTGTTAATAAAAAAGATTGTGACAAAATCTGAGTACTTAATTTGTTATTCAGTGCCGTTAAACAAATAACAAGGTGTTAATAATAAAGATTGTGACAAAATCTGAGTACTTAATTTGTTATTCAGTGCCGTTAAACAAATAACAAGGTAAAACTATGAAAACTCACCCGTTGACCACGAACGCTGTAAAGAGTTCGAAACGTCGGGATGTATTATAAATTCAATATACGCGATATAATCCGTTTTCATAGTTTTATTTCATGAGTAACTATCGCGGTAACCGAAGACAATATTAAATAACAAGGTGTTAATAATAAAGATTGTGACAAAATCTGAGTACTTAATTTGCTATTCAGTGCCGTTAAACAAATAACAAGGTGTTAATAAAAAAGATTGTGACAAAATCTCAGTACTTAATTTGTTATTCAGTGCCGTTAAACAAATAACAAGGTGTTCATAATAAAGATTGTGACAAAATCTGAGTACTTAATTTGTTATTCAGTGCCGTTAAACAAATAACAAGGTGTTAATAATAAAGATTGTGACAAAATCTGAGTACTTAATTTGTTATTCAGTGCCGTTAAACAAATAACAAGGTGTTAATAATAAAGATTGTGACAAAATCTGAGTACTTAATTTGTTTCTATGGAAATTAAGTTTAATTTAGTTCTGTTAGCCATCGAAATAAAGCAAGCCTAAAATTATAAATAAATAGAATCCAACAATTACACCAGCCAACAGTTTCCGATTTCAATCTACAATACCATCCGCAAACATCAAACATAAGTTAAAAATCCCACTGCGTCTCACGCTCGAGCGTGCTAACGAACCTAATATACGTAGTTCTTAAATAAAGTCCTATCTCAAAATACTGTTCATACTCACATATGTCTCTTTGAAACTTACGTTCCTATTTTGATTTTCGAACGCCGATTTCAAAATGGCGTATGTCCAAGGCTGTTCTTATTGGATAGCGTATTTTTTGTTGTAGAGTTACAACTCGGTTTGATTTCCGAACGTCGATTGTTTGTAAAAGGCAATATTTTAATTGGACGGTTTTATTAACAGTCGGACGCCGCAATCCTGTTACGGGTTGGAGTTAACAACGCGATTTTAACACTCGGAAAAATTGGACCAATTTAAATTGTGGCCGGCGAGAAAGTTGGCTGATTTTGTATTGACTGGCTGGTAATTTTGACATTTAATTTAGTAAACTAGTCTAGTACTTGTCAAGTCAGGGACCCGCTCTGATTCAATCATTCTCATTCAATCCAGAAAAAACAAGGATACTCAAATAAGAAACCGGTATAGATAATTATGTACCGGTCGTTAATTAGGGTTCCGTACCCAAAGGGTAAAAACGGGACCCTATTACTAAGACTCCGCTGTCCGTCTGTCCGTCCGTTTGTCCGTCTGTCTGTCTGTCACCAGGCTGTATCTCATGAACCGTGATAGCTAGACAGTTGAAATTTTCACAGATGATGTATTTCTGTTGCCACTATAACAACAAATACTAAAAAAAGAATACTATAAATATTTAAATGGGGCTCCCATACAACAAACGTGATTTTTTTGCTGTTTTTTTCCGTAATGGTACGGAACCCTTCGTGCGCGAGTCCGACTCGCACTTGGCCCGTTTTTTTTATGCAACGTCCATTATTGTTGTTATGCATTGTAAGTTAACTTATTTCTAAAATGTGTTAAGCCCCGGCTCATCAATTGAAATCCTTAAAATGAAACAATACAAAAACATAACAGTAAGCGCTGGTGGCCTAGCGGTAAGAGTTTAAACCCCGACTTGTACCAATGAGTTTTTCGGAACTTATGAACGAAATATCATTTGATATTTACCAGTCGCTTTTCGGTGAAGGCAAACATCATAAGGCAACCGGACTAATCCTAACAAGGCCTAGTTCCCCCTGGGTGGAAAGGTCAGATGGCAGTCGCTTTCGTAAAAACTAGTGCCTACGTCAGTTATATTAAACATATTAATAACGGGTCACTCACGTATTTTAAGTCGAAAAACGCTCAGCCCTACGCCAATTCATAGGATTAGTTGTCAAGCGGACCCCAGGCTCCCATGAGCCGTGGCAACATGCCGGGATAATACGAGGAAGAAGAAGAAAAGACAAAAAACACAACAATATGTGGTATTTTCTATAAAAAGGGACCTTATTGTCGATGGCGCTTACGCAATGCCGTAAATAAACGATGCTCCGAAATAAATACAATGCCGCGCAACGCTGTGCGGCGTAAGCGCCATCGACAATAAGGTCCCTTTTCATAGAAAATGCCCCATATATGCTTATTGCTCTGTCGGTCCATTATGTCATAAGTTGCACATAACGAGCTTGTATGAAACTCTCTAGAGCGTGCATCGATTCATTTCGCGCGTCCCAGGACACGAAGTGTAATTATAACAGAGCGCTCAAAGCTTGATCGTGGCAGTTTACTAGCCAACGGTCTCGGAGGATTGGTTGTAGTTACAAAGTCTGATGTTTTACTGTCAGTTACATACTTGTTTCATTTGTGGAGTCTGTAATTCATTTATAGTAGGTATTCTCATTAGTCAAAATAGTCATCTGACGAAAAAGGTATTACGAATGAATGTGGAGGGAAGTATCGGGAGAGGAAAACCGAGGAAAAGGTGGATGGACTATGTGAGAGAGGATATGAAACGAATGCGAGTGAATGATGAGATGGCGGGCGAGAGAGAGGTACCTATGGAAGAAAAAGACATGCTGCGCCGACCCCAAATGAATGGGATAAGGGCAAGCGAATGATGATGATGATGAGGTATTATCATTAGTGAAACAGAAATACCTAATTATAACGGTGCACGCTGAGCTTGATTGTGGCAGTTTACTAGCCAATAGTCTCAGTGAATTAGTTGTACGAAGTATGATGTTTCATTGTAAAACTTCCTTCTGTGAATTTTATTGTTAGCAATTCTCATTGTTGAAACCGAAATCTCGGTCTTATCTCTCTAGGTTTCGATGTAGGTATGTACAAAAAAGTAACAGATTTTCAATTCACTCCTTTTTACCTAATAATTCCTAATTTGCGACAGCAAAATTGTGTAAGGCAATTCATCATTATTGGCTGTAAGCGTGTACCCGTCGCTGCATGCTGCATGAGTACTCTATTAACACTGTACCAGGCGAGACTCACTCCGCGATTTCGTCGCGCCGCTACAAGTACATGCGGCCGCCCCCAGTTCTGAGGTCTAGCCATAGTAATTGCCGCGCACCGCTACGGAACTGACGCCTGTTCGCGCATGCGCCACCTAGCGGTCATATCTGAGAGAGAGTGGTGAATCTTCTGTACCTAGTACTATTATTTATTCTGTGACTGTACCTGGATATCTCGCGCTGGGCAGCGTGCAGCTTGCCGGCGAGACGCGCCGCGTCGGCCTCGGCGGCGCGCGCCCGCGCCTCCCAGTCGCTGCGCGCGCGCCGTTCGCGCTCCGCATCGCTGCGCGCCGCTCCCTCGCGCTGTAACAATGAAATATGTAAAATTTAATTACTTAATTGATAATTTACACATTATTTGAAACTAATGCTAATTGGACAGGAAATCTGGAAAACAGTTATCAATATACCAGTCAATGTATAGGTTAATCCACGAAATCTGGATCTGATTCTATAAGAGAATTTTGACAGTTTTGTACACATTAAATAATTTTACGGTTTAGACTCACTAGTCTACTGTCAAAATGTGACAAGTGTGTTTTAGTCACAAAATTATTTTATGTTAGTATGTCTCACAACAGTTTAAATTCGAGTTTTGTACACATTTCAGAATGAACTTATATGTATGTGGGTATATTTGTAGCATGTGGTCTACATACTGTATCGTATAAAAATGAGCTGTTTAAAAAATAATGATGTGTAAACCGATTCTTTGCCTGGGTGAGCATACTACATAATATAAAAATTATTTCCAAAACAGGTTGCGGATTCAAATACAGTCGCCATCAGATATATCGGAGCGGCTAAGGCGCTCACAAATATCTGAACACGCCTCTATTGTCAGGGCGTTAGAGTGCGAGTTCATATATTGTGAACACCTCGGCCGCTCCGATATATCTGATGGCGACTGTACAACGGTTTGCAGTGGAAACCTAACCTAAACCTAAAACAAAACATACACTGACCACATACTAGTTTCATGATCCCCTATCCGCTTTAAGACCTAAATTCCCAATTCAATCCCTTGATCCGTCAGTCCCACTTAACTGGCAGCGATATCACTTCATCAGATAAGAATCCTATTCCGCGTCCTCTAGCTTTACTAAAAAGCAATAAAACATAATAGCAACACTTTGCTGACCATCGGTAGACCTTACGCTGTTGGAATAAGGTTTACATAAAGTCATTTTACTGTGTTCACGATAGCACATACGACTATTTAACTACTTGAGGGCAGACTGGGCCTGTCACACGCATCCCTTGATAAAATATTAATTTAGAACATATCTCGGGAGAGATTTTATGGGTGGTAAAAATCAGTGAGTACCCATGGCGGGCGGAGATTGTAAAAAAATCGTCCAATTATATTAAAACTATTTATGACTTGGATTTTTCCAGAAAACAAACGGTTGGTGTTTTAAGAGCTATTATTCGATTTGAGTTTTACCTACTCACTTGTTCATAAAATGTTATGCACATGATAAAAGTGCAACATGTACAAATACAAACAAATACATGAAACCAAATCTCATCTTAAAACGTTTAAATAAAAAACATTTTCGTCGCCAGCTTTTATCGTCGAGCTGCTTTCTTCGTTTTAGGCTTCCGTACCCAAAGGGTAAACTATTACTATTACTAAGACTCCACTGTCCGTCTGTCTGTCACCAGGCTATATCTCATGAATCGTGATAGCTAGACATTTGAAATTGTCACAGATAATGTATTTCTGTTGCCGCTATAACAACAAATACTAAAAACAGAATAAAATGAATATAGGTTCCCATACAACAAACCTGATTTTTTTTGCCGTTTTTTGTCTTTTTAGGTATTCTTCTTTTATCGGTTACCTACTAAACACAGTCGGGTAGAGTTGGTAATACCGAGTTCATATGGCCATATTTGGCTCTTGATGCTACCGAAGTACCGTAGGTATCTAAAATTTTAGTTGATACGGATTCTGAGAAATAGGTATTATTTAGCTTACAAGATTTAATAAGAGATAGACAGCATTAAGAGTGGCTTTATTCACGTGATAAAATAACCTTTTTAACACCGCGCCGCGCTGTCTTTATCACACGTCGCGTAGACGACAATGACCATCGTACAGGGAATGATGAAAATAAATAAATACTTGCACATGAAACCTTTGGCACGCAAACTTTGCTAGGCACAAGCAATATTAAGGAAAGCTAAATTAGTTTTAGTTTGAAACTAACTAACTATTGCAGTTATTGGGCAATAACGGGCTAACTGGAGCTAAATATTTACCGGCAGTTTTCACGCTACCTGCAGTTTAAGTGAGCTTATAGCGGATCTTATATTGGATGTGGTACAAATTTAGAAGAAAAGCGGTTGAACTTGGACTTTTGGATTACGGATATAATTACTTTATCGTTACTAAAAAGCACATGTAATAAAAGTAGGATATGCTGACTTATCATCAGTGATAGGCTATCACTGATCTGTCTTAAGTTCAATTACTTACTACTCTATATCAAAAACCGATATAAAACTAATTTAAAATGAAAAAGAAAAAACAACAAATACGAGTCAAGATGTTTACTTTGTCAATATTAGAAATTACAATTCGATATGGTTAGAATGAAAAATTTAATCTACAAAAGTTTACACTTCGATGAGCGCAGTAATTTATTTTAATGTCCCTGCCTACTTTGCTAATTGACTAAACTAAGAAAAATAAACTAGTTTGATAAACTTATTAACCAAATATAAATATATCGTACGTATGGACCGAACGATGAACCATAACCTTACAGTGGAGGGCCAGGGAAAATCAGAGGGATACGGATCGCCCACCAGAAAGATAGGCGAAATGTGACAGTGACAGCGGCAAATCGATGGAACGCCCTTAGACGACACGCGGGCTTTAACTGGTTCCAAGTAGCGAAGGACAGAAAAGGTTGGGCGGATTTGGACGAGGCATATGTCCAGCAACGGGCAAAAGATATCGCTGCCTCCTTTGAAGCAAACCAGCCAGCAAGTTTGTTCCTAGCTTAACTTTGATGAAGTTTTAATTGAAAATTAGTCTTGGCCGTATCTTGCCGGCTCCAGTTCATTTGGCCCGGTAGACCGGTAAATGAACTCGATTTTGGACTTAATGTTTTTCAGCGAAAACGAAAGTTTGCGGTTTTTAAACGCCTATAGGTAATTGGATATATTTTGTCACTGTAAGTGGTCAACTGAAATTTTTGAGAATTAACTTCATCTAATCTTTGAATTCTTTGATACACTTGAAATTATTTTTCTATGAAACAATATATATCTTATATTACTTAGTTCGTTGTTTTTTCTGGCCGCCTTATGTAGGGACGCCCTCACATATATAAGTTTCGCTGCAAAAAATATAAGTTTACATTCACATCTAAGTATTACTTTTTATACACCTGCGTATGAGCACTTATGCAAAACTTATACGTATACCTATATTTGTATTTTATTGTTGGCAAATAGAGAAATAGATTTCTAAAGTAACCACTGTTTTACTGAAATAAATCCTATTTCATTTTTGCAATTTTTAATCTTGCGTGATGAAAGCTATTTTGTAAATTTTACATCACAAAAAGTAAACAAAATTCCGATTTGTAGTTACCAGTAATACTAGTCTATAAGCTTCCATGCTCCCTCCAATGTTGACAGAAATAAGCCCGGCGTCAAGTTTACTTACAAAAAAGAATATATCACTAACAAAACTAATTCTTTTACGTCTTTTTAAAAGTAAAGACTTTCCTATTCTATTTTCAGAGGAATCATTCTTAAGAAGGAATGCACTTAGTATAAGTGTAGGGTTTCATTATTTGTCATTACCATTTGTTAGTCGTTGTTTTAAGATAAATCAGTTTTTTGTGAGTATAGATGAGTTTTAATTGTTACAGTTAATATAAACTACTTCTTTTGAGGAGCTTGTTTTAACAAATGGTTGAAGATAATGTTGGATTGAATCAAGGAAAGGGCGAAAGGTGATCTCATAGTAGTTTTTCGGATTTGTTACTACATTTCGCATTTGGTACTTAGCTATGTAACTTATATAGATTAGATAGGGCGGAATGGTATCTCGCCACAGTTACCTACTCGTATCGCTAAAATTTACTTTCTTGCTGTCTCCAACCGTAACTAAAAAGTCTCACATTTGGCTTGTCAATGTACTCGTACAACGAATAACTTGCGATCTGAGTGATTCATTCATATTAGTGATAGTAAAAAACATTCACTGTCATCCCAAAAAAAAGTACAACGGTAAGGACAGTACTTTTAACCTTTCGTATAAGTGTGGTGGTCAAAAATCATTGGTTCAAACCTCGGTTGTGCTGAATAAAGCAGAAAAAACCAGCCAAGTGCGAGTCGGACTCGCGCACGAAAGGTTCCGTACCATTACGAAAAAAAACAGCAAAAAAATCACGTTTGTTGTATGGGAGCCCCATTTAAATATTTATATTATTCTGTTTTTAGTATTTGTTGTTATAGCGGCAACAGAAATACATCATCTGTGAAAATTTCAACTGTCTAGCTATCACGGTTCATGAGATACAGCCTGGTGACAGACAGACAGACGGACAGACGGACGGATAGACGGACAGCGGAGTCTTAGTAATAAGGTCCCGTTTTTACCCTTTGGGTACGGAACCCTAAAAATCATCCCAAAAAAAATTCAAAATTTTATTTTATTTTATTTTATTTTATTCATAGACCAACTGAGATCATTGTTTTTATTACAAATAAAGCTTAAATATATGGTTAGTATTATACACTATAGAACGAATGTCAATAAACTTAAGAATAAATTAATTAATTAAAATTGAAAAGAAGTGAAATTAAATCAGACAAAATACAATAAAAGTTGATTAACTTCTGTCAGGATCCTTATCATACCCAGACAAGAGATTAAACTACATAATTATTTATTACCTATAAATTACTCAAGCGCAGTAGCTTCGACATCACCAGTAAAATATAATTTAAGTATAAGGTGCCTATAGTATCGGTATTTCGGTATCAAATCGGCATCGTTCCGTTTGCACCCGGCTATTCCCGTCCGTTTCCGCCGCGGCTCAACCGACGTGTTATTTTAGATGAAACTCTATGAGTGGACGTGTTTTTCTATTAAATAAACATTAGAGAGGCTTACTGGTTCCTCGTAACGTCTTTAGAAATGGATTTGTAATAAAATATTGTTTGGTTAGTGCGAGTGTAAGTTGAGCTTGGAATATAAACAAGATTTATGGACTTGATGAACATCATAAAGTTTGCATTATGATCTCGATGAAACATCTTGAAGTTTGTTAACAGACTTTAACTCGCCTTTTAAATCATATTAACGTATCGCTATTACTCGTAATTTCAAATGACATTTTTGTACATACTATCGGGTATAGTGCAATAAAATAGTGTTATATTGTATCTTTCATGCATAAAGTGGGGATGTCGTTTTTTTACGCATCTTCTTCATGGCGTGGCGAGTTGTTTAATATATTTTTCAAACATACTGATACTCTGTAAAAAGTATTATTGGATGTGGTTTCTCTTTTGAAAAAAAAAACGGGCTCTTTATGACAAAGTATCCTCATTGAATTTCTGAAACAATCACAGCTGTTTAGATAATGAGTTTAAAACGAAAGCTCAAACGAGTAAGCATCTAGAGGTTTATTATTTGATGGGTTGTTCATTCAAATACTAAATACAATTTATACCGATTATTTCCCACTTCACCCCTACAATTAGCACTCGAGACGCCATAACCGTCGAACCATTACCAATAACTTTACACCTGTCAACGTGTCAACTTAACGTTGACAGTAGGGTGCGCAGGTACAAATATTGGTGTTAGCTTGGTGTTAGGTTCACTCGAGAAGGGTTGTAAGCAGTGACGTTACATGACAACACTTAACTAAATGATGGTAATGAGCGAATGGTCATTATAGGTAGACTTTAGTATTTAGTAACAGTTTCATAATGATTCATTGTGAAACTGTTAGTGATTGCTTACAGGAATTGTCTATAATATACCAAAACGTATAGTGGTTTAATACCGTTTTGTTATTTAATTGGCAGATATTTGTAATATGTATTTAGTTTCAAATTGACATTGTATAAAACTGGAGTAGAAAAATTATAATTATTTGAATGTAAAATGTAGTGAATTGAAAATTTATTTAAATTAAAATTCATTAAAAAAAACGAGTTACACCAAGAAAATGTGCAGCGAGTGTGGAGTCGCTCCACACGCGTTCTCGGCTTCGCGCTGCGATTCACGCACAAGTGTGGAGCGAGCTTATGAAGTTATGACGTATAAATAACACTGGCATTGCATATGCTGTCAAAATCTCTGCAGACTTTTCTTGGTCTAACTCGTACATATTTTTAGACTACTTTTAAATGGCCAAGCTAATTTAGTCTCAAGTTTATCGTCACTACAAACTTCGATTTTCTGTTTTATTCGTGACACATACACTATGTACAATATTTAGATCACTACGGTTTCACTCACTATTATTTTTATTTCACTCACTATAGTCACTATTATATTTAGTCATAATAGTAAAGAAACCGTACTGATCGAAATATTTTGAAATATGTCTCACGATAATTAATGTCATTACCGGGTCTAACGCGATTAAATACGCGATTATATCTCAATTGCCATTTGCTGGGACGTCAGTCTTCCGTGACCACAGATAGTGCAACCTAGTTGAAACGTCGGCAAAAAGGTAAAATAATGAAATTTAATCGCGTTAGAACCGGTAATGACAATTATGTGTACAAAACGCGAGTTTAAAGTGCCACACGATAGTTTAATTTGGACTATGTACAATAGTTAAAACTAGCACACTCATAAGTTCATCTCAGGTAGCCATTTCATAGACGACTGAAGCCGGGTCACCACCAGCCGCACCGGTATGTAAAACATCCGCATAGCTCGGTGCGGTCGGCTGATTGATTGACGCCCGGAATAACTTGCCCTCCGTGCCATAACACTTAGGTGACATGGTTTATACTTACAGCTCGTTATAAATGTAAAATATAAGCTTTAGACATTTTTTGTGACAGTTAAGTTGTATAAGTTATAAAAGATTTCATCTGACTTGTGTCAAAAAGTCTCCACAACATTAATAAGTTTTATGTAAGCGTATAAATTTCGTTAATGTATAACGAAAAAAAGTTGAACCTATCAAATAAGTCTGCATGCTAGCTTACTTTCTTCTTCCTCGCGTTATCCCGGCATTTTACCAAGGCTCCTGGGAGCCTGGGGTCCGCTTGACAACTAATCCTAAGAAATCGACGTAGGCACTAGTTTTTACGAAAGCGACGCCATCTGACCTTTCAACCCAGAGGGGGAACTAGGCCTTGTTAGGATCAGTCCGGTTTCCTCACGATGTTTTCCTTCACCGAAAAGCGACTGGTAAATATCAAATGATATTTCGTACATAAGTTCAGAAAAACTCATTGGTACGAGCCGGGGTTTGAACCCGCGACCTCCGGATTGAAAGTCGCACGCTCTTACCGCTAGGCCACCATAGTGGAGTCAATATAAAGTTTAAGTTACATTAAATGCACACTCAAATTTTTCTACATGGGTGAATTCTATATCATATTGAATACCCGTCTGTAAAGTAACAACTTGATATCAGTTTCCGTTTTTGAGAAATAAAACTTTTTTTTAAATCTTTTATACTACTTAAACAATAATTCCCACATAAGATATTTTTCGTAGAATGGGTTATGAAGCTTATACGACTACACGGTCAGAATATCTCTCGACAACAATGTAAATTATAGATTTATTGAAACAAATTATTATTTTGTAAGTTTTTCATGACCGAGGAACTCCCACACCGAGAGAAAAGTTTACTATGGTGGTTATGAAGTAGTTGTATCGATCATGTTTAAAAATCTCCCGAGTCACTACTATATTTGTAGAATAGCAGCAAGATTTTGGAAACAAACAGCAAATAATGTTCTGCACAATTAATGGACATTTCTAGTTTTTTGCCAGTAACTGCACAAGTTATGGAAGAATAACGTATTCATTTTTCTCTCGATAATTAAATCAATTTCCAGCATAAAAAAATTAAAAAGTATGCGGTATTTCCAGGCATTCACAGAGGCCAATTCGAACTTTATTTAAGATGTCAATAATATATCATTTTGTTATCATTCGCCCGACCGTCTCGCTCGCTCCAAAACATATTTTAACTAGTACGAGCGAAACGCACACGCAAATTAAAAAAATGATATCTTTAATAACAAAGTTCGAAATAGCCTCAAGGTATATTAGGAAAGTATACCTTATGGCTTATGGCATTGCGTTAAGGTTCAATAGTTTAATGCATTAAGTGTCTGTCTTTATATGAAAAACGATAGCTGTCAAATTTTTATATATATTCACAAAACGTTTAGAATACTGGATGCTGTGTCAGATATAAATAGACCCTTGAAGTCTTACAACTATCTATTATGCTTGATCTGAATCTTACTGGTTAGTAAGGACCGTCCACTTAGTTATACTTCGAATAGCCGCCCGGACAAATTATAAAGCTAATTTCGAATTTTAAATTTTGACAATTCACGAGAAGAGTAACGTAACGTCAAACGATATGTTTGTCCCTTTTCAACGATCCTGTCATCCGATGCTTTTAGTAGCGGGAGCTGTGAGAGTGAAAAGACGCAAATGTCAGCAATTCTTACCGCTTGGTATTTGTCAGCGAGCGCATCGCGACATGAAACCAGTATGAACCTGGCCCTCGATTACGTATAAATGTAAGGAAACTTGGGATCAAGTTATATTAGTCTAAGGTCTAACAGTTAAGAATAAGACGTGCTCTGAATACACTGTGGAATTTTTTTATGGGCCCTGAAGGGAAAGTGCCTTAAAACCTTAAGTTAGCTCATTTTATTTTTAAAAAGAAACAAAACTGCATTCAAAGGTTTTTTGAAATTCGCTTGTCTAGCCTGGGAATCGAACCGACTATAAATTCCAAACAATAAAATAAAATTTTATTCTACTAGTCGATACCACGTCGATACAGTTAATGTTAATGATAACATTTCTTCAAGAAACATTAGGTCTTACACTCGTCTGTCGTACAAAGTTTCCATAAAATCGAATATTTAGTACTCAAGAATATTTTTAGACAAGCAAAATTGAAAAAAAAAATTAAAAACCTTTGAATGCAATTTAGTTTCTTTTTAAAAATAAAAGAATGTCTCCTTTAAGTAAAATGAGCTAACTTAAGGTTTTCAGAGAATTTCCCTCCAGGGCCCATTAATTTGATTATTAAATTATAGTGGTAAGTAAGCGCATTGAGTATGCACTTTTGTCTCAGGCGATGCCGCTTGGCACGATTGATTGTTCCTTAGGGCAAATAAAACTGATTCAGCCCGGTAGCCACGAGATCGTAACGCCCCCCAAAAGGGGGGTGAAAGGGTCGGCTCCCCAAGTCCAATCTATGCTATATTTCTTCCTGTTCTTAGCAACTAGGGCAACTTATATATCATTTTCGTATTAATTAGGAACGAGGAATTCATTTTTGAAAAAAATATTAGACCTTTCCATAAAAAAAAAATAAGTTGTTTACAAAAAATTTAAATGTTATGTATTTTTTTGTGACAATTTTCCCTGTTACAATTACAGTGTGGCGATTTGCACTAAATAAAAAAATGGACAATGTAGCCCATTTATTGTTCATTCTGGAAAATATCACTTTAAAGGAATAGCTGCCGAAACGCCTGTCAAAAAAGAGGCGTTTTTTCTTACTAAGCGGCGTTTTAAGTTTCCAAGTTTTTATTCCTTACTTGTTGTTTTTATTCCTCACTTGTTGTTTTTATTATTTTTTCGCAACTGTGTTAAAAAACGTCGTTCGATACACGTGCGGAAATGTCAGTCTTCACTCGTCCCCATTCTTGCCAAGATACCTATCTCGGTACTCGTGAAGTAATGACATACTTTCCGCACTAGCATCGAAATGTACTATTTATTTCATTTGGGCACCAAGAAGTATGTTGGTAGTAAACCTTTTTGCGAGTAAAATAGTATGTAATAATGATTTAATATAATATTGTTAATTAACTAAAGTTTCATTATTGCGTCATTTCATCTCATAACCCTACTACCCATTGAATTGAATGACCTTTTTCACGTTTTCTGCAGCAATGCAGTCGACTGCAGCAATATTGAAGCGCGACATTGCTGTCGACTGCTACGGCAGTAGCCGTAAATGTCAAAATCAAATTTCCTGTCTGGATTTTGACGTTCATTTAAAATAAATAATCAAAGGGGATCATCGATTTTGGGCCCGGAGGACAAACCATCGCGTATATTATGGTACACTACACAGACGGTTACAGTAATTATAAACGCATTTGATTACGGAAAAAGATATAATATTGGGTGTAAATGAAACGGGAATGTATTATACAATAAAATAAATTATATCTATTATTAATTTCCGTAAATCACACCATCATCTTTATTAGCATAGCATAGCTTAACGCTCAATTTCGCACAAACCGTGAGGTTTTCACTAAGGAGTTTAAAATTCTCTTTGCACTAAACTTTATGGTTGGTAAAAAAGTCTGTATTCTAATTTGGCACTAACTGCCACTGTCTGTCATTGCTATGTCATAGCCTCATAGCTGACATACGTGAGATATATGCCGCAATGTATGCATTGCGCGTTTTATCGGAGCTTTGCCTGAGGTGTGTTAAGTAAGCGCGCAATCAAAATTAAACATGCGTAAACAATCGTTACGCGTACCGATGAAACTGGGTAAGTTAGTCATGGGAGAATTAACGGTCGACCGCATCGCGAACTCTTGGCAGTTCAAGCGGACCGATCGTCTACCGCGAACATTGAAGTGAGACGGAGATATGGAAGTCGATCAAACGTTCTCTACAGTGAATCAGTACCCGTCAGTTAGTGCCTGCGTGGGTAATTTAAATAGCTTGGACGTCGTAATAATTATGGTTGTATTCCATACAATATTACATATACGTGAGATTTTTTTTGTTATTACACTAACATGAGTAAGAGATTTATGAAGGTGAGACAAAAGTCGAGTGTCCATTTTCTATAAGCAACAAAAAAAAATCGAAACAAAAATGGTTAATAGTAATAAAACGGATTCATTTACGTTAGAGATTTTTTTGTAGAATATAGTAAATATAAAGAGCTTAATTAACATGTAATTTTTATGTACACATTAGTTGTTATTTTTATGTAAAAAAAAAATTTAATAAAGAAAGTTATTGGGGGCAGGTTTCTGGTGGTGCCAAGCTGGAAGAAAATATAAATACTTAATGAGTATATGCCTGAGAACAGCATATTAGAAAATCTCTAGTGTGGGGATTGATGTTTTGGTTTATTTCTCTATTTTAGTAATAATTTGGATTTATAAAAACAAATTGACATATTTTGTGGAGATTTTTTTCAAAATATATTATTTGTAACATAGGTAATCACATCTCAAAAAATCTCTAATGTGAGAATTAATGTAGATTTCTCATACATTTTGAACTGTGCGGACCGGCCTAACCAGCGCTTTTTTTAATTGCATGCTAGCTTACTGTTAATTTAAATATAAATAAATATTATAGGACATTCTTACACAGATTGATCAAGTCCCACGGTAAGCCCAAGGAGGCTTGTGTTATGGGTACTCAGACAACGATATATATAATATATAAATACTTAAATACATAGAAAACACCCATGACTCGGGAACAAATATCTGTGCTCATCACACAAATAAATGCCCTTACCGGGATTCGAACCCAGGACCATCGGCTTCACAGGCAGGGTAACTACCCACTAGGCCAGACCGGTCGTCAAATATACTCGTACAGTTAATTGTTGTCACAATAAGTGAATTTATTTTAAATATCTTTAGGAAATATATATTCTTTAAATTAAAATCGTTGCTAAATTCATAATTCTGTTCTATTTTCAATATTCTCCAATATAAGTTTTATCACACAAGTTAATAAAACTATTGTCACGGTAATTAAATAATGACAATAGTGAATAATTTTCAATAAAAAACCGAAAGAAAATAAACTGAATTGCTTTAATAATTCAAGTTTATAAACATGATTCATTATTAAAATTTGCCTCGTAAACAAAGATGGCGAATGATAATGTGTTTTTAAGTATCGCGAAATGTCACCGGCAGTTTAATGAAACCTGGCTAGTGATTGATGGCAAATAAAATACGGTTAAATCAGAACCGTATAATGAAAAAAAAATGAAAAAATGATTCTTTGGCGTGACAAAAATTATGGCCCTGTGTTAACTCAATTTCTTTCGTTTTAGCCCATGGTTCAGTGGTAGAGAAATGCGTTCTGAATTTAAGTCCGCCATTTGTACTTTCATGTATTGTGCAATAATGTTATATAAATAACGTATAAGAAACTATACACCATTAAAAAAATTCAAACCACTCGCCTCTTACAATATAAGATCCTTCGCTATAATTATTTGAATTGTGCTTTTTTAATCCGAATACTGGCAAAAAAACATTTTCGCTCAAACTAATACCTATCTTAAAAATCTATACTTAATCCATATTTCATTTCAAGTAACTATATTTATTCTTAAACACGGTAAATACAGTTTTTTCACGCATTACACTAATAACTAATATTAATTTTCACCTTTGTAAAAATCCTTTTTTTTCTTCTTCAAATTAGCCATTTAATTCATAGACCCTAACAGTAGGTAAACTAGGTAGGTACACAACTTAACGAATCCATTCTTCCAAGACTTTAATTTTATGTAAACAGATCCAGACACCCCATCGGAAACCTTAGACCCCTCCGAAAGAAAATGGCAAAAAAGTCGCCATACTTTTTGAGTTCCCGTAATTCGTCAGCAAATGTCGATATTAACATCCCCCGTTCTGTCAGGGTCGACTCAAATTGATAGAACACTAATAAAAAACAGTATTGCAACTACCGATCATTCACATAGTCAAGAGTATGATCTGCAAAAACAGTAGAAAAGTCATAAGACCTACGGATAAATAATACCAAAAAATTGTTCTACCTTCGTAAATTAACACTTTAAGTGCCAAGCGCCCCAATTCCAATACAAAATAAACACACCTAGCGTGTTCCTCTCAGTTAAATGTGAACACATTGTACGATACACACAATAGTATTTATTTACTTGGCCCTATTTTATTTTTATTCTCGGCCATTAACATCATTCTAATTAATTAATTATTAGTGACTGTCGGGATACTTGCTTCGTCTTGCTTTGCTATTTTGACAGGGTGACATTTTAATTTATCTCTTGTTAAAATTGTAGTTGTAGCGTTTATATTAAAATGCGACATTTAGGTCATCGTCATACTGTTCAAATCTGTGTACTTTACTTATCTCAGTTTGTTTAGGCGTTAGGTATTAGAATAAACCCCGGCAAGGGTGTACTGTGTAAGGGTGAACTTGCAAATAAATAGTGTTGCCAAATATTTGCCTGCGCGGCAAATCACCCCGCTTAGCATACTGTTTTCGTGTAAATTTATACTTGTTTTGATATATCTGTATATTTATGCACAATAATGTAGGCGCGAAGATTCATAGGTATAGTCATAATTATTAAAAGAGCAACAAGTTAAAAAACGGTATTGCCGTCTGCCAAAACCAATAGCATACCTACATAAGTTTTCCATAAACCGAATAATATAAACATTAGTTTTGTTTTAACTGGGTAAGTTGTTCAAAAAAGTATTACATAAGTAATTGTACATATTGTATTAACCAAAGATTCATGTAACTGCGATAAATATAACGTTAAATCTGGGGCCCATTTCTCGAACGATATTAGTCTAATATTATTGGTGTGTTGCCATGGCTACTCATACGATTTGACAGTTCGTGGACTAATAATATTAGTCCAATATCGTTCGAGAAATGCCGCCCAGATCAGAGGTGTGGATTTACACGATTGGAATGTGCCAAAGAAATATAAATCGAAACGAACGAAGCCGTAGTAATTGGTAGTAATTTTCTAATTAGTACGTTTCTTGGAGGATCCTTCATTCAAGCAATCATTGTGCCTACTATTGCTGGTTACACGGGAAAACATTAAGTAATCTTGAAAAAAATCCAATTATCTTTTTTGTTCCATAAACAATACATCATTCCCATGCGATGACGTCACCAAGCCCTGGTCAAAATGGCGGCACGTGGCCGGCACGCGTCAATTTGCCCGCCTTATTACGACCTTTTCCCGCCTAAATTGCGCGCAATGTCAAACATTTGGAGGAGTTGAAAAGAAAATTTGCATACTTTTCGTGAGCTTTGGTAGTCGGGATTGGTGTTTAGAGGGTTAATTTGTAATAATTCCGCGCCATTGGCGTGTTAAAAGGGCTGTTTTAATCGTGATTAGAAGAAAAAGAATGAAAATTTAGAGAACGCTTTTAGGTATTAAGTCCGCCATTTTTTATTTTTTTTGTCTTTTGTGCAATAAAGTTTAAAGAAATAAATAATATGTATTTAAACTATGTCAGTAACTACAACTAAGTATAGGTACAAATAAAAGCAAAATATGTATAAAAAGTGAAAGACGGAGATAGTTAGCGATCGATTATTAATTCAAGCGTGTAAAATAAGTTTCTATTAAAGATGCCGACGTTAAAAGGGCAAATTAACTTTTTAACTGATACAAATCTGTCCACAACTTAAAAAATTCCTTGTAAAATTTGGATGTTTCAGTTTATGGTGTGTATTTAACATTCAAGGCCCCAACTGTTAAACACAATAAACAGAAACTAATGTATATTAGAAGCCCAATTTCTTGGTAACTCCAGAGACATTTTGAGTAACGCAAGATACTCAAAACTCGATCAAAAAGTTGATTCGCCCAAAAAAAACTTCTCTCCAAGTTCAAATTTAATAGGTCCCTATTACAAAGTTAACGTTTCTTAGCTTCAAGCTTACTTTTTTGGGAGCTTAATACTCAAACAAGTCTAAATCACATAGAAGCTCACTCCCTATCTGTCATTAGAACATCTGCCAAACACCGATACGGTTTAATAAGCTTTAAACACAATACATTTCGCCGCCAATAACTCAAATCAATCACTAACACTGGACCCCGTTAGTCACATTAGATACCCCTACTGCCAGATTCTATAAGGATTATTGATATAAATAATTCAATAAGCAATTATGTTTGTCACTGCAGCGTCACCCCCGTAATCTGCTTACTTAAATCCAATATGGCTGACTTTGGTCATGATTTTTCTTCCAAAAGGATGAAGCCATAGTGTTGAAGTATCCTTCGATTTTTCTATTTTATAGCGTTTACAAATATACCTAGTTCACTGGTTATGGGAATGACATTAGTATTGTGCAAAGTAATTAATTTATCAAACCAACTCCACCTCCAGGTCTGTTTCTTAAGTATGTTAAGTAAATTTGTACTTCAAATCCATTTGTATATGTGACTGTTTGTGTTCTAAATAAACTTAAAAAAAAAACTAATTTATCTTCTGATTAACCTACGTGGTAATTCAGCGCCTAATACCATGACCATCCGATTAAAAAATACTCAAATGATTTCACTTGAATCCGACAATCGTTTATTTTTTTTTTGATAACGTGTTTTCTCAAGGAATCCATCAATAAGTTAAGTAAATTTGTACTTCAAATCCATTTGTATATGTGTCTGTTTGTGTTCTAAATAAACTAAAAAAAAAAAAAAAAAATTATCTTCTGATTAACCTACGTGGTAATTCAGCGCCTAATACCATGACCATCCGATTAAAAAATACTCAAATGATTTCACTTGAATCCGACAATCGTTTATTTTTTTTGATAACGTGTTTTCTCAAGGAATCCATCAATAAGTTAAGTAAATTTGTACTTCAAATCCATTTGTATATGTGACTGTTTGTGTTCTAAATAAACTAAAAAAAAACTAATTTCTCTTCTGATTAACCTACGTGGTAATTCAGCGCCTAATACCATTACCATCCGATTAAAAAATACTCAAATGATTTCACTTAAATCCGACAATCGTTTTTTTTTGATAACGTGTTTTCTCAAGGAATCCATCAATAAGCATAAGCTAACTCTGTACTATCTGTTCCTATGCTCCTATAAATCCTTCTTAAGCTTACACAATTGGTGCGATATTCCAAACTTGTCGAAGATAGCAACTCTAGTTACGTTTATCGGAGCCGATAGCTCAGTTCGACATCCAAATTAAGTGCTAGAACCCACAAGACAAGTTAGAATATTCACACCCAGGTCCAACGAATTAACTGTGCAAATTTACTCCGTTTCAGTGAGCGAGACATCGATATGCACATATAATGCGAAGTCCCTCTCGCACATCTAATGACCGTCTAACTGCTCAAATGTAAACCGTAACTTGGAACTTACGGAGGACTAATTATATATTTGGATTGAGTTACAGGTACATTTGGAATGAGTCAAACGAAAGGATTAATGATACATGCATTACATTTAATTAAAGTTGAGTCGGGGCTAATTACTCGATGCTCGTTTATTATTTACGTTAGTAATTCAATTTCTTATCAAGTCAATGAATATAGGTTGGTACCTACTACATAGGTACTTTTTACTATCATGTATAGGTACAGTCAAGAAATTTGATTTTAGTGCCACAATGACAATCAATATATTATACGAAGGTACGAAGTGGCACAGAAATTGAATTTCTTGACCGTATAAGGCAATTAAATCTGTAACAATGCTTGTTATACAGGTTGAAATTTTAACCATCAGCCACTCTGCATAGTGACTTTATAGGTAATACTGAACGACTTGGGACCAATGCCAAAATTGCGAAAAAAAATTGGCTGTACCATAGAAATCATCGGCATCACATCAGCTGGAATGTATGAAACAGACAAAAATTTGCGAGCGATACTTCAACTTTACATACAAATAAAATTATGGAACTAAATACCAAGACAAAGATACTCATACGAGTATATCAAGTGTTATCAGTTTCAACACAGACAGGTGAAGATTACAGAGGCGCTGGCATGCAAATGATTCAGTGACCCCTTGACTTAGTTAAATAGGGCTTCCGTGTCGGGTGACAAGCCCGCTGATCCTAGGGTTGAGACTATTACTTGCTCTGTAAGTCATTTTGGTATAGGTATGGGCACGAGAGTTGAAGTCACGCATACAACAAGAAAATCATGTATGTAATGACAGCGAGATTTTAAAGTAAAGGGGCCCACTGACTATCAGTCCGCCGGACGATATCGGCCTGTCAGCTAGAACAAAAATTTGACAGTTCCGAACAACTGACAGGCCGATGTCGTCCGGCGGACTGATAGTCAATGATAGTAGTGGGGCCCCCCATTAGTATTATTTCGTATCGATAGCAAATTGAACCGCCAACTGCAAGAGGAAGCAAAAAGTTTCTTCAGGTATTTTTTTTTTGTTTAATTTCCTCACATTGAGTCATCCATTCATTCAATACTGTTTTTACGATAAATAGTAAATACCTACTCTGTGTAGCTATGTGTTCATTCAGCTCAACTCTCCTGGCGATACCTATAACCATGTAGGGAGTAAAAGAAGGATGCGTGTATGAACTTTTGAAATTGATGTCATATTTACATTTAAATATTCTTATAGCAACACACCAATACCTAGATACGAGCGAAATACTGCGAGAAAAGTCTAAATGAGATTCAATGAAGGTTGTTTATTAAACTATGCTTTATCCTAAGTTAGCCTTACAAATAAAATGTAACATTTTGGTGTTATAGAAATTGTATAAAAAATGCAAGAAAAAATATTTTAATTTCCTCAGTAATAAACATTTGTGCATCAAATAACGAAATCGCCAATTTTAGGAATATTGTTAGTTAGTCGTCGTATCGTCGTGGGTCATTGTTTTTCATAATTAAAGATCCAAATAATTAACTCCAACGTACAAAGTAAATACAGATTCATGTCCGTTTTCGATCCGTAGGAACATCTCTTTGTTTCATGAATTCCGTAAATAAGCTCTTCACCAAAAGGACTCCCACGAAATGCTTTCAGCCCGGATTTGCAGCGATGTTTCTCAGAAATTCGTTCAGTTCAGCGGTTCTAACAGGTATCCTGTTATTCCTGTTGATTGGATGGTATTATGCTTTATGTGTCATTCAATAAAAACACGAAAATTCGACTGCCATTCTTTGTAAAGACTAACATATGGGATAAATAATGGGATTAATTATTAGATTAACAAACTAATCTTGTAACACGTGGGATTCAGTTTGATGGTTTTCGGCTACTGTCAGTTATGTTATTTTTATTGGATAGTTCGATGCTGCATAACACCGTCCAGTTCGTAGTAAGCCTAATTAATGCCTGCTCATGGATTTTCAATCAGAACGTACGGTTGTAAAGAGAATTCGCACCGGCCATCGCTGTGTTTCGTTTTAATAGCAGAATCTACATTGCATGATGTTAATCTATGTATTTGCGAATTGGGAGCACATTTTTTGTATGTTTCCAATGACTTTTCACTCGTAGCTTGGTTCGCTTATATGGGGTAGCTTGATTCAGGTTATAAGTTGGGATTGCTGATCAACTTGGCATTTATTCGTGTAGTACCTATGTCAATACGGCGCACATAAGCTCACGAAATGAATGCTCACGTAATCGGGTGATGTGCGCACTGTTGCAATGAAGTATTTATCTCGTAACAGTGTAAACACCTTAGACATAGGAAAACTAACATAGATAATAAGATAATGAGCTATTATGTTACTAACTATGAATTATGAATCTTTGTTGTTCGAAATAATTGATTATATGACATTGTAGTATTTGTCAGAATTTGATACAAATGAGTGGATATACTTATAGAGTTCCCTTTCTGTACAATGTAGTCTTGTAGCCACGCGACGAAATCGCGGCGTGAGCCACGCCTGCTGTAGTTGAAATCCTAACGTCACTTTTAGAGCGGTAGTCCATAAATAAAACATTAAGTATTTCTTCATACTTATACCACATCTCTACGAGTACCCACTCAAAAATAAATACCAGTACAAAACATTCAATTGACAACTAAATCCTCTTCAAACACGGTTTTAGGGACAGAAAACTATCCCAAGACTAGGGCCATAATCCCTAAGGTACGGTGTGCAAATTAATGCAGGGGTGGTTTTGATGGTCGATGCAGTGTAATGCAGTTTTCGTGTTGTGGTTGGTTATGAGTCATATGCACCTTTGACTTGGTAATAGAGAGGTTTTATAGGTGTTGTAAAGTTACTTAGGCTTACCATTAGACCTGTTATGGGGCTTTTAATATCGTATTGGTTTATCTTTTTAGGGTTCCGTACCCAAAGGGTAAAAACGGGACCCTATTACTAAGACTCCGCTGTCTGTCTGTCTGTATGTCAGTCTGTCTGTCCGTCTGTCCGTCTGTCACCAGGCTGAATCTCATGAACCGTGATAGACAGTTGAAATTTTCACAGATAATATATTTCCGTTGCCGCTATAACAACAAATACTGCAAACAGAATTAAATAAATATTTAAGTGGGGCTCCCATACAACAAACGTAATTTTTTTGATGTTTTTTTGTGAAATGGTACGGAACCCTTCGTGCGCGAGTCCGACTCGCACTTGGCCGGTTTTTATGATGTCTGGCTTTAATGACATGATCAGGTATCGATTTTTTGGTGGTATACCAAATGATAGGGAGTACGATGAGAGTACCTTTATCGGTAAAAATATAGATACTTATCGATGCTTTTTTCCATCACACTGTTAGGTATTGTGTTTTTTTTCTCTATCCAAGTTATGCGGAACAGCTACATATTTGGGCAGCAGTTCATGCCAAAGTGATCCTATTTTGACAGCCGAGGAAAAATAAAAGGTAGTGAATGTAGCTACTTTTTTAGGCACCATTTTTAGGGTTCCGTACCCAAAGGGTAAAAACGGGACCATATTACTAAGACTGTCTGTCTGTCCGTCTATCTGTCGACAGGCTGTAATCTCATGAACCGTGATATCTAGATAATGGAAATTTTCACAGATGATGTATTTCTGTTGCCGCTGTAACAACAAATACTAAAAACCTAAACCTAGTAGAAACGTCGGAATTAAAGATAAAAAGAATGAAATTAAATCGCGGTAGACCCGTTCGTGTAGTTAAATACTAAAAAGTACGGAACCCTCAGTGGGCGACTCACACTTGACCGGTTTTTTTTCTTTGCCTATATTTTTTGTGATACTCAAAGGGTTTAACTCCAAGAGATTTTAGCTCTAAAGGGGCCCACAGACATCAGTCCGCCGGACGATGTCGGCCCGTCAGTTGTTCGGAACTGTCAAATTTTTGTTCAAACTGACAGGCCGATATCGTCCGGCGGACTGATAGTCAGTGGGTCCCTTAAGACCGATTGTTGTCTACAATATTTGCTGTATACAGTATTGTACGTTAACCTAAAACAGTGGTACCCCTGCTGACCCTCCATAATCCGGAGTGGCTTAAACAAGGGCTGCGAGACGGCACGGTCCGCTGCCCGTTTTTAACAACCCTAGCGAGAGACAACGCCAATTATTGATGCCAAACGTTTGCTTTGGAGTTGAGCTACTGTTTATAGAAAATTGGATGTTGTGGCAAAATTATGTCTGCTTTTACCCTAACCTAATATATTAAACAACGGAGCTTAATGTATTAGGTGTTTATGAATATGTTTTAGCAATCACTCTCTGAAGCTCAAACCGTTTGAAGGATATTGGCTTGGGTATCGCATCTCATCGAGTTATCAACCTTTCGAAACAATTAAAATATACAAATAGGTGAAAATTTTCTTTTCTTGAGCTAAAAAGCAACAATAACATATAACTAATTTTAAAAAACGTTTACTGAAACTAAGCGCTGAAGGGCTTTTTAACATTTGCACGACCGTAATTTCTACAACCCTATTAATTACAACAAATCCAGCAATTTAACCCCCTGCAGCTGAAACCAGACTCCTACAATTTTCCTGAACCTGATAACAATTGGGGACCAATATAAATCTTCCTACGTTCACAGTCAGAACGGTTACAGTCAGCATAATAGCAGTACCTAGACTGTCATCGCTTTAATAGTAAACATTTAATGGTTGTTTAATCATATCCCTCTGTCTCTCTGTCTGACTGTCTGTCTGTCTGTCTGTCTGTCTGTCTGTCACCAGGCTGTATCTCATGAACCGTTATAGCTAGACAGTTGAAATTTTCACAGATGATGTATTTATTTTGCCGCCATAAAAACAAATACTAAAAAGAGTAAAATAAATATTTGAGTAGAGCCCATTCAACAAACGTGATTTGTTTGCAGTTTTTTTGCGTAATGGTGCGTAACCTTACGTGCGCCAGTTCAACTCGCACTAGGCCGGTTTTTTAGGCTCAGTGCACATCAGATATTATACTTTCGAAAAAGGTCCTGAAAAAGGAGAATGTGCGAGCTTTTTTAACATTTTAGTACAATAAAGTGAAAATCAGTGTGTGACTTACGTTTTGTTGTTTTTACGCTGTTCACGTCGTAATCATAATTCAATAACTAATATATGATCAGTCATGGAAAGTGTCGCGATAACAAGTAGGTACTCCTCACATTACCGACATTAATTCACAGGATCCTGATGGATTTCATATGATATCTAACTATGTTAGTAATTCATCACTGTTCAGTTCATATGAACTTACATATAAAACTGTAACTCCCAGTTATGAAGCCCATATTAGATAAAACTTTAATAAATTAAAGTCAAGGTACTGATTTATCTTAACTGCGAAAGGGTCCACCGCCGTCCACTGGTCCACACGAGCTAGCCTATAAAACTGTCTCCTGTGATCTACGACCGAGGTCTGTGGTGAATGCTGCCTTGATAAGATGGAGTTAATGAAATGATTTCTAATTATGCTGTGACCTATGTGTTTGTCTGTCCGTCTTTCCGTCTGTCCGTCTGTCCGTCTGTCCGTTTGTCCGTCTGTCCGTCTGTCTGTCTGTCCGTATGTCTGTCACCAGGCTGTATCTCATGAACCGTGATAGCTAGACAATTGAAATTTTCACAGATGATGTATTTCTGTTGCCGCTATAACAACAAATACTAAAAAGTACGGAACCCTCGGTGGCCGGTTTTTTATACCTTTTTCGGAACCTACTCGTATAGGTATTTATTGCTACGGATAATGTTAGAAGGTTAAACTCAAGTTTACCCTGGTTTAACTAGTATTGCCCGAGCCCTTTGGGTAAAGTCCGAAAATTTTAACAACATTAATCTGTGAAATCAAACTATGAAAACGGATTATATCGCGTATATTGAATTTATAATACATCCCGACGTTTCGAACCCTTCGATTGCTTCGATTTTGCATGTACAACCAGCCTTAAAGTCTATGATGGTTCATTATTTTTAGTATGTGGTTATTTTGCACTTTGTAGTTTTTCCTCAGTCACCCGTTGACCACAAACGCTGTAAAGGGTTCTAAACGTCGGGATGTATTATAAATTCAATATACGCGATATAATCCGTTTTTATAGTTTTATTTCATGAGTAACTATCGCGGTAACCGAAGACAATATTAACATTAATCTGTATTCGGCGTTTACCAATACAGATCTAGGTCCATCCAACACTGGCTGGGTAATGTTAGGTGTTGCATCATCACTTCTGACATTACCCTCCCAGTGTTGGGTAGACCTAGTTGTATACGGCTAAACGCCGAATACAAATTAAAGTAAATACAAATAAAAGACTTAAGTTTAGCTGGGTATTATTTGTTTATTTTTTATTTATTTTCAAAAACGTCCGGCTCTCAGCGGGGGCCAAACGCCAGGACATGGAAATAAAATTTCATACACGAGACAAGAAAAACATAACAAAACCTTGCTCTAGGCTTGGGTATACCTAGTATTGCCCAAGCCTTGTGGGTAAAGCCCGAAAATTAAATCAACTTTAATTGATATTCAAAGACAACAATAATAACGTGATAATACTGATAACTTATTCAAATAAAATTATAATCATCCTCGCGTCTTTGTATTTACTGCCCAAGAGTAGCGTCGACCTTACCACATTTATTGCATAGATAAATTTCACCTATAGCTCAAAATATAATGATTACTAATACCACGACCAGTGAAACCTGTGTCGAAACGTCGGTAAATAAAGGTAACAAAATAAATTCGCGATAGACCCGATTGTAAATGTGATTTATTATGATTACTAAGTCTTCATTCGCTAAAAGTCCAAGATAAAAACGTTATATTGGCACGCAATAATCTAAACAAGTGTTTCATTGCGACTTTTTACGCTACATCATACGCAATAAAGAAAACGAGGAAACGTAATATAATAAGACAGTCGCTGGGAGTGGACGTAACCTTACCACTTTTATTACATGGATAAATTTCACCTATACCTCAAAATATTATGATTACTAAGTCTTCATTCGCTAAAAGTCCAAGATAATAACGTTATATTGGCACGCAATAATCTAAACAAGTGTTTCATTGCGACTTTTTACGCTACATCATACGCAATAAAGAAAACGAGGAAACGTAATATAATAAGACAGTCGCTAGGAGTGGACGTAACCTTACCACTTTTATTACATGGATAAATTTCACCTATACCTCAAAATATTATGATTACTAAGTCTTCATTCGCTAAAAGTCCAAGATAAAAACGTTATATTGACACGCAATAATCAAAACAAGTGTTTCATTGCGACTTTTTACGCTACATCATACGCAATAAAGAAAACGAGGGAACGTAATATAATAAAACAGTTGCTGGGAGTGGACGACTTGGGCACGTTTTGTCTCTAGATTCATTTACTTTGAGATAAAATGACAGCGCTACACTGGAAAATATTTTTTGAAGAATGCTGGCATTCAGTTGGCAACGCTGACTGTGAGAGGCAACTTGAAAATAACTGATTCATTTGATACTGCTTATGATATTCGTGGCCTAAAAATACGATGACAAAGAATTTTTAGAAATATTTTTCTAACTTACCTAAACGCCTTTTACAAAATGTGTTAAAAAATTTAAACTACAATTATTTACTTAACTAAAACAAAACGTAACACACACACACAACACACAATTTTAATGCGACATATGTAATACATACGATGTTGCTGTACTTAATAAATAAATAAAAAAAAACGTATCTTCAAAATATTCTCCTTTAGCACAAACGCTAACATTTGTTAAAATTATCAACAATATGACGCAGAAAATAATATTGTCCATGTAGTTTTGGGTCAATCTTACGTGGAATATTTTATTTGTTTGTTTGATAAAGATCCACTCCAGATTCATAAATACATAGAGTAAGATCAAGAAAAGTCTGCAGAGATTTTGACAGCACACACACGCAGTGCCAGTGTTATTTATACGTCATAATTTCATAGAAGTTTGACGTTTAAAATAACACCCGCACTGCGTGTGCTGTCAAAACGTCTGCAGACTTTTCTTGGTTTGACTCTAGAACGTTCGAAACTATTGAAAGTTTACGTTCTATATTCAAATTTTGAAACTGTTCGTCAAAACGTTTTGAATGCTTGATCAATGTTGTGGTATAATTGATCGGTAAACAAAAGTTGTACAAACAAGTTGTTTATTAAAAAGCTCACAAGTGCCCTTCGGCGGATTAATTGAATAATTTTCGCGTAAACATTTCAAACCGACAGTTGTCGAGTATTGATTTCCACTACCCTCTAGTGGGGTTGTGGTCCAAGTTATGAGACTCATGAGAAGCACCTATATTTTTAATAGTTCAAAATTGGACATAATTTACCGAAAAGGGTCCAACCTCAAAAATATGGCACTAATATGAATGACTTTTGGTTTCGACATATATAGGTACCTAGTTCAAATTGTATTGTATTTCTTGTGGGTTATATCATTTCCCTTAAATAACGTCTAATTTGCCCAGCAGTAGGACTCAAAATAGGCTATTACAAAAAAACGTATAATTTAGTAAAAAGTCAGACACACCTAATTAAAGTCTATTAGTACTAAGATGTAAATTATGTTCATTTAAAAACTTATACAGACGCCTACAAGAATCTTATAAGAGTCGGTTTATGCCAAAAGCTTAAATCGCCATCATACTAACAAAACCGCACCGCACCGACACCGTACACTTGTTAACCACCATCGGTAGCATAAAAGTGACCCGCCCATACTTGATCGTATGGACCACAATGGCATCACCCCACAAAAACAAGGGGTGGATTTGCAGAATTAAATAAAAAAAATACACCTTTCTGGACACCGAAATGGCGTCAAGTCTATTGGATTTTTTTCCGAGCCTCAGCAATTCCTCTAATAGTGTTATTAGGGAAAAAACGGATAAAAAGAGGGAAAAATGATCTCTGCTTTTGATTCGATTGAGATGAAGATGCTTTCTGACGGAAATGGCTGACATTTGGGGGATAAATAATTTGACATGAGGAGCTGTCAGCTTGACAGGGTGAAGTAGGGAACTTAGGGAACTATCAATAGCACATTGGTGTGACGATAAATTCCTTTTTACAAATAGCACTTGTATCTTCAATAAAGTTCTTTCTTGAACTCTTATTACTTTTAAGGTTTTTTTATTGTATAGTTCGATTCAAAGTTTTTATATACCTACCAAATGAATAAATTGTTATGGCAGTGTAAACTATAAATTAACACGTAACCGAGTTAAATTAATAAATAGGTAGGTAATAAATAAAATTGATAAATAAATAAAAAATCAATCATTGATTTTAGCGAAATAAACCCTATTTTTACAATTTAATGCTTCGGCCAAGCTGCTAGGATTTATGGGAGATATATTATGTAAGTTCAGGAGTTAGGTTAGGTACTTAAAATTCGAGCCTGTATACATATAGGGTATAAAGGCTCGGATTTTAAGTAAGTACTTATTGTTTTTCTTAAAATCTGGGCCTACATTTTTAACTTAGGATGTTTCCACCCTAAACCGAATGGTAGATCAATTCTTACAATAAATAATACGATTTGACAAGGATTGAAAATTAAATAGTGGCTTTTTGATTTAATATTTATTTATATTGAGATTATTTATAACTAAAAAACTGCAAATTTATTTGCGGATTTTGATAACTTTATACCTACTTGTTAAACATACGTTAAATAGTTAAGTACAATGAGCTGAGTGCTAATGCAATAATGGAATAGTTCAATGACACCGCTTCCTCGTCGATCAATCGAATGCAAATAGAACATCCTTATTCAGCCTGCAATTTTAAAAGGATAATGTTCTTTCCTATTTAAAATTAGACTAAGTACCTGTAGCCGCCGTGCAGGTCTCGACGACAAATAAAAAGACTTCGATTTGAAGTAAACTTATAATTAATAGGTGCTGGTTACTTTACAAGGTACAGTTGACGTAAACGGTTAAAGGTGTAGAAGTGGTGGTAATAGTATGGAGGCTGATGCGAATGTGATTAAGCTAATTTTGAATCGTAAAAAGGTAGTCTAAATTTAGGTGCCTCTAATTAGCCACGATACAGGTTATGTGGAGCGCTCCTATTGGTGCATTTAAATAAGCCTCCGCATAGTAAGCGAGCCCGACGGCTGCGTTTGCTACTGCATTATACAAATAAAAGGTTGCGTTCGCAACAGTACCATTTAGTTAAAAATATCATATTTTAATCGAGTATTTAAAAGTCCACTAGGCCGGAACCGTTTAAAGCGTCGTTCAAGCCTCCTTTGATGCTTAATAATTGTCCTAATGATGCTGAATTAACGTCTGTAACCGATGCTATTAAGCTTAAAAATACACTGTCCCGGATGAGACTCGAACTCACGACACTGCGATCACTGGCCAATGCGCAGCCAACTGAGCTACCGAGACCACACCCGAGGACACCCGGACACCCAGACAGTGAATTTTTCCACTTAATTTATTTCTAATGATTCTGGTTGGGAAAAATGCAAACCACAATACCATCAGGTAAAGAGTGTGTTGATTCTAACCTACATGACAATGAAAAAGTAAAAACTGGAGATGTCACGCCATCATTTCCATACATTATTTAAGTTTCAATCGGCGTTTTCAATAACAGATTGTCACTTGGCTAGGCTCTCAGTAAATCGCTTCTTTTTTCATTACTATTCAAAATAACCAAATACCAGTAACCATATTTTTAATGAAACTGAGCTGATGCGCCGGTTGCGCGTCATATACGAACGCATTTACTTACATCCATGTACGAACGTCATTCTATTGTATTTGAATCAGTGTCCTGCATAAGAAAGAAGAAAGAAAATACATTTATTTGACGCCACAACATAGTACATAAAAAAGAAAAGCATGCAGACAAAAAACATTTGGACGCCAAAAAGGATCCCCACTCAGCATAGTGCCGCGGCAAACCGTGGCGCTAGTTTTCTGTGGGGACCTGGCTTAATGATTAGATACCAAATGCCACTATTTAGACTTTTTTTTACTTTATGGGGTTAACTATATACTTCTATTTCATTATCATTAATCATGAACTCAACAATAAATCTAACCCAATAACTATTAAAGAAAGGCTTATCATAAGAATATTATAGTCCCTTAAATCCTTTTAAATTTACGGTAAATCCGGATATTTCGGCTAAAAGCACCCTTTCTATTTGCTGTCATTCATTCCCTTAGCTAACTCAATACCTTAATAATAACCAGTATAAATATAACCCTCGGTTACGAATAGTTGTTATAAGTTTAGAGGTCAATCTTATTCTGGTTTACCTAAGGCTTGGAAGCCGTTATGAATGAAAGCGCTGGTGCAATTCATTCGACTTACGTATGCTGCATGATGCATGAACTGGCCAGTACTGTAAATATTTGTATTATTTTCTAAACCTCGCATCTCATTCGATCCTGACATTGTAAAATGAACCCTATCATTCGGTCATTAGAGTAGACATGTAAACGTTTGGAAAAAGAGGGGTGTGGTTGCGAAAATAGATTGTTGGTAAATATAAATGACGGGCTTTTTGAAAACATGGGTTTTTTACATTTGCCAGTTCGCAGTTGCGAAATTAGAATAGAGGCAGATGAGCCGGCGAGACTGACAGTGGCGTTGAAAATTATAATCTAGGTATGAACAAAAAATATTGTAAATCAATATTATTTTTCTTAAAACAATACCAATCAGAAAATGGATCTTTAGGTATTACATACGTCCCACCTTTTATAGAAACATTGTTTCAAGTCCATGTAATCCTGAATTGTTTTTTCTTTTCTTGTAAATAATAAAATCTATGCGTAAAATATGCTGTTATAAAATTGTTCTTGGAAAATAAATTAAAATAAATATAATAAATTAATTAAGATTAGCTAAATCTCTCCCCATATTCAAAAATCTGCTAAAACTATACTTTCTATCTCTGCCTTAAGTTGCCATTTTATATATTGTATATATGCTTGTATAAATATATATTATATATATATATATATTGTATTGTATATTTATTTGTGTGTTAGGTTTCGTTTTAATACTTATATGTATAAGTAGTAATTGTAGTATGTGTGTTTTTGTTTAATAGTCTCCATATTTAGCTCTTTGCACTACCTGTTGACTTTTGTATGAGTTCTACATTTCCTGCTACCCAAAGGTTGTCTGGAAGAGATCGCTTTTTAGCGATAAGACCGCCTGTTGTTACCTGGTTCTATTTTTTCTTTAAATATTTCTTTGTAGTTTTACATGTATGTAAAATGTATAATTTTGGTGCAATAAAGAATATTTACTTACTTACTTACTTAAAACGACATTGCCACTTGGCATTATTCAAAATTTTATTTGAGATCATTGTAACCTAAGAATCGCCAGCCCTACAACAACATAAACATGACGTCACAGCTCCCCGACGTTTTATTGGACGCGTAACGCTTTGATCTCGCCGCTGCACGTATAGCGTTACCAATTAGAGGCGACGGCGATACAATTGAAGTCAGGGTTGTCAATCAATAGAGGCAGCGCGTTATTCAAGATATCAAGACTGCTATCTCTGATTTCATTTGGGATTTCGATACATGAAATACCTTTTAAATATATACACAACGTACTTCAGTTTCATAATTAGTAAAGTAGGTAATACTACAAGGTCTAAAAGAAATACTCTCATTGTGTTATATTTTCATCAATGACACTACAGCTACAGTTGATCATCGTTGATTTTTTCATTGTGATTGACATCTGTATATACAATTTATAGATTGTAATAATGTGGTACGTCCCACAATAAAAAAGGAAAAATATATTGACACTACAGTGCCTACTTATCCGTAAGTTAGAGAAAATTAGTGCAAAATAGTTCACATCAAAACATTCAAAACTTCAAAAGAAATTCATTGTGTTTGAACTGCAGTTAGCTGCTAGCTCTATAGTTGTTAAACAAATTATAATGATTATAAATAAATACATTTAAAATAGTAAAGGCTTGACTGATATAGCTGAATTCTCGTGAGAAATGGAGTATGTTCGAAAACACGCGAGACCAAGAAACAAAATAGAAGAAAACACAAAACCAGATGCGCCAGCAGACAGTCTTATCGAGTTACTGGCAAATAAGTTTTAGGGTTAGCTGAGTTGCAGAACAGTGTGGAAAATATTGGATTATGCCTTTTATAAAAGGATTTCTAGATCTTGAGCTTTCTGTTAAACCTAAGAATTTCACTAAATCTAGTTTATTTTTACTTTAAGTTTTACTAATAACTAAATATATTTAAGAAAGTATATAGAACTAGGTAGGGTTAACTTGACGGCAAGATATCTCTTTCATTTCCGATACCTAGGTAAAAGTCATGAGTATTATTACTAAAATTAATTACTAAGTCATTTTAACTTAGTAATAAAATCCTAATTAAACCGCACACCACCCGCCTACTTTATATAGGAAGCTAGATTTTTTAAAGTTGATTATAGGAAGAGTATTTAAGTAACATAATTAAAATGCCAACTATAGATATATTTTATAGTTTTATACCACACCAACAATGGCTAAACTTCCAGCGTAAGTAACAATTTAAACTATCCCCATTCCTCCCCAACATCACTAAATAATCGAATATCTTAAATCGAGTAACAGAGGCAATACGAGCAAGTAATCGAGTAATCAAATCCACGGGCGGATATTGAATTCTGCCGCCGGAAGATCTGGACTCGTCTTTTTGCTGTTGATGTTGTAACTGTAGTAAGCAAACTTACTGAACGGAAAAAAATTGTGTTTGACGTCACTTATTGGGTTTGTTTTGGTTGATGGTTTGCTATAGATGTGCTTTGTATAATTGTTTCTTTTTCTTTTTGGTTTGATTTGTTTCTTTTTGGTTTTTGGATTATTATACAATATTCATGTACAGAAACACTCGTTAACTGTCCATCGCCTTTACGAACTGTCAGTTAACAGTGGGCGATGCGTGTGGAAATTGAGAACTGTAATTTTATTTGGATCGTCGAAATTAGTAATTGTCAAAACCAGCGTTTTTTTAAAGTGAAGTAATGCAGTTAGGCATTCCGCCAGCCGAACATGACCCCAGTAATAGGCATGGTTTTCGAGTTATCGATGCTGGTAGGTACTAAAAATTTTAAAACAAAGGGGAAAATTCTCGTTTTTTATTTATTTTAATAACTCGAAAACCGTGGAACTTTTACTGAGGTCCGGTTCCTCTGGAGGGAACCTGACCATGTTGAAAATTCGTAATTTCTGTTCAGTAGAAATATCACGTATTTGCATAAGATCATCACATTCATCATGTGTCTGCAGCATAGTTCTTTTCGCCTACAATATGCACTCTGTTGGAATTTAGTAATACGTATAACAAACCTACTTAGCTGGGAACACCGAAATATTCCGAAATATGTTTTTACGATTTTTATAACCACGATTTTCATAATCCCGATTTTTTATACGTCCGAAATATCATAATTACGATTTTTAAAAAACACGATGGAAGAAAATCTCGAATGCGCTATTTTCGAAAACTTAAATTCCGATTGCCAGAAGTGGGTTAGGTTAAGTTTGAACTGTGACCCTCAAGAAAACGAACTGTTGCCAGAAAAGTGAGTTAGGTTAGGTTAGAACTGCGACCCCCAAGAAAACGATCTGTTACCAAAAGTGTTAAAAGTGTTAGTGTTAAGTGTTCTATTAACCTAACCAGGTTAGAACTTTAACGACGTAGGTACCTTCATGTAAATTCGGAATATCGTTATTCGAAAATAACAAAATTGGGATATTTCAAATAGGAATCACGTTAAATCGGAATTAAAAATTTCGGAATAATGACAATTCGGAATTCGTGATTGCAAAAATCGTTAATGTTAAATTCGGCATTTGTCACCATCGGAATTGTTATAATCGGAATTATGTGGTTCGGAATTTACAAAATTCGGCTTTTCGGCTTTGCGGAAATATAAATCTTCGCGATTTTCATCATTCGTAATTACGACAGTCGGAATTTTTATGGGTCGAGCATTTAAAAATCGGAATGATAAAATTCGACATTCTAAAATACGGCATAACATTTTTCGGAATTATGTAGTGTACCCCTACTTACCTGCCTATATTATGAAAATAAATGATTCCAATGATAAATTATCCAAAAACCTAAACCTAATTACTGGAAACGCATCTGCACTCCCTAAGCACATGCGTCAATCGTTTTTTAACCAGATTCCCATCACGTCATCCATCATGCATTTGATGACTGATGATATCTGATCGCGATGACGTATCATGTAGAGCATAATAATCGGCTTATGTGAATGTTTAGGTTTTTAAAGTTTCAATTGTCATAGTCATATCATACATCACAAAAAATGACGACGAAATATTGATTTATTTCGTATTTTAACATTACGATTGAATAACGGAGTTTTTTAAGTAGGTGTCTGAAAATGTAATATATCTGCCTAATATACGTACTTACAATATAACTTTGACTGTGTGGTTCAGAGATAGCAACAACGCCATCTCTAAAATGCCAGCATGTACTTGTGAGTAACAAAGGTACTTTGTAACGATTTTAAATTATAAATTTGATGCTTTATTTAGAACTAAATGGACCCTTTATTGTGCAGAGATCAGTGATGCCTATCTATAACATTTATTCCATTGCCTTACTTATTTTTATCAATTCAGAATTAATATATTAATATAATTCAGAATTTACACCCGCTAAAGGAGATTCTGAAGGGACCGCTGTGGTGTAGGCCACAGCCGAATATCACCCTGTACAACTAATACCTATCTCTTAGCTGATTTGATACGTCACACTCTCATATGTTAGCATTCCTGACAAACAAAGGAAATCTATTGTATTACGCAACAATTAACCAGAACAAAGAAACAGCTGTACATTTGACTAGTATATAAGGCCAACATTTTGCAATAAAGATTCATTCTATACTCAACTCTAGTGTTGTCATTTACCCCTGGACGTCCCACACTTCACCGCGTCATTAAGCGTTAAAGTGTAACCAAGAAAAAATTAATGAAAACAGTTACCGGGACCAGTATAAAATGTTGAATAACGGAGAAAATTGTATTAAATAAGTAAGCTGGTCCCAAAGTACCTTAGTAATCAAAATAAGTTCCGCGTTTCCCAACAAAATGTATGACCCCGAGGCGCTGTTTTTTGCTAACTACTTAAAGTTTTTCTTCATATCTTCAATCCTCGATATAAATCTAGTTTATGGCACTTCCTGGTTCAGCGATACCGACGCCATTAACGTGAGTTATGTGGTGTCACAAACAGCTTGTAAATCATACATATTTGTTGGTTTTTGTAACGGAGAAATGTTGAAGATCTTTTTGCACTTGTATAAAAGAGTAGCGGTTTCAAGTGGTCTGTTTATGGCAAGTACTTCTTAAAGCATTCGTCGGAATTATATTTAATGTACTAACCTATACTCATATAATGTCAATTAAAAATAAATTCTAAACATTGAAATATATTTAGAATTAAGTGTTATCATTACACCTACATTAATAATTTTTCATTGTTATAATAAAGCCATAAATAAGATTCAAATATACGCACAATAATATTCAAATACTATTGCTGAGTTTTACTAACCTTTCAATATCATTAGATTTTACAAATACTTTTCCTAAATAAACGTAACTAACAATAAACTTAACTCATAGGCCAATTCGAACATACACTGACATCAGAATGATATCTAAATGATGTAATTTAGTTTTCATGCATTTCGATGGTACTTGTCCGCGAGGCGCACGATAACTAAATGAATGATTCTGATGTCAGTGTGCGTTTGAGTTGGCCTGTCAGTTCATTAGGGTTCCGTACCCAAAGGGTAAAAACGGGACCTTATTACCAAGACTCCGCTGTCCGTCCGTCCGTCTATCTGTCCGTCTGTCACCAGGCTGTATCTCATGAACCGTGATAGCTAGACAGTTGAAATTTTCACAGATGATGTATTTCTTTTGCCGCTGTAACAACAAATACTAAAAACAGAATAAAATAAATATTTAAGTGGGGCTCCCATACAACGAATGTGATTTTTTGCCGTTTTCTGCGTAATGGTACGGGACCCTTCGTGCGCGATTCGCATTTGGGCGATTTTTTAAAGGAAATGTGTGCCTGTGAATATTTATAATATCCTGAGAGTTAAACGAGTTATACTCGTATTATGTCCCAGAATAACGAGGTAGATACTTCGTTATTCTGGGACAGGGACTAAGGTGTGGAAATGTTAATTAGGTCGATGTCCCCACTGATAAGGGAATTCATTACAAGCTGATAAGATAAAAAGATAAAATCTTGCGAAATTTATCCCGCAATAAACTACCGGACCCTTTTTAACATCTGGAGTAGATTGCTTTCGAATTGTAAAAGAAATATTTTAAAATAATGGTGTTTACTAGATTATAATACCTATTTATCATTAAAATTATACTACATATACATAAAATAAATGATAAAAAACATCTTGCTTTTTGCTGTTAGTTACTCAGATAGTTTTTTACAAAAGAAACGATAACGAACGTAGATATTTCTTAGGTATCTTTCTTTTGCGAAGAATTGGTACGGAAACGTTTCGCGTTTTTTAATTTATCTGTAAGAATTTGGATTGGCCAACTATTTTGTCACTAAAGAAGAGGAATACAAAAGTAGGTAGGTATCCCTTCATTATATTTTACATGTTTGTGAAGTACCTAACCAGAAATCAACGTCTTCCCGGCCTTAAGCCTCTACCTATTTCCTTTACCCGACACGCCACTATTACGTTGGCTGCAGTCGGCACTAACTGAGTTATGGCGGTTAATGGCCTAGCTGGAGAAATTGCTGTTATGTAATATTTGCTGCCGTAGTCTTATAATGCCATAAGTACTTTTGAATGCACATTTAAATCGGCTAAACATGAACAGATCAGTATTATCATTTATTTATTTATTTTTTTACTAGCTTTTGCCCGCGACTTCGTCTGCCTGGAAACAGTAACAGCAGCTAGAGTAAGTTTAGCGCCTGGAGAAAGTCTAGCAATGATTCAATTTGAGCATAATATGCACACAAATTATCAGGCAACTCATTAATTATCTCAATTCCACCATGATTCCACCCCGCTTTCCACCCTCTTAAGGATGATTTTCGGAATAAAATCTATCCTATGTCCTTCCCCGGATCTCTATGTTAAATTTCAACTAAATCGGTTCAGCGGTTTAAGCGTGAAGAGGTAACACACAGACAGACAGGCAAACTTTCGCATTTATAATATTTGTATGTATTTAACGTCAGCCAACTTGGCAGTAAAAATAACTATTTCAAATTTTAAGTATCTACGTTAAACAGCCTGTGAGAAAAATGTTTTTCAAGACCGAAGTGATCTCAAAGTTTTATACGGAGCACTAAAAATCGACAAAACAATAAGGGGCCCACAAATTACCAGTCCGCCGGACGATATCAGCCTGTCAGTTAGAAAATTTGACAGTTTCGAACAACTGACAGGCCGATATCGTCCACTCGACTGGTAATGGGTGGGCCCCCTTATTGAAGGCATGGTCTTCCGAAGCTATTAGTTCATTAGTCGAATTTAAACTTGCCTTTGCCTCCTATATCATAAAAAATAAAAACCGGCCAAATGCGAGTCGGACTCGCGCACGAAGGGTTCCGTACCATTACGGAAAAAAACAGCAAAAAAATCACGTTTGTTGTATGGGAGCCCCATTTAAATATTTATATTATTCTGTTTTTAGTATTTGTTGTTATAGCGGCAACAGAAATACATCATCTGTAAAAATTTCAACTGTCTGGCTATCACGGTTCATGAGATACAGCCTGGTGACAGACAGACGGACAGACGGACGGACAGACGGACAGCGGAGTCTTAGCAATAAGGTCCCGTTTTTACCCTTTGGGTACGGAACCCTAAAAACTATCGTGAGATATACTAACATTAAGCTGAATTAATTCTACTCTATTTACTCATTTCATTAATCTTTTAAAACTAATATAAATATTATTAAATTGTAGTTGATTAAAAATAGTAAGACAACAATAAGAGATCGCAAAAAAAGTAAAATTGACAAATCTACGCAACTCATAATGCAAAAAATGTTAACAAAAAACCAATATTATCAAAAAAAAGCTATGAGCACTATACAAAAGCCTTAAAAATAGTAGAAAATGATAATACTAACATGATTTACACCGGAGACTCGTGTCTTGTTCAATTTAGATAGGTTAGTGCCCATCCGGAGCCATTAATGGCGGAATTCCAACCTTAAACCCATACACTAAGAGTCCAAATTACTCTACACTTACAGTTAGTTCGCTGGTAAATTTGGCACAGTTTTCATAGAAAAGTTTTCACTTATTATATCACAATTGTAAAAGTTTGAACACAATTTGTATATTAGTCTTTTTAAAGCCACTGTGGTTCACGTGGAAGCTGGAAAGAAAGAATTACAATTTATTTTGAGTTCTTCTTTGGAAATAAAATAGAAATGCCAAACACCCACTCGAATACTTCCTTTGTCGAACTCATAGATAACCTGTTTATACCATAGTTCATTTCATTGTTTGTTTTTTCTCAGTGATACTAGAAGAGTTCGCGAAAGCAAGCAATTGATTTGTTTCACAACTAATAAGGTAAGTGGTAATGATATTTGAGTAAGTGTATGGTAATGATATTCAAATATGTGTATGGTAATGACTAAACTATAAATACTACTAAAATATGAAAAATTACTTAGTTTAGTATTATGTTCTGGCTTAGTTTTTGTTAAATAGAGTTTTAAATTTTTTTTTATTTTCACGAAGAACAAGTTGAACTTTCGTTGTGTTTTTCCTTGAAAACACTTAACCTCATGTATGTGTATGATTAGGAGCCTGATCGAGTTCTTAGTAGCCTTTTTGCATTTTTTCTACTCTATACAGCACGATCGAGTGTTGAAACAAGGTTAAAGATAAAGACCACTAAAAATATCAGACCATAAATATTAGTACAATATATCTGCCTTAGTATACGAAACGTAAGTACCAAAACGCATCATCTCTCGCCATTCATGCCCACGCCGCCGTGGGCGAACGTGTTTTGTCTTCTTATTCTGATGATAACTTCATTTACATCACTTTTAAGTTTTGTTCCATTTGGTTACATAATACTTTTACTGTCTTTAATATAAAAATATTTATTTCCTGATCCGATTACTCGATTATTGTACGTACGGTAATTAAGCCTGATTTCCTGAAATTTGTGATTTGGGTTCTTCAACACTTGTCATCACCATTTTTTTTTTCTATTATTAGAAATCATAAACATGTATCAACGCCGTAAATTAAATTTCATGTAAATAGATGAATTAATTTCTGTTAAAAAATATGAATCATAAACATGTGTCTTGTTATTTGTGTGTATATATTCATATTTAAAATGCAATACATCCGTAATCTTATAGCTTTCAATATGTTATACCCATTTAACAAATTGTCTATTGCACAAAAGCCATCAATATATCCGAAGTGTTGCTACAACCTGTATCCACCGGCTATAACGGGCTATGGCAGCCTAATACTATTAGAGCTCGACGACATGGACTGACGTGACCTGTCACTCAACTCTTGTTACTCTACATACTACATCCAATTAAGTCTACCGTTTAACTGAGGTGTTAAAGCTATTATAGTCAGCTATGGACTAGTCGATGGCTTGCTTGAAGCTAATTAGTATTATGTTAGTACAAAAAATGTAACATATAAACTAGTTTTAATCCCGAAACTCTGCTACCTTCTCATCATTCGCTTGCCCTTGTCCCTTTCACTTGGGGTCGGCGCAGCATGTCTTTTTCTTCCATACCTTTCTGTCACCCGTCATCTCATCATTCACTTGCGTTAGTTTCATATCATCTTTCACACAGTCCATCCACCTTTTCCTCGGTTTTCCTCTCCTCGTACCTCCCTCCACATTCATTCTTAATACCTTTCTCGTCACATGACTTTCATCCCTCCGCATCACATGCCCGTAACATGCTAGGCGATTTGCCCTTACTTTTCCTGCCTCGGCTACCTTCTATAAACTATAAAACTCCCGTGAGACTCAAACATATTAGATTATTTTAAACCGGGTCACTCACGTATTATTAAGTAGCTCGACATGTTTCGGTCCAATTTACGAGGACCGTCTTCACGGAGACACACAATAATCTAAAAATAATCTAATACCTTCTATAAAAATGCATCTCGCAATTTCTTTAAGGCCCATGCCATCCCATGCCCCAATGACCTTCGATCTGAATACCTTACTTTTCTAATGTTTTTTTAAGCTTATCATATTAACATCATCGGCTTTAAGCACTATTATCCATATTAAATATATTAATAATGGGTCACTCACGTATTTTAAGTCGAAAAACGCTCGACATGTACCTTTTGTGCCTGAAAATGTAGCCAACAGAATCTTTAAAACAATCGAATGTAGATATTATCTACTCTGAATAAGTCTTCGATTTAATCCAGTATTGTTGCAACTTACTTTGGAATAGCCATTTGGTTTCGTAACTTTGCAACACAATTTGTACATTACCTTTTTAAGCCTCGATTTTATAGCCTTCTTTAAAGACATTTGCGGAATCAAATCGTCAATTCTACTTTATGTACAATTTTTAAAGACCTTGATGTCTTTTTTGGGTTAAACATATATAGTGCGTAAAACGAGGCATTTAATATGTTTATGCCATATATTTTTTAAGCATTACGATTATCACTGGATATTTCGTTTTTTAGGGTTCCGTACCTCAAAAGGAAAAAACGGAACCCTTATAGAATCACTCGTGCGTCTGTCTGTCTGTATGTCCGTCTGTCACAGCCTATTTTCTCCGAAACTACTGGACCAATTAAGTTGATATTTGGTAAACAAATTAATTTTTAACATTGGGGCCACTTTTGGGGGGGGTAAATGGGAAAATTAAAAAATTAAAAATTTCAAACTGTATCGTGTTATATATCAAATAAAAGAGCTCATTGTGAGAATCTCAAATATGTTTTTTTTATAATTTTAGGATAAACAATTTAGAAGTTATTCAAGAAAATAGGCAAAAAATGACCATTCCCCCCTTATCTCCGAAACCACTGGTTCTAAAATTTTGAAAAAAATACACAAAATAAATCTGTACCAATAGATTACAGGAAAATCTATTAGAAATTGCAGTCAAGCGTGAGTCGGACAGTAGTTTTAGTAGCATTCTAAAACGATGTAGGGATTTTTTTCCCCAATAAGTAGAGACGACACTACCCAAGTACCCACTGAGATACAATAAGTCACCTAAATATATCAAGGATACGCACTTCTGAAATATATCACAAAGTGAATGTTTCTAATTAAAATAATCTTTAAAATCTAACCGCGGGGTATCACTGCCATCCCCTAATTAGTATTCTATCTCTAAATCTATGGGGGCTTGTAAGCCATGACTCACTGTGTACTATGTGTAATAGAAACGAAGTTAAAAGGCCATATGTGTATGAACCTTGAAATGGCGCATACGCTTTTTCGTACTGCGGCAGTTTCGTCCTGTATCACAGTTTATACCCTGCAACTTTAACTAGGGGGCTTAGTTAATCGAAAGCTAACCTTAATGATTTGAAATAAGGTGCTTGCCAATAATTATAATATTGTGGTTTTTCAGTAGGCTTGATTTGTGATCATTGTTTCATGTTAAACTATAGAATGGTAATGAGATACCTAATAGTGTGCAATTTATTTGATTAAAACTGTTGTAAAATAGATTTAATCGCGTAAATGTATTTCGTATTTTAAAATGTTTTATTTTATTTTATTTATTTGGCTCACAAAACGAGCTACAGATAATTTCAAAAATTACAGTATTAGCATATAGTTTGGATACTCTTAACATGTGTGCACATAATGATAAGAACATTTTAATAACAATTTATCGCTAATTTAAATAAATTAAATTGTAATTGTAGTTGTGGTGGTGGTTGCGAGCGGCACAGGATCGGTCGGAGTGGCGAGCCTTAGGGGAGGCCTATGTCCAGCAGTGGACGTCTATCGGCTGACATGATGATGATGATGATGATGTAGTTGTAAATACAAGTAAATCATGATTTACGAAAATATAGGAAATGCTTTGTTTCATTAAGTAAATATACAGTAACTATTAGTTGTCGTAGCATTTCCTATTCGAAGCAAAATATATCTCTCTAAGACACTATTTATCTGTTACCGGTGTATTCCCAATACCTACTGAAATTCGTCATTACCCGAAAAAAATTGCAATTAATAATTAATTTGCAAAACCCTCCACATTGACCAGTATACTTAAACTGTCCGATCAATACGGTTAGTTTTAAATAAAAGCAAGGGGTTGCGCCCTTCACCGATATGATATACGTATAACCGGCCCTCATAACCGAGTTACCATCATTTGATCAAGTTCTAATGAGAGTTTTTTATTCAGTTTTGAGTTCAGATTCTAAAATCCCTACTAATATTATAAATGCGAAATTAACTATCTGTCTGTTACCTCTTTACGCTTACACTGCTGAACCGATTTAGATAAAATTTGGTATGGTGATAGTTTGAGGCCCGGGGAAGATCATCATCATCATCATATCAGCCGAAAGAAGTCCACTGCTGGACATATGCCTCCCCCAGGGATCTCCACAACTACCGGTCTTGCGTTGCTCTCATCCATCGGCTCCTCGCGACCTTAACCAGATCGTCGGACCATCTTGTTGTGGGTCATTTCGTGCTGCGTTTTCCGGTTCGCGGTCGCCACTCAAGAATGTTTCTGCCCCATCGGCCATCGGTTCTGCGAGCAATGTGGCCCGCCCACTGCCACTTAAGTCTGGCAATTGGTCCTCCGTTTGGTTCTCCTGTGGATCTCCTCATTTCTGATTCGATCACGCAGGGAAACACCGAGCATAGCTCGCTCCATTGCTCTTTGAGTGAAATTGAGCCTTCTTATGAGGCCCATTGTGAGCAACCACGTCTCTGTTCCGTAAGTCATCACTGGCAACACACACTGGTTGAAAACCTTCGTCTTAAGGGAAGATCATACGGTAGTTTCTATCAATAATCAGTCATCCCCATTCTACGCAGACAAATTCGCGGGAAAGTCTGCTAATATAATTAGATATTAATAATCACAAGTGAAATGCTGTGAGATTAATATGATAGGAATAACTATCAAAACAGGCACGGTGCAAGCATAAGCGTTATATAGTAAATAAAGTTCCAATTACTGAAATAATGCGTTTTTGAAGGTGGTTCAAACATTTGGTTCTAATTATAAAATTTATGAAATTTAATAGAGTATTACCTATATGAAATAAGTATCTATATACCTATAATATTATTGTTCGCTTTTGATTTTTTTCTTTATAAAGAAATTCTTATGTTTTAGATGGTTGTTTAAATTTAAGTAATAAGTAATAAAAAAAAATTAGTTTTGTCTGTACATTTACAAAACAATATGTAAACTTGTTTGATACTGTTTTCAGTATCAGTAATTTGTAAATATATGCAATCTCTTTGAGGTAGTATAATAAATAACTCGTTTATACAATTACATGCGGCAGTCAAGTTTGTAAAAAGGTTTTGTTAAAAATGGTAAAGACATACAACACTTTACTGAATAATACATTAATTTGCTCAATTAAAGCAGCAAACTATTGTGATTTCGGTACATCATGAAAATAAATATTTGTTTTATTTCACATCGAATGGTAATTTTATCCCAATCGGCAATAAGCGGTCTTATTCATTATTCATGGATTCGGGATCATTCCGATTCGGTTCGCTTTTAATGGGCTACAATATTTTATTTATTATCATCAAAAGTATTTACTTTCCTTACCTGATATTATCAAAGCCTTTAAATATTATTAATGAGATAATTAATTATTTAATTCGAGGAATTTACACGAGGTTTGCTTACATAACTAACACTAAACTAAATCATTCCCCAAAATTAAACTATTTATTCATTACCATCCATTTGTAAATTAAAATTAATTTGTGTTTTTAAAGGTATCATGTTATATAAGATTTATTTTATAAAGGGTGTGGCAAAAAAAAACAAATCACCTTAAAAAACTGGTATAAAATAATTTTCGCTCCTTTCCGTCCTTAAACGCACAAAACACAACGCCAATAATGTTGCAACACTGTCCAAGCACTTTCAAGGTCACTTTTGTATCACTGAGTGTTTGTTTGGCTGTCGCAGCTGATTTAAGGAACAAACCGGCACGCGTCCGACCTCCGCGGTGGTCGACCCCTGACTGACTGGACTAGGGAACTCACACAGCCGAAACCTCTCGCTCACTCCCTTCGGAGGGCGCTTATTTGGCCTCTTTGTTGTCCCTAACAGGGGTAAATTATTACGGTTTTGCGATAACATAATAGAATGCACTAAATATAATCGAACGGATAACGGTTTTTACTAGCCTAAATATTGAATTTTCCGGAAGCTCATATATTATGGGAAGGTTTCGATAAATTAACGGTTTTTTTCGCAGTGCCCTTAGCTAATTTACAATCTTCCCTTTATATGAAAACCCTCTAACTATAGAACAAAAAACTTACTCTTTTAATCACATCTATGTCGGGTCCCGTATATGTCCCAATTAGGACTGTAATTTACAATGAGGGCTATCGTTTTTTTGCTCACCAGTTGGCGCTTCTGTTCTTCTTTTAAAATTATGGCTTCAGCCCAGTGGGACTATTTCGCCAGTATCAAGGTATTAAGAGGTTTAAAAACGACAAAAATTGTACGGTTGTACAAGACAGTGTACGGTGATTTGTTAGCTCTTGTAAATCGATAGCTAGACTTTACAAGAAGCACGTGGACTACCGGCCGTTGACTCCAAGATGGTGGTTAAACGCGCTTCAAAATTAATTCGCCATTCACTGCACACTACCACATTAGTTTACTGTATAATAAGCTATCGATATTACACTTTAAACAATATTAATGAGCAAAAAACAAAGTAATTAATCACGATGCTAACTATCAAGATGGCGCTCGAACCGGAAGTCCGGCGCCTCTGTTGATGGTGGTCCAAAAGACAGCTGTCAGTCATTGAAGTGACAAGTGACATTTCGAACTATGGAAAAGACCACCATCTACACTGGCGCCCCTAGCGGCGAATTCATACGCGTTAGCCCTCATTTCAAAGTTTCATTCAGTAGGAAATTTTTGACGAGGTCATATGAAGTGTTATAAAAGACGTCTGAATAATCTTACAAAGAATAAAATATTTGGAAAAAATAGTGTTTTACTTTTATACTTACCACATTATTAGATGAAACATGTAACTGTAAAGAAAAATTGCAATATATTCTGCTTCAGTCGTCAACAGAGCATCAATATACGCTGAAAATTTAAATAAAATCCTGACGAACGGCAGGGCTTGAGCTGTTCAACTTTCTACGTTCACATAGAATTTTTACTGCTAGCAAGTGTAAACAGAGCGTACTACGCCGTACTGTAGGCTATTTTCTATAGACTCCGCAAGTCCGCAATCTCCGCAGCGTGAAGGATAAAACGAAGACTCGCCGTTACTGAACTAAGGGCACCATTTAGTTGCAGTAAAAAATATTTCTACGCCTAATTAATTTTTGTTGATATAGGTAATTTACATAAGTTTGATATTAATTGATATAACTCGCAGTGTATCTTGATTGCATTAATATGTGCGGGTGAGATCCATTGATGTTAATATTAATATCATATTAAAAAATTTAAAGTTCGACCGTCAAGGTGGTTGCAACCGAACTGAAAATTGCGCTCTACTAAATTAATATTTAATGTACTTAGGAGCGATGACCACGATTCGCATTCCCTGATATCCGTCTAGCACAATCTAGCCAGCGACGGAATTATATAGATGACTAGAGCCCGAGTCCATAGATATGACTGATGATCTTAGCCTCATAATATTATGACGTTGTCAACATGCGCGCTAAGATGCAGCTGCAAAGTCGCCCGCAGCACAATTCCCGTGGGGTTATTTTTGAGCTCAGACTTCTATAGTTATTCTATTTCATAATTCATAATTTATTTATTGCATCCATGGTGGTACATACATAGTCACATGGACTCTGGTAGGGCACAGCAATAGTCTTAAATCTAAAGTGTGCTAGGTATTAGTATTAATGTAATCATTATAGAAATTAGATCTTATGACAATGTTTAAGAGATTGTAATTTAAAATTATTTCATTTGGTCTAGCAGGTAAGTTGTCTGTAATCATACACTGTCTGGTCGTGTATTAAATATTCTCCTCCCGGCGCGTTCTTTCATAGAAACGTCAATGGGCTAGAGATATGTAGGCACTTTAATGTTGGCATTACGCTGTATTGAGATGCTTGCATACGAAGTTGCATGGGCTGCATAGGACGCTTAGTCAAAGAGAATGATATTTTAGACGCTATTCAGATGATATATTTAGGTACTGCCAGGGGCGTAGCTAGAGGATATGGCGTCCGGGGCAGTCACCAAATTTGCGCCCCCTGACGACTGACAAAAGTTCCCCTGCTGCTGCCTTTTGCCCATTCCCCCCCCCCCTTGGTGGCGCCCGGGGCACTTGCCCCCCCTACCCCCCTCCCCTAGTTACGCCACTGGGTACTGCATTTTATGTTCTTGGTCATCAACCAAAGAAAATCACCTCCACATATATTCATGCACATTCAAGACCCCACGATAAACAAGTCTACCTGGAGTTACCACGGTTACCAGTAAAATTTGACACTGGGTTAACGGTTTAACCGGTTAACCCCGGGTTAGTGGGATGGTGCAAGTGGCGCTTAGCAGGATGGAATGAGATCTAACGATATCTCAAAATATTTAGTAATTTAGGTTAGGATACGGACTTTAGGATAAGTAGTTAAAGCCTGACCAGGGATATATGATCATTGTACGCCGTACTGATCTAAACATCTTGAAATATGTCTCACGATAGGATAGTTAATTTCGATTGTAAACAGTATTAGTCCCTGTTATAATTAATGCCTGCATTATTATTATTGTAAAGTATGACACGTAGAAGTCTTCTTACTTCATTCAATGCATGTGGTGTTTACCTTTAAGTAATTGTTACGCTAAGCGATAATAGTTTAAACGTTTGTAGTTATACTTAACAAAGTGTAAACAATTGTTGGTGAACCAATAAATATTAAAAAAAAAATTGTCAAGAGGGCGCTGTTATTCTCATATATGGGGTGACAGTTCAGTATAGTATGAAAAAATTGGTTCCAGTGAAATTCCGCAACATGGCGCGTGATATTCCTGGTCAGGCTTTACATTACGAGTAATATAGGTACTGCGTACACTACACGTGTCCAGCTTATGCTTATGCTGCCAAATATGTTGCTTACCTGTAAACAATAAAAAAATATGATCAGACAATTTATATTTGAACATAGAACACCTATATAACGATTAATAACAATTTTTAGTTTTCTTTAAATAAATAATACACTTTTACATAATTTATCTTCATGAAACATCGATCATAATCACACAGCAATTTGTATTTTATTTATTGACTTAATAAGAATCATTTTACTATTAACCACTTTAACCAGTCATTAATACCATTTAATACAATCGATGTTGATGAGGAAACAATTGAACAACAACCATTACTCTATCAGTTGACTGATCTGGGACTATCATGAAGATTTCAGAAAATTGAATTTTAATATAGTGTCCTTTTTGTGATGGTTTCTTTTAATGTGGTTGGCCGGTCAAAGTAATTATGAATGGCGCAGGCGTAGGTTTAACATGGGTTTACCTGTCAATCCTACGAATAGAGTCATTATTGACATATGACATGCTTTTAATCCACTAATATTATAAATGCGAAAGTCTGTCTGTCTGTGTATTACCTCTTCACGCTTAAAACGCTGAACCGATTTAAATTAAATTTGGCATAGAGATAGTTTGAGTCCCGGAGAAGGACATAGGATATTTTTTATCCCGAAAATCATCCCTTAAGAAAGTGAAAAGCGGGATGGAATTGAGATAATTATTAAGTGCCTGCTAATTTGTGTGCATAATATTCTCAAATTGAATGATTGCCATGAGAATTTTTCCAGGCTCTATACTTACTTTAACTGATGTTACTAAGTCCGCGCAAACGAAGTCGCGGGCAAAGGCTAGTATTTAATAATGACAGGCCAGCCAATGAATGGGTATAGTGGGTAACTGGAGCATACGTGTGGTGCCCGAAATAGATCTGCGCGGGAGACCCCCACGTCGCGAGTTCATTACTTCATTATTGACGTTTTTGGATGACATAATCCATCGCCCATGGTATGGATGGTATAGAAAGGATGTCAATCTCTTATGGCAGAATTGTTGCAAAAGTGACCGTTTTCAGCTTTAAATAATAGTTCCTAATCTCTCCGGTGGCGCTAGTTAGGCTGTAGGACATGAGTATAACATAAGGCAACAAATAACCCGACCAAATTACGTAGGTTGTTTTTGGTAGTATTTCGGTGTATGGTGGCGCCGCCTAATTACTGTTTTTTGAAAGACACATCATACATAGAGATTTGGCTCCTTTATATAGTCTCCATGGCCCATGGTGTACACTACTCGTGCACTGTTATTGCTTGACAATGGAGGACCTAGGGCCCGTTTCTCAAACGCTTGTAACTTGTAATAAACTTGTTAGAAAGGGTCTTCCAGTAGTACATGCTTTTGAGAAACGGGCCTCTAGGCTCTCCGAAACATGTCGCGCAGGCGACTGAAATATACGTAAGTTAAACCGTATTCGTACCGTACAGCTTAGGTTTAAATTCGGCATAATAATGGTTAGACTTATATTGACCGGGATATAGATCGTGATTACCTTTTGTATTGTTTTTGAGCTCCCGATATCCGCTATCTTCAGTCACCCGTGAACAAGATGCATGTAACTGTGTCGAAATATCGGGAGCTTAAAAACAATACAAAAGGTAGTCACGGTCTATATCCCGGTCAATATAAGTCTAGTGAAACTAACCGTGAATCATTCAAAACTTATAATAATGGTTATTTATTCACTAAAGTTCATCTGTTTATTATAGAACATTATTAATCTTTGCAATACTCGTACAATTTTCATAGAATTTTATGAATACATAAAGAAAAGAAAAGTCGCAAAGTGATCGTCGCGCATATTTGAACTTGTTATTTAAACGTAAATATTAATTTGCTATTAACTAAATAGACGTTTATATACAATAGTATATAAATAATAGCTATGCCATAAATAATTAACTGAATCATACAATGCTCAAAATTCAAAATAGTTTTTTATGTTTGCTGCAGTACTAAATAGTACTTATGTACGCTCCTTACTCTTGCTCTTGCTGAAGCCTTTAAATTACTTTAAATAGAAAACAAGAAATTAGAAATCACTGAGTTTTACCAATGGGCTGATAAAGCCAAGGACGCTACTTACGATGTTAAATTTATTATATTAAAAACGATTATAACATTATTATATTATTATTTTATTCAATTCTGAAAGTATCATTAGTATGACTCCAGACTTGAATCTTAATAGTCAAATCATAATTTTTACTTAATAAGCATGAACTTAGTAATTTGATTAAAATATTCTAGCTAAAAGTCTCACCCTAACAAAGCTAAGTATCCTTATTATTAAAACAGGGCCCCGTCCAACATTAGTGCAAACACGAAGTCTAGTCTAGACCCCAGACCGTTCAAGGTTATTCCCACCCTCGGGTATTTAAATAAAGGGAATATCATATCAACTGTCCAATTAAATGAGTAAAAGCATACATAAATCATTCTAAAACCTACCTTGTTACTTGGAAATACGGCTTAATTTACAGTGAAAGTGAAAGTTAGTTATGACTTTATGATAATTAATTGTGATGTTTACGTGTTTCGTTATTCGATTTTGGACAGTAGTAAGTTGTGAATAAGACTTGGGTGGTCACGTTTTTAAAGTTTGGGGGTGGACGTTTAGCCTTGAGGATGATTTTATTAATAAAGCACCTACATTCGGATCAATACTATTTATGTTTAATATGTATCAACAGTTAAAATGCTCCATTTATCTAATTTTGAAAAAAAAAGTAATGCTACACCAACGAAAGTACTTGCTTGAAAAAGTTTTGTATACATTCTTTATCACGTTTTATTGGCCTTAATTTGGCAAGTAGGTACTACTGCTAGACACCAAAATTGGTGTGGGCCGCATGTACTTGTAGCGGCGCGACGAAATCGTGGAGTGAGCCACGCCTGCTAATCGTTGGCTTTTTGCTTAGTTACAGCTTCCCTCTCACAAGCTGCACACATTGTTTCCACGCCAGCATCCATCAGGCATCGAGATAAAACCCGGTCCGATTACCGGGCTCATTACGGCGGCAGTAAACCGGCCGATCCATCAAACGGACCGACTTACCGACTTAGGGTAACTCAGCCTATACACCTATGGATAAAAACGAGCGTTTTCTATAACTGCTCTTACAATGTAAAATATTTCCTCTGAAGACGTATACAGATATATTTGTAGTCGTTCTGAGATTTTAGTATAAATAGCAGAATAAGCAATCAATTTGTCACCTAGCTCCTAAAGACACTAGACAAATAAATATGTAGGTACTTACTTACTTGGAAGTCTTGGAACAACAACGGGTCAGCCTACAAAGCTACAAACCAAACCGCTATGTATCGGTACTGCTGCAAACAACTCCCTTAGCTAGCGAATAGTTAATATAACCTGGAAAACTAACAGAGTGGCTTCACAGAGATGTTTCAAAAATTTAACTTTAAGGTTAGGTAACAGATTTTAGGCATTACTTGATAAGAATACTATTTAATTCTACTAAAAGCAAGAGGCGTGGTCCATCGCGCATAATTCATGGTGCATTTTAGCGCAATTGCATCTAATAATAGGGAGTGCTCATTTGACAATTTGACACCAATATTATGTTATTTAGATATGACACGCCATAATATATTTACATAATATCAGATGTAGATGCCGACAATCTTACAAATTAAATTCGATTTTCTCGCGGCATTGTATTTATATCGGAGCATCGTTTATAATGACGTAAGCGCCATCGACAATAAGGTCCCTTTTTATAGAAAATACCACATATATTAAAGAAATGGCTAACGCCTTCAACCCCTAGGCCACCTCGACACGGCGGAGCCGGTCCCAATTTCTAGACTATATTTAATAAAATAATTTGATTTGGTCCCAAAGTTACCTATACATTTATTTTTCAGTGACAAAAGAGGAGGTAAACAGACATGTGCTTATAATAAAACAATTATCGTCTCGAAACGCAGAAAACCGAATAAATCCAAATAGACATGCGTTTATACGTGACAGCTCGTGGAATATTCCATTGACTGGTATTTTCAATGTGCTTTCATACAGGAAAATGACAGGCCGCAATACCCACGCGTTTTTTCACTTAGGGTAGGCTGTTCTCTTTGACGCTTGTTAGCAAACGGCCGAAAGGCGGAGAATTACTCGTACAGGCGGAATGCCGAAAGCAGTTCTACTAATACCTTATATTCTAGTTTTCAGGGAGATTGGTTTAGTGCGGTGAGGCGAGGCTTTTACGCTTTACCAAGGCGTGTTTATCAAAGGTAATGTTTCCTTTATTTATAAAAACCGGCCAAGTGCGAGTCGGACTCGCGTTCGAAGGGTTCCATACCATTACGCAACACACGGCAAAAAAAATATCACGTTTGTTGTATGGAAGCCCGACTTAAATATTTATTTTATTCTGTTTTTAATATTTGTTGTTATAGCAGCAACAGAAATACCTACATCATCTGTGAAAATTTAAACTATCTAGCTACCACGGTTCATGAGATACAGCCTGGGGACAGACAGACAGGCAGACAGACAGACAGACAGACAGACAGACAGACAGACAGACAGACGGACGGACAGCGGAGTCTTAGTAATAGGGTCCCGTTTTTACCCTTTGGGTACGGAACCCTAAAAACGATAAATAACGCAAAACAGGCGGACTTAACCGCGGCCTGACTACGGGAAAACAGGATCCTGCATCCGATTTCGGATCGGATAATGTGAAAACGCTCTTAGTAGGCTGCGTAATGAAAATATATGTCATTGTCAGTGGCTATTACTTATTAATACCTACACTCAATATTTCTTATTATTTTCCTAAATATGAATACTTGTAACTGATACAGTGAATTCAGCAACTTACCACATAATGTGGCTTTACAAATACATTAGATGTTACACTTAATTGGAATAAATTCATTCGTAAACGCCGAGCGTGTTCAATTTCCTTGACATTCTACACTGACGGCACGTCATGTCACTGACAGCGTTACCATTGGCAGCATAAAGGCACAGAATAAGTAATAGTATTATCATACAGAACGGCCACGCACCGCCCCGCCCCGATGCGAATTACTTCGCCCCTACCTCGCCCCGCGACAGCAGATTGACGACCGTTTGCCGACCGCTCCGAAGCAACTTACACAATGACGCATGACGCGTGTACGGACGTGCCGTTCACACATAGAAACGCAAATGATTTTTGATGTATGACGTGTCCGCCCTGTGATAAAGGTACAATAATATAGAGAAGAAACACGCGTGCGCCTGTAGAACATGCGCAATGCGAAGAAATTAAAAACACGTTTTAACTTCTAATAACATACTTACCAAAAACAACCTGCGTAATTTAGTCGGGTTCATTGTTACCCACCAAGAACCGGGGGTAATAACAATATGTCTACCGTTTTGACGCGGCACTTAGGAATAGGGTATTCATTTTCTCGGAAACGTTCGTATTTGTCATGCTATTGCTTCAATCAACCTCAGTACTTTTTGTACTGAGACTGACTAACAGACAAGTTCGTACGTTTCCGTGAAAATACGATGGCAAATAATTATGCACTACACCTGTATCTAAACATCTAAACTGACTTAGTCCCTCACTAAGCTATCTTCTACCAGAATGCGAAAATGGATAAACCGTCTGAGTAACCTATCCTTAAGTTCTAGGGTTATAAATGCATGAACTGCGAGTTTCTCGAACGCACCCCCACCCAACGAGCAAATAGTACCACTTCCGTTGGTTTCAAATATCCGCACCGCAAAGCTTACAGATATACAAACTTACACTTTCAGCTCAAAGCGGCGCCAAAAATCCAGAAACTCTCACTAACTGTACTCAGTCACCGTCATTGTTCTAGTTCACCACCCGCACAAGTAAACTTGCCAAGCTTACAAAAACAAATTTACACTTTCAGCTCAAAGCGGCGCCAAAAGTCCACAAGCCCTCAATTATTGTACGCAGTCATCGTCATTCTTTTAGTTCACCACCCGCACAAGTAAACTTGCCCAGCTATACTTAGGATGTTCTTAAATTTTGGAGCGTTTTAGACTTGATATGCTCCATATGCTCGGCTTATTTATGAAGGAAATTGTGGGAATTTAAATAGACACGCTAAATAAGTTTAGGTGACATGGAAACGTAAGAACAGCATTGAGGGTGATATTTTTGAAGATCAACTTGACAGAAAGGAAATAAAGGTTGAAAGAGCATACGCAACCATTATTATTGAAAAGATTTCTATTTCTGTAAATAAAGCTTTGTCATATTTTATTTTATTGTTATTTATTTAATAAATCCTACAGCTATCTTTACAGTTTCCCAATGGTGTAGTTAGTAATCCTAAAGACATACTCACAATCCATATAATTAATTACCTATAAAAATAAAATGAAAAATATATTTATTTTGCACACAAAGATGGGAATTTGCAGATGGAGTATACATGAGGTTCAGGTTGCGCGCATACAGCGGTACATTTAAAACAGTATGAACAGGGGTCCCCAAACAAGGCATAGCCTGTATCTTGGGCGACCAGTTAGTGAATTAAAAACTAGATTGAAAAAAAAGTATGTCTAAAGGTGAAGATAGGTGCTAATGCTAATAACCTTAGCTACTAGGGATTTACGTTGGTCAGTCTGTCAGTCAAGTCTCTTAAGGCTAAGTGTCTATACCTATAGGTTAAGTGTCTAATTATGTAACATAGAGTACTACTACATATGGACAGAAATTGAGCACCTATGACAAACAAATTAAAAATAATAGAATTTCAAGTTTATGCCAAGTTTTAGAAAATGACACCATTAAGCTCGTAGAGCCCGTATAGCGAACTTTTCAACGACTTGTAACTTGTCAACAAAGTGAGGGAGTGTCATTATAAATAGGTCTCATATTAGCATAGAAATTTGACATCAATGAAGACATTCACACAATTTTTATTACAAATGCTATGAAAAGTTAGTTTGGCCCGAATCCAGAATTGTAGAGCATTCGCATAGAACTAAATTCAGTGCATCTAAGCCAAAACGTGGAAAACTGCATTCCACTGAAAACTAGGTTACCAAACGGAAACCCAAACTAAATTCCAGTGCTGCCAACAAACAGAAACAAACACATTAAACAATTACCGGCCAGATACAATGCTGCCAACATAACGTAAAGGTCCTAACTCACCTATGTTCTATATCAGGGGTTCCCAAACTTTTTTTAAGCACGCCCCCCTGCTGCCTAAAATGAAATTCCCACGCCCCCCTTCGTACCTATGTTCTAGTTTTCAAAATCAAACAAGTTTAATTCCCGAGGCCCCGCGCCCCCCTTCAAATGCGGTCGTTTCCCTCTAGGGGGGCGCGCCCCCCACTTTGAAAACCCCTGTTCTATATAATCTATATCTATGATAAAATTTACTGTCCTATAATATACCCTATTGCCACGGCATAAGATCCCTAAACGATCATTCAAGCGAGTTGATGTTTGTATTCACTTTGCTTACCAAGCACAGATCAACAACTGAGGATTTACCGCGAAAACAATAAATCGACTCGTCAAAATCTGCCTCTCTATCACTTGCGTATTCGAACGATAGGGAGGCAGATAACGAAACTGATTTTCGATTTTCGGGGTAGGTTTTAAAGTTTAGTCGAATCTAGTACTAGATTTTTTATTCAAAATAATTAAAAAAAATAGTTAAAATCTATTTACTTAATTAAACAAACACTTAATAAAACATAATGTGAATAATACAGACACGCATATTCCATAATTATGAAGTCATTCTCACAAAAAAAAGCTAGAGTACAAATGCTTACCTATATAAGTAATTAAAAAGGGATGCGGCAAAAATCCTATTTCCACCGTGCGTCGATGAAACAACTCATAATATGCAATTAAGTCTAGACTGAGTCTAGAACACTACAAGACTATATCTGGAACTACATAACCTATACAATAAGTAACTTATAAAGCCTCGTATATAACAACGTCCACAGTTAAAAATAAACTCTTCATACTAATGCGTAAGGTTTAAATTTAGAACAACATCATGAGCTGATACGAGTTTATAAGGGTTACAAACTCTTTCATTGATGTGGCGGTGAAACGTGCGTATTTTTTGTTTAGAAGATAATAAGAGTAAGTATGTATGAAACATACAGGTAGTTAAGACCTTTTTAGGTTGAATAGAGAAAGCAGACGATCTATTCAAGCTGTGTGCTTCGTAGCCGTATAGGATATGAGACTGGATTATATTTTTGCCGGAATAAGTATTGAGAAAACTATTTCTACATTTACAACACACAACATTTTTTTATTTAAATGACTACATTTACGAATATATATAAATTAAAACACGACCGCAGGGAGGAATTACCTATTCGCACGTGTATCGTACAACGTTTTACAGTACATATCGCCCTTAAAACTTTCGACATATGCACGAAAAGTGCACTTTACTCACTAGTGCGAGAAAGTAGCACCATATGTACTGTAAAATAGATATTAAGGAAAAATATTTGTCCTTCGTGTTTGTATTTGTATACACAAATGATAATACCTATATTTATATATTTATTTAATTAATCGAAAATACATCAATACCTTTATTAAACCATCATATACAAAATATTGTCTTCGGTTACCGCGATAGTTACTCATGAAATAAAACTATGAAAACGGATTATATCGCGTATATTGAATTTATAATACATCCCGACGTTTCGAACTCTTTACAGCGTTCGTGGTCAACGGGTGACTGAGGAAAAATTACAAAATGCAAAAATACCCACATACTAAAATAATGAACAATCATAGACTACAAACTTTAAGGCTGGTTGTACATGCAAAATCGGTTCATAAGGCTAGTTATACACTATAATTATTTTTCAAAGATAGATATATATATATATACGCGATAAAAAAAAAAAAAACGTCGGGATGTATTATAAATTCAATATACGCGATATAATCCGTTTTCATAGTTTTATTTCATCATATACAAATTTAGATCTGAACAAGTACAGTCAAGTCACAAGTGTAAAAATATGGGTGCACTCGTCATACTCGAAGAAAATGGAAACAACACTGAATTTTTGGTTAACTTAAACTGTGGAGTAATTTGTGTTACCAATTGATTAAGATTTCGATATTTGAAAATCTGTTATTTATATCAAAGAGGATATAATAAGATAGAGTGGTACTGCCATAGTAAATTTTGTAACCGCTATAAATTCACTGCCATCTATCGACACACTTTAAAACTAAAAATGAAGATTTATAAAAATACGTTAAAATGTATTTAAATATGGATAAATGTTTTTTTTTTTATTTGCATTAATTATTTTTGTATGATTTTGACCCATTTTCTTTCACTGATATGCGTTAAAATTATAAATAACAAACGAAGCCGTCAACACCCTCTATACGAGAGTAGGCCAAAACTAGTGGCGCCCTCTGATCGAAAATTAAATTTTCGTGATTTTCGAGGCACGTTTTTTCCTTAGACTGTATCCATCTATTACGGAGTTATATCTATCTTTGTTTATATGTAATCGAATGTTATTACTCGCTACGCATCTCACTCACACCAATGTGAAATAATGACAATAATGAACGATCAATTTAACTAATCAAACGTATGAATTAAAACAAATGAAAGCGGGAAAGCGTGAAGCTACATCTAAATGTAGATTAAAACTACTCAAAACCATTAAAGAGCATAACTAGACAATAGTAGACATGGACTTACGATACAGTTTCCTGTTATTCCGCCATACAATCTAGCCCAAACGGCCAGTTTACAGCCGTTAAGCGACTCTAATACAGCCATTGCTAATAATGACTTCCTGGAAAAACCCCCATTCTCACTTTCTAAACGTGTATTGCTGGATAATGGCTTTTAAGGAGACGCTATTTTGTTTAGTGTGTTAAATTATTAATATATTAATAGCAGGTGTGCATGTTTTCACATTATCCGATTCAATGTCGTTAGCCGGTCGTAGTTCTTTATAGATTGCGCCAGGATAGATTTTCCTGTCCATCCCTAGAAATGTGTAAAATTTTCGGTTTTTAGTGATTTTTATGGCCAGGATGCCCTATTAGCCAAATCTAAAAATAAAACTCTTTTCTAAAATAAATATTGAAAACCTGATTCTTTCAAATCTGGACTTTCTTGGACTGATTCTACTCAGAATCGACAGCATTCTCCATCCTGCCATTAAAAAAAGCTGTCCCAAAATGTCCATTCCATTACGTCATGTTTTAGTGTAAAAAAAAATCATTTGTATGTGCGTGACGTAGTATGTACAATTTTCATACAAATTTTGGGACATTTTTTTATCATCAGGATTGAATAAGCTAGTCTTCTTCTTCTCTCGTGTCAAGGTTCCCCTAAACAGTGGATGCCCAGAAAGCAGCGGTGCTGACAGCCCGGACCGTGGCGTCTTTCAGGTCGGATTCAGAGCAGGAGTGCGGGCACGCGGGGCAGTCCAGCAGGTGCACCATAGTTTGCGGTGCTGTGTCGCAAGCACATTGGGTAGAGTGGCCACGAAGCAGTCCCCATTCAGCCATGCTCTGCTTACAACGGCCAACCTGAGACCTGTTCATCGCCTTCCAGATGGGCCATGGTTCTTTGTGGCCGGGTGGTGAGTGCTCCGACACTGGTACATATATACGCTAGTAATGAGTTGAAAAAATCCAAAAACACTACGATCTGTGAGAATCAGGTTTTCAATATTTATTTAAGAAAACACCCAGTTGCCAACCCCATTGCTAAAACAGAATGCACGGCCACACCGTCATAAAATTTCCATCACACCCACGCGTGTCAAAGGTTAAAAATGTCCACATAAACTATGGGCAACCAGAAAATAGTGTAAACAAAGAATAATAATGGCGGTTGTTTATGCTGGGCGTTTTTCAGAATCACCCTTTGCGGCCGAGATGCGAATCTGGGGTTATTATGGCGATCGATAAACATGTTTTATCATGCTTTAAAGCGTGTGCTTTTTGTTGGGATAAATGAATAAGTATTCCATAAAATTGCGCGTTTTTGTATACCTTATTTTAGGATTTGAATAAAAAAGTACAATTTAATTCATTCGTTATTCTTTTAACGTATAATTATTACTTCTTTCTACTTCTTCTATGACTATATTCACTATCATTGTTGAAACTAGAATAGGCCTACGACTTATGTAATTTTTTTTTCATATCGGCCTAAGCCTATGCTGGCGCAATGTATGAAAACCTTTGACAGTTTCCAACCACATTATTAACGGATTTCATTATTTTTCCTAATAATTAAAACGACACAGATTTGGCGTTTTCTTATTGCACAATTCAAGGAACCGTGTGACGACAGTTCAAATCATAATAATCAATATTATTATAAAACGCAATCACAACTTAACATGAACTCTTCGTTTCTCCGCTCGATACGAAAATAATTTTAAATTGCAACGAAATTGCGTACCAATGAAAAAGCTATTTCCTCGCCGAATAAAACTGAAAGTAGAGGCTTTCATAGTGAGTCGTGTTTAATGTCCCTGAAAGCTATTAACCAGCGTTTACAGGACACTTATATGGCCAATGAATATTTTATATAGCCCCGAGTGGCCTGTTTTTATTTCGTTACTTTGACGATGCTGAGACTATGACACGTTTTATAGTAAAAAAAAAACAAAGTTGGGGATTAAATAAACGGTTTACAGTGCTAAAATTACAGAAAAAGTTAAACCTTATTTAAGTCATTCCGATTGTTAAATGAAGTGTTTTTAAATAATAAAACAATACTTTGATTAATGAACTCGCCGAATATGGTCAGGATACTCAGGATTATGTATCTATCTACTCATAAAGTATGTACGGACATCTCGAGATGTCGACACAATAAAAATAAAAATATTTGCGCTGAGCGGACCGACTGAATGTCCGACGGTCTTCTCCAAGGAGTTTTTAGTTTTGGCCGAAGTGATTGCCAAGTCATTATATTATGTATTAAAAATTAAAGATCGGAGAGAGAGATTGATACGGTTTTAACACCCCCTTGCACTGACTAAAATAACCGACTTGGTTTCACATTACATCTTAAAACTTTTTTGTAAGTAGTAGAAGAATTGCGTTGCGAGACTTGCATCTTTTTACATGTAATGTTTTTGATAGGATCTTATCTTTTTTTGTAGGTAGTCTTTCTTTTCGGTTACTACTTCTTGGTTTTATTGGTTTATAAATGAGACTTCATTATATTTGTACCTATTACGTTTTTGACATTTTTATATTACAATAACTTGACATTAGAATTAAGATTTAACTTGTAAATGACAATGATTTTACTGTAAGTTTATTATGTGTCTAAATAAATGAATTGAATTAAACTAGCTAGGTAGGTTTAGCCTAGGTACACCTGTACCTACCTAAGTTTGAAGTAGGTAAGTTCATTTCTAAATAGGTACTTCGTAAACTGAAATAGATGTCATATATTAAAGAAAAAGTGACGAAGCCCTCCAGTGGTAAAGGCTGGATTCGAATTATATATAATATGATAATGATACAATCACAACCATAAAAGTGTGACAATTGGCGTTATTATCGCTAAAGAGAGGCATTCAAGTATTAGTTGTTATAATGACTCAAACACTGTAGGAAGTGAACTAATCGATCCCCAAACAGTCAATACCTACATACATTCAAAGGCATACCTTCAGAGCCCCACTCCAAAACTAAACAAATGAGTGACGCGTTGCTATTGGCAACAATGTATGGCTCATTTGTTAGGTATTTCATTACCTATGTCTGAAGCAGGCACCGCTTGACAAGGGCTGGACCCAAAGCGTACAACTTTATTCAACAACCAAATGATAGTAAAATTAACTTTAACGATGATGGAATAGAGACTAAAGATGATGAGAGCGAACTTGGTAAATGATTTGGAAAGTTTAGATTTTAATAATGCACATGCAAATTCAAATCATAATGTAAATACAGTTAAAGTTGATTTTGATAAAATTGAAGAAATATTGTATGTTTAAAAGGTATCAGGTAGTGTTAATATTAATATGCGGGTTTGTTTAGATGTGACCTCAATTATTCAGGCGTTTAACGGGAAGTAGGGATTAATGGATGGAGAAGGGTTTATTACGGAATTTAAACCGAATCATTGTTTATTCATAAATTGTTGGGACAGCTATTCAAGTGTAATGGCACAATAGCCTTTTCCCCTCACTAGCTCGGAAAGCCGTCTTTTATCCTTTAAAACAAGCGGGGAAAAACGCATTTTATCCACTAGTGGGGAAAGTAATTTGACCTTGGATGGAGCGTGTTTAAGTAGCTTGACAGATAACAAAACGTAAAACGCTCATAATAATGGTTCGTTCGATATTAATTATCATTAAATAAATGATTTTAGAATCGAATAAAAATACCAGATTTAGCTTTTTTTAATGATTTTTTGTCATAAACATTAAAATTCCATAATAAACGTTTGCTTTTTAATAATTATGTTAAATATAATTCTGAACGCACAAGTTAAGTCGATGCAATTTCAAAACGCATCATTTCATACGTCAGAAATGTCAACATTGACAACAAAAATTTTGCTTTAAAACTTCTCACGTAAAAGTACAGAATTTCGAGAGTTTTTTGTTATAATATCGTAAAAAAATGAGTGATTCCAGTTGATGAAGATGATCTAACGCCTGTGGATGTTGCACTTTCCTCGCTATAGTGAGGGGAAAAGTTTTGTGTTACACACGGGTGCAAATGTATTTTACTTCTCGTGTGTTGAAACACTCGCTACGCTCAGGATTCTCTTTTAGAACTACTCGCTTCGCTCGTGGTTCAACTATAGAATCCTTTCGCTTGCTCGTGTTTCAATTCCACACTCGCGGGTAAAATACAACTTTGCACCCTTGTATAACAATAGTAGATTGTTAACCAAGGGATGAAAGGCACTCATTCCTGCCGAGGTATTTTGGCGCTCGAACGCAGTGAGAGCGCCAAGAGTCTGAGGCAGAAATGATGCCTTTCACCCGAGTTAAACACTCTACTTTTCATTTCGAATACGAGAAAAGTAAAATGCATGGGTTTTTTAAAAAACATGACTAAGTATACATTTTTATAGTATTTCTTGAGGGTACTTTGAATTAACAATTCAGGCAAAAGTATCGTTATTTATGGAATGGAGAGTCAAATACTAGAATGGAAATTGTATAACAAATCCATTTAAACTTAAATTTCAATTGCTTATTGTAAACAAATTAATAAAATCGTACATCGAACGTAAAATGCTCTAGTGCAGACACGTATCATTTTCTGCACACCTTTTAGAACAACAATGACCCTCTTTCAGAGCATGAGAAATGAAAATAACTATTATTGGCTGTAGTTTTCGTTCTACTATTTTTCCAATTACGTTATATAAAATATTAAGTAATATAATATAAATTTCGAATTAATGTCGCTGAAAAGATGAAAGAAAGTTCTTTGTACGAATAATTCAATCAGAAACACCTTTCCAGGTACTATCATCCTGTTACGTATCGCCTCCATAATTCAATATGACAAAGACTCAATCTTTCACAGATGGCGCATTTCCTTGTAGCAAATCAGTATATAACGCCGGAGCTAATCACCTGGAAACTATTCTCTATTCAGAAGCTTGAAATTTTACACAAAAAACGGTCCACGGTGTCTCTCGTGCCCACCCGGCCAATTTTCGCAGAGCTCTGGAACTTCCACGAATACCCCCGGACGAAGAATGTTTAAATATATGTCAGGAAGGGTGGGAAGCTCTCGTGATTCTGGCGCGTAGGCAAGAGAACGATGTGCTCACTCAACCGTTGTTTCCACGTGATTTGACATGTCATTGCCATGACTTCGTATGACAGATAAAGTTAAATATCAGGCGAGCGAAATTCAGTCGCACGCGAATATTCCGTTCTTGAGATGTTCGTGACGACGCAATAATCGTAATGGCTTACTTGTAATGCGATTGTCGTCGTAAATTTTGGGCTTGTGTATGTCTTTATTTTGACAGGGCTTTTGAGGTCAATGATCGCGGTGGGCTTTATGATGTTATTGTCTATGCCACAGTCACATTTAACCTACACATTCAAAACAAATTCAATTGCAAGTCTAACAATGCAACTTAGGGATCTCTAATATTACTTACTTATGTACTTATTAAAGTGTGTGACACATAATACTTCAGAATATTCATGACCCGAGTAATAAGCCATCCAAGTTTTGCTAAAAATACGTAGCCTAACTTTTTCAATAAAGATATTAAATTACCAAGTCATATCCCAGCAGGATGTCTCGGAATCAAAAATTTATTTTCTCGGCTACAAAATATTTTCCTCCAAAACGGGTGATCGGTTCTTTCAAGATTACCATTTTGTGCGGGATGGATTTCCGCATGTTATTGGCAGTTGAGATTAGACGACGGAACCTGCTCAGACTTGCCGGTCTTAGAGGCTTTTGGTATAAAGCTAATTTGGCATCGGTACCTATATAAATATTGCGTAAAGAAAATGCAGGCAGAAAATAAAATTAAATGAATAAATAGTTATTACACATTTAAAAAGTATTTACAAGTACTTAACTTTCCTGCTACCCAAAGGTTGTCTGGAAGAGATCGCTTTTTAGCGATAAGACCGCCTGTTGTTACCTAGTCTTAAGCGTGTATTTCGCTTTCTGTGTATTTTTTTTTAACTTTATGGTGCACAATAAAGAATATTTACTTACTTACACCTAAACAATAAAACGTCAATTCTGATTATGATCTCAGTTTATTGAAATCTTATTGCTGGTTTATTTATAGCATATACTTAAGCTAAAAACTTTAAACCTGTCAACGTTAGTTTTCATACAAAAACATTCCTTAACAAATTAAGCTTTTGTTCCACTAGTACACAATTGAAGATAGACCAATCCTTAAATCTTGCATCAAAAATAAACGCGTCACCACATTATCCTAATCGAAACCTCAGCACATATTTAGTTGATGGGATAAAGAGTATAAATCTGTCATTTTCAGACTGCTGAATCACGTTAATAAATTTAAGGAAACTGCACACCCTCTGACGCATCGACATCGACGCAATGGGGGACGGCTGATAAGGGCCCCTTTTGGAAACAGGTGACGATCGATTATTCCAAAAACCTAACAAATATTTTGACAAATTTAAAATTCCATCATCATAACGTGTGAGTATATCATTTTCTGTTGACATTATGTATAACAATATTCCTCCACCTATTCGTGTTATGAAAACTAAGCGTAGTTTCAAATTTCATTTCAAAAAATTCCTTTTAGAGAAGCAAAGTTTGGGAATTCCTTACGGTTACCTGGTTGCTGATTACCGAATTTAGTCTTAGTAATCCTGCTTAAAAATAAAGATTTTCTCTAAATCACATTTGCCACTACATACATGCTAACCACACTGACACTTCTATGTCACAACTATGTGCAAGCATTAAATGTCTCTATAGTTTAAACTGTGTCACTAGTTATTTATTAATAATTAATTAGGTAAGTACTAACTTTCGACTATTTCATTATTTTCAAAATCAGTGCTTTTCCTAATGGGTGAAGCGTAATACTGAACCAGAACCTTTTTGTTTTGCTGCAACGCACACAGGATTTTTATTTGTATAAAACAGTATTTTTATGTATTTTTTCCTTTTTCTCTATTAAAATGTAAAAATCTATGTGACTTATTTGTTGTTGTAATTTTTATTTTTTTTCTAGATTGTTCTGTGTACTTATGTCATTTTTGTATTTGAATATTTTGTTTGTATTGTGGCAAACAAATAAACAGTTTATCTATCTATCTATCTATCTATCAACAACAATTGAATTTATTACAGCTTATTTTGACGATCATAACTTTGACTGTGTTTATTCAATTTTAAATTTAAATCGAAATCAGATTCCCTATGGAAGCGTAAGTTCGTATCCTACCGACTGCGCCATGTAAAATATGTAGGTCGGAGGAGCAAGTAATACACGTAAGTAATACGCGTAAGCTAGTAATACACGTAAGAAGTGTATGTGGGGTGAGATTACAAGATAGAATTAGGAACAGTGTGATAAGGGAAAAGTGTGGACTGAGCGAAGATGTAGTGACAAAAATTGAGAAAGGTATGTTGAGATGGTTTGGACACGTGGAAAGAATGAGTGAAAGGAGGCTAACAAAGAGAGTATATAAGGGAGAGGTAGAAACGGGAGTTGGAAGGGGCAGACCTCGGCGGACTTTCTCTGATCGGATCGGGGAAATCCTGAAGAAAGGCCAGGTCAAGAGCACCCTAAACCGGCGAGCGTGTATGAGGAATGTTAAGAAAGTGAAGGAAGCGAAAGAGGTATGTCAGGATCGTAGCAAGTGGAAATCCGTGGTCTCTGCCTACCCCTCCGGGAAATAGGCGTGATTATATGTATGTATGTAAGCTAGTTGTAAGACTGATTCTTTATTTCTCTACCCACACATATGAGTATACATATATAGGTATATGACAAAATTCGATCGTATACAGTATCGTATATAGTATAAGTTTTGGGCAACTTTTACTATGGGACCAATCACGATGTCGCGAAATAAAAATTAACCCTCCCATGGAAAATGGACCAGCCAAAATGTATGAGACACCCAAATTTCTTTCGCGATTTCGGGGTTGGTCCCATAGTAAAAGTTAATACAGTGGTATAATCCCAAAACCTCCCTGGCAACGGGATTGCACATATTTTTTAGGCTACCTTGTATATTATTAATTCTCTAAATAGAGTAAAACAGTATTAAAAAACAGTTGCAATTGATATAAATAAGAACACATTTTTTATTAATTTAAAACTTGACTTAATTACTTTTAATAATAATTCTGTATCTAAACATTTCATACATTTTTAGTAAAAACGCTATCATTATTACAAATGGCTTGTGCTGCAGTTGCACTGATAAATATGTAGTACGTAATTTTGAAAAGCTGCTTGAGATTGATATGACTTTTATCAGTCTTAGTTAAGTACTAACAGACACTTAGGATTTACTCTTAACAGGGAGTTACAGACAAATAATAACAGTGGACTTGTAGAGGTAGGAACCAAAACCTAAATAAGGATAGGTAACTCACAAAATTTTGTATTTATTGTAATAATGATTCCATACTTATTAATATATATATATATATATATATATATATATATATATATATATATATACAATATATATAATACTTTCGATTATAGATATATAAAAGGTGCTAGCAAAATTTCAGACTCCCATACTAAATGTTTACAGGTTTATAATGTAACTAACAGATGTTAATGTTAATTATAACGATGTTAACTACGTTAGCTATGCAAAAATGATATTGTAACATGCAATTCCTTAATTACAATTATACTTACTTGTTAAAACCGAATTTTAACAGATAAGAGTGTTTTTTGGAGTTTCCAACAAAATATTTGAGAAAAGCTTAAAAGGGAGCAACTTTCCTACCTCCAAAATGAACAATCTAAAATTTATTGTGCAAGTCTAATTAAAATAAATTTAAGAGGTAAGTGCAACCAATTAGATAGCACACGCAGTGCAAGTGTTTTTTATACTCGTATTAATTTCATAGATGTTTAAAATAACACTTGCACTGCGTGTGCTATAAAAATCGTTGCAGACTTATTTTTGTTCTAACTCTATCATGATTAGTTCATCAACACTTAAAACAGTAATTCGTGAAATAACCAAAAACTAAACTATTACGATTTTACGGTTTTATTAGAATGTCTTCAGAGTTAGAGGCAATTACAAACCTGTCAGTATATTTAGGGTTAATGTCAAGACATAAGTTAACAATACTATTGGAAAAATTCAAAAACATAACTTTTCGGCCTGTTTTGTCCAAATCTTGAATTACAGACATGAGGTTTGAAGCCACGGTGGAGTCCATTTTTTTGACATTTGAACCATCTATGATAATTGCTGCATTTCTTGCATTTTGAGCTGCTTGCAATGCTTTGCGCCGAACATGTTCAGCCGCACAATACGACAATTTATCAGGTAAACATATTGATAAGTATTCTCCTTTTTCACATAATTTTGTAGTTATTTTCACAGATGGTCGTGAAACTGAATACAATAATATCGCGGCGTTAACAACTATTCCAGCAATAATCCCGTATTCTAATCCGATTAACAAAGAAAACGCCATTGTAATAAGTAACAAAAATAATTCAATTTTGCTGTTCCTCCATAATCTTCCAAATATATCGAAATCTATCATAGAAAACATTGCTGTAATAATTAAACCAGCCAGTGATGCTTTAGGTATGAAATAAAATGTAGACGTTAATAAACTCAAAGCTAATAATATTAGAAAACCAGTAAAGACACCACCTGCAGGGGTTTGTACTCCTGAAGCATTATTTATAGCTGTTCGTGTAAATGAGCCAGTTATAGGCATGCTTTTAGTAAATGAGCCAACTATATTGCACATTCCTAATGCCATCATTTCCTGAGTGGCATCAACGGGTTTGCCTCCTGCAAAGGCTTTTGCAATCGCCACGGACTCTAAAATAGCTACTAAGGGTAACACTATAGATTGAGGCCCCAGGACTGACATCATGTCACTAAATGTATAGGTTTCATTACCTACGGTTGTACTGAAAGGCGGTGGTTCTATTTTCGGTAGTCCACTTCCAATATCACCAATCAGAATTAGAGGTTCCGAGCCTGTCGATACCTTTAGGATATATGCTACGATCATACCTGTTATAACAACCACAGCATTTCTAGCGAGTGAAACAAACCATCGAAGTTGCTTTGTTAAGCCGTCAGTACGACTGCACCCTTGTCCAATATTCTTCAACACCAACAGTATACCGATTGTTAAAAATCCTAGAATCGGATCCCATACTTTCATACTCTTAAAGTTGATTACAAAATTGTACAAGGATTCTGAAAAATAATTTCCTGATTTTCCGTCGAGGCCGAATATCGATTTTAATTGGCCTGCAGCTATTTGTAAAGCAGCGGCGGTTGTAAATCCGGTAATGACTGGCATCGATATAAATTCAACCAAAAATCCAAGATGCATTATCCCCATACCAAGCTCCACCAGTCCAGATAGGAATGCTGCCAAAACAGCGAAGTCTGCTGAATAGCCAGAGACGTATTTCGATACCATTGTAGACATGATAGCTGTAGGTCCAACGGTGATATCCTTGCAGCTTCCTAAGAATAAGTAGACAAATCCTCCCATTAAGCCTGCATAAAGACCATATTCAGGAGACAGACCGGCTACAACGGCGTATGCAATGCCTTGAGGAATAGCGGTGAGTCCCACTGTGATTCCCGCAATTATATCTTGGATCAGTTTCGTCAGATTGTATTCTGGTAGCCATTCCGTTATAGGTAGTCTTTTCTTCACTGTCTTTACACTACACAGGTCTTTGGAACATTTTTTCAGTCTTCTACGTAATTGATTTCCATTTTCACTTGTTACAGTCAGAACTGTCATTATTTTAACAAGCTTCACGTGATTTAGCTCAAGAGCTACTGGGCGAAAACGTTGAAAGACATATCGACAAGACACTTATCGGTATCATTTGAGTGCTAATCGTGATATTCGTGATCTTGAGAGATGATATTGCGAAAACGAGATTGATAACGGGACTGATAATTTGAATCTCTTTAATATTATGCAAAAATGGCAATCTGTCCGCCCGTTTGACTGTTTACTTCCACGGTTAAATTGCTGTAATTGAGGGAACTTCGAAAGTAGTGTTATTTTGAAAATTGCAAATATTTACTTTACTAGAAGCACTTTCTATTGTAGCAACAGTAAGCAAGATGCCTTGACAAGTGTTGCAGTAGCACAGGGATTGACAAAGTATGAAACGCTTCTTGTTTAGTAAATATTAGCGATTTTCAAAATTAATCCACTTTCGAAGTTACGCTAATGCACCTTACCGATGTTGACATTGAATTGGTAATTTAGAAAACGTTAGCAACTTAGGGATGGGTACCTACACGTTCTACATAACTACTTTGTATTTTGTACTGCGCTCCCTGGAGAGAGCGAACGAAAAGCTACAGGTACAGACCAACAAAATTAATGCACGCGCAGCCGCCGTGTAACCTACAACGCATGTAAAATAAATACCTACAAATAATAGAACAGTGGGTAGCGCTCTACACGTACAATAGGTATTTATAAAATAAGAGATATCGTCGTAGAGTTAATTTTCCTCGTTATAAGCCAATAAAGACCTTCAATGAGAAATTATTTTTAAAATATTGATATAATTTATAATATTACAAAGCGAATTTTAAAATGTTAACTGCATCTGCAAAACTGCATACCCACTTTATGAATGAAATTCATTTATATAGTAGGTATACACTTATAGCTTGCAGTACTTCGTAAATAAAAAAACTTACATTATAATACAGTACTTTCACATAACATAATAAAAACTTAGAAATAAAAACAAGAGAATACTACAATTAGATAGATACATAATATAATTAAATACATCAATCTTATCACGATAACGATGTCAATAAAACTTCGAGTTCTCGAGGATCTTCAACACGAGCAGCAATTAAAAAGTTTTTCTCAAATTGTGGATTAATTTCTAGACACAATTTTTCTAACCTAGTAATAAAGTTCAAGAAAACAATTCTTTGGCAACGATTGTGCAGTATTTTGAGCACGGACATAAGATTTGAAGCTACTGTTGTGTCCATGGTTCTCATGTTTGAACCGTCCAAAATAACAACGGTACTTAAAGAACATTGATGTGAAACTTTATTTACTTCATGACGAACGTGCTCGGCAGCGCAGTACAACATATGCTCTGGTAACTGCACAATTATCAATTCTGATTTGTCACCCTTAATCGTGTTAATGTCTACAACAGGCTTTGATGAAATATATAGTAAAATGAAAGCCTCTGTCGCAATACCTGCTAACATACCGTATTCCAGCCCAAAACATAAGCAAATTATGACTGTAATATTCCAAGTAAGAAATTCCTTTTTACATATCTTCCATAATTTGATAAACATCGCAAAATCAAGCATAGTCAGCATTGCTGAGATAATCAAACCGCCTAAAAGAGCTTTCGGTATAAAGTATAATGCTGAAGTCAATAAACTTAATGCAAGAAGAATGAATAAACTAGTAAAGATGCCACCTCCAGGAGTCTGAACCCCTGACGCATTATTCAAAACCGAACGCGAAAATGATGCCGATAAAGGCATACTTCTACAGAAAGACCCCAATAAGTTAGTAACACCGAGAGCAATCAATTCTTGAGTAGCATCCATAGTATTTTCCCCGGCAAACGCTTTATTGATAGCAATACTTTCAAGAATAGAAACAAAAGGTAGGACTATTGCACTAGGGCCGAGCGCTTGTAACATTTCAGTAAACGTGTATGTTTCGTCACCAACTATACTACTAAAAGGTGGAGCGGCCACTTTTGGGAAACCTCCTTCTATATCTCCTATTAAAACTATTGATTCTTCGCCCGTGGTTTTTAATAAAATGTATGCTACTGCCATACCTATGACAATAACTACAGCATTACGAGATAACGAAACAAACCACCTTAACCGTTTCAAAACGCCGTCGGTACGATTGCAACCGTTCCCTACCCATTTCAAAAATAAAAGAAAACCAATTGTAGATAAACCTAAAGAAGCTTCCCAAACCTGGATTGTATTCATATTCTTTACAAAATTTTGCATAGACCCCAGGAACGTAGTCCCTGACGATCCTTGAAGTCCTAGTAATGATTTAAACTGTGATGTTATAATTTGTAAGGCAGCTGCTGTTGTAAATCCACTGATAACTGGTTTTGATATGTAGTTAACTAAAAATCCAAGTCGTAATACACCCATTGATAATATAATAACACCGGTCATGAAGGCTGCCAAAACAGCAAAGTCAGCAGAGTAACCAGCGACGTATTTTGAAAGCAGCGTTGACATGATGGCGGTTGGTCCGATGGTAATGTCTTTGCAGGTACCAAGGAACAGGTAAACAACACCTCCTACCAATCCTGAATAAAGTCCATATTCTGGAGACAGGCCAGCTACATCAGCATATGCCAGGCCTTGGGGGATAGCAGTTAGTCCAACAGTGATACCAGCAATCATATCCAGCATTAGTTTTGATAATGTATACTCCGGTAGCCATGTTGTTATAGGTAGTCTCTTTTTAATCGTTTCAACACTGCATAACTTCTTTTCTACACATGACGATGGTGGTCGATCTTCATTTGAAGTTTGGTCTTCTGTTGTAATATTTGAAAGAGTCATTGTTTTTAGTGTTATACTACTTATATGAGAGTCACGACTATTTGCCGAGACATTGAAGCAAGTACTGACAGAAGCTTTAGTAGGACCTCGCTATCATTGCATGAATGCCCTGATATGTTTATTTGTCAAGATAGCCTGTGATTTCTTGTCATTATTTTTTAGGGTTTCTTGACTTTTTTATGTCTGAAAAGAACCGTGTTTCTCACCATTTATAATTGTCACAAAAAAACTGATTAGGGCAGTTAATTTCAGTATGGAGATTAAACTTTTCCTAATTTTATCTAAATAAAAAACGCAGATCATCTACAAGCGGTATAAGAAGGCAGTATGTCCTTAAACTTTATTTCAACAGGTGAAATTCCCTAAGGTCAACTAGATTCCTTTCCACAATAAGCACAGATATTTATGTGGTGTACTGTTTTTGTTGTTTATGTTATCTACTATTAAAGATAAGCAAGTATTGAACAATCACCTGAAACCGTCCTTACCCTTCAAGCTAAATCCTTAAAAGGCCCTTTTCAAAACCCACTTTTTAATTCCACACGCATGTCGCCATACGTCGTGATGCTATCGACATTTCAGCCGACCAACGATAGCAGGAGGTCATTCCGAGCCCTTACTGAGAGAACCACTATAAACCTGAGCTTCAGATTCTAACAAATATGTGTAATAGAGGAACATACTTATACTGGTCTGTTATAAACCATGCTGTTGGTGAGCGATAGGAACCTTTCCAGTTTCGAGTCCGGGTTGGCCAGATAAGGGTGTGATGGAGGTGCACGTGGCCACGCATATGTTTCTGGCATTACGGGGAACCACGTTACATGTGCTGATAAACCATTTGAAATTAACCTCTAAGAAGATGGACATAGAGTATCCGCCGGTTGGCTTCTATTGTTGGTTTTGGTCTTGGTACAGTTCCGTCTGCGTGTTTTAGTTGTAAACAAAGTTTTAATACTATTGTAATAGGGTTGTGAATAGAATGGAGTGGAGCTCAGGATTGTTTTGATACTTTTTGTTAGGTTTATGCTAAATTTGCAAATTAGCTTTTTGCTTCAGCTTAACTAATTGAAAAATCTTTAGCGCCCCGTGGAGGCAGTTTACATTAAAAATCAGTTTAGCAAACTTGGGGGGTCTGATATTGTAAGGTTAGTTTGTAATTATGACTGGCTAGTTTCATAAACTATGTGTTGGAGTTTTGTAAAGTTTTACTCTGTACACACTAGGAAAATATTCGACATATACCCGTTACACTTGAACAACAGAAAACAGACGAGACTAGATGGACGACTAACAAGAAACTAAGACGATTTTAAACAAGAATCGTTTGGTAGGTACGGAAGTAGCTTTTTTTATATTAAAATGTGGCTTTCCCTTTAGTAGGTTCAGGAAGGATTTGCGAATAACGACGTATTTTGATTCGGTAATAGGAATTGTGCAAATGCTCATAGAGCGCAACGTTGATCGGTAGTTTTATTATGAGCTCTTGCAAAGCGATAGCAGGACTATACAAGGGCCACGTGGAGCTACTTGGCGTTGACGCCAGAACGGTGGATAAACTAGTATCTAGATTAGTTCTTCATTATCCGCACACTTCTACACTATCAGTATTACACTTTATATTTAATGTTTACGTTAATGAGCAAAAACAAAAAAATAATCACGACTCGATATCACCAAGATGGCGGTCGACAAGCAACTCAAGTGGCTTTTTAAAAACCTGTCCTTCCTTGATACAAACAAAGATGACAAAGTGACATGATGACAAAGTGTGTAAACTCCCAGCTACCGTCAAAAATGTCACATATCACAATGACGTCAATGACTATTACCTACTTACTTTGGAGTTTTCCCGAGTATTCATTTTGGCACGTGAGAGATGACTTGTATCTAACAACGATGCCTGAAAGTGCATTACGGATCTATATGTGCATCACACTGAAATAAGCATATCACAAGCTATTGATAAACCTACAAATATATGTCGGATATGAAATATTCCCAAAAAGTAAAATGAAGAGTGACATCGTGGAAATGCCCAACGAGATGGGCGGACGAGATAAACAAAATAGCTGGTCCTAACTGGATGCAAATAGCCCAGGATAGAGCAAACTGGGCATCTTTGGAAGAGGCCGTCACCTGCGGAGGGGTTCTTGTAGATAAGTATTTTTATAATCTCAAAAAATTAAATTATAGATGTTAATCATAAGATAGAATAGTAGAAAAAGTATTTTAGTTATGTAAAAGTTGTTTAGTTGCGAGAAATAAAAAGCTTTTTAATTTTATTTTTTATGTGCATAATCTGAAGGTACAAATGATGATAATAACATCTTACCCCACCCATTTAACACATTCACCGCCGAGCTACGGTCGTAGCGCTACGTCGTTGCCGATAACATGGATTTCCTGGTATGTAGCGGATATGCTTCGTAGAGGCAAAACAACAACGTGTCGTGAGTTTAGCAGAATGGGTTAAAAAGGATTCAATTAAAGCAAAAAAGATTTCTTCCTCCAGCATCAAAGTGGCCAAAAAATAAACTAATTAACATTATATTGTCTTCGGTTACCGCGATAGTTACTCATGAAATAAAACTATGAAAACGGATTATATCGCGTATATTCCGGTAAAATCGGTTTTGCATGTACAACCAGCCTTAAAGTTTGTAGTCTATGATTGTTCATTATTTTAGTATGTGGGTATTTTTGCAATTTGTAATTTTTCCTCAGTCACCCGTTGACCACGAACGCTGTAAAGAGTTCGAAACGTCGGGATGTATTATAAATTCAATATACGCGATATAATCCGTTTTCATAGTTTTATTTCATAATTAACATTAGTTATAAAGTTTATCTTTTCATAAACTCCAAAGCACTTAAAAACTTAAACTTCATTAATTACTTCCACGTCATTAACTTTAAATCCGGTTTTAAGCAACTATTCCATTTTTAATACGCTTAAAGCCGTAGTGAATAGCTTAATAATTGTTAGGGGAGTGATGATCAATCATCGTGCGATGATTAGGTACAATGACTTTCATCAGTAGTTTTAAAACTGAATGAAAACGGGAGAATTAATTAATATACACGGTGGCTAAAAAATAAGTGCATTCCCGTTGGCAGGGAGGTTTTGGGATTATACTGCGCAACGGCTATGGGACTAACCACGAAATCGCGAAAAATAATTTGGATGTTTCATACATTCTGGCTGGTCCATTTTCTATGGGAGGGTATAGTACATTTCGATGCTAGTGCGGAAAGTATGTCATTACTTCACGAGTAGCGAGATATCTTGCCACGAGCCGCAGGCGAGTGGCAAGACTCGGGACGAGTGAAGAATGACATATCCGCACGTGTATTGAACGACGTTTTTTAATACAGTTGCGAAAAAATAAGAAAAGCACAAGTAGGGAATGGAATTCGAAACTTTTATATTATTAATTCTGTGACACTGACATCATTGACATTATGAAGAGGTGTTTTTCTAGCTTTTATTCGACTAGAATAGATTTTGTTATTATTATTGAACCCACTTCAATGAAAGTTTTTTTTTTCAAATGGATGTTCTATAAGACAGAAACAATTGTAAATATTAAAACATTGTACTACTATTACCTAAATATCGTTATTTACGATTATTTGTGTATCGTATATTTATAAAAACAATATCGAATGTTGCCTTTGAAAACTTAAAACATTCTTGCAGTAAGAAAATACGCCTCTTTTTTGACAGGCGTTCCGTTCCATTCAGACAATTTATTAAGAACGGTTTTTCAACATTAAAAAATAAACGTGTTATAATACTTATAATGAAGAGGTAAGTAATAAAATATGAAATATGCATATTTTTCGTAGATTACGACGTTTAAAGGAAACTAATATTAACACTCATCAATAAGTAGTCATGAATTGGAACAAGTAAAAATTTAAAAAAATTGGAAAAGTAAAAAGCACTAGTTCGCGAAAACCAACTTTCCGCACGCTAAACAGCCACGAAAAGTAGCACTTTTTGAGCAACTGTATTAAAAAATATTTTATTCGCGATTTCGTAGTTGGTCCCATAGTAAAAGTTGCTTAGTATAATCCCAAAACCTCCCTTGCACATATTTTTAGCCGTCCTGTATATTTTTTTAATTTAAATTGGTTAAATGAATAAACTCCCAAGCGAGGTTTTCTTGAGGGACTAAGTACAAAAATAAGTGTACAGTTTTCTACACATTCGGCAACGCGCACGTGATACCTAGACCACGATATTAAGAGTTGAATTGAATTTACATTCAAAGTGCTTTACTAGTATCTATTACATATACACACATGATTCTACAATCTCTAAAAAAATAGTAGGTATCATTTGCTAAATAGGTACTTATAGCAAAGGAAGGAACCAACGAAATTAATTGTAGAAAAAAAAATATTATTATCGTTTTTATCTTGAACTCTTCAAGTACCGTGTGCAAAAAGCGAAAGCTTGTATCAAATTTAAAAAATCTCAACACATGAAGGTTGAGACGTTAAGATTATTGCGCGAATATCTTTGATATCCTATCCAACAGGATTATCTTTTAGATAATCTATGTTAATAAACCTACAAGAGAAAGAAAATAAAAATATTGTTATGTTGTCTGGCAAAATCTATTATCTTCGACATCTATGTGATAAGCTTTATCAAATGTTTTTTTAAACCTATGAAAAATATCATAATATATAATCTTATTACCTTTTTATTACTACTTAAATAAATGTGGCTTTCCAGCTCAGAAGGGTCCATATGTTGTAAGTGCAATAAGGATCGCTGACCATCAGGTGATCCGTCTGCTCGTTTGCCTCCTATTTCATAAAAAAAAGGAGTTTTTCGTCTGAAATTCCAAGATAAATTCTGATAGAATGGTTCTTATCGCACATGAAGCATAAGGATAAGGACCCTTCCGTATGGAAAGCCACAAATAGTTGCTTTTTCATCTGGCCGGCCACAAATTAAAACTTACAAATACAAATGCAATATTTTCATGACAAAATGAAAATCCACAAACAAAGGAACGGAGAACCTTTTTATAGGCATCTGGGCAGCGAGAGGTCTTCCACAAATAAATAGAATAATTGATTGATCCAAATGCAAAATTCTAGGAAATAGTAGAAAATCGATAACTGCGATTGTATCCCATAAATAAATGATGAAGATTATCAGCGTATACAAATATGAATCCATTGTAACCCTTCTCTGCTCCAGGGGTGCCAAAGACCCCAAAACTTGTCTGATATATAGCAGAATTAATACCCACTTAGAATTAAGCCTCCAGAATCCATTGTCGCAAAATGTTCCAAGTTACAGACAATTGAGTGACAAATACTAAGAGATTTAAGTTTTGAGTTGTAACTAAATTTAATTATTGTTGGAAATCAAGCCCGAATAGATTTGGAACAGTAAGTTTGCTGTTAAGTTTAGGAGAATAGAATGGATTAAATTTGTAGTTCTGTCATATTAGAAGTTACTTACATAATTAATTATTATGTGACTGTAATTATAATTTCTTGTGTTGACAGCTTTGCTTACCTGAAACAAAGGTATTTAAAATTAGGATTTAATGTAAAAATATTGGTAATGGCTAACATATATTTGAATCAAAATTTTTGATCAAAAATACAAGAGGAATATTCTAATTGTTAAGCTTCTTTCCTGAAATAAACTAATCAAATCTAAGCAAATTATTTTAATGCCGCAATATGATAATATATCCTACTCATCATCTTCCTCGCGTTGTCCCGGCATTTTTGCCACGGCTCATGGGAGCCTGGGGTCCGCTTGGCAACTAATCCCAAGAATTGGCGTTGGCACTAGTTTTTACGAAAGCGACTGCCATCTGACCTTCTAACCCAGAGAGGAAACTAGGCCTAGTTGGGATTAGTCCGGTTTCCTCACGATGTTTTCCTTCACCGAAAAGCGACTGGTAAATATCAAATGATATTTCGTACATAAGTTCCGAAAAAGTCATTGGTACGAGCCGGGGTTTGAACCCGCGACCTCTGGAATGCAAGTCGCACGCTTTACCGCTAGGCCACCAGCGCTTCAATTTAACCTACTAACGCGACAGTTTATAAAACTGAAAACTAAAATTGTGTATTTTTTCCCCGGTGTTATTGTTATTACTACTTATCGCCAATTTTTATATCAAACCGCGGACTCAACCACTAACAAACATTCAAATTTTTCACGCTTCTTTGTACCAATAATGTTTCAATAAATTAGCAACACACACAAACCCCAAATAAGACCATACCTCATCTTCGAGTCATCGGGCCGTCGGCGGCAGGCGATTAATTCACGGGCCGAATTAATACCGTACAGTAAACGGAACGCGGCGGGTCGGAACAGTCGGAACCCCCGGCGGCGGGAGGGTTAACGCCTCGATTGCTTTGTATGGGTAATAAATGTTTAATAGTAAGCTTGTGATTAAGATGAGAGAATGCGTAGGTGTTTTTGCGAATTAAGTTTAGGTTAATTATGAAAAACTGGCAGAAACTCTTGCGAAGCTTTAATTATAAAAGCTTAATTCTGCGAGAGAAATTTGAACGCAAGTAAATACAGGTACCTACTCTGTTATAAACCAAAAAATTGCATATAAAAAGATATGAAAACACTTTAAGTATAGGTATTTGGCAATGTTTTTAAATCTCCTGGCTTTCTTAATCTGCATTTCCACCGTAAAAATAATATATTCATCGGATTGCAAAGACCGAACTGTTGCCAAGTTTCTAACAACGAAATGAAAAGCCGCGGGACAAATCTCCGGGAAGTCCATACAGACGTTACATGATCCGTATTCCGACTTAAAAAATAGTATAACAACATGAAACTAGCAAGTGTGTATCTCGCTTGCACCCATAATTTGGTAAGAGACTCCAATAATAATGATAAACTGTTGTAACATTTTTGAAATCCGAACACGCCTCACGCTCTTGAAATGTGTTGGAATGGTACCAATACGCTGGAGATGGAGGTCAGTTTTACTCAAGGGTATACTATTGCAGGGAAGAAAAAAGTAGTAAGGACACGGGAAAATTGTGTTTTAGTGTCTTTTTTGTGAAGGAATGTTAACGATAGGTGAACGTTCTTTTGAATAAAGTGCTAGTGAACGAGTATACTATTAAACCAGGAGGTTAGTGTTTAGAAACGTTAATCTTGGGTAGTCTAAAGCATGTCTAAGTACCTCGTTAACCTTTCATCAAGCCTTAAGCACATGAAATTACTAACATAAGTTTCAGTGTAAAGTAATATAGGTGGGATTTGCTCCTTCATTATACTGTACCATTGCATTATATTATAGGTAAAGTGGATTTTTTTGAGATTATCTTATTTTGTAAATATTCCACTACGTTTTCTCTCTCGTCTCTAATTATTGCCAGTCCATGTAAAATTAATGCTAAGAAAGATGGCAATTAGACACTGTTACCTTTATAATAGGCTAGTACTATTATTTATTCTGTGGTATAAAACAAAAATGGCCAAGAAATTGAAACAAGAAACATTATTTGCATTTTCCTTTCCAGGCATATAATAAGCAAGAGCGGCCCGCAATGCTCATTTATTTATTGATATGGACGCAATCCAATTTCTCTAAAAATAAAAATGACGTACTCAAAACTAACGACATACAAACATCGTTAAAACTAATATATAGCGCACGCAACGACTATAGTAGCCTTGACTTTGCCAAAAATCAGCGTCTAGACACTCTGGGCAGACCACTCATGTGTTGAATATTTAAATTATGCAAATAATATAGAAGACGACAAGATTTATTACGTAAGGCTTCTGTGTAAGATTAGGTCATTTTTTTAAATGCATTTGAGTGTGCTTGACACTCAAATATTCTTCGCAGTTTGTTATCTATCTATTCTATCTATCTTAAGCCCTTTTATTCTGAGTTAGAGTATGCCTCTAAGCTTAGTGTGCCGCTTAACAGGCACAGGGCGGACACGCTATACATCAAAAAACACTTGCGTTTCTATGTGTGAACGGCACGTCTGTACACGCGTCATGCGACATAGTGTGAGTAAGTTGCCTAAAAATAGTACTGAGCGGCCGGCAAACGGCCGTCAATCTGCTGTCGCGGGGCGAGGTCATTCGAGTCGGGGCGGGGCGGTGCGTAACCGTTCTGTATGATAATACTATTACTTATTCTGTGGCAAAGGCCTCCTCCAGCTTCGTAATGTTCTTGTGTTCAATGTTGATATATTTATATTTTTTTATTTATTTGCAAGAGGGTATTGGTATAATACTCCCGCGGTGACCGGCCGTAGTTGGGATTGTTGTTTTTGTTGTTGTTTGTTTATTTTCCGGTTGCTTTTGGTTATTTAGTATTAGTTTTTTGGAGATTTGTTGGTTATTGTGCTTGTATGCTGTACTCCCTGGCATCTGTTTGTCTTCGGTTGTTTGGTGGGCTGGGAGGATGGGATTCTTCCTTGGTTTGAACCACTTGCTTGCTTGGCTTGGTGGTGATCTTGGTGGTGATAATGGTACCCTTTTTCTTTTTTCCTGTTTACTATCAATTTGTTATCTACAACTTAGAAAAGTCGATTAAGAAAATGTGTACCTAAACGAAATTTTGCGTTAGAGTACCACAACATAGTTATACGTTTCGATTTTGTGACCTGTCAACAATATTCCCTTGTATCCGCCACGGCACACTAACGACAAAAACAAAGCCTTCAAATGTCAGGGTAACTTTTACCCGCGGCGCCGGTCTGACGGCAGGAACCGAGGCCGATTCTATTTAATCAATTTGATATGGTTTTATTTTTTATCAAGCAGATATATACGTCTGCAAACGATCCTACATTTTTAGGGTTCCGTACGCAAAGGGTAAAACGGGACCCTATTACTAAGACTCCGCTGTGCAGACAGACAGACGGACGGCGGTCTGTCTGTCCGTCTGTCAACACAGGCTGTATCTCATGAACCGTGTAGTTAGATAGTTTAAATTTTCACAGATGATGTATTTCTGTTGCTGTTGTAAATCCTAAAAACAGAATAAAATAAAAATTTAAGTCGGGCTCCCATACAACTGATACAACAAACGTTATGTTTTTGCCGTTTTTTGCGTAATGTAACCCTTCGTGCGCGAGTCCGACTCGCACTCGGCCGGTTTTTATAAATAAAGGAAACATGGAAAATTTCACCGCTTCGGACAAGATTCATACTTGCGACCTATTGGACCTTTTGGAACTTCACCAAATGAGCTACCAAAGCTTACCATTTTACTTTTGCGCCTCCCTGAGGCGTGTAAACAAAATAAAGGAATGGAAAATTCGCACGCTACTGAGGGCCTTCCGCGAACCACGTTCGACGTGTTTCCTCTTTGTCGCACTTGTAAATTCGTACGTAAGTGTGACAGGGAAGCAACACGTCAAACGTGGTTCGCGGTAGGCCTTCTGGTAAGCTTCAGCATGCAGCTCGGTTGGTTAAGAGCAATTGGACCGGTGTTTCAAAAGGCCGTAAGTTAAAATCTTGCCAGAAGCGGTGAAATTCTCTATTTTTCCTTTCAATAAAAAAAAAATGGTTTTCATCTTATTTTCGGCTCAAGGTCGTGTGACCAATTAATGCGAGCGAGATGCCTTGAGACGTCTCCTGATTGCAATTCGTAAGAAGTATTCGCTGATTGGTGCAGCAGCGCACTCTGATTGGAGCAGCAGCGCAAGCTGATTGGTGCAGCAGCGCACGCTGGCTCGAGGTCGTATCAAAACAAGATGAAAACTATATCAAATTGTTAATGCAGAAAGGCCTCACGGACTCTAATGAATTTTAGATGAGTGTAAACGTATTAGAATTTAGATGGGTGATTGCTTGCTTTGATGGTAGTGGTTAAGGTTTTTATACAGTTTTTAGCAGCTGTTAGTGGGTGGAGAGGAAATCTAATATAGGAAAGGAGCTAAAAATAAGAAACGATTGAGAAATTTAAAACTCTTCAAATTCCAAACGCTTAATAAAAAATTCTAAAATAAATAATTCTAAACGCTTTGGCTGTCGTATAATTTTAAGGTAAGTACTCTTGAATTCTCGCAGGATGAATTTCTTAAACGCTAGTTAGCTTATTTGACGAAATAACAGTCTAAATAAACCTGTCATAATTTTACTTTATAATTAATTCCCACGATTCGATATAAAAAATGGTGGTGGTCATTAAACATAACTGCTGACGTTTTGTGACAAAAAAAACGAATAAAAAGATGTGATTTTTAAAGTTCATAACCCTCTTCTGTTTATATTTCCGGTTCGTGTGACAGCTGCGATTACTCTATAATCCTATGGTTCAGTAGTTGTTAACTACCAATGGTTAACAACTATTCCCTCCCCTTCTTCTGGTGTTGCGGGTGTCCATGGGCATCAGGCGATGCGTCTGCTCGTGTGCCTCCTATAGGGTCTCTATTGTTTCTCATAAAGTTTTAAGTCATAATGTATTGTTTGTCCGAATTTTCGTTAGTCATAATTAGTTTTTTCTCAGAAACGCGTAACTGTTCAGGATTGCCATAAAACCAACCTAACCTAACTACAGGATAACCTCACGAAAATCCTGAAATGTTAACGGTTTCAGAATTATTGCTAATGATAATCTGACAATCATTACATTATGATTCAATAATTATGTCAAACAACGGGATCCCGCCTCCTATATCATTAAAAAGTAGAGAATACCTCAAGGTATCAACTTTGCCTATTAACTTTTCCATATATAATATGCAATAATAATAGTTTCCCCTCTCGGTTGGACGGTCAGATGGCAGTCGCTTTCGTAAAAACTAGTGCCTACGCCAATTCTTGGGATTAGTTGCCAATAAGACCCCAGGCTCCCATGAGCCGTGGCAAAATGCCGGGACAACGCGAGGAAGATGATGATATATAATATGCAATAAATTTAAAATAACAACTAAATACACTAAAATTGCCACATCCAGGGCTCTTCTCGCTTCCACCGTTGATTGACACTCCATCGATACAAGCCCGCCGCCCGGCGCCGGTCGTCTTTGTCCCTTGTTAACGTGTTTGTATACAATAATCAATAATATCAGTTTGTCGTGTTTGCTCAAAGTGTTGCTTTGATATTAACGCTCTTGACTCGATGGCTGTTACAGTGTTTGGTATTTGGCATATTACAGGTTTAGTATGTGTATCAAATGAATCGAATGAGGCTTTTTACACAACTTTGGGAACAAATCAAATTATTTTATTAAATATTTTTGAAGTGTGTTTTTAAATATTTTTGAATTGTGTATTTAATAAAACAGTTTGATTTATTCCCAAAGTTGTGTATAGATGGCAGCACCAGTCTCTCTCGCTATATCGTAATTCCGTAAGGAATTCGTATAGGAGGTGGAAGCGTGCACTGCTACTGCTCGCCCTTAGAGTTGGTCAAAGACGCCTAGTCTTAGTAAGATTAAGATGGCATATAGTCGAGAAATTTGAACCGGTTCCGCCGTCGCTGGGTGGCCTAGGGGTTCAAGGCGTTAGCCCTAAAGACGCCGGTTCGAATCCGGCCTTCACCACTGGAGGGCTTCGTCACTTTTTCCTAAATATATATAACATCTATTTCAGTTTATATTGAAGAGGCTTTTTATGAAAGGGTTTTGTTTATTTGCCATATTTCAAATATATTATATAAAACTAGCTTCTGCCCGCGACTTGGTATGGGTAGTATTTCAGTGGTCAAAACCGGCCAAGTGCGAGTCGCGAAGGGTTCCGTGCCATTACGTAAAAAACGGCAAAAAAACCACGTTTATTGTATGGGAGCCCCACTTAAATATTTATTTTATTCTGATCTTAGTATTTTTTTGTTATAGCGGCATCAGAAATACATCATCTGTGAAAATTTCAACTTTCTAGCTATCGCGGTTCATGATATACTGCCTGGTGTCAGACAGACGGACAGCGTACTCAGCGGAGTCTTAGAAATAGGGTCCGTTTTTACCCATTGGGTCCGTACCCAATTATGTCATTATGTTGTTTACGGATTGGATGGGTACTTAAGTATTGTATTGTATATTTGATTATGTAAGTACTGCGGAATGGAGTATCGAGACAAACCGTTTTAGTTTAATTTAACGATGCTTTTTATCAAATATCATGTTGAACCCTAAAACTGACAGTACCAGTATTTTAAAAATCGGTTTACTATTTATGTACTCGTACTACGTGCCCATCCCTAGAGGTCTTACAAAACAAATATTTACTCAAACTACTAACTCTTCTTCTTCCTCGCGTTGTCCCGGCATTTTGCCACGGCTCATGGGATCCGCTTGGCAACTAATCCCAAGAATTGGCGTAGGCACTAGTTTTTACGAAAGCGACTGCCATCTGACCTTCCAACCCAGAGGGGAAACTAGGCCTTGTTGGGATTAGTCCGGTTTCCTCACGATGTTTTCCTTCACCGAAAAGCGACTGGTAAATATCAAATGATATTTCGTACATAAGTTCCGAAAAACTCATTGGTTTGAAGCCAGGGTTTGAACCTGCGACCTTCGGATTGCAAGTCGCACGCTCTTACCGCTAGGCCACCAGCGCTTCATTTACTCAAACTACTAACAGTGTAAATAAATTGTAAAGTAAGTACATCTAGTTCTCTTAACAAATATTATTATCCTCCAAAACCCACTCGAGTGTCTACGAATTTAGTCATAAACTATAAAAATACGTCTTCAATTTTCGAACATATATTTTACACAAGACGTTTACCGCCCGCGTCCACTAATAAGTGTATTGTTACCCGAGGCCACAAATCACCCCCTTGTCGTTCGCAGATAAAAATACCCGCCCTAGGGACACGAGATAACGACGATTTGAACGCGTTTGTAGTTTTGATAGATGACAGACCGAGAAACTGCGTTGTTTGTCATTTTGGAAAGGAGACAAACTTATATGTCAAGCTCTGATAGCGCCAAGACTTATGGGTGACTAATTTCCTCCTCTTTATATTGGGCATTTTCCATAATTAATAAAAATAAAATATAAATGTATATCTTTTCTGTTGTCATCTTGTACCATACGTATTTTGGAAAATAAAGAAATTCTATTATATTCTATTCAAAAAATTACACTTCCAATTTGTTTGAGTTAGCGTTGTTCATAACTATTCCAAATTTCAAATAAATAGCTTGAATAGTTCTTGAAATATTTAGCGATGTGACAGACGGACGGACAGACGGCCAGAGTCGCACCATAAGGGTTCCTTTTGTACCTTTTTGGTACGGAATCACGTATGTCGTATAGATGAAGATAAAATATTACTTGACATCTTCAAGTCACTATCGGTCATCATAGACTGTGTACTGACAGGAAAAAATACCGTTTTCCTCGTTTTTTACCAGGCCTATAAGCTTTATCTGTTTGGCAGGTATCATCAATACTAGATTATTTTAGAGATTACTAGAAAATTCAATAAGTTTAGTTCATAATAGATACTGCTTAATATATCGTTGAAGATATAATCGGTTTAAAAATTTGACGATTCTCTAGGAGTTTAAGATGACAACTGGCACCGCCATGGTGCACTTACCATGAGTATAAACATGAATTAGTTGGTATAGATTTTTATATTTACAAAAGTATATATATATATTAAAAACTGTAATAGATATAGACTGTTATATATAGTAGTGTGACTACTTTAAAAAACACAAATCAAAATATTTAATAAAATAATTTGATTTGTTCCCAAACTTGTTATATATATATATATATATATTTTATTTATTTATTATTTTACAGGACCTTTATACTGTTGTACATATCGGCCCTATTAAGTCCGCTTCTTATAATTTCAGAACAACTATAATCTATTTATTAAGCCTAACTTCAGCCAATCTATACACCGTTTGTGCCGTGTCCGATGTTGGGTTACCAAGAATGTGTATAAATGCACCGATGTCATATGGCATTAGATTGGCTGAAGTTATGAGCGCCTCCCTAAGGGCGCGATTTCTACTACACTCTACTAGAATGTGATAGACATCTTCTACTGATCCACAGATGTCGCAGTTAGGAGAGTCGATCTGCTTCATTAGAAACCTAAATTTATTGAGGGGCACGTGACCAGTTCGTAATCTATGCGCTGTTACGATAGTTTTCCGACCCATGTCCCCTGACCCATGTGTGGGGGCTTACAAAAGTATACGGTGAAGTAAAATCTTCACATCAAAAATTGTCCTAACTTCTCTCCTTGCTTCTATCTCGCGCCAATAATCCATTCATCCATTTTGGTTGTATTAAACGTTTATATTTTACTAATTTTATAATATTACTATTATTATTTTATAATATTACTATTATAAAAGTAGTATATTTTACTAAAATAGTAGTAGTAATAGTAAAATATACAAAACGTATACAAGCACATATTGTATTTTGTATTATACTTTATGAATTTGAAAGATGAGGCACAGTTACAGTTAGCATAATTAATACCTAAAATTAGCAAATAACGAAAAATAGCGAGAACAAAGAACTTAGAAAAATTGGACCCTTATTTTTCTCCTCTGCATACTTCATACCAATCATACCATACTTAGGTAGGTATACAATTTTGGCTTTCGTTTTCTAACAGTTGTAATACAATTAAGAAGGAAAAATAAAGAAATAATAAACAGCAGCCCAAAGCTTTAAGACTAACAATAATTTGTTAAACCACCTAACAAGTTTCACTGGCCATTGCCCAGACATACGTTCCAATTCGAACAATGGTCTAGATATCAACTAGATATGAAACCAGGGGTCGGAAACCGGTATTTGCTCCATACAAAAATACCGGTATTATTACGTTCTTTTTCGTTCTTTTGTTTATAATTTAATTTTTAATGGGACGTTTTAATAATGCAAAATTGTTTCCTAAATACATGATTCAGTCCTACGTAATAGTTGTATTTCGGGGTTTTTAAAAATACCGGTTCCGAGCCCTGTATGAAACAGAAGCGATAACGAGATATTTAAGAAAGTCATATCAAATTTGACATTTCCGCGATTCCGAATGTCCTCTTGAACGATCTCTTTAAGAATTGCTTAAAATATTACTTAGACATCCGATGGATATCTAATGGATATCCAAAAACGGCACAATAATTGTAGCGTGAAATGACAATTGGTTTCTAGAATCGAACTGCAAAAGATAACTAGTTGAGACGTACTACTAACGTATCTATTAAGTACGTAATTGTTCTCGTATCTAGTAATTATCACGTTGTTCGAATTGACCGGTGAGACACTTTCACGAACTTGTTGGGGCACCCCCGTGATCTATTGCTAAAGCGAAATGAAAATAAGAGTTTGCTAAACGTATTAAATATATTAATAACGGGTCACTCACGTGTTTTAAGTCGAAAACGCTCGACATGTTTCACTCCGTACCGAGGAGCGTCATCAGGAGCTTGCGTCGACGGTGACGGACCGGCGCAGACACGGAGCGGGCGGAGTGAAACATGTCGAGCGTTTTCGACTTAAAACACGTGAGTGACCCGTTATTAATATATTTAATATGTCTATGTCTCACGGAAATTTTGTTATTAAATTTGCTAAACGTGCCTAGATATTGTTCGGTGTTTTTGTGGATTAATAGGTTCTTTGACCGTCTGCCCTGGATGCGTAGGTATATTTATTAGAGATATGAAAATGTCTGATCGGTTATCTACTTATATTCTAAGAAAATTACGAATCCACATATTAGGTAATAACTATGTACCTACTTCTGTGTTCGTTGGTATAGTGCTAATAAAGTAATTATTTCTAAGGGGCCCACTGACTATCAGTCCGCCGGACGATATCGGCCTGTCAGTTAGAACAAAAATTTGACAGCTCCGAACGACTGACAGGCCTATATCGTCCGGCGGACTGTCAGTGGGCATTTAATATGTATTAAATAATGTATTAAATTTAAAAAATAAGTAATTATTATTACTTTAATGTCTACTGTCAGGTATTTTAAAATATGTCTTTTTAGTGCCAGTTGGTGTAACTGGTGACCTAGCGGTAAAAGCGACTTTCAATCCGGAGGTCGCGGGTTCGAACCCCAGCTCGTACTAATGACTTTTTCGGAACTTATGTACGAAATATCATTTGATATTTACCAGTTGCTTTTCGGTGAACGAAACCGGACTAATCTCAACCAGGCCTAGTTTCCCCTCTGGGTTGGAAAGTCAGATGGCAGTCGCTTTCGTAAAAACTAGTGCCTACGTCAATTCTTAGGATTAGTTGTCAAGCCCAACCCCAGGCTCCCATAAGCCGTGTCAAAATGCTGGGATAACGCGAGGAAGAAGAAGAAGTGCCAGTTGATGTAACTGTGCACAGAATCAATACTCTGGCAAAACAACTTTTTCAGTAGAAAAGACGCGAAATTTAAAGTTTTATATATTTTTAATTTTGCCCCCTTTTCTACTGACGGAACTGGCTACTAGAAAATCTTTCGTCATCATTCTATCGAAAAAAGTTTTGCTATAATCTGATGTTCCTTAGTTTGTAGAACGTTGGATCAGCGTCCCAGAGCCGGAAGATGAAACCTCACCTTCTCCTTCAGTCCTTCCATTTTTCCTACAATTCAAAATTACTGATTCCTTCATCAGACTAAATATAAAAATTACTTGTTAGTTTATGTACTTTCTTGTTAATTTTAATCTATTTAGTCCGTTTCGCTACCCTAACATGGACGTTCCGTATGTAAATCTGCCGGAAGTCGGGCGCCGGAAGCCCCGAATGCGAATTACCCCGCGCTTTTGTCACCCCTGAAAGCTTTATGATATAGGGATGCGACAGCGAAGAGGTTTTGAAATTTGTGCTTCGCGGTATTTCAAAAACAATGGCATCAGCATTCTACCTACAACGGCAGACGTTCAAGGCACTTATTAGCACAATAAAACAATGAATAAATTCTTGACGTTATTTACCTACACTATGACTATGATTACACTCATAATAGGGTATTTGACAACATTAAAAATATATAACGAATTGCTGTCATCCTGAAAGATAATAAACTAATAAAGTATATTTCACTATATTTGAATGTAAATTATGTTTATTTTTTGGAAAATAAACGAAAGAAAATTTAATATTTTTTGAAATTTCATCAGGGACGTGAACGCTCTGTGATTGGTCAACGCTCGGATAACGTCACACGCGTGTAAAAATTCTTGATTGCCTTGAATGTTTTAACTGTTTTATTTGTATTTAGTTAATTTTAGCTATTGTTCCACAGTTTTCTGATATATTCCGATTTATCCGTATATCTAGTAGCACAATATTCATAAGAATCTCAAAATAGAGCCGAAATATGTAAAAGCTGATAGCGCAACCTACCAGACAGACGCATTAATGGTTGCACTTTTCTTTAAAGATAATCCGGATTACAATGCTGCGGAACTTAGAAATGTAAAAATAGCTGTGTGAGTATACGTAGAAATTGTTTATTTACGAACATTTCGATTTCGATGATACGAATACGACGACGATATATAGAATACGATGACGAGAATAATATCTCCATACTGCACTTTAGTTTGAAAAAAAAAGTATGCCTACCTACTAATGCTGAAAGAGCTATGTTATGAGGTTATGTAGTAATACATTAAATACCTAGATCTTGTTTCGTTAAATAACAAAATCCGCTGCTTTAATTACCATATTTATTTACAGTTAAATATTACTTAAATCGAAGTGGTCTTCACACATAAAAACATTTGTATGCGCTAAAATGCTCTTTGGGTCTCTTCGCGCTAGTTTTAACCACATTTTTCTTTTTTTGGGATTCGTTGGAACGGAAACAAACAATTTATCTGGATTTTTTATAGTCGTACTTTAACATTGCGGCACTATACACCATTTATATACCACTTTACAGTGAAATAATCAATTCAATGCACATAAACCATAAGATTTACTAAGGTCATTGACTGAGTTTACTCGCGTGTGACGTCACACGTGTCACGTGATTAGCCCCTTTGCAAAAACAGCGTTTAAGGCGCGTTCAAAATAAATAAACTTTAACATTGTTTTTTTATATTTAATACAGAAAATTTCACGAAAATATCAATGTAGTGTAATTATTAAGTCATAAACAATAAATTAAAACCATTTTCAAAAATTAGTCAAATAGCCTATTATCATCATACCATTATCATCATCATATCAGCCCTTTATAGCCCATTGTTGAGCACAGAACTCTACTATATAGTACGCCACTTGTCCCGGTCCTGAGCTAATCTCATCCAGAAGTACACAAGTAGTAGTATGATTACACTATAGATTGATTTTTAGTACCGTTCCGTACCCTTTACCCGAATACCTTTCCATATAAAGACATCACTGGATTTTTTTCAAATCCTAAATGGGCCCAGGGAAGATGGTGGCCCAAATTTTTTCCTTTGAGCTTAGTATGCCGTTTCTAGGGTTCCGTACCCAAAGGGTAAAAACGGGACCATATTACTAAGACTCCGCTGTCCGTCTGTCTGTCACCAGGCTTTATCTCATGAACCGTGATAGCTAGACAGTTGAAATTTTCACAGATGATGTATTCTGTTGCCGCTATAACAACAAATACTAAAAAGTACGGAACCCTCGGTGAGCGAGTCCGACTTGCACTTGTCCGGTTTTTTTATAAATATAAACTCTCTAGCTTTGAACATGGCTAAGAAAGTTGCACTCTCTGACAACGATACTGTAATATATACGTAGTGTAGATACACGTAAGAGGTTAGTAAACATTGTTTTTGGTCTCTTTTATTAATTAATTTATACATTAATTCAAATATTTATGAGCATAAATTATGATATTGTTTATACTTTTACATACCCATTAACTTTTTAACAAAAAGTCTGTTTATAAAGCTACAGAAGCACTTTTACTTTTTGGATTTCCAATATTTTTTTCTCAGCTTCAACCTCTTGTCGATCGTGCCCTTTTTTCCTGGTGGGAGACGAGCTCTGGGATGGGGCGCAGAATATAAGAATAGTTCGTCTCAAAATAAGACTTCACAGATATTTAAATCGAGTGATATTTAAGTTCTCTCGCGATTTGGTCTGAGAAACCTAACCCCCTTCCTTCGTCCGTCGTCGCACTTAACCACCAATGTGAGCGTAGGTCCTTTGCCGAAAGCAGTCAGTTTTAAAATGGTTCGTTTCAAAATCAAACTCCACAGATATTTAAAATCGTGTCCCATCCTTAACCCTACTTTATGAACGGATTTCAGAAAGCTCGAATGAATGGGTCACGACGATTAGAAGCAAATTGTATAATGACCGGCCAAATTACATGTTACGCCTTTTCATAGTTCGTAAGTGGCTAGTCTAGACTTGAATGGTATTTCTCCTGGGGCTGTATTGACGTATAATCTTTCACTTTAATACCAGACAAAATGGACGGAAGATAAATACGAAATAGTGAGTTTATTTCTTGAAGGTTCTCGAAAATAAACGATTATTTTATGAATAGTACAGTCGCCATCAGATATATCGGAGCGGCCGAGGTGCTCAAAAGTATCTGAACGGATATACATGAAAAATCAAAAGTGTAATACAATAGCATGTTTAACCTAAAAAACCGGCCAAGTGCGAGTCAGACTCGCGTTCCAAAGGTTCCGTACATTACACAATCGTATTTTTTTATGTGAAACGTGAGTGAAATGTCTTTAAAAACCCATAGGGGTCGGATCAAAAACTAAGTATTTAAGTCCGTCTCACGCTTGACTGCACATTTATAATAGGTGCATGGGCATCATAAACGCGGCGGCTGCCATCACTGCAAGGAAGGTAGTAGGATCCTCCATCCGCATACTCTCCGACAGTAGAGCAGTCTTGATGGCTCTAAAAAGCCATATAGTCACATCCAAACTTATACACGAATGCCACGAACGACTAATGGAGGTATGTCATAACAATAAGATCACCCTACAATGGATCAAAGGACACAGCGGATCCCGGGGTAACGATGCTGCGGACGAGCTTGCCAGGCAAGGATCGAGTGCGGGAGCGATTGGCCCAGAACCGATCCTCCCGATACCGTTTAGCAAGGTACGCTCAATGCTGCTGGCACGTACAGGGAAACTACACACAGAACATTGGCTAAACCAGACTGGATGCAGACAGGCCAAACAAGCTATGCCTGGCATCAGCGGAAAGCTCACAAGGGTGCTCCTTCAATTAGGAAAGACCCGACTGAGCATGGTGACCAGTGTAATAACAGGTCATGGACTATTTAACAAACATCTTTTTATAACAGGTGTCACAGACAGTCCCCTATGCAGAGGATGCATGGAGACAGAAGAAACAGCCTCTCACGTGGTGCTGGAGTGCAGCGGAGTGGCCCCATACAGGGCAAAACATCTCGGATCCCCGAGAGACCTCCCCGAGGTCCTACTCAACATCAAAGGTTTGATAGGTTTCCTCGAGGAGCTGGGCTGGCAGGACTAGCCCACCCCCATGTCACGCAAAATAGGCGCCAGTCGTCGAGTTGCGGAAAATCGCCCGAACTACAATACAATAATAGGTTTTCCTGTCATCTCTTTTGTGTATTTTTTTTCAAAATTTTAGACCCAAAAGTTTCGGGGATAAAGAGGGGGTGGGAAATTTTTGTCTCTTTTCTTAAATAAATTCTAAACTATTTATCTCAAAATTACAAAAAATATATATTTGAGATTCTCCAAATGAGCTCTTTCATTTGATATGTAGGTAACACGATATAGTTTGAAAAACTTTATTTTTTAATTTTCTTATTTACCCCCCCAAAAGTAGCCCCCATGTTTAAAATTCATTTGTTTACGTTACATGTCCGTCTTTGGGTCACAAATTTACATATGTGTACCAAATTTCAACTTAATTGGTCTAGTAGTTTTGGAGATAATGGGCTGTGACAGACGGACAGACAGAGCACGAGTGATCCTATAAGGGTTCCGTTTTTTCCTTTTATGTTACGGAACACTAAAAATCATGCGTTATAGCCTCAGTTGCGTCTAAAAGAGCAAAACAATCTGTATCTAAAAAAATACAAAAAATATAGAAAACCCTCAACTTGGCAGTGTATCAAATAATAGATACACTGCCAAGTTTAAGGTTAAATAACAACCGAAAGACCGTTAAGATCACAAACTTAATTTCGCAAATAGGCATCAGACGCGTATCTTATTATTTCAGCCTCAATATCACCCTCAAACATGGTAACATAATCGCGTTAAACTGTACTAACAACAACACTGAACCATCAGTGAACCTTATCTCATTGCATTAAGGTCTACAATAGGCAACTGTGTAAGGCACGCCGTCAATAACTCACGGCACTTCCTGAGATTACTCGACAGAGCGGCGCCGTTGACTGTACTGATCGATGTGGGACATTGTTTAGGAGTAGAGGTTAGACATGAGGCGTCATGACAAGACTACAGTAGTTGCGTTGGTCAAACAATTTTCGATCTTTTACTGTAAAATATTAAAAATATATATTTCAAAAGAACAAATAGGAAGTAGATAACCGTGATAACCGGCATATGACTATTCTATACTCTTCCATTTTAACATAGTTATGTACTACGATTTGGAGAAGTTACACGTCACGTAGCCTGTTTTTGTAGGTCGTCAAAAATCACGTCAAATAATTTCAGCAAGATCTTTTAGGTTCCGTACTCAAAGGGTAAAAACGGGACCCTATTACTAAGACTCCGCTGTCTGTCTGTCTGTCTCCAGGCTGTATCTCATGAACCGTGATAGTAATACAGTTGAAATTTTCGCAGATGATGTATTTCTGTTGCCGCTATAACAATAAATACTAAAAACAGAACAAAATAAATATTTAAGTGGGGCTCCCATACAAGTAACGTGATTTTTTTGCCGGTCTTTGCGTGATGGCACGGAACCCTTCTTGCGCGAGTCCGATTCGTACTTGGCCGGTTTTGTATAGCACATGGAGTGTGTTTGTTAAAAGCAGGTAGAATTTTCATGCATTCACATACCTAACATCAGAAAGCTATACCCTCTTACCGCCATATGTACATTACGATGTACCTACACTCTGTTTCAATGGAATTTCAACTTTCATAATAAACAAACAAAGTAGCATTGCTTTTGTCTTACAAAATTTTCTAACCAATAAAATTCAACCCAATTAAAAAACAACTACTTAGAATCAAACTTCCCAAGTTATAATTTTGTATGGTGGGCGTCACAAGAATATAGATACGAATTGCAGATTAAGATGAAGTTATAAAAAAAACTGCCATAGTAATTCTAAATCCCTGCAACACAATTTAAAAAGCCAGTCTCAAAATTTCAAAGAAACGTTTCCTTTATCTCCTCATAAAGAACTTTCGTTGCCACTTAGGATTAAAAAGAAAGTTTTTTCCATTTTTTAGTCGGCGCCTGTCAGCCGGCATTCGCTATGCACCCCGCTGCATCACAGTATTCACAGCTTGATCCCTGAAATGGAAGGGGCGACAGGCATAGAAAATTGCAAGTTTCACGGTTATAAGGCTTGTTTTAGTGAAAGTGTTGGGTTAAAAATCTGCTTAATTCTTTAAGGCCACACTACGGCAAAAATGACCATCCTATATATCATATTGCTAATTCGATGGGTACTCTGACAGGTGTCATTTCAATAAAATTTTGCAAGATTTGGCGTATTTAGATTATAAATTATATGGAGACACCTGCGACCCTATCCATCCAGTTTGATAAATCCTATAAGTAATATCATCTTTTTCTATTTATTTCTTATGCATAATTCAGGACTTTAAAGATGCGATAGGATTTGAATCGTATATTTTTTTAAATCTGGATAGTTAAAGGGTTAAGAATACCTAATTAATACTTTTTAGCCAACCACAAAACAAAACCTAAAGATACAAATAAGTAAAATTTTTGTTGGTTTGATAAAGCTATGAATCCTTATGGAATGTCTTAAAATATTTTTGTTACATGTAAGTCATTAGTATGTAGTTCAATCGGTCGATACACTTAATAATTGTAGTTTATATTCAATTTTGATCAATTTACTATCCCTAGTGGCTTTATTCCTTATTGATTTGACCACCGTAAATCATTATAAAAGGTTCTTTTTATAATTAATCCGTACCTATTTCTTATTCCAATATCCTTAACAAAATCGTTGACTCCATAAAAATAATAATAGTCGGTAAGCTTATAAGTATTATTTTAAGTTTTAGTAACGATGTCTAATTAATAATTATTAACTAACAACAATAAAAAAAATGTAAAAGATTCCTACTAGAGCCGATTTTTATTTTTTGTCTAACTTGTTTTTTTTTATTTGGATATAATTTGGCTGGTTTGAATAGCTCCTCATTCTAGGTGGAATATATATGAATTCAAAACACTGTCCCGTAAAAAAATAATTCTATCGATACACCAAATTACAAAAAAAAATGACCAAAAACCATCGATAGCAAAATAAAGATCGGTCCACTAAGTAATGAGGCACAGGCCAATGCGAGTTTAAATTATTCGATCTGTTTCCGTGTTTGGTTGATGAAATGTTCGAATTGGCCTGTAACATAATGTATTGGGGCTTAAAGCTTTTACGTCGCTACTGAGAAGAATTCCCAAAAGGCAGTGCTCTCGCTCAATAGCAATGCCTATTCGGTATTCGCTTTATTTAACCACCCTTTTACCTAACCCATTTAATAATTGGCTGTGGTAAAAAAATCAAACGTCACCCCTCACAAATTACCTGCAAATACCCGTTTGTAAATTCATGTCTCTTTGAACGTTCCTGAACGCCCCATAGGACACACGGTTTCTTTGTGACTCCAGACGCATTAGCATAAAAGGTTTGACAATTATTAAATATTGATAAAATTGGCACGGTATTAAGATATGTAAAACCCTATGTGTTAGCAGGATGCTATATAATTAAAACCTTTGGAGAATGTGGTTTCTAAAATTGCTTATTAGGTAAGTGGAGTGGTCATTCCTCCATACAAACGTACTCCACTCACGTGCTTTTTGACCTCAAAGCAATGATTTTTTTCAACACATAGGTATTAGTATTATCAATATCTTTGTCAGTTTCTTTTTTTTTTGGTTTTTTGAAGCGGTAGAGCTCTTCAAACATTGCCGAAAATATATATTATAGTGTTTCTTGCAATACGCGCAAAAAGACATGAAGACTAACTTTGCGAAGAACGAAACTTAGTATCTACATCGATTTTTGTCTTTGTGAAACCGTATTCCATATTTCGTCGCAATTTTTAGAGAAATATTTCGAAAAATGTATTGGCAAAATCTGTCTTTTTATTTATTTGCTACATATATGTATATCATAAATTACTGAAACGAACAGGTTTTTCTGTGTTTTATTTAGGTAGTTAAAACGTAGCCCCAAAAAATGTAGCCCTTTAGCGTATTCATTATGTACACTAACGGCAAAACAAATAGGTTTCAAATCATAAAAACCACAAAACAGAACGCAGACCATTATGTATTTTAGATGCCCTGAACACGATACCCTAAAATGAAAGGGTATAACTTACGGGAATTTTCAACAGACATATGTCGTTTTGAATCTAGAGTGAAGGGCGATGAAAAATGGCCGCAGTTACATTTCCGCTGCACACCGCTGCACCCTGATAATGGGTTTACCTTGCTGCGATATGCTGACCGTGCCTTCTCATTAGTTGGCGAAACGCGGGCAAATCGGCTTCTTAAACCACCCAGCGTAAGTAGACCTCGAGATAGTTAACAACTACGCGTACCCCTTACACTGGTTTATTTGAACGATCAACTCGTCAACGCTCAACAGGCGTTTGGAATAGTATCCCGGTTTTTAGTAAAAAGAAGGTTGTATCCGCCACAGACGTGACAAAACCTTGGGACGTTTTGTTAGAGCAAGTTATGATTTCTCATTGTTTTTGCGAACGCTCTGCGGCTCACTATATTCGGATTCTGGTCGTTATCTGCGAATTTTATGGGGATTTTGAAAATTTGGGGATCTGCAGATACGTTTGAATGGGTTTTTTTTGTACATTTGTCTCAGTATTTATGACTTCGCGTACCATTTTGTCACTAAATCAGTAGAAAAGTCGTCAGTACCTATTGTGAAACGAAACCAACAAAATTACCAATAAAGAACGCCTAAAATTTACTAAACTTTTATTCTAGATAATTACTGAATTTTGTTGATATCGCTCGAAAAACGTAAAACTAAAATGTTATTAAAATTCGTATGTTTTTGCAGTGACTAAAATAAGATAATACTGAAAATCTTCATTTAGAAAATCTTAATAGATAAAAAGTCTTTGAAGGTTAAAAAATAGAAACAGTAAGTACAGATCATTTTAGAGGTGAATAGTAAGAGCGATGTGAGTGAATTTCACTCCAGCACATAACCAAATGCCTGCGCGTATAATCTGACAGAGGGATATATCTTCGGGGGTCGCATGTCGCTAATATACATCAAGTGCCAGGAATTTATGGACCTAGACTAGTTTAGGACAGAGGCGGAAATAGGTAAGATAAAGATAAAAAGATATAGATAAATCTTTTACTTATGAAAATACTATAGAATACACTTTTACACATTTACTGCCACGCGATTACGCTACGCGCTACGAGCGTAGCCGATAACACCACGGTTTTTTTCCGTTCGTATCGAAAAGCTGTAGGCTCGCGTCGCTGACAATATTTCCGTTCACTGCTGACAGTGCTGTGAATGTGTTAACCCATTCAATGTATAGGCTACGCTCTTAGCGCATCTTAGCCCATATAATACTTTTCAAAAGAGGCGAAACAACAATATGAGTGACGGATTGAACGTCATAATCGCGACAGTGCGGCAAACGTCATGCTTTTTATCAAGGAAATTGACAGATACAGCAGCGATATCAACGCCGCTCCAGTATCTTCGCAACTGTAATGCATCTACAGTTGACTTTTGAATATTAGGTAAGTTATTATTTTGTTAAAATAATAGCAGTTTGCACAATGTTACATTTTATTATGGTTAACTGTGTACAAATGTACTAGATAAATGTGGAAGAGCGAGGCTTCCTGTCACAGGTATTATACATACTTACTAGGAAGTCCCAACCATGAGAGTGTTATGATGTACTACTTAACGAAATAAATGCTTTTTGTTTTTTTTTACTTCCGAATGTCATCTTTAGAAGGCGTGATGCTTCTGCAAACCCCGTAATCTTTGCCGCCGACTATGACAAACATCCCCTGATATGAGGGTCTTCAATTACATGACGGAAGGTCGGAGAGCGTTAATTTGTAACTTTGGAATAATGCAATTAGATCCTACGGGAGCCGAGATGTGTGTAGAAGTAGGTTGGAGGTTAATTCTGTGTTTGGAAATTAATAAGAGGTTAATGGGGTTAATTACCATATTTTGGAATAGTTGGGGTTGATTCGTACACAAAAGTTGTAACACTTAAATTTTCACCAATGGTAAGGCTGATATTGCCACGGACACTCCGGCTGTGGAATCAGCTCCATGCCGAGGTTTTCTCGAGGGGTTAAAGTATTAGGTTCTTCAAGAAAACCGGCCAAGTGCGAGTCGGACTCGCGCACGAAGGGTTCCATACCATTACGCAAAATGTAATTACGAATGTGCAAGTTGCGGAACGTCTCCAAAAAGTTCGAATAGTTCTCGGAACTTTTAAAAAAAAATCAAAGGAGACAAAGGAAATCTTTCATGTAGGAGATTGAATATTTCGATTCCCATATAAAAATATGAGTGGTTACCAAAATTTTACCATATTGAAATTTCGTTATTTTGGAAAGTTTCCGACAGCACATCAGTGCACAGTATAAACATTTCCAAAGGAAAATGAGCAGATTGAAGGCAAAGTCGCATTTGTAATTTTAACAGTAAAATACCCTAACTTTATAGAGAGACGAAAAGAACGAATTATGAATTCAATTCACACAGGTAAAAAGAAATATCGAGATAGGAAATTCGAATTGAAAATTGTGTAAAGTCCGTCAAAGTTAACTTTGCAATGACTTCGACAGCGCAAAGTGAGTAAGTGCCATAATAAATATCATATTCTCGTAGAAATTTGACATTAATGATGACATTGTTACACTTTATCATTGTAAATGCCATTCAAAATTAGCTTAGTAGTTAAGTAGCTAAAACATTAAAACATTAGTCCGAATTTAGACTGGTATTGCCTAGAAGGATATAACCAAACGAAGACGCCACGTCTGTAATTTTCTGTACAAAGTCTGCGGGTTTTTGCGGGGGAGGGGAACGTCAAATGTATACGTAACGTAAAAATAGCCATGTCAGATAAACGTCAGTCCATACATTGTGTATGACCATTGGCAGAGGGGAACGCCTGTTAATGGCTACTCCGTTTGGTTATATCCTCCTAGGGTATGGCCTATACCTGTCTAAATCCATTGTGTGTACACAAATGTATTGTTCAAAAGTTTTACCGTAAACCTTCTTTCAAACCCCCAAACCCCGTCTTCTAATCTTCAGTAACCCCATTACAAAATCATAGAGCAGCTACATAATTGATGCGCCCGCGTCTGAGTAATGGCGTGGAAGAGATATGACGATGTTGAGGAATCGTTTGAGAAGCAATAAATAACTGATGCGTTGCAGCGTTGGGGTGTATAGTCAGCAAAAACACGTAACAACGCTCCGAAAGTACCTGTCTGTACAGTTCGCGATCTAAAATATCAGTCACAGTCCAGAAAATGAATGATAGCTTTGGCGCGTAGTCTCATCCGTTACTATTGATGCTGATTGTATACGCATAATCTAAAATGTTGACTGTAAGGAATTTATAGCTGTAGTGTTCTGTGAAAAGGCAGCTAAGCTACATGGGTTTTATAAACCGTTTTCTCTGCATTAAATATATCTTATAAGACTTTTTGAAATAGAACATTTATTTAAAAGTGTAAGTATTGCTGTCTCCCAATTTGTGACGCTGTGGTTCTGCTGCTAAGGTACAATTGTAAACGAATCAATTGTATTTTAAACTGATATAGATATCATTCACTAAAGAAAAAGTAACCAAGCTCGTGTCTTCAGCTTACGCAGCTAAAATCAGCTAAATTAACATTTATGTGTGGTGGGTGTTTTCAATTTGTGAACCATTTATCAACTTTTACTGCCAATGCTCTTCACAGAATGAACTTAAAACTCACTAATACGAATAACTTTTAACATGTATGATTTATACATTAACACTTACAAATAAAACAAACAATAGAAAGTTGAATCCAACTATCTCAACAAAGTTCCGTTCCGAAGAGCATTACTAAATCAAATACTGTCGTACACTGGTCCCATTCAGAATGAGACCAACTCCCGATCAAGACAGACTGAGCGGCGTCGTGGTGACCTGATCACACTGCAACTCTGGATGGAGCATCCAGGGCAACTCTCGGTCACCTTACCACACATAGGTACCTAGCGTAGTTGTATTTAGTAACGGAGCGCGAACTTTTTAGAGCATTAGTTAAGCAATACTGTCGTACACTGGTCCCATTCAGAATGAGGTCAACTCCCGATCAAGACAGACTGAGCGGCGTCGTGGTGACCTGATCACATGCAACTCTGGATGGAGCATCCAGGGCAACTCTCGGTTACCTTACCACACATAGGTAGCGTAGTTGTATCTAGTAACGGAGCGCGTCCTTTTTAGAGGATTAGTCAAAAACTGTCGTACACTGGTCCCCTTTAGAAAGAGGTCAACCCATCAGGTTACATTGAGCGGCGCCGTCGTTACCTGATTACACTGCAACTCTGGATGGAGCAGACTGAGCGTCGTCGCGGTGAACTGATCACACCGTAACTCTGAATGGAGCATCCAGGACAACTCTCGCGCAGTCACCTTACCACACATAGGTAGCGTAGTTGTATTTAGTAACGGAGCACGACCTTTTTAGAGCATTAGTAAAGCAAATACTGTCGTACACTGGTCCCATTAAGAATGAGGTCAACTCCCGATCAGAGCAGACTGAGCGGCGTCGCCGTGACCTGCTCATGCCGCAATTTTGGGTGAAGCATCCAGGGCAACTCTCGGTCACCTCACCACACATGGAATATATATAGACGAAATTCACAGTCATTATTGACTTCAAAAAATGCCTATACGACTGACACTTTATCTAACTGAAAGTTCCTTTTCCATAAATATGCCGCCTGCAGTTTTACCCCAATATGACACACAATTTCCCGCTATTATAAAAAGTAACAATTGACTAAAATAAAATAAATATATGTGAAACCTGTTTTAGCATTACAATATTTGCCATTGTCATCACCTGCGCTGTACAGTTGAGTTGCTCGCGGCACAGTTTCTGTGGGGTCATTTCTAGGGTTCCGTACCTAAAGGGTAAAACGGGACTTTATTACTAGGACTCCGCTGTCCGTCTTTCTGTCACCAGGCTGTATCTCATGAACCGTGATATCTAGTTGAAATTTTCACAGATGATGTATTTCTGTTGCCGCTATAACAAATACTAAAAAGTACGGAACCCTCGGTGAGCGACTCCGACTCGCACTTCTCCGGTTTTTGAGCACTAGACAGACTTCTATATTAAATTTATTCTAGTTAGTTGGTGTAGTAATTTAGTAAGCTTTTATTTCAGCTGTGCTTTACCAATTGAACTATTAAATATGGAAGTTTAATTGTAGTGATCCATTTCCATTGCTTAAAAAAAGCTTTATTTCAGACCAAAAGCAATCTCATAATTTTAAAACTAATACGGGACATAATCGCGTACAAACTTACGTTTATTTATGGCCTGACGTTTGTATACGCGATTAGATCCCGTGTTTGTTTTAAAATTATGAGTGAAAATCGTGTTAGAGTTAGTAACATTTTAGCCTTAACACTATGTTAGTAACTTAGACCTACCAATGACTACTTCTGTCCAGTACTTGTCTGTGTTCTATTCTGTACTTGTTTGTGTTACTTGTGTCTTTAAGTGTAGCACTAGAAACGGGGTCAACCACCGATCAGGACAGACTGAGCGGCGTCGCGCAGACCTGGTATTATTCACTTCCATGTTAATATGTTATACGATTTTATGGATGCCATAAAGTACGAGGGGGCGACATGTGAGCTTTGTCGCTGTTCAACCGAATATGAAAGATACTAAGCGATCGTCATGAAATATATGCGGTATAAAAGTTTCTAACAAGAGTAGGTATGAAGTTTTTGCACGTTTAAAACACAGAATGACCCAAAAATACGTTGACTCTTTTTTAATGAGTAGTTTTCTTGCTTTCACGTCTTTTACAAAATTTCATTAAAATTGAAACAAAACGCATTATCTTCAAAATGAGAACATTTCAAAGCTAAAGAAGAATCTTTCGCTTTGATACACAAACGCAAACGTTTGTTAAATTTATCAACAACATTAAAATTAAAATCACCGTATTTTTGGGCCATCCTGTATTAACGTAACTTTATGAGACAGATACTCGTAGGGTAGTGTTCGATAAGTTCAATCAAGATTGAAATTTAATTATTTTTTTCTGTAAAAAAAGATACGAAGTAATGTTAGAATTTAATTGGGAATGATCTTTCAATTTACACTTATTTTTCACAAATCCAAATTTTTCAGTTTGACTTCTGTCAGCTCTGTAACAAAAAAAATAAAAACTTGAACACAATAAAAAAATCGCAGATGAAAAAAAAAAAAAAAATGATTAATATTTGAACAGAAGCGGTAGGACTGCGCAGGAGTATTCCAATCAATCAAAGGTGAAGTTTGTCTCCGTAACGGAAAATACAACACAAATAATTGCTAGTATCGTTTAGGTATGTAAAAATATAAAATTAAGCTTATAAAAAACAATTTGTAACTGATTATTAAACTTAAAAATTCTTGCGTAACGTTTTCTTTTCAAACTTTGTAATAGCTTAGTGCATTAATCCTTTATAGAGCACGCTTAGATATCATATGAATAAATGACCATCCTATAACATCATTTTTTTACTACGCAGATTTTAAGGACTTTAAGGAACCGATGGGGCTTGAAACGTGTATTTTAAGGATTTCGTACCCAAAGGGTAAAAACTTGACCCTATTACTAAGACTCCGCTGTCCGTCTGTTCGTCTGGCCGTCTGTCCGTCTGTCTGTCACCAGGCTGTATCTCATGAACCGTGATAGCTAGACAGTTGAAATTTGACAGTTGAAGTCTGACTCGCACTTGGCCAGTTTTTTGTTATATAGTCCGTTAAAGGGTAAATTCAATGTGAATTTATTTTGATTGCGTACAAAGTAATAGTGAAAAGAATATACTTTTTAAATATGTACATAAAGTAGTTGTTGCGTGCGTCCATCAAGGAAACCTTCAGTGTTTTCGACTGGCAACACCAATGCTCAATTTACCTGTCAACGTCACATTACCCCTTCCAAGCAAACCAACTTAAACCTCCACAAACCACACAATAATAATCCCTATCGTCCATAAAATAAGATCTTTGGCATGTGAAAATTAACATCGTTAATGCCATAAATACACAATGACTCTGTAAACTTGTTAGCGAGGTGTGGTAATAATTTGTTTTTAGGTAAATTATTCAGTTTGGCTTGCATTTTGACGTCCTTAATTACAAGGTGGTAAATGTTTTTTGTTGTAATTAAAAGGGTGGTTTCTGGAATTTTGCATGGCAAATACGTATGTTAATGGCGTCTTGCAGGTGTTTGAGAAATGTATGCATTTAAATTAGAAGGTGGAGTCAGTGGAAAAAGCTACAAGGAATTATACGTACATTACGTATAATAGGTTGAAACCTAAGCAAATTGCATGAAGTGAAAATGCATAATTTAAAGGTAAGTAACGAAATATAAATGCAACGTTAGAGCAGTAAGCTTTAAGGGGAGAACAATATTTTCGTTGCATTGAAATCAAACAAACTTGGTATGTATTCATATTTTTATACATGCATTTAATACATTTAAAATTCTTAAGTCATTCTGGTGAAGGTCGCGGGAATTCGGTGGATGCGAGCGGCACAGGATCGGTCGGAGTGGCGAGCCTTGGGGGATGCCTATGTCCCGCAGTGTACGTCTATCGGCTGACATGATGATGATGATGAAGTCATAAAACAAGATTACATAAATGCAGTAAAATATAATAATAGTAAGTAATTACCTATATCTTTTTTTGTAATTATTCAACAATGTTCAACCTTACAACATATTGCATATTATCATATCAAAGAACTTTTATAAAATGTGAAGTGCGCCGTGCCCACGACAAGTCAACAAAACATTTTAGCAAATACCATCGTGAACATAGTTGGCTAACCATATCTAAACCTTACTGCAACGACATACAATCTACCTATTGTCAGATAAATGTTACCGTTACTACAGTCGCTATTAAAAATATCGGAGCGGCCAAGGTGCTCAAAATTATCTAAACGTGCACTTTAACGTCTTAAAAATAGCGCCTTTGTTCAGATATTTGTGAACACCTTGGCCGCTCCGTTATATCTGACGGCGACTGAACAAAAGTCTACTTACAAATATTCAAGTGAAAATCCAACTTGTTTGCACAACGGAGGACATTGGTCCGACGTCGTGGGATTTGTTGAAATGCGGACAGTTTATAATGGAATTCTTTTGTATAATATTTAGTTGTTTGTAATAACATTTATGGGAATGCTGGATAAGACGTGGACTAACGTGGGCGACTTGTGAAAATGTCAAGTGTACCTTCAACCTGACGCTTTGGGATTTTTAAACTTTTAGTAAAAATATTGTCTTCGGTTACCGCGATAGTTACTCATGAAATAAAACTATGAAAACGGATTATATCGCGTATATTGAATTTATAATACATCCCGACGTTTCGAACTCTTTACAGCGTTCGTGGTCAACGGGTGACTAAAAAGTTTTATCTACAAGAAATTAACTGTTAGAATCAGTACATTAACTGTTAGAATCGGTACATTCGCTGTTAGAATCGGTACATTTTAAAAATCGCTGTAAAAATTGCTCTTGCGGTCTTAAAATTGCTCTTTCCGGGACGTCATTTTTTTGTTTACATTGTTTTCCTTTGTGACGTAAGTACGTAATTTTAAATATATTCTAAGTGCTATAAAATTATTTTTTCAAATGTTATTAAAATGCTTTTGTACGGGACACAGAAAAACTCTGCTCTATAGTTTATGCTTTTTAATGAAAACCAGTATGTATATAGTACATTACGATACAAGTGCGAAAACTAGGAAATTCGCACATGTATCGTACAACGTTTACATATGGCCCTTTAAATTTTCGACATTATGTAATGTGTAACCCTACTCATAGTGTTGTGTTCCTGCCGGTGAGTAAGGTTGCCAGAGCTCAACGAGGGAGAGGAGTACATAGGAGGCGTACATAGGTTACGGAGACTGCTTAACATCAGGCGGGCCATATGCTTGTTTGCCACCGACGTAGTATTAAAAAAAAATGTGTGAGTTAATGCACTGGTGCGGTAAAGTAGCAACATACCATATATTATTATACTGTAAAATAAAAACATTCGAATTCCGCTACCTACCCGGTAAATTAAATGTTGTTTCCCATTTTCGTCACCTTTGTAAAGTTGTCAACTGTTAATTCACCAATGGCGGCCCGTGCCCGTGACGATGCGTTTGACAGCTCGTTTAAAAGTAAAACTGAGGTGTTTCGCAGTTTAATTAAGGGTTCTGTTACTGTTACGTTTACCTTGTTTGCTTTGGTGTAAAATTGTTAACTCAAAATATACCTATATAGATGATTGTAACTGGTTACTTACTGGTTACTACTTTGGTCTAATTTTTTGTGAAAAGAATCTAAAAATGTCGCTAATGTGTCATTTTACCAAACTTTATTGACAAAATATTATAACATAATTATATTACCTACATACCTGGGCAGTAAAGTAAGAAGAGGCTTTCTTATTTACTGCCCAAGGTTTGTATTGGCACCGTGCGAAGCACATGGTGGGGGTAAGTAAAACGATCGCAGCGCATAAGGTGGTAAAAATTGACAACTAACGGATTAGCGTCTTTAACATTTCATACAAGTTATATGGATCGAAATGGAATTTTAATTTACGATTAGGTACTCCTGAGATACTCATTTGAATCGTATGGTGTAAGGGACCATTGTAATCTGTATGAAATGCTTAATATAACCAAAGATAGATATAACTCCGTAATAGATGGATACAGTCTAAGGAAAAAACGTGCCTGGAAAATCACGAAAATTTGATTCTCGATCAGAGGGCGCCACTAGTTTTGGCCTACACTCGTATAGAGGGCGTTGACGGTTTCGTTTGTTATTTATAATTTTAACGCATATCAGTGAAAGAACATGGGTCAAAATCATAAAAATAATTAATGCAAATAAAAAAAATCATTTATCCATATTTAAATACATTTTATCGTATTTTTATAAATATTTATTTTTAGTTTTAAAGTGTGTCGACAGATGGCAGTGAATTTACTAGGGTTACAAAATTTACTATGACAGTACCGCTCTAGTATAAGTTACTCTATGATATAACTAACGTATTTAATTTGATAATTATTAATACTGTATCCGTGTAAATAGCTTTGCAAATACCACATACTGTGAAATCTTTTTGTAGAAGATAAGAATGGGTATAGTAAGTTATCCTTAAAAGATAGACATACACCATCGCGGACTTTTTTGTAGAGCAATGAAAGAGAGATTTTTCCACCATACATTGTTTTGTTATATCTCAAACGGGTTGGGCAGCGTTTTCGATTAAAGCTCTTAGCCAGCGTGATTTTTTTCTGACTTCATTACTAAATATACCAATCTACACAAAACCAATTTACACAAAACCTTAACAAAGTATACGCCTTAACCTTCCTCAAGAATCACTCTATTCATAGGTGAAAACCGCATAAAAATCCGTTCAGTAGTTTTCACTGAAATTATTACGATTTACTTACTTCTCGCTTAATAGATTTGACAAAATACAAGCCTATAGTTGCAACCGCTGTGTGGCTGTCGTCGTGCACGATCCTAATCTGTTTGACGGTCTGGTAAATACTTCGTACAAAACATGATAGCTATTAGCATTATAGGAACTTTGGTATTATACTGTATAGCTCCAAAACTAATAATATGTCATCAGTTATGCATAATTTTCTCTGAAAAGCAGGGACCGGCCCGCTATCCCTTATCGGGGTTTTATAAGGGTATTGCATAAGGCTTAACTCACCATGCCCTTTGCCAGACGAAACCCTTTGTTTTGGTTTTAAAAACCCTTATATAAAGCTACCACATTTGAGTAATCGGTAGCCCAAATACCCTTACAAAACCCTTATCATCCGCTCACCAACACCTTGCATATTGCTTATAAGGGTTAGCCTTATAAAGGGCTTCCCTTTTAGCATATAAGCGTGCTAATTTAAGTCGTCTACCTTGTTCATAAAGCACACATTACTTCGAATCCGAGCGATCGTCGGCGGCGACGGCGGCGTTCTTTGACTAGGCACTTATTTTTTTTCCTTTTCATACACTACCGTAGATATATACTAATCCTGTCTCTTTCACGCAAAGGGAAACCTTTATAAAAAGCGCTTAAAGATAAGGGTAACCCTTATTAAGTGCTAGCCTTATTTTTGGTTAGCTTTTCGGTAAGGGTTAGTCAAAGGTAAGGGTATGAATAGGCTTGCAGTTCAAAAGGGAAAGTCTTTCAATGTGTTAGCCGTGTTTAAGTGTCACCCATTGAAAGGGTTTTATCGCGGAAAGGGTTGTCCGGTCCCTGCTGAAAAGTTCGAACCATTTTTAAGTCAGAATTTTAACTATCCGTTTTAATGTCATTGAATGTACTATAATTTCATCAGAAACTAGTCCATTACAATATACTTGTATGATGTTATAACAAAAACACATTACCCCAAATTGCATGAACATTGTCAATGAATCACGCAAGATGGCGCTGTTTATCAAACTTCAGAAGGGCTGAATCATAGTTCTGAGTAATGCCCTTTACGAAACATAATCGAATCATATTGACCAGTATCTTGGCTCTAAACATCATCTGGTCGCAGCGCATAGCACACAGCTGCACCAGCATATTATCTTTGGACATAATAGTACGATCTTGAAAGCTTCCTTAGGCACTGAAAATACAGATATGAGGTTCCGTTGCTTTATGTATACCAGAGCAACTATGCTCAGATGCCCACCTTTTGCTCTTTGTTATCATAATATCGTCAGGCGACAAGCAAAACTGACTAATTACTGAAGAATCGATAAACAAAAATCAACCTTATTCGAATAATAATACGGTTCACTATGGCTATGAAATTATGATTCAAGATTCAAGTTTTTATTCATAAAACATAGTATTTTACATGTCAAGTTTCATAAGTATATACAATTTGATACAATTTATTCACAAAATTGTGTAGGTACATAATAGGTATATACACACATAGTTATAATTAATATCGTACAAGGTCGAACAACAGGTTTAAATTTCCAATTTAGTCACTACACGCTTCGACAAATTCGTCAATGGTGGTACTTAGTGACTTTTGCTTGTCACCCGACGATATGTACTAGCTTGATGGTCACGTTATACTAATTTAGTAGAAATGGACATCAGATTGCATTTCAAATATTACTTACAAGGTTTGATCAAAAGATACAATCTGACAAATATTACACGTTAAATAAAAAACCTAGAAAAAATGCTTCCCACTGCAATCTTTTACAACTTTTAACACCATTATGAATTAGTTAAGATACTGTTAACACTATTTCTATTGTGCTAATGCCCTGCAAGACCCTGAGTTCGCGGAAAAACTGCCCTAATGTTGTAACTCATGTTTCCGTGGTAGTTTTAGTGATTATTTGCAAGGCTGGAAAATATAACGGTTTTATTGAGAAACAACTCCTGTGAATCATTCGTTTATTGAGATCAAACACATAAAAAAGAAGTAAGAATACGTCATAAAATCATACGTATGGTTTGATGCCTTCATCACGAGCGTAATTAGAATTTTCAAAATCTACTTGATACTCGTATGATATTAAATTGAATGACGTTACCCACTGAGCATGTATTTCGTCCCCCTTACTGCATGTCATGAAAAAATATTTGTTTAAATTTGAACTTTGATAGCTGTCAATAGAGTTGAATATGATAAATGCCATATATGGCTACGTATGTAGTAAAGGGTTAAATATTTTTCAATTTATGCGCTCAAGATGCTCTGAGAGAAATTACAAAATATAATGTTTAAATTAGTATTTCGCTTTTCACACATAAAGTTTTTATATCTCGAAATGATTTCAGTAAAGATTCCATTATAACCTTCCTCTTAACGTCAAACTTAAACCGAACCGAACTACTTAAAGGCCGTGTAGCCGGCCTGTCGGTGAAACTACGATCTGTCAAGGGAATAACTAATACTAAAGTTTTTAGTCCACAGTGGAGGGCGTCAAAATACTTTGTCTATCGGTCCGACAATTAGTACCTACTGGTTTTCGTTTCCTTCTCATACTTAGTTGGTATGAATATAGTTATGTATCTCTAGGGTATTAAATATGGTATAATTAAAATCTAACTTGTCGCGTGATGAATGGTCGTACAATAGATAAATAGATGTTTCTACAAAGCTTTGGCCACGGAACACTTATAGGATCACTTCGACGTTGTAGGTAAAAAGGTTTCAGGCGTTTTCTATTCTTAAGTTTTGTGCGTATATCTATACTATCGAAATCGACTAATTAGAAGTCACTAAGACGATTCAAAACTGTTGCCGTTGATTAGAAAATTCGTTTTAATCTATAGGTGATTTAATAAACAAGTTTTTATACAATAAATATGCAAAAAAAAACAGTTTGTTTAATCCCATCGCACAGTAAGCAAATATAACTCGTCTATAAACTCAAATATTGCATTCAAAATCCGTCACATATCTCATCCATATGCACGAGAAATATTTCAGCACATATTAAACATAAAATACGAAATTCAGGATTCGGCGAGTGACAACCGAAACTCATTTGAAATCCAATCTGGCAAGTTGTACTGGATTCAGGCTACTTTCAGTTTACACGAGGGCAGTAGTTAAAGTGACTATTTAAACTCTGTATTCGCTCACTGCGTTAACACTAGAATAGTTTTCACCACACCAGCTAATGAAGGTTCTCTTTATTATATGCCTATGTACATTAGGTACCAATATTATACTATACTCGAATATAAATTCTTATTTCTTTGCAACTTGCAACTTATCAATTTGTTTTGAAATATACGAGTATTTTTTATTTAAACTGGAAGTTTGGCACTTTTCTTGCGTAGGTATATCTATATTTCACTGGCTGGTTGTTCCGTAAAACACTTGCACACTATATTTTTCGTTTGATAAACAGAAACTTTCTAGACGAAGCGCTACCTGGTGTGATAGATTAGCTTCCTAAAATATTAACTTAAAAACAATAAATAAATGCACAGTCTGCCTCTTTCGCACTTATGAAATTGTTCATATATAGGTACGTGATGACTTAAATTCCCTTTTGCACACTGCAATTATCTTCAAACGTAAGCATCATTCTAGATTCTAGAGCAATGGGTTTAACCGTTTTCAACTGTCAGATAATCAATGTGTCCCATACCCGCCGGGGTGGCGCCACAGTCATGCACAGAGCGAATCCCCCTCCATAACTTGGTCCTTTCCTCGTTGCATCCTTCCCCCGGTGGGTCTGCGGGGCTACCTAACCCTTTTGCCTTTATGAACCTCAAATCCCTACATCCTCAACATGAATACCTGAGCTAATGCGAAACAAACCGGAAGCAAGTCCTGTAACAATGGCCGCCGGTTCCGTTTCCGTTAGCTAACAACAGCGTAAAGTATTCACGACATTCACGTTTCGGGTGCCTGTATAATTTTAATGTCCTATACGAGCACAGCCGCAGATTTAATTTCGCGTTAAATGGTGGAGTGCAAGGCAAAAGCGATCGGCGGAGCCGGAATGGCGAGAACGGGCTCATTATGCATTAGCAGATGGCGCATCGGACTGCGTCGACAATAACCGACGGACCGTTTTTAATCCCGGCGCTGGCGCTATTGCGGTGTCATGGATGTTTTGTAAGAAGATGGGTACGCGCTTCTTGTCATGACACAGTGTCACATGTGCAAGTTGATGGTAAGGAACTAACCTGATATTGATTGTCAAAATTGTATGATCTAATCTTATTCTTGATTGATAATTTGAAAAGGAAAAAAATCGAGAAATACCTACAATTGAATTCAAATAAGGGACACTAATTAATTATAATTTATTGAATGTCCTAAAGTAATAAAATTATCCGTGACTTTTTCTAGGAAAAGACTATATACCAGCAATTAGATTTTAGACAATAAGATAGATTCGCAATCGCATCTTAATCACAGGGCGGACACGCTATACATCAATAATACTTGCGTTTCCACGTGTGAACGTCACGTCTGCAACTCTGTACACGCGTCATGCGTCATAGCGTAAGTTGCTTAAAAATAGTACTGAGCGGCCGGCAAACGGCCGTCAATCTGCTGTCGCGGGGCGAGGTAATTCGAGTCGGGGCGGGGCGGTGCGTGGCCGTTCTGTATGATAATACTATTACTTATTCTGTGTCTTAATTTAAGTCGTGTTATCTGCCCGCTTCCGCTTCCGTCTGTGCCTCGCGCTCCTTTGGCTCGTTTAAAACATAACATTTTCTGTTAAGTGGAGTGTTCCTGAGTGTTCTAACGACGACGTTATTAGGCCTGAAATATGCAACTGTTACATTTAGTGGGACGCGCAAATTCGGATTTGGTTTTTTAAACCATTTTTGCTTTTATAGCTTGTTGCAATAACTGTTTCAGCTGCAGTAACTCATTTACTTTCATTTGGCAACACCGAAAAAAAATCTGGTTGTTGTAACGAGAATTCGGTAGACCCTACAATTTTTATCGTAGTATATGTGACAACTCTACAGATAGTAAACTATAGGTAAACTATACACTACTACTACACACTATATACTATTGCCCGTTACAAACGAATTGTAATCGCTTCAAATCAAATGGTTGGCTAAACAGAAAAAAATGTTAGAACGCAAAATTTGTTACAAGAACAAATTCCCATTTACTATACATTCTGGTAGTATTGTAAAAATATTTTTTTCCGTGAAGAGTTTACCTAACTTAACATAACCTGATTCTAATATATGGCGACCGGCCTGGCCTAGTGGGTAGTGACCCTGCCTGTGAAGCCGATGGTCCTGGGTTCGAATCCAGGTAAGGGCATTTATCTGTGTGAAGAACACAAATATTTGTTCCTAAGTCATGGATGTTTTCTATGTATATAAGTATGTATTCGTCTGTATAAGTATGCATATCGTCGCCTAGCGCCCATAGTACAAGCTTTGCTTAGTTTGGGGCTAAGTTGATCTGTGTAAGATGTCCCCTAATGTTCCCTAATATTTATATAATTATCTATGTTCTTGTATTGGCTACTGGCATTTGACGTTTATCGCTATGTTGGCACTTTGACCTGTGTCCTATTGTACGTGTGTCACTACTAAGCGTTACATCCGCCAGAAAAAGAATCCAAGTAACCCTCTAGTCGCGCCAAAAGAAGTTTTACTTCAAAAAACGTTATAGCGTAGGTATGTATTGTATGTAGCTACGCTTAACTTTGGTAAGAAGTTGTCCTCGACGTTTAAACGTCTGTTTACACAGCTGTAGTCCAGCTAAACTTCTGTTGCGGTCAGCGGCCGCAGGTGTGGGTTTACAAATGAGCCCTTTAGTGACAAGCGAGAGATTTAGCCTGTACTGAGGGTACTGTAATCGATCGGTGGCTATCCGTTACAGAATATAGGTGGCTAGGTGAGATTATACATACAGGCAAGACCCAAATGATCCCACTAACTTAAGTCTAATATTCATGAAACATTGAGAAATAATGTTTTGGCAAATTTTGATATTTTATAATAACAGGAAACACATTTTTAGTCCTTTTTTCATAAGAGTTGTGCTACAACAACACCAATAAACAGCTGACAAAGAGTGGCGTATTATGATACTTGATATTTACAACTTTTAGTATATGTATTTTAAATCATGTATTATACTCGTAAATTAACAATTCTACAAAGAAAACTGCTTAGTAGGCTGGAATAGTCTTGTATAAAAATTGAATTGAACCCAGCACTGCGGTTTATCTGTGCGAGTCAGCGGTAAAATTAGAGCTACAAGATGATATTTTCCAGTCTGAACCACAATACAACACGATTTTTCTTCAACAATGAACTTGTCTTAATTTTAATAACAATGTTAATTAAGTACCTAGTCTGGATCCCGACTGAACATAATTAACTTTTTCTTAGTGCTTTTATATTGCTTACATAAATGACTGTGGTACGAGTATTATCATTTATATTAAACACTGAAACATTTATTACAATTTTATTGTGATATCCTCTTGGGGTTCAAAGTCCTAATACTGATGGGAGTGATGGGGCACGATAAAACTTTGATTTACGTATTAGAATTTTCCCAAAAAAAAATACTTTAGATATTTTAGATATTTATTGACACATTTATTAACATGGCATTACAGTTTACACCAATACACCGAGAAATTAAATTTTAACAAATTAACAAAACAAGAATACATAAAAAACCGGCCAAATGCGAGTCGGACTTGCGCACGGAGGGTTCCGTACCATTACGGAAAAAACAGCAAAAAAATCACGTTTGTTGTATGGGAGCCCCATTTAAATATTTATATTATTCTGTTTTTAGTATTTGTTGTTATAGCGGCAACAGAAATACATCATCTGTGAAAATTTCAACTGTCTAGCTATCACGGTTCATGAGATACAGCCTGGTGACAGACAGACAGACAGACAGACGGACAGACGTAGACGGACGGACAGACGGACAGCGGAGTCTTAGTAATAGGGTCCCGTTTTTACCCTTTGGGTACGGAACCCTAAAAACAAAACAGAGGGAGGAATAGAGGTACTAGCTAGCCTATCATCCATCATCTCACAATACTTCAAGCATTTATATTGCATAAAAAGCCGATCTGACTTAAATTGTAACTGAAAACCTCCAAAACTTTTAACTTTACATGACTAAACGTGACGATTGTATCACCCTGTCATTACCCTTCACCTGTTACATTGTAAGTAAGAAAGACACTATAATACGTAGATTTGCCTTAAACATATGACCTTTAGCCTATCACAGCCATTTTATGATTAATTCGTATGCAAAAACGGGCACAAGTATCGTTTAAAATTCCATCAAAATGACGTTACCATATGTGACACGGGGGTTTCTGCCTGCATACTAATACAATAAAGGTATAAATATATTTTCATTTCATTTTATTTGCATAATCAGGTACATTACAAATACACAGGTGTTATTTGTAAAAACGGACACAAGTATCGTTTAAAATTCCATCAAAATGACGTTACCATATGTGACACGGGGGTTTCTGCCTGCATACTAATACAATAAAGGTATAAATATATTTTCATTTCATTTTATTTGCATAATCAGGTACATTACAAATACACAGGTGTTATTTGTAAAAACGGACACAAGTATCTTTTAAAATTCCATCAAAATGACGTTACCATATGTGACACGGGGGGTTTCTGCCTGCATACTATTACAATAAAGGTATAAATATATTTTCATTTCATTTTATTTGCATAATCAGGTACATTACAAATACACAGGTGTTATTTGTAAAAACGGACACAAGTATCGTTTAAAATTCCATCAAAATGACGTTACCATATGTGACACGGGGGTTTCTGCCTGCATACTATTACAATAAAGGTATAAATATATTTTCATTTCATTTTATTTGCATAATCAGGTACATTACAAATACACAGGTGTTATTTGTAAAGTAGGAGGTACATTGCTCGCAGAACTGATGGCCGGTGGGGCCGGAAGGTTCTGAAGTGGCGTCCGCGTACCGGAAGACGACCTGCCGGTAGGCCTCCAACAAGATGGAGCGACGACCTGGTAAAGGTCGCGGGAATTCGGTGGTTGCGAGCGGCACAGGATCGGTCGGAGTGGCGAGCCTTGGGGGAGGCCTATGTCCAGCAGTGGACGTCTATCGGCTGACATGATGATGATGAGGAGGTACATGATACCCTGTCAGGGCATTGCAAAATTCTTAAATACTAAATTTAAATGTGTAACAGTATTTTATAATGTTGTGCATAAGGGATTCCTTTCTAAAACAATAAAACATTGGGAAGCAAAAAATCTGATTTATATTATATTGTCTTCGGTTACCGCGATAGTTACTCATGAAATAAAACTATGAAAACGGATTATATCGCGTATAATGAATTTATAATACATCCCGACGTTTCGAACCCTTTACAGCGTTCGTATGGTCTGAGGAAAAGCTACAAAGTGTAAAAATACCCACATACAAAAGTAATGAACCATCATAAACTATAAACTTTAAGGCTGGTTGTACATGCAGAATCGGTTCATAAGGCAAAATAAATTAAATATACGCGATATAATCCGTTTTCATAGTTTTATTTCCTGATTTATATTATTTATTTTTTTCCTTTAAACTACACCGGTATATTTTCAAAGCAAAAACAATTTATATTGCAATATAAATTCATACTAGCATAATAATAATTATGCGAAAGTGTGACTGTACTGTCTGTAGTTCTGTACGTCTGTCTGTCTGTTACTTCTTCACGTTTAAACCGCTGAACTGATTTAATAGATGCATCGCCTGGTAATTGATGTAAGAATATGCTCAAATTGAATGTTTGCCTTTACTTTATATCTAGGCGCTATAGTTCTCCCAAATAAGTAAGTTTGTACTAAGAACTCGTATAAGCACAAGTTTTGTTTATAAAGCTTTGTTTGTTACTCTTTTCGACTTGTATAAAAATCAATCAAACATTTCCAATGAAAATTCCGATTTCCTTTATTTGCTTCTCCAGCAAATTGTTGCCTGAACTATCGAAACCTTTTCGAGCATCAAAACAATGCCTAGAATTCTTGGAAAAACTGAAACATTTCAATTCTCATCACATGCTACCGTAGTAGTATTGAATGTGTTCGCAGAAAAACACATGTCGAAAGGTTTCTAACTAAGGATATTTACTAGAATATAACAAAACAAGTGTTTTTATTTATTTATTACATCTTTCTTATTTAGCCACTTTGGCCGTCACTGTAAGTATGTATCTGATCCAGAGGGTCCGAAAGACAAGAAGGATATGGCGAAAATATAAGGGCCCCATGTTTGTCATTTTGGCTACCCTAACAGCATGTATACGTCATTATGACGTCAGCGGCATCATTATGACGCCATAATTACATCATTATGATGCCATAATTACGTCATTATGATGCCATAATTACGTCATTATGACGCCATAATTACGTCATTATGACGCCATAATTACGTCATTATTACGTCATTATGACGTTGCTGACGTCACTTTGCTACCTTGGTATTTATCCCTGGGCAACTGTTTCCTGCAATATTTTGCAACATTTACAATAGCTAACACATACCGAATGTATATCCCCTTGTTTGTATTAACAGTTCCTCGTTTCACCACGTCTGCTTTGTTAATCTTAATTAACCCAAATAATGATTTAATCATACAAATGACAGCTAGTATCAAAGAGGGCAAATCGGGTCAAACGAAACCCAACTCCAAAAAGTATTAACTCCCTTGATAGTTTATACAAACTTACGCTATTTTAGGGTTAATCTAATAAATAAGGTCGTTCACACCGTATCTTTTATTCACGTCAAGGACTCCCTCGATGACACCGCGCCTTAATTAAGGGGGGGACCCACCTGTGTTTTAATCACAAGCAACCATAATTATGTATGCATTTCCGGGCAAGTTTTAAATGAAATGGAATTTATTTATAAATGGGTGTTGGTTATTTATGACCTTGTGGAGAGGGATTGAGAGCTCTTGAAATGATGACAAAAGAGATGAATTCAAGTATCTTGTCTTACCAACACCGACAGCTATATGTTGTATAAGTATGTTGTTAAATTTACCTGAAACAAAAATAATTCTAATTCAATAATAGGTAATAAAAATAGCTACATACCTAAATTACAACGCGGTTTAATATTTTTAATGTTTGTGCTAACATTCAATTTTATGGTTAAATAAATAATAAAATAATAAATATTATAGGACATTCTTACAAGTCCCACGGTAAGCCCAAGGAGGCTTGTGTTATGGGTACTCAGACAACGATATATAAAATATATAAATACTTAAATACATAGAAAACACCCATGACTCAGAAACAAATATCTGTGCTCATCACACAAATAAATACCCTTACCGGGATTCGAACCGAGGACCATCAGCTTCACAGGCAGGGTCACTACCCACTTGGCCAGACCGGTCGTCAAAACAGTTAATGAAATAATATTTACGGGCATTGTAGTAATTAGTTTCAAATGTTTTTTTTTTGTATTTTCTTTTAATTTAGTATCATTATTTGTAGGATAAAAGTTATTTTAACTATGTATTTTACACCTATTGTTATAATGTTTGGTTGTACCTATATTTTCCCAAATAATTTTTGTCCCCCTGACACCCTCCATCATTACAAGAACTGAGAATACCGTCATTCACCGTAATGAATCCGTCACTAATCCGCGCCCCGTCCGTCATAACGGGGCCATAAAGCCGAATGACGTACAAGCTGGTCATAACGGACACCTGACATTTGTAAGGCTGTGTCTACACTACGCCACCTATTAGCGTTTTCCTCGGTTGGTAAGAATGGTGCGCTTTTGCAAGAATGGGAAAGGCAAATATTAAGTTTTGTATAGTAGGCGCCTGAATAATTATCATCCCCCGTTTCTTGTTTTATTTTTGGGATTTTGCTTAAAAGGCTAGCATCCAGGCCATAGAAAAAGGACGTGACACTATAGGTAGGATTAACTAGGAAAATCTATGCTGGCGCCATCTGTAAGAAACTTCAACCGGCCAGCCCCATTGACATAATCACAAATTTCTATAAAACGACAGCCATCTCGTCCTCCTACACAAACAAAATCTGTTGTTGAGGTTATGTCTGTAGACCACTATACTTGCTTGCATAAAATCATCATCATCATCATCTCAGCCGAAAGACGTCCACTGCTAGACAAAGGCCTCCCCCAAGGATCTCCACAACGAACGGTCATTCGCTGCCCACAACCAACGGTTTCCCGCGACTTTAACCAGATTGTCGGTCCATCTAATCTGGAGCTGCGTCTTCCGGTAACAAAAGGATGCCCTAAAATTAAATTATGGCCTTCATAGCCATAATTAAAACATTTACAATACAATTCCTCTTTATTGCACAACCTCAAATAACATTTAAAAAGAAAGACACATAATACATAAAGGCAGAGGTAACAACAGGCGGTCTTATCGCAGGCGAATTTGAAGATGGTACCTGTCTTAATTTTGGATGAAAAGCTTCTTTTCTAATAACCATAATGGAATCTCCACTTTTTAACCCGTTACAGCTCGTTAAAATCACCGTCAAACATTTCATGAAAAATCATCTCTCAAATAATTTCCAAAGCTTTCAGGCCCCATAAAGTTTTGAAGCGTCTCAAAACGTCTAATTAAATAAAATAATGAATGGAATCAGGGGCGTGTTCATAAAGCTATGGGCCCCGTTACGGAACCCTTATGGAACCCCTGAAGGGGTTCCGTAGCGGTCACGCCCGTTTACCTTCTAATTATGCTTAGCGAATACTTTGGTTCGAGAGGCCACTCTGGGGGTGGAAGGGGTATCTGACAATTTGAATTACAATTTATGTTTTGTAGGAGTGCAGAGTCTACGTTACGTATACGAGTATACGAGTCGTTGGAAATACACACTTACTAGTAGAGAGGCAATAACAAAGAAAGGTGTGAAAATAATTAAAACGTTGGTCGGTTAAATTATATACTTGCCTACATAACCTAATCACTGGTAGATACAATTTTTAGGCATTAGGACCATAAATAAGAAAAGTAAAAAAAAATGTCGTAGCGTTACATTATCGCATTCAGCCTAATTAACCAACATCACGAGTAGTTAAAAATACACTTTTGTTTTGTAGGTATCCCCTGGATGCAACGGAGTTATCTACTATTTGAAATTGACAGTCGACTAAATTAAATGACCTTGTATATGTAGGGTCTTCTTCTTCTTCCTCGGTCCCTCATTGCTGAGGATCGCGACCATGTATGCTCCGTCTCCATAGTGTGCGGTCATAAGCCACATGAGTCACGCACTGCATGTTGCCGCCAACCACCCTCTTCACACCATCAGACCATCTCGTGGGTGCTTTTCCTCGCCCGCGCTTGCCATCCATTTGACCCGAGATAATCTGCCTTTCTAGGTCATGCTTCTTAGACCGCATGATATGTCCAAAAAAGCTGAGAGCGCGTACTTGACATATTGTAGAGAGCCGCGTGGTGATTTTCAGCTCCTCTAGGATGGACTTATTGGTTCTCATAGCCGTCCAGGGTATGGCGTAAGAGTCTTCGCCAACACCACATCTCAAAAGCGTCGATTTTTGCCCTGTCGCGACTTTTCAAACTCCACGTCTCGGCACCGTATACGAAAATCGAGAATACCAGAGATCGAGTCAGACGCACCTTGGTTGAACGACGAATGCTTCTGTTCCTCCAGATCTTGTCGAGGTTCGCCATAGCACTTTTGGCTATACCAGATCTACGACGTATTTCGCCATCGCAGCCACCGTCACAGGTTATCAGCGACCCGAGATACACAAACTCACTTACTTTTTCATATTTTCTCAGTGCATCGGTGATGGGAAGTAGATTGGCTCGGTCTATCACCATTACTTTCGTTTTGGAATGGTTAATCTTAAGACCAAGCCTAGCACTCTCAACCTCAATTTTCTTCAGAAGGGTTGCCATCTCCTCTTCGCTTGATGCCACTATCGTCGTATCGTCTGCGTATCTCAGATTGCTGACCCTGCGTCCACCCACTACGACACCGCCGCCTTATATGTAGGGTAAACTCGCATTATTTGGTGACACGCCTAATTCGGTGATACAAGTTTTGAAGCATGACACCGAGAAAGATAGTGAATCCGAAGCCGTGAAGCCGTGAGGTCCCATTTAAAAGGTCCTAATTCCAGGGACCGGACAACCCTTTCCGCGATAAAACCCTTTCAATGGGCGACACTTAAACACGGCTAACGCATTGAAAGACTTTCCCTATTGAACTGCAAGCCCATTCATACCCTTACCTTTGACTAACCCTTACCGAAGAGCTAACCAAAAATAAGGCTAGCTCTTAATAAGGGTTACCCTCATCTTTAAGCGCTTTTTATAAAGGTTTCCCTTTGCGTGAAAGAGACAGGATTAGTATATATCTACGGTAGTGTATGAAAAGGAAAGAAAATACGTGTCTAGTCAAAGAACGCCGCCGTCGCCGCCGACGATCGCTCGGATTCGAAGTAATGTGTGCTTTATGAATAAGGTAGACGACTTAAATTAGCACGCTTATATGCTAAAAGGGAAGCCCTTTATAAGGCTAACCCTTATAAGCAATATGCAAGGTGTTGGTGAGCGGATGATAAGGGTTTTGTAAGGGTATTTGGGCTACCGATTACTCAAATGTGGTAGCTTTATATAAGGGTTTTTAAAACCAAAACAAAGGGTTTCGTCTGGCAAAGGGTATGGTGAGTTAAGCCTTATGCAATACCCTTATAAAACCCCGATAAAGGAAAGCGGGCCGGTTCCTGCCTAATTCACTAGCTTTCCTAAATGTGTCATGCTTTAAAATTTGTATCACCGAATTAGGCGTGTCACTAAATAATGCGAGTTTACCCTACGTGAAATCATTCATAGCGCTGTCTCACTCACACCATAGCGTCTTGCGGATTCGCAAAAGTATGATAATAGTTTTAGTTTTACCAGGTTTCAATGAAAATCAGCGTCTCGTAGTGTGTCCTAGGTTCACTTCGGGATATCAAGCTGAGTCCTTTTAGCGCAATTCTCTGTTCCTTTAAATATTAATTTATATATACTACTCCGAGACCACGGGGACAACGCCGTCCTCGAAACGTCGGAGGTAAAAGTTAAAACTTATTTTACGCGATTAAGTTCCGTCGTTGTAAATAATAATGAGTAAAAATCGTGAAAGTTTAAATCAGTGTTATATATACTATGTATTTTTGTGCTAATAATTTGCATTATCTTCCTTATCTTATCTTATAACTGTAAAAGTCATGTACCCAGTTAAATTTTACGGCAATAACCTATGCGCTTCTAGTCCTTACTAAAGTTTCTAATGTTTTGATTTCAAATGACGGCTCTCCAATATTTCTCCATAACCCTTCTCTTTTCTATCCCTTCCAAACGAAACTAAACTCTACTCCGTCGAAATAAAGTCTAAATTTGTACTATCAATGCGTTTTCAAGTAAATATATTCCTTAACAAGACTTAAAAGTATTCAGAAGTAACTTAAACGGGTAAAATTACTTGTAGAGGAAAGGCATGAAAGGAAAGGATATTAATTAAAAGACTAAGTTCTTATTTGAATCATTTGTTGCAAAAGTATGATCTTCCGAGCTTCCACGTTGTTAGCATATTTAATTAAATTAATAAGTTTTAGAAGCTTAAGTTTAAAAGTAGGTATGATATTGATTAAGTACAAATTGTGACCAAACTAAGGCTGTGACTTCAGGCGAACTATCCGTTCCTAGAATTAATAACTACTAACTTCCTAGAATTAGTAACGGGGATTGAACCCTTAGAAAAAGAATTCCATACTTACTTAATAGTTTGTCCGAAGCCATAAGACGTGAAAATAATAAATCTAGATTTAAATCTATGTTAAAAATACCATACCATTATATGTTGAAGTAATTACTTACCTACTATAATTAAGTAAGTTAAATAACTTACATAACTAGAGACTAGACCCGCAAGTACCGAACTACTAGATACTAAAGGAAGGTAAGTCGTTATATTTCTGAAAATGCGACTCAGAATATTATAAAAGCGAACAAAAGCCGCCATTTTACACCGTTAAACCAGAATGTGGTCACAACACATAAGCTGCTTAAGCACGTCGTCACAATCGTTAAGACCGAAATTGTCCAAAGTGCACTTTGGGTGCACTCACCTGCACTCATTTGCATCCCAGATTGCCAGGAGACTACTAAACAATTTGTGATGTTAATGTTTATTCTTGAACAGTCTTTCATACTTAGCTTAGATGGCGGTATGATAAAAATTATCTCCACGGTGACGTTCATTGTGATAATGAGTAAAATAAAATAAATAATTTTATATTTCTAAAAATCTTGACAAGTATCAAAAATAAAACTATGAAAACGGATTATATCGCGTATATTTAATTTGTTTAGCCTTATGAACCGATTCTGCATGTACAACCAGCCTTAAAGTTTATAGTTTATGATGGTTCATTACTTTTGTATGTGGGTATTTTTACACTTAGTAGCTTTTCCTCAGACCATACGAACGCTGTAAAAGGTTCGAAACGTCGGGATGTAATAAATCAATATACGCGATATAATCCGTTTTCATAGTTTTATTTCATGAGTAACTATCGCGGTAACCGAAGACAATATTAACCATCAAAAATTTTAAATAATCATTGATATTAAGCGTATTAATGATAGTACTTGAATAATGTGAACATACAAACATGGTTTAGAATAATCAACATGAAATGTAAAGTTTTGTATTACAATTAAAGCTTTAAAACCGGGTCTATCGCGTAGTAAAATATCGCTATATAATTTCTATACTAATAATTATTTTACAGTAAAACCATATCCGAAATGTGGAAACAGTATAAATAAAAGCACAATCAACGAAAGAAATGTAAAGCCGCAGAAAAAAGACATTAAAAACGAGAAACAGTTTGTTCATTTGAAAACATTTTACTTTAAAGGTATTAGAACGTAGACGCGACAAGAAACAGCAACAGTAGATGCAGATGATTTTATATGCTAAAATGACATCTTAAAAAGTTTGTTTTGGAATATGATACGACCGACAGGGGAATTATGGATAACTTTATCGACGTGACAAAATAAGTGTCACTTAACATCATGCGATCGAAAGACACAGAGACTGTATTTATTACTATATCACGTAAACCAACTGCATGGACCTATCCGTGCAGGATTTTAATGCCAAGCAAATGTCCCATTCTCAATCAAAAGGATACTTATTGTCGGTTGTCAATAAGGTGCTATTTCCAATATAGCTTCAATTTGAAATCAACCTTATCGACAACCGACAATGTGGTACCTTTTGGTTGAAACCGTCACAAATGTTTGCGATTTCTATTCAAGCGTGATTTTAATTTTCGGATAGTCAATAATTTTTTTATTTATTCCCATACAAACGTAGTTCCGCTCTCATTTTAAAACTATGTGTTAGATTGTAATGAAACTTTGCACATACAATGACATGGGGTATATCTAGGTCGGAAATTAGTTTATATAGCTCCAGTTTATAAAACAAACGAAATAGAGCAAAAAGAAGTTTTGTATGAAAAACTTAAATTCGCTGTATTTTTTTAACAATGGTATCTGAAGTTACATATGCTAATTACTAATTACAAACATAAATATACCTTATTCTATTGAAAGTACAAAGTTTCAGAGCAATCTAGCTAGTCGTTTTAAAATGAGAGCGGAGCTACGTTTGTATGGAGAACCGAGTTTGCCGGAGACCCTTAATATGTGGTAACTACATAGGTACTTAATTATTATCTAGCAAAATATAACCCGTTCCAACTGTATCCTGCACCAGTACGTCGGAAGCACCGAGTAAGCTAGTATTTGCGTCCTCACGCCCCTGAATATGGAATGGGGCTCTCAGAATAAATTTATGGAATTCTCACCACTTAATACTGTACATTTGCGAAAAAGGTTGCTAGTAAATAAGAAGCGAAAATTCTCTTTCATATTTACTTTGAATAAAATTCATACTTTAGATTCGAGTCTTGGGAATCTTTGATGAAGATACCAATGGTTTTTATTATTTATTTATTAAACTGTATTGCACAAAATACAACAATAATGTACAAATAATTATTCCTAATGGCATCTCTACCAGCCAACCATCGGGCTAAACAGAGACATTTAAAAATGTTGCAAGGAGAAAAATAGGGAGATATTTATTAAAACTATCGCAACCAACTCAAAAACTTGATAAACTAAATGTAAAATACAAATTTATTTTTGTGTTATGGGTGTTTCAATCACATTCAGAATAAGATTTCACAGAAACCATTATAGAATTACATCCTAAACAGAAAGGGTAAACTCAACGTTTAGTACCTATATTCATTAAAGAGAAAATGTATACAAAATACAAATACAAATGAATTTATTTCATTACTTTTTACAGCTGTTCTTAACATGTATGTATGTGTTATAGTACTATAACATGACTGTTTCAATAATTTAAAAAGAAAATATGATCTAAACCTACTGGATATAATTATATATTTTTTAAGTTCCAAATAATACTTAGTCCGTACCCGTAAGATATAAAGATAACTAAGTGTGAGAATACTAACTGATACACACACTCAACAGTCCACATACGCCAGACACATGACAAACGTCCATCTATCGCGTATAATCGCTATGAAAAATGACGGCCATTATTTTCAGGAAATGCTCTCTGACACACAATTTATCGGCCCATTCGCGGGGCAAGCAATATCTATAGGGAGACGCATGATTATCTGGGTAACCAGAAAAATATTGGCATTGTTTATAGTTAAACAATTTTACACCATAAAACCAATTCCAACCCAAAATATTTTGGTACTAATTTATTTGGTTTTCGGATAAATATTGATTTCTTGCTTAATCTTGGTTAAGTTTAATTATGAAATAAAACTATGAAAACGGATTATATCGCGTATTGAATTTATAATACATCCCGTCCCGACGTTTCGAACCCTTTACAGCGTTCATGAATAACTATATTGTTGTGTATTTCATGAGTAACTATCGCGGTAACCGAAGACAATATTAAGTTTAGTTATTTTCTGAATGACTAAATGAGTTCGGATAATTGTATTTTTTTCAGTGCATTTAAATTGTGATACGGTAATGTGAAGTTGAAGTATATACATACAAACTTCCAGTAACTTGTATATCTACTTAGTAGACACTAATTAAAGAAGGAATGCAATCTAAAATTATCGCAAACATTCTTCAGCGCAGTTCAGGACCCGATGAGAAACGAGCGCAGGTGCCACATTCAGGTGATGCAAAACAAAATGCATCGCGAATCGAGGAATCTCTGGAGCACATCCAAAAAACACCCGACCATCAACTACCAACCTTATATATGTATCTATAAGACTCTATTTGCATCGACAGCTATTATCACATAACACATTTGTCATTAAAGTTGTTTTAAATTTATTTCAATTCTAACTTCGACTTTATATCAATCAATTACGGTTACATTTACTTTGTTAATGATAAATACTAATAAGTCAATTTGTTTTTAAATGTGGGTAGTGTAAAAACATCCGGCTCGAAGGACCATCTAATTGCGCCGGTCACGCACATTCCTGCGCGCGCGCACCCTTTGAGGCGCGTGCCGTCCACCTTTACGGTTAATTGCGTACGAGATTGATTCATTAGCTCGCTTCCTTGGCTGTTTGTTGCGATTTGTTACGGTATCAAAGAGCTCGTGAAAGCTGGGTTGTGATTGGTTTAATGAAGATGGATCTCGGTTGTTGTAACTGACGGGGTATTTGTGAAGCATATTTTTTTTTGAAAAATATGCTGCATTTTATCGCCCACTGCTGAGCATAAGCCTCTCTTCAAATACGCCATTTTTCCCCGTCCTAATCTCGTTTAGAGGTGACCAACAATTTTTCGAATGTAGTCCACCTCCTGCGCTCCTTTCGTCTGTAAGCGGCCACCAATGTGCTAACATTACGGTCTTAGTTAATGCCTGAGTTGGCTGTTTACCAGTTTGACGAAAAGGAGACATTTCATTAAAAGTACATCCTGCTTTTATCTCAATTTTGTATTCATGAGAAATATTGAAGTGAAGCTTTGACATCGTAATAAGCTTGACTTAAAACTTTCACTAATAATAACATGTCGATAATTTAAGCAAGCAAGCGAAAACAACGAACAGTAAGTTCATGCAATTCAAAACACGATTCTCCTCATTTGTACCTACTCACGTACGAGTTAATCTCCTAAAGTTGACTACGTGGCTCAGTGGCGTTTTAAACTTTCGCCCATATATTGTCTGGCATGCGCCTTGCGACGATACAGCCATAGTTGGAGATTTATGCTCTCTTGTTCTAATGAATTGGTATGCTTGAAGCGTTTGAAGATTGCTGAGGGGCTACCGCGAAAACCGAAAATCGCAATTGCGGGGATCTTTCTCTTTTACTCCAATGCAGGCGTGATTAGAGTGACAGAGGAAAATGCCCGCAATTTACGAACTTCGATTTTCGCGGTTATAGCCCTGGCGTCAGTGTGTCTGTGCTGTGACAGCGAGTTAGTGTTGGTTAAGACTCAAGTCATTTGAGTCTCCTGTTTAAGACTTGACTTACTTTTCAGGCTTTTAAAAGATAAGCTTGCGTCCTTTTCAACTTTTTAGAGACCTGTCTTTTGTAGAGACCTCTGACCTCCTTTTCAGATGACTTAATCATTTAAAAAAAATTAAAACGCATTTTTCGTAATGTAAAATTGATGTGTAAGCTACACAAATCATACAATTACGCCTATTTTCTTTCAATGTTAGTTTGATAAAACCTATAAAATTGTAAACAGTCTTTATTTGAAGGTCCGAGAATTTTTGAGTTGCGTTTAAAGAAGACTTAATAAAAGACCCGACTCGGGACTTAAGACTCGGAAGTGTTTTGCGCTGAGCCTCGTAAAAAAGAATAGAGTTTTTTTGGATTAAGATTCACAAGATTGAAATTGCTTCCAACACTAGAGCCAGTTACATACTTAGAAAATATTAGGCATGTATCTATATGGTTCGCAACAAATGAAATGTCAAGATCTATAAAATGTTAAACCAAGAAAAGTCTTCAGAGATTTTGACAGCCCACGCAGTGCAGGTGTTATTTTAAACGTCAAACTTCTAAGAAATTATGACGTATAAACAACAACACTGGCACTGCGTGTGCTGTCCAAATCTCTACAGACTTCTTGGTCTAACTAGTAAATTTATTGTGCCAATATGATTTTGTAAAATCATGTAGTTATTCTGATGTCAGTCTTTAAGCTACACTAATATCAAACCGAAGCTTATCAAACTCAAGAGCCAATTCCTAGCCTATTATAGCAAAAAAATCTTCTAATTTTTGTTCATGTCAGGATGATTTCCAGTTAAACTCAAGCATGCCCAGCAGTCATTTGTTTTGGTGTAGCTATGCAAATTGCGAGTGGTTGGTCGCTAGTCGGCGAAGTTAAACATCAAGCCAGACATCTTGACCGCTCTGAACCTGGGCAAGTTTGTATCGTCTGGGGGTCGTGTTGCAATGTGATCCGAGGATTTGCATAGATGCAATAGATGGTGAGACGGGTATTGTGGCTTATTTACATACTTAACTCGAGATGTGATGGGGGCAACACTTTTCTAATACTAAAATTAGGCGTCATTTAAAAACATATATAATATATAATGAGTTTATTTATGTTTAATTTTTGATAAAGAAATTGACGAAAAGCATGATTACCATAATTACCTACCAACTTTTAATATGAGGGCTGACATAATCACTGTGTAGGTGACCAATATGTAAACAACAATGATGGTTTAGAACTTTTTTTTTCTATTTCTTGTGGTGCTTTATGCTTTAGCCATATGACTTGTTAACACTGATATTTACTTTACACCTATAAACACTGAGAAATAAATGTACCTGTGTCGCAAGAAACGCTCCCCTAAAGGGGCCCACTGACTATCAGTCCGCCGGACGATATCGGCCTGTCAGTTAGAACAAAAATTTGACAGCTTCGAACAACTGACAGGCCGATATCGTCCGGCGGACTGATAGTCTGTGGGCCCCTTAACGGTGCCTGAAACTGGTGGAAGTAATCAAGTGCACCGATTGTTAACTTTTTAGTATTTCCACATTAATCTAGTGGAAGCTTACCTTGCACCACAGAATAAGTAATAGTATTATCATACACAACGTATATAGTATTACAGAACGGCCACGCACCGCCCCGCCTCGACTCGAATTACCTCGCCCCGCGACACCAAATTGACGGCCGTTTGCCGGCCGCTCAGTACTATTTTTAAGCAACTTACTCACACTATGACTCATGACCCGTGTTCAGACGTGCCGTTCACACATAGAAACGCAAGTGATTTTTGATGTATATCGTGTCCGCCCTGTGCTTGCACTCTGCAAGGTTTTTTTAGTTATTTTGTGAACTTTAATTTGTTTGTGGTTATCTACGGGATTCTTTAAGTCGGGCGTGGAAAACTCTCATAACAAAATTACTTAAAAAGTTGTGAAAAAACCTAGTATTGTCAAGCATATTGTTACAAGCGCCATTATCGCACCATAAAACCCATCTGTCTGTTTCCGCACATCAAAGATGTCGGAGTGTAAACAAATGTATGGACCGCCCGGCTTCGACACCTGTTTTCTAAGAACTTTAATTTTAATTTAACGCTTTTTTGGCAGTTTTGGGTTAAGCGTTCAGTGTGGCGGGTTTCAGTTGTGTCCATAGTTGGGATGGCATACCGATGATATATTTTACCGACCGAGCGTTTTCGAAAGTCTCCATTTCGGCATGGGCAAAAATGCTTTTTTAAGGCCGTTCCATCGGTTTGCCGCTGTCTCTGTCACATTTCGCAAGAAAGAACGGGAAAGATCATGCGCGCCAGGTGTCAATTTTGATCGAATTTTGTTGATTTTTATTTATTTTAAAAACGTTACCCTACAATATCGAAATTCGAAAGCTATGATATTATTATTTAAGTTAAGATTGTTTTTTCTTCTTTTTTTATTTATAGTATCACATAATAAATAACCGAGTAAAGTTGGATTAAAAGTCCGAGTTAGAGGTTACTTTGGGAATTAATTGTATCGAGCGAAGTGTCATAATTCGTGTATCGGAAGCTATGATATTAAAGATAATATAGTCAAGAACTACATATATTTTTTCCACGTCTACGAATATCAACGCCTCTTAGGAAAACATGATCATATAAGGAGATTTTTCGCTCTCTGGCTCAGGGAACCGCCTTAAGTCCGGATTTTCTTCTCTACACGTCGCAAATCTCAACCGATTACCGTAAAATGTTATGAGCAGGTTCGAAGATTAAGTAGTTTTTTTTTTGTCTATATTTTTTTTAAATAGCGGATACATTCATGATCACTAGTTCAAATCTTAACATATCATAATGTTTTTTTAAGTGGCACACCACTGCACGGCAAGCAAGTTATTTGTGACTATTGAAAAAAAACATATGAGGCCTACTAAAGGCGTACTTAAAGCTATGATGGCGATGCTTCCAGTCTCCCAGTCAAATATAGGGTCAAACATGCGCTAAGGTAGATTTATTCAGGTAGAAGTAGATACGAGTATAGTCTGCATGTTCTCAAATGATTTTTACGCCTAAGACGGTAATCTGTTAAACAAAACCCATTGTTTCTTTTCTGGGAGCGGTCGCCCATTGTGTCTGACAATGGCACACGCCGTAGCACACGCTCGGACACAATGACACACAATGGCCGACCGCTCACACAAAATAATCAAATGGCTTTTGTTTAATTGTAACAGATTAGGGTCTTAGACGTAAAAATCATTTGAGAAGATTCATACTATATGTTTTTTGCGTCACTTTATTTCATTCTATGCGTCATTCTAGGTATTATTTTTATATGGTGTCATCAAAAAAATACTCACAAACAAGACACTATTTCTAATCTTGTAAGTTTCGTTATAATTTACCTTTGTATTTTAACATAGTGACCTATTCGCATAATATAAACAACATATTGGGTTTATAACTGACTCTTTTATAACCGAATGTGAATATTTATTACCAAATGTGAACGGCTTCATTAACTATTGATTAACGTTCGATTTGAATAAGAAACAATTACATAGGGGCACGAACCGTGACTAAGATCACAAGACAAGGAACTCATTTGTGACGCACTTAGGGGATAAACGGGCGGTTTTTAGACTCCTTTCATTCCTCGTGTGTTACTTTTTAAGATGAAAACGTACAAACCCAACCTATAACATTTTAATTACCTACATTATTCAAAACAGGAAGTTTTATTGACATTCAACTTGACATGTTCGCAAGAAACTACAAGAAAGTCGATGATAGGTGCGTATGTATTTACAATTTCGTTTTTTTTAACAAATCTAGAGGTAATAACAATGATCTATCAGTACCCGCACCATGAGTTACTGACAGTGTCAAAACTGACATATACGCTGACGTCTACGTAATTCACTTTCTATACATCTCGCTCGCACTAATATGCGAGTACGAGCCAGATGCATAGTAGTAGTAGTTACGTTTTCGATAGCGTTTATGTCAGTGCCAAACTGTTGGCAGCCACACAGGATAAGATAGCATAACTTGGCCCTATTTAACCTCATAAGTCCCAATGTGCATTACTATGTACTCCGTTTCAATCTAATTAGAACCTTTCATAAACCAAATAAAATAGCATTTATTTTATATTATTGCTTTCCGAAATTCATCCTAATTTACTATACTACAAGATTCAAATTTAAAATAAGAAATAGTAGTGGGCCTTGACGTTAAAAAAAACGCTCAAAACTAAACGCCGCGTTACTCACAATAAACCATACCCAGTAGGGACAGTAAAGATCTTGTCTCAGTAATAAGGGTCATCTGATGGCGCCGCGTGTAATTGAATCCCCCAAGTTTGATTAGTTGGATGCGTAACGATTATTGCCCTACTGTTCTTTGTCAAGATTATGGTTTAGTGGCCTCTCGGGATGTTTGGTAATTAAAGGCAGGTATGAAATTAAGGCTTATATGAGAATGGCAACTTTATTTCATAGAGGCGAAGTAATGTAGTGTGATCCAAAAAGTACTTAGGGCTCTTCAAAAAGTACTTAGGGACTTAGGGTCTCCGGCAAGCTCTGTTCTCCGTACAAACGTAGTTCCGCTCTCATTTTAAAACGACTAGCTAGATTGCTCTGAAACTTTGTACTTACAATAGGATAAGGTATATCTATGTCTGTAATTAGTTTATTTAGCTTCAGATACCATAGTTAAAGAAATACAGCGAATTTAAGTTTTTCATACAAAACTTTTTTTTTTGCTCTAGTTCGTTGGTTTTATAAACTGGAGCTATATAAACTAATTTCAGACTTAGATATACCTCATGTCATTGTATGTGCAAAGTTTCATTACAATCCAACACATATTTTTAAAATGAGAGCGGAACTACGTTTGTATGGGAAGGTGCAATTCGGTCGAGCTTCCCCTCTTAAGAAACAGGGTGATTGTCAAGTTGGTGAAATAGGCACCAAGTCATCGATTCTTCGACTGACGTTAAGGCCGTTCCATCGGTTTGCCGCTGTCTCTGTCACATTTCGCAAGAAAGAACGGGAAAGATCATGCGCGCCAAGTGTCAATTTTGATCGAATTTTGTCGATTTTTATTTATTTTAAAAACGTTACCCTACAATATCGAAATTCGAAAGCTATGAAATTACTATTTAAGTTAAGATTGTTTTTTCTTCTTTTTTTGTTTATAGTATCACATAATAAATAACCGAGTAAAGTTGGATTAAAAGTCCGAGTTAGAGGTTACTTAGGGAATTAATTGTATCGAGCGAAGTGTCATAATTCGTGTATCGGAAGCTATGATATTAAAGATAATATAGTCAAGAACTACATATATTTTTTCCACGTCTACGAATATCAACGCCTCTTAGAAAAACAGGATCATATAAGGAGATTTTTCGCCTTCTGGCTCAGGGAACCGCCTTAACTGGGCGCAAATTTTGCGAACGCCGTTCAGACACCAAGACCAATAAATGATTATAACCATTTCAAACCACTTCAACTGTTTACTCGATCAAACAGGCAACTATAAAACTAAAATACAAGAGCATTCCACCTGCACTTCCATTCCACAGAAGGCAGTAACAGGCACGTTTACCCTATAGACGGCAATCGTTTTATATTGGGAATGTTACAGTTTTATCTATAAAAAGGCAGTAACAGGTACGTTTACCCTATGGACGGCAATAGTTTTATATTGAGAATGCAGTATTTTAGTTGCGAGTTTCATTAGAGTTGGTGCAAGTTGCCGGCGGGTCCGTCTCGGCAAATAGTGGATTTTCACAAACTATCCACGGCCGTAGAAAACCAGTATAAAATTTAGGTTAGTTTGATTGAATTCAGTTTAAAATTGTATTCAAGAAGGAAAGTCACATAAGTACTGAATATTACGTTTGCTGGCGCAACATAAGTACCAGCGAAGACCAGTTGACGACATATGACGTCACACACATACGTCACGGCTCCCCGTTCCGCGTACCTACATTTAGACTGCACCGTACAGCCGAAGCGGCTACACATATCAATTATTTTATATATAGGTAGATATATCGAGTACCTAAACGTTACTTGCACCTATTAGTTATTAAGTTATTTAAAAGAAGATTAGTACTATCCTGGAGTTCCTTCATTCTTCATCAGAAGAGCTTAATTGAGGAGTACATCGAACAACGTTAATGTCAAATTTAATACTAATTTCTCGATAAAATGACCCTATTGACGTTTCCTGAAGCAATGTTGCTGGCTAAAGATAAGATAAAGATAGTTTATTATTCAAGTAGGCATACTACAATGCGCTTATAAACGTCAAATAAAGCTACGCCGGCTCTAACCCAAAGTTTATTATTCAAGTAGGCGTATTACAGGGTGGGCCAGTGATAAATGCATTTAATTTTTTTTTAATAAATAATCAATTTTTATGTTTTTAAATAAAAATTATAATTAGAATTTGGGATAAAGAAATACATTTTACGTTTTAAAAATTAAATCATCAAGATGTCGTCCGTAGCGGTTGCGGCACTCTTCCAGTCTTGCTTGTAAATTTTGAAAGACTTTCGTTAGAAGTTGCGGAGATATTGATTGGATTTCTTGACGAATATTCTCCTTTAATTTTGCTGTGGTTGTCGGATTATTGGAGTACACTTTACTCTTCAAGTAACCCCACAAAAAGAAGTCTGCCGAAGTTAAGTCAGGGCTCCTGGGAGGCCAACCAATGTCACCTCGCCTCGATATCAATTTTTGAGGAAACATTTCAATTTTTTTAAATGCATTTATCACTGGCCCACCCTGTACAATGCGCTTATAAACGTCAAATAAAGCTACGCTGGCTCTAACCCTACACCTCTGCCCCGAGAAGATTTAAATCCCCCCCGCAATTGGAATAGGGTATCCCAATATGGGACCGGCAACAGACTCGGGGGGACACATCTGTATGCAGCAGTATTGCAGCGCGACATTATTATTACCGACTGCATTACTGTCTAAAATGTCGAAATCAATGTCGCTGCCCGGATTGACGTTAGCGGTAGCAATGCAGTCGGCAGTGATGTCGCGCTGCTGCTGCGCGTAGGCAGGAATATGGGTGTAGTTTGAATCCGAATGGTACTTTTAGTCATTAGTCCATTTCATTATGTGAAGTTACCGCCTCTGATGTGACGACTACGACCTCAACAAGAATGCTATGACAAAGATGAGGTTAGTTTAGTACCTACACATATTATGTTACGAGTCACTTTGAAGGTTGACTGGTAGAGAATGCCTCATAGCATTAGGTCCGCCTTTTGTACGATTGTATTTTCTTTTGTGCAATAAAGATTAAATAAATAAATAAATAAGACCAGCAAAGACTTTGTGAATAGCATAACCGGACATTGAGACAAGAAGATGCGTCAGTTGCGGACAGACGGGCGGTTATAAGCTCTTTCGTATGGTAGTATAGTATGACCGTATTGACGATGCAGTTGACAGTCTGTGTTTGAATTTCAGCCGAAGTGGATAGTATTAACCTTTCATTAGTGTGGTGGCCGAAAATCGGGGGAACAAACCTCGGTTTTGCTGTATAGAGCAAAACAAATCGTTCTCGAAAAAAAATACTGAAAATGTGGTCAGGATCTTTATCAATCTTATCATACACAGGCATGAGGTTAAGATTTCTTGAGCAATAATACGAGATGGAAGTTTAAAGTTGGTTTTAGATCTAATGCGATCTAGATGCAAAATGCGAAATGATGAAAAGAAAAGAAAATCTCCTAGACCTAAGATACCTGTGGCTTGTGACGGAAGAGTACGATTATAAAGGGGCCCACTGACTATCAGTCCGCCGGACGATATCGGTCTGTCAGTTAAAACAAAAATTTGACAGTTCCGAACAACTGACAGGCCGATATCGTCCGGCGGACTGATAGTCAGTGGGCTCCTTAATGCCACTCAAAAACGTGTCATTTTGTCAAAAAATTATCATAGAAATGACCCGTTACATAAATCTCTATTTTTTAATCTCATATTGTCATAGATTACTTTTTGATACTGTCAATAAAATGTTAAAAATATATAAAGGTAAAGCAAACGGCAATCTGTTTTTTTTCTATAGGTATATTTTACAAAGCTTTCCTCTTTGGGTTATCGAAACAGACTTGCTGCATACTGCATGCTGTGATTCTGATGAAAGTGATGAATTAACATGCAAATGCAAAAAGAGTATGCAAATGAGTAAGTTAACAAAGGCTAAACCAAGACAAACAAAATAGGATACACTGGCAGTATAAAACTATACTCAATTAACATAATCATCGTATGATGTTGTTGCTGATGTGTTGCATATAAATAAATAATAAAAGGAAAGGGGACTCCGGACCCGGGTATGTCCTTAAACTGCGTCCGGACCCGGATATGTCCTTAAACTACGTCCAAAAGAGAGGTATGGGAACTGTGAATGACATCTCGCTTTGTGTGGTAGGGCACAGGACAGCGGATGTCATTCCAGATCTAGAGCAGAACCCAACTGGGGAAGTACCTCCACCTTACAGAAAACCGCAGCCAAATAACACTAGACCCTACTAATAGTGTTGTGTTCCTGCCGGTGAGTAAGGTTGCCAGAGCTCAACGAGGGAGAGGAGTGTTAGGGTCGGCAACGCGCGTGTAATATCTCCGGTGTTGCAGGCGTCCATAGGCTACGGTAACTGCTTACCATCAGGCGGGCCGTATTCTTGATTGCCACCGACGTGGTATAAAAAAAAAACTACTGCTTCTTCATAAAAACGTAGTCCCCATTTTCCTCTCTGGATATTGACGTTATGGAAAATGTTTTTACATAAATTGATGTATATTAACCTGCCGTTTTGTTTGACTTTTAGATTTTTCAATTATGATTAAAATTAGGAGCGAAAAACTAACACCTTACAATTTTTTTAATGCTAGGCTCTCAGAAACATGTCGCGCGAGTGACTAAAAATACGTGAGTGAAACCGCTAAGTTAGTTAATGCTCCTCACTCTTATATTCTCCGGTTTTAAGTTATTTTTAGGGTTCCGTACCCAAAGGGTAAAAACGGAACCCTATATTACTAAGACTCCGCTGTCCGTCTGTCTCTCTCATGAACCGTGATAGCTAGACAGTTGAAATTTTCACAGATGATGTATCTCTGTTGCCGCTATAACAACAAATACTAAAAAGTACGGAACCCTCGGTGGGCGAGTCCGACTCGCACTTGGCCGGTTTTTTATATCATGACAGTAGCCAGTAAGCGAATGGTCCGCCTGATGGCAAATGAACATTTATTATTAATAATAATAATACTTATTAATAATACTAACCATATATTTAAGCTTTATGTGTACTAACAACAATGATCTCAGTTGGTCTATGAATAAAAATTAAATTAAATTAAAAAATTTGCATAACATAACAAATCCACTTTGGCGACAGGTCAATGGACAAATTCAGACCCATGTAAACCAACACAGCTTCTTGGGCTATAAACTCAAGTTGAAACAAAGTAAAAATGCCAACAAAGTCAGCATCCGCCATAAACGCGCTAAATTACCTCGTCTAATTAAAGCACAACAAAGCCAACACAAATCACAGAGGAAATATGCAGACTAATTCCACCAGAGTAATAGACAGACGCAAAAAGAAGACCAATCAATTTTACGCGGCAATCGAGGGTATCCCCTAGGGCTGTGTCGGGATAGAGATGAATGATGCATTGTGCGAAGTTGTGTCCTGGTTTTGCTAAATGGAAAACAACACTGAAAATCGCGAGTTTTAGAAGAGAAAGAGAATTTCTTTATTTTTCTTTTTCTCTCTTTCTCCCTCTTTCTTTCTTACTTTCTGAAGTTTTTAAAGCAACTTCCATCGTGTTGTCTAATTTATATATTTAATCAGAGGCAAAAAGAAGACCGATAAATGTTTTGCGGCAATCGGGGGTCCCCTAGGGCTGTGTCGGGATAGAGATGAATGACGCATTGTGTGAAGTTGTGTCCTGGTTTTGCTAAATGGAAAACAACACTGAAAATCGCGAGTTTTAGAGGAGAAAGAGAATTTCTTTATTTTTCTTTTTCTCTCTTTCTTCCTCTTTCTTTCTTACTTTCTGAAGTTTTTAAAGCAACTTCCATCGTGTTGTCTAATTTATATATTTAATCAGACGCAAAAAGAAGACCGATAAATGTTTCGCGGCAATCAAGGGTCCCCTAGGGCTGTGTCGGGATAGAGATGAATGACGCATTGTGTGAAGTTGTGTCCTGGTTTTGCTAAATGGAAAACAACACTGAAAATCGCGAGTTTTAGAGGAGAAAGAGAATTTCTTTATTTTTCTTTTTCTCTCTTTCTCCCTCTTTCTTTCTTACTTTCTGAAGTTTTTAAAGCAACTTCCATCGTGTTGTCTAATTTATATATTTAATCAGAGGCAAAAAGAAGACCGATAAATGTTTTGCGGCAATCGGGGGTCCCCTAGGGCTGTGTCGGGATAGAGATGAATGACGCATTGTGTGAAGTTGTGTCCTGGTTTTGCTAAATGGAAAACAACACTGAAAATCGCGAGTTTTAGAGGAGAAAGAGAATTTCTTTATTTTTCTTTTTCTCTCTTTCTCCCTCTTTCTTTCTTACTTTCTGAAGTTTTTAAAGCAACTTCCATCGTGTTGTCTAATTTATATATTTAATCAGAGGCAAAAAGAAGACCGATAAATGTTTTGCGGCAATCGGGGGTCCCCTAGGGCTGTGTCGGGATAGAGATGAATGACGCATTGTGTGAAGTTGTGTCCTGGTTTTGCTAAATGGAAAACAACACTGAAAATCGCGAGTTTTAGAGGAGAAAGAGAATTTCTTTATTTTTCTTTTTCTCTCTTTCTTCCTCTTTCTTTCTTACTTTCTGAAGTTTTTAAAGCAACTTCCATCGTGTTGTCTAATTTATATATTTAATCAGAGGCAAAAAGAAGACCGATAAATGTTTTGCGGCAATCGGGGGTCCCCTAGGGCTGTGTCGGGATAGAGATGAATGACGCATTGTGTGAAGTTGTGTCCTGGTTTTGCTAAATGGAAAACAACACTGAAAATCGCGAGTTTTAGAGGAGAAAGAGAATTTCTTTATTTTTCTTTTTCTCTCTTTCTCCCTCTTTCTTTCTTACTTTCTGAAGTTTTTAAAGCAACTTCCATCGTGTTGTCTAATTTATATATTTAATCAGAGGCAAAAAGAAGACCGATAAATGTTTTGCGGCAATCGGGGGTCCCCTAGGGCTGTGTCGGGATAGAGATGAATGACGCATTATGTGAAGTTGTGTCCTGGTTTTGCTAAATGGAAAACAACACTGAAAATCGCGAGTTTTAGAAGAGAAAGAGAATTTCTTTATTTTTCTTTTTCTCTCTTTCTCCCTCTTTCTTTCTTACTTTCTGAAGTTTTTAAAGATAGATAGATAGATAGATAAGACGTTTATTTGGATGCTGCAAAACACACAATTTTAGTATAAGTAGGTACATTGCAGTCAGAACAAAACTTATGTACTAAATTAAATTAACAAAAATTTTTTTACTTAAACACGAAAAATTAGTTTTTAGTGGTTAGCTGCACGCTGTGTGCATTGCAGCAACAACAAAAGGGTTCCGACTCAGCTATACGCTCCACTCTATTGAGCGGAGCACTGATATTCTGCCGGAACCCAGATCACGTTACAGTTAGGTAAATATGACGGTGATAAGTATACGGTACTGTAAAAAGTGTGTAGTTGAGTGGTGTTAGAAAGTTCTGAAATAAAATACATAAATAAAACAGAAAATAAGCATAAACATAGAAATAAAAATAGAAGTGGCCATAAAATAAGAGTGAGAAAGCGCGAAAGGTTCGGTACAAGATCTCATAGCAATACCGATTAGATCCTGAAATCAGCAACCTCCATCAAAGCAACTTCCATCGTGTTGTCTAATTTATATATTTAATCAGACGCAAAAAGAAGACCGATAAATGTTTCGCGGCAATCAAGGGTCCCCTAGGGCTGTGTCGGGATAGGGATAAATGACGCATTGTATGAAGTTGTGTCCGTTGTATTAAATAGTGGAAAAACGACACTAGACAGTAGACAGTTGTAAGTTAATATCCTGTTACCCAAATGTCTGGAAGAGATCGTTTATTAGCCATAACACCGCCTGTTAAATTGTTAATACGCTTATTATTGTTGTTCTGATTAATCCCTTTGTATTATTTTTTCTTTCTCTGGGTTTACGAACGATTTCGTCCAGTCTATCGTCCGGACGAAATCGTTGTCAGATACATTGTATGATTTGCTATCACTTTTGTATTAATTATATATATCTAGACACAAATGCTACCTTACTTTATGGAATCCATGGTAGAAGTGAGAAAAAATATGTTTTTCTCAAAACGAGTATCATATGTTACTCTAGAAGTCTACAGATGGGTCAAATACAAAACTATGTTCACGTCTTTCCTGTAGACATACCCAAAAGTTAAGGATTATAAAGGTTTATTTTCTTATTTAATCCTTATCCACAGGAAAGGGTACCTTTTATCTGGATAAATATGATAAAATCATTACCTTCATGCCCACAAGCTGTTAAATATTATCCACAGAAAACAAAAACTTTAGTTTTGATGAACACACAAGTTTTCTCTCCTGTGGGCAATATTTAACAGCTTGTGGGCATTGTAGGTAATGATTTTATCATACTTACCTTACAAAATTACCTATAAAAGTGTAAATTGTTACCGATTCCATTAGTATTCAATTGAAGTGCGATTAATAAACTGGAGTGTCGATCTAATATGATTATTAAACTACCCCTAGAGAACCATAGTTTTATTTTCAAGTGCAGGACTCATACGAAGCGAAAATACCCTGAGCAAAAATACCAGCCGGTCTGCATTCCGCATTGTTTTTTGGCAGGTGTATTCGCAGGTTCGTGGGTCCAATTCTAAAATGTTAAATAAAAAATCGTGACATGTGTAATGTACTGTATTTACCACAGTAAATCATACGATGTAATGTATTTCCAACGGCTCGCCTACGCAAACACCACGTGATACAAAGTGACCTGCCCGCGGTCTGTCATCGACTGACCCTAACTGTCAGTGACGTCAACATGACGTAAGGCGCTCGAGACGTCTATCTATACACTACAACATGGATAACTTTGTGACACGCTCACCATACGTGCGTTTGTTCTTTTCTCATTTTGCCAATGGTTAGCTAAAAGAGACCGCCTTACTGCCGCTTGCTTCGCGCTCTCAAGGTTGCGCCAAAGTCTGCACCCCGACAACGTCAAAAAGGCTTACTTTGGCTATTTTCACTCCCTATTAACGTATGGCATAGACCTATGGGGTGACGCCGCGGAGCGCGAGAGAGTCTTCAAACTACAGAAGCGCGCAATTCGTGTAGTCGCCGGTGTCAAATGGGACCACCCTGCCAAAGAACTGTTCACTAGTAACAAAATACTAACACTACCCTGCCTTTATATCCTAGAGGTAGCTAAACAGGTAAGGTTTAATTACGAACAGTTCCAGTCTTACGCTGCGGAACCCAAATACAACTTAAGGCACCGCCATGAACTTCGTCCACCCCGCACACGGCTAGCTAAATCTAAAAAATGTCTGCACACAATTGGCCCTAAAATCTATAACCGAGTCTCTGAAGACATAAAAACTGCGAATAGCTACAATTCTTTCGTACTCAAACTTAAAAAATACCTAGTCTCTGCTGCCTTCTACTCGTTAAACGAATTCTTCTGATAGGAATAGAATGTCACATGAGTCCTGCATATTTAAAACATTATAATATTATATATAATAAACATTTGGTTAACAATTGTGTACCGAATTTATAATAATGCATTGTAATTTTAATAATTTAATGTATGTGAATAATAATGTAATTTAGAATAGCATTGTAAATTGCTATGACGTGTAAAATTTTAATTTTATTAATAAATGATTGTATTGTATTGTATTGATCCCTTTGCGGATAATGTCGCCTTTGTACATATACTTAGGTAGGCACATCTTTTACTTTGTTTTGTCTTTTTTGTGTACCTAAACATGTTTATGTGCAATAAAGTGACATACATACATACGAGCATGATCGTTTGAGTTGCGCGTGCAGCTGTCAGAGAAATAAGAAAAAATATTTGGACAAACGCGATCATCTAAAGTAATACAAAACCGGCCGTCGTTAGAGAGTGAATTTTCTGTACCTAAGTATTACTATTATTTATCCTTTGGTCACGGTTAAAAGTTGAAAGGCAATTTTTCCATGTCACCATCTGTTACTTGAACAAGTCGAATCGACTCCCAGGCCAATACATGGGCAGGTCGGATTATTTCGTTTTTAGGGTGCCTGGTGGAAAATGTGTTGAATTTCACAAACCCCCTTTAATTGAACATTGATTGCGCAGGGAAGGTATCCAATATTTTATGACGGTTATTGGGATCCATTTCACTGTGGTGTAACTTGAAACATGTATTAAGAGTGATTTAATTCTGAAAAGTAAATTATGGTTAGCCATTGGCGTACATTTATAATTTAACCCTTCAAGTGGCGCCAGCGAAAACGTGAAAAGTAGGCAAGGCGCCGAGGATTCTCCATGCAACTTCGCAGCTCACTGTACATACTTATATCCCGTTTTTCTTATTTGAGTCTCAAGTACTGATGTAAGTTAGTAAGTATATTCTTTATTGCACCAAAAATTATACATTTTACATGCATGTAAAACTACAAAGACATTTTTAAAGAAAATATCTATCTATCTAACTATCTATCTATGTATCTTGACTTACGGGTGCAGCGTAAAAATTAGCTTTAGATATCCTAACTTTGTGATGTCTACTAGAATGTCGCGAACGAATTAAGCATACTATAAAATTATATGACCTTATGTACAATTTCTGATCACATTTATATGTTATAAATATGAGTTATTTCAAGGGCCTATAAATTGCCGGATCTACATCGGCAATCCATCTGTTTCCGGGTCTGATTAAACCATCGCGAGGGAGCTTAATTAACAGAAGCCAAATATTGACAACCTCTGTTAAGGCCAAGGCTGAATTTTACCTTATTACTCGTACTTACATTTGTTTTTCTATTATAGATTTTAATTGTCTATTCTATAGAGCAAGTCTTATGTTGTCTATAAAGTTGTGTAAGTAGCAGACAATTTGCTAAAAGGTGCAAAAGTCGAGACATTCTGACGTGGTTTTTGGTGTTGTAAAATCACTGCGTTTTCTTATGATAAAACTATGACGAACATTTTATAAAAACGTCAGCCTACATATAACTTTTCTTACGGTGAGACGTGAGACTGTGATACTCATACATATAGATACAGTATTTTATTTTCAGTCAATACATCCACTCTCTTATACTCCCAATACCTGTATTATATTTTGTAAATGTATATTTAATTTTTCCAACTCCTTTTTGGTGTTTTTAGTTGTTCATACAATCTAAAAGTAAATAAGTTACAATTACAGTCCTCGGTTATCAAAACCACTACTTCGCCTTAACGAAGCAGGTATCCATAGAAATAAAACAGCCATTGTAAAGCCTCCTTATAATTGTTTCTATCTCCGAGGTAATATTTAACTAAAGATTATTCCCCCCAAGATGCAGTGGAGCAAACGAAAAATTCAATCAGAACCTTCGGGCTTCGTTTTAACCCTTCAATCAATGACAATGTACTGTAAACTAGGTGACAGGTTATCTTTACATAGCTTTTGAATTTTAAACCCTATTTCAGAGAAGTTAAGTAGGATTTTGAATGTGCTTAGTTGCTATTATTATTGGGAAATAAGCGGATTTTGAGCACGTTTTCGGTTAAAATTAATTTCATTTGGTAAAACATGGAATTTATGAAATTAATTGCTTGCAGGAGCAGTTGTGATACGCAAAATACTTAATCAAAAAGGTATTTTAAAATGTTAGAACCCTAACTACTAGATTTAGAAAGCAAAGCAATATGACAAGAAAATAACAATTTTTGAAAGAGAAAAATGGAATAAATCACCGCCTCGAGCTGCGAACATCAGCGTAGGTACCGTTGGGCATTCATATTCAGATTTATTTTAGAGTATCTCTGCTTGGCGTCATACACAGTCGGTGCCCGCGAATGTTAAATGTAATGAAAGTTACGATGAAAGAATATTCTAGCACGTACCTTAATCAGCTTGTTCTGGAGCTTGGTGACGGTCATCCGTTCGCGCTGTGTCCGCGACTTCTCTTCTTCTAGCTGGCCCTCCAGCTGTTTAATCCGCCTTTCCAGCAGTTCCTGAAACAATGAAAATCAAAATGAAAATAACAGTTTTGAATGATTCACGGTTAGTTTCACTAGACTTATACAAAACTCGAGCTCGAAAACAACACAAAACGTAATCATGGTCCATATCCCGGTCAATATAAGTCTAGCAAAATGAAAATCTTTGCATATGCACTTATGAATGACAAAACTACCACCCTAGGTGTGGAATTTAAAAAAACTAACGATGTTAAGTTACATGGCGGGACTTTAACACCAACCAGGATCGCAGTAAAAATCGCAAACTCAAAGAAAAGCTACAAAAAGAAAACACAGAGCGTTCATTGAGCCCGTTTACTCACAAAATTGCTCATTAAAAGACGCCATTTTGTTTTTTTATTGTTTCTCCCTGGGCGAAAAGCATAAAACGCAAAGTAACAGTAGGATGGAAATATAAAAGTTGTAGTATAATTATTTATCATACATTCTATTTTCAGCTCCCGAAAGTGAAACTAACTTATTTATTGGATATTATTATTACCCAACAAGTGGTGTCGTAAAAATATGCTTTTTTTTTTCTTCCAAAGTGACGGCCGATTGCCTCCGCAAATCGAAAATCGGCGACGAATGGAAATAACGCCGACAGCAACCAATAACAATTATACACAATCCGCTGAAAGGCAAGTTGGTACTTGGTACACAATTATTGATACTGTAATGCATTTTTAAATTCGAAATAAATCATTGTACATATGTTTGAATAACAAATCTTTATTAAAAAACCACTTAGGCGTCCCTGCATTACCTAGAAAGGAGCCTAGGCCAACAGTCAAATCGCAGTCCCGTTAAAATTGGTTCTACTGTAACTTTCTCCCCCCAAAGCAGTAACTTACGGGAATTTTCTTGATTTCAAAATTAACGACTGGGCCATAATTAGGAGTTTGAAAGGCCATTCCCGGGCTTAATGTCCTGGCTGCATTTATTCGCCGATTTATTGTTTTAGCCTCTCTCATATTTAAATGGGCACGGTGCACGGTTGACCTCTTTTTGAAAGTGAAATATAAACTACGATAATATTACAGTACGTTTATTTAAACTTTGCACACAATACAAAAACAAAATACAAATGGCGGATTTAATGCCTAAATCCTCTACCAGTCATCCATAGAGCTGAACCGAGGGGTAAAGTGTTTTTTTTTTAATATTTTACACTGCGATGATATTTAATTAAACCTAGTTTCCCACAGGTTTTTTTTTAGATGAATACTTACAAAGTAATTAAAAAAGGAATGCGCTGAAGAATAAAAATGGTATAATTTATCATATTTTCTACTATTTTATGCCGCACTGTAACTCGGGCATTACATTTAACTCGACCAGACAATTGAAAACTGTGACATATCAATGTCATTTCGAAACATCGATCGTCCGAGATAGATAATTACGTTTAAAAATGTATAAACTCGTACTAAACACTAATCAATATGTAAACAGGCCCTAAGGCAAGTGTACACGCTCGTAGGGGCCTTATCAGGTAAAATTAAATTATTAATTATCTCCGAAATGGAGTTAATTTCCCGATTAAATGCAGGATTCGTCCAGTTGCCGAATAATCATTATTGACACTTAATCAAATTACCAAAATAAAACGAAATTCTTAACTAAACTAACTTAAAATTAGAAAGATAATGCCATTAACAAATAGGCGTCGCTTTTACTTGTCCAGCACCCACCGGAAGTGACGTCGTATATCCAGCGCCATTAGCCGGAAATGCGACCCCGGCGCCCTCTGTTGTTCCACGGTTGAAATATGCGCGTTTTCATTTACAAGATAATGTATTGCCATTTGTAATGCTACCTTTATTTGGTATATGTATACTTAAAAGCTTTGTAGTACAGTCTGCATAAATAGTAACGGATCTAATGGCTCCTCTACACGATGGCCATGCGATGGTTATGGTTCCTCTACACGATGGCCCAGCGCTGGACCAGCGAGATGGCCATGCGATGGTTATGGTTCCTCTATACGAGGGCCCAGCGCTGGACCAGCGAGATGGCCATGCGATGGTTATGGTTCCTCTACACGATAGCCCAGCGCTGGACCAGCGAGATGGCCATGCGATGGTTGAGAGCACGCACTACGTACGCACCATCGCTGGCCCACTAGCTTTGATGTGCGGACGAAAAACCGACACCGTGGCCATCCCGTCGCCTTCCCGCTGCGCCATAAGCCATCCGACACCACTACCCTCTTCTACATGCTGGCCCATCTTAGCCAGTATAATCGCCCATAGTACACAGAGGAGCCATAAAATATCTGCCATCCTGGATTGCTTTTTCGAATAGAGATATATCGCAATAGTTTGCGTTCAAAAGTGTAGCTACTACAGTTGAAGGGTACACGGAAAGAACATGTCTAGTCACTTTAGTAACATTTTGAGTAATCGAGGTTTTAAAATTTGCAATTCCGTGACCAGGAGTCGTAGCACGGTACGCTTATCACCATGCCTGTCACGTTCTAACAAGTATGTGAGTGCGAAAGTGACGGACTTAGTGATAGGGGAAACCATGCTGCGCGGGCTGGTCTTTTTTAACTAAAAAAAAATTGTGTTACATATATTATACAGTGGTAGCAAAAGGTATAACTAATAGTTCATTAAGAGCCAGGGACCGGCCCGCTATCCCTTATCGGGGTTTTATAAGGGTATTGCATAAAGCTTAACTCACCATACCCTTTGCCAGACGAAACCCTTTGTTTTGGTTTTAAAAACCCTTATGTAAAGCTACCACATTTGAGTAATCGGTAGCCCAAATACCCTTACAAAACCCTTATCATCCGCTCACCAACACCTTGCATATTGCTTATAAGGGTTAGCCTTATAAAGGGCTTCCCTTTTAGCATATAAGCGTGCTAATTTAAGTCGTCTACCTTGTTCATAAAGCACACATTACTTCGAATCCGAGCGATCGTCGGCGGCGACGGCGGCGTTCTTTGACTAGGCACGTATTTTCTTTCCTTTTCATACACTACCGTAGATATATACTAATCCTGTCTCTTTCACGCAAAGGGAAACCTTTATAAAAAGCGCTTAAAGATAAGGGTAACCCTTATTAAGGGCTAGCCTTATATTTGGTTAGCTTTTCAATAAGGGTTAGTCAAAGGTAAGGGTATGAATGGGCTTGCAGTTTAAAAGGGAAAGTCTTTCAATGTGTTAGCCGTGTTTAAGTGTCGCCCATTGAAAGGGTTTTATCGCGGAAAGGGTTGTCCGGTCCCTGTTAAGAGCTCTACATTTTGAAATAAAAATCTCATTTTCCGAAAAAAGTGACTAGACATGTTCTTTCCGTGTACCCTTCAGTTTAATTGTTGTACAAATAGATACATAATTACCGTTGTCATTTTTTTACGATTACTAAAACGAGATTTTTTACGAGGTGGATGGACTGTGTGAGAGATGATATGAAACGAATGCGAGTGAGTGATGAGATGACGGGCGAGAGAGAGGTATGGAAGAAAAAGACATGCTGCGCCGACCCCAAATGAATGGGATAAGGGCAAGCGAATGATGATTTTTTTACGATTGATTCGATTTATTTAATTTTTAGATTGATATCATGTTATCGTATCTCAGCTGAGAACTAATAATAGTATAGGTTATTCATAGCATAGCGCAAATTTTTTGAAAGCGCCTAACATTTTTTAAGCAATTGTTTACATCTGCGCTTTAATCACACACAGACTTATTTAGACTTAAAATGTGTAAAGTAAAGGCATGATATATGTACATTTATCAAACATTTAGGAGTTCTACAATTATCATTAAAGCTATCTTTAAAAAATGCACATATTATAACCGACTGCAAAAAGGAGGAGGTTATGCGACCTACCGGTAGCTACACACTAAAATATATTTAAAAAAACGTAATCCTACAATACCCTAAACTAAAAACATCCTATCAAATTATTCTATTATCAACCTGAAATGATTTTATTCATCATTTAATTTTTTTAATTTATTTATTTTATTTAAGAAACAAACAGTCGTTTACAAACAAGTTTACAAATATTTCTTAAATTAAGACCTGGAGTTTCATTATTGTATATAAATTGCAGTCTATAAAACAACAAAAACATAAAGTAGGTAGGTACTAGGTAGTAATAGTTTGAAGGTAGGTATAGGTAAAACTCACGAGAGCCGGCGGAAGATTTGTACTGAAACTGTAAATTATATCTAAAAGAAAATCCTCGCCGATTCTCGTGAATCGACCCATGAGTAGGTACAGGTAATAAAGTTAATAAGTAATGTAGGAATTAATAAGTAATGACATGATTTCCGGAAAGTGACATAAGTATACATAAGAAAAATTTACATAATTAATTAACTACCGAAAAACACATTTTAATGAATTAATGGAACAGTTAAACAAATCCAAATTATTAAGTTTTTCATTTTCGTTAAAAAGTTTACAAACACGTCTTATAAATACATTTCGTGCATAGCATGTTCTACTATAGGGAATGGAAAACATTTTTTTCTTCTGACAGTGGCGCTGACGTCTACGAGGAACTCTCAAACGTATTTGATGTAGTAGTGAGGGGACATCTAATACATTGTTCATAATTTTGAAAAGTAGGACAGAATCTACACAGTCTCGTCGACTAGCGAGAGTTTGGACCTTATGATGTATCAGCGACTCGTTATAGTTAAGGTGAGTATGACCAGTTCTAAAATCGAGGGTTCTAACAAACTTTTTTTGTATTCGCTCCACTCTTTCAATATGAACATTATGATAGGGTTTCCATACTGCGCAGGCAAATTCTAGGTGGCTGCGAACAAAACTGTTAAAAAGGATTTTGTAAGTGACACTATTTTTAAATGGCTTTCCCACCCGTAAAATGAAACCTAGTTGTTTGTACGCCCTTTTTATAACCGATTCTAAATGAGGTATAAACGTTAGTTTTGAGTCCATAATAACTCCAAGATCGCGGATTTGTGTTACTCTACTCAGATTATTGTTGCCTAATGTGAAATTATAGTTAACATTATGTTTTTTCTTAGAAAAACTGATGACACAACATTTATTCAAGTTTAAAAATAAATTATTTTTAGTACAAAATGTCTCAAAATTTTTCAAATCATCTTGGAGCAAATAATAATCTTCAACAGAATTGATAATCTTATAAATTTTTGTATCATCTGCGTAGAGCAGCACTTTCGAGTTTTTAATATATTTATCTATGTCATTAATAAAAAGCGTAAACAGTAAAGGGCCTAAATGAGATCCCTGTGGTACTCCGGAACTAATAGACTTCCATTGAGAGGCGTAACCTGCTAGAACAACACATTGGCTCCGATTCTCTATATATGACTTTATCCAGCGGAATAAGTCTCCGTGTATTCCAAGGTGCCAAGTCATAAGTATTAAGTAACTTCCGAACAGTTGGTTGTCTCTGAAAAAGCATAATTTTTTCAGGAAGACACCAGATCCTAACGATTTAATTTCTCACACGATTTCCCTATTATCAAATCACTCTGTAATACATCAAAGTTTTCCGAAAGAGTTCTTTCAGACAAAGACACCCCACCACATTAATCATGATTAAATCACACCAAACTGAACTCAACTGTGATTTAATCATACCAAACTGCACTCTAAGGATGCGGAAAAGTGATTTTGATTCCGCATTAATTATCCAGCATTAGTCAAATGAGTCGGATTGTATTTTTTGTACTCGGAAGACAAATGGAGTTGTTTGTTCGTATATTTTTTCATCTAAATTGAAACTCCCAAGGGACTTGCGAAGTTAAGGATAATATAACAGTTTTGAATGATTCACGGTTAGTTTCACTAGACTATTTTTTATACCACGTCGGTGGCAATCAAGCATACGGCCCGCCTGATGGTAAGCAGTTACCGTAGCCTATGGACGCCTGCAACACCAGAGATATTACATGCGCGTTGCCGACCCTTTAAAAACCTGTACACTCCTTTTTTGAAGAACCCCATCCCCATACTGTAGCCCCTCGGGAAAACCTCGGGAGATCATTCCACAGCCGAAGCGTTTAGGTTTTAGGGTGTGAGGATGAACACCCTGCCGACAACGAGCGGTGCGGTGATAGAAAGCGGCCATTGGCATCATGTCAAACAATTCTTCAGAGCACAGCCCATTGTACAAGCGATAGAACTCACACAAGGAGGCGAAGTCTCTCCTTAGACTTATATTGACCGGGACAATACAAAAGGTAATCACGGTCCATATCCCAGTTAATATAAGTCTAGTTAAAGATAATTACCTACTTACGGAGTTTTCAAGCAAAAGAGCAACGTAGGTAGTAGGTACGGTAGTCAATAAGTACCTATACCTATCCTTACCACGAGTTTGACACTTACATATTCACTAGCGATTGATGCGTAAACTCAAATGCATCTTCCTCGTACTGACATTGGTGCAACTGAGATGCACTGCGTTTGAGTTGACACAGTCGCTAGCGTTTAAGGCCGCGTAAAACTCATGGTGAGGGTACAGGTGCCACTGCAGAAATACCCAAGAAATATAAGTAGGAAGTAAGTAATACTATAATAACTTTAATTACGTTAGTAATTCTTGTCCACTGTCCACTGATAAAAGCGTATTAACGAATTAATTATAATCTATTGATTTTAATTGGATTAGTCAAATAATGTTATAATATGACAATGTAAAATAATCACCATTCAATCAGTTGTTTCCATCTTTCACTCATTTTTCATAGCCAATACCTTGATTCCTTAAAATATTTGACAATTATTATAATGTCCTAACAATTCCTTGCCAAGAATCTTGGCGCCACTGCATAAACAATACCAATATACTATCCCAAAACGAAGTATGTGAATACGAAAAATATGTCACTTAAGCCTTTCTTTATGAATCATTTAAGAAGGGTAGGATACACATAATACACACCTACTAGATGGCTCATAAAACTTGTGATCACCATTCATTGTCTCTCCCAATTTTAGTATAAGAGAGCCACTAAGGTATTATACCGCCCTTTTCAAATGCGTCCGCGTATGACCGATACTCATGTAGCATGTGTATAACACGTTTATTTTTTAATATTGAATATTGAAAAACCGTTCTTAATAAGTTGTCTGCATGGAACGGAATAGCTATGGAAGGTAGAGGTAGGAATAGCTGCCGAAACGCCTGTCAAAGAAGAGGCGTCTTTTCTTACTGCAAGCATGTTTTAAGTTTCCAAAGTTTTTATTCCTTACTTGTTTTTATTATTTTGTCGCAACTGTATTAAAAAAACGTCGTTCGATACACGTGCGGAAATGTCATTCTTCACTCGTCCCGAGCCTTGCCACTCGCCTACGGCTCGTAATGACATACTTTCCGCACTAGCATCGAAATGTACTATTCTTGCAATCATCACACCAGGTCTAGTCATACATATAACACTTCTTATAGTATGCTGAACTCGTTCGCATTTTCTATGTAGACATAGCAAAATTAAGGCAATCTAAAGCTATAATTTACGCTGCACCCTTACGCGGGATTAGAGTTGTGCCGTTCCCGGTAACATTACCCATTTTGTATGGGGAATGTTACCGAGCGAGAAATTTTCCCATACAAAATGGGGAATGTTACCGGTAATGGCACAACTCTACGCGGGATACGTTTTTTCAGTACTTGAGACTCAAATAAGAATAACGGGTTACTATATGTAACAAAGTAGTTGTGGACGACGCACCTTTTTACATGTTTACTTTTTATACTTTTTCTATATTTTTGAATTGTATTGTTTTTTGTAGTTTTATGTTCCTTTTTATATTCTGATTTTGTTTAGTATTCTCCTAGATTTCACAGAATAAACACCTATACTGTCATGAACTAGTGCGCCTATAATTTACATTGTGGTCCTTCGAACCGGATAGTATAGATAGTCCGGATAGTCCCAGTTGAACAAAAAAAAAAAAAAAAAAAAAAAAAAAAAAAAAAAAAAAAAAAAAAAAAAAAAAAAAAAAAAAAAAAAAAAAAAAAAAGGTGCGTCGTCCACATTTCTTAACTTTTATTGTATTGTCCTACAGCCTACGGCTGGATGGTTTTTGATTTGTGGTAGTAACATAGGCTATATAAATTTTGAAAATGGCGCCCGCAAATGAACATTTCAAAAATATATGTAACTCACACTAAAAAGTCTAAAATTGTTTTTCCTTTTTTTTAGTTCATTTTTAGGGTTCCGTACCTGTTAGCGACGTGCTCATATTTTATTATTTCGTATTGCTAAATGCTGTGTTAATATATAACTAGGTAGATTAAGAAACCTAAACTTAAGGGTAGTTTTAACGGTGGCCGCGAGCCGCCATTCTGGTTTGTATGTGCGCTGTATGACGATTCAGTCGGTCCATGCTATCCGCGCGCGCGCACGTACACACAATTGTCATTTTTGAATTCTCTGTTCGTGTACTTTGTGTGTCGTTTTCGAAATATAAGCTGTTAAAAGTTCTACCGTGTTCATCATTTCGCCGCGGCGAGACCCTATCCCCAACAGTACCCAAAGGGTAAAAACGGGACCCTATTACTAAGACTCCGCTGTCCGTCTGTCTGTCTGTCACCAGGCTGTATCTCATGAACCGTGATAGCTAGACAGTTGACATTTTCACAGATGATGTATTTCTGTTGCCGCTATAACAACAAATACTAAAAAGTACGGAACCCTCGGTGGGCGAGTCCGACTCGCACTTGGCCGGTTTTTTTTAAAGCAGTCGGGTTTTTTAATAATAATAATTTTATTTCAAAATGTGTTTGACCCGACTGCGAGTCTCTGTAAGCATCCTAGGTATAATGCGGAATCTTTCGGAGGTAGTCTTAGCTAAAATATCACGACATCACTTCCGAAGGGGGTGAATCAATGCGGAATGATCGCGAAACGAACGGCCTACATCGGAACTGCATGTTCCATTTTAACCCCCCCCCCCCCCCCCTCATATTTGGCAAATTACCCATAAAGATTTGAGGGGAATAGTTTATTTATTGAGCTGGTTATTGGAACTTGGAACTAGTCTTGTGTCACTTTGTTTCACATTATACCTATGTTTTGCTTAATACATATGAAGAAGAAAAAACCGGCCAAGCGCGAGTCGGACTCGCGCACCGAGGGTTTCGTACAAACCTGTAGGTATATAAGTAAAAGTTCACCCATCACGACAATCGAGTCATATTTTTTGATATGAATTTCAATTGAATACCTCTACGCGTTTATGAGGAAAGGGGTAGTAAGTTTAAAATTATTAAAAATATTTTTATTATAATTATGATGTAACTAAAAGTTTAAGGTTTTCGCAATTTTTCACATTATATGCCGTGTCAATCACAAAAGCTGTCACTCGGACGCCACGTCACCGAAGTGTCAAAGCTGAAAATTTAACTTTATGCACATGCACGTAGGTCTTTGTTGCTCTGTGGTCTGTGACCGATTAATCAGTTTTTGGCATTCCACCTGCGGTGCCGATATATCCGTCATTGGCGTCCAAAAGGTTAAAATGTTAAAATTTTAAAACAGTCCAGGAGAAAAACAATATAAAAAACATCATTTTTTTCTAAATAATTTTTGGTTTGTAATCTTCTTTTCTATTTTAATTTGATTCGGTAATTAAAGTGGCACAGAAGTATTGATGATGAGCATAAGCACAAACTCTTATATTCCTAACATATCAAAGTGGTGTACAAATCCTTTTTGGGTTTATTATTAATACAAATGTAGCGGGAAGTTTCCTAAAAGTTGGCAAGTTCTCAGAAATTTCAGGAAAATTACAAAGAAAACTTGTTATGAAAATGGATATTGTCGATCCCCAAACACGTGTAATAAGAAAATGGTAAAATGTATTCCGGAATTTTTCCATGAAGAAATTTCGCAAATTTTGGAGACTCCATCGACCGACGGCACATTAGTAATATAAATAGCGAATCACACGGTCCACGGAAGTCTATTTCACTACTCACTGCCAGACATCCTCCAATCTCACTTCCACGTAAATCCAACTAAAATATTTACGCAAAGAAAAACCACCGCGACATAGGCTCAAAACCGTTGGCAAATTTGAAGTACACTTTAAAAAACAAACGTGAGCGGGAACGCCGCGTTCAAACGCGTCCACACAGGCTCCGTGCAATTTCATAGCTTGCAAACTAATTGTCTCACATGAAGAATGTCTAAAACATTTTCTTAGCCGCGCCAACTGCCGTTTACTAATCTTCGCACATTACGCTTTAAGTTCTATTTCCTCAATTCAATTCTTTTGCCAGTAAAGTAGGTAGGTACGTATAGTTTTCACGACTCACTCCGCACTGGATTATCATAGAGTAACTTATACTAGAGCGGTACTGTCATAGTAAATTTTGTAACCCCAGTAAATTCATTGCCATCTGTCACTTTAAAACTAAAAATAAATATTTATAAAAATACGATAAAATTTATTTAAATATGGATAAATGATTTTTTTTATTTGCATTAATTATTTTTATGATTTTGACCCATGTTCTTTCACTGATATGCGTTAAAATTGTTAAATAACAAACGAAACCGTCAACGCCATCTATACGACTGTAGGCCAAAGCTAGTAGCGCCCTCTGAACGAGAATCAAATTTTCTTGATTTTCGAGGCACGTTTTTTCCTTAGACTGTATCCATCTATTACGGAGTTATATCTATCTTTGGGATTATATAATCTGTGGCACTGGTTGGTCTGAGGTGAGTGATGAGCTCGGGACGCGCTAGTAATACAGTCGCCTATCCGTCCTGTGGAGTGTCGTTGCCGCTTACAGACTTTTAACTGGGCGTTTCATGCAATTGCTTTCAAAACCTCACATATCAATCAACTGCATCGTTCAAAAAACAACCTTGACTCAATAGCATAATGTTCAATTTTCAACTATATAATTAAAAGGAATTACGATGGAAAGAGAGTTATGGAACAGTTTCTTTTGTTTTTACCGGACGGTTTGGAACATACGGCCTGTCGCGTTCGGTTGCCTTCGAATTTTAAAAAAATGATTCGTTTTCTGGTGAAGAGGTAGTTTGAAGCAAAAAGTAGGTGGGGCGATGTAGGTGATTTTTTGTGTGCAGCAGCCAAATAATAAGTACAGTCAGCAACAGAAGTAACTACAGGTCTACCGTTTAACTGAGAGGGTTGGTATAAATGTATTATGGTCAGTCACGGACTGGTTAAAAGCTTGGCTGTTTGGCTCCATTCTATTATGTTGTTTAAGTGTCAAAACTGATACCTCCTAAAAAATCACCGCGCAGTTTCTTTAGCAACAGCTTGAGATAAGTGACTTTTAACACATTTACCGCTCAGCTACGGTCGTAGCGCTACGCCGTAGCCGATTATATGGGTTCCCGGTATGTAGCGAAAATGCTATACGTAAACTAATGAGCCAAGACTTCTCCCACTTATGTATTTATATCGTGTTTTTTTTTCTCTTTTGTTCTACTCGTTCACTGTTTAAACCAATAGGGAATAGGTATTACGCGAAACTTCGCGCCACTATACCACAATCTGAGTCTATCGCGACACAAGAAAATCGAAATTTAGTTATCTAACATCTCAGTCACTCTTGCATATACGACTTATACGAGCGATAAAGAGAGATAGCGAAATTTCGGATTCGCGTTTCCCGGTAGGTCCTCTGTAAACAAACCGCCTTGATGCATCAATGTCATATTTTATTATCTCTGAAAACTTGTCAAAAAACTGTTAAATTTCGCACGCCATGTAAGTACTGTCCGCGCGCGAATTCCGTGCACGGCTGAGGAATGTTAGGAATGTTGGGCGTCATGACCGAGTGGTGTCATTTTGTACGTAAGTACGGGCGCGGTGCACCCCCCACCCCACCCCCCACTTCCTCGACCTCCGAATGCACGGAATTGGCGCGCGGACAGTACTTTACGCAGTTTCTATCTGTGGGAACTTGTAATTGGCTCACTGTTTCTATGTCATTACCTAACTTGTTACTCTAATCTATCTATCTAATCTAAATATATATTTTTTTATATTAAACAATACCTATTATCTACCTACATTCTGATTTTATCCAGATCGTATAGGAGAAACTTGAAACAACATCCTCATTAGCGACGGGGCCCGCAAAGCGCATTTTTAAGGCTTTGGCCACCATCGCTCGCTGTCAATGTCAGAGGGAGCTAATGATCGCCTAATGCTATCTGCAGCGGATTTGTTCAAACTTAATCAATCACGTATCACCACGCGGCCGGAAAATAAGATATTGTTAGATATAATATGTTTATTATAACTAATACCTATATAATTAGAACATAAATTTCAATTGGTATAGTTTTGGGTGATATACGCGTTTTACTGCATAAAGTGAATTTAATAGGTAGAAGTAAAACTTCTTAAGGGTCTCCGGCAAGCTCGCTTCTCCATACAAACGTAGTTCCGCTCTCATTTTAAAACGACTAGCTAGATTGTTCTGAAACTTTGTCCTTCAGCCTAATGCGAGTAAGTACTTATAGCCTGATTAACCTTACTTAAGGAGTACAAAAAAGGATTTAAGGCTTCTAATTTGTATTTTATTTTAAGCGAAAATACCGCCTGTTGTTTTCGTCTATTTCTACTTGCTATATGTATTATTTGTGCAATAAAGAGTAGAGTACCCTGCGCAAAATAAGGCCCGGTTCTTAAGCTTGCCTACTTTCAAAATTTCATACTTTTATAAGTGTGAATGGGTTCCAATTTTGCATTCATGTTCGCTAGTAGGTACCATAGACATAACTGCAAGTTTATATTAAACATAAGAAAAACAAACATAAAAAACAACGATGGGCCTTCTTTATTGCAGGTACCTTATTTGTAACTGTAAGGCCCACTTGCACCATCCCATTAAACCCAGTGTCAAATTGTACTAGTAAACATGGTAACTCCAGGTTTAATCGGGTAACCCCGGGTTAGTGGAATGGTGCAAGTGGCGCTAAGACAATGTTTCCCCTATAGCTTGCATTGTCTCAATCTATCCGTATTTCCAGGGTTGTCAACAAGGCTGCATCATTTTTCACGCTCGCGATAAATTCGTGCCCTGCCCCTGTCAGCGTGTCAGCGAACGATCGTTGTGCGCGTACAGACTTGATGTGATTTCTAACTTTGTTCTAGTGGCCCTGTGAGCAGATTCATCTAATCAAATAATTTACACAATTGGAACATTCCTGAGAAGGAACTCTACTCGGCATCTCGGTCAATGTCCAGAGAGTAATGACACGTACGTAATTTTCGAACCAGCGACCTGTAGAGTAGTAATACGACAGCAAGCTGAAACGGAGTCCTTTGCATCGCTCGATTAATGTACCTATATAAAAAATTGATTTGTAAAATTATGCTGGAAGTTCACCCAAAAAAAATGAAAGAAGCTTGACCATTTAGACTGATGCACATTCAACTGTCAGAACTTTGACACGCGTTTTCTCGAAAAGTTGGTGTGTAACCCCCGACGCAAAAAGCGTTGGGGGTTTGAGATGTGGCCGTATTGCAGGCACCATAACAACCATATACCATAAAAACAGTAGTCCAAATCCGAGCTCGCACCACGATTCTCCACTACAACGTCCCATTGTCCCATTGTCTCCATTTGTCTACGGACGGCTTTATTGTGTCTCCCTTTTTCGGACCCCAATTAAGATCTTAAGGACAATTTCAATTGCCTATACAATATAGCTTAGGAAAATGTTTTAAAAACAAAAATCACTGTACTTTTTCCGAGCTTCTTTTGTCTATTTTTAGAAAATAGGTATCCCACCATTTTTATGTAAAATGTTGCCATGACTAGATCATATGGCTCACACTGTCAAAAAGTTATCAGATCTCATGTAGAGCCAAGCTTTTAACTCTACACGCCCTAACTCTAGAAGCCCTTACTTCACAAACTCTACACCTAGGGCAAAATATGTGGCTGTTTGATGAGATGAAAATGAGAAGTTATTGAGCGGAGAAGCTACACATGTGAAGTGATTCCGTTTCTTTGCTCGCGAGTATATGTCACGGTTTTAAAATTTTGAATCTACTGTCATAGCTGGCTGTCAAACGAAAAATATGTTTGGCGTATCTGATATGCAATTACATAAACACTGGTTCGAATGGGAACCTTCAGAGACAATGAGGCAAGATTAACCCGGAATTAACCAGAGCCCGCACCGCGGGCGCGTGAGTAGTGCAAGCGACAAGCGTAAGAGACCTAGCGTCTCCCGAATGTCAGCGTTTGTCAACTTTATGGCTGCTGCCCGACGCAACGTTTGCGCAACCGTGGCGCAACGACTCCATTTTCCATAGCGCTGGCGAGACGCCTAGGGCTTAAACACAGGAAACCTCAAAATTTTGTGAACTTTAATTTTTCTGTGGTTATCTACGGGTTTATTTAAGCCGGGCGTGGAAAACTCGCGTAACAAAATTAATCTTACTTAAAAAGTTGTGAATAAACCTATTATTGTCAAGCATATTGTTACAAGCGCCATTATCGCACCATAAAACCCATCTCTCTTTCCGCACATCAAATTTACCTAAAAAATTTCAAGTTAAGCCAAAAATGTAACATTCAAAAACAAATCATCGAATATTTTTCTTAAATTAGATTTTTTTTGTTAAGTAAAATAGGTAAATGCTACACAATCATAAAATGTTATAAATTTCATTTAATAATGATTATATAGGACTAGTCAATTTTAGCTAGGTTACTATTACCGAACCTAACTGTAATACTGTTTGTATGTGTAACGATACTGTCCAGCAGCATCTGCCATTTATAATTATTTCTACGTTCTTTTTAAATGATTCGCTACCGCTTGTAACCCGCCCCTCAACCCCAAAATACCGTCACCCCCCCTTTCATCCATCATTAGCGGACAATGGCTAATCTAACGTGTAGGGCACTTCATCACATCCCCTTCCGCCCTCTATCCCCTCTCCCCTCCACAGATCGAGATAATTAACGGTCCAGATTAAAACGTCAGGCCGGTAGTCACTTGACCGGACGTTGGATGACATGTATATTATAGGTACCGGTCTGAGAGAAATATCGGTTATTTTTTTCTCTAACATTTTGTCGAACTAATGAAATTGATGTAAGTTTTATGTAAGTAGCTTACCGTGGGGCTTAGTCAATTTGTGTAAAAATGTCCTATAATATTTATTTATTTATTAAAAGACAACTTTGCCCATGTTCATACATACTTTGTTCCTTGATTCTTTTTTGTCGCCATCGACACAGCCACCGTTCTAATTTTAACAAGTCTTAAAAGCGTAAACCCCCTTATACATAAAACTTTACGGGCCTGATTTAGTTAAATTATGTTTTATCCCTTTCTTACAAATACATAAGTCAAAATGACAGATAAAGACAAACGATTCATAGCTAATTCAGGCTAGTAACGCGTTTATGAATCATGCTGTAAGTAATTAACAAAGCGATAAACGTTACAGTACTGGTAGTGAAAGGAGGATCCTCAAAATCTTAGGTTTTGTATAATATTTACAAACGCAAATCTTAGAAATCTCCCAAATATGTATAATTATGTATTTATTTTTTACTGGGTCAGTTTTTGGAAACTTTCAAAATGCTGTCACCGTGCATTTAATTGTAAGTACTTCGAGAAGTGCCCTATTTCAAAGTATCACACCCTACCTTATAAAAACAACGTATAGCTTTTTAACTCGATGGGTCAGACGGACCCTCAAGTTGTCTACAAAGGGCCAAAGGACTTCATCAATCAGACCCCAACAATGTGAATAGAGAGGGACTTTTTAGGGAAAAATAACAATACGATACAGAAATGCAATAGAAATTACGTGAAAAAAAAATAGGGGCAGAATGCCTTCTTTTTTAATGGTACCTTTTGAATACAATTTTCTGGGGCTTGTTGCCTGAGTTAAATTTTAAAATAAATATGAAGTCAATAGACGAAGCATTCCCTAAAATATATGAAGATGCATCAACCAATCCTAAAGTAGTCATAGTGATCGGCAATTCATCGTAATTATTAAAAAAACTGAAATGACATATTAAACATATTAATAACGGGTCACTCGGGTATGTTTAATATGTCTGTGTCTCGCGGAAGTTTTGTTATTAAAACTGAAATGAGTTAGAAATTTGGTCGCTCTTTTGATTATACATATGGTTGGTTGGTTGATTTAGCATTACTTGGTAACTACCTACATCATAATCAGAAGTAACTTAAAGTTGAACATGCGGATATAAAAGAACAGCAACTGCATTAATTAAACTTCGTAATTAGTTTTCATTTCAATTTAAACTGGACAAAGTTGCCGCTACAGAGGACGGCGTAATAAAAACAAATCACTCTTTTAACTAGAGTGTTTTGCTACATATAAATAAAATACCTAATTACTAATGTATAAGTACGTATAACATAAATGCTAGTTACGATTACATTCATTAACCTTTTATAGGGCACGATCTTATTCGGTTTTTAGTGAAAGCTTCTTCAAAAAAGTTTTTTTAACATGCATAGACTATTTCATACTCACACTAAGATCTTTTATCTGTGGTTTAGAAATTGATATACTTATATATACACTCTGTCCGGGCATTGTAATCTTTTTAATATGAGGGTATGCCGTTTCGGAGCAAATTCGGAGGTAGATTCAACACCTCTGACTGTCAAGCACTTCGGCTCGGGCGCGGCCTGCAACGCATGTTCCTCTGTGTGTTAATATTTCCAAAATTCGGTATTTCGGTGGTGTTTGCGAACAATCAGTTTACAAGGCGTGTGTGACGACCTCTCAAGGCCCTGGAAGTGCTAGCTAGCTGAAGAAGGACCAGGATCCCCGAAAATCATCGGCGTGTGCTCAAGGTTAGTGGCTATCCCATATTGGTTGCAATCAATTGATTGCAATGCCTGTCCAAAGTTTTTAATACGCTAGGACCAGCTGAGTTATCGAAGGGTTCATAAATATGTGAACACACTCGTAATACAATATGGTATCGATTTATATATCTCAGACAAGACTCATACGTGTACCTGCTTAAAAAAAAAACATTTATTATATTATTATATTCCAACGAATTTTATATACTGGTAAATTACAACTTTGCGAGGAGATAATTAGTGTCATGTTACAAAAAATATACGAAACGTACACTATTTTCAGATGTGGAAAAACCACTAGATCTCTAGTTAAGATACAACTACTGTTTTTGTAGGTACACTCGGTTATATTTGTTTTAAGAAAATAAAATCGCTGCCTCAACATTACAGTGATAATATATATTTGTCGAAGTACAGTCCGCGTGAAGCGACTTTACCCACTAATTTTACAGGCATATTTATATTCCACACTTTCAATATAAACACACATCTAACAAAACTCTTACCCCAGGTTATGTGGGGTCGGCACAACATGTTTTTTTCTTCCATTCTCCTCTATCTTTCGTTACCTCAGCACACTCCTTTCTTTCTCATATTCTCTTTCACACAATCCATCCATCGTTTTTTGGGTCTACCATCCGCTCTCCGTTCATCAACATTCATCCCTAAGATTCTTTTGCCTATATGGCATTCATCCCTCCTCATTTAATGCCCATACCAGTTACCAGTGCTACTTTCGAACTTCCCCTTATACTCATTCTTAATCGGATCCTTTCCCGTCATTCGACAAATCCATCTCAACATTCTCATTTCCGCTGCATGCACTCTTCGTTCAAGTTCTTTCATCCGCAACTTTCGCCGCCCAGCATTCTGATCCATACCTTACAACAGGTCTTACGATCGTCCTGTAGATTTACCGCTTAAGTTTAAGAGGCATTCGTGGATCGCAACTTGTGCCTTACCTGTCGCCATTTCATCCATTCCGCATTTATTATATTTATCACATATAACAAAACTAATGAATAATAAAGAACTTGTCAGGACAAACAGCCTACTTTTAAAATTATAACTTCAGTAAAATGGTTCCTACACTTGTTCAAACTGTTTTCATCTACCCAAGTTTTTCTTTTTTCTCTAACTGTACACCTGAGCGTGATGGCACTACATTTGTTAAAGCCGCAAACACACCTGCGCTTTGTTTTAGACAAATCACCTGTAGTGTGCACACGCCTTACACTTGTAGTTCGGTGAAAAGTGGCTGGATTTACTTTCTAACATTTTAAGATTGTTTTGCTTGAAATATTATTTGTATGGAATTTGTCTTCAACAGTGGTGCTTTCTGAGATAAAACACGTTTAATACTATTTGTTTCCATTTGTTGTTATTTTGTTTTATTTCCAAGGCAAAGATTTTACTCATAAATTTTATCATATTTCAACAGTAACCAATATTTAAATTACCGTCAAAGCAATTTAAGCATAGATATACTCACTTCAAGATTTTTCGATTATCTACTATTTTTAAGTTCCTTTATAGAAATCTTGCTTTTTATAATTGTTATTTTTGACTGACTCTTCACAGCAAAAATATATACAAGTATTTTTATTATATTCATATTAGGCGCTTATTATTTTCTATTAGTTTTTAACCAAATTACGAAAAAAAGCAGGTTAATGTACTTAAGTGTTTGTAAGTAAGTCTTTTTGTTTGTATGCATTGTAGTTTACAAGAACAGTTAATCTTCAGATCATCGTCGCTTATTGTCGTGTATTTTAGAAATAATTTCCCAGCCAAATAAAGGTACCATACATTTAGACATAATGATTAATTGGCATTGTATGTGTGTCCTTTATAAACATTTCTATATAAGTATAAAACACTCGGTCATCTCGGGTCAATTGCTCCAAGTGAACTCGTAATTCAACCGACAATGCTTCAATTAGGCTAAACCGATTGTAATGAAACTCTCGCTGTTCCTCCAATTTACTAGTTTAGTTAGTGCTCGTAACGTATCCTGCAAGGCATTGGCTAATGTACGTTGAAATTATACTGTTTACAACGTGACATCTCTAATAAAATCGTCGAAAACCCTACGGTGAATGTCCTTCCTTTTTACGAAATCTAATGACGTCTAAAAATATTGACATAAGTGGTGACCGAAGAGCTGGCAGGCGTCCTCGCACAACGTATCAGCATTGCGATACAGCGAGGAAATGCCGCCAGCATCCTTGGTGCAATGCCCCAAGGGCCTATTTTAGATTTAAGGTAGTTACTAATTTCGTTTACGTAGTACCACTGTATATATACTGTATGTAATGGATATTTAATAAATAAAGATTTGATATTTTGATATTAATAGAGAAATTTTGAAACACAAAATTATTTATACGCCAATTCTTGACAGCAAAACGATATCTGAATGACGTCAGTTAGTTTGCTAGGCTAGATCTCGATTTCCTATAGAGCGGACTTTATATATAGATTATTAGGTAATAGAAGTAATGTATAATATACCTTTACTTTAAAAAAAACATTTAATAGAATTTACTAAACCTATCTAGTTTAGCTCGAAAATACCTACAATGTGCTGGATTAAAAATCTTGCCTGTTAATACCTCGCCTGAAGTTTACTAATCTTCTTGATTCAGTGTACAGTCGCCATCAGATATATCAGAGCGCCCGAGGTGCTCAAAATATCTGAACACGCACTCTAACGCCTTGACAATAGAGGCGTGTTCAGATATTTGTGAGCACCTCGGGCGCTCCGATATATCGGGCGCTCTCATGGCGACTGTACGAATAATGAATATACAAAATAAGAACAGTCATGAAATCGTTCCAAGTCGGTGAATCAAACATAAACAAATAAACAAGAAAGCAAATAAACGGGAAATAAACACCAACTGCGGCACGTAATAGGGGAAACTTTTTATATTCGAAAACTCGAGTTACTTCCATATTATTAACTTCAACTTGTTGTTAAAACATGTTCAAACACACACAATGTATAAGAAACTCGCTTTTAACTGATTCAAGATATTTTTTACCGATGTTTCTGGCTTAGGCCAGCAAAGTGTGCTTGTGCCGAACCTACATTGTAGGTACACGTTGGCACTTAACTATTGGTTTGTAAGTCGTAGTTTTTAAGTAAAGCACTGTAGAGGAGAGTTGGCTGTATTGTAACGCCGGTTAATCGTACCTATCACGTCTAGATTTCTCATTAAACGACCTAGTATATAATATTTACACGCGAAGCACCAAACCAAAGAATGCTCCAGTGGTCCTCAATAGCATAGAGTAACTTATACTACAGCGGTACTGTCATAGTAAATTTTGTAACCCCAGTAAATTCACTGCCATCTGTCGATACACTTTAAAACTAAAAATAAATATTTATAAAAATACGATAAAATGTATTTAAATATGGATGTGATTTTTTTATTTGCATTAATTATTTTTATATGATTTTGACCCATGTTCTTTCACTGGTATGCGTTAAAATTATAAATAACAAACGAAACAGTCAACGCCCTCTAGACGAGTGTAGGCCAAAACTAGTGGCGCCATCTGATCGAGAATCAAATTTTCGTGATTTTCAAGGCACGTTTTTTCCTTAGACTGTATCCATCTATTACGGAGTTATATCTATCTTTGTCAATAGTCTAACCAGAAATGTCATAGGGCTAAAACAGATGAAAGAGAGAAAATATATTGAAGTTTAAAAATATAAGAGTAACTATCGCGGTAACCGAAGACAATATTAATATAAGATTTTTTTATGTGGATAACAACATTAAAAGTCTATATTAGTAAAATCCAAATATCAAATTACACACCTACAATTTTATTATAAATAAATATAATAAAATACAGATAACTTACACGTATTTGTAACGCGTTATTAAATTTACTAATATTAATTATACTTATGCTTACCTTAACATAATGAGAATTCCCGTTGTTATATGAATACTTAAACATGACACTACATTTAATTCACAACACGAGACTTTTAAATAACTCTCACAATACAGAATAAGTAGATAAATACACGGCACTCACTATTACTATTATTATACGTGGATCATCCTTATCGCTACGAAAACCTAAATAGCACTAATCGCAAACATATGTGACGTTTTCAACCAAAAGGTACCACATTGTCGCTTGTCGATAAGGTTGATTTCGAATTGAAGCTATATGGAAATAGCGCCTTATTGACAACCGACAATAAGTACCCTTTGGTTGAAAAGGGCACATATATCTTCCAATGGGAGAACACCTAGATTTAAATAACCAGTTTTTAAAAATTAATGCAATAATCAAGGATGCAACACTAAACTACTTTATGAAAAAAGTTTTGACAAATCACACTAAGTATACAAAATGTAACAGAATAAAACAACAACAAAAAACTATGTTTTATTTAGTTTACGATTTCCACACTTTTACATACATTACACGTAGAAACGCCTTTGATATAAGAAATCTTTTTATCAATTGATATTGATTTACATTGATGTAACTCTCAAGATATTAATTTAAAAAGCAAATTAAACAGTACATAATTTTCTAAAACGTACTATCTTTCACATATGTACTTAGATCAGAAAGCACACTTTTTCTTCTTGGTTTATTATGAAACGATTGAAAAAAATTAATTATTTTAATTAAAAATATCCGCACTGAAGCAATGGCATTGTTTTGAACAATCGGTCCGTTACGAGTTTCAATATGAACTGAGGACGGCGCGAGTCAGTCAATTGCGACTGGTAGAGTACCATAAAGAATGGCATAACATAATACGTTTGTTTATGCATTTCTTAAATCAGGGTTTTAAAACATTATACTTAATTGAAAAAAAAACATTCACTGCGCTGACTAAGCACATGTCTGCTTAGCACAAACTGAAGTCTAGTAATCTAGTCTAGTAATATTATTAATATTAATCAGGCTCCTGTCCCTATTAGTTTATAGTCTGCATCTTCTCAAATTACTTTTTAGCTAAAGACCCTAATCTGTTAAACAAAAGCCTTTGTTCCTATTATGTGTGCGCGTGCCCATTGTTGGTTAGCGCGTGACCATTGTGTATCAGCGAGTGGCATGGCTCACGAACAATGGGCACTCGGTCACCAACAATGGGCACGCGCAATACTTTTGTTTAACAGATTAGGTCTTTGATGAAAATATCATTTGAGAAGATGCAGACTTTACCTACTTCCTTAATTAGTTATTTAAACTGTACTGCTCGCTTTTTTTTAGTTTTACGACATTGAAATAACAAGATAATTAATTTTCACAAATTTCATGATACAACAAGCCATCATGGCTGAATGTATGTATGTGAGCCCAATCAAACGTCAGAAAGTGGTTCTTTCCAAGATACCTAATAATGAAACACGAACTAGCTGTATTAATGAATAATACCTATTTAAGTATTTTGTGCTAACAGCAAGTTACATATAAAAGCTTGTAATAATATATTTATAAGTTTTGAAGCCTCTGCCGCACAATACTCTGCGTTTAATTTAGGTTCATAGCACACTTGATACAGCGTACTCTCAATACGTTTTGCATTGAATGGACAACGATAATAACATGTAATGAAATGAAGTACGCTTGTTTGCTAGTATCAGTATCGAGAACAAGAGGGCCTTATTTTAATGCGGGCTGTATACACTCGGTGAAAGATGCCGAGGCAGGCCGAGAACGAATGTGTACATGCTGCCAGGCCTATGGAACTATTCGCGCGAGTTCGGATTTATGCCTACGAATCTCGTCCCGCCGGCGGTACAAAAGCCAGCTAGTTGGTTGCCACTGCCACACGCGATCACGCACGCGCGTCACCGCACGCTACTTATGCCAAAGAAATGTCTTCCGCTGTCTGTCTGTCCGTCTGTCACCAGGCTGTGTCTTACGAACCGTAATAGCTAGACAGTTGAAATTTTCACAGATGATGTATTTCTGTTGCCCCTATAACAACAAGTACTAAAAACAGAATCAAATAAATATTTAAGTGGGACTCCCATACAACAAACGTGTTTTTTTTGCCTTTTTTTTGCGTAATGGTATAGAACCCTTCGTGCACGAGCCCGACTCTCACTTGGCCGTTTTTTTATTTTTCATCAACATACATAATTATATAATGAATGTCCAACGGTAGAGACAGAATGCCATAAAATATTAATTCTGCCGATTGTATTTCATATATATTTATTGTTAAGGGGCTACCTGAGGTTTTCATCGATTTTTGACAAGTTTTGAATCGTATCTCCTACTTTTGCACTACATATACAATTATAAGACAAGCGGCTATCGGTTCTTCAATCTTTTATCTCCATTTTTGTCTACTGGATTGTGAAAAAAATTACTAAAAAACACTTTTTTCGTATCTTGATTGCTGTGAAAGATCTTACTTATACGAAATCAACATATTTGGGTTCGTCTTAGACGTCTCTAAAAATTTGTCTAAGGTTTTAATTTTAAACTAAGTAACACAAAAGTTATGGCCAGAAAACCAGTTTTTTGGCCTAAAATTGTTCAACTTTGATGCCAAATATTTCAAAAAGAATGAACTTTGAAGTAAATATGGGATACTATATTGCTAAAATCCGTTGGTGTTAATATGATAAGCTACAAAAAACATTAGAAAACTAAGGGATTCAAATCGAAGGTCATTGGAGCATGGGATCCCCTTAATTGAATTGTATTTCGTGTAGCAAAGTAAAAATATCTTTACAAAATTAATATTACTCCCTTACCAAAACCAATAATGAAACAACATAGATGCGGCAACAGTAATTACAAACGAAAACAAACTAATCCCAAGGATTATAACACAGACGGCTTCAAAGAGACGCATCCATTTGCCAAATTCGTTTTTCCATTACTCAAATTGGGTAGGGGTTAACTTTTGTATGGTAAGTGCGTGAGAATCTGTTTGTAGGTATGCATCATTTCTTTATGTCTGGTCTGGTACGATTGATTCGTAAGTGCTAGCAACGATATTATTTGCAGATTAGACTCGATTTTGGATGCGTAGAAGTTTTTATGAAATAATTAGAAAAATAAACACATATTTCATCTTCTTAGAGTACGATTTCCTGGACAAAAAAAAGCTGTAATATACGTTAATCTAGATTGTACAAAATATATAATTTTATTCGAACTCAGTACGAGAATAGATTGATAGATAGATAAATAGAATACTCTTTACTGGCACACCTCAGTAAAAGATACAGCATACAGAAAACAATTGATACTAATAATACAATATTTTTTTATAAAATATATTTACTATGGATAGATAATTGATGAATTGATTGAATATACCTCTCTTACCAATTGTGTAATTAGAATTTAGACTAAGTATAGGTTAATTTTATTAGCTTTAATTATCGTTTTTTTTATTATCGTTTATATTATAGTTTTTTGACTTTCATTCAATGTTAGTGTTTAAGTTTACTGTAAAAATGATGCATGAGTAAATAAGAATTGACTTTAAAAGTGGCCCAGGCTATAGTTTCGTACCGTAAACATAACTAGCGTTAAATGTCATATAAAAAAAACCGGCCAAGTGCGAGTCGGACTCGCGCATCGAGGGTTCCGTATATTTTAGTATTTGTTGTTATAGCGGCAACAGAAATACATCATCTGTGAAAATTTCAACTGTCTAGCTATCACGGTTCATGAGATACAGCCTGGTGGCAGACAGACAGACGGACGGACAGACGGACAGCGAAGTCTTAGTAATAGGGTCCCGTTTTTACCCTTTGGGTACGGAACCCCAAAAATGATTTCGTCATCGTCTCATATTTTTTGAGGAGAGAAAATAAGAAGACGGACACATGGGGGTAAAGGTACCTATAACTTCACCCCATCAAGTACATCAAACCAATAACCCCAGTAATAGACGGGGGCTAAATAACATATGCGGTGCTTTACCTAATGTCTCAGACAAGCCCGAGTGGCTAAATGGGACCGTTACCTGCCTATTGTCGTTAATGTGAATGTGTGTGTATGGATTTGAGGTAGTTTATGCACTCCAGGAAGATATGTATGTATTTGTGTACCAATGAGTTTTTCGGAATTTATGTAGGTACCTATACCTACCTAGTACTAAATAATCTCATCTTGAAAGTTGAGATTCGCGTCGCTACAAATTTTTTTAATAATAAAAAAGGTTATTCTATTTTTAATTTTATTCTTTTAACCAAAAAATTTGTAGGTAGTATGGCTTATTAAATTAGGTAGGTATATTGATTATAAATGAAGTTTTAATGAATGCATACAAACAATATATAGGTACAGTGTTAATTGTATGGACTTTACACTCAATTATCATCATCTTCCTCGCGTTGTCCCGTCATTTTGCCACGGCTCATGGGAGCCTGGAGTCCGCTTGGAAACTAATCCCTATATCCCTAAGAATTGGCGTAGGTACTAGTTTTTACAAAAGCGACTGCCATCTTACCTTCCAACCCAGAAGGGAAAACTAGGCCTTATTGGATTTAGTCCGGTTTCCTCACGATGTTTTCCTTTACCGAAAAGCAACATGTAAATAGCAAATGATATTTCGTACATAAGTTCCGAAAAACTCATTGGTACGAGCCGGGGTTTGAACCCGCGACCTCCGGATTGCAAGTCGCACGCTCTTACCACTAGGCCACCAGCGCATGTGACTTTACACTCAATAACAATGAAAAAGGAACAACAGACTAGAAACTTAGATCCTTGAGCAAACGTAGATTCCGCAGAACCCAAACAAAAGTACTTACTAAAAATCCATTGTCAACCAAAGCCCTCATTCAAAAATTCGAAAATGAAACTCCACAAAAACTGAACTGAACACACTGCTGCGCTGGAAGCGGGCCAATGGCGGCCATAACGAAATTAATTACCAGCAGATGGCGCTGATCGCCAGGTGTATATCATGTGAGAGATGATCAACATTTGGGAAATATTGGGAAAGTTGACCATTTATTTACGTAAAAATATGATTTTAGGGATATGGTGTGGAATTATTAATTAATAAATTGCTCTAACTAAACCGAAATTTATTATGAATAGATGCCGTCAATGAAAAATGGTATGTTATAAGGTTTTTTAATGATCAGTTCTACATTTACGTTTATTTTGTTGATATTTTCTCCTCATCCCGTTCTTCCAAATTCTAAAAATATGTCTTCTCTTTTGGTTTATAACATGTTTTCTTTAGAAGCTCATACTTTTTCCAGATAATTTCACTCTTTATAAATAGTCAACTCGGGTTATTTTCGGGGTATAAGTACAATATGGATACTTCCACAATGATGCCTTCTGGGTGCAAACATTCAACCTCTCTCGCTGCCTTTTTCTGTCAAGGACCTGCACTTCTGTTTGTCGTGTACATTTACAATTCTCGCAGGAAATCTGAAAGCCCTGTGAAGTACATAGAGTATATCCCTATTAGGAAATAATGTGAATCTCTAAAAGGGCTCTCTAGACGGAAGGGGCCTCAGCCGTTGAACTTTAAAGTCTGAGCTGAAACTTAAAGTCTGTCTACTGTCTTAATTGAGTGACGTGTGTTTTAGTGACTGGAAGAAATTGCGTTAAGGGCCGGGCGGGATTTTTGACAAGTTTTGAATCGTATCTCCTAACTTTTGCACTACATGAACAATTATAAGACAAACGGCTATCGGTTCTTCAACCTTTTATCTCCATTTTTTTCTACCGCATTTTGAAAGAAATGAATACTTATTTATTTATGATTATTTTAAACATTGTCTAAAAAACCACTTTTTTCGTATTTCGATTCCTGTGAAAGATTTTGTATATACGAAATCTACATATTTGGGTTCGTCTTTGACGTCTCTAAAAATTTGTCTTAAGGTTTTGATTTTAAACTCATTAACACAAAAGTTATGGTAAGAAAACCAGTTTTGTGGCCTAAAATTGTTCTACTTTGATGCCAAATATCTCAAAAACAGTGAACTTTGAAGTAAATATGGAATCCTATTAAATATTGACATTGTTAAGTTTTTAAACCATTATGTTACAAAAGTAGTATAATATATTATATATATATTCCATCGACACGCCTTAAATAATTCACTGCTGAAAATTAAACTATTGTGAGACATATTTCTAAATATTTAGATCAGTACGGTTTCAGTTTCACTCACTATTATTTTTAGTAGCTTTTGGGGACATGTTTCGGATTCGCCGGGAATCCTTCCTCAGGCACGAGTGTCCGCGGCAGTTGTATTCCGTGCGTCGCCAAAAGCGACTAAAAATAATAGTGAGTGAAACCGTACTGATCTAGAGTTAGACCAATAAAAGTCTGCAACTATTTTGATAGCATACGCAGTGCAAGTGTTATTTTATACTTTATAATTTTATAGAAGTTTGACGTTTAAAATAACACTTGCACTGCGTGGGCTATCGAAATCGTTGCAGACTTTTCTTGGTCTGACTCTAAATATTTTGAATCACCGATGATTGGCATATATCGATCATATTTTCGCCCCATGAGAATAAACGACAATATTTCCACACATCCGTTGAAAATTTGCATTCTCATTGATCCGCCATGCGTGTAACTTTAACGACGCCCTAGGGCATGCAAATGCAATCAATCACGCAGATAACTGTCATTTACAAAAAATGGCATTTAATAGATTGCCGGCCTGTTTGCGCTTTGGCCCGTTTTAGGGTTACCAGAGACAAATTTCGAAAGTAGCTACTGCTTTTAAAATTTTCCGTCTCCTGGCCATCAAATCTGTTGAAATTCACTAGAAAGGGGCCCACTGACTATCAGTCCGCCGGACGATATTGTCCTGTCAGTTGTTCGGGTTCAATTTTTGTTCTAACTGACAGGCCGATATCGTCCGGCAGACTGATAGTGAGTGGGCCCCTTTAGGGCCGGAATGATAAATATCAAATGATATTTCGTACATAAGTTCCGACTTCCGAAAAACTCACTGGTACGAGCCGGGGTTTACCCGCGATCTCCGGATTAAAAGTCGCACGCTCTTACCGCTAGAGGCCACCAACGCTTTTTACTTAGCTAACTATTTGTATGATTTTCTATTTTCTCCATATAGTAACCATTCATTCTCTGTGTCTCATATCCGTATGGAATTTAGAAAAGTGCCATCCACAATCAGTTAGATAGATATTCTGAACGTTTTGCTACACCATTTTCCAGGGTCCATATGTAGATAACATACTGGTATCTACGTAAATAAAGATCTCTCTATCAGATTTCATTACTCACTCTTGGACGTATAACCAAAATTCCCGACATGTCCTGTTTACAATACATACATACATACATATAATCACGCCTATTTCCCGGAGGGGTAATAGGCAGAGACCACGGATTTTCACTACTACTACTGTTTAAGGCCGTTCCATCGGTTTGCCGCTGTCACTGTCACATTTCGCAAGAAAGAACGGGAAAGATAATGCACCCCAAGTGAATATTTTGATCGAATTTTGTCGATTTTTATTTATTTTAAAAACGTTACCTTACAATATCGAAATTCGAAAGCTATGAAATTGCTATTTAAGTTAAGATTGTTTTTTCTTCTTTTTTTGTTTATAGTATCACATAATAAATAACCGAGTAAAGTTGGATTAAAAGTCCGAGTTAGAGGTTACTTTGGGAATTAATTGTATCGAGGGAAGTGTCATAATTCGTGTATCGGAAGCTATGTTATTAAAGATAATATAGTCAAGAACTACATATAGTTTTTCCACGTCTACTAATATCAACGCCTCTTAGAAAAACATGATCATGTAAGAAGATTTTTCGCCTTCTGGCTCAGGGAACCGCCTTAAAATAATTTCATTGTATTCCCGATATATCATGAAAAATCCTAACGGCTGGTAACCCTGCCGCGTTAGATTAAAACATCGATCAGCCGATAGGTTCTGAATAATTCACTAGAAGGGTTGCTCGTCATGTGTACTCAAAAATTCATTCACCTTTAATTAATGCGTTTGTATCGGTCGAGGTCAAATGAATGAGAACAAATGAGTCCATTCTGAGAGAACTAAAAATCACCAAACGACTCTCAACAATCTGCCAGGAGAGGACTCAGATTCTTTGGGCTCATAATGCGATCGCCGCACCACAGCCTCGAACGTGACATCATACTGGGGCAAGTTGAAGGCAAGCGCGCTAGAGGAAGAGCCCTGGCAAGATGGTCGGATTCCATTAGACAAGCATGTGGTTCCATGCAGAGGGCAGCCCTAAGCCCTTGATCGCGTTAAATGGAGGGATATAGTTCTTGGTCACGATCCTCAGTCATGAGGGAACGACGAAGAAGAAGAAGATCGGTCGAGGTCAGAGATTGTGGATTTATTAGCGTTATTTCGTAGGAATAATTGGTAAAATCTTTGAAAGCAACTAGGTGACGTATTATATTTATTGGCCGGGTGCAAAGTTCTTGTAAAGAAAAACAAAAACCACGCTTGATGCGGCCAAAAGTGGCCAAGTTGACGGCTGTGTTTCTGTCAAACATTAAAATGATGATGACGATGAAGGAGAATTTTGACCAACTGACAGTTTTCGATGTTTTATTATAACAAAATACTTATTCATAACATAATCACTACATAGTATAAAACAGTCGCTTCCTGCTGTCTGTCTGTCCCTGTGTATGCTTAGATCTTTAAAAATACGCAATGGATTTAGATGCTGCTTTTTTAAATAGATAGTGTTTCAAGAGGAAGGTTTATATTTGGATTTATTTTTATTTAGTGGATTTAGAAATACAAAAAAAAATTCAGTCCCCAGTTAAACAGATGGGTAGGATTTATTCCATTGATAACACGATTCTCATGTGACATTTCCATAACTTAATTCGTTGGAATATTATCGGACGATTTAAATGTATACCTAACTGAAAACTCGGCTCCAAATCATGAACGCTTTGTACCTATAAGTAGTTTTATTTACTTAAACTTATGTTACCTCACATATCCTTCCCAAGGGGCGCTGTAAAAGTATAATTGGAACTGCACCTTAATGTATCCTTAGTCGCGCCTAAATTGTTTTTGAAAGCTCAAGGCGGAGGTTTAGGGGATTCTTCATAAAGTTACTTAAGCCGGGATATACGGCATTGTTATTTAATAGGGGAGATAGGTAGAAAAATAAATTTGTGTTGAAAATCTATTGCAGTTTCGATACATATAGAACTAAAGTTCAACCTTAAATTTGTTTCACCAAGTTGGTTTAATTTGTGTTTTGCACGTTGTTGCAGCGTTGATAGGATTTAACACTAATTGTTAGTAACTTTCTTAATTACATGTGAGTAATATGCTCTAGCCACCCAGGCATCATAACTTGCGAAACAAACGCAATTTACGAGAGATTTTTAAGCATACATATGTTGAGTCTACAACCTGTAAAAAATATTGATAACATGGTTGGTAAAAAACAAAAACATTTATTAATTATTAGTCAAATCAACACTATTATTACAAATGAAATGGAATGATGGTGGAATACTTCATTTGTTTCCATTACCTGTACCAAGTCACTGACAGTGTCAACACTGACAGATACGCTAACGTCTACGTAATGGTAGGAATTTCGTTCTGGTAGAAAGTATCTACCAGAACGAAATTATTGTGGAATAATATATAAACACAATAACAAAACTTATAAACTATTATTATAATTAAGTATACACAAAATAAATCAAAGCATAAAATAAATAAATAAAACTTACCCACCTATCATAAGTCCCCTAGATCTGTCTCCTGCAGAAGGGTGTCCATAAGGCTGGCTACATTCCCGCGCTGATTAGCTATGCCTATTTAATTCTTTGGCCTAGGAATGAACCAGCCTTTTTTTAGGTCCTGATAAAGGCCTTAATATGTCAGTACGAGCTAGATGCATAGAATAGTTATTTGTTATACAAGGGTGCAAAGTTGTATTTTAACACACGAGAAGTAAAATACATTTGCACCCTTGTGTAACACAAAACTTTTCCCCTCACTATAGCGAGGAAAGTGCAACATCCACAGGCGTTAGATCATCCTCATCAACTGGTATCACACATTTTTTTACGATATTATAACAAAAAACTCTGGAAATTCTGTACTTTTACGTGAGAAGTTTTTAAGTAAAATTTTTGTTGACTGTTGACATTTCTGACGTATGAAATATGAAATGTCAATGATGCGTTTTGAAATTGCATCGACTTAACTTGTGCGTTCAGAATTATATTTAACATAATTATTAAAAAACAAACGTTTATTATGAAATTTTAAGGTTTATGACTTAAAATCATTAAATAAAGCTACATCTGGTATTTTTTATTAAATTCTCAAACCATTTATTTAAAGATAATTAATATCGAACGAACCATTATTATGAGCGTTTTACGTTTTGTTATCTGTCAAGCTACTTTAACACGCTCCATCCAAGGCACAGCATAAATTTTAGGTCTGTGATCCAAGGTCAAATTACTTTCCCCACTAGTGGATAAAATGCGTTTTTCCCCGCTTGTTTTAAAGGATAAAAGACGGCTTTCCGAGCTAGTGAGGGGAAACATAAGTTACGTTCACGCTTATGCCATTGCCAAACTTACGATCCTAAGAAGCTTACTGTAGAACTAAATCTAGAATTTATGAGGACAATCAATATGGCTAATAACATTATTTGTAAATGCAAATCACTCCGACCTATTAAGCAGAAAGCATAACTAACTGCAGCCAAGTTCGGCCATTTTAACGATGGTCGTGTTAGATGCATACTAATTTAGATAAGACTAGCGACCCGCCCGCACGGGTTACACAAAACCTTAACAAACTATACACTTAAGGCCGTTCCATCGGTTTGCCACTGTCTTTGTCACATTTCGCAAGAAAGAACGGGAAAGAACATACGCGCCAAGTGTCAATTTTGATCGAATTTTGTCGGTTTTTATTTATTTTAAAAACGTTACCTTACAATATCGAAATTCTAAAGCTATGAAATTACTATTTATGTTAAGATTGTTTTTTCTTCTTTTTTTGTTTATAGTATCACATAATAAATAACCGAGTAAAGTAGGATTAAAAGTCCGAGGTAGAGGTTACTTTGGGAATTAATTGTATCGAGCGAAGTGTCATAATTCGTGTATCGGAAGCTATGTTGTTAAAGATAATATAGTCAAGAACTACATATATTTTTTTCACGTCTACGAATATCAACGCCTCTTAGAAAAACATGAACATATAAGGAGATTTTTCGCCTTCTGGCTCAGGGAACCGCCTTAAACCTTCCTGAAGATTCACTCTATTGATAGGTGGAAACCTATGAAAATCCGTTTAGTATAGTTTTTGAGTTTATCGTGAACACAAACAGATAGAAGCGGCGGGGCACTTTGTTTCATAAGGTGTAGTGAATTAGTGATATAAGACCGATCGCATCAGAAACTATACTACGCTCCAAAACCCAAATAGCAGACGTGACAAACAGCCGCCAAGCTGAAGTGGGACTGGGCGGGACACGTTTGCTGAATGCTAGATGACTTGTGGGCTAAATCAACGACCAATTGGACCCCACAAAATCTAACCAGAGATCGCGGCAAACCTCGACGGCGTTGGCGAGATGACCTCGACGCCTTTTACAGGAGCTGGTAGGAGACGGGTCAAGACCGGCATACGTGGAAAGGGAGGAGGGATGAGGCTCATATAAATAAAGAAATAAATAATTTACGTAACCCACTGGAAAGTTGTAACAAGTGTTGTGAGTTATTTTATATTGAAGAAATTGTCTAAATTTGTAAGAAAGCACAGAGCACTTTTTAATACTGCTAGTGATTTATTTCCACGGAACACAAGGAATTGTAACCGACTTGTGGAGGACAAACAACAAAAAACAAGCCGATTTAAGAAGAATTGTACGGTGATGTATGTAAACATATATAATAAAATACCACAACAGCTTAAAGAAGTGCCCGATAACCAATTTAATAAAAAAATACGTGAGTGGCTTTAATGGTCCGCGAGCCAGGCGAAAATTTCGTCAATCATCGCCTTCCTCGCGAAAACTCGTATAGTGGTTAACGGCTATTTAAGATGCACCCTAGTGGAAGTCAGCTGCCGCTCCGTTGGTGGGTTGAGGAATGGCAGCCACCGAAACACGTAAAAAAAAAAAATGTTTTTAGTCATCGCCTTCCTCTTGATACTTTGTCAGATGGTAGTTTAGGTGCTATTGATAGTAAAACCAATCGTCAGCCGGTTGTATCGCGGTGGAAACATCGTCAGCTGGTCACATGAACTTGTAAAAAAAAAAATGTTTTTAGTCATCGCCTTCCTCTTGATACTTTGTCAGATGGTAGTTTAGGTGCTATTGATAGTAAAACCAATCGTCAGCCGGTTGTATCGCGGTGGAAACACCGTCAGCTGGTCACATGAACTTGTAAAAAAAAAATGTTTTCAGTCATCGCCTTCCTCTTGATACTTTGTCAGATGGTAGTTTAGGTGCTATTGATAGTAAAACCAATCGTCAGCCGGTTGTATCGCGGTGGAAACACCGTCAGCTGGTCACATGAACTTGTAAAAAAAAAAAATGTTTTCAGTCATCGCCTTCCTCTTGATACTTTGTCAGATGGTAGTTTTGGTGCTATTGTTAGTAAAAACAATCGTCAGCCGGTTGTATCGCGGTGGAAACACCGTCAGCTGGTCACATGAAAATTAAAAAAAAAGTTTCAGTCATCGCCTCCCGTTTGATACTTTGTCAGATGATAGTTTAGGATCTGTTGTGAATAAAAATAATCGTCAGCCGGCTGTATCGCGGTGGAAACACCGTCAGCTGGTCACATGAACTTGTAAAAAAAAAAAATGTTTTTAGTCATCGCCTTCCTCTTGATACTTTGTCAGATGGTAGTTTAGGTGCTATTGATAGTAAAACCAATCGTCAGCCGGTTGTATCGCGGTGGAAACACCGTCAGCTGGTCACATGAACTTGTAAAAAAAAAAAATGTTTTCAGTCATCGCCTTCCTCTTGATACTTTGTCAGATGGTAGTTTTGGTGCTATTGTTAGTAAAAACAATCGTCAGCCGGTTGTATCGCGGTGGAAACATCGTCAGCTGGTCACATGAACTTGTAAAAAAAAAACTGTTTTCAGTCATCGCCTTCCTCTTGATACTTTGTCAGATGGTAGTTTTGGTGCTATTGTTAGTAAAAACAATCGTCAGCCGGTTGTATCGCGGTGGAAACATCGTCAGCTGGTCACATGAACTTGTAAAAAAAAAAACTGTTTTCAGTCATCGCCTTCCTCTTGATACTTTGTCAGATGGTAGTTTAGGTGCTATTGTTAGTAAAAACAATCGTCAGCCGGTTGTATCGCGGTGGAAACACCGTCAGCTGGTCACATGAACATATAAAAAAATTGTTTTCAGTCATGGCCTCCCGTCCCGTTGTTTGATACTTTGTCAGATGCTGCTGTGTTGCTGCTGCACAAAAAACTGTTTTAGGTGCAGAGCAGGCATGAGTTTCAATAAAATTTTAGTTAATTTACTTTCATATAGCATATCAGTAGTGTGTTAGTGCCGGTTCTAGACCAAAACTTTTCCGCTAGGGGACGACACTAAATCTAATAAAAAATACTGCAAAAATGGAAAATATATCCACCTGGTGCATCAAAACATTCAAAGTATTTAAGATGCACCCTAGTGGAAGTCAGCTGCCGCTCCGTTGGTGGGTTGAGGACTCCCGGTTGATACTTTGTCAGGTGGTAGTTTAGGTGTTTAGGTGGTCAGTGAACTTGTAAACTTGTGAACTTGTTGGTTGATGTTAAAATAAATGTATTTTCTTTGTTTCTTTCTTTCTTTCTTTAAAAAAAAATTGTTTTCAGTCATTGCCTCCCGTTTGATACTTTGTCAGATGATAGTTTAGGTGCTGTTGTGAATAAAAATAATCGTTAGCTGGCTGTATCGCGGTGGAAACACCGTCAGCTGGTCACATGAATTTGTAAAATGCTAATTTACTCATTGTTATCCTTATACATAGTAATTTATTAATCTCATGAAAAAGATCGTTAACTATTTATAAGCATTTGGGTATACATATTTTCATTCCTTTTGCTTGATACCCTCTAGCCACAAAGACGATAAAGAAATTAAAAGTAAAAAACGTTGAAACTTCATTCCCCTCCAATTCATTTCTATCCATTCCTTCCAATATTTTCGGAGAAAGAAATGAATCAAAGGACCACGGTGGGTACGTATTTTACCGGTCAACTAATTAATCTAATTCTGGTTGTTTAAATAAATTTAAATGAGTACTAAAATAAATAGATTAGCAACTAAAACGGAGCTAAGTTATACATATAAATATGAGTAGTGTTTTAATGCTGTTACAGCTTTTGTTTGTTTTCAGAAAGGTAACAAGTATTTATTTGGCAACTGAATTATTATAGGTACTCGTATTGGAGACCATTTATGAAGCACATTTTAAAAATAAATCGTCTATCTATTAATTCAAAAATGAAGTTGTTTTAAGTCATGGGTAAATGTTGTTGTTGTTGTTGTTTGTTGTTGTTGTCCTATGGTACCCCATCGGTACAAAGGGCCTTCGTGAGACGTCGCCATCCGCTCCTGTCCTGCGCCTCGCGCTTCGCGTCCCTCCAACTCAGTCCTGCTGCCCGCAGCTCAGCGTCGATTGTGCGCTGCCACGTGCAGGGGTCGGAAACCGGTATTTGCTCCATACAAAAATACCGGTATTATTACGTTCTTTTTCGTTCTTTTGTTTATAATTTCATTTTTAATGGGACATTTTAATAATGCAAAATTGTTTCCTAAATACATGATTCAGTCCTACGTAATGAGCATAAAACAATTCAAAATATTGGGCTATTTCGGGGTTTAAAAAAAATACCGATTCCGAGCCCTGGCCACGTGTGCGCCGGCCGGCCCTGTCGCTTGCTCCCGTGCGGCTTCCACTTGTAAGCAATCCTGGCCGTGTTGTCATCTGGTCTTCGGAGGGTGTGCCCTATCCACTTCCACTTCCGTTTCGCGATTTCTTGTTTGACCGGGACTTGGTGGCATCGATTCCATAGATCCTTGTTGCTGGAAATGGGAATCCTTGTCGAAGGAATGGATCTTAAGCACTTGGTAAATGAGAAAATTAAAAAATAAAGTTTTTCAAACTATATCGTGTTATATATCAAATGAAAGAACTCATTGTGAGAATCTCAAATATTTTTTGAAGTGAAACTTCTTATGGCACTTCCAACTGACAGCGTTAAACGTTTAACGCTACCATACATAATAATTTAATTTATACCATACATAATATACATACATATACCAGGCGAACATAACTATGAATATACAAATACAAGAGTGTGACCAGTAAGTTGAATAGGGTAATTTCCCGAAAGTAGGGTAATTGATGCTCTTCTTAATAAATCAAGAATAAATCGCTACCATAGATAATTTAATTTTATACTCTATTATTAACTCACTAAAGTTAACTTTCGCTCGACCAGCACGGTGTCTTATCTCCCTCTCTCTCTGTGTATACTTGTTTGATACATACATGTACCAGGCTAACATAACTATAAAGGAGGTTTAAGAATTATATAACTGGAGAGGTGACAGATAAAAATGCCAATAGATAATTTATACCAACGAGTAAAGTAAGTATAATAGGTAAAGAGAGCACTTGAAGCATTTTATGGAAACTGATTTGAAAGCGCCATCTTTGATTTTATTCTGAAACTAAGTATATATGTGTGCGTGCACAACTACATATGCATACATACGTGTACTTTCGTCCCACATAATATTAGGTCTACTTGGCCAGTTTACAAGTACCATTTTTTGTTTGTAACAAAAAACTTTTATTGATTGCAAGATATCAAACAAAAAAAATTACTTGTAAACCGCCCAAGTAGTCCTAATATTATGTAAAAAAGATTTAAAAGAGTTGAATGAATATAACAAAACCATAATAGTAAAGGAAGTATTTTTATTGCTTTTCAATTTGGTATACAAAGATAGTACCTAATAAGAGCAGGTGTACCAGGTTGTCCCATAATGACCTGGACTGACCCATTTCTGCGCGACATGTCATGACATGTTATGCACTATTGGATAGCAATGTCCAAAATTGAGTACCGAAGTGTCATAAAATTCCTGTTTAAAGAAGGATTATCTCCCGCTCAAATCAAAGATCGTTTAGATGGCGTATTCGGCGAGTCTTCTCCTTCTTATAGCACCGTAAAAAACTGGGTAAACGAGTTTCGATTTGGTCGGGAAGCTGTCGAAGATCTGGGACATGATGGAAGACCAGTGGAGGTCCTCACTTCTGAAAATATCAACAGCGTCCAAGAGGAAGTTTTAAGTGATCGCCGCCTAAAGATCAGAGAAATAGCAGCAAGACTAGGGCTTTCTAAGAGCACCGTCCACCGCATAATTCACGATCATCTTCACATGAGTAAGGTCAGTGCAAGGTGGGTACCTAAACTTCTATCAGCTGTTCAGAAAGAAGAACGCGTGAAATGTGCCTCTAAATTTTTGGAGCTCTGTGGCGAAAACCCTAAAAGCATAATTATGACGACCGGTCTGGCCTAGTGGGTAGTGACCCTGCCTGTGAAGCCGATGGTCCTGGGTTCGAATCCCGGTAAGGGCATTTATTTGTGTGATGAACACAGATATTTGTTCCTGAGTCATGGATGTTTTCTATGTATTTAAGTATTTGTATAGGTATTATATATATCGTTGTCTGAGTACCCACAACACAAGCCTTATTGAGCTTACCGTGGGACTTAGCCAATTTGTGTAAGAATGTCCCTATAATATATTTTTTTTTTTTTAATTAAACGGCTGGTAACTGGAGACGAAACAATGGTGCTTTATTATGATCCCGAGAGCAAACGCGAGTCGATTGAGTGGCGTTTTAAAAACGAAAAGCCCCCTATTAAAGCGAAGGTGCACCAGTCCACCAAAAAGCTGATGTGCACAATCTTTTGGGATGGCCATGGTATCCTGATTGTCGATTTTAAAGAACGTAATACCGTTATAAATGGCTCTTATAAATTTTTCAATATATTTGTACATTCTTATACGATGGCCCAGCGTAGGCCAGTCCAAGGGACGCAGCTATGCGGTGGAATGAGATATCAATATCACTTGCTCGCTCTCGCTCTAACGCATAAATGCGTCCCTTGGACTCCCTCGTGACCTTATAGATACTACTACTTTCCGAATCAGAAAATAGATATTTTGTCAGCGCATAAGGTGGTAAAGATTGACAACTAACTGAACTAACGGATTAGCGTCTTTAACATTTCATACAAGTTATATGGGTCGAAATGGAAGTTTAATTTACGATTACTCCTGAGATATTAATTTAAATTGTATGGTGTAAGGGACCTTTGTAATCTGTATGAAATGCTTAATATAACTGACGTATTTAATTTGGTAATTATTATTAATACTGTATCCGTGTAAATAGCTTTGCAAATACCACATACTATGAAATCTTTTTGTAGTAAAGATAAGAATGGGTATAGTAAGTTATCCTTAAAAGATAGACATACACCATCGCGGACTTTTTTGTAGAGCAATGAAAGAGAGATCTTTCCACCATACATTGTTTTGTTATATCTCAAACGGGTTGGGCAGCGTTTTCGATTAAATGTGTTAGCCAGCGTGATTTTTTTCTGACTTGATTACCAAATATCGTCATATTACAACCAATTTACACAAAACCTTAACAAATTATACGACTTAACCTTCCTCAAGAATCACTCTATTCATAGGTGAAAACCGCATAAAAATCCGTTCAGTAGTTTTCACTGAAATTATTACGATATACTTACTGCTCGCTTAATACTTTGATAAAATACAAGCCTATAGTTGCAACCGCTGTGTGGCGCTGTCTTCGTGCACGGTCCCAATAACCATTATTCGATAAATTGTCCTTGAAATGAATAATGTGCTGATTTTATAACGTTTTCAAGGCAAAATCATATTTTTCTGCCTTAATTTTGATTTGAATTCTTTTTGCATACCTACCTACATCAAGCCTTTTAAGGCCATCCCGCCGATTCGTCGCCGCCGCCGACTAATTTTGACCGGCGGCGCTCATATCTAATCAGTAGGCCGAGCATATGATTGACGCGACAGTATCTCGCCGCGAAATAGACTACCCGTCTTTTACTAACTGTATGAATTAAAGAGGGACGAGTAGTCTATGTCGCGGATAGCTATGTAGCAGATACTCTCGCGCCAATCATGTGCTAGCCCGGCTGATCACGTCTATTTTTGCATTAGCATATTATTACACTGTCATCGGACATAAAGAAGTAATTTAAATTTCAACTGAATCAGATCACGGTTGTTCCTAAAGGTAGGTATTTTAGTTTTTCGTAAATAACTCGTAACATCATATAGCAAATTTATATACAATTTTCCATAAAAAGTTTCTGAACACTCACTTGGATCAAATATCTGGACCCAAAGAGGGAACAGTGGCTTGGTAGAAAATAGGTGGCTGACCGAGCCAATTTTGATTCACAACAGCACCTAAGCTATAATCTGACAAAGTATCAAACGGGAGGCGATGACTGAAAATTTTTTTTTTTTTGACAAGTTCATGTGACCAGCTGACGGTGTTTCCACCGCGATACAACCGGCTGACGATTGTTTTTATTCACAACAGCACCACTATCATCTGACAAAGTATCGAACGGGAGGCGATGACTAAAAACAATTTTTTTTTTACAAGTTCATGTGACCAGCTGACGGTGTTTCCACCGCGATACAACCGGCTGACGATTATTTTTAATCACAACAGAAGCTAAACTATCTAGCTATAATGAATTAATGCCTCAACTTAATAGTTAATAACCACCAGGTGGGGTTCGTTCACCAGACTTAGTTAATTCGGTCGTTAATTATATTAAATAGTCAGTTTAAATTTAAGGAACGTAAGGACATTGTATCCATGTCTGTTGAACGGACTATAGAACTAAGTGCAGTAGAATGGGAGCAATTTTAAGATAAAGCGGATGATACCTGTATTATTGTACAAGCGGATAATTTCAACAATTTAAAGTACAAACTCTGTCACGTGACAAGTTTAATCGAAAAATGGTTCTCTGCAAATGGCATGTTAATTAATCTTGACAAGACAAATATTGTTCATTTTCGACTATAAAATACAAATACAAATAAACTGAATATTGTAGTAAATGACACCTAAATCCCACAAGTAGACACTGTGAAATACCTAGGATACCAAATCGACTCAGGACTAACGTGGGCCCCGCACATACAATCCACCTGCGACAGACTTGCCTCAGCCTGTTTTGCGCTGTCCCGAATAGCACCCAGTTTATCTATTGAGAACTTAAAGACCGCCTACTATGGATATTTCCGCGCAATACTTTCTCAAGGTGTCGATCTTTGGGGTACAGCTGCTGATCGAGATAGACTGCTTAGAATGCAGAAACGCGCCCTTCGTATTATTGATGGCAAACCCGTTGACTATCCTGCACAATCTCTGTTTAAAAAACACAAGATATTAACGCTACCGTGTATATATATACTGACCGCATGTACGTATGTCAGAACAAATATGCACTTGTATAAATCCAGTGGATCTACCCGCAGTGGCCCAGCCCGCAGGTTGCCTATTCTTCTCGCCCCTAAATGCAGGCTCGCGAAGTCACGAAAGTCACTAAATATTATGGGACCAAAGCTTTGTAACTCAGTACCGACCGATATAAAAGAATCGAAAAGTGACACAATATTTAACAAAAAGCTAAAATCGTTACTTGTAGAAAAGGCTTACTACTCGATCGACGAATTCATGATGTCTATGCGAAATGATCATTGATTCCATATCGTAACTTCCTCTAAACATTTATATTAACCTATTATTGTGTATAATAATTTTATCTTTATTTTATTCTTAAGAATTTGTGACTTGTAAAATGTACTTTATTTTACCAATAAAGATCTGTATATCTGTAAAGATGTAACACTTTAAACTCTCACGTTTTGTACACATAATTAATGTCATTACCGGGTCTAACGCGATTAAATTTCATTATTTTCCCTTTTATTTCGACGTTTCAACTAGGTTTACAGTTAAAGATAAAGATGTGTTTATTTGTACAAATGTAGTGATGAACATAGGTGGACGGTAATTTTGGATGCGTACATTTCACTTAAAGAAGCATGCAAATTTTTCTTACTAGCTACGTACTATAACTAATAAGTTATACAATAATAACATCATCGGGATACAGATCATACATGATTTCATTTCTACCTACGGTTTTACAATATTACTATTACATAAAATTATTTATTCAATTACAGATGTGAAATATTCATTAATTTTATAATAGCATTTATATAAGTAATTTCTTACTAGAAGGTGATATTTTAAGTAGGACAGATTCCATTATGCTTTCAAATATTTCAAAATTGCTCCAATTCTACTACATCGTTCAACAGGCATGGATACAATGTCCTTACGTTCCTTAAATTTTAAATGACTATTTAATATCAGTTTAATGTCAGCGATGCGCACAGGGCCGCAAGAGAGAAATTTCACGAGTGGACACTCTGTGGTAGACCGGAAGTGGGCAGGTTATTTAATGAGATGTGTGAAACGCGAAGAATATTCAAATCTCGCTTAAAATGGTGCCAGGACCATCAAACCCAAATAAAAATGAATATTCTAGCTTCACAGCACTCCAAAAAGGACTTCCGGTCATTTTGGAACGCCACAAACAACATGAAGTTTCGACCTTCGTGCCCTGTGAGTGTTAATGGCAAAACTGACACCAAAGACATAGCTAACACTTTTAAAGATCATTTCGTTGTCAAATCACCTCTTGTGCGGTCGCAGGATGAGATGAACGGTGCTGAGGTCAACGTGAAACCTGGACCGGGATACTCTGCTAAGGATGTAGCAGAGGCTATTAAATCTATCACCCGAGGCAAATCCCCAGGACACGATGGCCTCAGCATCGAACACCTTCAAAATGCGGGTCCCCATATCTCGAGAGTGTTAGCTTTGTTTTATACGCTGTGTGTAAGGCACTGTTATCTGCCCGAGGATATGATGAAAACTGTAGTTATTCCTGTACCCAAAAATAAAACTGGAGATTTGTCCGACACCAATAACTACAGGCCTATATCCCTTGCGACTATTATTGCTAAGGTATTTGATAGTGTGCTTAATGTACAATTAAATAAGTACGTGAGCCTTAACCCCAACCAGTTTGGTTTTCGACCAGGGTTATCAACGGAAAGTGCAATACTGTGCCTTAAGCACACTGTCAATTACTATTTAAACAGAAAGACGCCAGTTTATGCGTGCTTCTTAGACCTGTCTAAGGCTTTTGACCTGGTTTCCTACAATATCCTATGGAAAAAACTAGAAGCCATTAAATTACCTAATGAGACCATACAAATCCTGAGGTACTGGTATGGAAATCAGGTCAATAGCGTTAGATGGTCAAGTACCTTATCGGACCCGTATCGGTTGGAGTGTGGGGTGAGACAGGGGGGGTTTGACCTCGCCCACACTTTTTAACCTTTACGTAAATGAGCTTCTCGAGGCGCTCGGCAAAACTCATGTCGGCTGCCATATCGACACAGTTTGTCTGAATAATTTGAGTTATGCAGACGATATGGTTTTGTTGAGCGCGTCGGCTTGTGGTTTGCGAAAACTTTTATGTATTTGCGAGACCTACGCCATCCATCATGGGCTAAAATATAATGTGGGTAAAACGCAATACATGGTGTTTGAACCTACTGGGTATCGGATACCCAAGGTACCTCCCATCAACCTGAGTGGTACTCCACTGGAAAGGGTGAGGGCTTTTAAATATTTAGGCCATGTTGTCACCTCAGACCTAAAAGACAACATGGATATCGAGCGTGAACGGAGGGCCCTGTCGGTGAGGGCAAACATGATTGCGCGTAAGTTTGCGCGATGTACTAAGGAGGTGAAATTAACTCTCTTTAGAGCATATTGCACTTCCCTCTATACGTGCAGCTTATGGACATACTACACGCAGCGGGCCTATGGGGCTCTCCGGGTCCAATATAACAACGCGTTCCGGGTCCTGGTGGGGCTGCCTCGCTTCTGCAGCGCGTCAGGGATGTTTGCTGAAGCACGCATAGATTGCTTTTATACGACTATGCGCAAACGATGCACATCCCTGGTGCGCCGGGTGCGGGCCAGCCCCAACCCCATCCTGCGGTTGATAGCCGAGAGGTTTGACTGCCCATATATGAGCACTGTGAGGACATGCATGTTTCTAGAAGTACTTATTATGTATAAGCTACTTGGGTATGTACTTCTAGAAACATAAGTCAGTTCATTTCAATATTGTTTATTTTTTATTATTTATTGTAATGTTAATTTTTGTGATAATAATTATTCTGTATATATAGTGATAGATGTAAGCATTAACATAGCTATAAGTACTTACTAACACAAGCTATATGAGTCTGTAAAGTTACTCGAAATAAAAATGATTTATTATTTATTATTTAATATAATTAACGACCGAATTAACTAGGTCTGGTGAACGAACTTCCCACCTGGTGGTTATTAAGTTGAGGCATTAATTCATTATTAGTTCAGTAATACATAAAATATCAATATCAAAATCATTCAATAAAGTTCTATCTGTAAATATTTTCCTCTAATACATTGAATGTTTTAATGCACCAGGTGGATATACTTTCCATTTTTGCAGTATTTTTCATTAGATTAGTGTTGTCCCCTAGCAGAAAAGTTTTGGTCTAGAACCGGCACAAACACACTACTGATATGCTATCACTTTTTACAAGTTCATGTGACCAGCTGACGGTGTTTCCACCGCGATACAACCGGCTGACGATTGTTTTTACTAACAATAGCACCAAAACTACCATCTGACAAAGTATCAAGAGGAAGGCGATGACTGAAAACAGTTTTTTTTTTTACAAGTTCATGTGACCAGCTGACGATGTTTCCACCGCGATACAACCGGCTGACGATTGTTTTTACTAACAATAGCACCAAAACTACCATCTGACAAAGTATCAAGAGGAAGGCGATGACTGAAAACATTTTTTTTTTTTACAAGTTCATGTCACCAGCTGACGGTGTTTCCACCGCGATACAACCGGCTGACGATTGGTTTTACTATCAATAGCACCTAAACTACCATCTGACAAAGTATCAAGAGGAAGGCGATGACTGAAAACATTTTTTTTTTTTACAAGTTCATGTGACCAGCTGACGGTGTTTCCACCGCGATACAACCGGCTGACGATTGGTTTTACTATCAATAGCACCTAAACTACCATCTGACAAAGTATCAAGAGGAAGGCGATGACTAAAAACATTTTTTTTTTTACAAGTTCATGTGACCAGCTGACGATGTTTCCACCGCGATACAACCGGCTGACGATTGGTTTTACTATCAATAGCACCTAAACTACCATCTGACAAAGTATCAAGAGGAAGGCGATGACTAAAAACATTTTTTTTTTTACGTGTTTCGGTGGCTGCCATTCCTCAACCCACCAACGGAGCGGCAGCTGACTTCCACTAGGGTGCATCTTAAATAGCCGTTAACCACTATACGAGTTTTCGCGAGGAAGGCGATGATTGACGAAATTTTCGCCTGGCTCGCGGTCTATAAGAACGCAGATTTTATAAATTGAATGATTTTTTGCTATATTAATGTATATTATAATGCAATAAGATTAGAAATATTTATTAATATTATTTATTTTTTAGTTAAGTTTAAATTGTATTTGTACATATGTAAATAATTGTAAATATTTTGCATGCTATAGATTATGGCTAATTAAGGAGTGTACTTAAAAATACTTATTGTAATAACACTTGTAAACCAACCCTTATTATAGCAAAATAAATTGATTGATTGGTTAGTCAATTACGAGTCCTAAAGCCTCGAGAGTGGACTCGCGAGATTTCGAGACTTGAGCTATTAATATTATATTATAATTATAAAATTATTTCATGTTTAAAATTAATGTCAATAGCTTTTATACATGCTTTTATAGCTTTTTTACACAAGAACTGACTAAACGCACACTAAACACCTATACATAAATCACTTTTTCAGCAACCCTATTTTATTTTATCAAGTGTAACCCTTAATGTATGTTACATTCAACCGTTTCAAGTTTCTAATGGCGCGTACAAGTATTTCTACTTCTTATTATAAGAGTCACTTTTATTCGCTATCGAACTCGTAGAAGCTGGAAAACTTTGCCTTTCAATGATTTTTATCAATTGATATTAAACTCTATCCAATCCACATAAAGTCGCTTTTCGCAGATGTTAGGTTTGTGAAATATCCAGTTCACGTATCTAGCCACTCGCTGCTCGAAGAGTGGATGAATTAATGCGTGCACGTTACTGGTTTCTGAGGACTGCAGATTGTTAGAACCTGAAGAATACTTGATTTGAAAAGTGTAAAGGTCCCTTTCTTAGTTTTCCGTAAATATAGTTGGTCAAACCAAATTGTCAGTAAATAAGAACAATACAAAACTATACTCATCCTTTTCTTTTGGGTGCTAGTACTAGTGTAGGACAAAGATAGTATGATTCTCTCTGTCTATGTTTGAAATGACGGCCCACAGCAAAACAATGTTCTTATGCAGAAGGAGTTATAAGACGTGTTTCATCATATATACCATGTGTTTCCTGTAGCAGGAGCAGTAAATTAAGCTGTAGGCTGTTTAGACCGCGGGCCAGGAACAGAATTCCATGACCAATCGCCTCCCGGGTCAAAACTCGTATAGTGGTTAACGGCTATGTATGATGAACCCTCGTGAACGTCAGCTGCCGCTCCGTTGGTGGGTTGAGGAATGGCAGCAAATAAGGTCTATAAAAAAAATGTAGTTATCGCCTCCCGCTTCATACTTTGTCAGGTGATAGTTTAGATGCTATTGTGAACAAACAAAATCGTCAGCCGATTGTATCACTGTGGAAAGACCGTCAGCTGGTCACATGAACATGTAAAAAAGATAATTCTTTTCAGTCATCGGCGTCATCGCCTCCCGTTTGATACTTTGTCAGATGATAGCTTAAATGCTATTGTTAATAAAACAAATCGTCAGCCGGTTGTATCGCGGTGGAAAGACCGTGTTACGCGTTTCGGTGGCTGCCATTCCTCAACCCACCAACGGAGCGGCAGCTGACGTTCACGAGGGTTCATCATACATAGCCGTTAACCGCTATACGAGTTTTCGCCCGGGAGGCGATGACTGACGGAATTTGCGCCTGGCTCGCGGTCCAGTTCTCCTCAAACTGACCAACATTTGTTTAGAAACTTTTTAAAATTATGAAATTTTGAAATTTGTAGATTATACCTTTTTCATAATAATTAAATATTATTTTCAATGTACGCTGCCATCTGTGTGTTTGACGTTGCTTGTCACCCTTTAAACATAACAAATTTTGCAATACATTGCGTCTTTGAATAAACTTTAAAGTGTAATAAAAATCAAAACACAAGTTATTTTTAAAAGTTGCTGAACTAATGTTGGTCAGTTTGAAGAGTACAGCCTATAGCTTAATTTATTGCTCCTGTTACAGGAAACACCCGGTACCTATATAACTATAGTCACATATTATTTTATCTTGTGGACATGAAGCATATCTATATTTGTTTAATCTATGTCTTCATAAGTAGTTAAGACACGTTACTTCAATTCGGATAGTTAACTCATCTAGTATAAGTTGCTTTCATTTCTCTTGTGGAAACTTCTAGTGAAGTTTTCTCTAAATGATAATGAAATGCATGAAGTTAGTTAAAATTGTCGGTAGTTAAATAATTTCTGTAAGATAATTGTTAGTGTGAGTGAATACATGTAAAGACGTGTAGATCAATTGTGAGTAATACTCGTACTCTGTAATCCCTCCTAATCTTACCACTAAATAGGTTACCTGACCCTTTTTAGGGTTCCGTACCCAAAGGGTAAAAACGGGACCCTATTACTAAGACTCCGCTGTCCGTCTGTCCGTCCGTCCGTCTGTCCCCAGGCTGTATCTCATGAACCGTGATAGATAGACAGTTGAAACTTTCAGAGATGATGTATTTCTGTTGCCGCTATAACAAATACTAAAAAGTACGGAACCCTCGGTGGACGAGCCCGACTCGCACTTGTCCGGTTTTTTAATTTTAGCTGAAGACACCACTTCGATTTTGACTTCGGCCACCGGAGGGCTTATAGTCGCTTTTTCTTTGTATATGACAACTATTTCAGTTTATAATCTATGTATAGCTACGCAGGGGCGTAGCTAGGGGATATGGCGCCCGGAGCAGTCACCAAATTTGCACCCCCTGACGACTGACAAAAGTTTCCCTGCTGCTGCCTTTTGCCCATTTTGGCGCCCCCCCTTGGATGGCGGCCGGTGCACTTGCCCCCTCTGTCGTCGTCCCCCCCCCTAGTTACGCCACACTGCAGCTACGTTCCATATGTCCCACATAAGCATCAAGTATTCGAGCAAGCAAGTGAGCACGGATTGAGCATTCAACTATGCAAATGTGTTTCCGATATCATGTAAGGCTTGCATCTGAACATGTATTAGGTGAGAAGCAGTGGACAGATTTGTAGAGGAAGGATAAACTCATAAAACTAAACATTAAATCAATATAACAAGCCCTAATGCAAGTGTACACGTTCATAGGCCTTATTAGATAAAAATAAATTTATTATTATCTCCGAAATGAAGTTAATTAGAATACCTAACCGGCTAAGGAATGGAATGCGCTCCCGCCATCTGTATTCCCTGATCAATATGACCTCGGTCTCTTTAAAACAAGAGTGAATAGGCTGTTACTGAACCGGTGAGCTCCATCTTAGGCCCTGTCTTCACTTTCCATCAGGTGTGACTAGGGCCAATCGCCGATCAGTTTATAATAAAAATAAAAAAAAACCGGTGAAAATAACTTAATTTAAGCTCAGGAATGCACCCTTAAAGTTAATAAAGGAGTTTAAAAAAAACACCGTGTAGAATAAAGATAAGTTGGGTTTAAAAATTGGTCTCCCTAATAGGATGGTAACAAACCAGGGGGTCTTAATCTTTTTAAGAAAATTATTTAACGACCCCTTAACGTTCATCATCGTCATCAATGAAGAAAACCAGTGGATGCCCAGAAAGCAGCGGTGCTGACAGCCCGGGCCGTGGCATCTCTCAGATCAGATCCAGAGCAGGAGTGCGGGCACGCGGGGCTATCCTGCAGGTGAGCCATGGTTGGCGGTGTAGTGGAAAGCAGCGGTGCTGACAGCCCGGACCGTGGCATCTCTCAGGTCAGATTCAGAGCAGGAGTGCGGGCACGCGGGGCTATCCTGCAGGTGAGCCATGGTTGGCTGTGCTGTGTCGCAAGCACATTGGATAGAGTGGCCTGGAAGCAGTCGCTATTCGACCAAGCTCTGTTTACATCGGCCAATCTGAGACCTGAGCCTATTCATTCCTATTTTATACTACGGTTTATAATCTGAGTAGTGTGCCATCGCGGCCAATGATTCCTTTATTAATATTAATAGCTTGTCTGCACTTTACAGGAAACCATTTTCAGTTTGCGGCGCCTTTAGTAAAAACTGTGTTGGCTTGCGATTGTAGACAATTATGAAGTGGCTGGGATTTATATACCTACTTTGCAATATATTATATGGCTACGTATTCTCTTTGAAATCCTGCAGTTAATGAATTGCTAATGTCAAAGAAATGTTTTTGCCGCTGCTGCAAAATCGGAGTTTATTAGATAAAACTGGCGTTTCGGGCGTTCTTGTTTGCCTTTTCTATATGGAGGATATGCATTGGGGTACCTTTGAAAACGGGGTAGTTTTGAAAATGACCAATATCTGCTACACCAGAAGCCACACACTTACGCTACTGCAACGCTTACCAAGGCATCTTGCTTCTTCTTCTTTCTCCGTGCCTCTTCCCGTATTTGGGGTCGGCCCTCTGAACTCTGAATATGTTTTCGCCATTTGGCTGTGTCAAAGTAGGTTGCTGATATTTTTTGCGACTGTTTCTCTAGGTTTTGGGCGTCCTGGTTGTTATTTGCCTATGTAAATTTCTAGAGCAATTTTACCGGGTGATCTTTTTCTCGACGCATTACATGCCCGTATTACAGTAACCAAGGCATCTTGCTTACTGTTTCTATTTTGACCTGCTATACTATACAAGTAAATGACCTAATACCTATCTAGTAAAAGGAAAGTGCTATTTTAGGAATAGAAGTTAAGAAAGACATTAAATGAAAACTACAGTGAACATTACTATCGCAATACAAAGTTTGGATTCTGAAAATTATTTTTTATTTTTCTAATATATAGTATAAAACAAAAATTGTTCAAGCTTATCATAATACATTAACATTACCAAAAGTATTTATTCAGTGCCAAAAGCTATATCCCTATCAAAAATTTCCATTGCCTAATTCTATATTTTTCGTTTCAATGTAGGTATGATAATGATATTATGGGCGTTATTCATTATTCATTAAACGCTTGTCAACTTTTACTTGATAATCGTTTGTCCTTATCCGTCATTTTGACATTTGTTTTGTAATAAAGGGATAAAAACCGGCCAAGTGCGAGTCGGACTCGCGCACGAAGGGTTCCGTACCATTACGCAAAAAACGGCAAAAATTTCACTTTTGTGGTATGGGAGCCCCACTTAAATATTTATTTTATTCTGCTTTTAGTATTTGTTGTTATAGCGGCAACAGAAATACATCATCTGTGAAAATTTCAACTGTCTAGCTATCACGGTTCATGAGATACAGCCTGGTGACAGACAGACAGACGGACAGTGGAGTCTTAGTAATAGGGTCCCGTTTTTACCCTTTGGGTACGGAAGCCTAAAAAAACAAAGGTTTGCTAAGTTTTATAAATAAGGGGGTAAAAGTTTTAACCACTTTCAAAGTGCGGTTTCGGTGGGACACAATTTTCCCTTTTTAACGAGATGTTGTCCCCAGTGTATATTTATACCTCGTTTTCCCTAAAAGATTAAATTGTAAACGTATACGAACAAATAAAGTTTAGAGGCTTTCAAAGATTCTTGATAAGGGTGAACCGCAAGTGTTGAAGATTTGTTCAAATTGAAATGTGATCCCTTAGCTTCTTTTGCTTCGGAAGAATATTATCTGTGGAAACTTTTGGAAACTGAAAAAGGTATCGAATATTGAAGGAAGATTTTTTCTAAGTGTTTGCGGGGCACTTGAAGTTTTCTTATTAAATGTTGTTTTAGTTTTTTGCTTGCTTTGAAAGTATTACCGGTCCAATGTTGCTCGTAGATATAAAATCGAAACCTATTGTCGCTTCAGTTTAGTTGTTTAGGTCGAGTTTTTTTCTAAAATACTTATGTGGGTATGAAGGTCGGTGTTTTAAATAAATAAATAAATATTACTTAGGGGACATCTTACACAGATCAACCTAGCCCCAAACCCCAAACTAAGCAAAGGTGCTATGCGACGATATACATACTTGTAGGGATAAATACATACTTATAATACATAGAAAACATCTATGACTCTGGAACAAATATTTGTGTCCATCGCACAAATAAATTACCCTACCAGGATTCGAACCCAGGACCAGCGGCTTCACAGGCAGGGTCACTACCCACTAGGCCAGACCGGTCGTCTGGCCTAGTGGTCGGATTTTAAGTGGCTACCTTACATCATTACATCTAAACAAGACATAATGACCATCGCAACAATTGCACACGGCACAGACTTCATGTTAAAGTGTCAATTTAGTCTACAAAAGTGTTTTATATTTATATCATTGCCTTATCAATTTATCATGTAAGATAATCTCAACATCAAAACTCAAACATTGCAAACAGCGCCACCTACCTTATCCCCATCGAACTTCTCAGTCGGCTCGTCATATATCCGCTCTCGTTTCTCTCTCGACCCGCGCCTCGCCACCGGCGTCTGCGGGGGCGACACTAGCGCCACACTGTTCCTAGCGCTCCCTGACGGGGACTTTATGAACTCAATCTTCCCTCCCTCAACGCAAATGTTCGGTGTCAACGGATACATAGGCGACATAGCTACGTTCGTGTTAGCTAAATGGTTGTAACTATAGTCCTCCAGAGGGAGCGCTTTAGGTTTTCTCTTGTAAGTTGAGTCGTAGGCGAGGACTTGAGTGTTTTCTTCAGGATGGACTTGGCGAGCCTTTCCGGGGGGACGGTCGGGAGGCTCGGGGGATATGTTGCCTTCTGCATCGGGACTTTCATTTCTGTCGGCGTTTGATGTTCTGCAACAAAAAAAAAGTAAAATTAGGTAACGCAGAACGCAGGATGGGTGAAGATCGGGCAGCCAAAAGGGCCTACTTGGGTCGACCAACTGGACGCCGTCCTGTTGGTTGTCCTAGATATCGTTGGGCGGATGGAGTGGAGGAGGATCTCAGTGAGCTCGGCGTCGGCGAAAGCTGGCGTGATATCGTTCTGGACCGGGCACAGTGGCGTGCTCTTGGCCAAGACTCATTTTAAGTACATAGGTAGAAACTAGCTAAATGTTACAGTTCGAATAGTGGGTCAACAACGCGCGTGAGACCGTTAGGGACTATCCGGCACGGCGTTGCAAGTGACCAAAAAGAAGTTACATTTAGGTAGGCCGGACCCTTGTTAGCCACCCACGTAACATGTAATAAACTACATAACCTACAGAAACACTTGTAGAATTCTGTAACTAAAACCATTTTGGTCTCAATTCTTCAGTAAGTTAAGAAAAGCGCCACTGTTTTGAAGCGGAATTTGCCGGTTTCAATTTCAGCGCTACAACGTTTACGCGACGATCTACTAGATGACGCCACAAGCACCACTCACGCTGTTTATATTCCCATTTTTATGAAATATCTTCTAAAGTAAGCCTAATTTTGATTCAAAAAGTACCTTATCATGTTTAAATAAGCTTGATTGATGTATTGACATGCTTTGCGCTACAGATTTATCAATCTTTTTCTCAATTTCCATACAAAATCACGCAAATGTCCTACAACGCGCTTGTAACATTTTTCCACCGCTCCGTATATATACCCCAAAACGGCCTCGCATCATCGGAGGTGAGTTCTTTAGTGTGACAACAAAATATGCAGGGGGTCACTTAACTCTGTAAGTGATTTTTGATGTATAGCGTGTCCGCCCTGTGGTTTGAGCGTGGAATTTTACTTAATATTTTATGCAACTCAAACTAACTAAGTGCTTCTATAACCGATAGGACGGCGCCGCAGTCATGTACACATACAATTGTCCACAGTCTCACGCTACTTACAAAACAAATGTGTACAGAATTCTAACATTTTGTGGATTCTTACGATAAAATCTTACAAAAATGCTCTAGAACTTTATCACAATAAAAACAACCTTCACATCTCTACTCCCACTTTGGGTGGCATTTAGTCATTGAGTACGAAAAGGTTGTAAGTAGGGTACATCCGTGTTATCAGAGAGATCTGGCTACTGTTATGAGCTTCCTTATCTAGCAACCTGTTGACAAATGTATTAAGGTAGCTGCTTGGTTGAAAAACTGTTTGTTAAGTGTTTCTCAGTTGTTTTTTGTAGAGGGTTTTTTTATACTATGGTTCATACAAATTCCCTGCCTGGTAATAATTTAAGAAATACCCATTGAGCCTTGTCAACAAAACATTTTGAATAAATTTAAAATTGGAAAAGTTACTGCCTTGGGTGAGTTTTTTTTTTCTTATGGACCATGGACATGGATTTTTAGTACTTGTCTGTTGTTTGTATATTTTTATTAGTTTTTTTTGTGTAATTTGACATTTAGACTGGATACATCTCTGACAAAGTATCTAATATTTTATTGATTCCATATGTGTAAGTTTTTTGTAATTTTTGGTTAATTTGATTGCTCGTAAAAATTGACATGTAAAAGTGCCCCTGTAGCCTATTTGCTGAATAAATGTTTGATTTTTGACCTTATTTAGTGATGACATTTTTAAATATGACAGAAGCCCGTTTAATGTAAAACGCATATTAATTTTTAACCGACTTCAATATTTCAAAGGAGGAGGTTCTCAATTCGGTTGTATGTTTTTTTTTTGTTTTTTTTTGTACCATAGTGTTAAAAAAAACTTCCATCTCTTCAGATTTAAACTAAGTTTACTTAGGCACTTAATTCTAATTAAATCTTCGTAAGTGCTTAGCATAAACAAGAGCTATAAACGTCCGCTTACACTTATATTTACGATCCTTATCATTAAGTTATCATCTGTGAGTTGTAAAACTTAAGCTATTTACTTATTACTATAGTCAAAGAGAATATAGGATAGGGGTACTGTCATACAGCCTGGTGACAGACGGACAGACAGACGGATAGACGGATATATAGACGGACAGACGGACGTCTTAGTAATAGGGTCCCGTCCACAGGTCCCGTTTTTACCCTTTTTGTTAGTGCGAGGTAGACGTTACATATACAAAACTTGTACTCGCTCTGTTTTCTATATATTCCAATTATGTCATTTCGATGGTATAGCGGCGGCTATGTTGTTGTTACTCTTAACCCTTTCATCGATACAATTCTAAAGGTCGCCTATCGCCAGCAAACGGGTTAACTTTTAATAGAGTTCCCGACTTGGTGCCTTCAGTATTTATGCATTAAATAGTTTAACACTTTAACCAATATCAAACTTGCCAAGGAAATGCAGTTTAAGAGTTAAAGTAAATTTCGTGGAAGTTTTGGTAAAGTTACGCGATGTCAAGTTGTTTATTATGTTGAAGGTTTTTACGAGAATAAACTGAAGTTGTTCTGTTTAGAAAAACAGAATTTAATTTAGGAGTTACAATTTCGTGCAGCGGAATTGAGAGTTAGCTATACTTTTGTGCATTGAATTTTAAAATAAAGTAACATACTTAATAATATACCTACTGACTTTGCCATGTCTATTACATTTTTGAAACTGCGGTTTACATTAACATACAATAAGTTATTTGTGCAACAAGAGAGGAAAGATGGTTTTTCTTGCGAGTGTTGATTTTGAGACCCGAGTAAGCGAAAGATTCTATAATTGAATCACGAGCGAAGTGTGTTATTATTTAGGAAGTGTTACCTACCTACCTTAACTTTTATCTAATAACTAGCGACCCGCCCCGGCTTCGCACAGGTACTTCAACTAATTTACACAAAACATTTACAAATTATACATAAGTATTAACCTTCCTCTTGAATCACTCTATCTAATAAAAAAAGTTTTAAAGATCTAAGCATACATAGGGACAGACGGACGGACAGCGGAAAGCGACTTTGTTTTATACTAAGTATATAGTGATTACTGTATTTGTATTTCTTATCGTCTTAAACGACACTACGACACGACGAATTTATCAAAAACATAATTGAAGGGAGAGTTGAGGCAAGGAGACGGATGGAGAGACCAAGGAGAACATACATAGATCAAGTAAAAAACAACAAAAGTAAAACTCAACGTCGTGTCGTATCAGGCTGTCAAGGAGAAGGCAGGGGACCGACACACATGGAAATCGCTCCACCGACAAGAGTATAACTTATATATATGACGATGATCGTCCTAAAAAGGAAATGGAACAAGAAAAGACAAATAAGCGATTAAACGTTCACCAAAAGAAACAAATTCTTTTCAAACGTTCAGATACTAACCCTACTTAAATAAAAAAAACTTTTCAGCGTATCTAAAGCCTAAGCGCCAAATTATACGAAGCTGCTGAGGCAGATAAGTACACTAGGCAACTAAGTATCCGAACACAAACACTGCAAAACAGCAAAATCAAACTGTAACGTCTATGGCGCAAGGTCGAATTCTCGTAAATCTAGTGCTCGACATTTGTTGCGAATTGTATACGCTTCTGGAAATTTCGCGAAGGGATGTTTCGTTATTCTTATCTCTTCTACGACTTGAATACAGTTTGGTGATGTTCTTATTTTATTGAGGACTGTTAAAATCTGTTAAGTGTCTACAAGTCTCCATTATTTATGCTTTAGGCTTGTGGAAATTCTCTAACGCACCCGTGAATTTAAGGCGCTTACGCCGTTTTGGTCGCGTGTTGGTTGCGATGATAATTTCATTGTTTGGTATGACTTTCTATCTATAGGTATAGTAATAACTCAATGCCCGGCCTATTACTATTAGTTACCTCTAACATGCCTCTAGCTACCTCTCTATCACGTGTTTATTCGAGCGATAGAGAGGCAAATAGATATAGATCTAATGCCTTAAGGCATATATGCTCCACTATATATTAAACTAAATACATGCTTGACTTACACCTCTTTATATATATTTTTACATATTCCCAAACCACTCACTTCCACATCCACTTTCAAATTTTTCCTTGTATATTGTTTCTAATTTGTCCTAATTATTAGTTACTGCCTTTACTGTTCTGAGCTATCTTCTTGCCCTGGGCTCCACGGAAGACCAGCGCTGTAGCATATACCTATATGTTAGAGCATATGCTGAGTGGTGTCCATTTGTAGCCTCTATAGCAGCATCAATATTGTAATTATTGCATGTTAGTATAAGCTACTTGTAATTTTACGTGTTAGTGTATAAGATCTTCTTCTTTTTAAATTTGTATGGTGCTGTATGTAGATTTTTACAATAAACGTTTTCTATTCTATTCTATTCTAAATAGAAAGAATGAAGTGGTAAGTGTATTTTTGTGTTAATAATATTTCCTATAAGAAAACTCACGAACATTTTCACGTAATTATACCTCTTAAATCATAATGTAGTGATCATATTTGACAAACACGATATGGCAATAACAACATAAATTACATTTTCAAACACACATTTCCCAAATTTACGATTATTAAATATAATAAATGACCTATAATCAAAATTAATCACAAAGTTTACAACAAAGTAGCCGGCGTTACACGATTTCACACGACATTTCGTAATGTATACAAATACTGCAGTATTTTAAACCTTATTATCTTTTAAATAAGATCTACAAACAAAGTCTCTGATGCATTAAATCCGTGATTTATAGCGTTAAAATCGTCATTCCGTAGCTATACAAAACAGCGTAAGTGGTTTTATATACGAATGTACATAATACCAACCTTGCTCCGCTAGCAAAATCTAAAAGGTCGCAAGCGCCGCAATAATATGAAGGCACATAAGACTGTTTTGATAAAGAATTTGGCAAGCTTTGATGTAAAGCAAGACAGATGGGCTTTTAGTTGGATTCGGTAGTAACTGTTAATCAAGTTAATCGGGTAGACGGAAATCCGCTGAGTTTCGATTAGTTGCGTAATCTAACATAGTAAAATAAAAAATGTTGGATATCTTGCAATTTTCACAAACCAATGACAGGTATAGTATTATAATAAGGGCCACTTGCACCATTCACTAAACCGGGGTTAACCGGTTAAACCTGGTGTTACACCTGGAGTACAATTTGACACTGGGTTAACGGTTTAACCGGTGTACCCCGGGCTAGTGGGATGGTGCAAGTGGCGCTAAGAGTTGTATTAAGAAAATCCAAGCTAGAGTCAGACCAAGCTAACTCGGCAGCGATTTTGATAGCAGACTGTGCAAGTGTTATTTTTAACGTCAAGCTTCTATGAAATCATGACGTTTAAAATAACACTTGCACAGCCTGTGCGATTAAAATTGCTGTCGAGTTAGCTTGGTCTGACTCTATCTTCTTCTTCTTCTTCTTTTGTCGCGACCTTTTCCCATCTACTTGGGGTCGGCCCTCCTTATCCTTCTCTTCCACTGTGCTCGGTCTTGAGCTGTGCAGGGTCCAATCCTAATTGTTTTAGGTCTTTCTCGACCGTCGTAAGCCAAGTGGTGGGTGGCCTTCCAGGTCCCCGTTTCGTCGTTGGCAAATCTAGGGCTAGCTTTACCATATGGCATATGGCTTGGTCTGACTCTATATTAGGTTCTTATTAATAAATTAACAATATTAAATACAAAATATTAAATTAACAAAATTTAGTTTCAATATTGTGTCTAGATTAAGCCTTAGTTTGTAGTTAGTAGTTTCTGACTAAATGATAGTAGGTAAACTAACTGTAACAAGTCTGATATTTAAATTGTAATTGGTTCCCCGCGATACAGGCACTGCCTAGTGCGGAGACCCCTGGAATGTCTGTAACCTTTAGCTGAAAATAAATGATCTTTATTCTTATTCTTTATTACGAAAAAGTTTGTTTTACGATTATTTCAGTCTTAAAATTGAAACCAAGCTTTAAAAATAAAAATCAAGCTTTTTCGCCTTATAATGCCAAGTCATCGGCAACCCAAATCCTTAAAAAACTTTGACCTCACGAAGCTATCATAAAATAAATAACAATGAACAGGGAAAATGTTTGTATGCAAATAAATACTTAGTCTTAGAAAAATATAATACGACGTTTCCAAAGTAATCCGGCGATTTCTATATTCGTCCGCTCGACGGGAAGGAAGCACTTTACAAAACAAATATAAACGAAAATACAAGCTACAAGCTAAATTTAACTTTATTGTTTGGTACTAAGGGTTTAAATAGCGCTGGCAAATTGGTCGCAACATAATGCCTTCCATTTGTCGCGAACATAATTTGGGCACTGTGTCTGTTTGACGTTTTTGGGGCGACTACTGAAATTGTGAACTTGGAAATAAGTTTTCGATTGCGTAATATACGCAAAAGTCTAGTGTGTAAAATTTGCTTTTGTATAATTTTACTAACACGGTGTAGGAAAACGGTTAATTTTTAAGATAATAGGTGGTACTCGGCAAGAAAAAAGGTCTATGGTATATTACACTAATGGTCTATTACACAAAATAGTTGCAGCATGAAGAACTACATTCTACAAGTTTAGTTATTTAAGCACCGGTCTACCTATGTAAAGCATTATGCCTTTAACTTCCAAATTGGAGCTGAAAATTCTAACAGAAATTGAAGAAATAACTAATGATGTTACTATTTTTCACATTATTTTATTTTTAGTTAGGTAGTCAGTAGTGAATTTCCACAGGTGACACGTAAGGCGCGAGGCGAGATCAAAGCGTGTCAAAGTCACGTCAGAATACGCTATTTGCGACTGACGCGTGGCGTGTCATTTGAGCTGGGCGAAATGTATTCACTGGAGATAATTATGTAGAAAATGAGCGCGTGGAATTCAAAATATCAATCGTTTTCAAAACCAAATTTATTAAATAAATGTAACATTAGCTAAAAACTTGATGTTTTTAATGAAAAAAAAAACATCTATCGTCAGATCATAGAAGGAATCATGATTCTATGATCTGAGAATATATTATCTAACCAACTGAGAAAGCGGAATCTTATTCGAACTCGGTGAATATCTTTATGATTTTCTTAATTTTTTACACGCTGTAATAAGCTTCTTTTTACCTTCTAAATTCAACTCTTCTGCCCTTTTTAGGGTTCGCTAAACGGAACCCTATTACTAAGACTCCTCTGTCCGTCTATCTGTCTATCACCAGCTCATGAACCGTGATAGATAGTTTTTTTTTACAGATGATGTATTTGGCACAACCGTATTCTCACCCTACGATTCTCATACCTTTAAGGGGCCCACTGATTATCAGTCCGCCGGACGATAACAGCCTGTCAGTTGGAACAAAAATTTGACAGTTCCGAACAACTGACAGGCCGATATCGTCCGGCGGACTGGTAATCAGTAGGCCCCTTTAGAGTTAAAAGTTACAATGCAGTTGGATAGAGTTCAACGAGCCGTTATCTACCTCACATTTTCAAATTGTCGTAAATAACGTTAGTTTCGTGGTAAGATAAGACGTTTTTAATGTAAGCAGGATACCTGCAGTTATCGCTACCGTACGATAAGTGCATTGTTACTTGTGACAAGTTATGGTGAAGGAACACCATTAAATTGATGTTTAGCTTAGTGCTATTAAAAATAGATACCTCAATTTTCCAGTCATTTCACTTATACCACAGGGCGGACACGCTATACATCAAAAATCACTTGCGTTTCTATGTGTGAACGGCACGTCTGTACACGCGGCATGCGTCATTGTTGAGTAAGTTGCTTAAAACCAGTACTGAGCGGTCGGCAAAAGGTGATTGACGACCTGTCGCGGGACGAGGTAATTCGAATCGGCGCGGGGCGGTGCGTGGCCGTCTGTATGATAATACTATTACTTCTTATTCCGTGTTTATACATACAATTAGTATGGCGGAAATGATTTGTATCATTGTAACTGGTTGACAAATTTTCTACATCGTCCTCTTAATAGAATCTTTAACACTAGGATTAGTGTGGATACACATAGGTATATATGTATGTCTATTTGTATAGATATATGTGTAGTTTATCAATACAGCTTAATATTCATCTAATGTCTTGTTTACAATTTTAGTTACTTTTAAAGACCCTGCACCTATTTAATCTTTCTAGATGTCCGCCATTTGTACTATCCTGTGTAAATAAATAAAGGGATATCAGATTTCTAGTATTAACTACTTAAATAAGGCTGTGGCATCCTTCTGTACCTTTACCGGCTATCTCGTTATAAATTTACCTGAAAAGATAAAAAATATTTCTTAGAAAAAATTGCTCAAATAATATTACTTATATCTAAAGGTACGTGGAATTTTGTACCTAAAAAGACACGGAAAAGGTGAATAAAGTTAAACATCAAAACAACCTGTTGAATTAAACTAATTATAAAGGAAATCACATTTAACCAAAGCCTTGGACATGTCGGACAACTTAAAAACCCTGCGACCGGATACCCTTTAACCATCCTATTTATTACCGTGTATAAATAGAACTTTAATCGTACCCGCTTCGTCCCTTAATCGTACTCACGCCCTACGTAACGATAACGACATAATGATAATAATAGGGCATTATAAGGAGTTGAGACACTTGTTTAAGGATATACTTACTTGATAGTCCAGCTCAGTTCAGTGTTAATAAGGGGCCCACTGATTATCAGTCCGCCGGACGATATCGGCCTGTCAGTTGTTCGGAACTGTCAAATTTTTGTTCTAACTGACAGGCTGATAACGTCCGGCGAACTGATAATCAGTGGGCCCCTTTACATTAATATGATAATAGGTAAGAAAGAAAATATGTAGAAGTAGAATGGAATCAACCTGTCAAGTGGGTATTTCTCTTCTTTCCCCACTTTTGTGTCCCATTTTGCAGTTTTAATGTTTAAAAAACCGTTATATGGATAATTTAATGATGAATATTTATTTTATGAAAATCGAGATTTAAATTTAAGGGTCAAATTTAAGTCAAAAACTTTTTTAATGTGAGTTCAGTTATGTTTATGTGTTTTACTGTGCACATCATAAAATAAATGACTTCAAAGTCTAAATTAACTAATATCAAAGATAGATATAACTCCGTAATAGATGGATACAGTCTAAAGAAAAAACGTGCCTCGAAAATCAAGAAAATTTGATTCTCGTTCAGAGGGCGCTACTAGTTTTGGCCTACAGTCGTATAGATGGCGTTGACGGTTTCGTTTGTTATTTAACAATTTTAACGCATATCAGTGAAAGAACATGGGTCAAAATCATAAAAATAATTAATGCAAATAAAAAAATCATTTATCTATATTTAAATACATTCTATCGTATTTTTAAAAATCTTCATTTTTAGTTTTAAAGTGTGTCGACAGATGGCAGTGAATTTACTGGGGTTACAAAATTTACTATGACAGTACCGCTCTAGTATAAGTTACTCTATGCTAATATCAATCAAATTGATTCAAAAATCTAATGCCGGCGCAGGCGTGAGCGAATGCCGAAATTTCACTCTAGCAGTTCGCATTTGAAAAAAAGTGGCAAGTCGTTTTGTATAAAAAACTACGACTTGCAATCTAAATTGCACATAACGATGTTCAATGCAAATGCCACCGTTGCCGCCACCATCGCAACATTGTAGTTTCAGCAGACAAGCGATAACATTTCAACTTTATCGCCACCATAATAACAACTTTATAGAACTTGGCCCTATATTCCTATTGGGACACTAATGGTCGCCTTTGAAAACCAGTGTAGGGCCGTTTATAACGTTAAGCGATATGTAGATGTTTCACGTCAGGCAATCCGGAACGTTTAACGTTAATCAAGACATATAAGCAAAACTGATAACAGCTTAATTTGAGTAATGAGGACCCATCAATTATTTAAAACAATACGGAAATAACGTAATAAATAACAGGAAATCCGCCAAAATGAGATTTATTCCAAAGACCTAAACGCAAGTCCAACTTCTTAAAAGTGGGAAAAATATTAAATGGACCGAAAAGACGACGGAATACGGTATCAAGCGCATATTTTTTTAGGGTTCCGTACCCAAAGGGTAAAAACGGGACCCTATTACTAAGACTCCGCTGTCCGTCTGTCTGTCACCAAGCTGTATCTCATGAACCGTGATAGCTAGACAGTTAACAATTTTCACAGATGATGTATTTCTGTTGCCCTTACGGAACCCTCGGTGCGCGAGTCCGACTCGCACTTGGCCGGTTTTTTAATATATATCCAAAAACCCTACAAGATGTACTAATAAATTTAATGCTTTTTAAGCTCCCAATGCTCGGTAAGTCGTTGAAATAACACAGCCAAGTTCTAAAATTACGCAACAAAGCCAATACCAAAGGCAACCAGAATCGACTACCGACAATTTATTATAAAATTCAGTCAATTTTAGATTAAATCTAAACCATAACTCGTGCTATAGTAATCTGGTATTAAATTATAATAACGTAGATTATGAACAGTTTTAGCCGACCTGGGCAGCCTAAAATTAGCATAGCCTAGATAATATAATCACGCCTGTGGCCAAATATGATAGATTGCAGTGTAAGGATGTTATATAATTCGATAATATGGATTAAATATTTTAAGTATAGTAATTTGTCGTCTAATATTTATAGAACGAGAAATTTGCTAAATTACATGATAAGATTCAAATTTTAGCTCTTTGTAGGTATAAATAAATAAATAAAAAAAGCCGTTTATTCCTTAATATCGTTACAATATTATAAGAGAAATATCGAATTAATAGTGCATGCATAACTTATACTTTATATTTTAAATTTTAAATAATTTACTGTATGTCTACAAAATAATTATTTTTAACATTTTTTCAGTATGTTGATTTTAATATACTTAATTTAGAATTCAATTATTTTAATTTTTTTTTTTTTTTTGTAGATATATGGTAATATTAATCAAAGAATAAAATATACCTAATGATGTAGATATTACATATGCGCCTTAAATCTATGAATGTATTTATTGTGTGTAATTTCATTGACATTAAATTTGCACGCTTGCATGCAAGCTAGATACATGAACTGTAAAACTAATGTAACATCCCCATACTGTATCAATGCAAATAAATAATTTCTTAATACAGTTGCTCAAAAAGTGCTACTTTTCGTGGCTGTTTAGCGTGCGGAAAGTTGGTTTTCGCGAACTAGTGCTTTTTACTTTTCAAATTTTTTAAAATTTTTACCTGTTCCAATTCATGACTACTTAGACTACTTATTGATGAGTGTTAATATTAGTTTCCTTTAAATGTCGTAATCAACATAAAAACTTACCTACTGTTAATGTAAGAATACGAAAAATATGCATATTTCATATTTTATAACTTACCTCTTCATCATTATAAGTATTATAACACGTTTATTTTTTAATGTTGAAAAACCGTTCTTAATAAGTTGTCTGAATGGAACGGAACGCCTGTCAAAGAAGAGGCGTATTTTCTTACTGCAAGAATGTTTTAAGTTTCCAAAGGCAACATTCGATATTGTTTTTATAAATATACGATACACAAATAATCGTAAATAACGATATTTAGGTAATAATAGTACAATGTTTTAATATTTACAATCGTTTCTGTCTTATGGAACATGCATTTGAAAAAAAAACTCATTGAAGTGCATTCAATAATAATAACAAAATGTATTCTAGTCGAATAAAAGCTAGAAAAACACCTCTTCATAATGGCAATGTCAATGATGTCACAGAAGTAATAATATAAAAGTTTCGAATTCCATTCCTTACTTGTTGCTTTTCTTATTTTTTCGCAACTGTATTAAAAAACGTCGTTCGATAGACGTGCGGAAATGTCATTCTTCACTCGTCGCCTACGGCTCGTGGCAAGATATCTCGGTACTCGTGAAGTAATGAAATACTTTCCGCACTAGCATCGAAATGTACTATTCTGATTCTGAACAAATAACAATTTTCTTACCTGCTTGCAAAATACATTTGTGTAATTTCTGTTAAATTATAATTTCTCTCTTACAAAAAGTACATACTTTACAAGTTTACATGCACTTTCACTGTAAGTACATCATACTTTAGAAAAATGACAACTTAACTTTGATAGTTTGCATTTTAAAAAACCTATCTTTAAAATTGTTGTATGGTGTATCATCGTGTTTAAGTACCATCCTAATTTTAATTTATTAACTTGCCGAGCGCTCTCCCTGCCATATTATATACCTAACAACTTCATAATCCACACACAAAGCTGTCAATCCCACGAGACCTCAACAATAGCTGACCTTACGGGACTCGAAGGGCCTAGTTGACCCTACGTCTGTCAAGTAGGGTCTTTAAGGTTGTGAAATATCTAGTACCTACGGCGGTTCTCAAACTGTTGTGCTATTTGTTCCGGGCGTCTTTTGTCAAAGTCAAAGTTAAGAGTTCGCAGCAAGCACGGCCGAATTTCACCTTCCTATACAAACGGAGTTTCTTTCTCATTTTAAAACTACTAATTTTTTAGTCATTTTGGTGAATTTAAACTTTAAACCAGAACATTTTTTTTTTATACTACGTCGGTGGCAAACAAGCATACGGCCCGCCTGATGTTAAGCAGTCTCCGTAGCCTATGTACGCCTGCAACTCCAGAGGAGTTACATGCGCGTTGCCGACCCTAACACTCCTCTCCCTCGAGCTCTGGCAACCTTACTCACCGGCAGGAACACAACACTATGAGTAGGGTCTAGTGTTATTTGGCTGCGGTTTTCTGTAAGGTGGTACTTCCCCAGTTGGGCTCTGCTCTAGATCTGGAATGACATCCGCTGTCCTGTGCCCTACCACACAAAGCGAGATGTCATTCGCAGTGCCCATACCTCTCTTTTGGACGTAGTTTAAGGACATACCCGGGTCCTATGTTTACAGAATCAACGTTTGTAATTCCTACATAATGTTAAAAACCTTTAGGTCATTTTTATTACGAGCTTTTATTTTTTTATTTTCAGAATTCATAGCGAAGTCTGAGGAGGAGAAAGTCAGGGAGATGAGCACATTTTGAGAATAGCTGGTTTAGGAGCTTAGCTTTGGGCATTAGCAGTCAGATAAAGGTATATTTGGATAGAAAGCGATTTCATAATATAAATATTGAGATATGAAGTACAGCAGATATTCTCTATTTTCATTGAGTGCTTGTTTTTTAGGGTTCCGTACCCAAAGGGTAAAAACGGGACCCTATTACTAAGACTCCGCTGTCCGTCTGTCCGTCTGTCAGTCACCAGGCTGTATCTCATGAACCGTGATAGCTAGACAGTCGAATTTTTCACAGATGTACCTACCTATTTCTGTTGCCGCTATAACAACAAATACTAAAAAGTATGGAACCCTCGGTGCGCTAGTCCGACTCGCACTTGGCCGGTTTTTCTGACTCATGCCTAATCAACCTTCAAATACAATACCTAAACAAGTAGTTATCAATGAACTATGATAAGTGAAATCGGGATTGTCCCTAAGGGATTTAAACCTATTAAATACTTGTAAATCTGACTTAACTTTTTTTTATTTTTTTTTTATTTATTTATTGAAATATGAAACAAACGGTCATACAAAAAAATGTTGTTAAAGTTTCTTCTCTTAGTCTAGACCTGTTTCCATTTTTATTAAATATATCTTTATACAGAAGCACGAGAAAGTACCTATCTTGTAAAGGCAAAAGGTTACACAGAAATTGCGAAATCGGTTATACATAAAACTCAGTGAAAGGCATTGAAATACTTAATAAGTAATAAATAAGATTTATTATTATAAACTAATCGGCAATTGGCCCTAGTCACACGATGGAATGTGAAGACAGGGCCTAAGATCGAGCTCACCGGTTCAGTAAATAATAGCCTATTCACTAGACCGAGGTTATATTTATTGATCAGGGAATACAGATGGCGGGAGCGCATTCCATTCTTTAGCCGTCCGTACCAAAAATGACCCACCTTCACTTCACGTAAATTATTCCTATACTAACGGTTATTTATTGTCTAATAATAATAATAATAATTAATTGTGTATTAGCATAAGTTTTAAATGAATAAATATTATCTTATTATCTTATTATTATTATTATTTATTACTTACATTTAGGTGCAAATCTGCCCTAATAGAATCTTAGTAGAACCAAGTTGGTGTCAATGTGAATGTGGAAAATGTGGAGATGTGATTTTTTTGAGAAAATCTTAAAAAATAATATATAACATTATATTATATAAAATAATATAACATTATTTTATTCTTTGATGATTATATATTATGCATAAGGATTCCTTATGAATATTACAGAGACTAGCACATTATTACTAAGTGCCACTTAGTACTAAACACACTTACAATACAGCTAAATTGCCCACTTGACCTATAATGAAACAACTTCAAAATCAAAGCCAAATTTGGTCAGTATCAAACCACCAATTAAACAAATTGACTAATTCAAACTAATAGCCAAGTCATTTAAAACTATCAAAAACGATTACAATTAACAATTGAAAAAGGTCTTAAGTACCAAGGTAAGGTTACTACCTTAAGCCTTTTTTGATTGGTGTAGTTAGTCTGGTAAGTCTAGTGAATGCATCTTGCTATTCATATGACAGAAGTTAAACCAAAGTAAGAGTGATCCCTGATAAACCACAGTTGTTATACACATCAGGGTTCAACTGACGATGGTTGTTGAATTGTTATAAAGCAATGGGGATAGGAAGATACATGCACTTATTAAGTCGCTGCATAGCGCAACGGAAGTGCACTGATTGCGATTAAGAATGGTGGTAAAAATAATTTAGCGTTCTAGTGTTTTTTGGTTGGCGCAGTTTTAATACTTGTCATGTAAAAAAAAAAACTGAGGCACTCCAGAAAAATGACGAATACATGACGCTATTTATTTAATACTTCTGATAAATCTAAGCCGATATTTGGCATGACGTTTGATAACTTAACTTTCAATTCAACGGTATATTGATTTAAACTAACAAGATTTTCACTCATAATTTTAAATAGGTACATACCTACTAAATATAACTGTACGTGTACGCGATTAAGTCCCGTTTCAATTTTAAAATTACTAGATTTTGCAGGTTATTAACTCAGCTGCCACACCCGTCACGTCCCCGACAAAGTAGACATTTTTATGGAATGTCCCAAATAAAAGTCTGGCAAATCAAATAAGTCTTTGAAATTGTTTGTCGCTCCGGGTGCATTCGGCAGACATGCCCTGCCCAGTCAAATTTTAGCTTGGCGGCCATCATGCCCAGATCCACAACTCCGGTTCTGGAATGCAGTTTCTAATACGGTCGGTGCTACGAACACCAAGTATGTTGCGTTCCATTGCTCTCTATGAGAGCCCAATTAACATCAAGGGCTTCAAGTCAACCTCCCCATGCTCGTGGTATGCCCTGCTGAATAACGAACGAGGCATTGACGACCCATCAACCCGCACTGGACCAGCGTGCAACCCCCTCATAAAAAGGTACAACTCGTCATGGCCCAAGGCCTTAATCGCCCGACTAAAATATATTTAAAAAAATATTTGGCAGTTCACGAATAGATTGAATATAGCAAGTATCAAGACTACCCTGGTCTGGGTAACCGCAGATTCCCACCGGCGCACAGGCTAATTGCGCACGCGCCAGTTCAACGCTCTCCCTGCATTGAGGTGTCTATGCGCAGCTAAATGAATAGGAAGTGTTACAGTATACTGCAGTGTTTGGCATAAGAGTATGAAACACAGTTAACGTTAGGTTAAAGTCTTAAAAAGTATTTAAATATTTGCATAAAACAAAAAACGTACCTATACATAGAGGTTATTTAATCAATCTGTCTTTAAATATATATTACTTCGTAAAAACTGGCCTTACGAGCACTACGAATGGGGCCAATACATTGGAGTCAAAATCGCATTTAGTTACACCAGCGCGCTCAGTCGTGTGGCGAATTGCGCACTGGAAAGGCGTCACCATTGGTGTAAACAAAGTATAAGCGTATGCATACAATTCCGACCGAACACCGACGTCTTTCCACTGCGCAATTCGCCACACGACTGAGCGCGCTGGTGTAACTAAATTCGATTTTGACTCCAATGTATCGGCCCCATCCGTAGTGCTCGTAAGGCCGGTCTTTACGAAGTAATATATATGTCTATAGACTTATATCGACCGGGATATCGGGAGCTCATAAACGGTAATCACGGTCTATATCCCGGTCAAGGCGGTCAATATATTTAAGTGAAACTAATCGTGAATCATTCAAAACTCTTGTATATGTCTATGTCAGAACTTCAATCTCGGCCAAACGCGAGCCATTCCTTTCGTACAAACAACATATTGACGTGAACAATACTCTACTTTATATAGTTACAATAAGGTTTATATTTGCTTAGTTAAGTGTCTGAGAAACAGCGGCGGTATTTGTTTGATCTCAGTGATTAGAGAAATGTCTTAAATGCAGAAATTCTATATATTTCTTGGTACGAAGCTACGTCATTCGTATGCTCTATGTTTGAGTACGCTAAGGCTGCCATTCCACAGACCACCTCGACTAGTAGATAGAGCACATAAGACAATCGAGGTCACCTCACATAAACGCTCCCGTACAATTTTGTATGGAAGATACCGCTTATTACGTAAGCGAACAAATCGCGAACGCGAAGCGAAGCGGCGCGGCGTGGCGGGCGCACGGCATCCGTGTTCGCAACGAGATCGCCCACGTAGGACACTTCTATAGGTATCAAAGGATTGATTCACCCCGCGCCGCATCGCTTAGCTTGCTGTTCGCCTACGCAGTACGCTGCGTTACAGTTGCGCCCACAATTACAATTAGGGTGTCCATGGGCGACGGTAATCGCTTACCATCAGGCGATTCGACGGTTCGTTTGCCTTATGTATCATTAAAATAAATATTCTCGGCCATATTCGAACAAAGTTTATAAGAAGGTTTAGGTATAAGAACGTTTTTTATTGAAGAAAGGTCACTTGGTTGGTGACAGATCGGTATCGTACCGCTGTGATTTCTTAATAAGCCATGATCGAATCGGGCCGTAAAATCCCCAAACTATCTAAGTACTACATATTTATATGGTCCACAGTTTCAATATGTGATTGTACCTATCTAAACCATTGTTATTTTTTGTTTTATATGAGTTATTTACCTCATTTATGAAAATATCTTGCCTCAGAGCTCCGTAAATAATTATATAATTTTGGACTAAACATATTTGGTTTAAGATTTTGCTTTATAGTTGGGTTGTGGTTTTACGGTACTTAAATATCCCGTAGAGTTGTCTAATCAATTTATCACAGATTTGGTATATTTATTTATTTATCTAATTAACTTTTATTGCACACAGCGAGAAAGTACAAATGGCCGACTAGACTCGGATAGATATCTCTACATAAACCGCTATCCAACTGCTTAATAAACACAATTAACACAAAAGACACGGATAATTAGATAACAATAGTACGCGGCACCATCAAAGATGCCGCGGCGTGACCTGCGCATGCACATCTGTAGTTCCCATAGCTTACAGAGTGCAGGCAAGTAAAATGCAAACTGTAAGGCTAGGTTCACACTTCACACGGCGTTAATTTTTCCCGTAAAATAAAATCCCGTATACCGTATACCTACGGGAAAAATTTACGCCGTGTGAACTTGACCCATTATAGATATTTTCCAACTTTTGGGTATAGTGCATGGGAATAATTTAGAAAACGGGGTATTAAAAAAATGGCAAATATATCTACTGAACTAGAATCACTTTCTACTGTAGGAACAGTAAGCAAGATGGTAAGCATTACAGTAGCGTACCTAAGAGCTAAGTGTTGCTAATGTATGACGTGCGTCTGGTTTTAAATAATGCCGTTTTAAAAATTAACTCGCTTTCAAAGTGACCTCAACGTACCTTACAGAAAAAATAAATTATAACTTACCTAAGTTACGGTATGACTTAAAAATGTTAATAACGCGGAACCATTAAAGACAGTCAAAGACGGCACAACTTGACCTGCGTATACGCACTATATTCGTACTGATAGATACATATTCCCATTAATAACAGGCGTTGCATTACGTGCAAGCGTAAACCAGCGCAAACGTGACCTTTAGATCCCTGACAACTATGCGTAAGTAGAGACCAATACTTTTAGTGGTTTTAGTAAGTTTTAGATTTCGTCTGCTTGATATATTGGAATAGCACCATAACACCACAGGTTGCCGTAAATGGTAGGTACGGTGCAAATGTGGTCAGTGGTCACAGAGCGTCAACCTACAGAATGAACTATCGATTTAATCTTTTATGATTAGTTACATGGGGTTGGCAACTTAACTGTCACAGGTTTGTGTAGATAGCGCCAGCATAGGTTTTACCTGTCTCTAGTTTTGTTCTATGAGATTTGGCTTAAAGGGCTTGCACCCAGGCCATAAAATTCGAAAAAAAAACAAGACATTGTCACTATTCGTAGGAATGACAAGTAAAACCTAATGCTGGCACCATTTGTAAAATACTTTCACCTACACACCCCATTTAGTTACATACTTTTGGTCATCAACAACTTCTTGGTATGCAAATCGTTTGAAATTATGCAATCGTCGTCATACAACAAAACCATACTGATCCATCTTAATAGAAAAAAAACTGGGCGAGAAACCCTTGTCACGCCACTAGATCTCAAAAATGTGATAGTTATATTAATCGGTCATGTCGAGAAAATACAGTACGGTTGTACGTCTTTTATCTCCTTATGTATTGAAACACAAAATCACGAACAATTTGTATGGTAAATTATAAATTACTAACAATTTATCAATCCTTTTAGGCAACAACATCGCACGAGAACTTATTAATCTTTGCCAAACTAACAGTTAAGCAGTCTGCACCGCTATTATGTAAACCTCATTCGTATTGAGCGTGCGAACTCGAAAGTGCCACTTTTTTGCACGCTCCTTTTGAGACAGTCTGATAGACCGATAAGTATACAGGCCAATTTGACGTACTCTTGACATCAGAATGATATTTATTTGAATCACAATTTGAGTTATCGTGCTTTTCGCTCGTACTCAAATATCATTCTGATTCTGATGTCAGTACGTTCGAACTGGCCTGTATAGTAGATAATTATAATCTACTTATTACCTTGTATTAGTGCATAATAATATATTGTTAATGATTTTACCTCCACTTTAACGTTCTCTTTAGCAATTTGTATAACTCATCAATTAACGATACATATATAGATGTACGGGGCCGAATGGACCCCGTACGACAATTTACTTCATCGTTTTTGGTATTGTTCCATTTTTGAAAACTTATGAATTGAGAAACTAATACTTTTTACGCAAAATGTATTTTATAAAGTAATGTCTTTGATCACAAAAATATGTAAAAAAACTACTAAATTCAAACTCTAACAGCGTTTATATGTCATTATGACGTTAGAGACGTCATTATGACGCCATAATTACGTCATTATGACGTCGCTGACGTCACTTTGCTACCTGGGTAGCAGTCAAGCGCAGTGCAGACTGCACTCCTAATTTGTAAACCACATTCGTATAATATTGAGCGTGTCCATTCGAAAGTGCAACTTTTAACATGCACCATTTGAGACAATCTGATACATCGATATAGTAGTCCTTAAATTGGTAAAGTAATCCATATGCTATTTTGCTTTTTAAGGCTTAGTAGTAGATTCAGTAGATTAATAAGGCAAAGCGAGGATTGTATAACCATAGAGTAACTTATACTAGAGCGGTACTGTCATAGTAAATTTTGTAACCCCAGTAAATTCATTGCCATCTGTCGACACACTTTAAAACTAAAAATAAATATTTATAAAAATACGATAAAATGTATTTAAATATGGATAAATGATTTTTTTATTTGCATTAATTATTTTTATATGATTTTGACCCATGTTCTTTCACTGGTATGCGTTAAAATTATAAATAACAAACGAAACAGTCAACGCCCTCTATACGAGTGTAGGCCAAAACTAGTGGCGCCATCTGATCGAGAATCAAATTTTCGTGATTTTCGAGGCACGTTTTTTCCTTAGACTGTATCCATCTATTACGGAGTTATATCTATCTTTGGTATAACGCAGCGTACTACGTTGGCGAACAACACGCGAACGCGAAGCGAAGCGATGCGGCGCGGGGTGAATCAATCTTTTGATACCTATAGAAGTGTCCTACGTGGGCGATCTCGTTGCGAACGCGACGCCGTGGGCCCGCGAGGCGCGGCGCGGCGGGCTCACGGCAAGTGGACGAAAACTAGAGGATGGACGGAAACTAGCGCAATGACCCTATCGTGTGTGTTATGATACCATACCATAGAAACAAGGATGTGTTCCGATATATTTGGCCACTTTGGATGTCACTATATATTTGATCGTGACTGTACTTCCCTCTAGAAACGTACTAAAAGATTTTTCTTATTTACGAATAAATATACTACGTGCACTTTCCATATTGGCAACCTTGAACCAAACAAATCAACAAAAATGTAAACATCATATAATTATCCTAAATGCCAGTCGATAATCAACCCAATTTCTTTCACCTGAAAATTCAACTTTGAACTATTTTATAAAACGAGATACGATGTTGTCAAATTGAATATGCAAAAGCCATTAGGGTTGTCACAATATTTTATGCACAGATAAAGATAAGAGGAGAACATAAATTTGCGACACTTATGGTTTAAGGGCGATTCCTAATATAGTTCGTAAGTGGTTAAAAAAAGAGAAAGAATGTTAAATGCTACAAGTGTAAAAGCGTAGACCCGGGTACCTGAGGCCAATAAATTAAACCATATATTTGTGACGTTTTCAATCAAAAGGTACCACATTGTCGCTTGTCGATAAGGTTGATTTCTAATTGAAGCTATATGGAAATAGCGCCTTACTGACAAGCTACAATAAGTACCCTTTTGGTTGAAAATGGCACATTTGTTGAGTGTCAGTAACATTTATCTCATAGTTTATCGAAAAATAACGTTTATATTTATTTTATAATATATATTTAAATATATTTAAATAAAAGTAACAGCTCTGTGACCTGTAAACCTCACGAATCCCCACGTTTTCCATCGCTACGCCATCCATTTTAAATATTTAATGAAACTGAATGTACTTACTTATCGAGAATCGGTCGAGAAATGCGACCTGCGGGCTAAGCAAGGTCGCATGTTTATCGCCTGTCACGTTCTAACAAGTATGTAAGTGCGAAAGTGACAGGCGATAAAAATGCAACCATGCTGCCACCGCTGTACTAACAGACGCAGACAGGAAGCATTTTTCCTAAGCTGAATCGGAGATATTCGCTCCGCTCAGTCAAAAAAATGTCTTAAACATTTGTATACCAAGAACTATCAATAGCGCCCAATACGTTTATAAAATTATAAGCGTTATGGCGTTCATTATAATAGTACCTACCTAACCTACATGGTGTCAGGTATACATACCTAATTAAAGGTTTTCTACAGGGTGATCCTGAACAACCGGACCAACTTACTAAGAATAGAATATCTCGTTTTGCTATTTCATAAGCAATTTTTAGACATAGTTTCAAATTTTACATTTATTAGTTTTTGAGTATTAACGACAAGCTAAGTATTAACATATACATAATTATATCTAACACATTGTTTTTCTCAAAATTATACATGAAAAAACACCCTTTTCTCGCGAGGTCGCCTAAAAGGTCTCAAATTAGGTAGCAGAGGGCTAGCCCTCCACTCCGTGCAGCCAGACGTCCTCCAGCGTGCTTCATTTTAATTGCATGCCACGTATATATACTACTTACCTGTTTATGCTGTAATGTTAACATTCTTCACTTGTGCGAAATAATGAATTTTTGGCCTAGCAGCGAATGCTCAGGTTATAGCTAAATGTATATTAAATCACATTTACAAACGGGTCTATCGCGAATTTATTTTGTTACCTTTATTTACCGACGTTTAAATTCGCGATAGACCCGTTTGTAAATGTGATTTAATATGTGTTCAAGCCGCGAAAGTTTTAAATGTTATATAAGTAAATGTAGTCAAAAACCACCTAAGTGCGTGTCGGATCGCATAAAATGGAGGGTTCGGTACCTACTCCGTATATTTAAAAAAAATTACACACAAAAACCGTACAACCATGATAGCACGGCACTTGTCTTCTTAGAAGAGAATTTAAAGGCTTAAACAGCTAAATCACAAAAAAAATATCAAGCAGCTGATACGTCTACGAGCGATAGGTAACTTACTACATTTTTTTTAACCTCTCATCATCAATGTTATTTTAATTGCTCGATATTTTTTATACTTTTTCGACCTTATAAGTTAAGTTAGCGGGGGGTGGGACTTTTTTTGGACTTCCTAATCATACATTATCTAACAAGACAGCCAGACGAACGTGACGAAAAAATAAGTGTTTAGTTTATGCCATAATGACTACGCAATATGTTTAGGTTAGAGTTCACATATTTTTACTTCATTGTATAATGTACCTATATATATGTAAATCCATCCAGAGTACCTTGGCATTTCGGCTGGAAAACGGGACAAAATCGTGTCAGAGTCGATTCCATCACCGAATTCGTGAAACAGATTATATCAGAAATCACGAACAACAAAATTATGGAGAAGATGCCAGTATTGGCATTAAAACAATTCGTGGTATAATTTTAAATTCAACAAGGCTGTATCAACGAGGAACCTTTATTCAACTTCTTAAAAAAAAGACATTCCGTTTTTGTTGTAACTTCAAATACGCAGATTGGACCCGGGTATGTCCTTAAACTACGTCCGGACCCGGGTATGTCCTTAAACTACGTCCGAAGGAGAGGTATGGGCACTGTGAATGACATCTCGCTTTGTGTGGTAGGGCACAGGACAGCGGATGTCATTCCAGATCTAGAGCAGAGCCAAACTGGGGAAGTACCTCCACCTTACAGAAAACCATGAGCGTAGCCACGGTGGGGCAAGCTGGGGCAGTTGCCCCACGCTGATCTCTGACCGCTTCTGGTCTCTGACCAGATAATTAAATATTAATTTAGGTAATTTTAAAATTACTTCTCGAATCGAGCGCGCATGCACAGAGATCGTGTCTTTTATAGTTTATAGTTTTTTGTCTATTAGTTATTTGCGATTTCCGGACGAAGTTAAGGGCAGTCCAGACCAAATCAGGTGGTGCGGACGCAAACGACAAAATCTATATATATAAACGTAAAAGTCCTGACTAACTGACTCACTTAAATCAACGCCCAGCCCAAAGCCCGTTGGACCTAGAGAGCTGAATTTTTCACAATAGATAGCTTTTATGACGTTAGTATCCACTAAGAAGGGGTTTTTCAAAATTCATCCTCTAAGGTGGCGAAAAAGGGGTTGAAAGTTTGTATGGAGATCATACATTTTTTTGAGTGCGCGACTTGAATCTTTACATAAAGGCATGTTATTAGAATACAAGAAAAGTGAAAATTCATCCCCCAAGGTGGTAAAAATGGGGTTTAAATTTTGTATGGAGATCAAATATTTTTTTGACGTCAAAAAATATTGCCGGGAATTGAACCTTTGTATAAAGGCATATATTATTAGAATACAAGAAAAGTAATTTAAGCGTTTCTAAATATTCATCCCCTAAAAGGGTTAAAAAGGGGTTCAAAGTGAATCTATTACAAATGCTTTGAAACTTCTTAGAAAGGCATTGTATAAGATTCCAAAAAAGTTATTTCAACGTTCTTAAAAATCCAACCCCTAAAGGGGTTAAAAAGGGGATGTAAGTTTATATGTGAGAAAACCGCAGCCAAATATCGCTACCGGTGATATTTTCGATCGGTTCCTGCCGATGAGTAAGGTTGCCAGAGCTCAACGAGGGTGCGGAGTGTTAGGTCGGCAACGCGCATGTAATTCCTCTGGAGTTGCAGGCGTACATAGGCTACGGAGGCTGCTTAACATCATCGTATGCTTGTTTGCCACCGACGTAGTATTAAAAAGAAAAAAAAAACAAAGATTGCATTCTAACTGTTACGCATAAGTATGAGAAAATCGTGAATCGTGAATATTTGTATATTTATACCAGCCATCATTATCATTATACTTAATAGGTACCGTAAAACCACTCAACTATAACCCAGTAGGTAGCTAGGTACTAGAACTATGGTATAAGTTCAATACGTAATTAAGTTCTATTCTGTTTGGTCTTGTCTGGGTTTTTCATTCTCCACCTCCACGAAAAACCTCCACGGCGGTCGGCCATGTGCTCCCATATCGAATAGTCTCTTTAATCTTGAGAAGATTTCCGGTCTACCTTGATGAGATCCTTTCCATTTGCTTCTTCAGGTACGTAAGCGCCATTGCCAATCAACTTTGATAAGAAAGAAACAGGAAAATCTCTTTTCTCAAAATAGTACACATAAGTTTTCGTTCATATCCCGTCTTTGTACCCTGTATAATATGTCCGAGTAGTTAATTCTCGCAACTGATAATCCTCAAATTAAATTAAACGACGGAACGTGTTCTTCTTATCCGTATTATAAGTTTGGGCAATTTGCGGCTTTCTGAGATTAGCCCGAATTCTGACGCTTTCTCTGTAGCTGATCTGGTTTAAGATTATGAGGTAAACTGTTATGGAAACTGATTTTGTTAATATGGAGGAAATAAAATGAGTAACAAAACATTTTGCATTACCGTATGTCGTATAGTGTATTAGCGATGATTTTGATTATTTAATATACGTTTTGGTAAATATTTATTTAGGTACGACTGTTACAAGGTACATATTAAGTAGGAGTCAGGATTAAAATACAAACACATAAAGCACTCTATAATGCGAAACTAATTAAATCGAACAGACAAAAACTTAACATAAATCGCGCTCTAAATAGCGGAAGTATTAATCTTACTTTTAACAGGATTAAATAATAACCTCTATATCGAGACGATACATCATTAATACGCCACGATACATAATCAGATTAAAAATAAATTATAGACGAAGAATGTCGTGTAAAAAACGTGCGAACTAAGCTCAGTGGGTCAGACGGGACTGTTATTCGCTCGAGCGTATTTGAACTTTTAGAATACGATCTTGATATGACATTTATCGAAGTAACAATTTTATAAAAGCACAGGAGAATGCACTGAGGGCAATGGGGCGATAATTATTTTGTTGTAATTTTTTTTGAGCGATTTTGATAAAATTTGGAAAGTTTGGAGAGTCCATTCTGGGCGGACTAACTTTGGACAAAAACATGTATGTAATTTCCCTTACGATTTTTTATTTTATACTACGTCGGTGGCAAACAAGCATACGGCCCGCCTGATGTTAAGCAGTCTCCGTAGCCTATGTATATACGCTTGCAACTCTCGTTATATAATCTGTGCTCCAGAGGAGTTACATGCTGCGCGTTGCCGACGTTGACACTCCGCAACCTCGTTGAATCCCGAACGTTTTCCGAACTCTGAGGAAGATTTTTTAGGAAATAGGGTGAAATTGCGCTTATATTGTACTTACAGAATCGGGAACTCACCAAATTATATCGAAATCTGAATAAGACACGACTAAAAATAAAAATCGCCCCTAATGTACATCAATACAAAATCAGCACAAATCCCAAAGGGAGTACTGCCTGGTGAGGTATAAATAAACAACAGTCTCGACTATATACATATATAGTGAGACATAATATAGTAGATATTAAATAAAATAGAACTAAAAAAATCCATACTAAATAGTGGCATTTTACGTCAAAAATGTGACAGTTAAAGTGGTGCCCTCATTTATTTTCTACAATATCTTGCCGGACTACACCTGTGTACATAATTATAGACTAAAGTTTATTAAGGTGTAAAATTATAACATGAAAAAAATATTCAATTGAAATCATTTTTTAATTGCCACAGTGTGTAACAAATGGCGCTACTGCAGCAGGCGCAGGCGCAGGCGCAAGCAGGTTGAAATGCATTAAAAATACAGCATTTCTAATTGATCTTCTTGGATTTATGAAACGTACTATTGTTATTTCTCTCCTCTGATATAATATAATATAACATGAGCTTGTTTAGAACTGAGACAGTTTCAGCAGTGACTCACGCGCAACAAAGATCGTAAGACCCGTTACGCACACACATGCATTACTATCAATTAATGTTCTGCTACCCACCTGTCGACAATGCATTCGATTTAAACAAGAGATTCTGCCGTTTTCAAAAAAAGAACGGAGTAAAGGTTTCCGTAGAAAGATCTTATCTCGCTGCCGCGTTCATTTAAATTTGAATTTTAACTGGAAGGCATAAGGTTGTAATTGAAAGCGTTGTTTTAGATAACAAATGAGCTTGGAAATGTATTCTTAAGGTAGTAAAAAAGCCGTTTAAACATGTGGCACGAGCCATGGCAGCTGCGCGATTGGACACCTTTTTGTTCCATATTCGAAAATCGATTTTTTATTTCCACAGCCAATGAATAGCACCTGACTGCATTTTTAAAATGCTTTTGTAACAGTTTGAGTGATTTTATAAGGAATGGTAATGTTGTTGGTTAAGTGGGATTCGTGTTATTATTGTCATTATGACCTTTTGGAGAATTTTAGGTGTGTTTGTAGCTAAATGTAAAGTGGTTTGGAACGCTTGCCAGTTCTGCTAATTAGTTTAATTTTTATGCCCTTTTGTATCATGTATACTCGTGCGTGTAAAGTTATCTTAAGAATTGCAGGCAGATTTTGTCTGCAGTATGTTATTTTGCAATTATTATAAATGTATACATTACACACTTGTGGGTCTCTATGATAAAAAACCGAGTAGACTCACAGGCCAACACAAAAAACTGCCTGACTTAACAACAAATATGTATGTGCAAGGAATGTCATATTTATTTCAGCCAAAATATGTATCTCCACTGCTAGACAAAGAACTTAAAGCTGTCTTTCCACTGAGGCGGAGATGAGGGAGACGTTTGAGAATGCTATTGGTTGATTCCCGCACGTCTCCTCTCAAACCGCTCATCTCCACCTCAGTGGAAGGGCAGCCTAATGACCATCAATAATGGCCGGTCGTGTGCATTTGCGCAGATATGGTGGTGGTTTCCTGGTATCTTCATCAGATCCTGGGTCCCAGGACTCTTTGAGGACCCTTCCTTCATACACCACACTTCGTCCTCTAATAAGTTGTTCATCGAAAACCTTTTAACTTTGACACCGCAGCTATTATGTCAATGAGAAAGAACAATAAGATTTTAGACCAAGACCAATTTAAACAAAGCATATGATTTAATACCTTATGTCTGTTCAATGCTCACAACAAGTTCGAATTATCAATGAAAGCACTCATACATAATGTATACGGCCGGTTCTTTGATATGATTCTATCTATTCACAAAAAAATATCTTCAACTTGTTTCTACCATAACTTGATCCCAAAAACTGTAATAACTGCTACGATTGCAAGACAAACTTATACTGGGCATAAAGTAGTCGGTGAATAACGGCGTGGTTCGAGTTTCGGACAGACAGACGGACAGACTTGCACCTGCGCTTCCTGTGGGGCTTTTTGTTGCAATGGCATTTCCTGGAGCTTTCGATCAAGCTTTTAAAATTAATGTATTTCGCGATTTGTCGTGTGGGGTCCGGTCTGTTCAAGGTCTGTATTAATTAAATAGTACTTAATTATTATCTGTTTTCGCGCAATTTTCTTCAAGGCAATATTTAATCAGCCAAATCGCTACAGGTACAGACGCTATACGTTTCCATTGTCACTTTCCATCAGGTGACATACTCCATCGTCTTCATATAGAATGGTACAGGTACCTTGATACGTAGACTGACATATAATGCACAGAACGTCTAAGGTAGCATTTACCCTTAAAATTAGTAACAATCAATGTCAAAATCCCATCAGAAAGGGTTCGTGAAACTTAACTTACACCCTACACTATCCTAAACATTCTAATGAGAAAATGGAGTTGAAAGTTATGAACGACTTCCACGCGCATTCGTTATTAAGAAAATACTGTTAGATCCTTTCAAGACGCGTCAAATACCACTCTTACCGTTATTGTATCGCGAACCTCATGAACAACCTCCTCAACAGTCATAGCATTTATTGCAACTATAGTTTGTATAGTTCTTACAGTCAGCTGCAGAGATAGTTGAACCCCCTGCAAACAAATTTTTATGGGGGCGGGGGTCAGTTATCTCTACAGCTGACTGGACATTTGGGCAAAATACATGGACTAAAACTATTATTCTACAATTATAATACATGCTATTTAAATAGGTCATCTAATAAAATACACCATTTCAACAAAGAAGTTATTTGTCCTCTCTTTCTAAAACTAAACTAAACTAAATATTGTCCTGTTTTCAAAAAATATGTGTGTTTTATTACTGGAACCTCAAACAAAAAGTACAGATAAATATTAATAAGATTCAATTAAGTGTGTTATGTACATAATCATGTAATCAAGTTGTAATGTCTCTCGTACGGTTATTAATTTATTAACCTTTTATAACCCTATTTCCTTTATAATAATATCGTCGTAATAATAATCATAAGCCTAGAAAGGTGTTATAACAAATTTCCGTTATGATAAAACCCGGGTAACACATAATAACTATCAACACAACACTTAACTTCTTAACAAGAAATTATCATAATCTGATGGTAATCTTCAAAAACACCGTTTAATTACAAACTTAGTAATTTATTCATAATTTGTACCATTTGTGGTATCTGATCAAAAAGGGTCGTTTACTTGGCAGGTTTTAAGGCCGCTTTCAACTTTGAATTCATATCAGTGAAGTAGCATTTGCCACAAGCACACGTCGGATTTTTATTGTAAATTCGTTACCTTTGAAGTTGTCATTGAAAAGTGTACCTAGTTTGCTGCTACATAAGGTATTGCTACTGCTATATTGGATTAAATTAGCAGGAAGGTTGTTTTGAAAAGTCAAGTCATTTTAATCGAATTCTTATCGACAAACGACTCAGAAATCAATCACATTTGAACTTTCATTAACAAGCATTTCAAAGTCTTTACTTCCCATGCCCCAATATAGTATCCCATATTTACTTCAAAGTTCATTGTTTTCGAGATATTTGGCATCAAAAGTGAACAATTTTAGGCCAAAAAACTGGTTTTCTGGCCATAACTTTTGGGTTAATTAGTTTAAAATTAAAACCTTAGACACATTTTTAGAGACGTCATAGACGAACCCAAATATGTAGATTTCGTATCTGTAAGATCCTTCACAGCAATCAAGATACGAAACAAGTGTTTTTTAGACAATGTTTAAAAGAATCATAAATAAATAAGTATTCATTTCTTTCAAAATCCGGTAGACAAAAATTGAGATAAAAGATTGAAGAAACGAATAGCCGTTTGTCTTATAATTCTATATGTAGTACAAAAGTAGGAGATACGATTCATAACTTGTCAAAAATCGATGAAAACCTCGGGTAGCCCCTTATAGCCAAAGTTAGTCAAAGCCATGAAAATATTTACGCAAATAAGAAATTAATTTTTTACTAATTAGTGTCATAATTGCTTGTCTTACTAACTGTAGTTGCGTCACTCGGTATCAAAGTACACGAATGAAAATGCGGGTGAAAGTAATTATAAATGCAAGGCGAAATCATAGCCCTTTTAGAATGAGTGAGTATGTAGTACATGTATTGGTAAGTAGGGATATTTTATAAGTCAGCGGAAGCGGAAGCATTAGCGGATATCTTGAACGTCAGTAAGGGTAGTTTATTCTGTAGACTATGTCACATGTAAATTATTTTTTCACTCAAAATGATTATTTTGAGACAATTGTGAGATAATTCGGAAATTAAGGTCACAGTAAGCCAAGTTAAGATTTGCCCTGACCTAACCCTCTTCCCTCTTGTATGCTACACTGAACTAATAAGCGATTATAAAGAAATTATGAGCATCAATAAACTACGTAACAATTGGCAGTCCCTGATCTTCTATTTACCTCTCTGGAATATAGGCGTTCACAACTTTGTCAAACATCAAACAACAAACATTTATTCAGCAAATAGGCCACAGGGGCACTTTTACATGTCAAGTTTTACAAGCAATAAAATTAACCAAAAGTTACAAAAAAAAATTACAAATATGGAATCAATAAAATATTAGATACTTTGTTAGAGATGTATCTCGTCTAAATGTCAAATTACACAAAAAAAAAACTAATAAAAAATATACAAATAAAAGCGCAAACAATCTCCCTTCCACCAACCAGGACTCCTTTTTGTGTTTATCTCTGGTAGCTTGTTTTTACTGTGGCTTTTACTGTGGCTTTTTTGCGACAAAAATAAAGAACAGCAATTACGATTTCTTCAAGGAATTAATACATTGAAATCACTCCGCTTACGCTCCCGCGCCCGCCTATCACCATATCCTATTACTAATACAGTACCGGCCACGTCGTATGAATACCTAATTAATAACACATTGTCATTTCCCACACTATATCTTGTAAAGGGCTTCACCGTACGCCAAACGAATGTAAGATTTATTGCCTTTGCGATAAGGTGCCTTTCACGTTATTTATTCGAATAACTTTTTAAAATGTATAGAGCTGTATAGATAATGGGTAATTAGACTTTGAATAAGAATATTGAGTTTCTGTTGTTACGGTTATGAGTGTTATTTCCTGTATATGTCGTGAACTACAGAAGAATAAATTATTCAATAGGGCAATAGGGCTATAACTTTATTGTATGTAGGTACAGTCGAAGGCAAAAATATCGATCCAGACAAATGGCTCAAAAATATGTGAACACGACTTTTTTGTCTAAGGTGTAAGAGCGTACACATATTTTTGAAACTTTGGGAATGTGAATATTTATGCCCTTGACTGTACATAATATTACAATAAATGCGATAAGTATCTACCCTATGCACCTGCTTTTCGGTATATATTGTATTTAAGAATCAGCTGCTCTCATACTATAGCTTACGCCCTTATTTTAAAAATATATGCTTAAATTATATAAAACTTGGCATAAACATTTACGTATTAGTTTTCGTTGTTAAAATGTGTTATACAAAGGAAATGGAGGGATTAAAACTTTTTATTTTGTTAACCTACAATTTCTAGCAACGAATTTTTTATAGCTACAATTTCATTACATTTCACAATGTGGTTTTAAAATTAAAGCGTACCTCCGATTGTATAAGAGCAACTATATGGCGTTGGATGTGTGACTCAAAATTCGAAAAACTGCCTCAAAATTTCAAACCAAAACTCATTTCCATTTAATATCCTTCAAGAATCATAAATGATTACACTTGAAAGGAGTAACGCATTAATTCAAGGAATAAAGAACGGAAATGATAAAAATAATCAGGATTCTGTTTTAAAACAATGAGCTTTGTCGAAAGATAAGGCTTGAGCAGGAATACCGTCTTTGTTTCGGTTTACGAGACACAAAAAAATCCTCAGAGGCTTAACAATGGCTATGTCGAGTAGGTACTTGGTTCTTGTCTGTGTTAGTGTAGACTGTAGAGTATTGTAAGGGTTAGATACTGAAATGTAGAATTGAAAAAAGTCGAAATATGTTGAGTATCTACATTAATACATAGTAGTTAATCTAGGTGTCGGTAATCTAAACTGAATACCCTCTTAAGTCCCACAGTCATTTTGCAGTTTTGAATTTGAAACCTTTTGCACTTAAACTATCGTGAGACATATTTCAAAATATTTATCAGTACGGTTTTTACTCACTATTATTTGCCAATTCACTCGTGCCTGAGGAAGGATTCCCAAAGAATCCGAAACATGTCGCCAAAAGCGACTAAAAATAATAGGGAGTAAAAACCGTACTGATAAATATGCAGCGTACTACGAATGCGAACAACACGCGAACGCGAAGCGAAGCGGTACGGCGCGGGGTGAATCAATCCTTTGATACCTATAGAAGTGTCCTACGTGGGCGATCTCGTTTATCTTATCATACGGCATACATTATCCAACGAAATGTCAATTTTGAAACCAGGCAGCTTCATCAGTTGTATCAACTTCTATGAAAGCAAGACTCCATATATCATTAACCCGATTCAGATATAACAATCTGTTATGGTTTTGAATTCGTTTTGATACCACCGTGAAGAAACGCTTACGACTGGTGCATGCGAAATGAAAGTGCGAGAGATGCGCGCCAATCACCAAGACTATCGTCCCTCCCTCACTTAAAGGGATAAGTTCGCCTTTGTACTGCCAACTCTGTGCCATATTTGTGTTCTGTGTTTTATACAATAAAGAGTTTACAATACATACTATCGTCACAGGGCGGACACGCCATACATCAAAAATCATTCGCGTTTCTATGTGTGAACGGCACGTCTGTACACGCGTCATGCGTCATTGTGAGTAAGTTGCTTAAAAACCGAACTGAGCGTTCGCCAAAAGCTCGTCAATCTGCTGTCGCGGGGCGAGGTAATTCGAATCGGGGCGGGGCGGTGCGTGGCCGATCTGTATGATAATACTATTACTTATTTGAATTTACTTAACTAACTTAGCGGTTTTACTCACGTATTTTTAGTCACTCGCGCGACATGTTTCGGAGAGCCTAGGTCTCCATTTTCAAGCACTAACAGTGGCTGAGTGACTATTACTTATTCTGTGATATCGTCAAGGTTGTATCAAAACCTTAACAAATTGTCAAATCTAAATTGGGCCGCATGTTGTTTATATTTCTATTTCTATGAGCACCATTCCATCGCAGGTCAACAACCGATTGTGATGCGATATCGATGCATGGTTATTTTATAATCGATACCAATGAAGGGTCAACGGTTCATAACTAGATCTAAATGTATTCCTTTGAATTACAAAGCATGTAATTGGCTAATTTGTAGGATATGTTAGGGTGCAAATTGCAATGCTTTGGTATGTCCATCGGATGTCTACTTTTTCCATACTAATACAGGTCTAATATTTATTATCTCTAATTATTTTATACCTTAAGTAATTGCAAAAAGTCCTCCAGGTTTTTATTTTCAATTAACCCTTAAATCAATTAGGGAAAAAAATCTAAAAAAAACTGTGTTGTATCGTTTTTTTGGTATTATTATGTGGTTGTTTATTGTAGAAAAATCATGAATTTTTTTCCCTTGATCATCATGATTCATGACTGATGATGAATCATGATTTTTTCCCTTGTCGATTTAAGGGTTGATACGTTTCCTATATATCAATTTGTGGTTTCAGGGAAATGTTGATAGTATTTATTAATTAATTAATTCATTGATCGATTGAACGATTTTACAGTTATACTCTCAAAGAATTTGCATCCCTTATTTACGTTTAGTATCTTATTTATATACTACTACGTTACGTTACGGCTTATAGACTTTCGCCTCATTTACTGCATTATTTTGTTACCTGAAACAGAAAAACGAATCGTTATTTTAAAAGACCGAAGTGATCCCATAAGTTTAGTGTTCCGTTTGTCAAAACAAAGTTTTGCACGAAACACTAAAAATCATAGCAAATATTCCAAACAACTGTGCACTCTGCATCCTTAATATAAATCCACAAAACAACGAAAACATCTGTCAATATAAACACGCTTCTTTATTATTATTGCCAATATTCCATTTCGCTTTAAATCGCAATAATTTATCACAGTGGGTTTAAAACAAAAGACATGTCTTTCTTTTGTTTTAATTTTCGTCCTAACTAAAAGGAATATGCGATACCAAGCCCCCGCGGTGGCAGGGTCATTCGGCCATGAGGCATATTCTGATTTACTGTTTTGTTATTAACCCCCGGCGCTAAAAGAATCGTTTTAATAACTTTGACTGCTATGTCTCTGCGTTTCTCTATACCAACGTAGCACTTAATCGGGTTTTTTAAATTTGAAAACAAGTTTTCTAATGATGATTCTTTAATCTTCGTATTTTATTTATTTATTTAATTATTACTCAAATAAGCGACACAGCAGTACAATAAAACCAAAGCACTGTGAAACTACAAAATACAAGGAAACAAAACTACAAATAAAAACCAGACAAATTAAACATTAGATTTGGGCGACGACATAACAGCGTAGCTCCGTTGCGTCTGACTTGGTGTAGAATTCGGCCAGTTGCAAGATTTTGATTGGATCTTGTTATGATCATGTATTGACACTACTTACAGTTAATCTCATTTGCACTAATAAGTGCAAGCGAGATACCTTAATGACACGGCTACCAGTGCATGTCGTGTGCATCAAACGGCATGAGCTATCGTCATAGTCATAATATCAAAACCGTAAAACATTGGTAGATCAGAATCGGCCTCTAAATTATGGTCACTGCTAATAATTTATGGCCCATGTGTTTAGGGTTTTATGTGCAATATTCCTTGGAACTTGGAATAGCATAAGAAAGTTTGGATCAATATTTCTGTGGGTTTACTGTCGTGCCAGTTTGTTCGTTTACCTTCCAAGTATAGCTATGCTGTTATTTTTCCACCGAAGTTCCATAAAAGCTTCCAACTATGGTCCAATTTACTCAAACATTCTTGTACAGGTGTGACTAGGTATAAATATTTTTTTGATGAATCATTACATTAATAAATTACATTTAAATTAACTAAACTAAAACTTAGTCACAACAATACGAGTACCTAGGTACATAATAATAAATTAGCCTAAAATTAACTATAAACTAAATTAAATTAAAAGTCTTTTTTTAGTTTAGTTTTAATTTAAAACTAAACTAAACTTTTTTTAGTTTAGTTTTAATTTAAAACTAAACTAAAAAAGACACAATTAGAACCTAGTTAAACCACTTGTCCCGCGCCCGTCCAGACGCAAAGGTGCCCATCACGCTCGTCGCGTTGCCACGCTGGATCGCGACAGACAGCCTCTGGAATGACCCGGAACGAGGGTCATGACCTCTCTCCCACAAACGCTGCCCCAATTCGCCCAAGAAAATTAGGTATTATTTGATTTGTAGGCTTCTCATAATATACCTACAATGCCTTTTAAGAAGGGATTTCATTTTTCTTCTCCATGTTTTAAAGTCCAAACTCAAGGTTTGCCAGCGAGCGATGGAGCGCAGTATACTAGGTGTTCGCAGAACTGATCGAATCAGAAACACGGAACTGCGCTCCAGAACTCGAGTTGTAGATGTAGGTGTCCAGACCGCTAAGCTTAAGTGGGACTGGGCTGGGCATGTCTGCCGCATGCACCCTGAAAGGTGGGCCAAAATGGTTACCGAGTGGGACCCACGGAACACCATAGATGGTGCTGGCCGGGGTGCAGGCAGGCCGAAAAGGAGAGGGCGGGACGACTTGGACGCATTTTATCCGGATTGGCGGGACACTACAAACGACAGGGTCGAGTGGAGGAAACGAGGGGAGGCCTTTGCCCAGCAGTGGGACACTAAATTAGGCTAGTAAAAAAAAATTGAAACTTATAATACGCTCCAATAAAATACAAGTATTAGTTTAGAATTTTCCTTACAAAAACTTGTGGATAAATAAGATAATATTGCTATTGTTCAATATGAACTCGTGCGCTTCATGGTTATTTTGCCAAGACAATTTATTGCCAATACATTCAATGTGTTTATAGCTTTATTTTGAGCCCGATGTTTTGTCGATACACGCCAAAACGATATCTTAGTATATTTATATACCTATTCAATATCTCTTTCAAACTTCTTTCCTGAGAATACCTACTGCATATCACAATGATAAAACTAAGTCAGGTTATAAACATAGGTTTACTTAATTTAAAATGTCTTGACATGTTACGAAATAGTAGATTGTGTCACAAGGGAGCAAAATGACATATTTACGGCGAGGGCGTACAATTGAATCCTAAACGAAGCGAAGGATTCTATAATAGAATCCCGAGAGTAGCGAGGGATTCTAAAGTAGAATCCTGAGCGTAGTGAGGGATTTAAGTATGTTACGCCCAAGATGGAAATAATTTTGCTACCATGTGACACATATTACTTTTCACATCACCTATGAGGTAATTATAATATTTAAAAATATTATTTAAGCTAAAAAAATAATGCGCACAAAAATGTAAAAATAGTGTCCTAAAACAGAAAAGTGTTACTTTGATCCCTCCTAGCAGGGAAGAAAAGTGCCACTTTGATCCCTTCTAGCGGGGAAGAAAAAGCCCTTTTTCGAATTGGTGATGTGAACACGCTTTTTTCTGTTTTACCCTACTTAGTCCTTTATTATTTTGCAAAGTGTACTTAACTTAGTTGTATATAGGTATAATTTTTGTATTTCATCTTATTTTGGCATGTTTGTTGCATTATTTATGTAAATTATGTAGTAGGGGATTCTCAATCATGTATATATACTATACATAGTTATATACATCAGTGTATGTAGCGTTAATATAGCCTGCAACCTAACTCTAAAATAAGAAGTGGATATATCCATCCAGGGCCGGATTGCACACATTTATCAAAGCTCGGATAAACGCTGGCGATAAATTTCAGAAATTGGATACAGAGCCCGGCCCTGTAATGTACGGCCGTTTTCTAGGGTTGACACTAATGCAGTATGTTAGTAAATCAACTGTGCTATCGGAGGTGCCTATCGATTCGTTGATAACATTCAAGGAAACATGTGTGTATTATGACATACATTCAGCAAAGAATCAAAAGTAGCAGACTACGTGTCAAAAGTAACTATCATTCACTAATAGCTTCACAAAAAGAGAGATGACTCAATATGTAGAACAATATTTTTGAATGCGCTGTATGCTGTATGGTATATGTATATAATATCTTCATATGGAAAAATATTCCAGGGTGGCAGATTCTTTTGATGACTGTACAATATAAAAGGAATGAGCCCTGCCGAGGTTTTCCCGAGGGGCTACAGTATGGGGTTCTTCAAAAAAGGAGTGTACAGGTTTTTAAAGGGTCGGCAACGCGCGTTTAATAGCTCCGGTGTTGCAGGCGTCCATAGGCTACGGTAACTGCTTACCATCAGGCGGGCCGTATGCTTGATTGCCACCGACGTTGTATTAAAAAAAAAACTCAAACAGTAACAAATTGTTAGGTGAGTGCGAGGAATATCTAAGGCAACTTTTTTACAATTGTTCATTTTTTGGCTCGCACTACGGCCAAAAATAAGTGAGTGAAACTTTCGAGTGTTAAATTGTAATTGATTCGTTAGAGTACTTATTATCCTTATTTACCTATCTTTTATGCTATCAGAGTGATTGTACATAATAATTTTAAGGCCGTTCCCTGATCCAGAAGGTGAAAAATCTCCTTATATGATCATATTTTTCTAAGAGACGTTGATATTCGTAGACGTAACAGCTTCCGATACATTCCCAAAGTAACCTCTAACTCGGACTTTTAATCAAACTTTACTCGGTTATTTATTATGTGATAAACAAAAAAAAGAAGAAAGAACAATCTTAACTTAAATAGTAATTTGAAAGCTTTCGAATTTCGATATTGTAAGAAAACGTTTTTAAAATAAATAAAAACCGACAAAATTTGATCAAAATTGACTCTTGGCGCGCATGGTCTTTCCCGTTCTTCCTTGCGAAATGTGACAGTGATAGCGGCAAACCGATGGAACTTGCTATTTTACGGACTTAAATGCTCTTAAACTATCGTGAGACATATTTCAAAATATTTATCAGTACAGTTTTTACTCACTATTATTTTTAGTCGCTTTTGGCCTTTACACCTTCACCTTCAGACCTTCACTTGACGACTCCATCTGCGGACTGCCCCGCGCCCCCCGCCCCCGCCCCATCAGCGCTTGCGCAACGAGCGACGAGGCGGGCGGCGCGGGCAGTGCACGACGTACAACCGCCGCGGACACTCGTGCCTGAGGATGGATTCCCAAAGAATCCGAAACATGTCGCCAAAAGCGACTAAAAATAATAGTGAGTAAAAACCGTACATAGTATTATATAATCTGTGACCGTACTGATAAATATTTTGACTTAAATGCTTTTTGGCAACCCTATACGAAATAGAGTCGATACGCTCTATGATTGAAGACATCGATTAAAATAACTGCAGTTATACATATTATACACATTATACAGATTCACGACTGCTATATTGAAAACGGAGATTAAGTCGTCTATTTCATGATTGCAGATATTCAGTTATTGCTTATTACAGATTCTGTATAAGATTCTTTACTCTGAATTGTCTGAGTTCAGTCGTCAAGGAAATATGTACCATGTTGTTTACCGGATAAGGTAGATTTTTGCTTGTTTTGTTTAATTAAGGTTATGTTCATGTATTATCTTATTTTAGAGTAAATCGTAAGCAAAGTTAGGTCATATTTTGGATTTCTAACTCATTCGGTTTGATTTTTTGTGACCAAGCTAGGACCAGGTTTTGTACCTTTTCAAATTAAATTGCATTTTACATACTTGTAAATTAAATTGCATTTTGTTTGTGTTTTATACCATGAAGAGTTTACTATTACAACCCAAATTAGGTAATAACATGACGTAAATATTTTTTTGAAAATTTCTAATAAATTTAAATATTCGTAGATACAAATATTATTTTATATGAAAACCATTTTTCATAGTAAAACCAAAACAGAAAGCTACAAAACGATCAATACGCGTTACTTGCACTTTCCCATTATATTTCACAAATGAAGAAATTACGAAATTAGTAAGGAACTAATGAAGAAAGTTAATTAAAGTTTTTATAGGCACTAACAAGATATGTATACATTTTTCACCTTATTACAAAGGAGTAAGGTTCAAAAAACGCAAACATATATTTTAACGTCGAATCTTGAAAGCTTGGGTTGCCTTCGCGATTCGTCACATCGGCCGATTCGTCGCGGTTTGCAGCAAATCACAACGCACTCGGAGCTGCGATGTTGTTATGGAGAGTCATGATCGGACATCGGAATTTTTATTTTTGTTTTCGTAATATGTACCTATACAGGCGGCAAGAAGCCCTCTCCGACAGCAGCACATGCAGCACCATTTTATTACAAGCTTTTATTTAGTTTCACACAATTGATAGCAAGCAATTCCTAAATCATACAAAAGTAGTAAAATATGTGACACCCTTGAAGTAAACATTATTAATTAAGAGCGTTAGTTCTTTCATTATCTATTTGCAAACCTCTATCCATTTATTATTATTGCAATTGTAAATACCCGACATCTGAAATTGACAAGTCATTCTGACTTTGTTAACTTTTAATACATCCATTTTGCATCAAAATTCAAATTGCAATTTTTCATACAGGTACCTAATCGAATGATTTTATAATAATTTTCAAGCATTGACTTATATATTACTTCGTAAGAACCAAGAATGGTGCCAGTTCAGCGGTGTCATTTTGGGTGTCAATGTTCGGTCGAAATTGTATGAACGGGCCGGGACGGATATCTTTAATTTTGAAATCATTAAATAAAACTATGAAAACGGATTATATCGCGTATATTGAATTTATAATACATCCCGACGTTTCGAACGTTTCGTTTATAATCCGTTTTCATAGTTTTATTTCATGAGTAACTATCGCGGTAACCGAAGACAATATTTTGAAATCATTGTTTTCAAGACAATAAAGTAATAAATTAAATTAATGAAATCTGTGTAAGCATGTATCGCTTTCATAATTCATCTTTTTCCGCTATAGTATTTGGTTTAAAAAATTCAATGACGTGAAAAAATAAGTTACAATATTATTATCAAAACTCACGCTCTGCTTGCGAATTGCTTGCGACTTAGAACCCTTTAAGACTTTCAACCCTAATTTTCGCACCTTTAGGGTTTGAATTTCGATAAATCCTTTCTTAGTGGATCTCTACTACGTTTACCTAAAGAATAATGTTTCTTTCGTGGTCCTACTTTTAATGGTTACCTATTAAAAATAACACATCAAGGAACACTGATTTAAATTAAACTTTCACGATTGTTGCACATTAAATCCCGTTTTCGTAAATATTATGAGTACAATTTGGGGCTCTTCAAGGCAAGAGTTAATAGGTATCTCAGGTAAGCGTGCTCCACCGTAGACAACATCATCACTTACCATCAGGTGGGATCGTGGTCAAACGCCTGCCTATTCATTATAAAATAAAATAAAACTTGTAGTTAAAATTACACAGTATTTTTTATTTATTAAGGTATCAATATTATAATTAATATTGATACCTTAATAAATAAAAAATATCCATATCAGTTTCATAGCTCCACATACTCGAGCGTTCAACGCATTAGTCATAGCAAAGTGGTTTCATTACAAATACTCAAACGTATTACTTTTCTGTAATTTGAGTATGGTTCGTTAACACTATTTACGTTATCGGGCCCAACCAACCGTCAAATTTGGAGAAAGCGTTTCGATAAGAGGCCCCATTCGGGAGACTTTATCTGGCTGGTGACATCGCCAATGTTGACGCGTCTCAATACGAATATATGCCTTTTCAAGTTTTCCATGTTTAGGATTTCGTAGAGAAAAAAGTGTCAAAACACTGCTGTCGTCACTGCTTTACAAATTACAAATGCACTTAAACTTGAGTCACATCGCTGTTAAAACTGCTTAAGAGTCCTTCAAACCCGCCAAATAAAAGTCGCTCCCATACTCTCATAACGACATGCTTCTTTTACATAAAACTTGGCATAAACATTTACATAACACATACTCGTATATAGATACGTTTTCGTTACTAAAGATTTTCATACAAAGAAAGTACAAGTAGAAGTTCGCTTTAATTTCTTTGTATTACAATTCCTAATAGCAACGAAAACTAGATCAACGTCACCCGGCCGGCGCGCCGCGACGGTTGAATATGAAACTTTCCGTACAATAAAATTTTGCGAACTCTTTGACGATGACAAACAGTTGGTGCATAAAAGTACTATAGACACTTCATGTTTAGTATTCAAGAATGTCGTTTTAAAACATTGAACTTTTATTACTAACGTATAGAACCGGCCACAGAGAACCAGTATTTTGCGCCATGAGTTGCTGCCGTGTTGTCATCAAACCATAGAAGCGGAGCGTAAATCTCGCGACCAAAACGTGTAAGCGCCATGAATTTTACGGCGCTTACGACGTTTTGGTCGCGTGGTACAGGTTGTGATTGCGACAATTTCATTGTTTGGTATGTCGTGTCTATAGTAATAATAACTCGGTGTTTTAAAATGAGAGTGTTATCGATTTTATGACGGCAGCTAGGTTTCGTGTATAATCTGCATCTTAGCAAATGATTTTTACACTTAAGACGGTAATCTGTTAAACAAAAGCCATCTTTTGTGCGAGCGGTCGGCCATTGTGTGCCATTGTGTGTGAGCGCTGCACGCGTCGTGGCACGCGCCAACACAATGGCACACAAAGGCCGACCGCTCGCACAAAAGATGGCTTTTGTTTAATAGATTACCGTCTTAAGCGCAAAAACCATTTGAGAAGATGCAGACTATAACCCTAAAGACACTTTTCAAAAGTCACATCATGAGTTTGTTATTAAATAATGTTGAATAGGTCCCCGACACACAGATTGGTTTGTACTTACACGACAAGAGTTTTTTAAATAAACCTCATTTCAATTTTATAAATAGAATTTATTTGGATACAAACGTTATTCGTAAAAACGGAAAGTCTTGTGTAAAAAACCTTTTAAGATAAAGTCATTTTTAAAAGGTTTCAAATGGGGAGTGACGAATTAGGAATTGACTATTTATTTTGATGGTTTAGTACTTATGATATTTGTTTAAGAACTTTAAGATAAAGTTGTTGTTGTTGAGTGGTTGCATTTATTAAAAGAACGTCAAAAAAGGTTTTTACAATGCATGTGCTCGAAAAGTCCAATCCCTCCTCCTCCTCCTCCTATCCTCTGGAGTTGCAGGCGTACATAGGCTACGGAGACTGCTTAACATCAGGCGGGCCGTATGCTTGTTTGCCACCGACGTAGTATAAAAAAAAAGTGCGTTTCCTACGGAGCCATATCATGCGGAAAGTACTATTTTTCCGCACTAGTGCTTTTTGTTTTCATTTTTTTTACAGTACATATAAGTACTGCGTAAAGAGCACTTTTCGTGCATATGTCGAAAGTTTAAAGGGCCATATGTACTGTATCTTTTCGTCCAAATTGCCGCAGTGTCTTAAGTCAAAAGTCTTTGACCAGTGTGTGTTGCCAGTGATGACATACGGATCTGAGACGTGGGCGCTAACAATGGGCCTCATAAGAAGGCTCAAGGTCACGCAAAGGGCAATGGAGAGAGCTATGCTCGGGGTTTCTCTGCGTGATAGAGTCAGAAATGATGATATCCGCAGTAGAACTAGGGTCACCGACATAGCTCGCAGAATTGCAAACCTTAAGTGGCAGTGGGCGGGGCACATTGCTCGCAGAACTGATGGCCGGTGGGGCCGGAAGGTTCTGGAGTGGCGTCCGCGTACCGGAAAACGAACTGCCGGTAGGCCTCCAACGAGATGGAGCGACGACCTGGTGAAGGTCGCGGGAATTCGGTGGTTGCGAGCGGCACAGGATCGGTCGGAGTGGCGAGCCTTGGGGGAGGCCTATGTCCAGCAGTGGACGTGTATCGGCTGACATGATGATGATGATGATGTACTGTAAAACGTTGTACGATACACGTACGAATAGGTAATTCGCAACTCGTGTCGATTTAAAACACTCCTTTTAATAATTAAACTTATTTGCCATGATATGTTTTTTTATTTACTCGCACAATGCATATTAAAACATTGTATGATACACGTGCGTAAAGATGATTTCCGCACTTGTTGCATAAATTGCTATATTCTACCTAATGACCCGTGGGGTAAATGAGCTCTAGTTAGACGTAGAAATGTGCCAAAGAGAATTTTAAATAAGTTTTTGGCAATTTTTCATTTTTGGTAAAAACTTTTACCGCTGATTGTACTTTTCTTCTTTGCACTTTAGGGCTCCGTCAAATATTTCGCTTTCCAAAAGGGGATCCCAAAAAAGTATGAGAACCGCTAGACTAGTGTATGGGGTTCTTCAAAGGAGTGTACAGGTTTTTAAAGATTCGTCATCGCGCATGTTACACCCCTGAAGTTGCAGGCATCCGTAGTCTATGGTGACTGCTTACCATCAGGCGGGCCGTATGATTGTTTGTTTGTTTTATTATTATACACTCGTGTTAAGATAGTTAAGATACTGATTGGATGTTACATAACATAGCAAGTATCTGTGACGTTTTCAATCAAAAGGTACCACATTGTCGCTTACTTGTATCTTTATTTGAAAAACCTGTCAGAGCGACCTTTTGCTTGAAAACGACACATTTATCGACATAACTTTCTCATACTAAAAAAGCCATCAAAGATGCAAGACATTAGCACATGCTGCAAGATAAGGAGTATAGAATTTCGTTCATCTAATTAACTGAAGCATCAAACGAGATCAACACTTGCCACAGTAAACAAAGTTAAAACAGTAAGTCACTTTAACCAATGAGATTTGTAAGACATTAGCACATGCTGTAATAAGATAAGACAGCAACTCGTTGATCTAATCGTCTGAAGATCAGCCAACGTAATAAATGCTCGCCACAGTAAACAAGGTTAAAAGTGTTAAAACAGTACCTAAGTAAAACTAACCCATAAAAGTTGAGACATTAGCACATGTTGCAAGATAAGTAGTATAGCGTTTCGTTCATCTAATTAACAAGCATCAGCCAACGCGATTAACACTTGCAACAGTAAACAAGGTTAAAACCCAAGGTTCATATCCAGAGAGGAAAATGAGGAGTATGAAAAGGCTATTTCGCGCGGGTCCTCCACTTTCGTCTCAAACGAAACGTAACGCATGACTCAACAGCCCTGGCAACACTGCGTACTGTTTCCGATAAATTTACTGCAAAGTGCAGGGAATTATTTCAATGATGGCGCCGTGGGAACTCAGTACTCAGGGTATCGACCGCTGTGATTGCGCACGATTGGCTGATTGTTTCCTAGTTCGCGTCCACCGCGTCTTACTTGTACTAGACGAATTTTACTAAGCAACAAATATAGTTGTTCTATATAATTATAAAATTATCTATTGTGATCCATTAATGGAGCTGTCGATAAAAATATTTTATATAATAAAGATAAACCGACCTACCGACCGATAGAGATAGGACCGAGAAGCCTGGCGAAATATAACTAGGAGAGCCGACCCCAAATAATAGGCAAAGGACAAGGAGAAGAAGAAGAAGATAATAAAGATAAAGATAAAAGATATTTATTCGTGACGATCACAACACAAGTACGAACATGTACAGAGCACTACAGACAACAATAGTAAGAAAAGAAGAAATCATCAAGTGTGCATCACATCATGGACCCAACTCAGCATAATGCTAGCTATAAAGCCAGCGCTGGTGTTGCGTAGGGCCCATTCGGTGATGCCACGACAGATAACACACATACATATTAAAACATTACAAAAATACATAATCGTACTGTTTCCAGAAAATGTACTGCAGGCAATGATGTCAATGATGGCGCCGTGGGAACTCAGTCCTCAGGGTATCAACCGTTGTGATTGCGCACGATTGGCTGATTGTTTCCTAGTTCGCGTCCTACTTGTAGTGTAATTTTTCTTAGTAAATACTATGGAATAACACTGATTTAAACTTTCACACAGTACATATGGGGCTACTTTACCGCACTAGTGCGATAATTAGCACATTACGCAACTATGACAAAAATTTAAATGGCCATATGTACTGTAAAACGTTGTACGATACATGTGCGAATAGGTAATTCCCAACACGTGTTGATTTAAAACACTCCCTTTAGTCGTGTTTTCCTATTTTTCGCACTTGTATCGTAATGTAATATTAAACTATCACGATTTTTACTCATTATTATTCACAACGGCGGGACTTAATCGCGTAAAATAAGTTTTAAATTTACCTCCGATGTTTTGAGGACGGCGTTGTCCGCGTGGTCTTCGTAGACTGGCTAAAGTTGACATCGGCATCTTCTTAAAAAAAATTAAAAACTTATTTTACGCGATTAAGTCCCGCCGTTGTGAATAATTATGGAATAAATCAAATCACATATAAACATTTCGCAGGTTCGAATTAGACATCGGGCACTGAGTGTTGGTTACTTCGATTATTTCAGTTTTAATCTTAGTGCTCTAATAATAAGAAAAGCTACTGCCATTAAATGATCGTTTTCGAGGGTCTAGCTCGTAATTTAGCCGACCATCTGAACTAAATAGGTATTTATTAGCCATTGGTATCTCACGATCAATTTATATATTTGAAAATTTTCTGTCAGTAACCTACCTAATAATAAGGCAGTAAGGTTTGTCATCCTATACATATTATTATACATATATTTTTGCTAAATTAGTAGCATCGATATATTTACCCTTGAGTGTACAAAAAATGCATCACGAATGTTTTACTATCTGATCTATTCTTCCACTTCTTACACTCAATAATCATTTATTAATTCCAGGAAGTATAAAAACAAAACACAATCATAACCACAAGCGCCATGCCATGCAGCGTAACAACTAAAAACAAAAGAAGTAAGAAGCATAAGCCATACATGGACATAACACGATCAGAACAGTATGCGACTTTGTTTTTTGATGCCAGGTTACATGGCACTTAGGTTTTAAATCTGGTCTAGTCTCTTTTTAGGGTTCCGTACCCAAAGGGGAAAAACGGGACCCTATTACTAAGACTCCGCTGTCTGTCTGTCCGTCTGTCACCAGGCTGTATCTCATGAACCGTGATAGAGATAGTATTTGTTGCCAGAATAAAATAAATATTGAAGTGGGGCTCCCATACAACAAAAGTGATTTAGTGCCGTTTTTTGCGTAATGGTACGGTACGGAACCCTTCGTGCGCAAGTCCGACTCGCACTTGGCCGGTTTATAATTCTAAATTTAATAAATTATTAACTAAACAAGCATCAAAACAAGGACCCGGGTCCTTAAACTACGTCCAAAAGAGAGGTATGGGCACTGTGAATGACATCTCGCTTTGTGTGGTAGGGCACAGGACAGCGGATGTCATTCCAGATCTAGAGCAGAGCCCAACTGGGGAGGTACCTCCACCTTACAGAAAACCGCAGCCAAATAACACTAGACCCTACTAATAGTGTTGTGTTCCTGCCGGTGAGTAAGGTTGCCAGAGCTCGAGGGAGAGGAGTGTTAGGGTCGGCAACGCGCATGTAACTCCTCTGGAGTCGCAGGCGTACATAGGCTACGGAGACTGCTTAACATCAGGCGGGCCGTATGCTTGTTTGCCACCGACGTAGTATAAAAAAAAAATTGTTCATAGAATAGTTTCCCATCATCATTAACAAACCTGACCTACGCCGAGAGTGAACGTCCTAGCCGTATGCGGCATTGTTACTAATATGGTTATGGCACTCGGAGCAGGTAGTGCCTTATCTGATCATATTAGATCCACTCCATGTACGTCGGTATCGTATGTTTTAAAGGTTACGTAGATCGGTTTTTGATGTTTTCTTAAATATTAAAATCATGGAAGTTTTATATTGTTTTAAGTATACCTACGGGGTCCGAGACATGGAGTTTGAAAAGTCGCGACAGGGCAAAAATCGACGCTTTTGAGATGTGGTGTTGGCGAAGACTCTTACGTATACCCTGGACAGCTATGAGAACCAATAAGTCCATCCTAGAGGAGCTGAAAATCACCACGAGGCTCTCTACAATATGTCAAGAACGCGCACTCAGCTTTTTTTTGGACATATCATGCGGTCTAAGAAGCATGACCTAGAAAGGCAGATTATCTTGGGTCAAATGGATGGCAAGCGCGGGCGAGGAAAAGCACCCACGAGATGGTATGATGGTGTGAAGAGGGTGGTTGGCGGCAACATGCAGTGCGTGACTCATGTGGCTTATGACCGCACACTATGGAGACGGAGCATACATGGTCGCGATCCTCAGCAATGAGGGACCGAGGAAGAAGAAGACGGGGTTTAAATTGGAAAAGGAACCTAGACTATCCACCATTTGTCTTCAACTAGTACTGAGATATTTCGGACACATAGCTCGCAGAGACACTGACAACTTAGAGAGGGGTCTCATTGTTTGAAATAATTATTGAAAGTCATAATGATTGTCATATTATCATTAATCATAATTTGGTTTTTCTCAGAAACGCGTAACTTTTCAGGATTGCCATAAAACAAACCTAACTTAACCTATCTGTACGATAACCTGAGGAAAATCCTGAATAGTTTAGTTTCAGAATTATGACTAATGATAATATGACAATCATTACATTATGACTTTCAATAATTATGTCAAACAAAGGGACCCCCTTAGGGGGACTTGTGGTGATGGGAAAGTTCACGTTTGTTGTTTGGGAGCCCCATCAGTTAAATATTTATTTTATTCTGTTTTTAGTATTTGTTGTTATAGCGGCAACAGAAATACATCATCTGTGAAAATTTCAACTGTCTAGCTATCACGGTTCATGAGATACAGCCTGGTGACAGACGGACGGACCGCGAAGTCTTAGTAATCCCGTTTTTGCCAAAAAATACCCAACGTAATGAAAGAGACGAATCAATTTTGATAAAACTTGTCTAACAACCACCACTAGAAAACCTGCTTTCAAATGAAAAAAAAACTACATACGGTTCAGATGTTAAAGAGCTATGGTGCCACAGACAGACACACGCGCATAGCGGTCAAACTTATAATACCCCTCTTTTAGCATAGGGATAAAAAAAATGTGCATTAAAAAAAAACAAGTATTACTAGCCTTTGAACTGTAATCTCATAATACTTATTTTCTTTCTCCTTTTTAAACCATCAAAATTGGTTGTTTTGACCGGAGGCCTGGAGGTGAAACCTCGATCGGTACAAACGTTTAATATATTTATTTAATTATATTAAGTAATCAGTATGAATTTTTTTATAAACCCATAGATTTGTAAATTATGAGGTGTGAAAGGATATAAAAATAAAATATAAAACATTGAAATACGTTAACTCGTTAAGGCGCGCATTTTCAAAATAAGTGCGAAATTCATAGGAAGATACAGTTTGCGTGCACAGATTTTGTAGCTAATGTAAATATTGCAGCTAACCTACAGAGCCCGTTGAAATTTACGGACAATAAATCACAATTATCTGTTTGCCTGCCCTTATCTCAAGAATGTAGCACGAACCAGATTTCTCTATAAGCTTATTTGAATTCTGTCTTTTTGTCTTACCTTAATCATTATTTGCGTAAGTCTTGCCCAAAACGGGACGTTTGGAAAGTCTTTCATAAATCAAAGTACGCAACATAACACGCTCAGTCTTTTAGCTTAGGGTCCTTAGGTCACCACTAAAGTAAGCCCTCGGCCCAGCAAGTTTTATTAAGGTGACTAGAATGTAAAATGACTGTATTTATTTATCTTATGGCTTAATCATATGTTATAAGAAGACATTACTACTAGGGAGTGTTCCCGGTACTGGTTTATTATACAAATACGGTACCGGAATTCCCAGCTCTCGTCATACAAACTCAGTACCGGAAGCATTCCCTAATTCCAACACTACGTTTATGTTCAATGGTCTGGTCTGGGTGTAAAGTCCTACACACTCGGAGGTATGATATGGTTAGGTTAGGTTTGACTTTTTTAAGTTGCCAACCGATCATTTCATGAAATGATTGTCACACTACGAAATTATCAATTCTAAGATTTGGCCACGACACACATATAATGTTGGGCTAATCGCCTTAAACAAGAGACCAAGCTAACCTGGTCTTAGAGGTCTACATATCTCCACGTACTTATATTGCGTATTATCACTTTGACATTGTGATTTGTCTGGGGTCACATCGTGGGCGCGGGTCGTAATGCATTAATTCCTTGCAAATTCAGCCCGATTCAGACACTTGTTACGGGTTTAAACTGGCTTTGACCACCCAGGCGTCTGCAAACCGCGGCAACTATTATATAATCTGTGCCGCGGCTCTCGAGCGACATGCGGCTCTTTTGAGGTACATTTGCGGCTCTTCCATCCAGTGAGCCGAGAAATGGACATTTGAGAGTTCTTAGACCCCTGAAAGCAACATACAAATGTTCTTTGAGCTTCCTAAAACTAGTGATTTCTACTGTTGTAGTGTTGTGTGTTGTTGTGTTGTTGTTCTGTTTCTGTTGTTGGTTGTGTTGTATCATAAAAGATTGCCGACTGGTCTTGGTGATTGGCGAACATCTCACGCGCAACTTTCATTTCATTTCGCTTGCAGGTGACGATCGCTCATGCTCTGTCGTATCAAAACCGTTCAAGTTGCAAAATTTGAGTCGACAGTTTGTGAATATAGATTGCAGTGCATTTTACACAGCTGTTAGCGATTTATCAGGGCTGTGTGTTAACATGAAATTAGAAGGTTTACATGGATTTAAATTGTGTTACACGTTTTAGTAGCGAAAGGCGTGCAATTTGTTTTATTGGGTAGTTGTGTGGGTGTAACTACGATAACGGGATTTTCTCAAAAGTTGGTAATGTCTACTAATTTAAGAGTTAACATTTTCAAACAAAAATATATGGTTCTAATGCTGTCTGTAGTCCTAATGAACACTAGACTTATATTGACCGGGATATAGACCGTGATTACCTTTTGTATTATGTTTTAATGTTTTATAACTTACTTACTTTTGTATTATGTAACTGCGTCGAAATATCGGGAGCTCACAAATAATACAAAAGGTAATCACGGTCTATATCCCGGTCAATATAAGTCTAGTGAAACTAACCGTGAATCATTCAAAACCCTAATGAACACTCCCATATAGTGTATTAAATCCAAAAGGGGCAGTGAAAACCCCAGAAAATACAGGTAAGATGCAGGACTTGAGTGCTCGCGACTGTCCCAGTGTACAGAGTGTAACAGAAATAGTGGGGAACGAATGAAAGTAAGATCTATCAAGATAGCCAATACAACGACCAATACATATTAAGCACCCAGGACGTGCGCGAGCGCCGGCAATAACAAATTAGCGTGAGTCACGTCAGGGTGGCCATCGTGGCTCGTGGGAACGGGACTAGTCTTAATATTAAGGTTGTCATTCAATAAAGGAATGTAGCAAGAGAATTGCGTAATACGGTTTAAACGGTTTACGGGCAAAGGTTGACTGGAAGAGATCCCTTACAGGGATAAGTTCGCCTTTGATTATTGTATACTTTCTGTTTAATTGTATCTTAACCTGTCTTATGTACAATAAAGTGTTTACATACATAATTATAGAAATAAAGAACAACTATGTACCTATGTAAAATGCGAAAACTTTGTGTAATTACGTGAATACGGGCCGTGGGAACAGTACAAGGTACAAGTCTCTTTAAGTTCAAGTTTCAGGTTATTTGGGTAACAAAGGCCCACCCGGGATAGGTAGTAAAAATATGCCGGTATTAATTCCGGAGTTCCGGTCAATATCGGATTTCAATACCGGTATTGAGAATTTTGGATGCCCTACACTAGAAATAAAGATCACCACTTTCTCATGGCTCGCCGTAACCATTGTGAGCCATGAGAAAGGGACTAATCTCTTCCAAGTTCATGTTTAAGGTTATTTGTGTAACAAAAGTATGTAACAAGGTGTAATACAAGACAAATGACGGTTTATCTTAATTAATAGATCTACTGGAGAACGACTACGTATAAAGCGTAAAATTAACATGAGTAATGTAACGTTCGACTGATCATTGTGGGCCGTGGGAAATACGAGTTCAAGTTGAAGGTTCTTTATTTTGGTAAAGTAAGGAATGACTTGCGTAATACGGTGAGTAAGTATCATGCACTATCTTGATAATGAGAGATATGAGATAAAGAATTACCATGTTAATTGCATAGAACGCTTATGTAAAGATACGACAGAGTTATTAAACTATATAATACTATACTACATGAATAAAACGTTGAGAAAGTGTAGATAAAACGTATCTAATATATTTACGGCAGATTAACTTATACAATTTTTACACTTGTGTGTATGAACAGACAAGTTAGGCAAATTTAGTATGAATAGTCTCATACTCATTGAGTCAAACGAACAAATTCAACTTCATCATTTTAGCCTTCAGTCGCCCACTGCTGAGCATAGGCCTCGATTTCGAACGTCATCCACCCAACGAGCCAACGGACGCCAGGCGCTTCTTTCATCCGAAAGCGGCCACCAATCCGTCAACTTTTGGTCCACCTGCCTTCACTCTGGCAACATGTCCCGCCCAATTCCATTTATAGAAAGAAGTCTACATGATAGAAAGAAGTGTTCAATTACCACTTCCTTGCGAATTGAGTTGTTTTGAGAAGTGGCATATAGCTTTTATAAACAAATGACTCGCAGAAGGATACGTTGGCCATGAGAACCGGGTGTCATATCCGTGTTGCATGCAGTCCTGTGGTCACACTTGTGAGATCGGATATTAAACACCGCCACTGTTCTTTTGTTTTATTTGGCACTGTTATTCCTGGTATGCGTTTTTGATATTCGCGAGGAAGTTAGGTAACTTTACTCGGAATTATGAGATATAGACGCATTGCATAGATATAGCTTCCCAGGTAGCAAAATGACGTCAGCGACGTCTTAATGACGGCATTATTTCGTCATAATGACGTCGCTAACGTCAAAATGACGTATAAATGCTACTGGGGAATTTGAATGAATGGTGATAAGTGATAACATCGTGAAATGAAAAGTCTACTTTGTTTTTTTTTTTTTTTTACTAGCGACCTGCCCCTTCGCACGGGTAGTTCATCTAATTTACGCAAAACCTTTACAAATTATACATATAAACCTTCCTCTTTGATCACTATCTATTAAAAAAACCGCATCAAAATCCGTTGCATAGTTTTAAAGATCTAAGCATACATAGGGACAGACGGACGGAAAGACAGCGGAAAGCGACTTTGTTTTATACTATGTAGTGAAGATCAACTCGAATTGAATCCTACCACAAAAGTCATTAAGAACCATGTATGTATTCGTGACAAATATAATTATTATTAAGCAATTAATCAGTCATAATAAAAAATATTAGAGTCGGAAAAGGCTAACAGCATGATATTTTCAATGGCAAAGTGTGGCAATGTCATAATGACAAATTTATATGAAAGAATGGCGTTAATAATGGCACCTCCGCACTTTGTTCTGTTATAATCGTTGCAAACTGAGATAAGATGGACTTTATATATGTTTTTAACAAAACTATTTCACATATCCAACTCGCATTCTGAAATTAGAAATTATTGTCCTTCTCCACTCTCCACCGTCAATAATTTAACAGTTTTCACACTCATTAGCGTCCGATAAACTCGCAACAAACAGCCATTTCCCGGACGGCAATTATCAGCATCAACATTCAACACTATCAACCCCCGCACGCAACGTCTAGCAATTTTAAATATATCAGATAGCGGCATCTACACTCAAGAGCAATTAACATAGGTCACGTTAGATGGAATGTAAGAATTTGTAAGAATACAAAGTGACGTTCTCATTGCTCATGGGTGTAGAATATAACATCAGCTGTTGTAAACAGATTGGGAGATCGGATGTCAGTTAATTAAGAAAGCGATACTTTCTAGAGTTGGACCAAACTTACTCTGTCATTTGCAATAACAAATGGAGGCAATGCCATCATATTTAATGTCAAATTTCTATGAAAATATTACTTTTATAAATGGCAGTCCCTCACTTTGTTCTGTTCAAATCGGTGCAAAGTTTAAGCTTGGACGGACGCAACGTTCTAGTAGCTGAGCGAAAGTGAATTTTTAAAAACAGACTGGGACAAATGTCAGAGGGGCAGCAGACGTAATTTTGTCAGTATCGTTATATCGCGTCATACGGTCGGTTTACTTTCTAACCTGAAATAGTCTCAAACTCCACTAATCTCAGCCTTACAGCATTTAATAACTCTGCTCTGCCGAAAACCTTGCATAATTGTGCATACTTTTGTATGGACGGACGTTTATCTGACATGGCTATTTGTACGTTACGGACAAATAGCCAATAGCCATACATTTGACGTGCCCCTTCCCCGCAAAAATCGGCACTGTATTGTACAGAAAATGACAGACAAGGCGTCTCCAGTTACTAAATGCTCTAAGATCTCAGCGTCCTGGGTCCTGTAGTTCGTTTCTATATCAGTATTATTCTAAATATTCTAATAAGCATTAGTGCACGAACAAAAGTTATTTTGAAGGTTCCACCAACAGTCGAAAAAAAAATGGTTGTAAAGTCGGTTTACGGACGATAATTTTGCGTGATAACGTCATAAGAAAACATTGTTGAAAAGGCCGTAACGTTACCATGGAGATCAGTCCACAACGTGACACTATTTCGTGCATGCTACCGGTGTTCATCAATTTATAAGACGATAAGACGTTATCACGTCAAAATGCCCGATACGTCAAGCAAGTAAGTATTTATTTGCAAAGAATACGAGATACAATACAATACAATAGTGTCTTAGGTAGTCAAGTTAGTCAGGATCAAGTTTGCTGGGATATGTATAACCTGGACTCTTATATTCACTTTTGTTTTCAACTTTTTTTCTTTACAATTAGCATATCAAGTAAAGTCACAATACTAGCGTAACTCGAATACCACTAGACACTATCTCACCCTGTCGCTGTCAAAGATAAGACTATCCTTATCAGCGTCTGACGCGTTGTCACCACAACACCTTACCTTATTAAAGTGTCCACGATTCCGGTTTCTCAGGTCGGGATTAATAACATTGCTTTATCCGTATTTTTTGCTTGGCGCCACCGGACTGACCAGGTTATGACTTCCAATTGCATATGAAGTGGAGGCAAAGTTTAATGCTTAGACCAGTAGGGCTAAGATGGTCGGTTTTTTATCATTTGTCATCATGCCTGTCACGTTCTAACAAGTATGTAAGTGCGAAAGTGACGCATGACATGACATGTTGACAAGTGATAAAAATGCTGCTGTATGCACTTTTAGATGCCCGATTACTTAAAGTTAATTACTTAATCAATTAACCGCTGTATATTAGGAAAAAGAGTGGTTTCTTTTTCAGTTGATGGCCGATGACCAAGGGGAGGGGGACATTTAGTTACAAATTTTATTATCTAGGAGGAGGCAGCTCAATCTCGAACATAGCTAGGTCTACAACGCATCTTAAAAAATTGTAACATTTTTTGAAAGAAAGCTAAAATTATGAAAATTTCTTCTAAAAATGCGCAATTTTATTTTTGATTGAACTTATCGATTACTTTTTTTTAACTTAAAAAAAACTAAAACATGATATCCGCGATCCCGAGTATAGCATAGCAATATCGCTCACGCTTACGCTCAGTGAGAGTGAGAAAAGAACCTGCGGTGTCAGCATGGTTGCTTTTTTATCACCTGTCACTATGCCTGTCGCTTTCGCACTTACATACTTGTTAGAACGTGACAGGCATGGTGACAGGCGATAAAAATGCCGTGCTAAGCCCAAATGAACCCGGGGTCTTAACCACTTTTACTCGCCTGAAACACAGGGTACCCGGTCCGCCTAAAGCAAAGGGGGCGCAATATAAGGACTTAGAAAATTTTTGACCAAAAGTGAAAATTATACAGGAATCATAAAACACTTAGAAATTTTTTATTCGAAACGCTAAAATAAGCATGTTTTGTAGAAAAAACTTTTTCTCTAAAATCAAAAATGGCCGAGATATTGGACCTGAAAGTTGAGCCGATTTTTAGGACAGAAAAGTTCGATGGGTGTTGTTGTCATTATGACCCCTATTTTTTATGATGCTATCGTATAGAAGACGCTAAAATAAGCATGTTTTATAGAAAAAACTTTTTCTCTAAAATCAAAAATGACCGAGATAATAGACTTCAAAATTGGCAAAGCAAAGGGGGTGCAAAAAAAGACTTCGCTCGTCGTCGCACCTATCTTGTCTCTGTTACTTAAATTTACTGTTCCAAACATGCTTATTTTAGCGTCTTCTATACGATAGCATCATAAAAAATAGGGGTCATAATGACAACAACACCCATCGAACTTTTTCTATGTCCTAAAAATCGGCTCAACTTTCAGGTCCAATATCTCGGCCATTTTTTATTTTAGAGAAAAAGTTTTTTCTACAAATCTTGCTTATTTTAGCGTCTTCTATACGATAGCATCATAAAAAATAGGTGTCATAATAACACCAACCCCATCAAAAAATTTTTAAGTCCTGCGCCCCCTTTGCTTTAGTCCAACCGGGTACCCTAGTTATTCAGGCAATGTAAAACCATTACTACCTTGTAAGTCTTTATTTTGTAAGAATGTAAGAATGCCACGTGTTTTTGAATAAATTATGTTTATGTTTTAAAACACTGATTACAACTCACGATTTTTACTCATTATTATTCACAACGACAGGACTTAACTCCTCCCCAACTCCCCTAGGGGGAACTCGCGCGCCTAGATGTTGATGTCAACTTGAGCCAGTCTTCGAAACGTCGGAGGTAAATTTAAAACTTTTTTTACGCGATTAAGTCCCGTCGTTGTGAATAATAATGTTTATGTTTTACTGGTAAACTCGAACGCTCGCTACACTACTGGGTATCAATAATTATAATAACTCACGGAGCCCTTAATGACATTTTTTACGCCCGTGTTTAATTAAAAAAAGATAATTTGGTGAAGCTATGCGGAAATTTGACGGGCATCTTGATGCGTCGATGAATATCTTTGCGATTAATTTTCTTTTTTGGGTGGTGTTCAATTTGTAGTGGAATGATTTGCAGTAAAAGTACCCACTTTTAAGGTCTTTGAGGGACTTAAACAAATTGTTCCTGTCTACAATGCTGTCATTAAGTACTACGTACGTACTAATCGGACTACCAAAGACAATAGATAGGTAGTATAGAGGGTTATTGTCATAGTAAATTTTGTAGTCACAGTAAATTAACTCTATCTATCGACACAGGATTAATACTTAAAATGAATATGAATAAAAATATCAAAAAATGTATATAATATACACAGTGGCTAAAAAACAAGTGCATTTCCATTGCCAGGAAGGTTTTGGGATTATACTGAGCAACTTTTACTATGGGACCAATCCCAAAATCGCGAAAAAAAAATTGCCTGTTTCATACATTTTGGCTAGTCCATTTTCTGTGGGAGGCGGCTAGTTATATATTCATATTCTTTATTTGTATTGATTATAATATAAGCCAATATGTCAAACTAATTTCGAAGCTGTCAAGCAATTAAAGTTTCATACATACTCGTTTGCATTACTGGATTATAAAAAGTGTCACACAAACCTCAGATAACTCGGGGCACTTGTACTAGTGATGTAGCAAAATATTTTACAATGTATGTGCTCGAAAAGTGCGTTTTCTACGGAGCCATATCATGCGGAAAGTACTACTTTTCCGCACTAGTGCTTTTTGTTTTCAATTTTTTTTTACAGTACATATGGTGCTACTTTCTCGCACTAGTGCGGAATAGAGCACTTTTCCGCACTAGTGCATTTTGTTTTCTATATTTTAATAATTAAACTTATTTGCCATTATATGTTTTTTTTTTTGCTCGCACAATGCATAGTAAAACATTGTATGATACACGTGCGTAAAGATGATTTCCGCACTTGTTGCATAAATAGCTATTATAGACAATTAAATATATCGATGTTACTGTCAACATCTCAATGTTCTACAAAATAAATATATTTATACAAAATCGCTTTGTATACTGCTTCTTAAATTCTAAAAGGGTGTTTTTTCGAAGAATTTATTTTATTTTCAATCCAGGTCTTCTGACCTGTTTTCCACATTGGCACTAAATATTTATTCTAATCATTTTATATCGTTATTTATTATTAAATTTCTTAAACATTCCACTTTCATTTATTGCTAAAAGTAAATAAAAAGTGAAATTTACCTTAAGTCATAAAAATACCATTAGGTACATAAACCATTTCGAGACAAACCTTAATTATTTGTAAAATATGCCTGAAAGGAGTTCTTAGTTAAATAGTTTTTTAGACAATATAATGACTAATGGGCGGCTAACGGATGCAAAATATATAGTCAGACAAAAAAAAATTCTGCAACGATTCTGATAGCACACGCAGTGCAAGTGTTATTTTGAACGTCAAACTTCTATGATATTACGACGTATAAATAACACTTACTCTAACTCTATCGACATCTTTTTTATCGATATTAAATCCCTAAAATGTGCCCCGAGTTATCTGGTTTGCACATTACACAAGACTATTCCGTTCCATCATTTTTATTTACTCTTTGACAGTTACACTTATAACAAACCATTGTATCTTGACCTTTCCGCCCACACTTTATGAAAGCGTTAAGAGCTCTTTTCTACTAAGAAATATCCAGTTTAAGAAGACCTGTCTTAACGTAATTATTTATCATTCTGAAGAATCGTCTTCGTTGGTTGTTTAAAGACTGTTGAAGAAATTCTCTCTTGATCCGTAGTAAATAGTAATGGTACAAGCTTTAAAGACCACGTTATACTGGGCTTGTTACTGTCTATTCAAACAAGTTAACCCAATTTTAGTGTTTGCACATGTGTTGGTAGGAATTTGAAAGAAAGTTCTCAATAATAGAGGATTTGACAGGCATCTCTACTCTATTTATAATTTGCTATGCGTTGCCCTATTAGAACAGCCTTAAGTCGGCACATAAATTAAATACTGGAATTTTAGGATTAGTTATGGCGTATAAAACGGTTTTTGTTAACAACCTAGTTGTTACTAAACACGGGAAAGTATAAAACGCAACCTGAAAGGCCTTTCAATTCAGCCGGCTTAGCAATGACAATGACTAAACGTTTGGTATTTGTCACTTAAAACCTGACAAGATTATATTTGCCCGCCACATTACGGATCTTTAGTGGTGGTTTACTTTTTTTACTGACAAGGATTACTTTTGGACAACACACCGATTTTACCACAAAAATGCAAAAAAGAATGTCAGAGATGCAAGAAAAAATATTATGACTACAAGACAACATTTACATCAATGAAAGGAGACAAGATTAATTCGTTTATTGTCTGTAGAGCATGGATATAATATACAATGATGGGACATAATAATATAGAATCACCATAACGCGTAGCATTCTTTTTTTTTATTAGTCGTTGGCATGACCCGTACTGATATTTTATTTAACTACAAGTACATAACGTACCAAAATGATTGCCATATGTAAGCTGCTTTTAGCGACACTATCTCAGGGCCAAATAGAATCATCAGCCTTTAAATAGCCCACCCACCTTAGGATGAAATCTTCGCATGAAACCAACTCTCTATTTTCTCTGAATGTGCCATAAACGCCAAATAAAGCAAAGAAACTGCCAATGCATTGTCGCACGTGCATTGTTCACTGTTTATAGCTCAACAGACTGACATACATGTGTGCGAGTAGATAAAAGACGCATTCTCACGCGTCTCACTGTTATGATTTGTATTTACCTATATGTTTTAAGCTTGAACGATTGTAAAATTTCACGGAAAAACAGCGACAAGTGATAGGTTTTAAGAGGAAAAAGTACTTGATGAGGTTGCATATTTGATCAGCACTACTGCAAAGTAACGGAGAAAAATCGTAAACCGTTTCGTAGCCAAATGGCAAAAAACGGAACCCTTATAGATTCTTCATGTCTGTCTGTCCGTCCGTCCGTATGTCACAGCCTCTTTTCTCTAAAACTATAAGAACTATACTGTTGAAACTTGGTAAGTAGATGTATTTTGTGAACCGCATTAAGATTTTCACACAAAAATAGAAAAAATAAACAATAAATTTTGGGGGTTCCTGGAACTAAAACTCAAAAAAAATTTTTTCATCAAACCCATACGTGTCTATGTATGTGTGTGTGTGTGTGTGTATCTATGGATAGGTCTTAAAAAAATATATTGAGGTTTCTAATATCAATTTTTTATAAACTGAATAGTTTGCGCGAGAGACACTTCCAAAGTAGTAAAATGTGTCCCCCCCCCTGTAACTTCTAAAATAAGACAATGATAAAACTGAAAAAAATATATGATGTACATTACCATGCAAACTTCCAACGAAAATTGGTTTGAACGAGATCTAGTAAGTAGTTTTTTATTTAATACGTCATAAATCGTAAACCGCCATTTATTTACCTTTCACTCACGTTTCACATAAAAAATACATTGTTAAATTTATGTAATGTACGGAACCCTCGCTGCGCAAGTTCGACTCGCACTTGGCCGGTTTTTTGAAGTTAAAATCTACTATAAGAGCTTCGACCGTCGCTGGTATAATTTCATCGGCCAAATGAATCAAGGTTAGAGTACTGTTAGCTAGATAAATTATCAGTTTATATCATTTATCGCGACTGCTCTCTCACATCGTCTTTTCCCAGAACCATCTTCATAAAACTCGCATGTATCTGATGTAAGTTTCTTATTAAGAATGCGCGCATTTCAAAAAGGTCCTAACATACGAGCCACATACGATTTTCCTGCCTTCTGTTTCCATTAGATTTTGCTATTGATGCGCTCAATGAAAAAGGTCGTATCGACATACAAACGTTTTATAAACTTAGTGCATTTTATTTTGACGACACTCCATAGGTGTCGCTAGCAGTAAGGCGCGGTTCTCGGCACAACTCTTGTTTGCAAGCGCGTGCGTACTGTTCTAAAAAAGTTTTTGTTTGGTTCGTTAACTTTTCACGCGATTATTTATGGTTTAAAGTTTCTCAGGGTATTTGATATTAATAAGTATTGTGCTCTCATGAGATACATGTCCTTTAAGCACAAAGTTCATAGCAATATCAAACTTCAAAACATTGGAAAAATATCCATAATGTACCTGAATGACAGATTTTGAATAGCAAAATTTGTTAGAAAAAATAATTTCATTTTTATATCAAGCTTGGTTGCTTATTGGAACCGTTGGAAACAGTTACCTATTAAAAGAAAGAAACACATTTTAAGAACATTACACCAGCTACGATATAATGAAATGTAAAAGACATCCGTCAAGCTCTGACAAGTCGGGAGTGATGGGCGTTTTATCCACAACGATAAGTGATAAAATTCCGGGCCACTAGGATCGGATCGAAATTACTTTCAAGAATAAGCAGAGTAATTATATAAAAACTAGAAACATTCCATTCGTCAATCATATCAATGAATGAAACGGTATTTCTTGCAAAAACTGTAATTTATATGAACCAATAACCGACACGTCCATCTCTTTCTAGTGCAACTATGTCACTTGAGATCCTAGATATGGCAATAAAAACACACAGACAGATGTAGGACAATAGATTATTTATAACTAGTGTAGGAAAGCTCTTTATGCTTCCACTTATCTGGCTGTAAATCTTTTTTTCTATCGCTTCTGGAAAACTTGACGCTCAGATGCCAGTGTCAGCCTTCGCTGCATACTAAATATATCGAGACTGATACCTAATAGTTGGTCAAGCAAATCTTGTCAGTAAAGAAGAACAAAAAAACCACACATCCCCTTTTTCTGGGCGCCAGCACCAGTACAAGACAAAGACAGTATGACCCTCTTCGTCTACGCCCGAAATAAGACAGTCCCTTGACAAACTATATCTTTCAAATAATATTATCAACTCTATTGGAATATAACAAAACTTCCGTGAGACACAGATCACACAGAGATATTAATATATTTAATATGTCTATTGGAATAGTTATTACGAGAAAACGAATAGTTAAAAGACAGCTAGTAGGTAATAGGTATGTCTTTGAATACAACTGAATATACAGCTAAAGCATCTACAATTGTACATTCAAGAGTAAAGAAAATGCCTCATTTTGTGCAGATTTCCTTAACAAGCTCTTGCGTGTATCAGGTGTGATTCAAAGGTAAGGTAGGTAGCGACTGCATACTTAAATACTAGAAGGCATTCAACATGGTTTAACAACGATTTGTTAAAATGGCAGGGAATCGCTAAATGACGACAAACTTGTCGGTCTGCTAATAATGAAGACGATCATGAATATGGCAGATTAGCAATATGCCAAAAAGAATTTTCAAAAATTGCAAAATTCCCATGAAATCTTCTAGGTATTATTTTTTCAGCACGTTTTTTGCCAAATCTTCTTACAGTTTCTTTAGATTTCTATTTTGAAATAGACGCCGCTGAGTGAGTAATAGTGAGTAAGTAATAATCCCTAATTTGAACAGGAACTTTCTAAGTGGAATCTTGAATGACAATTTTCTCATGATAGTTTCCATAAAATCTCGGACATTTTGAGAATGTTCTTTAAGTCCTGCAACTTGCACATTGCTATGGCAGATACCCTATTCGAGAGAGATATTAATGATAGCTTAATGTCATTGGTTTGGTATTTATTTTGCTGCAGCACCTAAATCGGTGAGAACTCCACGCTTAAACTGCTAACTTGGTATGAAAAAAGTTTGAGGCCCAGGCCCAAGCTAGAAGCTAGTATTAGTATAAAGATTATATATCCCTAGCTAAACAGAGCATTGCGTGCTCTTTTTACTCAGATCCCGGTAGGGCTTGTATTTCACTGTACCATGGAAACCTGACTATCCTAGTAGGGCACAGGGAAGTGTCGGTAACGCGATCCGACCGCAACCGTTAGGAGAGTCAGGCGGCGGACCGGCACGGTTTGAAGACGGTGGAGTACTGTTACTAAACCATATTTTTCTGTTATATGTCACTTTCCCGAGTAAGCTCAGCCTAGTTTGGTATTCCTTGGGTACGTTCTGTGTTTACGTGTACACCGTAAACCAACTATTATGGGCCAAAGGTTCAATACGTAACAAACTAAGTATTAATACCAGTTATTTTCTGTTTCATATGAGTTTTTTCTTGAAGTATTATTAAATACTAGCTTTTGCCCGCGACCTAGTCTGCGTAGAATTAGTATTTTGGGTAGCCTCTTTTTTTATCCAATCTGGCTTTTTATTGATTCCCTATACCAACTTGACCAACTTCCTTATATCCTTATTTTAGAGACAATTCTAACTTCTAACGCCTTGATAAATTTTGTAAAGGCAATGATTCAATTCGAGCATAATAGTTACATCATTCTCAGGCGATCCATTAATTATCTCACTTTCGGGGTGGAAGTGAGATAATTTTCACCCTCTTAAGGGATGATTTCCGGGAAAAAAGTATCCTATATCCTTCCCCGGGACTCAACCTATCTCTATGTCAAATTTCAACTGAATCGGTTCAGCGGTTTAAGCTTGAAGAGGTAACATACAGACAGACAGACAAGACTTTCGCATTTATAACATTATAAGTATGGATTTAACTTCGAACTGCATCTTTCAAATAACATTTCATTCATTTCAAGTAAGTTTATAGTATTCAAATATCAGTGTTAATTTTGGACCATAGTTAGATTTTGAATTGTAGATGGTGGTTTTACGGTAACAACTTTTTGTGTGGGTGTGGCAGTGCCACTATAAACTTCATACCTATTTTCAAAGCATATCACAATTATGGTGGCACTGGCACTCCCACACGCTGTCCCTGCAAAGTCTGTTCAAAGTTAGTTTGGCCGAATCCAAATATCGGCGTAGGTACTCATATATAGGTATTTAAAGCCCAGTTCACATTTGTCTGACGTGTCGTGTTGTGTTGTGTCGTGACGCATATCGGTTTCATACATTTAATATAGTTTTATGGTTGCGTGCACATGTGTCTGACGCAGCGTGCATCAGACAAATGTGAACGCAACCATATTAAATGTATGAAAGCGATATGCGTCACGACACAACACAACACGACACGTCAGACAAATGTGAACCGGGCTTAATATGAGCGGGGGTTTGAGAACCCATGATCTCTGACTTGGAAGCCAGTGCCACTCAGCGACTGCACTTTGAATGTGCAGATGCGGACTTGCGTTCCACCCTTAACGTTGTTACTCTGCCACTGATTCTCATAGCGGCATCAGAAATACATCATCTGTGAAAATTTCAACTAGCTATTACGGTTCATAAGATACAGCCTTGTGACAGACGGACAGACAGACAGACAGACAGCGGAGTCTTAGTTAAAAGGGCGCCAGCGCTTGTCATCATTTAAATCAGCTTCAACATTATTCATAAAAACATTTCGAGTGTTTTATTAGTTTTTCATATCGGACATCGTCATGTCATATATCACGGCAGTTAGGACGCATCATAAAGCTATAAAAGGTTTTTTATAGTCAATCTCGGCCGGGCTCGTAAAAAAGTCGTCATAGTCTTTATTATTTGTATGTGTTATTCGACTGTCCTTATAAAGCATAGGCATAGTATATACAAGTAGTTATAGATATGAAACCGAGCAACCAGGAGTAAAAGAAGGACATCTTCAAATTCGAGTCTAGAACTCACAAATGCGCGGCTGTTGTGAGCTCACTAGTAGTTATAAGTTCCGAAAAATCGACGATGTCCCAACCCTCCTCTGTCACAATTCACCTCGGTCTCCCCTAACTGCAATATTAAAAGCTCACGTATCATGATGCATGCATGTTGCTTAACTAGTTGCAAAATGTATCCTCACAATTGTCATCAAGTATAGTGATCCTAACGAATGCCATAAATACGAGAACTTATATCCAAAGCCATAAAGACGATAATCGATTAAGCCTTGTCAAAAGGGTCACATAGCGAAACGCGTCTATAAAGAACGTTATTAACGTCTAGCTATAGCTAGTCTACCTACCGTTGCCAGATAAATTGTAAAAGATTGTAAATGGTATTTCAAAATAAAGCCTCGTCCACAATTGTGCTACTGTTTACAACATGTTGCAAACACTTAATTTCATAGTTTTCGTACAAAAAGTAGTCGATGTCTAATAAACAGGCATCGTAAACTGCGAGCGAAATCCATTGAAGTACTAGGGTTAATTGTTACTTAGTCAAGTCAAAGTACGTCATTTCAATGGATTTCGCTCGCAGTTTACGATGCCTGCTAATAAAAGACACGACGACCAAAGATCATAGCTGATTCGTATATTTGAATTTGACATTCGAATGCTAGAGTAAAGAATATGATAATTTCGGTCTCCTGTAAAGTCGTAGTGTAGGTAAATACTAGGTAAATAAGTACCTACCAAACACTTTCTCGCACACATCTCATGGGTGTGATTGGTGGATAACTCTCAAGAGTTGGTAAGTATTATGTACCTGAAACAAAATAAAAGCATGAAATAATTATGTTTATGTAATGTACATACGATAAGTACCGATAGGGGCCATTCTAGATTAGCAAATTGAAGATATGTATGACTAAAAAAAACGAAAAGAACTAGAAACACGGAAAGAAGAAGAAGTATTACTAAAAAACATAAATGATTTCTTATTATTTAACTTTGACATAATGAGTTGTGCATCATCTACCTGTAGGTAACTTTGGTTGAGACCAACCTATAGGAAATCAAACCTGAAATAAAACAACATTTATCAAATCATGCAATCACTTAACTCACAAATCTATAAATGACGAGTTGATAGGGGTGTGAAAAAGTGTTCAAAACTCGAAGAAAAATTTAAAAGTAGAATATAGCCGATTTTTATTTTCTTGTCGATTCTGTTGTTCCTCGAGTTATCAGATTTCCATAATCCATAAACTTTGGTGGATTTATGTTTGATGTAGTTCCCTATTTTGTACAATATAAGCCTAATTTAACATTGCGATTTCATATTTATCCTACACAGAATAAGGAGCTTTTCAAACCAGCCAAATTTTATCCAAATCTACAGTCTGGCAAAAAAGACTAGAAATTAAAAAATGGCATCACTGTAGTGTCGTCCCTTTTTTCTTAGATTGATTTGAAAGGTACGACACTACAGTGGTGCCACTTTTTAATTTCTATTCTTTTTTGCCAGACTGTAACGAAAAAAAAACAGCCCTTATTTATACGGATCCCTGTGGCAACAGTATTACTACAGTTTTATCCCGTTATCGCAGGTTATCATCCGTATAACGACGCCATCTTGTACTTTATGACAACCTAATAAAACGCTTTCCCCAAACATTCACGTTTCTTTTTGCGACATTAAAATTGATACACCTACTTAAGTTGAGAAAAGACATGGCGTAAAAACATTGAGCGTATTGTGACGGATAGAGCAAAGTAGCGATTTCGTATTCCTTTTTCTTTTAATTATGTATACGTTAACCGGAAAATCGAAACTTACGACAACACTAGCGCCTGGGGGATTAACACGGTCGCATTTTCATCGCTTGTCACCATGCCTGTCACGTTCTAACAAGTATGTAAGTGCGAAAGTGACGGGCATAGTGACAGGCGATAAAAATGGAACCATGCTGAGCCTGCAGGTGTCAATCCCTAGCAGTCGACAGCGTGGGATAATGAGAGATCGCGTGCGTATATAATGGTGTAATGGTGGAGATTAATTTGAAACCTTTGTCGCTATTTTGAAGCTATAAGAAAATTTAATATGCATTATACTGACTTGCAAATAATACATATTAAATTTTGGCTTGAAATAAAATTACCAAGCATGTTCACGTTTGTCTCCATCTTCTTTTTCTTCCTAGCCTTATCCTTTCATTTAGGGTTTGCTCTCCTCGTCCTTAGGTGCCAGGATCGCCTGTCCTGGGTTGTTTGTGTTTCCAGCTGAGCCCGTTCCAGGTCTTTGGAACTTTACCACGTAGCTAGGTGGCGCTCTCCGCCTTTTCTCTTTTCCGGGATAGCTAGCCTTTTTAACTGGGTACTCTTCATCCCTTTACGTCACGTTTGTCTCTATAATCAATTGCTGTTATTACGTGATGTAATACAATTTGTGAGTTAATTAACCTCAGAGTTAATAATTATATTGTATGTAATCCATAATTCATTAGATAAGTCATAAAACTATTAACGCATAGGTACTTTAATAGGTCATTAGAATGGAAATATCGTAATACTCCAATGCGATACGGCCATAATTCTATTATTACTGGAAATTACTCGGTGATATTATCAATTTGATACACACGGTTTATGTACAATTTGGTATAAAATTTAATGCACTGTGAACTTTGGGTAATAAGAAACCCTTCACTTTTAGTGTAAGTAGACAGGTACAATAATTAGAAGCTTTTATTTAACTTGCTGTACCTAATAGTCAGTATTACGAATCCACCGCCAAAAAGCCGCTTCCATACAATCGAGCTAATTACATGAAACTGCTTGCATGATCATGCATAAAAAATGTGACAAAGAAAATATTGCGAGTCAGTAGGAGAATGTAAAACGTCTACTGGCTCTAATTTCTTTGTATTACAATTTATAGCAACGAAAACTAGTAGGTATGTACCACACATAAAAGACGTTAAAATTATGATCGGAACATGAAAAATCTCACCAATCCACTAAGTGGAGCATTTACCCTATTATCTGCACACGTGTGGGGGTGAGACTGACAATGCAGCATCCCTCTCATCTGCCCCACACGGGACGCACTAGAAAATCGATATCTATTGTGTGTGTGATTAGAAATATCGATTGTTAGCTGTTTCGATTGCTGTGGGATTACATGCTTGGGAAGTTTATTTCGATGGCAGATTTTGTGGTGCAGATAGAAACTGAATAAAAATTAATGGTTTGATGTCCAATTGTCCACCATTATTCAAAATTCATTACATATACGTACGTATACAAAGTAATAGATTAACAGTTAAAATCTTGTAAACCTGTCTGTTGGGTTGCGAGATGCATTTCTCTCTACAGGGGCCCACTGACTATCAGTCCGCCGGACGATATCGGCCTGTCAGTTACAAACAATAATTTGACAGTTCCAAACAACTGGCAGGCCAATATCGTTCGGCGGACTGATAGTCAGTGGGCTCCTTACCACTCAGTATCAACTCTTATAATGTTTCTACAATATCACATGTAAAAATTCTCGGCACTGTTTGTCTTCGCTGTAGTCCATCTATTGTATCTTTCGATGTAATGGCTGTTTGTTGCCATAAATAATAAAATTAAAATAAAATTATCTAAACATAACTGAAATGTACCTACACTGAATCCTATGGGTCGATCAGTCACTCATGCTGTTTTTTACCCGACTGCCAAAGGAGAAGGGTAATGTTTTTTAATAACTAACCTTAGCCCGTGACTTCGTTCGCGTGAAACTCGACCAAATTCCTGCACAACTTCCAACTTCCACTCCAAATCTAGAGGATTTCTTCAACCATAAATGTCACTGTTGGCAGCTGGCAGATCAGATAGATAGAAATCCTGGCGAATGCGCTACTTGCTTAGGTTGCCATATGAAAAAGTAAAAAATCCTGACATTACTCCAAACCCCAAACTCCCCAATCAACGTACTCGAAGTTTTTGAAACCGTTTAATATTATCAGGCACATGTTTTGCCATGAAAAGTTCTAGGTTCTATCTTTCCTTTTCCTAATCTCAAACTTCTAGCTAGCTTCTAGTAGTTCGTTGTAGTTTCTGAAAAATCCTGCCACTTGGCAAGTCTGCTCTCTACCCTGACAAATAACCAAAAATCCTGAAATGTCAGGGAAAATCCTGACATACTCGCATATCAACCCTATACTCTCGCAATATTGTGCTTGCAATTTATGTACTGCACATCGTATTTCGAATTACACAAACATAGGTACTCGGACCAACCTGCCATGCGACATTTTAACTTATCAGCCCAGTATCTCCCATTCATAACCAACAGACAGCAACAAGCAGGAAATGCTAAATACATCGCACAAGGATTATGCCCGTGCGCAGATAGGACGTATTTACGATCGCCGTGTAACGTGTATATGGAGATAAAAAGACGGAACGTTTCATATTCATATTTTATTTCTTGATCTGTGGGTATTTACGATAATAAATATTTACGATGCTTAATGCTTATCTTATTTAAATTCACGTAAGTAAGAGTAAGTACCTGGTGACCATTCAGGAACATAATTATCTTACTTATACGGGATATTACTTATAGGAATTATTTGAAATAATCCCTTGCGCTTTTTTTGGCCATCGCTATACGCAGAAACATTTCCACCCCACTTAAGTCCCCGGCAAGCTCGGCCGAATTTTACCATCCCATACAAACGGAGTTTCGTTCTCATTTTAAAACTACGTGTTGGATTGTAATAAAACTTTGCATACACCATATGTTGGAAAGATTCGCTGGCTATATTTGAGGTCTTGGTGACTCAGTTGGCAGTGTGGAGTATCGATCCAGAGGCCGTGAGTTCAAGTCTCACCCAAGACAGTCATTTTTCCACTTTTAAATACTTAAAATTTAATCATACATTTTCACTTTTGGATTAACGTTTGAAACGTCAACTTCCACTTCCCAAAGTGTTGTGTGAAATTGTATGAAAGATTTTCGTTTCTACAACGCTTCGCTTGGTAGTAAGTGAATTAATGGGGTCTCTATTGTTTCCCATAAAGTTGTAAGTCATAATGTATTGTTTGTCCGCATTTCCGTTAGTCATAATTTGGTTTTTCTCAGAAACCCGTAACTTTTCAGGATTGCCATAAAATAAACCTTACGAAAATCCTGAAAAGTTTACGGTTTCAGAATTATGACTAATGATAATCTGACAATCATTACATTTTTTTTTTTTTCAATATAAACATTTATTTACATACATACAAGATATCAAGATATACAGTGGTACTACGTAAACGAAATTAATAACTAGCTTAAATCTAAAATAGGCCCTTGAGGCATTGTACCAAGGATGCTGGCGGCATTTCCCCGCTGTATCGCAATGCTGATACGTTGTGCGAGAAAGCCGCCAGCTCTTCGGTCACCAGTTACGTCAACCAGACGCTTCGCGATTTTTGCAAACAACTTATGCGCGCTGGGACCCCATGGACCTAGAGTTTATTACATTATGACTCAATAATTATGGGAAACAAAGGGACTCGGAAGGAATGAAATTGCAATTTTTTTAACACATATATCTTCATTTTATTGGTACAAGTAGGTGTCAAGTTTATAAATCGTCGCAAGGAATCGATATTTTATCGTTATCGACTCGTTCTTCAATTGGATTTGATTGAAATGGCTCTTATTATCGGTTCGCAGAATTAGGACAACCATCCAATAATGCTGTTTAATGCTATTTTATTGATATTTATTTCTGGTATCATGATCTTGAGAGAGAGAAAAGAAATCAAATACATCCTTCTCACTTCATTGACTGCTGCTTTCTAAAAATATACTTGAAATAGAATTTTTCCCTATGTTTTACGACGATATTTTGAATTATTTTGACCCTATTTTTACCTAATTTTGAATTTTTATTAATGTTATTTTATATTTTTCATTTTTTATTTTCTATTTTTCTTATTGTAATTTTTGTAGTGTGTTAAAATATGGGTTTGTAAGACCTGAAATAAATTATTTTTATTTATTTATTATTTATTTACTACTTATGGGTAGGTCAGTAGGTATGTTGTGGTAGGGTAGTAAGGTATTTGCTGTGCGCTATATGACATGGGGTTATTGAAGAAGCAGATTTAGGGTTCTCAAGGGTCGGCAACGCATAAGTGGCTCCTCCGATGTTGCTAATATCCATGGGCGACGGTGATCGATGTGATAATTTAATACCACTTTTTTATATTTCATTATAAAACCAGTAAATATAAAAAACGCACAATTCATTAAAAACTACACGAATGTGCAACATTATATCATTGGCCAGTAAAACATAAAACTACAAAATCCCCAACGCATCGGCGCGTAAAATAAGTATAGTTATGCCACCCGAGCGCACTTCCTATTGTCTAACTGCAGTTCCCGGTACAGACAATGCCATTGTAAGACCACACACTATGCTCTTAAAGAAAGTATCTATAGTAAAGTATAGGGGTAACATGAGAAAAAAATTAAGGGGTAAACGCTATTAATGAACTACCAATTTCCATATTAAAGTTTTGCTAAGCGGGCGAGTTGTTCAAAATTATACCTTTACCAGCACTTATTCTCTTAACAATAAATTCGCGTCAAGATCATTTTGAACACCTCGTCCGCTTAGTAACTATTGCTGCTGACTGTACCTATTATGCTCAATTTTGGGAACAAATCAAATTATTTTATTAAATATTTTGAATTGTTTTATAAATAGTCACACTACTATATATAAATTATAAACTGGAATAGAATTCGGATTCGAATTTGGACGGGTACCGCCATGGCGGGGTGGTCTAGGGGTTCATGGCGTTAGCCGCGATAGCTAAAGACGCCGGTTCGAATCCGGCCTTCACCACTGGAGGGCTTCGTCACTTTTTCTTTATTATATGACATCTATTACAGTTTGTACATTATGGTTTTATTAGAGAAAAAGTTCTCATGTTATTACTGCATAATTTTTACAATTACATATATATAGGTAGTATGAATTTTCTCAAATGATTTTTACTAAGACCCTAATCTATTAAACAAAAGCCATTGTTTCTTTTATGCGAACGGTCGGCCATTGTGTCTGAGCGCGTGGCACACAATGGCCGACCGCTCGACAAAAGAAACAATGGCTTTTGTTTAATAGATTAGGGTCTTAGGCGTTGCGAAGTTAGGCGAAGATGCAGAATACAAATAAGTACCTAAGTGCCGTCGAGTTCACAAATCGAACCTGGGATCTCTTGCTTCGCAGGCAGGCAGTTCCGACTAGGCTTCCGTCTTTTTGAAACGGGAACTATAGCGTGTCCGCCCTGTGCCCCAACGCACCCTAGATGAAATGCAAGTGAAATACCAAAGAGGATATAATAGGATAGAGCTATACTGTCGTAGTCAGTTTTGTAACCACAGTAAATTCACTGCCATCTATCGACACAGCTTAAAACTAAAAACGAAGATTTATAAAAATACGATAAAATGTATTTAAATATGGATAAATGATTTTTTTATTTGCGTTAATTATTTTTATATGATTTTGACCTTTTTTTTGTTCACGGAGTGGGCGAATGCTTTTACGCACCGTCCCCCCGGCCGCGAGAAGGCCTTTGATGGGGGGGGTGTGTGGGACTCGCCGCTCTTGTCCCCTCTCAACTGGCGAGAGGGGAGGGAGAACTTGGCCCTACGCACTAAACCCACTCCGGCGTTTCATCCTCTTTGCCGTTTGTTATGATTTTGACCTATGTTTTTCACTGATATGCGTTAAAATTGTTAAACAACAAACGAAACTGTCAACGCCCTCTATACGAGAGTAGGCCAAAGGTAGTGGCGCCATCTGATCGAGAATCAAATTTTCGTGATTTTCGAGGCACGTTTTTTCCCTTAGACTGTATCCATCTATTACGGAGTTATATCTATCTTTGGAAATACTAAGTAGAACCAAAAGTACGGATGAATTCGTGTAGAGGTGTGTAACTGTAAACATGTTAGTTCCGTCCTGCTTATTTATCCTCCGCGTTAATTGCTGTAATTGATGGAGTTATATTTCAAAGTACACTTTACGAGGGCAATGGGGAGTTTGTTTTGTTTTGTCTGTCTGTTGGGAAAGTATAGACAAAGTAAAAGCAATGACTGTACAATTCAGAATTCATGTTCGTTCGTTTAAAAACTGCAAATTAATAAACTATTGTGTTATAACTTTCTTATCTGTGAACTTTCTTATCTCACACTCGTATTTTAATGCATGAAAGTCATAATGTAGCAGTTACATAACCTGCTGTTAAAAAATGACGTATAGGTTTACAGCAATTGATAGGAATATTTAAAGTATTATTATTGCGTAGGTAATATAATATATTCATGGACAAATTTACAGGAACGCAAATAAAGGTTTAATTACTAGATTACAGCACCTAAACTTATTTCAAAATTAGTAATTAAACCTTTTTTTTCCTCTAAATTTGTCCATGAGTGTCGTTATGTCGAAATCGATCTAATAATGACAAACATTTCGCATATATCTTAAATACAAACGAATTTTATTTGACCTCATTTCTATATCACGTTCATCATTATAATTTAGACATCAGCTGAGCCACCTTCCCTTTCAATTAGTTTGTAAGCATTATCGTGTACTTTTATTATGTACCTATGTTACAACTTCTTGAATAAACGTCTTTTATTATTATTATTATATGGCGTTTTATTGAGTGTGTGATCTAATCCCGCAATTGTCGTAACATGCGGTTCCTGAACACATCATAAAGAGCCATAACATATGTGTAGGTAAAGCAGTGTATGTAACCCGCTTTCAGCTCGTTTCATAATCTCACACTTGTATTTTAATGCATGAAAGTCATAATGCAGCAGTCACATAAACTACTGTTAAAAAATGACGTATAGGTTTACAGCAATTGATAGGAACATTTATTATGTATGTCTCCCTAAGTCCCTACTTACTGACGTAATCCTTAATCCGTACGTGGGTTGTGGGTTATATGAAACCCGATATTTAAATAGAAGGGAGCTCAAATAGCCATGTGACGTAAATAACATGAAAGCAAAAAGTTGTAAGGTCATATGTGGTGAAAGAAACATTAATTTTACTCGGGGCAAGAGACAGTATGAGGTTACCCTACAAGTGTTTGTCTTGACCCAGTGTTCTTCTTTCCCTATCTAACCTTAGTTTGAATATGGTGATATTAGTAAGTACTTGTTGATACTATAATTAGGTGGCAAATAAGCATACAGCCCGCCTGATGGTAAGCGGTAGTAAGATGATTCACGACATACTAGAAAGGTCCGCGGGTCCGGGCCGCAGCCGGGCCGGGAGGGCAGTTTTCTATAGAAAGCATCACTGCTTGATCACCCGTCATAGAAATCAAAATATTGTATGTAGGGTAGCGTGGGAAACAGTGGCTCAGCTCGAACAGTGACCCAGTCGCCCCAATATCCCCTCTATCATGTTGGAATTAGGTTGAGTGAGCCACTGTACCCGGCTATTTTTTTCCGAGTCACTGTTTCCTACCCTACCCTACATATGTTAAGGTAATTTCTTGTTTCAATTTTTGTCCGCTGACTGTGCCTTGCTCTTCACTAGGGAATGCAAATCGGTTATAACCTGGTTATAACCGTAACTGCTATAATCGGTTATAACCCATACGGTTATTTTCGGTTATTTATTTATGACTAAAATTGAATTGATCTTATGATTACAAACCCTGCCTTTTTTTGGCTGTGACGCCTGTGACTATAACTTTTGTTATTCGTGTACTTTACTAACGAAATATACCTAATTTACTTGCCAAAATATTTTGATTGATAAATTGTACCACGTCCAAGGTCATATTTTCACTTACTATATTTTATGTGTTTTATTAACTGTACTAATAGTACTGTAACTACCTTTGTTTTCGTATTTTTTTGATAACTTGGTTGTAGATTTATCGTTTTTTGTCGAAAATAACCGTAACCGATTATCGGTTATTTTACGGGCATAACGGAAACCGGTTATGAACTTTGTGCGGCTATTGCATCTCCTACTCTTCACTGAAGAGTAAACCAAACTAACCAACTAGTTTAAAATTTAAATAACCTATATTCCTGTATAAACTTCCATATATCAATACTCTGTGCAATCGACTAGACAATCTACACAGAACCAAAACGACTAAACAGCCTTAAAGTTCCAATTTAATTATGCCCTTTCTTGTAAATAGGACAAACTTGCTAAGAAAAGGTCATATCTTCATACCAGTTTCATAGAGAATTAAGCCCTTTTTTCTGAGATACTTACACCGCTTGCTATGAAAAGATCGTATCTCAATACTACTATCATATAGAGTTACGACCTTTTAGTTTTAGAGTGTTTGTACAGTTAGCCGCAATATTTACTATCGGAACCGGTGCGCGCCCACGCGGTGTCGCAATCGCGATGTGCGTGTGTGAGGATTAACATGTTTTGATAGTAGCACTACTTGGGGCGTAGCCAAGATGTCAATTGTCCATCGACAAACAAACGAAAAGAAATAATGTATAGGGATGACAAATGCTACGAAAAGTCACGTGACAATTTACATACATAATTTAACTTTCAGGAACTTACAATGTAGTGTGATATCTATTCCTCCTTAGACCTTCATCTATTGTTATTTCCGATCTAAATTTAAAATAGTACTGTAAATTGTCTGACACATGTGTTTTGTCTGGCCATCCATTCTTAGTATATTCGATTAATTTATGAAGTTCCATATAATTATTAGATTAATTAATTAATTCTTGTTTTTGCTCAGGAGTGCACTGTAAGTGACTTGCGCTCGCCACGCAGTGGACCATTTCATAAAATACGCACGAATTGCTTTCACATTTCTTATGCGAACTGCCAAGGAGTGGAACGCCCTGCCCGAGTTGTGTTTCCGCATGAGTACAATTTGGGGCTCTTCAAGGCAAGAGTTAATAGGTATCTCATAGGTAAGCGTGCTCCACCGTAGACCACATCATCACTTACCATCAGGTGGGATCGTGGTCAAACGCCTGCCTATTCATCATAAAAAAAAAGGTACTATATCTTATTAAAAATAAAACTACCATTGAAGATCTCAGACATTGTTTTATTGAAGAACAATACATGGAGCAGTCGGTCGGTAGGTTTTATTGTACTATGTAGATACACCCGGCCGCAAAATTGCAAGGCCACTTTATAAATGAACTAATTCATAATGTGTCTATGCAGTTTTGCAGCTCGCTCTACATATTCGTGATTAATTTATTACCAGGTACGAATATTATAAGTAGGTAATTATCGTTAAATAAGGAAAATTACAAGACGTGCAAGTCAGAAAACTGTTAGTCCTGGAGGCGTATTCTTTACATTTATTTAACCAGATTTCACTTTTGAAACTGACAGATCATATCCATTAGTCCATAACAAATCCAGATCAAATTCATATCCCACTTTTTTCAGTCAATGAAAGAAGTATATCGTCTTTTACTTCTAATGTATGTCAAAAAAAGCTAGGCAACAGATCTATTATGACAAAAACAGCTGTCTGTTTGATACATATACATTGTATTGACTTGACGTAGTGCATATTGCCCGTACTAGTATTTAAGTGTAGTGCCACTGAAAACAGTGGCTAGGTAATGTAAGACCAACGAAGAAGTTTGGAAACAAATCAAATTATTTTATGAAATATTTTGATTTGTGTTTTTTAAGTAGTCAGACTACTATATATAAATTATAAACTGTAATAGATGTCATATATTACAGTTTATAACGTAAAACCAACATTAAAACTAGGTATGCGTTGCTTATCTGTGTCGCATATAATCAAAGACAAATTGTGCCATTTTCAACCAAAAGGGTACTAATGGTCGCTTGTCAGTAAGGCGCTATTTCCATATAGCTTCAATTACAAATCAACCTTATCGACAACCGACAATGTGGTACCTTTTGGTTGAAAACGATACAATTTTATCCACACTTCCTCAAAGAATAAATGTATCAAGATCTGCCAGTCGCGCTACACACGCCGCGCCAGACTGTCTGGAGTTGTCGCTAAAATGGGGCTTCATAACAATGAACACACTTTTGTTTTGATCATCGTATTGTTGAATCATAATCTCTAATCACCGTCAATCAGATTTGAACTCAAACCAAACGTATTACGGTTCAAATTTAAGATTGGATGTGTTTTAAGATTATTGTAATTGTGAATCCTACACGGTATTTAACTCTTTAAAGGTGGTTTGTGAGACCAATTGTATCGTTATCGGGATAATCAGTTATGTTATCTAGCAGTATTTAGGCTTCATTATTTAAATCTCAGATTGAAGATTGTGTTGTGCCTGTGCCTATTTAACATAGTCTCTCTATCTGTGGAATGGTAAAGAAAAATAAACAAATAAAGTTCTTTTAGGGATTTTAAGTCCGCAACAAGCTCGGCCGAATTTCACCTTCCCATACAAACGGAGTTACGTTCTCATTTTAAAACTACGTGTTGAGCTGCTGAGCGTAGGCCTGCCTTCGAGTACGCCACTTATCCCGGTCCTGAGCCAATCTTATCCAGAAGTGACCCGCAGTCTTCCGAACGTCCACCCAACGAGCCAACGGACGCCAGGCACTCCTTTCGACTGAAAGCGGCCACCATTCCGTTAACATTTTGGCCCACCTGCCATTACTGCTATCATTGAAGCTGATTTGTATTATGTCAAGTACCATCGCCCACACTACCTGTTAACTGACAATTCGTTAACGTTACAGCAAAGATAGATATAACTCCGTAATAGATGGATACAGTCTAAGGAAAAAACGTGCCTCGAAAATCACGAAAATTTGATTCTCGATCAGATGGCGCCACTAGTTTTGGCCTACTCTCGTATAGAGGGCGTTGACGGTTTCGTTTGTTATTTATAATTTTAACGTATATCAGTGAAAGAACATGGGTCATAATCATATAAAAATAATTAATGCAAATAAAAAAATCATTTATCCATATTTAAATACATTTTGACGTATTTTTATAAATTTTCTTAGTTTTAAAGTATGTCGATAGATGGCAGTGAATTTACAGTGGTTACAAAATTTACTATGACAGTACCGCTCTACCTTATTATATCCTCTGGTTACAGTTAAGCCAGTTAAGTGTTTCTGTTTGTACGTAAAAATGTAATAGTAATAGGTATAATAAATTAGTTTTAATCCGCAGCTTCTTACACGACTGCCCAAAAAAGCAGCGTATTGTTTTTTTTACCAATCGTCTGAGATAAGTACCTCGTAGATCTGTACGCTTTACATTTGTATTATGTTATTAAATGTTTAATTTTTGTAATGCATATTCATAACATATCCTATTAAAGGTTATAATTGATATTTTAACGTCATAAATCCCGAGTTCCTTTTAAAAGGACAGAAAAAATTGAATTTTGAACTATAATGGAATAAAAGGAGGTTCCAAATTCAATACTTACTGCAAAAAATATTCTGGGTCAGGATAATATTCGAGTTACGTGATAATGACCTTTAAATAATATAGGCCTAACAAATCTTGTGCAATTCTCCAATCTTACGTATAATCAATCAATTCGCTGCGTGTTCTTAATGTTTTCATCGAAGATAACCTTTTACTTCGATTGCTGTATGGTTATCTCACAACCGGTTACCAAATTTAAGATAAAGTTCACAGTTTGTAGTTTGTAGTGATAATACTGATATTTAATAATGATATAAAGCGTGCGGTTGCTTTATGCGATAAACGCAGTTTGCCGCACACCCATTTTAAATCAAATAATCTGATGACACTACGTTGTTTTACGCGGTACGCAGCGGCAAACGCATCATTTTTCCTACATTCCGTTGACGCATGCGTTCAACGCTGCGTTTATCGCATAAAATAACCCGCCGCCACCGCTTTCACCTAGCATTTATTGGGTCCTTTCACGCTTCACGTCCTTGGCTTTTAAAAGGACAATGGGACTTAGTAGGATACTAACCTCAAATCAAAACTAATTAGTGCCCCAACCAAAACTATGTTCGCGAAGCACTTATGGGATATCTTCGGTCTTGCAAATCGTTTAAATGGTTTTTTTTAACAACCTACTATGTTGAACATGAACTAAGAAAACATGATCATGTTTGCTTTTTTAGTCAATCCGTCATATCATACCGCACCAGGCAACCAGGCATCAATCCATAACCAAAATTTCACCAAACAATAAAAAAGCGTTACAAGTTTCAAATGAAATTAACAAGCCAGAGTTAACTTACTAAACCATTCAAAAACTCCGAATGACTCATTTCCACAGTTCTATTTTTTGCACCACAATTTCCGCACGAAATCCAATTTTAAATATCTATAAGAGGACGAGTTACCGGCTCACTTTACGTACCTATAGTAGATTTTATCTCGTTGCAATAAGGGTTATTGTTGGTAAGTTAACTGTAACAACGACAAAGCCCATTGCGATAAAGCCATGCGGATCGCGGAGTTAACTCTGCACTGGTGGTGTGCGGATTTGTTTGATAACTTTTTAATTTATACCACATCGGTGGCAAACAAGCACACGGCCCTTATGGTAAGCGCTCACCGTATCCTATGGACGCCTGCAACTTCAGGGGTGTTACATGATCATTGCCGAACCTTTGAAACCTGTGCACTCCTATTATAAAGAACCCCAGATATTATGATCTGTTAATACTCTAAAGACAGTAATAAAATAGTGGTTTATGTGACTGCTACATAATGAAGGGCATTAAAATAAAATACGAGTGTGGGTTTATGAAGCGAGCAGAGCGAGCTGCAAGCGGTTTTTAAACGCATCATAGAGGATTTATGATATGTGTGTAGATAAGCCTACATTAAAGTCACATCCCACCATCGTTTCAGTGAGATACTAGGTTTTTGAAAATTTGAAAACATGTTTTGTTTCGCAACTGACAAACTCGACATGTAGGCGTTACGAAAAGGGACCATCTTATATGTAAATGTTGTAAATTATGCTTCTATTGCACAACAAAGTGTCATTGATATCTCATGCATAATGTTAATTCGAATCATCGTGTCACGCAGATAAAAAAGTTTCTAACAACGTGTAATTGATGACATTATAACGAGTTCTGTTTTATCTACTGTAACAGTCCTACGGGTATATTAGGTATAGGTAGGTACATGCTTTCTTCTCGTTTACGATTAAAATGGTTAAATAAGTAACTAAGCTTTGACAGCTCTTGACCTCGCGAACGCTCATGGTTCAGCTATTTTGAGCCAAAATCTGAATCGTTAAAATAAACATATAATTAACGACCCTGCTTACAAAACTTCAAGAGAATCGGTCGAGAAATGCGAACCGTGGTAGAGAATATATATACAAAATAATAAATATAAGAAAGCAATAGGTATACAAAAGCATTTTTGACTAAGCTGAAACGGTGACCTCCGCTTCGTTCGTTCAATAAATAAACAAACTTTATGATTACAATAAAAACATATACGTTTTTCTTTGTTTAGCACAACGTAACTAAATTATTAGCGCACGTAAATATTAGCTATCAACCTGCCAAAATCTAAGCATACAACTGTTGCAAACATTACATTCTCAATTACATTAAAAAATCTACTGCAGTGCATCTGTATATTCTGAATCAAGCTGTTATGAACTCTCTTCCCTTATCCTAAGTAATTCGACAAGCGCGTAATTTTCTTTGTTTTTGCTTGACTTGAACACTGTTTGTTTGGCCTACTCTTCATGATAGCTAGTCATACATTCTAATTTTTAAACCTCGTATAACGCTTAATAGCAAAATGCCAAAATGGACTGTATTGTATGTAGCATAGAATTTAAATTCTAAAATCGTCGCGGACGAAGACGTGATGGTGATAAAATAATGCAAGTGCAGTCAATATTTGAGCTGTATTGGTGGCATTACTGTGTCTCTAGAATGTACCACTTCACAGTAATGAGTGTACTTTGTGAGAGGTGTGATGTTTGGTCAAGTAGGTTGTACAGTCAAAAGGAATTCTGGGCCACTGAATCTATTTAATAACAATTATACGGTTTCAATATTAACTGTCATCATAATTGACAGTTATTCAGACAAAAGTGGACGGCCGCGCGAGAACGCTTTTCATACAATCGTACTCCCCATTTTCTTCTCTGGATAATATGAGAAAATATGTTTACACTTCAAATATATTATGTATTTTAATAATGTCAATATCCAGAGAAGAATGGGAGCTACATGTGTATGGAGAAACGTTCGTCCACTATCGTCTAAACAGACACGTGCCCAAATGCCTCTAGATTAGGCTATAGATATATTTGTACTGTAATTTGTGTCAAGACAAACATTTTAATAATACTTACCTACGATGACACGATCATTATATTATGATCAACATGATTGTGCGCAGTTATAAAACATAGTATGTACCTGAAACAACCAAGAATTTGTTTTATTATTACTTAATTTTAAGCTATTACACAAAAACAGTTTACAATAATGAAACTTACATATAAAAGAAGTACAACGAAAATAAAAAGATGTCAATCTTAAACTTAATAGGGATACCGATTAATATTAAAACGATTAAATTAAACATATATAATAGATATACATATTGTGACAATAACTGTGACTGTTATTCATTTAGATTAATTTAAAATATCAGCATCATATGCTGCATTTAAGTAAGGTAATCTACAAGTATGCCATTGCCAATTAATAAAGTCTACGAAAAATAAAATAATCGAAACACTTGATTTTCGCAAATGTAAACTTTCTAAATAAACTAAAAACAAATCGAAGCGGAACAGAATTCGCCAGTTCGTGAAACTATTAAACTTTCTAATCCGATCGAATCCGCAAATCTGGCACGGAATTGCAGTTCAATTGTGCGAAAAAAGCGAGTTGAAAATAGTTTAAGGAAAAAATCGAGTCCAGCTCTAATCACGTTAATATAACCTTTATAAATAAACTAAAAAAAAGGTTTGTAACTAGCATTAACGAATTTTAGGTAGATAAAAGGCATATGTAGTCCAAATGACGCACAGTTTCCTCTCCGGGATCATATGGCTATATATGGGTCATATGGCAGTAACAATCGTAAAAAACTAGTACCTACTGTGTCAATTGGCTAGATCGCAAGTTTTTTGAATGGTATCAGTCGATCCGGTTTGGCACGATCACCAAGCCGTCTTAAAATATAGAAAACGAGAAAATTGCTATATCAATGGTCAAATTAAAATTTTCACCGGCAACCGAATTTCAATACCTAGTACTTAATTATGCAACAACATTCATTTTGTATAAATAAACATAACTAAAAGAGCAAAGAAATTAGGTCGTTAAGACTAATTTTAAATTCTCAGAGATAATAATGAAGGCGACGCGACGCTTACAATTGATAACATACGAAACATGCACTTGACCCACAGGTCAATGATATCAAGATTAATTAATAAAAACTTGATAAACTATCAAATTAGCCCCATTAATAAATCAAAGTTATGATGCTTGTGTGTTATTGTTTCGTCGGTATTGAAGTTTACGGCTCCTTGAAACTTGTTCATATAAATAATCCGTGACAAATATAAAATAGTGAGAGTGTCATTATCCGGGATTTCGTCCCTATAGGGGGCCACTGACTATCAGTCCGCCTGACGATATCGGCCTGTCAGTTAGAACAAAAATTGGACACTGAACCGATCTAGATGTGTTATGGAGATAGATTGAGGCCCGGGGAAGGACTGATTATTCATAAAAACTATCCCGTTTGTATGAATCATTATCACCATAACTCCGTCATTGCGGGCAGAAGAAGCTAGTATACATATTTAAATGGATAAAATTTTCCAACGGGCCTAATGTCCTTTAAAAAGTCACCTGGGACATTACATGAAATATGTGGTATTTTCTATAAAAAGGGACCTCATTGTCAATGGCGTTTACGCCATTATTATCGATGCTCCGATATAAATACAATGCCGCGCGACGCTGTGCGGCGTAAGCGCCATCGACAATAAGGTTCCTTTTCATAGAAAATGCCCCATATTGAGTTGGAAACTTATGTTTGTTTAGTAAATTTGTCCACTAGCAAATTAACTTTTGTTAGTTATTGTCATTTGTCATTGTCCTGGTCCTGGAGTAATTCCTGAGGGATTAGGTATAATAAAAACCGGCCAAGTGCGAGTCGGACTCGCGCACCAAGGGTTCCGTAGCATTACGCAAAAAACGGCAAAAATCACGTTTGTTGTACGGGAGACCCACTTAAATATTTATTTTATTCTGTTTTTATTATTTGTTGTTATAGCGAGAACAGAAATACATCATCTGTGAAAAATTTCAACTGTCTAACTATCACGATTCATGAGATACAGCCTGGTGACAAACATACGGACAGCGGAGTCTTAGTAATAGGATCCCGTTTTTACCCTTTGGATACGGAACTCTATAGACTAAAATACAGCTTTTTATAATTTACATTTCACGCAAATAACAGTTTAGCATACTGTCTTTTGGATTAAGTTCAGCACCAAAGCAATAATTACAGTTGCTTAAAAAAAAAATACCGGACAAATTGCTGCTTACCAACTTAACATATTTTTGCCCATCTTATATAGTTAGGTAAACACCTCACAAAACTTCAAACACAAAATCGTTATATATACTTTAGATTTTTACATGAAAACCTAACTGCTGACTAAACCTCATATCTTATCTTTATCTTATCTTATCTTAAACCTAATGCCAGCCAGGCCAGCCAATATTAACCTAGCAATTACTACCATTTTCAAATGTCCCTTTAGCATATCATATTTATTTGACACGTAGACAAAAAAACTCGCAACGAATGCGTCCTTAGCGTGCAAAGGGTTTCAAATCTGGTTTTCAAAACCTAAATAATTACTTTTTGTCAGTTTCAATGTCCGGCACATTTATTAATATTATTAACCAACGAGAGGTCATCATAATTTGACATTTTAACCTCAAACAACTTGAAAAATAAGCAAAAAACTGACAATGCAGGCAATCAGCGTCCCATATATGTTAAGATTTGCATTGTCATATTTTTTGCTGACATTTGTATTGCATTTTTGGGCATGTGTATTAAAATAACTTTAGCTGATCATAAGTACACCTTATCTCTTTGTAATAAACTCCAAAATTGGTCAGTTCATTGTGTCGAAGGTACTGGTGTCTATGATTAATCTGTCCGAGTCTAACACACGACGTCTAGCATGTTCCGTGACACGACTTTGAGCTTTATTTTAAGTCAAAATTATTATTAGATTTGATTAATTTAAGTAGTTGTATTTACCAATGAGATTTAAATCTCAGAGATATGCAGTACTGAATACAGGAATATGAATTAATACTTAGATGCAAAGATGCAATTAGTAAGAAGTTTCCAAGTGGGCAAACTGATGAAACATAATTGAACAGTGAACACAATGTTACTAAGGCCAGGATTACACTTGTAAGTTTTACTTACGTAAGTAGGGACACAGCTATACTACAGAATGAGGTATGAATATCGTTATCTCATTCTAGCAAATAGCTTTGTCCCTACTTACGTAAGTAAAACTTACAAGTGTAATCCTGGCCTAAAGCTACTTTTGTTGCTGTCGGTACTTTTTTTTTTTTTTTTTCATTATGATTGATGTAGGCGTCAAGACCGCTAAGCTTAAGTGGGACTGGGCGGGACATGTCTGTCGCATGCACCCGGAAAGGTGGGCCAAAATGGTTACTGAGTTCAGGCAGACCAAAAAGGAGATGGCGGGACGACTTGGGACGCATTCTACCCCAAATGGTGGGAAAATGCCGATGACAGGGTCGAGTGGAGAAAACGAGGGGAGGCCTTTGCCCAGCAGTGAGACACCAAAGTAGGCTAATAAAAAAAAAAATGATTGATTTAGTAGGCAGGTAGGTTGTAGGTAAGTACCGTATTTTACAAATCATTCAATGCGTCTATGTCATTATAGATATATGGCAATTCTTGAATACTATTATTGAAACAAAATAATTGCATACAATTATTGCCGATTCTTGTGCAAGGAACTTGCATAGTCTAAATGTGCAAAGCATTAGGATTTGATGCATGGTGTGCCAAATTATCAAAAAAGTGCCAAAATAAAAGTTCAAGTTCGGCAAACACAATTTGTTGTCTAGCAAGTATCTACCCACATCATGTACCTAGTTATGAAAGTAAATGGATTCCTCATAAAATGATCTGTTTATATACAGACACATGGAATGTCATGTTTGCTAATTCAATTTTAGTACCTAATTAATGGGTACTTCACGTCCGATTAGTCAGAGATATATCATGCTAATGTGTTGTGTGATTTGGCAGACATAAAATATATTTTATTTATAGATAGACAAGTTGTTATTAATGTTACATGTGTGTTAGGGTGCTTCTTATTTCGTCGTAGTTATATTTTTCTACGGGGCATAATAAGCGGGTGCACAGCCTCTCACGTGGTGCTGGAGTGCAGCGGAGTGACCCCATAGAGGGCAAAACATCTCGGATCCCCGAGAGACCTCCCCGAGGTCCTACTCAACATCAAAGGTTTGATAGGTTTCCTCGAGGAGCTGGGCTGGCAGGACTAGCCCACCCCCATGTCACGCAAAATAGGCGCCAGTCGTCGAGTTGCGGAAAATCGCCCGAACTACAATACAATACAATACAAGCGGGTGCTTATTGTAATTTACCACTAAAAACCCAATGTAATTTTTTACCGACGAAACAACGGAGGAGGTTCTCAATTCTCATGTGACCACGCATAACTTTTTACAGAGGAGTCCGATTTTTATAATTCTTTTTTTCCAGAATTTTTAAATACATTTTAGTAGTGACTAAAACAAGTGAGTCTAAACCGTTATATTATTTAATGTTACATTTTAGCAGTCGCTACCGCACAAAAAAATTGGATCCTCCATACAAATTTTTTTTTTTCTATTTCGATTTTCGTTGTAGGTTATTAATATTTTAGGGGTTCTAAGTGTAAGTATTGATTTAGAGGTGCGACAGCGTGCGACTTTCCGTTCCTATAAAGTATAAACACAATTAAAAAAAAATAGCATTGTCTATGTTAAATTGTACATTAGTACACTTTGAATCGTTGTCGTTCCACAATGAAAATGAAAGAAAATTACTTGTATGGAGGGTATTTTTTTAGCATATTTGGTCAGTCAATTTTGCACCAACTTGGCAGCAATAATATGTGTCAGCACCATATGTGGCATCAAATTTTCATATGAATGTTCAGTCCGCTAAGCGGCTTCGTTAAGTCTCCAATGTCTCCATAATACAAGTATGCAGTAACTACATACTTCTACAAAAAAACTAATATCAACATAAAGGTCACTATGCATAATATCTGCAAAATGCATAATTGTGCCATTCTCAATCAAAAGGGTACTTATTGTCGGTTGTCAATAAGGCGCTATTTCCATATAGCTTCAATTGAAAATCAACCGTATTAACAAGCGACAATTTGGTACCTTTTGGTTGAAAATGTCACAATTTAACCTCAACAAAAATCCACGGTCGATCCATAAACTCGTTTAAGTGGCACTGGACAAATAACATAAACATAAACACGGCGAAACGGAACGTAAATTAAAAAGTTGTAAAACGCCACGTGGATCGGCCGAGATGGCGCGTGCCCATTCGAATACGACTTTTTATTGGACTTTCAGGGCTTTTTCTAATGAGTTTGTAAAATTTGGTCAAAAGGGCAATGCTTTTTTTGTTCTTTTGATTTTTTTTATAAGGGATCATCATATTATGTGGACAAAAACTCTGTATAGATCTGTGAACTCGTTTAAGCGGCACGAAACTAATACAATGAGAAACGAAAACGAAACGTAAACTAAAAAGTAAAAGGCGCGGCATGTGTATCGATCGACCGAGATGGATGCCCATACGTAAAAGATTTGGTATTTGCAGAATTTTCTGGATTTAATAATTAGGTTTGAAATTAGTCAAGTCTATTATGAGATTCAAACAAAAGACTTTTCATTTTGGGCTCTCTAAAGTAATCCTAATTTTAATTTTTGGGAAAATATTTGAGAAAACTGCCGCAATCGCATCAAAAGAGACGCATTTTATGGACCAAGTTTATATTTGTTGATTGGTATAACAGTAATTAGGATTTTCCACGGATTAAAATTATCAAACCATAGATTCCGACGAAATGAGAAATCCGCCCTTTAGAACTTGACGTCTTCTGCGAATCTCCGATGTCTGTACCCCTAGCATAGACAGACAGATAAGAGAAAGAATATTCATATAAAATTTTGGCAGCATAGGATTTTTTCTCTTTCACTCTTATACATTTCGGTATTTCGCCATCGCCTCCTACCTATGATGCCACCCGGTCGGTGATAAGGACAAAGCATGGCACTATTTTCTCTTTCCTCTTATAGGAATCGCAATAAGATTATCTTTCTCTATCAAAGAGTGTCAGGCCCTTGATTAAAACCTAAACAACAGTGACATCATATTGCAACTGCAGTATGGAAGCTTGACAAAGAACAATGACGAACGGAAGCTAGCGATAAGTGACCATGCATAGACCTTGACACGTTGGAATAAAGTTTATGAAAAGTCAATGAATTGTGTCGACGTACTATAGGAACACTCTTAGCCATAGGTGAATCTTATGGCTTATACAATAAGGTTTAATTATAATCAAGATACGTACTGACTTGTTTATCACTTGTTTCCGTTTGTTCTATAAAATAGGTGAGAGGTATACATATCAAATTCCGAAGACAAACAGCAATTGAAGTGTACAAGGAAAGAACATGTCTAGTCACTTTTTTTCGGAAAATGAGATTTGTATTTTAAAATGTAGAGCTCTTTTTGTACTATTAGTTATATCTTTTGCTACCACTGTATAATATATGTAACACAACCTTTTTTGGAATTACCATACATTTTGACATGGTTCCAAATTTTAAAACCGCGATTACTCAAAATGTTACTAAAATGACTAGACATGTTCTTTCCGTGTACCCTTCAATTAATTAAAGCTATTGGGACGAATGAGTTGGTATTGTGTACATTCTGTAAAATGGAACGTGGAATATGTGGAAATGGTTTGTTAAGGGAATAGTTTTTGCCGCTTTATGGTGTATATTCCTTTATTAAATATTTTTCAGTTGGTCTAATCAGATTAAGGGCCAATTGCACCAACCACACTTGACAGACTGATTAACACCACTACAATAACACTACAGTAAAAGCGAACGCTTTAACGGCGACACGAGATGATTTGGTTGGTGCAATCGACCCGAAGTAAATAAGTGATGCGCGAAGTTGATAAATTTGACAGAAGATTTTTGTATTGTCTTAGTATTTTAAGATATAATTTAGATAGGTACTTAACTTATTTGTTTATTTTTACCGCTTCCAAAGACGTATCGTAAGTTTACCAACAACGGGAACGCACGGCCATCATCCTAAAATACCCTGCACATTTCACAAGCTGATTTACAGACTATAAACAACAACTTCACAGAGCCAGAGCTGCCCGTGTCCGCGTATTGCGCAAGTCTTACTAATACTTGAATATATAACTGTAAAAAAACATTGATATATCTAAATTTAAAAAAAAATCTAAATCACGAATTGTGGCAGCGTGTAGAAAAAATAAAAAAAATGCAAAAGAGCTCTCCGGCGGGGAATCGAACCCCGGTCTCCCGCGTGACAGGCGGGGATACTTACCACTATACTACCGAAGACTTAAACATGAGGTTGAAATTATCGACGATATGCTAACAACATAAACGCCAACTTATTTGTCCATTTTGTCATTCTTAAATTTTTACTCAAATTTGTGAACGATCAAGTTTGTTAACCTGTTATATTATCTAAATTATCTTATTACAAATAAGATAAGATAAACATACAATTGTATTATCTGGGTGAATCAACTTTTAAATATCCACATGATGAATTTATGGACTTATTTTTTTTTCTTATATTCCATATTTCATTATTTTGTTTAAAAGATAATTTTCTATAATTTATAATTATGTATAGAGCAGAGCACTTTTTTTGCGAATTTAGTGAATTTTACTAAAAAAAGTTCACCAGCCTAAATCTGCTGTCCCCTGGACAACTATTTAAAATTATTTTTTTAACAAACCAGACATCAATTATTGTGAAAACAGTTATTTTACATACATTGATTAAACAATATAGTTTCATGTTTTATCTATAAATATGCCAATATCGCCCTGAATTTCACAATATTTCCCCTTATCATGTCCCCAGGACAACTGTGACTTCACAGGATCGGAACTTTTTAATTAAAACGCTATATAGTAATAGTAATGTAACAAAATTCCTCCTGCTACTTGGTTTTGTATTGTGCTATTGTATTTTTAAAACAATATGAATAATTCTGGATGTTAAAACGAAAAAAATAACAATAAGTGATTTTCAATTCAGGGACAACGTAGTTGTCCCAAGGACATATCTGGTTGTCCAAAGGACATTTTAGAGCCTACAATCTTCAGGAAGGTACTAAATAAAACAAATTTATTGAAGTATTAGGAAGCAGTTTTAATATTTCAGCACACCTAACAACATTAAGAATTGTGATAATACAATTCTTAATAATCAACAACTTTAAATCAACTAGTTAACATTTTTTATACTTAGTGCAGTCTTTGACAGTCTCTTTCTTATAATAAAAGATCACAATACGAGTCATATTCAGAGAATAATCTTTAAAAAATCTTAGACTAATTGGAGACCAACAGTTGTTGTTATACCCCTAAAATAAAAATCTTCTGAAAAACATTGGTATCCAATGAAAACCTTAAAATAATATTGACGCCTCTTTTCTAATTAACGTATCTATCGAAAAATTAGTTTTTCTTAACCTAATGGAGATCAACAGTTCCCTACAATAAATTACTTTTCAAAAACATTGGTGTCTATTGGAAACTTAAAATAATTGACACCTCTTTTCAATTGAATTTCCGGATTAGGAAGTTTTTGAACGATGTCTTCATAAGCAACATAGGAGACATCTTTTTCATTGAGGACAAATAGTTTCCCACCTTTAACACATTTCATAAATGTGACTTTAATTTCTCCATCGTCGTCGATATTGCTTTGAGCAATGCATGCGTAAATATGGTATGATTTGCCTTTGGTGCCATAAACTTTGACGAGTAGATAATCACCCATTCCAGGTAATAACTGGTTTTGCCCTGATACTGATGGCTGTGTAGTATTTTTTTCATCATTAGACTCATCAGAAGAACCATACACACAGTTGTAAATACTTTTGTTTGGAGCCTTATGTAGATCAGTAAATAAGATGTCATCCTGTTTTAAAGAAACCAGGGCACTCAAAGGCAAATCATCATCAGTATCATCACTGGATATAATATCATCACGTATGTTGTCTACATCATCAAGTATGTTGTCCTCACACATGTCCACAGGGGATGGAATTATTCTTAAAGTTGGGGTAGGTGAGTAAAACTTTGGATGCAAACAGTCGCACAATCCTCTTGAGCAAAAACAACTCAAATTTCTATACTTTAGTTGGCCACGAATCCTTGAAAAGATTTGGTGCACATCTTTGGTTCCAGGCAGAGGGACAAGATCCTTTGGAATACAATTTTGAACATCGTCAATTTTTTCTTTGATTATATAAAACAATTTGATTTTGCTAGATTCCTTGAGGGCTTGGTAAAATCCAAATGCATCGGTTATGTCTTTTCCAGTTGCTACCTTGTTATCCGCCTCTCTTTTAAGGAATCCCCCAATTCCATCAGCCGCTCCCTTGCCATGACCTGCTTCGAAGAATGACCAGCTAAATGCTTGAAACCCGTAGTCAAATGTTTTTGTACAAGCCAAGAAGAAGTTACCTTTCTGGCGATACTGAGAGAAAGGTCCATCAGAAAAGTAATGGATAGTGTCAATTTCAGGGTAATCTTCAATAATGCTTGTTAGAATCGGATGTAAGTGCGCCCATATTGCAGCAGGTTGATGGATATTGCATGGCGATACAGAGCAAAAAGAAGATACCTTGTAATTTTTGTCTTTGTCGTGCAGGTATACGACAACAGTGTGGAGTGTTATTTGGTTGCGGGATCCACCAAAATGGTGTGCTTGAATTTCTTCATGGCATTTTGCACTATAATTTTCGCTGAAATCAACTAAAATTACGGCTTCGTTTGGTTTAATGTTATCAACACTTTGCCGGAAATTCCTGTACTGGGTTTTCATATTGAAAATATGTTTTTTTAATATTTTCAGATCCTCTTTAAATTTATCTATCATGTTTTGTACCAAATCTTCATTCAATCTTTTAACATTCTTAATAGATTTCATCCTTTTGCCTCCTTTTACATAAATTTCCTCTTCTCTCACCCATTCAAACCATTGCATTTTACCCTTAACATTATCTTCGTTTATTTTTATTTCTCTATCTTGACATTGTACACAAGTACCAAACATACAATCCATTTTATTACTGTCACACACTGTTTCTAGAATCAGTGTACTTGTATCCACCGCATTAATAACTCTTTTCTGCTTTAGAGCCTTTATTTTAGCTGCTGCATTTGCATGTGTTTTACAAAGGCACATATCCCTGCCATCTACTGTTGGTCTGAGTACGTAGAAGGGTCGATGTTTCGTAAAATAGAAATAGGAACATTTTGTCCCTGGATTCTCCAACTTAAACGCTTTGAATAAATTTTCCATTGACTCTAAAAGGAACCGTTTTTGAACTTTTTCTTTTCCTTTAGTGACGGTTTCTTTCTTGCCGGCGGTGTTTCTTGACACATCATCTCTTTGGAAAAAACATTTTACTTTCTTTATTAGTTCCGTTTCACCCTTACATGTTGTCTTTGCTTTAGCGCTTCCTTTTACACCTAAACTGTCCTGTATGATTTGTTTCTTGCGTGATTCATCTACGTTTTCAAATATCTTTCTCAACATCCTTTTCCCTTCTCGTGCCTTTGTTGTCATGTAGTTTTTCTTTATAGCACGAGTTAAAGTTTTGTATTTTTCGTATAATTCATTTTCTGCCACGGTTCTTTTTTCTTTAATTTTATTTAATTCGTTTGCTTTACGATGAGCCCTCTTCTTAAATTTTTCAAATTTTTTTTTCCACATATTGGCTTGGCTTCGTAATTTTAAATTTTCTTTGTACATCTTAGATCTATCTCTACGGATTATTTTCCTTCCTCTTTTTTTGTTCTGTTCAGATTCCAGAGGTGCAAAGGGAGAAGCCGGCGGAGTGGGTACATATTGATCTTGTGGTATATTGATTTCCTGCAAAGTAGACGGAGAACTTGGTGGTGTTTCTTGTAGTATGTTTCGAAGTGCTTTTGATCTCTTTCTTTGTTCTTGTTTACGCAATTTCCATATGGTTCTGCAGTTTTTTTTGTCCTCAGGCTGCATAGCTGATATCGATATTTTGTTTTTATGATAACTTTCTCTTTTTTTTCGCTTCCTTTCAGCCAATTTTTCTGGGTCTGCTTTAAGTCTCTCTCTATAGCGCCTAGATTTTTCCTTCTCCGTCAACCCCATTGCCTAAAATGAAATACGTATTTAATATTGTCTTCGGTTTCCGCGATATCGACTCATGTAAATAAAAACCGGTCAAGTGCGAGTCAGACTCGTGCGCCGAGGGTTCCGTACCAACGGTATTTTTTTTACAATTTCAATCCATAAATTAAAAAAAAACAGTTTCATACAGACAGTTTTATTTACATGAAATACGTGTAAGCAAGTTATAATTACGGTAAAGATCCCCGTGATTGAAAAAAAAATGTAATTGTTGATATCTTAAAATTAACCTTATGTCAAAGCGAAAGGTCAAAGACTGGGTATTTACCCTATTTAACCTTTTGAACGCCAAGCATTGACGTAACTCGACGTGACACCGCAATGAAGCAAAATAAAACCTTAGAGAACAATAGTGATTACAAAACAGGATATCGATATTTTCACTGATTTCGTTTTTGACATACTTAGATTAGAAGAACCACTACACAGGTGTTTTACAATATAATATTAGATAATTCTGGCTTTTAGCTCTACTAAAAACCTTTAAATAACGTATTTAAATATCAAAATGTACTTGTAACTTCCACTCAAATCTCTCAATAATGCCACATCACTACTTGGTGGTGACGTCAGGCATCGGACGTGAAGTGCCGTCATGGGCGCACGGAACACTGATAAGCGCGCGTTACTCAGAGATGTGCAAACCCGTTGTCGATTATTATTACCTACTAATTAGCAAACTGCAGTATCGTTACAATAAAATAAATGCATAAGGGGTTACATTATCACAAAAGGTCAGTACCGTCTTTCAAACCAAGTTGTTTAAATTAAGCACGAAAACAAGTACCGTAACAGCACAAATAGCAGTTATTTTAGCAAAAACAACTATTACAAAATGTATGGGATTAAGCCATATCTATTATTGATGGCGCTAGCGTGTTTGTCGGAACTGCGCGAAACGATTTCTATTAGGAGATTGTTACTTTCATATAATAATATTATTCCTCCATGACTCGGTCACATCACTAGGCGACGTCAAGTGCCGTTTTTGGCGTGGCTAGCTATGCTATTTACTGGGTAAGTCGTATTATAACATAATGTTGTTTTTTTTTAACCTTCTATTCATAGTTGAATTGTAATAAAGTTATACAATAAAGTAGAAGGGCAAAATAAAATAATGCAAATACAAACAAAGAAATATAGTTATTTATTAAAGAGTCTTTGATAAATTAAGTTTGGACGGCAAATGACGTCGGCGGCGTGAGTGGCACAAAATGTCGACGACGTGATTTACCGTCTTTGGCGGTCAAAAGGTTAACATCTTATCACATGTATTTACCCTATTAAAAATCTTATCACATCATTTTTGTCTAACGGACAACCAAAATGTCCCAAGGACAACCAAATCAGTTGTCCGAGTGACTAGTTGTCCGAGGGACTTTTCTAAAACTTTGAACCGTACAATAAAAATTAATAATTTGTTGTGTTTTATTTCACCCTTACCGTAACATATACATATAACAGAATCTAGTACGACATAATTTATTCAAATATATTAAGTACTTACGAATTTGTGCCGGTGGTCCGATGGACAGACAATAAAACCACCCCGCACTCACCAACAGTACCCGACCGACTGACGCCGCGAGTGTCGTTTATTCAAAATGGCGGCTAGACCTATCAGATTACCAGGAAATTAAACTTGTTGTCAAGTGCCTTACTGCGCCATCTACATTTAGATTCCGTAACTAATTTATGGTTGTCCGATGGACCTGCATGACGCGGATAATTTCAAGGGACAAAATTAAAACGCAAGAAATTTATAAACGGTTTAGTACAAATATAAGAAATCGGTGTTTTATTGATGATACTTATCCATAAAAATGATTATGTGTATATGTATATCAATCCCACAATAGTATTTTTTTTCATGATTCAAATTTGTATGGTGCACCGTCGCAAAGGGACAATTTGACGTACTATGAAAACCATCTTTTGGTCTTTCGGACAACCATTAAAAACCGGATAAATTGTAAAAAACAATTCAATGTTTCGTGATGAAATGTTACGTAATATTACTGGGAACAGAATGGAATGCAAATAAAGCTCATTACCTTTATTATAAATATGTAATATCGATCAGGGACTCTGTACGTTTGATGTTGAACATTAAAAGTTGATTCACCCACCTATACAAACGTAATTTAATTACCTTACCTGTTATCTAATTAAAATATATTATGTACGTAGTTTATTCAGTTAGTTAGTTTAAATACATGAAAATAGCCATTATAGCCGTGAGTAATGTTTGCACTTTGCATTTCCCTTACGTCTCTATAAACGCCCTTCTTAGTAAACAAACCTCTATACTCTCAAATTCCGTGGCAGCTCTCAAATCTTTGAAAACACAAAGCACACTCAGTCACCATTCAAAATTATACCATATTACGCTAAGTCAAGGTTCTATTTTCAGTGACTAGTATTAGACTAACGACAAAACAGCTGAAATTGTTCTATAAATAAACATTTAAAATTATACTTTATTGCTTTAAGTCAAGGTTCTGTTTTAAATGACATAAATATTGCACTTACGAGATGAAATTGGTCTATAAATAGAGAGAATGAAACTCATTGAGGAGACATCGGCGTGTGCGCAGGCGGCACTGATTTATTGCAATACGATAAATAGGTATTTTTTGGTAAAATGACGTAAATTGGTAGTATGTTACCCAATTGACTTGTAAGACCATTTGACTGAATGAAATGTTGTAAAAACGCTATGAAACTTGTAAGGTCAGATGCCAGTTCTGTGGATTAGTTGCCAAGCGGACCCCAGGCTCTCATGGGTTCGGGCAAAAAGTCGGGACATTTCTAGGAAGATGATGAAATACCGCACTGCTTTTGTTACTTGTTTTGATTATTTAAAAAAGTGAATGAACCTAAGTCAAAGATAGGTGGGACGACGAGCGAAGTGAGGTGGAGCATGTTAGGTTAACCTTGAACAAATACCGACTAAGTATTTTTGTTAACTTAAAAAACAACTTCTTTCATTACGTGCATCGTCTAGTAAAAACTAGTTTTGACTGAAAAGTTTTCGCCGCGAGGCCTTACGGAAAAGTAGTTTTAAATAGTGAAAACGCAATTTCACTGAGACAATACGGAAACTCCTAGTTTCAACTTTCAACTCAACTAGGGAAAACGCGTTTTCAATTAAAAACAGGTTTTACGGTAACATAATAATATTTAATGTCAACTTTTTACAAATAACGTCTTGAATATTAAGTCAGCGTCATATTTATATACGTTTTATAAATGCATTTTTCCCACCACCCAAATGCGGGTGATAATTGTATGACAAACATGTACAAACAGTGTTTTATTCATTACGCGTACAAATTTAGTGTCCCGAAAGACGCATTGAGAATAATTAAGTTGTAAGTTTGTACAATACCGAATGCATGACAACTGACATGTCAATACTGAGAAATGACCGTTGTATGCACTTGTGTAATATAATTGACATGAATGATTTTTTAACTATAGCCTCTGCCCGCGACTTTGCCCGCGTAGCTAAGTCGTACCGTACTTATAAAATAAATGACCCTTCTGTTAGTGTCCGACCGAAGTTTCGAATTGAGTTTCGGCATAAAAATCATGATTCGGTCAAAGGTTCGGTTTCGGCAAAAAACTACCGAAAATTTCGGTTTTCCTGGAAACTAAAGCAAAAAAATCGGTTTTAGTCGGACACTACCTTCTATCCCCATCCCCAACAAACCCAAACTAGGTAAAGTACAGCCATCAGATATATCGGAGCGGCCAAAGTGCTCACAAATATCTGAACACGCCTCTATTGTCAAGGCGTTAGAGTGCGTGTTCAGTTATTGTGAACATCTCGGCCGCTCCGATATATCTGATGGTGACTGTGGTACTGTTTTGTACTTGAAAAAGTTAAGAAACGTCATTAAAAATTAAAACTCAAACATGTACAAATACAAAATCCAATTTCGAATTTCAAACAACAAAAATAACGGTCTCCGCATTTTCCTATAACCAGCTAAAAAATTCCACCTGCCTGGCACCGTATTTGGCAACGCTTATGAACAGATTTGGCACGCCGCCGCGCCGTACCAATGCCAAGGCTGATTATGTAACGATGGCGCGGGTATTGTTCCGGCTTATGAATGGAAGACAATTGGGATTATAAAACCTAATTCATGCCACAGAATAAATAATAGTACAGATCTCTAACAAAACGCGTCTACGACATTTACGACAGATATGACCGCTAGGTGGCGCAAGCGCGAGCAGGCGTCCGTTCCGTAGCGGTGCGCGGCAACGGCGGTAACTACCTATGGCTAGACACCAAAATTGGTGTTAGCCGCATGTACTTGTAACGACGCGACGAAATCGCTGAGTGAGCCACGCCATATACAAGGTCTCTCGTCATGGGGCTCGATTCTACTCGCTACACTGAGCTACGTTTGTTATTGGACAAACCCCGAAAACGCGACAAAATATTGGTTTAACCATTTTGGCTGATCAGATGTCGAAGTTTTTCTATGGGAAAGTCAAAAAAAATTTCGCGATTTCGGGGTTGGTTCCATAGTAAAAGTTGCTCGATTTAGCGAGTTGAATCGAGCCCTACAGTTAAAGCCCCAAGGTTGGAGACATATTCAATCAATCAATCATTTATTTGCACATAAAAACATAGCATACTTACACATTGTACAAGTTCTAAATCTATGGGTCGGTACGGTAGGTACTAGTAGGTACGTAATGTTTTGATGCCACATTGATGCCTTACGGGGTTACGGGTAAATGAAAACTTGAAAAGGTGACATTCGGATGTCAACTCAACTGCAGCTGAGGGCCTACTGCGAACCATGTTCGACGTGTTGCCTACCTGTCACACTTACGTACGAATATACAAGTTCGACAGAGAGGCAACACGTCGAACGCGGTTCGCGGTAGGCCCTCTACATTACTGTTGTGGCGTCGTAAAGGGGCCCACTGACTATCAGTCCGCCGGACTATCGGCGATAGTTGTTCGGAACTGTCGAATTTTTGTTCAAACTGACAGGCCGATATCGTCCGTCGGACTGATAGTCAGTGGGCCCCTTTACTCGTTGTTTTCGCCGCTGTATCTGTTGACAAATTGACTTGATAAAATAAGTGATGGAATGAACATCATAAATGGCGGCAGTAATTTAAGTAAACGTCACATTTTATCGAAGGCGTAAGAGCCGTCTATAAAAACGATACGTGTTGGCACAAATAAATTATTATTGAACAACAAAATAAATATGTTTTGCAAATACGCCAACCGGCCGCCAAAAGGTTTTGTAATAGAAATACCAGAGTTTATCATAAAACATTGATCTCTCGAGCGAATGATACGAAAGGAGATAAACGTTTTCAGTTTTATATGTGAATATTTCACTACCACTATTCCTTTGGGGCCCACTGACTATCAGTCCGCCGGACGATATCGGCCTGTCAGTTAGAACAAAAATTTGACAGTTCCGAACAACTGATAGGCCGATATCGTCCGGCGGACTGATAGTCAGTGGGCCCCTTAGGGGAATAATAGAGGGCTAGGATCATAAAGTGAAAGACGTTGCAATTTCACGAAAGTGCAAAAGTATAACCAAATTGCACGGTTGTTTCACATAATTATTGAAAGTCATAACGTACTATATGTCCGCTTATCATTAGTCATAATTCTGAAACAATTAACATTTCAGGATTTTCTTAAGGTTATCCTGTACATAGGTTAGGTTAGTCGCACTTAAACTATCGTGAGACATATTTCAAAAGTGCACGACGTACAACCGCCGCGGACACTCGTGCCTGAGGATGGATTCCCAAAGAATCCGAAACATGTCGCCAAAAGCGACTAAAAATAATAGTGAGTAAAAACCGTACTGATAAAGGTTAGGTTAGGTTTGTTTTATGGCAATTCTGAATAGTTACGCGTTTCTGACTACTTTTGTAACCTGAAGCTGATTTAAACTCACAAATCAATGTCCATTTAATCTCATTTGGATAAATGTTACTGACAAAATCATATTATACAAAACAATTACAAATACAAAACTTTTCCGTCTTACGTTTAATCTTAGGCCTAAGAGAAACCACTTTTTATAATGAATTCCATCAAACGTTAGTTGAACTTGGTACGCCAAGTTAGGTAAGTGGTGAGGCAACGCAGCCTAGATGAGACCTGTTCTGAGCCTCCGGGCGTTAGTTCGCGAATTGCGTATTGTTATATAACGGATGCTTGCTATGAAATTAACCTCTCGTCTAATCAGCCTTTACAACGCACCAACCTCGGCAACCAACTTTTGGTTTAGAAAGAAGTTGGTTAAGAGTCCCCACTGGGGACGCCCCAGCAAGCTCGGTCGAATTTCACCTTCCCATACAAACAGAGTTTCGGTCTCATTTTATTTTAAAACTATGTACGTGTTGGATTGTGCAGAGCGGCCAAGGTGCTCACAAATATCTGAACACGCCTCTATTGGTAAGGTGTTAGAGTGCGTGTTCAGATATTTTGAGCACCTCGGCCGCTCCGGTATATCTGAAACTAGTTTATATTGGTCCAGTTTATAAAACAAACGAAATAGAGCGAAAACAAGTTTTGTATGAAAAACTTAAATTCGCAGTTTATTTTGTATGTATTTAAAAAACAACAATAGCCCATCTGAAGCTACATAAACTAATTACAGACATAGATATACCTTATTCTATTGTAAGTACAAAGTTTCAAAGCAATCTAGCTGGTCGTTTTGAAATAAAAGCGTGACTAAGTTATTTGTATGGAGAACCGAAAGCTTGCTGGAGACTTAACAAAGAGGCAGGAATCGTAAACCTGTGTAATTTGTTCACATAGATTGTTATTAAAAAAATTCAGGGTGGATTAATTTCTTGCTATTCTGTCCCGTCAGCCGAAAGACGAATGTAGCAAAGTTTGTAAGAATAAATGTTAACCCTTGTCCCTTGTTCTACCAATATGCTTAGTAGATGGCCGATTATGGAGAGTTTATAACCATAAAAATGCATAGTTTTAACAAGTTCACTGTCCCCGTACAAAATGATATGGCAACGAGTAATAAGAAAAAGTTAATCATTTCATTAGATTGTGTATGTTTTTGAAAACTTTTCAGGTTCAGACTGTTTTAAAATCTTATCTATCTAGTGCTACGTGTAAACAAAACATGAACAGTATAACAAAAGACTGTTAATTCTCTAAACCAACACAGAACAAATGTAAACACAATTCAATTACAATTTTAAAATTTCCTTTTGCGCGCGCAACCGTTACACTCCCACACATAAATAGTTTATTTGTTTACACACACATCTACATATCGTCTATGCATTTAGGCGAATGTTATTTTGGACCGCGAGCCAGGCGCAAATTTCGTCAGTCATCGCCTCCCGGGCGAAAACTCGTATAGCGGTTAACTGCTATGTATGATGAACCCTCGTGAACGTCAGCTGCCGCTCCGTTGGTGGGGTGAGGAATGGCAGCTACCGAAACGCGTAACACGGTCTTTCCACCGCGATACACCCGGCTGACGATTTGTTTTATTAACAATAGCATCTAAACTACCATCTGACAAAGTATCAAACGAGAGGCGATGACGCCGATGACTGAAAAGAATTTTCTTTTTTACATATTCATGCGACCAGCTGACGGTCTTTCCACGGCGACACAATCGGCTGACGATTTTGTCTATTAACAATAGCATCTAAACTATCATCTGACAAAGTATCAAGCGGGAGGCGATGACTAAATTTTTTTTATAGACTTTATTTGCTGCCATTCCTCAACCCACCAACGGAGCGGCAGCTGACGTTCACGAGGGTTCATCATACATAGCCCTTAACCACTATACGAGTTTTCGCCCGGGAGGCGATTGGTCATGGAAATCTGTTCCTGGCCCGCGGTCTATTTTGACAGACACTCATAAACATTTAAAAATAGTTTCGACTATGAGACTCTGACATAAATTTCTTTGGCCCATATAACACGGGTTGGGAAATCTATTTGCTAAAGCTTACGCCACTTTTCCGTTCTATTTGAGACGAAAAGAAATTCGATTCGATGTCAATTATAAATATTATCATTTCTCATGCTCTGAAAGAGGGCCATTGTTGTTCCATAAAGTGTGCAAAAAGTAATACGTTTCTGCACTAGAGCATTTTACTTTCCAAGTATATACGTTTTTTTTACAATAAGCGATTAAAATATGGTTTTAAATTGATTTCTTATACAATTTCCATTCTGATAATTAACGACCCATTCCATAAATAACGATACTTTTACCTAAATGGTTAATTGAAACATACTTGTACAAAACACATGTATTTTAATTTCCTCGTATTCGAAATGAAAAGTAGTGTTTAACTCAGGTGAAAGGCATCATTTCAGGCTCGGATAGTTATACTAAACTACCTCGACAGAAATGAGTGCCTTTCATCCCTTGGTTAACAATCTAGTATTACACAGGTTTACGATTCCTGTTTCTTTGTTCGACTAACTTCTTTTTAGCTCTAGGCATTTTATCTACGGGTGATTTTTTTTATTTATATTAGTTAGGTAAGGTTAATGCGTCTTTCCTGTGGACATCATAAAATTTACGGACTTCAAAGCCTAATTATGTTAAAACCTTCTAGTTCTTACAAGTTGTATGATATAAAAAGTTTGAAAAATGTATCCTTATCGTCAATTTTGGTAACGTCTACAGAAAAGACACCAGTTACCGAAATTTTATAACCCATACCGTTTGTTTTCTTCATAATTGACGTCGATTTGTATTATAAACTGAAATAGTGACGAAAGCCTCCAGTGGTGGTGGTGGAAAAAAACACAAATTAAAAAATATTTAATATAATAATTCTATTTGTTCTCAAAGTTGTGTGTCGATTTGTATGTTAGTAAAGCGTGATGAATGTAAGTCAACTATTGGTAATTTATTATTAGTATACATTCGCAAATTCTCTACACGCAGTGTATTGCTCTTTGGCAATGTGTAGTAAAACTATAGGTACGGCCTTATTTGCCAAGGTTGTGAATAAATTATAATAATATTTCCATTACAATGCAGTTTAACTGGCTTACTAAGATTGATTAAATTGTTTGATAAACTATTCAAAACGTGCTTGCTTAACTATAACCATTAACTTTTTTTTCTACTCGACTATAATAGTTGAATTAAGATTTCGTATACCAAACTGTAATTGGGTACTTTTCATGTATGGGCTCCCAAGTCACAAGTGATTTGAGCAGCGTGCACTAAAGCAGACGTACTTTCAGCCATTTGGGAGCTGGCAGACGAGTGTTTTCTGAACCTACAAATAAATTGCTATTTATTATGTTGACACACACCGAGAAAATTTCCAATATCAACCTGTGGAGATGCTGCAATGAGACTCCGATCGACCAGCAGATCAAGCGCCGGAAATGGAGTTGGTTTGGGCATACACTCCGAAGGGATCCTGAACACATACCGAGGCAAGCCCTAGACTGGAATCCCCAAGGAAAGAGGAAACGTTGCCGTCCAAAGCAGACCTGGCGCCGGACTATCATTGAAGAGGCGAAGGCTATTGGGAAGACTTGGAGCGAAGTCAAGCACGAAGCTCAAGACCGATCCAGATGGCGGCGCACTGTGGACGCCCTCTGCCCCACCTAGGGGGCATAGGACAATAAGTCATGTTGCCACTTACCACAAGTCCCATCTTTGTATCATCATCAACATAACTTAAGAGCTTTGCTCTTGTCGGTGGAGTAATTTCCAAATCCAATCCAATTCAATCTTTGTATCAGTTGACATAAATTCCACTTTTTTCGTACCTTAGTGCCCGGCAGACGCACTTTCAGCCATTTGGGAGCTGGCAGACGAGTATTTTCTGAAACCTACATACAAATTCCTATCTGCTGTCATCTTTGTATCAGATGACTCTTTTTGGTACCTTTAAATTAAAGTGCCCGACAGACGCACTTCCGGCCATACAGGTACTGGCAGACGAGTGGTTTCTGAAGCTACATATAAATTCCTATCTGTTGCCACCAGTCTCATCTTTGTATCAGATGACTCTTTTTGGTACCTTTAAAGTGCCCGACAGACGCACTTTCGGCCATACAGGTACTGGCAGACGAGTATTTTCTGAAACCTACATATAAATTCCTATCTGTTGCCACCAGTCTCATCTTTGTATCAGATGCCTCTTTTTGGTACCTTTAAAGTGCCCGACAGACGCACTTCCGGCCATACAGGAACTGGCAGACGAGTGGTTTCTGAAGCTACATATAAATTCCTATCTGTTGCCACCAGTCTCATCTTTGTATCAGATGACTCTTTTTGGTACCTTTAAAGTGCCCGACAGACGCACTATCGGCCATACAGGAACTGGCAGATGAGTATTTTCTGAAACCTACATATAAATTCCTATCTGTTGCCACCAGTCTCATCTTTGTATCAGATGACTCTTTTTGGTACCTTTAAAGTGCCCGACAGACGCACTTCCGGCCATACAGGTACTGGCAGACGAGTGGTTTCTGAAGCTACATACAAATTCCTATCTGTTGCCACCAGTCTCATCTTTGTATCAGATGCCTCTTTTTGGTACCTTTAAAGTGCCCGACAGACGCACTTTCGGCCATACAGGTACTGGCAGACGAGTAATTTCTGAAACCTACATATAAATTCCTATCTGTTGCCACCAGTCTCATCTTTGTATCAGATGCCTCTTTTTGGTACCTTTAAAGTGCCCGACAGACGCACTTCCGGCCATACAGGTACTGGCAGACGAGTGGTTTCTGAAGCTACATATAAATTCCTATCTGTTGCCACCAGTCTCATCTTTGTATCAGATGCCTCTTTTTGGTACCTTTAAAGTGCCCGACAGACGCACTTTCGGCCATACAGGTACTGGCAGACGAGTGGTTTCTGAAGCTACATATAAATTCCTATCTGTTGCCACCAGTCTCATCTTTGTATCAGATGCCTCTTTCTGGTACCTTTAAAGTGCCCGACAGACGCACTTTCGGCCATACAGGTACTGGCAGACGAGTGGTTTCTGAAGCTACATATAAATTCCTATCTGTTGCCACCAGTCTCATCTTTGTATCAGATGCCTCTTTTTGGTACCTTTAAAGTGCCCGACAGACGCACTTCCGGCCACACAGGTACTAGCAGACGAGTGGTTTCTGAAGCTACATATAAATTCCTATCTGTTGCCACCAGTCTCATCTTTGTATCAGATGACTCTTTTTGGTACCTTTAAAGTGCCCGACAGACGCACTTTCGGCCATACAGGTACTGGCAGACGAGTGGTTTCTGAAGCTACATATAAATCCCTATCTGTTGCCACCAGTCTCATCTTTGTATCAGATGACTCTTTTGGTACCTTTAAAGTGCCCGACAGACGCACTTTCGGCCATACAGGAACTGGCAGACGAGTGGTTTCTGAAGCTACATATAAATTCCTATCTGTTGCCACCAGTCTCATCTTTGTATCAAATGCCTCTTTTTGGTACCTTTAAAGTGCCCGACAGACGCACTTTCGGCCATACAGGTACTGGCAGACGAGTGGTTTCTGAAGCTACATATAAATTCCTATCTGTTGCCACCAGTCTCATCTTTGTATCAGATGACGTAAATTTCACTTTTTTTTTGCAAACGGAAGTGGTATTATATGTTTTTTCGTGCTTTCGGCCAATTTTTAATTTTTTTACTATTTAATAGCATCTCTTTTATAAACGTGTGCCACGGGGTTTATCCTTGTATCAGATGACGTAGTAGATCATACGGTCGCCGCCCGTACTATACCTATTCAAGACAGTGATTTTTTCCACTTTTAATTTGTTTCTGTAAGTGTTAATTTTTGTCCACATGGACACTTGAGAACAAATTCCGCAGTCGTTCTGCGTTATTTTTCTGTTTAGGTTATCGACACATGTCTCTACTTTTTTCGGTATTCTTCAAAACACGTGGCAACCAGTTTGGTTCAATTCTTAGCTAGGAAAAAAACTTATCCTTTATGTTTAGTGTGTAGGTATACAAACAAAATTATATTCTAGGTTTAAAGGGAGGGACCCTCCCAACATGTGTTGTTATTATTACCTAATGAAAACTTGGTTAAAATATGAAAATTAATTTAGTATTAAGTGGTGTGAATTTAATTAGTATTGTCTATTTGTCTGCTAACGATGCTATAAGCTTAAAATATGTATTGTAAATAAAACAGGTAAGTTTAAACTACCTGTACCTATAAGTAATACATATTCAGCGACTTTTTTTAATTTTATTAGCCTACTTTGGTTTCCCACTCACTGCTGGGCAAAGGCCTCCCCTCGTTTTCTCCACTTGACCCTGTCATCGGCATTTTCCCACCAAATTTGGGGTAGAATGCGTCCAAGTCGTCCCGCCATCTCCTTTTTGGTCTGCCTGAACCCCGGCCTGCACCGCCTGTGGTGCTCCGTGGGTCCCAATCAGTAACCATTTCGGCCCACCTTTCCGGGTGCATGCGACAGACATGTCCCGCCCAGTCCCACTTAAGCTTAGCGGTCTTGACGCCTACATCTGCAACTCTAGTTCTGGAGCGTAGTTCCGTGTTTCTGATTCGATCAGTTCTACGAACACCTAATATACTACGCTCCCTAGTATTCAGCGACTAAACTCCTAAAATTTATGAATAAAAAAAATAAAAAAGTAATACATAAGTGTGAGTATAGGTAGGTAGTCTTGTAAATCAGACAGCGATAAGAATTCTATAGTTGGTCAAGCAAATCTTGACAATAGAAAAAGGCGGCTTTAAAAGATGTAGGCGCGAAGGGAGATCTTCGCGTCTTTTTCTACTGACAACATTTGCTTGACCAACTAAATAATGTTTATATTTTTACATTTTGTGTCTATCTTTATATATATATTATTTGAGTAGTCCTGTGTGGTCTCTTTACTATATGCCTGCATAGTTGGCAGATAATATGAAGCTTATATTAAACACGGAAACTACTCTACAATGTCTATGGCTAACAAATCTTTAAAAAGCCATTTGTTCCTAACTTTATACACTATCGTTACAAACTTGCCAGTTTCAATTATTCGGAATCACCGGCAACACGTCAAAATCTTCAAGACTAAAACCCAACAACAAATTCCTACAATGCAAATTCAATCTTAATACCTTCCAAATATGCCTGAAAATTGATTACTCTAAATGGTCATCTGTCGCTCTTTCGTTTCCGAATACGTTATTTGAAATTAGAACTCCGATGTTAGCCATTTTGAAAAGAGCTCCTTCATTGCCCGTGATAGGAGAAATTAGGTCAGGAAACGAGGGTTGGTAGGAGCAATGCAGATCAATTTATATTGGGTGAGGAGTGCATTAAAATCCAACATGCTGGCTGCGTTCCAATATGGCGTGTCGAGGCATCTCAGTGAAGTTTTATTATTGTTTTACGAGTGCTGTGAGGTAATTGGTATTGTATCAGTTCGGGTTCATCATGTGTTCTAGATAATTCTGAATAAAGGATCTGATGATTAACCTGCACCTGCACCATAAAGATAAATGTGCTCGTTAATTATTCAGTCTTGTCCTCGCACTTAAACTATCGTGAGACATATTTCAAAAGAATCCGAAACATGTCGCCAAAAGCGACTAAAAATAATAGTGAGTAAAAACCGTACTGATAAATATTCAGTCTTGTCCTATTATCTGCCTGCGTTTGATCCAAATAAATATACATAATGAGCACCTATATATTTGTGCCTATACCTATGCAATTATTGACTGTTTTACGCGTTTAAATGACTATTAACATAGAGTAACTTATACTAGAGCGGTACTGTCATAGTCAATTTTGTAACCACAGTAAATTAATAATAAGGGTTCTTCAAAAAAGGAGTGTACAGGTTTTTAAAGGGTCGGCAACGCGCGTGTAATACCTCCGGTGTTGCAGGCGTCCATAGGCTACGGTAACTGCTTAACATCAGGCTGGCCGTTTGCTTGATTGCCACCGACGTGGTATAAAAAAAAATTCACTGCCATCTATCGACACACTTTAAAACTAAAAATGAAGATTTATAAAAATACGATAAAATGTATTTAAATATGGATAAATGATTTTTTTTATTTGCATTAATTATTTTCATGATTTTGACCCATGTTCTTTCACTGATATGCGTTAGAATTGTTAAATAACAAACGAAACCTTCAACGCCATCTATACGACAGTAGGCCAAAGCTAGTAGCGCCCTCTGATCGAGAGTCAAATTTTCTTGATTTTCGAGGCACGTTTTTTCCTTAGACTGTATCCATCTATTACGGAGTTATAATCTTTGCTATTAACAAAATAACTGTAGGGTCTGTAGGTACCCTCTATCCATTCCATTTTATTTTATATCTCTTTTTGACATATCACTATCACTACATAGTATAAAACAAAGTCGCTTTCCGCTGTCTGTCCGTCTGTCCCTATGTATGCTTAGATCTTTAAAACTACGCAACGGATTTTGATGCGTTTTTTTTAATAGATAGAGTGATTCAAGAGGAAGGTTTATATGTATAATTTGTAAAGGTTTTGTGTAAATTAGTTGAACTACCAGTGCGAAGACGGGGCGGGTCGCTAGTCAACAATAAACTCCATTTGTCTTAAATGATAGTATAACTCCAGATAGGTTATAGGCGTTCCAAAATTGAAACTCTTACCTTGTACAAATTGTACAAGTTCCCTTTAGTCGTGCCTAGGCAAGCGAGAAATGTGCACGTGCTATTCCGCACACCGAAATAGACAAGCATAAGAAAAGGACTATAACAAAGATGAATGGTAACGATAAAAAAATAATTACTCAAATCGGACCACGGGTCTCGGAATAATCGGTGAACATACATAAAAAAAAAAAATTGCCACAACCGAATACAGAACCTCCTCCTTCTATGAAATTGAAGTCGGTTAAAAACATATTCATTCGTAGGTAATTAAATAAATATGGAAGTATTTTTTGTGCTCCTTATTGAGTAGCCTATCTATAATTATATAAAATCATTGTTTGTTTTGACAAATTTTGATATCTGGGTCCCGTTTTGGTCCTACGACCTAGGGTATAACTTCAGGCCAAGGAAAGAGCCACATGTACTATATAATTTGTATGAAACTTATACCCCATTTCAATACTCATTTACTAACGTAATTAAATGTAAGTATGATGGTATTAGCGCCATTCTTAACATTAAAACATTCATTAAACTTACTTAGCTACCCGCATACAATGACAAAGTTTTTAATTGCTATCTTTTCCTCGTACCTACTTCAAAGTAATGAAACTTCAACTCTTCGGTCACAGACATAGTCATAGTATAGTAGTTATAGACATGAAACCGAGGGACCAGGGGTGAAAGAAAGACATATTCATGTATTGACAGGTTAATGTATGGCAGTGTATCCTTTTTCTCTTTCACTCTTATAAATTTCGGTATTTCGCCATCGCCTCCTACCTATGCTGCCATAACGCGACCATGAAAAAAAACCCGGTCGGTGATAAGGACAAAGCATGGCACTATTTTCTCTTTCCTCTTATAGGAATCGCAATAAGACTATCTTTCTCTATCAAATAGTGTCAGGCCCTTGGTCACCGAACTAGATCTTTAATCACTATTCTTTGTTAACTCTCTGTGTTAGCAATTGTATTTTGACCTGAATATTTTGGCACAAAGGGACTTTTCAAAGTACACTCATTGAGTGTTCTTTTTAGAAATACCTATCTAAATATATAAAACACTCGAGTGTTATATGTATACTGACACACAATGCATAGCCTAACTGTACCTAATGAAAACTACGTATAATAATAAAAATAAAACCGGCCAAGTGCGAGTCGGACTCGCGCACCGAGGGTTCCGTACGTTCCACAATTTAAACATTTTAAACAATGTATTTTTTATGTGAAACGTAAGTGAAAGGTAAATTGCTGTTTACGATTTATGACGCATTAAAAAAACTACTTACTAGATCTCGTTCAAACCAATTTTCGGTGGAAGTTTGCATGGTAATTGTACATCATATATTTTTTAGTTTTATCATTCTCTTATTTTAGAAGTTACAGGGCGGGGGACACACATTTTACCACTTTGGAAGTGTCTCTCGCGCAAACTATTCAGTTCAGAAAAAAATGATATTAGAAACCTCAATATCATTTTCCATAGATACCCCACACGTATGGGTTTGATAAAAAAAATTTTTTGACTTTCAGTTCTAAGTATGGGGAATCCCCAAAATTTTATCGTATTTTTATAAATCTTCATTTTTAGTTTTAAAGTGTGTCGACAGATGGCAGTGAATTTACTGTGGTTACAAAATTTACTATGACAGTACCGCTCTAGTGTAAGTTACTCTATGGTAAAGCTCACTTGATTGTCATTTTGTCTCACTCAGTGAGCATAATGCTATTTTGCTCACTTAAGTAGCAAAGTACCCTTGTTCGTGCTGCTAAGGTGAAAAAGTTATTCTTCAAATATTGTAGAGCTCTATTAAGTAAATCTCTCCTTTTGTCTCCCTATTTTAAAAAAACTGCCTTAGGGGATAAAAATATGTAGGTTGAAACCTTTTGACTTCTTTGCGGACAAAGTAGCGGGCAGCAGTTAGTAGGTATCCACAAAAATAAAAACACTCGCAGTTTTCTAGAAACGACGAAAATTTAAAGCAATTTCCCTTTGGACCTGGAGGAGATTTCCTTTGGGGCTAAGCCTGAGGTAAAATATTTTCGTGTGAAACGCGGAGCAAATGAAATAAATGTAACTTTTATTATAGGATGTATGTTTAATATTAATGTGTAAATTTATTTTGAGGCAACGCTGTGGGGTATGAAACAGAGCCACTGAGTTAATTATCAAGCATCGTAAACTGCGAGCGAAATCCATTGAAATGACGTATGACAACCAGTTACAACTTACAACCCTAGTACTTTAATGGATTTCGCTCGCAGTTTACGATGCCTGGTTATTATTACTATAGAGTAGAGACGACATATAGTCTGCACTCTGCATCATCTCAAATGACTTTTTCGTCTAAGACGGTAATTTGTTAAACAAAAGCAATTGTCTCTTTTGTGCGAGCTATTATCGGCCTTTGTGTGCCATTGTGGCGCGTGCCACGGCGCGTGCGGCGCTCACACACAACACACAAAGGCCGACCGCTCGCACAAAAGATACAATGGCTTTTGTTTAACAGATTACCGTCTTAGACGAAAAAGTCATTTGTGAAGGCTTATACCTATCAATGAAATTGTCGCAATCACAACCTGTACCACGCGACCAAAACGTCGTAAGCGCCGAAAAATTAATGGCGCTTACGCGTTTAGGTCGAGAGATTCACGCTCCGCTTCTATGGTTTGATGCCAAAACGGCAGCAACTCATGGCGCAAAATACTGGTTCTCTGTGCCGGTTCTATATGATAGTAACTAATAAAAAGTTCATCATATTAGCTTGATATTATTAATAATAGTTCAATGGGTAAAGCCAATATCAGATTTAATTTTGCGGCTTGGGTTGGAGTTGAAAAGGTCATCTGGTCATCTCATATTAGCTTGACTACCTCTTAAACAACTTTTTTTAATAAAAAATACCTTGAGAAAGAATTAACGAAGATCAATAAAACGCAGTTATTAAAATTTACAAATTTAATAAATGTTTGCAATAGACTGTTTTTAGGCTGCTGGTCGTATTAAATATACATACAGACGTACATATACGTAGGTAATGAAACAAAACATCTTCCATTTATAAATTAAATCAGATTAAAACAATTGTAAATTTAAAAGTGGAAAAATTACTGCCTTGGGTGAGACTTGAACTCACGGCCTCTGGATCGATACTCCAGCGCTCTGCCAACTGAGCCACCAAGACCTCATCCATAGTCAGCAAATCTTCCCACTATATGGGTCTAGGGGACCCTAATAATAATAATTAATAAGAGTAATTTTTCCACTTTTAAATTTATTCTAAGCTTAATAGCATCGATCGCAGACGTTTCTGCTTGTTAAAAATTAATTTAAAACAATTGTATTTTTAATCTAAATAATATTATAAATTACTTATGTCTAAAATAAGATAAAGGATGTAAATATTATAAAGACAAACACCAACAAATTGTCAATAGAACATGCATTCAAGATCTTGTACCTTGATTGAGGGCATTTATTAAGACTTCGTACGTTGTTTAAGCCAAGATTCGCCTTCCCATAAAGATAACCAATTATCATGCATTTTGGATCTTAGTTTGCAAATGCCAGCCGTCACAAAGACAATGGATGGCAATAAACTTTACCTGTACTAACCTTTTTTTTTCAACACTTACATTTTTAAGTGCCATGCTATTTGTTATCACTTTTATGATATCCCCTAACCGTCTGTAAGACGTTTAAACGATTTGTGCCCTTAAGGTGGTTCACCGCCAATATCCCCGATTATATATAGTTATAACTGTTTTAAGCCTAAATTACTATCCTAACAGTTCCATAAAAACCGACATTAAACTGTACTACCGCTTCTTCCAAACTGTTACGAGTAACGGCTCTTGAAAGGCAAATTAACCTGCAAATTTTTCGCACTGTACCCTAATTACTATTGTTACGAGTACTACTATTGGTCGAAACTGACCTCACACAAAAAACTTAACTTAAAAAGAACATTTGAGAAAACGACCGTATTCCAAATCGGTTAAAGTTCCAATTCTCAAAAACGCTGAAACGCTATACCCTTTGCATGAAGAGACCGCTTAAAACAGTTCTTTATAGTACCTACAACAGTAACCTTACAACCAATTGAGTGAGATCTATGTTGTCCTTTATATCGTTTTAAAATGCAGGTCTTTTAAGATGGAAATAATATCCAATGTAAAATGAACTTCTTACATGAAGAAATATACCCAAGTCAAAGTTCTTTACTTTTAGGTTGTTTAATGGCACAAAACAAAAGCGTATCAAGTTAAAAATGTAACCGATCCTAATCACAATTCACAACTCTAATTCTTATTTTATAAGGTTGAATTTCAAATAGCAATATCCGATGACTCATTCAAGATAACGTGAAAAAATCGATTAGAGTACAAGTTTTTTCGCCATTTTTTACTAGATAGTAAAAAGTTGTTGAGTCTATGACTTACTGACTTAGAGAATGATAATAGTGGGATGTAACCAAGTCATATATAACTTTGTTATGCTTTTTACGGTTATGGAACAAATGAATATGTTCTTCACGCTTTTAGTTATGCCATTAGGTTATTTGTTTGAGTAGTTTGAAATGTTACTACTTTATTATGGATAGTTTTAAAACAGACATATATTTTGTATGTATAGTTGAATCTTGGAGACTCAAGAAAATCATTAAAGGTTGTGAAAATCATAACGCCGTCAAACCGTCATTTTGAAATGCAATACATAAAAAACGTACCTAATAAATAAATAGAATCCGATTAGTGACGAACAAAAGCGATGAAACAATTTCCTGTCCTTAAAATTTTCCTTGTTTCTGCACATCCTGGCAGGGTCGCCATGTGAGGTGTGACGTAAAGACAAACATCTAGGTTCGAGTATAACCGTATATTCGCTTAAATAACACGTACAATGCACTTATGTGTTCAGGCTATGACTGGTGTGTGGGTGAGACGTAGCTGACACACTACAGTCGAATCCGGAAAACAAATTAAATCTCAAAATATTTATCAGTACGGTTTTTACTCACTATTATTTTTAGTCGCTTTTGGCGACATGTTTCGGATTCTTTGGGAATCCATCCTCAGGCACGAGTGTCCGCGGCGGTTGTTCGTCGTGCACTGCCCGCGCCGCCCGCCTCGTCGCTCGTTGCGCACGCGCTGATGGGGCGGGGGCGGGGGGCGCGGGGCAGTCCGCAGATGGAGTCGTCAAGTGAAGGTCTGGTAGGGCGGCTGTATCGAACGAAGTCAAGCACACTGCACTCACTACACACACACACACACACACACACACACACACTTGACTTCGTTCGATACAGCCGCCCTACCAGACCTTCACTTGACGACTCCATCTGCGGACTGCCCCGCGCCCCCCGCCCCCGCCCCATCAGCGCGTGCGCAACGAGCGACGAGGCGGGCGGCGCGGGCAGTGCACGACGAACAACCGCCGCGGACACTCGTGCCTGAGGATGGATTCCCAAAGAATCCGAAACATGTCGCCAAAAGCGACTAAAAATAATAGTGAGTAAAAACCGTACTGATAAATATTTTGAAATATGTCTCACGATAGTTTAAGTGCGATTAAATTAAATCTCATTATTATTTATCTCCACGGGACTTAATCGCGTAAAATAGTTTTAAAATGTACCTCCGACGTACATCGTACATCGTCGGAGGTACATTTTAAAACTATTTTACGCGATTAAGTCCCGTGGAGATAAATAATAATGAGTAAAAATCGTGAAAGTTTAAATCAGTGTTTTACAAATTAAATCTATTTTAATTCAAACCATACTAATGTAATTTACACCATAATCAAATAAGCCAGTAAGTAGGTAGGTACTTACGCGTTTTTTTTAAACTGTTTTAAAAATGTAATATGCCTACTTCCTGACTATTAAAACAGTTTTGTAGACAGCCTCTGTTGAATTGAAAAAAAAAAGTAACTGCATATATATAAACATATATTAAAAAAAACAGTGTTTGGTGCTAACAAAAGTTACCAATTTTCATTGGTACAGAGTATACACGTACCTATATCTTAGGTATATTACGTGTTCCCTTGGATTTCTCGTAAAGCAAAGTTTTTCTTCATAAAATTGTGTTATTAATTTTATAATTTCAGTATAAATACAACTTCAGTAACACTATTTCCTGACGGAATATATTTTATGAGACATTCAGCTATGATAGATTTATCTCAATCATTAGTAACAACAACAACGATGGTAATATTAAAACAATAAAGAGCTAGATTTTAATGAGTATTGTTCTCAAGCACAGTTAACATACCACCAGCGCATTTAATATTTTATTGTTACCGACCACAAAATAATGGCTTGTGCTAGTTGCGAATAAACGAACAACTTGCGGTCCATTCTACGTTTTATTTCCGTTTAGGTTAAATTGTCATAAGCGGTAGCGGACGGTTGACCTAGTTGACTGAGCGTGACGAAGATTCCAAAGACACCTGTAGCCATCATTTCGTTTACCTTTTACATTGTCAGCTATTTCCAGTGCTCTTAATGAAAATTTGGCCGAAGTATGACAGAATGGCCGTATTATGTCATAGACGGATACATTTTCATCGCCGGATGACTTACGACCTACGGGATGAACTAATCTAGTCTCAACGACGTAAGCAGGTCAAGTCAAAGAGAAGAAAAGAAAGAAGAAAACGAGTTTTATTAATGTCGTACTAAGCAGAGAACATTTTAAGGCTTCGACGAGATTCGAGCTCGCGACCATTCGGAACAAAGTTTATTAGAGCTGTATGAATGTTTACTTCACACTTTTCTTTGTATACATACACGCCCTTAAGGGCCAGATCAGTCGGTGATCCGTAAGGTCGCGAATTCGAATCGCGCCGTGAATTTTCCGTTTTCTCTTTAATTTAAAATTAACCAATTATTACGACGTAGTATCTGCACAAATGACTACTAATAGATAGTCCCCGATAGTTTCGTCCCTCAATTAGAACAACGGTTTTACTGTTTGACATCTGAGTTCTGACATTTTTGACCTCCACGCGTCTGCGATCACCTGATCTTGATATTGAAATGAACAACAAAGTTATCTAAATGTTCTGTTTACGTACGTCACGGAGACTAATTTATTCGCTGATTAGTAAAATGCGAGTCATGGACATACAGATATTGTTGGCTTTTGATGCAGATGTCTTCCTTACTTATCCTAATGATTGTCGCATAGAGACATAGCTCACATAGCAGGTAATTAATAAATCCATACTATTCCATACTTTCCATATATATAATATTATAAATCCGAATGTCTGTCTGTCTGTGTGTTACCTCTTCACGCTTAAACCGCTGAACCGATTTAGTCAAAATTTGGCATAGACATAGTTTGAGTCCCGGAGAAGGACAGAGTAATAGTTTTTATCCCGAAATTCATCCCTACAGTGGGTCAAAAGCGGGGTGGAATTGAGATAATTAATGAATTGCCTGATAATTTGTGTAAGCATTTACGCATAATATGCTCAAACTGAATGATTGCCATTAGACTTTATCCAGGCGCTATTCTTACTCTAGCTACAGTTACTAAGTCCACGAAGACGATGTCGCGGGCAAATATTGAATTTATAATACATCCCGACGCGCGATATACGCGATATTAATCCGTTTTCATAGTTTTATTTCATGGGCTCAACAATATTTAAGGCTTCAAAGAACAATAGACGATAATATACAGGAAATCATAGAAGAAGAGCAATTTTAATGTCACAAACACAAGGAAAAACCAACAGTATCTACTTGTAAATAAACACATAAATTAATAATATAAATATGTACACACAATGGATTTATGTATCTAAATAGGTATTTTTTATATTCTAGATCATAATAATTACGCGTTATAATTAAACGTGACGTGTTTTAATTGATTTATGATCATAATTAAAATCCTTATTAACCATTTAATTAGTAATACACTCAAAAACATTATCAAGTATCATGTTTTCCCTGTTTTTTAACCGACTTCAATTTCATAGAAGGAGGAGGTTCTGTATTCGATTGTGGCTATTTTTTTTTTATGTATGTTCACCGATTATTCCGAGACCCGTGGTCCGATTTGAGTAATTCTTTTTTTATTGTAATAGTTTTACAGATTAACTTTACAGGAAACTTCAGTCAGAGGCCAATGGTTTATTTAGCAACTTACATCGCAGAAATGTAACTGTCGTAGTTTAAATTATTACTTCATACGACACAACAATTCGAAGACAAAATTTATGGGGCATTCCACAAAAATGTCGCTTACGAAATGCGCGTTTGTCTAATTTGTTAGCCTGCTCAAAAAAATAAATATTACCAGCATTTTCAGAAGAATTAGAAGAATGGCATTTCGTAAGCGACATTCTCGTGGAATGCCCCATAAGTTAATTCAACATTCTCTGCGCAAATTCTCGAGAATGTCAACAGAAGCACTGTTCTCTGATTATTTTCACCGCGCGTTGCCATTTCTAAACTATGTCGAGGCGAAAATAAAACTACGCTTGATATTTTTTTTAATTAGACACCGTTATGAGAATGTTAGATATAGTCAGACCAAAGATAGATATAACTCCGTAATAGATGGATACAGTCTAAGGAAAAAACGTGCCTCGAAAATCAAGAAAATTTGATTCTTGATCAGAGGGCGCTACTAGCTTAGCGTTGACGGTTTCGTTTGTTATTTAACAATTCTAACGCATATCAGTGAAAGAACATGGATCAAAATCATAAAAATAGTTAATGCAAATAAAAAAAAACATTTATCCATATTTAAATACATCTTATCGTATTTTTATAAATCTTCATTTTTTGTTTTAAAGTGTTTCGATAGATGGCAGTGAATTTACTGTGATTACAAAATCTACTATGACAGTACCGCTCTATCTAATTATATCCTTTTTGGTCAGACCAAGATAAGTCTGCAACGATTTTGATAACACACGCAGTGCGTGTTATTTTAAACGTCAAACTTCTATGAAATTATGACGTCCATATAACACATGCACTCCGTATGCTATCAAAATCGTTGCACACTTTACTTGGTCTAACTCTAGTGAAGTAAATTGCATGAGATCTCACGTATTGAATACTCCTGATCACCGATTAAATTTCATCGTGTATATAAAAAAATTAGAATGACATACTTTTGAACTGTAGAAATACATCTCTTTTTGGAAATGTATTCTAGGGTGGCAGATACTTCTGATGCGTTGTACTTGTACATTTCATCCGCTAGTATTAATGTTGACTGTAGCTAATGTAGCTACCAGTGTAATGCAAAAAGTAATTGAGTTACTAATTAGCAAATGCAATTACAATTAGTAATTGAAATTAATAATTTCAATTACTTACATGTCAACAGTAATTGCGCCTTCAATTTACTTACATGTAAAACGTAATTGCGCCTTCAATTTACAATTGCAAAATGTAATTGTTAATTATTTTTTATTACATTTTGAAATTGCAATACTTTACTCAGTTACCAATTACTTTTATTGAATACAAGTTTTCGAACATATTAAAATTATAAATGAGCTCTAAATTTACTAACCTTACAATGTTTGACTTTTTATATTTAAAAAAATGTAAATGAGTATTTTCGCAAGATTTTGTACAAGGAAATAATAAATAAAATACTCTATCATGTATGGGAAATCGAAAGATTAAAATGTAATATTTTTATATCATCGGGTTTAAGTTAATGTATAAAAAAAATACAGTAAGAGTTTCTAATACATAATTATTATTGAATTTTTTTTTTCGCCTGTTTGTTGTTATATTAGTCTTCTGGCAACATAAACTAATTATGTAATTTAATTACCAATTATTTTAATTGCAATAACCAAATGCAAATAAATAAGGACATTTGTCCGGTAGCATCCGTCCTAAAATCCGCCGAAGAAGAGAAAAAAAGAAAATACACGAACGCCTGCGAAAAGTGTCACGCAACTTTCACTCCCCTCGTCACATCCGTCGATGGAGTCTTCGCTCCGCAAATGTCCACCTTCATCAAACATCTCGGTGAAGCCATCGCTGACCGGTGGAACAGATCCCTTAGTGTAGTAATGAGCTGGCTAAGATCCAAAATTATGATTTCGATAATCCGAGCCACCAGCATGTGTATCCGTGGGACACGGCACAGATTCAAATCCATCCAACATTTCTTCGGTTTCAATGACGGTGCAGCCCTACCCAACCCGTCTACCTCTAACCTGTACTAGCGTCGTTTTCTTGTCGTTGCTCATTTCTGTTTTTTTTTTAAATAATTTTACGTTTCTGATCAATAAATGTTATTTAATTCATATTTTAAAAAAAATTACATACTCATACTCATACTCATTTATTTATAATAATATTTCATATTACACGTCATAATTGGATACCAAATTGAATTACATGTAATTCAATTACAAACAACTTATTCAATAAGTAATTCAATTACATACAAGTAATTAATTGCGCCCAACACTACCATATAAGTTTTTATATTTATTTCATAATCATTATGTATGTGTTTTGTTCACCTATTATGTTTTGTTCAATTTAAATAACCTAATAAGTAAAACAGTCTCTACAGCGTCTCTCCGCTGGCAATGTCTGCAGTATGCGCTCTCGCGTTCCGCATGCATTCACCGTGTGCACTTTTTGCAGTAAATGCATTTTTGCAGCGGACTGTATTATTAGTTTAAATAAAGGTGCGTTGCCCTCAACGTTTAGAGCAAAAAGGTTGCAAGTACGTTAGTTTTTGGGCAGATATAACGTTTTTGGTAAATATGTATGTTATTATCAGGGTATTGTGGAATATGTGCCGTTATTTAAATTGTATGACATGACGCTGAAGGAAACTTTTTGCAAAAGTGAGTGAAGGATTTTTTTTTTAATTGAAGATTGGTAGAGTCTCTACTAATTGACAGAATCGATTGATGGAATAAAACATTCCATACCCATACCATGAGCACGCAGGCACTTCGTTTCATTTCGTGGCACTTTTTCTTTCTATGTTTCTCTGTTTTTTATAATTTTCTATTTTTGTGTTTGTGCTAACGAATAAATTACTTCTATTCTATTCTATGAGTCACTGACAGTGTCAAAACTGACATATGCACTAACGTCTACGTCATGGAGACTGTATAAAGGAGCCAAATCTCTATGTATGAAAAGTGTCCATCAAAAAACAGTAATTAGGCGGCGCCACTATACACCGAAATACTACCAAAAACAACCTACGTAATTTGGTCGGGTTATTTGTTGCCTTATATGGTTCATGTTATACTCATGTCCCAGAGTCTAACTGTCGCCACCGGAGAGATTAGGAACTATTATTTAAAGCTTAACGCGGTCACTTTTACAACAATTCTGGCATAAGAGATTGCGATCCTTTCTATACCATCCATAGTCTACGTAATTATTTAGTTATAATATACAAGATATAGATACAGATAGTGGTACTACGTAAACGAAATTAATAACTAGCTTAAACGTAATTTACTTTCTATCTATATATCTTGCTCGCACTAATATGTCAGTACGAGCGAGATGCATAGAAAGTAAGTTACGTTTACGCTGGCGTTTATGTCAGTGCCAAACTGGTGGTAGCCACACTGGTCGTAAAAAGACATTGTGGAGTTTTTCAACTGTGCCAAAAGTCGCTGCATTTTGTGAAAAGTTAGCTTGGTCCAACTCCACTTAAAGGCCAACCCCGTCTCTTTATCTTCTCTATATCTTTGTTGCATCTTATTTCTGTATAAGTTTTCTTATTTAATCAATTTGTGCACTGTAGATTTCTGGTTATTTTATGTTTTTTAGGGTTCCGTACCCAAAGGGTAAAAACGGGACCCTATTACTAAGACTCCACTGTCCGTCTATCTGTCACCAGGCTGTATCTCATGAACCGTGATAGCTAGTCATTTGAATTTTTCATAGATGATGTATTTCTGTTGCCGCTATAACAACAAATACTAAAAAGTACGGAACCCTCGGCGGGCGAGTCCGACTCGCACTTGTCCGGTTTTTTTTCTTTTAGTTTGTTACTTGTTACCTCAGCTTGTTACATGCCGTCGGAAGATCAGCACTGGAAGTCGCCACTCGCCAGCAACATGCTGATATGAGGCCATTTCATGGAACTTTCTTCTTAGTACATTTTTCTTTTAAGTACATATTTTGTTTCACTTGTGTTTGTGTTACGAATAAAAATATTTATATTAAATTTTATTCTATTTTTTTTACCAAACCAATTATAAGTAACTTTTATTTATATTCAGACCTGAAAACAAAACGAGATGTAAACAAGGGTCCTATTTTGCCTCGAAAAAGGCGCGTATTCCGTACACCAATCACTCGGATCGCATCTGTCACCATTTGTTCCGCAAATAATCGATCGCGACTCGATTCTAATTGGCAACTCGTCAAGGGATTACGAGTTTTAAGGCGCATTTGTTTACTATTATTTACGATAATAAATAAATGCGTTTTATTATATACTTAAGTAAATAATGTAATTACCGGGTCTAACGCAATTAAATTTCATTATTTTACCTTACAATAATTATGTGTACTAAACGCGAGAGTTTAAAGTGTTATATGTAATTAAGTTATTTACTATTATTAAACGAGCGTTAGCGAAGGTCTTTGGACAAAAATTCTTTCGTATGTCTGGATGTTGTTCTCGACAATGCGACTTGTAGCATTTTTCAACCGATTCTCGTGAAATTTTGTGAGTAAAATTTTTGGCGATTTTACCGAAAAATTATATAGCCCTCGTCGGTCCTCCTCGCTGTATTTCCGCAAATATCAATGTTCTTTTGTCTAATGAGTTTAGAATAAGGATGTGAGAAAGTAAATACAAAAGGAATATTATAGGTGAGTTGGTATATGTAGATACCGCGGAGTGAATGCTCTGTGGCACAAAAAGGTACATCTATTACGATTGTAGTGACGTACCTTTTTGTTTATTGACATGCTTCGTCGTACTGTTTACGATTTTTGTATCTTACCTAGATAAATTTAATTGATAGTACTTTTGGGAGCCTAGCCAAGAAGACAATCTTTGACAAGTAGAAATCGCCAATTGATTGATTAAATAATATATAAAAGTAGTAACGTGACTTTTCGTAGAATATATAACCTGAGGGTTTTTCTTTTCACTTTGCGTTTTTTCTTTTTGTTTAGCATTTGTACGATTGTAGCCTTTAGTATCAGCATCTGAAGCATCTCGTTTAGTTTTTAGTGCAGTGCCAACTTGTTATTAAATATGTAAAATTAACATCTCTCAGTATGAAGATCGTGGAAATAATCGATTACCTTATTGGCAACTCAATATCGATCCCGGATTTATGATTTTTAGGGTTCCGTATCCAAAGGGTAAAAACGGGACCCTATTACTAAGACTCCGTTGTAAGTCTGTCTGTCTGTCACCAGGCTGTATCTCATGAACCGTGATAGCTAGACAGTTGAAATTTTCACAGATGATGTTACATTTCTGTTGCCGCTATAACAACAAATACTAAAAGTACGGAACCCTCGGTGGGCGAGTCCGACTCACACTTGGCCGGTTTTTAAATACGTTCATCGATCCTTTTCTAAAACTCATCTATATTATTTATTTATTTTCGTATACATATACCTATAGATAGATAATAGAAATTCTAACTAAAAATACACATAAAATAGTTTTCCATTTCTATTCAAGGTAACAACTATTAATGTTTGCTTTTAAATTTTAACTTAACTAATTGTCACAGACAACAAGAACATACAAAATGATTATTTGCATTTAACTGTTTGACGACCAAAAACCCATTGCCTAGCAGTGGGTGGACGTGGGCCATATAGCTAGAAAGATCGTCATTTGTCGTATTGTGAAATGAAAATTATTTAAGTATTTTATCATTTTGACAGAAAATATTCACGGCCGCGGCCTTAAACAATTTTTATTCGTGTTTAAACTCGGATGTTTCTCTCGGCACGGCGATAAAAACCGTTTCTCTTGTAACCCTCTGATTAAACCACTGAACCGTCCAGGTTAATTTAAGTTTTTATAGCCAAGATTATTACTTTCTATTATTAGTCTCGTACCAAACAAGTTGTGTCAACTATCTCGCATGTGGATGTTTATTTTGAGCTAAAACTAATGCAAGACCATACACCCACCTTTTAGGCTTCCAACGTCTAATGAAAACTCCGAACATGTTGTCAAATACAATTCACATCACTACTACACACCACAAACACTGCACAACACTATTTTTAAGTTTACACTGAGGGGCGAAAATAATTCCGATCGCAAAACGATCACCGAATTGCAACTGTTTACAAACACTATTTAAAAATAGAACGTCGTCGGTTGCGCAATCGTAATCGAATCGATTGTCATTTGTTTTTTTTGTAATCGTCAAACGTAGAAACGCACAAGCGACACGTGCAAACGCGGCGGACGTTGCACGGAGACTGAACTCGCGGTCGCGAGCTCCCTTGCACTATGCAAGTATGCAGCTGGTGTGTATCCCGGTTGCTTAGTATTAATAAATTTTAGATGTCAACCACTCTGCGTGGTGGCCGGCTAGCTGGCTGAATGGGCTTGTGTCACCGCCTCGCTTAGGAGGGCTATTTTGCAAGATAAAGCGATTGTATCGTCGGCGATTTAGAATCGGAATAACAAATACTTTTTTACCTCCCCGTTTTACCTTTGTATTTAATAAAAGAAGCATGTCATACAATTTAATTCTAATTCATTTATCAAATTCGTGTCTATATGTACCTACACAACAAACACACCTACTTAAAATACATTTTCGTAAATAATCTTGTCTCGTCAGGAAGTAAAATAACAGGTGTATTCATGAACTTAAGCCTATTAGCATTAGAACTGTCATCAATCACAATCATAACAGATGACTTTACTTTTTTTCTTAACGAGCGATAAAAACTTGAATGAACTTCCCTTCTTCCTTTCATTCTGCTTTTATTATGATGTTGCGTGAGAAGAAATGTAAAAAAAGTATGTCACTCGCTGAATAAGTTTATAAACCTTTTAATATTGTTAGTTTGAAACAACAGTGCTTTAAAGGTAATTTGGTGAATAAAATCATAATCAATAACTAATCCGATTAATCGTTATAAAAAGGTAATCGTAGTAATTTGGTGGGCGCTGTACAACACTAGTGATATTTGTTTCGTATTATTTTGATACGATAACTAATCCGATTAATCGTAATAAACAGGTAATCGTAGTAATTTGGTGGGCGCGGTACAACACTAGTGATATTTGTTTCGTATTAATTTCGATACGGCAGCATTTTTTTATACTTACATTTTAATTACTATTTTAATATTTCCTTATTAGAAATGCTGCTAGGCAATATTTTTTTTAAGTACATTTATTTTACACAAGTTACATGGCCACCACCAGTTTGGCACTGACATAAATCACATAAACCAAAGATAGATATAACTCCGTAATAGATGGATACAGTCTAAGGAAAAAACGTGCCTCGAAAATGACGAAAATTTGATTCTCGATTACATGTCGCTACTACCTTTGGCCTACTCTCGTATAGAGGGCGCTGACGGTTTCGTTTGTTATTTAACAATTTTAACGCATATCAGTGAAAGAACATGGGTCAAAATAATAAAAATAATTAATGCAAATAAAAAAAATCATTTATCCATATTTAAATACATTTTATCGTATTTTTATAAATCTTCATTTTTAGTTTTAAAGTGTGTCGATAGATGGCAGTGAATTTACAGTGGTTACAAAATTTACTATGACAGTACCGCTCTATAATATTATATCCTCTTTGCATAAACGCTATCGAGAACTTAAGTTACTTTCTATGTATCTCGTTCGTACTCGCATATTAGTGCGAGCAAGATGTATAAAAAGTAAATTACGTTGACGCTAGCGTATATGATGTGACTGTCAGTGACTCATGAGTTATCGTCCCTTACAAAATTTGAATTTCGCGCCTTTTTCTACTGACAAAGTGGTTTGACAGACTATATAACACTTGTTCGGCAGACAAAATCAAAATCAATTTACCAATTTGAGGACACGGTAGTGCCACCGCCAAGTTGAGAAAAAACAAAGAAAGATACAACAGTAGGTACCGGTACAGTAAGTAGGTATAACTTTTTCTCGAACCCGTTAGGTTTCAAATATTTTTTATATTTCAAATTAAAATTACAGGGTCCAAAGTGAGCGTTTTATAGGGTTAGTAATACCGCACTGAATGACCCACTCTACGCCCACCCTTTAAAATTACGCCACAACCGCAAAATGATAGAAACACATAATTTTATGTGATCGTAAATAAATGTTGGCCTTTCTGGGAGGCCGTTAGTCAGGGTACGGCGTAGACTACTTTTTGTAGACTACGCACTACGCCGTTAGCAAAGCATATAGGCGCTTTAATGTTGTGCCTAAGAGAGATGAATAGTACATAGGTATGCATTATTAAAATTCTCTTGTCCAAAATAAAACTCTTCGCAATATTGGTTGGTTTTCCTTAAGTCATTTATATGCTCTAGTACAGATGTGTAAGTTGCAGAATTTTTTATAAAAGTCGGAAAAGTTCTCGGAAATTTCAGGAAAATTTCATAGAAGATTAAGGAATCTTTCATTTTGGAAATGGAAAATTTGGATCCCCATACCAAAGAGAACTCCGTAATAGATGGATACAGTCTAAGGAAAAAACGTGCCTCGAAAATCAAGAAATCAAATTCTCGATCAGAGGGCGCTACTAGCTTTGGCCTACTGTCGTATAGATGGCGTTGACGGTTTCGTTTGTTATTTAACAATTTTAACGCATATCAGTGAAAGAACATGGGTCAAAATCATAAAAATAATTAATGCAAATAAAAAATTTTTTTTTACCCATATTTAAATACATTTTATCGTATTTTTATAAATCTTCATTTTTAGTTTTAAGGTGTGTCGATAGATGGCAGTGAATTTACTGGGGTTACAAAATTTACTATGACAGTACCGCTCTATCTTATTATATCCTCTTTGCCCATACGAAAACATGGTTTAGAGGAACGTAGTTGGGTGAGAAAAAGGTACCGTTGACGGGTAGACTTTGACTGATTTATTAAATCATAATCAAGTGTTTTATACATCTCTAATCTACGGCGGTACAGACATTATCTTAATCCAATCAGCGCGTGCTCTAACCTATACTAAGTTATCGACACGCGCCGATAATATTTTGCTGACCGCCATAGTACTCCCCCCTTAGTCAACCGGTAGGGTTGACGACCAGGTCCTTCGCAGGAGCTGTCCTGAACAGGATACGATTATTGCCTACGATTACGATACGATTATTTCACTTCCACGACGTTATAGCTTCAATCACGGCTCCGCGACCGTGAACTTGAAAATGAATTGCTGCGGCATGTCTCGACGCGTGCTGCGTTGACAATAATTTCCTCGCGCGTGTCGCGTATTGTGCTTGCTTGCATTCTTGAGTGCGGCTTCAAAACAATTATAATATGTAGCTGGCATGACTTCATTTAATTAATTTGCAATTCGGCGTGAATTCCCTTGAATATATTCCTGATGCGTTGTGACAGTCCTCCCCGTTGCATCATTTCCTTAAACTTGTCGTTCTTGGAAGAAACGGAGACGTGCCTATGTCTTCTAATACGTCTGGGCGGACGTATGAAGTGCAGCCAGGGTGCTCAGAGCCAGCGTGGCGAGCGGAAATGCTCGAGCCAGGGTGGCGAGCGGAGAATCTCGAGCCATTGTGGCGAGCGGGGTGCTCGGAGCCGACAAGGCGAGCGTTGAGGGCGACGACTAGTAGTGGAGCGTTGAGTAGAGTAGTCGGGTCGCTAGGTTTGCTGCGTGCCACATCAGGATTAATCAGGATCCTCTTGCCATAAAGCGTTGGTGGATATCTGATGTCATGGTGAGGTCATGTCAGGCTCGTTGTAATTATCTCTTCTTCCTTCTGAAGATATTCTGTGATCCAAGAATCCGGAAACCGGAATATAATGGGAGTAGCCGCTTTTTTCCTGCGATGTTATTTGGTAGTGTCGGTGATGTCATTTGATGGAAGGTGGCGAAATCAAATTGAGACGAGATCACTTTGTCAGTCCTTCTCGACCAGCAATTGAATGTCGCAGTCACTTACTTCCGAGGCTTCTTCACTGGAGCTCTTCGTGTAGACATCTCAGTAGGTGCGTGTTCCTTCGGCGTCACACATTATGCTCTAGCAGTAGCAGATAAATGATCGAGGCACGGCAAAAACCCGGCCAAGTTGGAGTCCCTACGGCCGACTGACCCACTTACGGACGGAATGAAAGATTAAGCGGCTTCATTTACCTGGAGGCTTGTGGGATAATGGTGAAATGTGGAAGTGCTGTAAAAAGATTAGTGACTGCTCTTTTGAGGTTAATGAGGTTTCCAAACTTTTTACTCGCGGTAACCACAACCTTTAGCCGCCCACGAAAAAAATTTGCCAAGAAAAATGCTTTGTCAAAATGTAAATTTCAATTTCAATGGATTGGGAAAGCTTTTTATAGGATAAGATTAATATGAGAAGAGAATACTGATAAAGAAAATAATTTCGCCTTTATTGGAGGCGAGAAAGCGACTACGACTAGCGATCGACTATTTGTCTCTAAGTTGTGTGACAGGACTCCCTAACGCTCAGGTATGTGGAGTCGCTACTCCCTAACAGCTCGCACGTTGTTACACCTACGTTGATTGATTGCACTGGTAAACCCTGTGAGTGAAGGGATGCACAACCCTTTGTAAAAACTACGTCGCTCGTCGTTGTAACCGGACTTGACGAAAGTCGGTCGTTCGTTATAAGCGGAGTCGTAATAAACGGTTGTACTTTGTACTAAAACCAAACATGTGCCTTCACTTACGTCGCTATAACGGTATAACGGTTGGTTGTTATATGCGAAGTCGTAATAACCAGACTCCACTGTAGATACTTATATACTACCGATCACACTGCTGAGATATTTTTCTTAGAGAAAACTCGCTCAACACTTCTCGCCGGTCGCTTCTAAATATAAACCACGAGTACCTGAAAGCAACAAAAAGTAGAGAATTGATAATATTATTTAAAGTGCCACAAACAAAAAGCATGCATCGGCCGGGAATCGAACCCGGGCCGCCCGCGTGGCAGGCGAGCATTCTACCACTGAACCACCGATGCTTGTGACGGTGACGTCGAAAGTACCGTTCGAATAGCTAATTTTATGCAACGCCTCTAAATATTTTGCAAGTGATTAAAGTCCATGTTAAGTCTTGCGATAATCAACTTTATGTGTTATGAAATAACGTGCACACTTGGATAGCAAGTTACTGATATTTTAGATAAACTGCGATCACCACCGGAACGTAGCTTGCGTAACGAAACATTGATAACAATATTACACATGAATGAACACTTGAATGAATATTACAGCGTTAAAAAAAGTCGCCATCACATATATTGTAGCGACCAAGGTGCTATTAAATATCTGAACGAACATAACCAAGACGTCGAATTTTCTTTTATACAAATACATACATTGTCAAAATATACTGCTTGAAATTCTTTTTTGTTTTGAAATTCCACGCTCTGAAACCTCAAGAGGCCTTTAGGTCACATGGAATGAACAAATCGATCGTGTGTATAAATATTTTCCCACACATTCTCTGCAATATTTCCCATAATTTATCAAAAACTAGGCAAATTGCAGAAGCAAAGCTATGCAATTTACTGAGCATGAGCCGCCAACATTGAAAAGTTAAAAATCATTATTTGCCTCTATCGCTCTTGCATATTCAAGCGATAGAGAAGCATAAAACGATTTTCGGTATTTCGGTATAGGGCCTATATCGGCCAGGTCCCCGAATGATGTGCGGAAAGTAAACAAGAATGATGATCCTGCATGACTATTGATCCAAAAGGGTACTTATCGTCGGTTGTCAATAAGATGCTATTTCCATATAGCTTCAATTTGAAATCAACCTTATCGGCAAGCGACAATGTGGTACCTTTTGGTTGAAAACGTCACATACATACCTACATAAATCTAAGACTTGAATGAAATACGAATATTAGAGGAACCAAGACGAACTTTTTGCATGTAGGTATCTAGAAAGCATATTAAATGACTCGCAGCGCATCTTCCGGACATGTTACTTTTACTGTGTACTTCCTCAGACGTTTGTCTTTTAGAACAACAAGCGCAGACGCCGAAAATGGTCTATTCGATGCGCATGCCGCGGGCGCGCAGGGCTGTTATTACGAAAATATCAGAGTACTCAGGGTCCCTAGACTTGCTGGCGGGCTGTTACGGTACCGGGAATAGTACAGTTTGGAAATTGTGGAATCTCGCAAGTGGGTTCATCTGTATAGAAGTCGTTGTACTCTCTCAAATGTCGCGATGCCTAGTACTTTCGTACCTTCAGCCATCATGGAATTAAACCATAAAAACGGATTAGGTATATCGCGTATATTGAATTTATAATACATCCCGACGTTTCGAACCCTTTACAGCGTTCGTGGTCAACGGGTGACTATACCCACATACAAAAAATAATGAACCATCATCTTAGACTATAAACTTTCAGCCATCATTTCAGGTCCTTAAAGGTGCCCACTGACTATCAGTCCGCCGGACGATATCGGCCTGTCAGTTAGAACAAAAATTTGACAGTTCCGAACAACTGACAGGCCGATATCGTCCGGCGGACTGATAGTCAGTGGGCCCCTTAAGGGATGAATTCTAGGCGTAGGTAATTAAGATCTTAAGTATTTGTCTAGGTTATAAACTAACAGTGTGCTAAATTATACTGACTAAGCCAACATATTACGCCACCTTATACCCACCTACGAAAAAAACCAAGGCAAGAAAAATCACGTTTGTTGTATGGGAGCTCCACTTAAATATTTATTTTATTCTGTTTTTAGTATTTGTTGTTATAGCGGCAACAGAAATACATCATCTGCGAAAATTTCAACTGTATAGCTATCACGGTTCATGAGATGACTGGTGACAGACAGACAGACAGCGGAGTCTTAGTAATAGGGTCCCGTTTTTACCCTTTGGGTACGGAACCCTAAAAACCAATTTTCATTGTTTGCACCTGACCTTATGATACTCTTATTTAAATAAGGTAATTTTAAGTCAGAGGCCTAGATTTCAAGGCCTAATTCAAAACTACTGACCGATTTCCATTGAATTTAAGGCTCTAGCTTAATTTACTCTATAGCATCATTAACGCCATTGTAGCTAAATAAAGGAATTGACAGTATCAAGCACTTTTCTATTCAATGGCTCATTTAGCGATTCAAATCGTATCAATTGAAACGTGACTGGACACAGTCGATTTTAGTCAAAAAGACGTTCATGGCAACTTTTTGCATCGATACCTAATACCTACCTACAGCGGAGATGTACTTGAGATTCAGCATGGCTAGGAATACCTATTGGGTATATTCCGATTTCCGACATTTTAGATCGAGATGAGAGTACTGAAGTCACGGAAACGTCGAAAATAGAAAGATTAAAGATTAAAATTACTTTGCCTTTCTATCGCTCGAATATGCAAGACCGACAGAGCAGCAGATAACGACGATATTTCTATTTTCGATGTTAGGGTCTGCTGCCATTGTTATCCAATCACGAACAAAGGGCCTACTCTGTTCGTGATTGGACTCGGAACTCACAAGCACTCATAAGTTATATTTTTCCCTTAATACATAGTAATCTAGTTAAATAAAAATAAAGGTACCGTTATTGTTTAGCTGAAAAGTTTAATTACAAACTGAAACGGATATCTATTTCACTTTATAATTTATATATAGTGGTGTGACTAACTGACTATGTACTTAAAAAAAAAACAAATCACAACATATTTCATAAAATAATTTGATTTGTTCTCTAGTTGAGTTTAATTACAGCTTACAGAAAGCTAATGCTGAAGACCGGAGCGAATGGCAGCGGGAGGATACAAACTAGACTTATGGATATAATGTGCAAAAAAGTCAACGTATGTTGTCTTACTTGCCTTCCTCGAAAATTTGCAAGTAACTTCTAACATCGTATGTAATGCATCAAGCTATAAACAGTACAACCAAGTACACGAGTGTGAACATCCCAGCACGTAAGTGTTACCTATATTGCATGGAACCGACAATTTCTCATGGCAAATTGTATGGTTTCCGTGCGTATACGTCGTAAGTAACTGGTCATTTTGTACCAAGATTACGACCTTTCAAGAAAGCAGGATAGCGGCTGCTTTAGAATAAAAAAGTCGTAACTTCTTGGGAAAACAATGGCTTATACGATGTTTTAGAACCTAGGTTAAAATTGTGCCGTTTAGTGGTATATGTAGATCTTATTGATGGGTTTTGTCTTCGTAACTTAGTGCTTCGAGGAAGTCTAGGTTAAAAGCGTTTAAAGATGGTTTATGACGTCTTTCAAGGCTATAGTCTAATTTAAAGGATTTTAGGAACTATATAAGTCTAATACTTACTTATTAGTGTCTTATTACATTGATTGAGTATTTCTGATTTATGTATTTCTCAAATTTACAATTACAACGTAATGTGACTAAAATCTAAAAAGGGGGGAAAAACTCGCTTCAAATTAAATATATGTAAGTTAAGTACCTATCCACTATCTACTAGCACAAATTGGAAAGTAACGGACCAAACAAAGTACCTTGAGGTACACCTTTCCTCAGTCTCATGTCATATGAAGAAATGTTATCATTGAAACACACAAACCGATGAAAATCTAAGTTTATCCACGTCTATGTATTATTAAATTGGGTTTCCCCAACAAAACACTCTCGGAACTGGGTCGAACCAACGATTTCACCTTAAAGTATACAAGATATTCCATCCTCGAATTTACCAATATTAGCATAAAGGTTTTGCCTTCTTTTGCCAAAAGGACGTAAGAGACGTAACAATTGAAAGGAAAAAGTGTGTTTTGGGTCTGGATTGTGAAGGTGAGAGGTTAAAATGGAAAATTGATTTTCGCGTAACCGAAAACCTATTGGCGTTATCGGTTTTCATAAGGCATTTGAGGAATCTTATTAGAAATTTATTGGAGGATGAGTTCTCGTGGTTGAGTGGATTTTGTTTTACTGCTCATGGCAACAGTAATTACACCTTTGTTTTATCTTACTTTCGTTAAATTCGTGATAAGATATTGATAAGAAATGGCATTTAGTGACATGATGGTAGTGATAACATTCTAATACATACTATCTTTTGATTGTCCTATTGTACTCGTATGTAATTAGCTAATTAGTTATTATAGAGTACAATATATTGTAGTTGTATATTTTGGGTTAAGGAATTTTCTATTTCTTCTAACAAATAATTGCCCGTTTTACCACCTAGGTATATGGTATTTTTTTATATCCAATCCAATTCATAGTTTATTTTTCCTTATCACACATTGTTTGGGTCAAAATCAGACCAATGAAGCGCCTGCATGAACATGAACATCATAGTAAAAGCGCCACAGTCAATCGCCTCTCATTATAATTTATGGTTTTTAGGGTTCCGTACCCTAAGGGTAAAAATGGGACCCTATTACTAAGACTTCGCTGTCCGTCTGTCCGTCTGTCTGTCTGTCACCGGGCTGTTTTTCATGAACCGTGATAGCTAGACAGTTGAAATTTTCACAGATTATGTATTTCTGTTGCCGCTATAACAACAAATACTAAAAAGTACGGAACCCTCGGTGCGCGAGTCCGACTCGCACTTAGCCGGTTTTTATAAAGAATTTAATGTTAATGTCCTGTACCACAAAGATTACACGTCTCATTTTATATTTTTGGAGTTTTTATCACTATAATTAAGTACGTCAGAAAAGGGTCTGTTCAAATAAGCATGGTCCTTCGAACCGGGTATAAATAAAGAAACCAGAATTTATAGGTGTTTTCTCTTACTATAAGCCCGTTAGACTCTTGAACACTTGTATTATATATTTCTATCTAAGAAAGCTCAAGTTCCGTCTATACGAGCATGTATATCAGAATTCCGTATTTCGTAAGCCCCAATTAGGTTGCGTTATTCGGCGCACGATCGGCCGATAAGCCCACGCTCCCAGATCCACGGTCAAACTTGAAAACTTGACTATTTACCCAACGGTCGTTCCATCATAGAATAGGGACAATGGCAGTTACATACATGTACTTCTTCTTTGTCGTTTCACTCTTGACAAAGTGGTCTTGGTCATCATTTTCCCATTTCTTCATATATATTTTTTTGAACTGGAAGAAATCCCTTAAAGGGATAAGTTCGCCTTTGTACTGCCTATTTCTGTGCTATATTTGTGTTGTGTTTTGTACAGTAAACATACATACATTTTAGAGACGTGACGAATTTCACAATCACAACACGCCACCATACTTCTCTGTTGGCGGCCTTCGGCTATGGTCTCCTATTTTATGCTATACGCGATACGCGACGTCTCGTCACGTCGTACGCCGCGTCACAATGCTTACTATAGAGATGTACTGTTGTGGTCTCTTTCACACGTCGAAGTTGGCGTCTTGAGGCCGTACGCGGCATCTAAACACTGTGCGCCGCGTCTCTAGCCATTTCGGACCATTGCAGCGTGAAGGTAGTCTCTCGCGTCACACAAAATGATAAAATTTAATACAGAAAAAGACGAATTATTAATAGAATCGGTTAAAACTTTTATGATAAAAGTAACAAGAATCATAAAAACAATATTTATAAACATGTTGGGAAAAAAATTGTGATGCAGTCGGATGACCGATGCCGTGTTGCCCTTATTTTTCTTCTTACACGTTCGTCTTGTGCCTCTTCTTAAATATACCATTAAAAGTGTTAGAACGTCTATGACGCTCGCGAGCAGTTGCTGAAACGCACTTCTCTGCTGCGGACGTATTGACCGCCGACGCTATGCGTTGCGTTCAAACTTCGATCGGAGCGGAATTGAACGTTGACGCTAACGTCAGACGCCGCGTATAGCATAAAATAGGAGACCATAGCTGGTACAATGTGTCCTAGCCAATCCACTGCAGCTTTGACCTGGTCCGTTTATCTCATTGGTGGTTTTGTTCGTGGCCTGTTACCATCCATTCTTCCCTGGACCACACATCACTCAATAACCATATCCCCCTAAAGTCGTCGTCAATAGAACTTGCAAATAATGGAAACAAACCATCTCACCTTCATTACTTCGTAATTTCGCTCTCTAAAATAACAATCATGACCTTATCAACAGTCTATATACTTAAATGTTTTATTTATTTACATTTTTAGTTAAATTAAATGTTAATTATTCATATTTCAGGGAAAATAACCTTCGTAAAAATGTTAGGCTATGTGTCAAACGCTAGCAAAATCTGTCATATTTGTTTACATTATTTGCAAGTTCTATTGACGACGACTTTAGCGGCATACATGGCCAAAGAAAATGAGTGAAAGATTGCATACGAAGGTTATTTTTGGGTACATACTCTGAGTTTTTTTATTCTACTTCTTCCAACATATAGGTACCATCATACGTAGGTACTTACATAATTTACCTTTGCCTTACCTAGAGTGCCTCCATCACGGTAAGTAAGTACTAAATAAATATTATGATAAAATATGGCATCAAAATTGCGGTTTATATTTTCCGTTAAAAACTAGGTCACTTGGCGTAGCCTCCGGGAATGCGCTAGGGTTGTCAACTTGTCACTTATCTGCATTAAAATGAGTAAGTTCTTCTTTTTTGAGCCTATTGTGTCCCACTGCTAGGCAAAGACCTCCCTCTTTTTCTTCCACTTCTCTGACAATTATTAGGCCAACTTTTCCTAAAGATGTCAGGGTCGTGCCGCCATTTTCGAGGGCTGCTGTTTGGTGTTCACTGGGTAGTGTTCTTGGCCTAGGTACCAATCGTTTGGCGTAAATCGAAGTTACGCTTTCATTTTTAAACGACATTTTCAGCTAACACCAAGAAATTAGGGCGAGCTCTATTTATTTTATACTTATAATAATGTTTATGTTATAAAAACAAAAATGTTTAGAAATTAATAAGTACTAATACCACGTAAATAATCATGCCAAGTGTCATGTAATAACTTAACAATGTTGTTTTAAACTGAGAGCGTAACTCTGGTTCTATGGACTTGTCCCAACACATAAATACATATAGATTTGAATTTTTCTATTTGTTTAAATGGCTGCTTAGATTTTCAAACTAATGTTGACATTTTTTATCCAAGTGGCAACCCTATCCACCTGTATCCTCTCGTCCTAATTAGGGACGTAAGGTAAGGATAAGGAAACTAAGGATGTCAAACAGTTCGAGTCGCTGACTCTTATAAGGGTTTGCTGACGCTGACGACGCTAAGGGAAATGAATGGGTACTTTCGGCTGTTGCGACCTTTGAAACGGATTTGGTATTACATAGAAGGAAAAGTCCTTGTCAAATACTTGGTGGTTGATAAGTTTACCTTTGATTTCACATTAATCAATGACATGATAATATTTTTAGAATGGGCAACGTCCCTAGGACTAAGGGTTTATCGTGCGTAAAAATGCTCCTATATATAATTTACTGTTTAAAAATATTTCTTTCAAGGTGCAAATTCGCGATTTAGGTTATAATAAGCTACTCAGAATCGCGATCGCTTTAAATTTTTAATTGGATAAAAAAAAGTCGTAAAATATCGATAGCACAATTTTGTACCTCCCAATACTTATTACTTATGTTCCACTAGACTTATATTGACCGGGATATAGACCGTGATTACCTTTTGTATTATTTGTGAGCTCCCGATATTTCGACGCAGGTACATGCATCATGTTCACGGGTGACGGGTGTATCGGGAGCTCACAAATAATACAAAAGGTAATCACGGTCTATATCCCGGTCAATATAAGTCTAGTGAAACTAACCGTGAATCATTCAACTCTTATTACTTATGTTATTACGGATTACGAGGGGAAGAATTTTTTTACATTTGCACGCTTTTTGTACTATTTTTTTACATTGACAACCCTACGCTGCACCTCGTAATGCAATGCTACTCGACGCTAGAGGGCTCTCAGCTCTCAGCCAACGAATCTTACCCGTATACGTCTTGAAATTGCTGCCAAGGAATTTCGTGAGCTCACAGATTTTCTGTGGGTAAGCTATTTCGTAATCATATCTCGTCTTACGTAAGCGAACAACTCGCGAACGCGAAGCGGCGCGGCGCTGCGGGCCCACGGCGTTCGCGTTCGCAACGAGCTCGCCCACGTAGGACACTTCTATATAGATAGCAAAGGATTGATTGACCCCGCGCCGCATCGCTTCGCTTCGCGTTCGAGTGTTGTTCGCCTACGTAGTACGCTGCGTTAGCGCGAGCGAGACGCAGGGGTGCCGGATAACTGACATCACTCGTTTAATGATTAAAAATTCACGTGACTTACCCTTTAACTTAACCAGCATCCCTTCGTGAAAGTTACAATTTGCATATTTTTTCAAAGAAAATTGCGGTCGTGCTAACTGCGCGTGACTAGCGAACGTCGAACCTATGTTCGTATTCACAAAACATTTCTACTCGTCTTCGAGCGATGTCTAGAAGATCACAACTATGTTATTTTCCGCCCGAAATAAATGGGACTTTTTGACGAAATTGAAACCGAAGGTTCGGTTTTTCTCGTTTCGGCCGAAATCGAACCTTCGGCCGAACATAATTTTTATGCCGAAACCTGCTGAATCCGAAATCGTAATTTCGGTCGAACACTAGCGTAAGCAAAAGACCGTACTCACATCTTAAAGGCCGGCAACGCACTTACAATCCCTCTGCTGTTGCGGGTGTCTGAAGTTTAGGTAATAATGGCAAGAGCAACGATCAGTAAGTAGGTAGCAGTAGGTAATACATTGAACTTTGTGAATTGTATACGTTTGAATTTGAACACGAAACACGACACGCTGTGTACTTTGCTAATGAAGACACAGTGACTGTCGATAGACCTTATATCGTAGCAGTAAGGGTTAAGTTAGGTGAGTTATTCGTTTTGTAAGATATTGTTAGAAAACATTGCTTGAGCTTGAAATATTTCTAGACATAATACTTTAAATTGGAAGTAACGGCTTTGATAAATCTATAGGTAACATTTAACATTAGTTTACAGTACATATAGTGCTACCTTACCGCACTAGTGCGATAATTAGCACATTACGTAACTATGTCCAAAATTTAAAGGGCATATGTACTGTAAAATGTTCTACGATACATGTGCGAATAGGTATAATTCGCATCTCGTGTTTTAATTTATCGCCAATTTCCTATTTTTCGCACTTGTATCGTAATGTACTATTGTAGTTTAATTTGGTTATAAATAACATTACTCCATTTTATATCGTAATTCGGATGAACTAAATTATAGTAACCGGACTGCAATTCCGAATTTCGCAACGACGTTCGAAGCATCGGTGGTTCAGTGGTAGAATGCTCGCCTGCCACGCGGGCGGCCCGGGTTCGATTCCCGGCCGATGCAAAATCTTTTTGCATTTTTTTATACAGAGTACCTACCACTTGCACCATCCACTAACCCGGGGTTAACCGGTTAAACCTGGAGTTACTATGGTTATTAGTACAGTTTGACACTGAATTTGTCGCGTTGAAAGCGTTACGCGAGGATCAAGTCCTTATCTATTCTTCGAGCTGATTAGGGAAATGCGCTAAGTGAATTAAATTGTAATTACCATACATGTACGCACATGTATTCGTCATCGCCCATTGAGTATGTATCACTGGAGTATCCATTTACCAATTGGAGGCAATGGGGTCAAGTCGCGGTCTTACTGAGGTCAGTTAATTATACAATTAGATTAATGGGTAATCTGGGTAATCATGATTACTACTTACGTATTTGGTTAAATATATTTCTAGAGTAATTCGTAAATCTGTTTATTTCAATTTATCAGCATCACCATTTCTTAAACCTAGTTACAATATTTGTAACATATTTGCTGTGACTTATTTTGCAAAAGTGATTTTTCATCACTTACCTTCTTTTTAATGCTAAAAAACGAACTATAGAGATGGGAATAAGGCCTGAAGAAGAAGAAGATTTAATCGTTAAAATAGTCTGCATCTGTGTGTCACCAGAGTGCAGCACTAGCCTTTTAGTAAACCATAGACTCCATAGAGTAAGTTAACATACAGTACCTTTAACAGGTTTTTAACAAGTTTTCAGAGATAATAAAATATATGGCATAGATGCATCAAGGCGGTTTGTTTTCAGAGGACCTAGGGAAACGCGAATCCGAAATTTTGCTATCTGCCATCTGCCTCTTTATCGCTCGAATATGCAAGAGTGACAGAGATGTTAGATAACGAAATTTCGATTTCCTTGTTTCGCGATAGACCCTCATATTGTGGTAATGGCGCCCCCTACGCAGTTTCGCGTAATATTCCCTATTAAAAAAATTCCAAATTCAAAAGCGAATAACTTGCCCCGGGCTTAAAGAGAGGAAAACTCTAACCGAACATATATTTACTTCAACTAGATGAAAACCTGTAATTACACAATTTCCATTTACTTTAGGTAGTTACATCTATCTTTAACAGCTATTTTGATCGTCATTAGCGAAAAAGATTTAGAATTAATACTTCCCGAGAAGCGTGAGTTAAAAACACGTCAACTAAAATTAGATTACAGAGATTACAGAAGACTCATTTAGGTCAATGGGCACTCTAGCGGCATCCCGTCGCACTTTAGTTTAATTTAAACTGAAAGAAAAGATTAAAATTAACTACCTAACTAATCTACCATTTTCGTGCTAAGGAAATAATAGTGTTATATTAAAAATATCAATATTATTTTTATTTTATTTTTATTTTAGTAGTAATTTTAATTTTAATTTATTTGTAGTTTTAGTTTATTAAACAAGTTAGTTTATAATTATATTTATGTTATTTAAGTCGATTTACTATAATGTTTCAAACTTGAATGTTATTATACAATCGATTTTGTTTTCAATATTATTATCGCTATCTAATATATCGGAACGGCCAAGGTATTCAAAAATATCTACACAAAGCCTCTATTACAAAGATGTGCATTTTTAGATATTTTTGAACACATTGGCTGCTCCATTATATATGACGGATAAATCGGATTAAATAGGTATTATTAATTATAATATTTAAAATTAAATATCATAATAGTAAACCGCAAGTACTTTTATTTAACAATACTGGTCAGTGGTAACAAAGGATATAATAGGATAGAGCGGTACTCTCATAGTAAATTTTGTAGCCACAGTAAATTCACTGCCATCTATCGACACACGATTAAAACTAAAAATGAAGATGTATAAAAATACCATAAAATTTATCTATAGTATCTATACATGTTTTCTTTTTTGCATTAATTATCTTTATATGATTTTAAATCCATCTATTACGGAGTTATATCTATCTTTGGTGGTAATCATATTTTATTATAAAACTTTTGATAAACATGTGATCGATATGAAAATCTTATCCAATCTTATCCAATATAATCTTGTAAATCTTGTAATACATAATTTCGACACTTCACTCAGCATCCGATATGGTCTAGTGGCTAGGATACCTGGCTCTCACCCAGGAGGCTCGGGTTCGATTCCCGGTATCGGAATAACTTTTTGCATTTTAATTTCTCCATACGGTTCTCTAACTTTTTAGGTGCCGGAACCCTTTTGAAAATCTAAATATTTGACCGAGCCCCAAAATATAAAAGAGCTGGATTTTGTTTTTTTTTTTTTTTCGTTTTTTTCTCGCGGTGCCCCTACAAAGTTTTTGCGGAGACCTAGGGCTCCGCTGAGCACACTTTGAGACTTTTTAATCGATATCATTTATTGACGTCAGTGACGTCACACTTTTTTTCTTTCAGTTTCAATTCTAATTTCCGATCACGTAATCAAAATCAATTACCTATTACTAAACATCCTAAAAACAATAGCTCAAGAAACAATACCAACATATCGGTAGCTTGAAACAATCAGCCTTCCGTGGCAGCACGCCCGACTGCCCGTGACGCTCGAACGAGCTGGCCAGGAAGCAAAAGCAACCTGTGTTTGTGGTAAGGTACCCTAGTTTGTACTGTTAATTACTGTTATCGATAGATGGCGCTGAATTAAAGTATTAAGGCGAACAGTCAACGCCGAAATATATACGCAAGTTACATGTATTTAGATACGGTAGCACCTGTAGTGCGTCAGGCCAAGTCAAGCAAAGCGGACACGGGAACGGGACGAGGAAGTACTTTAACTAAGGAGAATTCATTAATTATATTCTACCCCTATCACTGTTTGTTTTTTAGGAATATGTTATTGCTTATTACATATATATTAGATAAGTTGTACATATTTTGTAATATTTACAATGCCGTATAATATAATATCCTGTTAGCTACAAACGATTTCCATCTATGATAAGATATTTTTTGCAATCGGAAAATGTGTGCCGTATATCTAATTAAATTATATAATGTCATTGACCTTAATCAGTTATTAACCCGACAACGCATAATAAAGTACCTACAAGTATTGAATTACGTTAAGAGCTGATTACTGAGATAATATAAAGTTAAATTAATAGACATACAATTTTGTAAAAAGTAGAATTTTGGAAATAGACAACATGCCTAAAGTTATTGTTATTATATTTGGTGTTTACGTCTGCTTATAAAGTGCCAGTGGGCCTACTGCGAATCACGTTCGACGTGTTGCCTCCCTGTCACACTTACGTACGAATTTACAAGAGCGACAGAGAGGCAACACGTCGAACGTGGTTCGCGGTAGGCCCTCTGTTATCAGCGTAATAAACCTGCCAAGTCAGAATATTTTCGCTGTCAGCTTCACGATTCGATCATTAGTCGAAATAACGTATAATAAATCATGGTCCTTACTTCGATCCAGGAAACTAACATCTATTTTGTGAAACTTAGACAAACCACAGCCTAAAAACGTTCCATAGATCGCGAGCGGAAACAGCTCATCATTCAGCGCATTTAAAAAAGGAATGTTTTCTTTTTAAACAGAAGAAATCTGTCACAGGCGGCCCGCTTGCGAGAAAAAATAAATTCGTTCTCATTCATTCCTTTGTCTTTTGCTAGATTTCAGAGTGAAAGGAATGGTGCATTTTTGAGTAATTAATGTAATTATAGTCATTTATGTTGGTTTTGTTTTAATCTAATGCTGTGGTAAATAACTAAATGTGGTATTTTCTATAAAAAAGGACCTTATTGTCGATGGCGCTTACGCCATTATTAACGATGCTCCTATATAAATACAATGTCGCGTGACGCTGTGCGGCGTAAGCGCCATCGACAATAAGGTCCCTTTTCATAGAAAATGCCCCAAATATGTCAGTTTAAGTGCATTATTGTTAGTTGTCATTGCAGTATGAGTTATTTCCCATAAGATAGCATCTGACCTTTGTTTAAATTGAATAAAATAAGGGTAAGCATTTATACTAACAAGAGAAAAGTCTCCAAACAATGAAACCCATATTCAAGTCGAAGTCTGAAGGGTGCATTAGAAAGCAGTATGCGAACGACTCATGCATCATGCATTATGATAATCTTATGCGTTACGCACGCTGTGTCCACTCTTTCAACTTCTTAGTTCTGCTTACCTGAGTATGTGTGCTTTGCAAAATCATTAACGTAGATTTAAATTCGATGACGACATTTATTAAAAGAATGGTAATTTGTGAGTTCCATTTGTAAGCGGCGACTAGTGCTGCGGTTTTTAACTTTGTACTGTAGAATCTTGATTTGTATGCAAAATCCGCGTCAACTAGAAAATTATTATAGAAATTCCTGATTTCGTTGAGCAGATAGTTAGGTGTTATTCACAGTAAATCAGCCTTTCCTTTACTCTGCGTCTTTTGTAAGCGAACACTCGGGAACGCGAAGTGAAGCGGCGCAGCGGGCCCAAGGCGTTCGCGTTCTCAACGTAGAGATCGCTCACGTAGGACACTTCTATAGGTATCACTATCAGAGGGTTGATTCACCCCGCGCCGCGCCGCTTCGCGTTCGCGTGTGGTCCGCGTACGTAGTACGCTGCGTTAGCATAATTCGAATTCGACAATGAGAAAGTATTCAAGGCCAATTGTAATACGCTCCTCACTTTAAACCTTGTGTCAACTGTCAAAGTCAAAGTTCTGAGTCAAGCGAACAAATTAACACTGAAACCTTGGAATTTTAAGTAGTTAGGCAGTTGTGTTGATTCTTGTTGAAGTATGAAAATAAAGCATTCGCATGCTAAAGAGTCATTGACCAACTTAAATAGTAACCGTCAAAATTTTAACAATCCGTATTCACTTGGCGTAAGGATTATTTCTGACTAATTTTGTCAAAACAATACGCAAAGTTAAGTGTCATTTGTAATGACAACTTGACAGAAGTGACGTGAGATAGACGTTGCAATTGTTAGTTTTAATGGCGACATTTAGCTCAATATTGACGCGACAGCGCAATAACCTATAATAATGTAAACAAGTTGTTTAGTGATTTATTCTACATTTGTTGACATTATTACAGGTTATACCTAATGCAGATACACCGAATAGTTCTAGAAATATATTAAGTGACTTGTGGGGGGATTAAAAGCGATGACAGCGCTTGTTATGGCAAAAGTTGAACATTATATGCATAACTAGTTTCTGCTCACAACTTCAACTGCGTGGAATGATCGTATTATTCATAAAAACTACCTTATGTCCTATGTTATTTTTTGGGCTTTAAACCATCTTCATATCAAATTTCATTTGAATCTGTTCAGTGGTTTAAGCACGAAGAGGTAACAGACAGATATATAGACAGATAGAGTTACATTTGCATTTATAATTATTAAATTATAAATCGGGACTTAATAATGTGTAAAAATCGTGAAGGTTTAAATCAGCGTTTCACTAATCACTAATGTCGCCCAAAACCACCATCCAGAAAGTAGCTAAAAGTTAATCCAAATTTTGTTACTTATTACCTGTAACGCTAATAGTACCTCCAACTGAAAGGGTCTAGTCTCATAAATAAACTAAAAGTACTAAAAAAGTATTATCCTTCCTCCGTCGTTACTCAGGTAAAAAGACAGCCAAGTTCGTAAATAAACAAATGACATCATCATCAGGCGATCTCGCGTTCCAGTTTTAATACATTAAAGTCTTTCAATAATTAACACATCACAATTAATTCTTTATAAACATCACCCACCGTTACTGACATTTTTTAAAAACAAACACCTTCCTTGATCAGGAAAGGGTAAGTATGCGTGCGTCTTGTTAACCTCGCCGCCCTTTACTTTAGAATTAAAAAGTTATAACTCCGTTTGAACATCATACTATCACATATAATTTAGAACTTCAAGTCTAGGTATTAAGCTTCAAAATATTTTTAAGCGCTGATCGAATATACATACTGCATTTTAATGTTATTTCCACGTGCGTGTATTATATCGTTTTATCAGTGCCATAAGTCAACAAGTGACGTTTTGCCTTATCGGTCGATTCCTGATCCACTAGTATTGAACTTATCTATGTGTCACAGTATTATTATTATGTGTGGGCAGTGTGGGAAAAGTTCCGCATTATTGGAAAATTACATGTGATGGTAATGTATTAGTTTTTATGCTACCGTAATTAGGATGACTTTTACTTATAACTGTTCTCGTTTGACGTGTGTGTGTCTTTTATGAGAATAAATATCTTTAAACCTAATGTTTTGCGCCGAATCTAAAAACAAACATGATACATAAGTATTTTATAAGTCAATATGTAAGACTTAAGATAGGGCCTTAGTTGGACTTCATTTTTGCTGCTTCATATTTATCTGTCTTAATTATTAGATAAACCTACTTGCTCAGATTGGTGATAGGTACCACACCTACGTAGGAATGACAAATTTAATTTAGCTTAAAAGACATTTAAAGGAACCAATTTACCTGTCAAACACAATCTCAAGTTCATCTTAACATCCGATTTAACCAAGGGCATGCTAATTTAGGATTAAATATTGAAGCGGATAGTTTCAACTTCAAGGCAACGCTGTACATTCAACCAATTGGATGGCAAATGAGACTTTGTCGCGGCAATTCAAAGGATTACTTTAGGCAGTAATTTGTCTTTACCTCACCTTTACGCTATTGAGAAAAGGTTCTACAGTGATTTACTACTTTACCAAGTTTGTCTTTCACAAATTACGTCAGGTTTAATTTTACTCTGCCGACGAAGTGAGTGCCAGTTTGTGTTTTGCCTATTTGATTAAATGACTGTCAGATGTTGTTTTAATTAAGCATGTTTACCTAAAAAATATAAATGTCGATTTTACTTGAATTTTATGCTAAATATACGAGTTCGCAAGCGGTTATTGGCATGAAGAAAAAATATGAAGATAGAAATAGAAATGGTGAAAGAGAAATACAGAGATTATACATACATATTTACAGTAACAGTGGTAACAGTACAACGAGTAAAAAACTAATAACGTTTTATTAAATAGGTTATATGACAAGAATTATAAAATATTTTGCATATACCTGCGGTTGTTTTGCTGATACTTACAGTTTACGAATGTGATTTCAATTAATTATAACAATACTGTCGATTAAAGTCTAATATCTGACCAAGCATTTTCAAATGGAGGACATTCGTTGGAAACTGGTGCAAATTAATTAAACACTCTCTTTTCAGCGACCATATATTTGTTAGGTTATCATAAAATGCTTATGCTTACAAATTTGTATGTAACTATGTACAACGTAGAAAACAGAGTAATAATTACAACAGACCATAAACATGAGTAATAAATGTTACACTACAATGTTGGTAAAACCTTGCAATTTCCAATTAAAACAAATCGGAAAGCAATTGCAATTATTGTACCCCCATTCTTTACAACCTGACACTCTATTAGAGCGTGAGGGTTATAAATTAATCAGTTATTAAATTGTACAAGAGCGATTGCAATTTGTGTAAAATGTATCCATGCCTGTTACCCTCGGGGAACGACTGAATCGTGTTAGCTCAGAGAACTAAAAAGCATAATACGAACGGTGAGGATGAAGAAAGGGTTCTTGGTTTTTTCTAGTGATTATCTTAGGTAATATTATGTATATTTTATGTTTTTTTTAAGTAACAAATAATTGCTCAAGTATAGGCTTATCATAGTTTTCGAATATTAAATGTATTGAAACATATTAATAGCTGTATTTCTTAGCATATTTTTTTATTAAATCACTAGTAGGAAATTATTAGCCGGGCGGAAGTTGAAAAAATGCAAGCCAAGTATTCATTTGTTTACTTTTTTGGTTGTTGTTTGTTTTATCTACAGCACGAATAAACATACTCAACGAAATGGTTTAATACGAATTTACTTTTAAATGGTACTAACCAATCTACTGTTTCAGAGCTATTGAAAATAGAGAAAAATAAAATACAAATACAAAATACAAATTTTGTACTTATTATAAAATAACGAACGGGTATGAAGGTACCCTAAATCAAGCTCGTCTATTTGGTCGCCAGCGGCATACACTAGTACAGAAGATACGTTGGAAAGGCTTTTATGGAAGCTGCAAAATAAAAGTAGAGTTTTACATCGATGATACTGCCGGCCATGTGGAAAATGACTTCGCAGGGATGTTATTTAACTACATTAGTGGTCTGTTTTCTGTTTAACAAGATTGCTATGTCGCTCTTGCTTTCATATATATTATTACAATGTATCAATATGTAAGTTGAACGGCTCTATAAAAAAGGAAGTTTAGAATTAATCAGTATTTTATTTATACATTAACCTCATCTATCCTTTGTTAATGCATTTACTCAGCCATCGATTTTCCAAATTATTTTTGCATTCTACAAGGTTTTACTTCAAGGATGGTCTCATGCACCATATTTTTTGTAGAAAATCCTCAATAATGGTTAATAAAACATAAGAATCTTAAATGGAATTAAGATTCCAATATACGTTTTATTTGAGGTAGGTTAGACACTCGAAGACCGCATTTTTTTTTCTTTGAGTGTCTGACTCTAATCAAGTTTAGATTACAAGAAATACAAGTAAAGGTATTATGCCGTGACATTTGTGGCGACATGCCTATGATAATGATAACCGTCGATAAGATCGTGCGTGATGATCGTACGATTCTTATTAGTTCTTTGACGTATTATATACCTTCTGAACAGAAGTCTCTAACTTTTAACTTATGTAATCGTTTTGAAGTACATAATTAGGAAAAGGAATTCACTAATACGGGCGGAATAATTAATCAAGAGAACTTTAAGTACCTATAGACATTTTATTTTGCATGTTTATGCAGTTGTTCAGTTAGTGAAAATATTAATATCATAACGATAAATAATTGCTTCCTGTGAAGTCACAGATAGCAGTTTTTTAACAAATAAATAAAAATCTGACTTGCGTCAAGAAATTAGCCTGTTAAAGCTATATTTTTTATAATTATATTTATATTGTTTTTTTTACGGCGGTGACAATATACGAGTATAATTAAATTACTGGATGTTAACTATCATAAACATAAAATATATAAAATAATAATAATATATTAATAGAATAACGAACTTTTCTTTTAATTATCGCTTATCACTCTTATCAGCTACCTTAAAATTTACCTACTTGAAATGCCTAACATTACGCGTGTAATTATTATTTCCTTTATTTAACTTAGGTCTTAGGTTAGGGTTTTACAATGTGAGTATAAGAGTAAAATATAAAAACACAAATAAAACAATAAAAAATACACATTTAACACATCATAAAAAACCTAACCTAGGGTGCTGCCAGCAGCGGGGCAAGCCCAAGCTGCCGGTGGTCAGGGCAGCAGAGAGAGGAACCGGCGGACTATTCGCGCCGTGTCCAAGATCACCGCCTTCTGCATCTGACCCTTGATCAGCGAGTCTAAATTATTGTTATTATTAGCGAGTGTGGCTGTGGTTATTACTAGGTACCTAATCACAACAATGCGGTTAATGACTAACAAAAATTTCAAGCAGATGTATTTTTTGTCCGTTATATTTGAGTGTGACTTATTCTTCCGTCCATATGTAGCTTTTTTTCTATTTTTTATAATGCCGTAAAATTAAAATTATCACGGACAGGCCTAATCACCACAATCAAAAACGCGTATCGCCGCTCATTTCCGCTTCTTTAAACGTAAAAACCACAAAAAACATAATTATAACTGCTATTATGAGGTGGTTAAACTACTTACGTGTGGCCCGCGGTTCTGTTTGATTTGGTATTTAAAGTTACTTGGTTTGATTGCTAGTTATTAATTTGGTGATAAAACGGCTGGAGGTTTTAGTTTGTAACTTGGCTTGTGTTTACGTTCACGTGTTTCTTTAATGGACTAATAATTAAAGTAATGAAAACTGTTGAACTTAAAATTACTGTAAGTACAATCAATATGCGAGGCTTGTGATTTGATGTTCTATATTGAGACGTAGCTTGTAGGTCACAGGTTGATAAGAATAATTAAAGCAAGGCGGTAATTTATTAAAAAAAGAAAAAAAAATATAAAGATTACAATTATCAAGTAATGAAATAATGTTTTAATTTCTTGAAATAAACCTCTATTAGTTAACGATGTCAAAGATATTTTTTCGACGTCATTGACGTATATTTGAGGACGGGCCTTACTGGCACCAAGAATGGTGCTAGTTCAGCGGAATGCCTCACGAATTTCGAGCCAATCGTGCTGACTAACGCGCGTAGCGCGTTAACTTCGACCAATCGCGCGCGTGATGGGAACTCATTAACCAATCGCGTTGTAGCTGTGGCAAACCAAAGTACTGGTCCCATTCTTATTGCCCATGATTGCCCGTAAGGCCCGTCCTTAGATATAATACGTCAATGTTCGTCGTTCAGCCGGTTCAGCGTTACCAACCAAGACTATTTTTACTCGACAGTAGCGTCAGATAATTCAGATAACAGATCAGAAAGCCTTTAAAAATACAACTATGCATATCTAATAATTAAAATGACTGAATCAGAACTCTCAACCCTTCGATCCAATCTATTCCCCAGTACTGCCCTCTGGCGGACCACATGCAGCGACTTTAATTGGAAATTGGCCCTCTATTTGTAATGCTCACGGCCTTGCAGGGCTTCACGCTGTGTGGTCACCCTACCGTTTTTTACTTTTTAAATAATTTGTAGGGCTGCTACAGTTTTGATTGGTTACTTCGGTTGCCGAATGAGGAATTATTCGTTTGAGCGATGGGAATTGTGATATAGTAACTAAATGGGATGTTTAGTGCCGGCTGGTTAAACTTTTGTAGACATTTACATATATTTGATGATTGTAGAAGATAAAAATAGAATGTAAAGATAATTATAAAATGAATAATCATGTACTTACAGATAATGGTTTCCTTTTAGATTTACACTATACATTCGGTGTAATACATACATTGTTAGTGTAGGCGCATGCAAATCTTTTATAATATTTTCAAATACCTTTTCAGCAGAACACATGCGTACCGAAAACGCCTAGTAGCAAATTCGAAACCACCCACGTAACATGGAATATGACACCTGGCTCGTTGTTTATTTGCATCGCAATGTTTTCGGTTGTCATGTACTTGACACCATACAAATTAGCTGACGTGGTCTAATTAGCATAAACTTTTAGTATGTTGGCACATCACGAGTGTACACGTGTTTTGTAACACTATAGCTAACTGGACTGTAAAGCCTAACGTATTGTGCCTAAAATGTTTTGTAATGAAATTATTCGTGGTTGATAATTACGGACCTTTTCAATAATTAATTAACGAATGGAAAACTGTTACTGTTACCATGCACCTACTTTAACATAAAGTGTTTACATAATGTTTAGATAAAGGTACACTAGCATACACATTTAATGTCCCTGACTCGTCAATTTCGTTCCTTTGTTATCAATCACTGCAGGGAACATGCAGTATTACGTGTCTATCGAAAAATTAAAGCTATTTAGATGTAGATATATATATAAGTGAAAACTATCGAAGACATGTATTAAACATAACTGCTGTTAATTTTCTCGCATATCACAGGAAGGATGCAGAAGAACACAAAAATTTAGACACATTGTTTATGTGCAGTTTCCAAAGATAAAAACTAAGGCAAACACAGATAGGTACTAGTTAATGTGGTAAAGTCTCATATGCAATGCAGTTGTTTGCTAACTACTTCTGTCACAGAAACTCCAAGGGACTCAAGTCCATGTCAAGGGTAGAACAAGTGAGCAAGCAATACCTATGCAAATATAAAGTACACTGAAGTGACAATGCTAAAACATTGTCCACAAAAAGGACAAAAATACTACTTCGTGTGCCATTAACTTAATGAAACTGTATTGTTTCTGTCAGAATTCGTAATTAATTACTCATATATTATACGTGTTTCCCCGAAATTTAATTAAAAGTAGACAGTTGTAATTGATAGCCATTCATGTTAAATTAAAATAAAGTTCCTACGTACATCATAACAGAGCATCATAATCATAAACCTCGGACCTCGGGTCAAATTTAGAGGCCAAGAAGCTAATATAAATTAAGAAAATCATCATAACATAACATACCCATACGAATATAAATATCTATAAGAGTCCGTTGAGCAGATTAAAAATTACAAAACACTTACCTTTTTGGCTTCCATCGTTTCATGAAAACTCCAAACATTTTGCTGATTTTCGACGACAAGCAATTATCCGTTAACAATAGGTCTCACAAAGAAAACAAAGCACTTTCACACACTTCTAGAAACCCGGGCTTCACAAATCAACACTAATATAAGGTAATTATGAGCTACATTCACAAGATTTCTAAAACTACAAAAACACTTAGCTACAATAGCGGTCTAATACTAACTGTTATCAATTCTAAACTGATAGATAATCATAAATCATTGACTTCTGTTTTCTGCCATTGACATTGAATCACAAGAATTAATAATTGCACCGTTTGATAAGATAGACAATACTTGTCAAAGCATATCAACTGACCTAGACACGGTGACAGCTCCGTTCTACATTTCGAACATCTTTAAAATCGATAAAAATCATACTTATAATTTATTATACATCCTACAATCTGTCACTAAAACTTAAAACACATCATAGATCAAACGCTAGGTAACGTTTATTGTTTTGTTTATCATACAATTCAAGATCATTGTTCGATTTATAAACAAACAGACAGGATAGCCTTCAAGCGGTGTACGCGTCTGTTCGTTAGTACAGCGAAATTGCGACTGAGTTATGTTGATAGCCGTCCTCTGCTGAGCGAGGGCCTCGTGTGCCCGACCTTTTTTCGATTATAGACCAAACGTCTCTAACAATCCAGTATTAGTGTGATCTGCTATAGCTTATGTTTGTTACGGATCCGGAGGCCACGATTAACCTGGTTTATATAGCGAAGCTCTCGGCGATGGAAATAACAGACCTGCACAGTGCACACTTGCCCGTAAGGTGCGCGGTCGATCAGCTGCTCGCAAAGCGCCATCTTGGATTGAGTTTTGCGCCATCTATCGGTGACCTCTATAACTAAACAGACCACCTAATTTGCGACGGAATTTGCAAACTTGGCTGATATCACTTACGTACTGACAGTTATTGATGATTGTATTTAAATTATTGTACCAATTTTTAGAATTTAACAATGAAAAGTGCATTTAAGTCCGCCTTTTGTACTGTATGGTTTTCTTTTGTGCAATAAAGGTTAAATAAATTATTAAAGGTGATTTATTACGTTTTATTACTTCTAGTAGTTACCTTACACCTATTTATTTAGTATTATTGATGCTATGCTGTGAAGCCAATGCCCTTTGTGATCTAAATTCCATATCACACTTGAGTTAATAATCAACATAGGTAGTTGCCTAATTTTAAATAAAACCATATTTTATTCTATTAGAGTATCATTTCATTTCATCACATTTTAACACCTGGATACATATTTTTGGGAACAATGAACTTTACACTTGGCTATCATAATTATTAATATTTTTCGTTGTAACAATAGCGTAAGTGATGTATATAGTAATTTCGTTTAAATGCCATGAGCATCGGTGGTTCAGTGGTAGAATGCTCGCCTGCCACGCGGGCGGCCCGGGTTCGATTCCCGGCCGATGCATGCTTTTTGCTTTATACAACTTTAGTTTTCGAAACTTTTTTTTGTGTTTTTAGGGTTCCGTGCCCAAAGGGTAAAAACGGGACCCTATTACTAAGACTCAGCTGTCCGTTTGTCTGTCACCATCTCATGAACCGTGATAGCTAGACAGTTGACATTTTCACAGATGATGTACATATTTCTGTTGCCGCTATAACAACAAATACTAAAAAGTACTTCCGTACTACCGGTACTATCGGTGGGCGAGTCCGACTCGCACTTGGCCGGTTTTTATATTCAGTTATAAATTATAAATAGTAAAAACATCTAAGTACATGACATTTTTGCATTTCTTTATCACTTTACTGATGAATTACTAGTATAATTAGTTAATTACGCTCGCTTAATAGTTCAATAAAATTGTTTGGCTGTATTAACAATACTGAACTAAAATCCCACTTGTTATCGCAACATTAAGCACTCCTATAAAAGGTCGGTTGACCTTGACATTCAAACCCTTTTCAAGGGGGCTAAATTGCCGTGTTTATGCCAAAAGAGCTTAAGAGCATTGGGGCTTAGAATAATTGTAAGTCCTTTTCTATGAAAGCAGTTAATAAGTCAGAAATGACGTTGATAAATAGATGTGAAAAGTAACTTCACGATTTGCCCAGCAGGGGAATTTAATCTTAAGTTAGAGCTTAATTTTTAGGGCTACCGACGAGTCGAAATCGTATCGAAATCTTTATACAGATGTAGTACAGATGTTTCCATCGTATTTTTACGGAAACGTACGAACGTGTCTTGCTATGTCAGTCAGTCTCGGTACAAAAAGTACTGAGGTTGACTGAAGTAACATGACAAATACGAAAGTTTCCGAGAAAATACGATGGAAAACAATTATGTACTACATCTGTTATATTAACAAAACTAGGTTTAGATTCTGTACCTAGTTTTGTTAACCCTATTCGAAATTCCAATGTTACGCAGCGTACTACGTAGGCGAACAACACGCGAACGCGAAGCGAAGCGATGCGGCGCGGGGTGAATCAATCCTTTGATACCTATAGAAGTGTCCTACGTGGGCGATCTCGTTGCGATTTTGCGAACGCGAACGCCGTGGGCCCACCGCGCCGCGCCGCTTCGCTTCGCGTTCGCGAGTTGTTCGCTTACGTATACGTATTAAGACTTGGTAACGCTGCGTTACTGCCGTTTTAGTGAGACAATGTTACTGACAAGACAATATACCTACCATCATCGTATATTTTTCGATACACTCATTATATTGCTGACTATTGTGTTTTTCCATTGAGAAGATCCTTTGTCTACCTTCCGATGCATCATTAGATCAGTTGCATGTTAACATAACTGTTTTGTATTCGAAATTACGGCAGTACGCCAATATATCGATCGGCAGAGATAGAGAGGTAGAGACTGTAGAGAGCTTTTTTTAGGAAACATCATGTAACAAAATCTCTCATAAATTTCACTCTCACTTTTAGCTCTTCATTTGATTCGCAAAATGTAGAAATACAATACAGATATAATAAATACCTACAACCTTCTATGAAAATATACTTAACAATTATCCATAATATCAATCTATATGAACGGTATAAGTCAATAACTCTACTAAATTGAGCTTACCGTTTTATTGCTTTCTATTAGATAAATAGGTATTATTATTATTTTAGTATATCTGATCCATTAATCTGAAGATATGACAATAGACTATTATATTAGTCCTGGGGCGAAAAGTAAAGTTATGAAAGCAATTTCAAGAGCTAGACAAACCCGCTGCCAAACCCGGATTTCATCATTAGATTCAGATGACATTATACATAAGAATAATTATATCAAATCCCATAAATATCTCAAATTACTGTATTTAAAAACTAAAATCGTAACGATGAAGTGATAACCAAAAGAAATAAATATGTCGAACGCGCCACCATTATAGTGTCAATTACGATTGGTATCAATTTTATCTTTAATCGGATAAAGTTTATCGGATTGCGGGTCTATTGAAAGTGTTTCAAGTTTAACCGTTTGAACGCCACGCATATCGAATGCAGCGCGTCATTATGAACCTTGTCTGAATGCACGAAGGATGATATTAAGATGTAGCCGCGCGGACGTTGACGTCTTTGGCTGTCAAATGGTTATTAAGCAACGATCTTTGGGGTCTTTGTGCTTCTACAGATATAAACCGGGATTATATCTACTTAAACTGTTAGGATATAATATTATGAAGACACGCTTAATTATAGAAACAAGAAAAAAAAAGAAATACTCAAGTCACAATCGATATTGAATGGTCGAACGACTCGAATGCATTTGACTGGTCGTAACTCCTAAGTATTCATACTAAATCAGGCTAATCTGGGCTAGTGATTTTTTTAGTGTTTTAAGATGTAAACGAGCAGACGGATCGCTGGATGGCCCATGAACACTTTCAACACCAGAGGCGTTGTAAGTGCATTGTCCACCTTTAAGACTGGAGTACGCTCTTTTCCTTAAGATTTGTGGACGACACTTACCTAATAAAATGCGTGTTATCCGAGTTTGCTTAATCCGAGTGTGCATACATTTTTGCTCTTTTTTCAGTTTTTTGCTTGTTGCTCGAAAACGGTACATCTAACGGAAAAAATTCTCTGATCATGATGAAAATTGATATCTGAGGATCCGAAAGTTTGTGGCCACCGCTTTGTTTTTTTTTGTATAATCAATTATACATGTTAAAATTTTAAAATCCGAAAACTCTTTTCCACCAGTGTCTGATCCACTAAACCTTGGTGGTGTGTCACTACACTCATAACATTGTAATTGATGGCTTCTAATTCGAGTGCATTATCAAGAAAAAATGTATCTTCCAAGGCTCCCATAATTTATGCACACCTCCTGGGATTGAGCAAACTCGGATTACACGCATTAAGGACCAAAAGAGCATGCTGGGAATCAATTCCTAAAACGCTTTTTTTGGATCTAATTTGATTGGCCTAGTAATCAGACCAGCGTTTATTTTTTATTATTCTTCTAAACTAAATATTCGTCAAGTAACATGAAATCAACTCTATGTTCAGTGCGTTCATCCAATTCCATATTAGCTTCTACAAGTTTATATATAAAGTAGGCTTTCGCGTTCAAATCAATGTTTTTACCAGATTTCTTTTCTTTTTTCAATGCTTCCATTTTCTCAAGCAACTTCTTAAAAACATTTGGAATTTTTTGTACCTTGAATATATCCTTTTCATCCAGTTTATTTTCTTTATCCAGTGCAGTAATTTTCTTAATCAACTTCTTCGGGACATTCGAAGGTTTTTGTACCTTGGATTTATCATTTCGTTCAATTTTATTTTCTTCATTTGGTGCATTAGTTTTCTTTATCAAATTCTTAAGATCAATCGGAACTTCTTGCATCTTATATTCATTATTTTGTACCAGTTTGTTATCTGTATTCAGTGCATTCGATTCCTTAATCACCAGCTCAAGAACATTAGAAGCTTGTTGTACGTTGGATTTATCTTTTGATTTCAGTTTATTGTCCTTCTTTTCTTGACAGTTATCCTGACACGACGTGATGTCAGGAAACATGTTTTCAGTAGGACATCCTGACCACAATGCTATAACGCAGGATTTTATTTCATCACTGTATGTGTAAACTAACTTCATGTGTTTAGAGCAACGACTGGTGTTGAGAGGGACATCACATCGGTTGATTTTTACTGACTGACTTTTCGTGTTGGTTTTTACTGAAATAATGAATTACGTGAGTTAAACCGTATTTTCTGGCTTAAGTTTACTGAAAAAGTTAAAAAGTACTTAGAATGGGTTAGTTGCTGACTGCCTAAACATAAACACTAGTTGCTTTGAGCTGTAGACCTCGCGAGGATAGCTTTAAACTGAATAAATGTCTGACTCCGCCATTTTGTCATTTCCAAAAACTCAGACCAAAAATATTTCGCTTAATCGTGGAACCTACTTACAAAATTGCACGAGATTCGGTTGAGAATTGCGACCTGTAGAGCATAACATCCGGACATTCCGGACATACGAAAGTATTTTTGCCCAAGCTACAACGGGGACCTTCGCTAACACTCGGTCAATTATTCCTACACCAGAACAGGTAATGCAGCAGCAAAGAACTGTTGGGTCGCCAAAATGATTTTTTGATTTTAAGATTATTAGTAGTAATAAATAGTAATCACTTTAAAACGTAATGTTATCAACAATCAAAAAATGTTAATGGTGTCAAGCGAGACATGTCAGCATTCGAAATCAACCACCATGCCTGGGAAACCTTAGCTGACGACCGTGATGGATGGCGCAAGCGTGTTGCGGAGGGGAGAACGCTATGCGACCAAGCCTGGTTTAATGCGTTAGATAGCAGAAAAGGTGTCGCAGAAAGCAAACCGGGACTGGAACCTCAGCTGGCATGAGCTTTCTCTGCCAAAAATGTGTGAGGTCGTGCCGCTCACGCATCGGCCTCCACACTCACCAAACTCGCTGTCTAAACAATGCATAAATCGTCTGCAATGGACGCAAAGGCCTGTGATCTTATCAACAATATGTACAGTACAAAATCTTTGTCGACACATTTTTGGGCCACCCTACTAATCACTTTATTTTACACAACACAGGAGGTACAATGTACAAAGGCGAACTTATCCCTATAAAGGATCTATTCCAGCTAACCTTCGAGTAGATGAGGGGAATTCAAATTAGACAAACTTAGGGAACGGATTATAACTTACTTCGCTGGCTCAGCGACCCGAAGTGGATCCTGTCCTGTGCGATTCGACGCCATTCAGCCGCGGATTATAACTATTGTATGTAATTTAGTCTGTTGCTTTTGTTGTATAATATCTATGGGCCTTTAGTGGCCTGACAATAAATGATTTTTAATTTGATTTGATAAGCTCAGTTTTGCACTAATACCACAGGGCGGACACGCTATACATCAAAAATCACTTGCGTTGCTATGTGTGAACGGCACGTCTGTACACGCGTCATGCGTCATAGTATGAGTAATAAGTTGCTTAAAGGGGCCCACTGACTATCAGTCCGCCGGACGATATCGGCCTGTCAGTTGTTCGGAACTGTCAAATTTTTGTTTTAACTGACAGGCCGATATCGTCCGGCGGACTGATAGTCAGTGGGCCCCTTAAAAATAGTACTGACTACTGAGCGGCCGGTAAACGGCCGTCAATCTGCTGTCGCAGGGCGAGGTCATTCGAGTCGGGGCGGGACGGTGCGTGGCCGTTCTGTATGATAATACTATTACTTATTCGGTGCTAATACTTACCCTGCACTTTACTAGCAATAGCATCCATTTTCTTCGGCATAGGCTCAGTTACTCCAAAATACATAACACAGGATTTTAAGCACTCGTCCTCGTTCTCGAACTTGTTGTAGGTCGGACACCCCCGCCATAAGTCCGGGTAGCAAATGGAACTGGGGCTATAGTAAGTGTATACGACAGTAGAGGGCAGCCCGCAGTCGCTGCTGTTGAAAGGAGTCTGGCAGTTGGAGGACACTAAAATGTATCAGGTTAACCTTGCGTATATGACATAATGTATGTGTGTTGGTCAAAAATCGTGGGCTCAAACCTCGATCGTGCTGTATACAGCAGAAAAAAAAGTTTCTAAGTGCCACGTAAACGAAGGTCCTAGAATATTATGTTGCTAAAAGATTAATTTTATAGTATGTACTTATGCCTAACTCGTTCATTCGTATTTCCTGTAGACATCGATAAGAGAATTATTTGTATCTCCTTCTGGATTTCACGGGCCTATAAATCCCGGTCTATTGATAGGCTTGCGTGGGGATATAGATCCAACACGTAGAGGCCCCTTGGAGAGCTTTAATGTCATGTAGAATGCCTGCTGGAACCCGTTCACAGGTGCAACAATAGACACCCATGAACCGGTCGCAGCAGGCATTGGGACTATTGTAGAAAAAGTGAACAGTATACCGGTTTATGGATTGAAGTTTGGCTGGTCAAAAGATTGGGCTATTGCTGAGAGGTCCGGACACCTGCCATAACAATGTCTGTACACGTTATCGAGGCAGGCGGTGACTCGCCGCTGACTAGATGGGCCCCTGAAACTGCCGTCGTAAAGACGACCAGGAGCAACACCGGTGTGAGCGGCTCAGGGGTGTCGAGAGGTGTGCGCCGCTTTCTACCCAGTAGCTGTTACCAGCCACTGTGCCAACTCGCGTCTTATGCATCTTTCACTTCCACCCCTGGAGCAAAATTATTATTATTATGTGTCTTTTCCATATCTCGGGATCATGGACCTTTGGGAGGCGTGCGTGGGGCCGAAGCCACAACAGCGCAGAGGACTTGTAAGACAATTTTCGAAATATTGGGATTTAGTGACCCCCTGTAACACGTGTTTACGTTATCTCTATAGTCTCAACTCAAAAAGAGTTAAATCTTGTCTTATTACACCGTTTGTATTCTCACCTGAATCAACAATGGATACATAAAGAACTGATAAAATCAATTTTAATAGCACCTTAGCATCGATCACTTCCATCATGGGCAAATCGTTAATCGTTTAGGTTTATTGTACTACATACAGTATTTCGATATGCTTATTTACAGCACAAATTAACGGAAATTATGCGCAGTTGTTTTAGACGATAAATTACCGTTTTGTACAAATTAATATGATATGAAAATGCAAAAACACCTGATAAAATTCTATGCCATACAAAAAATCTGGTATCATCATCGACATCGTCTATTTTTAAAAAGGAAGACCAATATTAGTAACAGAATATGACCAAAGAAGATAATGACAAAGGGTACAAGAAGAGTAAAGAACGAGTGATGAATACGGAATGATACGAAATAAGAAATAAACGAAAAGTTTTAATATTTAATATTTGCTTGCTATATGTAAAAACATTTAGAAACCGAACTATACCTACGTACTTCATAATTATTATGAAAATCTATTAAAAACAAGTAATAAAGTTTGCCAAACATAGAACATCCAGAATTTCCTAAAACATAAATATTAGGTAGCGTCACAATATGGCACTTTTCTAATTTTATGTACTTAATTTATGCCCGTGCTCAACTTTGCATTTTATGAACTAATTTAACATTAACCCTCTGCAACTGAGGTGGGATTCTTGTAATTATTCCACTGAGGAGTAGTCTGTCAGACGTGCATTTTAGTTGCTATTATATTTAAAAATAATGAACTACTATAAATGGAAGTGTATTAGTATAACTTTTTAGTAATATATAGAACCGATAGAGGTTAATTTGATGGAATAAAACTCATAAATCAGTAAAATATTCAATATTTTTTATAATCATCATAATATACGAACTTTTGACACAACCCTCTTTAAAAAAAAAAAAAAAACTGAAACATAAAATCAATAATTATAACTTAAATTTAGCTTCTTCTGGCATAAAATTAACAATAAAAAAATAATCAAAATAATCCTTAGAGCACTTTTTTTTAAATTCAGCCTTAAAAATTCGGTCTTGCAGTCTGCAAATTTGGGCCGCACACTGCAGACAAATCGGCTTTGCGCAAGAACAACAGGCAAATCTCGTTTTCTCATCACCTATTCGAAAAAGGGCTTATTCTTCCCCGCTAGGATGGATCAAAGTGGCACTTTTCTTCCCTGATAAGAGGGATCAAAGTGGCACTTTTCTGTAATAGGACACGATTTTTTTTCTTTTTTGCATACTATTTTTTAAGGTAATTAATATTTTGGAACATAATAATTTCCTCATAGGTGATGTGAAAAACAGTATGTGTCACATGGTAGCAAAATTATTTCCATCTTGGGCGTTATCACTTGAATCCCTCACTACGCTCAAGATTCTATTTTATTATCCTTCGCTTCGTTCAGGATTCAATGTACGCCCTCGCCGTAAATATGTCATTTTGCTCCCTTGTGACACAATCTATTGTTGCCGCTTCAATTTGCTTGGGCAAACACGACATAACTTCCTTGTAGATGACGATTCAGGCTAAGTTGGTGATGGCGGAGGAGGTAAATCACTACCTAAAACACAGCGTAAGGTCAGCCTTAATTCTCTAGGCAACTTTTCATTATAATTCTCTGTTTCAAGGCAGGGAGCACTAATTCACGAGCCAAATGAAGCACAAAGTCTCCATACAATATACTGAGCTGCACCTAGAAAATATTTTCACAATAATTTACTGAGGTTACGACTGGTAGACACTATGAATATAATTATTTTACTGACGTGACGTATGTGAGACAGTATGGGGTTATAGCAATATTACTGACAACACGTCTGCTAGACCCATCACTTATTACTGACCTTACGTCCTGTGGACACCAAACAGCTCTAACTCCACCCGTGGGCAAGCCGCAGCTGCCGTCGCTGCACCGGCGGGAGGCGTGCGTCCACGCAGGAAGGTACAGAGAGAGTCAGAACGATACGCCGCTAAATGGCGACGTAGCAACAGCACGTAGGTATTTTGGTGTCTGTCAGACGTAACGTCAGTTGCAGGGTTAAAAGTCAATTTCATGGTTCATTTTTAATAACCACTTAACTTTCTTCATTACATGTAAAGTAAGGATTTTGATTAGCATTGGTTTTTATTGCGTGAGGCACAATGAAACTAAAATTTTCCTGTTTTCAACTTCTTTTAATAATTGTTTATTTGAAATATGTTGAATTAGGTAAGTAATTAGGTATATTAATATAACCGTAATGTTCATTGTTATTTGTTGATTATGAATATTTGTTAACACATACATTATCAGAAATTAGGTAATAGTCGGTCCGTTTTTTTAAGATCAAGTACGCAATAGTAAATGTATGGCGAACCTGATCTTAGAAATCGGATAGACTATATAACTAGTATAACTACGTTTTTGCTCTGGTAACTCCTGCGTCAGGGTTGGCAATTAGTTACTGGAGTTAAATTGGGTTGGCAATGGGTTACATTCATTCAAAATCTTCCAATGAAACGAAATCGCCACACGTTTTTTAATTTTCGTAACTCAACGCAAATTTTCATACAATTTTTTTGGCCCAAATTGCAACGCAAGAGTTACTGCAATTTGAAGAACACTTGTCTTGTTTTCTTGTTAGATTTTTATCATATTTGTCGAAGTCAGACAGAGAAATCTCTACACCATAAGCATAAATTTCATAATCCCGCTTCAGCTCATGGGCCGTAAATTTTTCATGCAATTTGAAGTTTCGGCGTCAATAAGTACCTAACTATTTAAAGTTAAAAAAAGTACCTAAAAAAATGTTGGAGGAGGCCTTTGCCAAAGGGCACACAGAATTAGCAATGGAAAATAATTAAACAAACGATACCACATATTCTGATAAAAGGCTATAAAATAAAAAATAAAATAAAATATTTAAAGTTAGATGGGGTAAGACAAATACTTGTGTAGGATATCATCATACTGTTTCGCCTTGAGCAAAGTAATAGTACTTTTCGATGCTAGTGCGGAAAGTATGTCACTACTCCACGAGCACCGAGATATCTTGCCACGAGCCGTAGGCGAGTGGCAAGACTTGGGACGAGTGAAGAATGACATTTCCGCACGTGTATCGAACGACGTTTTTTAATACAGTTGCGAAAAAATAATAAAAACAACAAGTAAGGAATAAAAACTGGAAACTTAAAACGCCTCTTAGTAGGTAGTAAAAGTAAGAAAAAAAACGCCTCTTCTTTGACAGGCGTTTCGGCAGCTATTCCTACCTCTACCTTCCATAGCTATTCCGTTCCATTCAGACAAATTATTAAGAACCGTTTTTCAATATTCAATATTAAAAAATTAACGTGTTATAATGATGATGAGGTAAGTAATTAAATTATGAAATATGTATATTTTTCGTATTCTTACATTAACAGTAGGTTTTTATGTTGATTACGACGTTTAAAGGAAACTAATATTAATAACTCTCATCAATAAGTAGTCATGAATTGGAACAAGAATAAATTTTAAAAAATTGGAGAAGTAAAAACCACTAGTTCGTGAAAACCAACTTTCCGCACGCTAAACAGCTACGTAAAGTAGCACTTTTTGAGCAACTGTATTAAAAATTATGTTTCTTTCCACATGACCTTATAACGAATTTTTTTCTTTTCAAGGTGAATTCGAATCGTAAAAGGGCAATTTTTATTATGTAAATTATGTTGCCGTTTGTTCATTTTTGTCCCATTTTAATTCCCTATTCTGTAAATCATAACTTCACCGTATGTCTTACAAAATTAGTAATGGGTCTATTGCCTGAATAAAGAAAAATTCATTCATTCAAATCTTCCAATGAAACGAAATCGCCACACGTTTTTTTAATTTTCGTAACTCAACGCAAATTTTCATACCATTTTTTTGGCCCAAATTGGGGTTTCGTGTATATTCCGACCAGAATGAGGAGCTCTTCAAACCTATCAAATTTTATCAAAATCTGACAAAAAAATTAAATCTTCCAAAGAAATAAATTCGGCCCAAAAATCGTCATGGTTGTTCCCAGTACCCGACGAATACTGCCTCTCCCCCCTAAACCGGAGCGACTGCGGGACACCCCCGACCCCCGTGTTCTCATACTTCAAGTATGGTTCGAGGTGCGAGATCGAGATGTGGCGCGGTTGTCCCACAGATAATATGTTCGAAAACGAGTACCACTGCTCACAATACTGTATAGGGAAGACGAAGTACTATGGACCGGAAAGAGGTATGTTTTAAAAGGAGCTAACAAATTAGTTACCGATATTTTAAGAGATAAATTAAGAAAATATTTCATATCATTTTTTTGTTTTTATTTACCGAACAAAATAAATTATAGTTCTATCTAAAAATAATCATCATGTGCATTTAACTGAGGATGTCTATTACTTTCTGTCATGTCAACAATTGTTTGTCTTAAATGCCATTATCAACGTGTCATTCATTTAATTTATCAACGTGAAGTGGCCAGTTAATTGTTAGGTAACTAAAAGAAGTTCTAGAATCTGTTCTATGCAATGAGAGTGTTTTTCGTAGCAAATTTGTTTTCCAATTTTCTCCAAAAAACCGGCCAAGTGCGAGTCGGACTCGCGCACCGAGGGTTCCGTACATTACACAATTTAAACAATGTATTTTTTATGTGAAACGTAAGTGAAAGGTAAATTGCGGTTTACGATTTATGACGTATTAAAAAAAAACTACTTACTAGATCTCGTTCAAACCAATTTTCGGTGGAAGTTTGAATGGTAATGTATATAATATATTTTTTTCAGTTTTATCATTCTCTTATCTTAGAAGTTACAGCTTAGGGTGGGGACACACATTTTACCACTTTGGAAGTGTCTCTCGCGCAAACTATTCAGTTTAGAAAAACATTATATTAAAAACCTCAATATCATTTTTGAAGACCTATCCATAGATACCCCACGACCCACACGTATGGGTTTGATAAAAAAAATATTTTGAGTCTCAGTCTAAGTATGGAGAACCCCCAAAATTTATTGTTTTTTCAAATTTTGTGTGAAAATCTTAATGCGGTTCACAGAATACATCTACTTACCACGTTTCAACAGTATAACTCTTATAGTTTCGGAAAAAATTGTATGGCTGTGACATACGGACGGACAGACAGACAGACATGACGAATCTATAAGGGTTCCGTTTTTTGCCATTTGGCTACGGAACCCTAAAAACATTATAAAACCTAGTACTATTAGCTGTAAAAATATTGGTAGCTGATTTGTTAGCACCTTATACTATTTAACGTGTGTTCAATTTTTTTATATTGTTATATGTTCACCTTTTAGAATTTGTTCCTTTCTCATCATCTCAATGATTAGCTGGAAGAGATCCCTTTTAGAGATAAGTACATATACTTATACCTGCTTACTTTGTACTTACTTATCTTTGTACATATATTATAGGTACTTAACTCTTTTACTTTGTTTCGTTTTTTTGTGTAAACTTGTTTATGTGCAGTAAAGTTTGTATACATTGCATACTTACTTTACTAGCTCTTGCCGCGGCTCCGCCCGTAGAATAGAGATAGACGTCGAGATGATTTTGGTACAAAATTATACAACAATGTCATCAAATTAGTTCATGGACTGTATGTGAAAATAATCCTAGATTACTTTCACATTTATAATAATAATAGACACTTTATAGTCTAGCTTTACTCAAAGCGTTAGACTTTTCAATAGAATTAGACCAAGATTAGTCTGCAACGATTTAGATAGCACAATCGAATCAAAAGAAATGTTCTCGAATGAAAAAACTACAGTTGAAGACAGTGAAGAAGATATATATGAATCAGGAGAAGAATATGATGACTTTGTCAAAACTACACTCGTATATTTGACACAAGATCCTGTGACAGGGACAGGACCTTATAGGCCTTGGACCTTTACGTTGAAACCAATGCGTTGTTTTAAATAAATGTCAAACTTCTATTAAATTATTACGTATTAATAACACTTGTACTGCGTATGCTATCAAAATAGTCGCAGACTTCTCTTGGTTTAACTCTACCTACGTATTCATTACTATGATAATTACTTAAATCAGTATACCTATTTACAGGTTCCTGGAAAGGTAGGATCAGAATTTCCATAGAACATTTGAGTTTAATAGAACTAGAAGAATTACATCGCATCGTCAACAAAAAAGATATCACAATCGAATCAAAAGAAATGTTATCGAATGAAAAAACTACAGTTGAAGACAGTAAAGAAGATATATATAAATCAGGAGAAGAATATGATGACTTTGTCAAAACTACACTCGTATATTTGACACAAGATCCTGTGACAGGGACAGGACCTTATAGGGCTTGGACCTTTACGTTGAAACCAAAAAATAAAAAAACAATCAAACACTTTCTTTAACACCAAGTTAAAGTCTACAAAACAGCATTTGATAAAATCCATCTTGCTGAAATGGAAAATAAATACCATTCCCGAAAAATAAATGTTGTTTTTTTTCAAAATTCAATCATTTTTGATACAAGCTTTTACCAACTGTAGATGCGTTTCTTTAGTACCTACTCCGAAGTTAGAAATGTAGTACTGTAACGTATAACTTCTATTCAATACCGGTAGTTACTCGTTCTGTAGTGAGTAAGTCAAAATTATGTAAGGTAAAACTATTATGTATTTCATATCCGGATGTATTCGTCGGAATGTATGATAACGCATAGCATTCAGGCAAACAAATAAATTTATTTACACACCATTTGGGTCATACACATAATAGTATGCTGAACTCTAGAAATCACGAATCTAATTTAATTCACGCTGCACCAAAAAATATGTAGCTTTTTCGAGTTTTTTTGTTGATGGCTACAATTGGGTAATTTGAAAATGGACAATAAATGAACTTCGCGACATAAGTACACGTTAGCTACAATGCTTAAAACCGAATAGGGCGGCATATACTTTTTTTAGTAGGTACATCTTTTACAAAATTTGATTATAAAATAAAACTACAGTCCTTTAATTGAAACAAAACGTATTTGTGCCATTTTCAATCAAAAGGGTACTTATTGTCGATTGTCAATAAGGCGCTATTTCCATACAGCTTCAATTTGAAATCAACCTTATTGACAAGCGAAAATGTGGTACCTTTTGGTTGAAAATGTCACATTTTATCTTTCAAAATGGAGTGAAAACAGTTTTGTAGGAAACTGTATAACTTGTATGTATAACTTTTGAATAATAAATCTCTCTATCTATCTATCTATCTATCTAGGAGCGAATGAATTCCTGATAAATGTTGAATATCCAGGGAGGAAATGGGGGACTACAAATATGTTTGTATGGAGTCGTCTTTTAAAATCCGGGAGAAACCAACAAAATATAGGTAGTTAACCTTGCTTGCCAATGATGTTGCCAAGAATCACGCTTTTAACACCTATGCTAAGCCGGGGCGGGTTGCTAGTCATTAAAAAATGAAAAAATGTTTTCTAATACAAAATATTTAAAAAAACATGCATCGGCCGGGAATCGAACCCGGGCCGCCCGCGTGGCAGGCGAGCATTCTACCACTGAACCACCGATGCTTATGACCTACGGTGTGAATAAATAAATCTGGACGCCAAATATGAAATAAAATTCAAATGAGTTTTGCATGGTAATTTACATGATTACATTGATTACCTACGGCCTACTGTAAATTCCATTTATTTGAACGAGCATAATATTGGAATAAAAATATACCTACCAACACATTTTTTATTACAGCGCCATCTATGGTTCATCTCATGTACTAAGAGGTTGAGTGATCAGAGACGTTTAGCTGCGGATTGTTTGATACTGCAGTGTGGCCAAATAATGCGCCGTGTAATGTATAGATGGCGCTAATCTCAAAAATCAATTTTGGGATTAAAATTAAAATGCTTCCATAAGTCTCACTGTAATTTACTTTGTAACTCGTACAATAAGGCAATTTCTACAATGAAGTTTGCAATAAAAAATAAATTAAGTTGTAATTTCAAGTAATCCGAAATTTTGGCCAGTTTTTCATGTTATTCGGCAGAGTTGGCACAAAATTATAAGGATGTATTTTGTTGTGAGATGAGTGATGATTATCAATTAGCTTCCTTGTCGTCGGCATTTTCGTTCTCGTTCGCTTTAGCTAATTCTTTTCGTCTCTTGACAAGAATCCCTCCAAATATAACTGAAAGTATCTAAAAAAATGCAATTATTAAATAAAGCTGTGAGAGACCGCCGAGCGGTTTTATTTATTTTCGTTTTGTTAATGGTAAAATATGTTTTACAGGTTATACCTACATTTTTAAATAAGCTAATTATAAATATAGATATATAGGTACAATTCTAGATAAATAGAATAAAAAAACTAAAATAAAAAATACTGCAATGTTCTGCCGCCAGAGTGCAGCACTAGCACTTATCGTAAACTATAGATCAACAGATCAACTTTTATATACTGTGCCTTATACAGTTTTTTGACAAGTTTTTAAAGATAATTTGTTACGAATAAAATATGACATTGATGCATCAAGGCGGTTTGTCTGTTTAAATCGAATATCGAAATTGTCTGCCACTCTATCGCTTCAATATGCAAGTAGAGGCAGATTACGAAATTTTGATTTTCGTGTTTCGCGGTAAGCCCTCTAAGATTTGTGCTAGTGGCGCCCCCTACGCAGAAGTTTTGCCTATTACGAGTACAGGGGGACTAGCAAAAATGACAATAGTTTGTAGAAAACGAAACGGAATGCTAAGATAAACGTAAATAATGTATGGAATTAATAGCGTGTCGTTTCGTTTTTTGCAAATGATTTGATGATCTTGGCTAGGCCCCCAGAGGTCACTTGTACAAAATTTGGAGGTCCCTAATTTAAAAAATCATGAAATAATTGTTTTTAAAATAAAATTTCAAATAAACTCATATAATTATAAAAACACGTAATCACGAAAAATAGGCCTCGTATAGTATATAGTATATTAAAGTCGGCCCAGGATAACTCTGCACAGCATTTGCAATGACAAAGTGTGGCGATGTCATTGATAATGCCAGATTTCTATAAAAGTATAACGTTTATAATGTCACTTCCTCACTTTGTTCTCTTTAAATCGGTGCAAAGTTTAAACGGACTCTAAGAACAAATCGTCACACGTCAGGCGACAACGACAACCAAACCAAAACTCACTAGTTAGTCCAATTTTTTACCTAATATACTGCCTCCTACTTCCTCAAGTTCAGAATCATCGTGAATCATACTGGTTTTAAAACATCATCATAGGTATCATCATTTTAGCCTTCAGTCGTCCACTGCTGATTATAGGCCTCTCTTCGTTTACGCCACTTATCCCGGTCCTTGGCTAGTCCCATCCAAAAGTGCCCCGCGATTTTTCGAACGTCATCCACCCAACGAGCCAACGGACGCCAGACGCTTCTTTCATCCGAAAGCGGCCACCAATCCGTCAACATTTTGGTCCACCTGCCATCACTCTGCCTCGAAACATGTCCCGCCCCGCCCAACTCATTTAAGCTTGGTAATGGTAAAATTGGTTTTAAATTAAGTTGATTTAAAATTTTCTTTTTGCAATTAGTGAGTTTTGGTTATCATCTGATGAAATGTACCTTTCTCTAATGGGATTGGCAACAGTCAAATGTTTTTATAAACGGCGCCAGTAGGGGTTTTACCTGTCTCTAGTTTTGTTCCTTGGGATTTGGCTTAAAGGACTACCATCCAGGCCATAGAACTCCAATAAAATATAAGAATTTGACATTTCGAGGATTGACAGGTAAAACCTATGCTTGCGCCATCTGTAAAATATTTCGACCGGCCAACCCCATTAGTATAATTTCATCATTTTCTCTGGCTATTGCCAACAGCGCTTGCAAACTTTCTATGGATTTTTCCTCGGATTCTATTATCCTGTAGGGTGTAGGTAGAAACAATTACCTCAAAAACGATCAGCGCGGTAGAAACATGGAACACCCACTGAGCAGTCTCCGATATGAACATCAGCACGTCGCCACTGCATCCTGCATTAAAAAAATATTTAGCTACAAAATATTTAGAATCCCAAATTACGAATAAGTAGTTTAAGTAGGTTAGGTCAATAGGGACAAGACAATTTTTACATTGCCCGATCCGATATAGCATATCGGATGGAAGTAAAATGTAAGACATAAGGTCAACCAGGTCTCACGTGGTCTCTCTCTACGTGGTCGCTATCTAGCCGGTGCGAGGTTAAACTTCGACGGACCTACTAACTGTATTAACCTGTGTCAAATAACTCTCTTCTGTCCTTGCACACGAAGCGCTCTTTTTGAAGTATGTCTGTGTCTGAACGCTCAAAGTCGTAGGTTGGTCACCATGAGATCAGCACATCACATCGGGCGTTTGCAGCCCGTTGTGGTAGGTCATATGAGGATTGAAAATGAATTAAACAAACACCTGTGTCAAAGAACTCTCTTTTGTCCTTGCACACGAACCGCTATATTTGAATCAGGCCTGAGTGTCTGAGCGCTCCGAGTCATAGGTTGGGCACCATGAGATCGGCACATCACATCGGGCGTTTGCAGCCCGTTGAGGTAGGTCAAATGAGGATTGATAATGAATCGGAAGTTGGCAGCCGCGTTCCCGAAACCCCGTCCAAAAGCGAGCGGTGGAACACCCCAGGGGTTTTAGTCCGTGTGAGTCGGACATACCCACTCGGCTTCTCCCGGGCCGGGTGGGATCCATAACGGATTTCCCCTGGGTCAAAAAAAAAAAAAAGGATTGATAATGAATAAAACAAAATACCTGTGTCAAAGAACTCTCTTCTGTCCTTACACATGAAACGCTCCTTCTCTTGAAGCAGGTCGGAGCGCTCCGAGTCATAGGTTGGGCAGCAAGAAATTGGCACGTCGGGCGTTTGAAGCCCGTTGTGGGTGTAGTCGTAGGGGGATTGGAACCCGCAGCAGTGGAACTGTAAGGATCATCATTATTATAAGTAAGTAAATATTCTTTATTATTCTTTATTTCTTTCAGTACGAAGTCACAACAAAACAACTTGGAATGACTATAGAGTCATACGAGTACTGTCGAGTAGGTCATACTGGTCATAGGTTCATAGGCATTTGAAGCCTGTTGTATGTTGCGATCCGTGGTCAATATTCAAGAATTTTATTCGACGAATCGAGGTTTGAATTTTAGACCACCGTGCACATATAAAATGTTAAGTCTGGCAACACTGAACTATTTCGACCTTGGTTCTCTTGATGATCTATTTCAGTTACTTCAAGCAATGCTCTTTGGAACTTACCTAATAGTTTTTAGGTACTTAAGTTGACAGCAGGACGCACTATGCTTTAGAATGGCGCAGAATCAATCGATACCTTACACGAACAAAGGCTTTATTATATGTAATTGTAGTACTCACAGTAGACTGTGTAGTAGCCCACATCTTGACATGCCTTGGACTGTGCTGCTTGGCCGCCAAGTCGAAGGAATCCTTCAGCGACTGCTGAATATGGTCCGCGTCTTTCGGCGACACCCGCACGGATGCGCCGGCGATGATGCCTTGGATCACCATCAGAACCGACAGCACCACCGTCGCCTGGGGACATTTTAATTACAAAAATAATTAATTAATTATACATGCTCCTAGTCTCATTTCAGGAAGTGATGATATTGTTAATTAAAGATGTGGCAGCTTTGGTAGAAATGGTGATCGGTAATCTCGATCCATTTTCAGTAGGGAGTGTAGTTGATTTAAAGGAATAAGTTCGAGGGAGATGATTACACCATAGTGTACAATGTTCGCTCAATAAAAAATACACAAATAAATCAGCCTGGGTAGGTACCTAAAGGATGACTCACGTTAGACCGGGCCGTGACCGGGCCGGTGCTTCCGGCGCTTACTTTTCTATGACATGACAGGTGATCACGTGATGCTTTCCATAGAAAACGAAGCGCCGGAAGCTCCGGCCTGGTCACGACCCGGTCTAACGTGAGTCATCCTTAAGGAGGACTTTTTACGTTACTTGCGAAAATGTGTCGTCCCAACGAGTAAGCTAAATAGCATTGATAGAAATATCTCTGACGATAATATCACTGATGGGGCCTTTCCATATTTTATTCATATTTCGATTGGGGTTTTCTATCAACGATTGACATCTTGGCTAGGCCCCCTGATCAATACAATGTGAGCTATATTTTATCTTGTGCATCAGGCTAATTTTCCCCCTGTCGATGGTAGGTATTTATTTAGTAAAGTATAACGACCGGACATTCAGTTATTCAGTTAAGCGATTTCACCCGAAGTCTTCAAGGATCGCGTGATAGGCTATACGTCCAGTGAACTTGAAGGGGTATTATTAACACAAGGCCTTTACCCTGGCCGATTAGCATAACATTACATACAGAGGTTCAGGTATACTGTACCTAAAACAAACCTAAAGTAACTTATTGACCTGAGGGCCTACCGGCCATTATCATTATTGTCTATTCGAGCGACTGGGGCAAATAGGGTTAGGTGGGATAAGAGAATCATATTACTACTACTTCATTGGCTCAGTGCTTTAAAAAAGGATCTTGGCCTCTGTCACAAGAGAGCGTCAGTCTGCCCTATTCTGCGCTACTACACGCCAGTTGGGTATTCCGAGGGCGGACAGGTCGTTTAGGGCTTCGTCACTTCAGCGGTATCTGGGACTGGCCCAGACGGACGTATTCCGGGTGGAATACTGGTGCCCCACATACGCCCTTCAGCAGAGAAGAAAAGCGTATATAAGAGAAACATAGATTAGTATTTTGCTCGGGGCAAGAGAAACTGTATGAGGAAAGTCCTTCTGTTATTTTTATCTCCTAAGATTTCACGGGACTATAAATCCCGGTTTTTTGATAGGCTTGCGTGGGGATATAGATCCAATCCAACACGTAGATGCCCCTTGGAACCCGTTCACAGGCGCAGCAATAACCCATGAACCGGTCGCAGCAGGCATTAGGACTATTGTAGAAAAAGTGAACGTTAATTTTATTATTCGTTTTCGTTCGTCAATATCTTTAAGTACTATAAATGTTTGTTTTCTCTACAAGTGTTTCTCTCGCCCCATAGTTTCTCAGTTTCTCTTCCTAGTTTCTCTTACTCCGCCTAACATTCACGAAATTTCGACTTTATTTTCGAGGTAGGTAGACCCTCTGAGCGAACTTGATCTAACTATAAGAAGGTAGGAACCATGCTAACAACTTTGGTGCTCCTATCATACGGTATATGTATGCATTGTCTTTGCAAAGTCAGTGTAAATTCAGTGTGGTCCCGACTGAGACCACAGATGATGATGGTAAGATGAGGAAAACGAATACAATCTTTAAACCAAATTTATATGCATGCGCGGATGCACAGAATGCAGGTTCTTAGAAACCGGCTTATCTAGTATACATTTTTTTGTCTAGTATTTGTTTGTCAGACTTGAGGAAAACGGAAATAATCTACAAACCTTTACATGCGGGGATGCAATAAATGCAGTTTCTTAGAAACCGACTTATTACCGAGTCTTAAATCATAAATATCATAATCCAAAAACTATAATACAATGATTTTATAAATGGTTTTCTTGCCCATTATGTCACTTTATAACCATTCGTTGTTTATATGCATGACGGTGTGGTTGGTGTTGGTGTGTATCCTAGTCAGCAGAAGAAGTTGCTAAGCGGGCGAGGTGTTCAAAAAGATCTTGACGCGACTTTATTGTTAAGAGAATAAGAGCGTGTCAAGGTATAACATTTAAAACTTTCGCGGTTTGAACACATATTAAATCACATTTAGAAACGGGTCTATCGCGAATTTATTTTGTTACCTTTATTTACCGACGTTTCGACACAGGTTTCACTGGTCGTGGTCGAAACCTGTGTCGAAACGTCGGTAAATAAAGGTAACAAAATAAATTCGCGATAGACTCGTTTCTAAATGTGATTTAATCGTGTCAAGGTAATTTTGAACACCTCGCCCGCTTAGCAACTTCTGTTGCTGACTGTACCTACCTATATGGTCGTACATACATGAATTTATAGATACATTTTTATGATCGTTCATTGTTTCACATAACATTGTTCTTTTCCAATATATACTACTTTGATTAGGTATCTCGTTATCCTTTATGGGTAGCAAATAGCGATATTAGCGATAAATGATTTACTTAGTGCTGACATTTATGCAATTTAAAATTATACTATACCTACGATTACATTTAAACAAGTAGGTATACAAAATCTTCATGGTCAAATAGTGATTGGGAATGGTCCCCAATACCACTGGCAAATATCGGCCTAATCTTCTTCGAACACGTAGCAATTTGCGCAAAAACGACTATGACAATAGTGACCGCAGCGGTGACCGCCAATACCCCCAGCGCCACCAGATCCTCGAGTCGTCACTTACCACAAATATCGGCCTAATCTTCTTCGAACACGTAGCAATTTGCGCATAAACGACTATGGCAATGGTGACTGCAGCGGTGACCGCCAATACCACCAGCGCCACCAGATTCCTCGAGTCGTCACTTACCACAAATATCGGCCTAATCTTCTTCGAACACGTAGCAATTTGCGCATAAACGACTATGGCGATGGTGACAGCAGCCGTAACCGCCAATACCACCAGCGCCACCAGACGTCCCGAGTCGTCCTGCGCGTCCATCGCGCTCGCTGCCACGGCAGACATCGTCGATACGGCAATTAGGGATATCGCTAGGAGCTGAAAGGAATTTTAGTTTTTAGTGCAGATAAAATTGTAGCAAATAAATTTATGTTTACACATAAATAATCTGTCAGGGTGGCTAGCCAAGATGCCAATCGTTTGCGCTACGACAACGAAACGCTATCTGTCTCTATCGCACTAATATGTAATAGTGATAGAGACAGAAAGAGTTTAGTTGTCGGAGCGCAAACGATTGGCATCTTGGCTAGGCACCCTGGGCTCTTAGTGGTATAGTGGTCAAGGGGTTGATTGTTGACCCTAAATACAAAGAAGTTCTACGTAAGTGGATAATAGTCATAACGAAATTATAACAGGCAGGTACAGTTAAAAACTTAAGTACCTAAATAAATTAGTTTATACAGGTTGACCCAAAAATACGTTGACAAAGATATTTTACTTTGCGTTTGTGTATCAAAACGAAAGTTTACTATTTTTTTTTAAATAGCTTTGTTCCAGTTAAACAAATGAAATTTTTATTTTTAATTACTAATTAAATAAGGGAAAAAAAATCTAAAAAAAAATTCCAACGTATTTTTGCACCGCCTACGTAAGCTTAATCTTCATAACAAACTTCTTAACTAATGTGTCTGCAAAGTGCAAACTTTACAATACATATTTAATAACAAATTAAAATATTTTAATATACATATCCCAATACTTCACTAAATACTAAATACAGTGAAGGATTTCTTAATTTTTTACCTGTTAGTATAAAAAAACTTACTGCAGTAACCACAGTGACAACGCCGAACGCGATACCGACGGCTTTCGCACCAGTTTTTAGTTTCTTCATGTCTTTCGCATCCTTTTGTACATCTAATTTCAACTCGTTTTCTTTCTGACCCATATTCTGGTTCATATCTTCCAGGGTTTGGCCTTGCCCGGCGACTGATAAACATTTAACATCATTAGTTACAGTATTTTTTAAGTTTTTTTCTATAATACACTACAAATAAAAGGTACTACCTGCACAAAAAAAGGCCCATCGTTATTTTTATGTTTAGCATATGTACTATTCTTACAAGGAAAATTAGTGTAGCGTATTAATAATTCTTACAAGTACTGTGACGTCAAATTAATGAGTGGGTTAGTGAATTAAGTTAAGTAGGCAGGTGTTAATTAAATATCCCTGTTAATAGTGGAACTGTACAGTTCTGACGAGCACACAAGCTTTCTCTCCTGTGGACAATAGTTTGTGGGCATGTATATAAATAAAAGGAGTACCTTATCATGCGGATAAAGGTTAAATATTAACCTTCATTGCCCTTAACTTTTGGGTATGTCTACAGGAAAGACGTGAACACAATTTTGTGTTGGTTTGACCCAACTATAAATATTTTGGTGCGAGCAATTTGCGATGATTACCTCGATCTTTCCTGAACCCGTACAGCCGTTGTAAGAAGTCTGGATATGCAAATAATGAATAAAATGCCCGGTTAATTATACCAATAAATAAGCCAGATGTTAGTTACAATGATGTTTTTTTATATACAGGGTGAAATTTTAACCACCGTTCATACTCTACGTAGTGACTTTATAGGTCATACCGAACAACTTTTATTATGAGACCAATGCCTACATAGCGAAAAAAATGTTTACTGTCCCATAGAAATCAGCGGCATCACATCAGCCGGAATGTACAAAACAGCCAAATATTTTGTCGCGATTTCGGCATTGGTCCCATAATAAAAGTTGTTCAGTTATGACCTATAAATTCACTACGTAGAGTATGAACGGTTGTTAGAATTTCGCCCTGTATGTGAGCTTCGGTTTTATAAAAATGCCATCAGATGGCACAGGATGATTTTATCAACTTGTATTCCATATCTACTCTGAGATAAAAATATGATTAAATGAAATATAATGAAATACTTTTATTACGGGTATGGAACAACCAACTTTTTTTATTACGCTACGGGGATGATACCATGATACGTAGCGTAATAAAAAAAGTTGGTTGTTCCATACCGAATTTCAATATAAGTATAAACAACTGCCAATTTATTGACAATATTTCACATTCGTTCAAAATATTTATTTATTACCGACACATGCTTGAACTAATATTTATAAAACCGGATCTTACATGAACAATGTGAATAAACATACAATTCTTAATTGCAGCTATTGAAAGATATTTTAAAGTACATAATATGTTACATTACATGCTTATGAATTATGAAATATAATAATAAGAAACTTACTTGAGCTTTTCTTGGTGTCCGTCATTCTGAATTTCGTCTGCAATAATACCGAGGGAGGAGGGAGTGGCGAGTGCGCACTAAAAACATGGCGCCATTTTAACAATCGAGTCAAATCAACTGAGGTCAATAGTAACGTTGGTAGAGGCGGTTATTTAAACAAATAAACATATGTTGATATTATAAAATTTATAATGATTACTTATAGAGAAATAGTTTCGGAAATGTTTTCTTTGGGCATAATGATGCAGGCAGCATTATAAGCCCAAAGAAAACATTTCTTCCGTGCAAACTCTATTAATATTATACTCGTAAGGCCCAATGCGCATTACAATATGTGACGTTTTCAAACAAAAGGTACCACATTGTCGCTTGTCGATAAGGTTAATTTGAAATTAAATCTATATGGAAATAGCGCCTTATTGACAACCGACATACAATTTTGCATTGTATACAATTTTGCATGATACTTGTATCTTAAGAAAGCAAATAAAGAACTGAACTGAACTGAACTGACAATAAGTACCCTTTTGATTGAGAATGGCACATATACACTCCGTTTCAATCTAATTACAACCTTTCATAAACCAAATATACTGGCATTTCTTATATTTCATTGCTTTCTTAAACAAACTATTTTCAACCCAATTTTTATACAAAAAGGTTAAAAAAATAATGGAAAATTTGGTATGGTGGGCCTCAGGAGGTTATAATGCGAAAGTATACTTACTTACTCTTAATCTATTACTAAGACTCCTCTGTCCGTATGTCTGTCTGTACGTCTGTCTGTCAACAGGCTGTATCTCATGAACCGTGATAGGTAGACAGGTGAAATTTTTTTAGATGATGTATTTCTGTTGCCGCTATAACAACAAATACTAAAAAGAACGGAACCCTCAGTGGGCGAGTCCGACTCACGCTTGGCCGGTTTTTATTTATTTCTTTTGTAATAAGTTAATTTTGGTTGTCACCTGACGATAATAAAATAATAACATAAGGTTAGGTGGGATAAGAGAATCACTGGGGCAAGAGAAACACTTGTACCTAGGAAAAATAAACATTTAGAGATACATAAAAATATTACAAAACTAAATAAAGTGACAATACTAAATTAAAACTGATGCCTAAATAAAATTAACTTAAAAATACTTACGGACTTTCCTGTTTCTCTTGCCTCGAGTAAAATCAACTATGTTTCTCTTACCTCTGACCTTACACATAACATTATTTATGTAATATAACTATATACGTACCTTAGGACGTGAAATATCCCATGTCTCGCACGCCCAGCTGGCACACAGCCTCCATTTATACTCACTAACAATGCACGGTCCAACGCTCCATCGGTTCGACTCCTGCGCACAATACAGCATTTACTTTACGCGCTGCGATGTATGGCGCATTGGATGATAGTGCGTTGATAATCAAACAGAAGCAAATACCTAACAAATATCATGTGTTCAGTTTCTCATATTATATTGTGATAACGTTCGGCACCTATTGTTAAATACCAAACAGTATTACTTACTTACTGAGGGTTAACTGGTTGAGAATGCCTTCTGGTATTAAGTTGGCCATTTGTATCTTCTACTGTGCAATAAAGATTAAATAAATGTAGATCGGTAGAGGATGAGATGCTAGACAATCGGCACATATTGTCACAATGTACGAAATGGTACAAAGTTACAAACAAAATTCCTTGACTGACCGACATGTTATAGGATTGAAGGCAAGGATTTAAAAACTCATCCTAATCTGTGCATCTCGCTCGTCCTAGTTTTTTTATTCATCAATCGATAACATGTTAACATTTAACTCATATAATACCAACAGATTAAGATGATTTTAATAACAAAGCTTCCGTGAGACACAGAAATATTATAGTTATTTGTTATACAAGGGTGCAAAGTTGTATTTTACCCGCGAGTGTGGAATTGAAACACGAGAAAGCGAAAGGATTCTATAGTTGAACCACGAGCGAAGCGAGTGGTTCTAAAATAGAATCCTGAGCGTAGCGAGTGTTTTAACACACGAGAAGTAAAATACATTTGCACCCGTGTGTAACACAAAACTTTTCCCCTCACTATAGCGAGGAAAGTGCAACATCCACAGGCGTTAGATCATCTTCATCAACTGGAATCACTAATTTTTTTACGATATTATAACAAAAAACTGGAAATTCTGTACTTTTACGTGAGAAGTTTTTAAGTAACAATGTTGACATTTCTAACGTATGAAATGTCAATGATGCGTTTTGAAATTGCATCGACTTAACTTGTGCGTTCAGAATTATATTTAACATAATTATTAAAAAACAAACGTTTATTATAGAATTTTAAGGTAAAATTAAGAGATATCAGACAGCAATACTTTCATATTCAATATTAAAATCATTAAATAAAGCTAAATGGTATTTTTTATTGGATTCTCAAACCATTTATTTAATGATAATTAATATCGAACGAACCATTATTATGAGCGTTTTACGTTTTGTTATCTGTCAAGCTACTTAAACACGCTCCATTCAAGGTCAAATTACTTTCCCCACTAGTGGATAAAATGCGTTTTTCCCCGCTTGTTTTAAAGGATAAAAGACGGCTTTCCGAGCTAGTGAGGGGAAAAATATATTAATAACGGGTCACTCACGTATTTTAAGTCGAAAAACGCTCGACATGTTTCACTTCGTACCGAGGAGACACTCCTGATGACACTCCTCGGTACGGAGTTAAACATGTCGAGCGTTTTTCGACTTAAAATACGTGAGTGACCCGTTATTAATATATTTAATAGATTAAGATGATTCTTTAAAGTTCTACTGGGCCTTCTTGTAACCAGTAGCGCAGGGGGCACCCAAAGTTTTTGTAGTGCGACTTCCTTGTCTTGCGCGTATCTCTAGAATCTAGACCCGGTGAAGTACCTAATCATACCGATCACCAACGCCCTTGAGACAGTTGAGACAATGCTATGATGTCCGGGGGATAGGGTTAGGGAATCCTGGCGTATGCCGCGTCTGTCTGTCTGTATGTTCGCGATAAACTCAAAAGCTACTAAACGGATTATCATGCGGTTTTCACCTATCAATAGTGACTTTTAAGGAAGGTTTAAGTGTATAATATGTTACGGTTCTACCCGTGTAAAGCCGGGTGGGTCGCCGGGTCAAAGAAATAAAGCCTACTTACTAAAACATTGTGTCCGACCGAAATAGGATTTGTTGAGAAAACCGAAGGTTCTGTTTTGGTCTTGTTTCTAATATGATTTTTATGCCGAAAGCTTAATCGAAATTAGCCAAACACATAGCCATTTAGAAAAAAGTAGGCGCGAAGGGTATACCTATTTGTCGCATAGAAAATTTGAAATTCGCGTCTTTTTCTACTGACAATTTGTAAAATTTGATTCGTCATAGGTACCTATTTAAATAAGTTTCTCAATTTATCTCTTGGTTTCATTGTTGTTACAGCGTTGAAATATTCTCGGCTTCTTCAGTTGTTGTTTAGGTAAACGTGGACAAATCATTAACCAATTAGGTTCCGGTATATTTTTATACGAGTTGTTCTCGAAGTATTAAGGATGACTCACGTTAGACCGGGCCGGGGCCAGTCCGGAGCTTGGTTGTCTATGAAAGAGCACGCGAGAAAGCACCACGTGATCACCGATCAGCCGTCATAGAAAATTACATGACGCCTGCCCCGGGCCCGGCCCGGTCTAGCGTGAGTCCTCCTTTATTCTGACTGAAAAAATTTGCTTACTTGCGAGTATTCGAATGGTTATCGGAGCAAATTTCATACCCTTACCGTACTAATGTCAAAGTTACAAGTTAATTAAAAGTTCAATATAGGTACCTACACTTTTGATTCGATAAAAATATCACAATATTGGCTCCACTAAATTTCAAAGCATCAAAACTTTCACAGAATCACTGTATTTATCACGTATTTATACTTTTTTAATTATAATAAAATTTATAATATAAAATAAAATGGCGTAAGAGTGGCAGCGAATTCAAGTCAGTACTAAACGCTATAAAATGAATGGAAGACAATGATATCCATCAAATGATCGTGTTATATATAATTGGTGCTAAATATAATAACCCACGCTGTTTTGATATTAGCGGGTGACGACAAGACACACCTTCGTTAAGTCTGTAAAATATTACGCGCGTCATGTACTATGTAATACTCGTAAATACAAGATACAAGTATGTCTGTATTACAGGGTAAATACGTTACCTATTTTACGTTACATTAATATGAAGTTAAAACGTCATAACTTCTATTTAATATACCTACAATCTCCATTGCCTATTATTATTATTTACTGAATATGTTATCGGAAAGTTCCCAATACAGTCTCAATAAAGTGTTGTCACTTCATAATACGTCTCCATCTATACTGACGAGACACTATACACATGTATCAAAAATTAAATAATAAATAAATGAAAAATGCCTTTGCGTGTAGTAAAAATGTAGTCTAATAATATCTATAAACATAATCAAAGCAAATTTCATTCCATGTGGAAAAACCGTTGTTTTAAGCCCATTAAGATAATTTTGAAATTTCACTAAAAATCAATTTCGGCCTGACGCCTTTTTCTTTGTGTGGAAAGACGTCAAACGCCGAAATTGGCGGACCCAATTTGTTCTCGATAGCCGGTCTAGTACGTAGTAAAGCCTGACCAGAAATATATGTGACGTTTTCAACCAAAAGGTACCACATTGTCGCTTGTCGATAAGGATCAAATTGAACCTATTTGGAAATAGCGCCTTATTGACAACCGACAATAAGTACCCTTTTGATTGAGGATGGCACATATATGATCATTGTCAAGAGGGCGCTGTTATTCTTATGTATAGGGTGACAGTTCAGTATAGTATGAAAAAATTTGTTCCAGTAGAATTGCGCAACATGGCGCGTGATCATTCCTGGTTAGGCTTTGGGAACCGAAATTTTCCATTTTCAAAATGATAGTGTCCTTTATTTCTTGTTTTTTTTATTTCTTTAGTTTCAGCCTTTTGTTTAGACTAGGGATACAGAACATAAAGAATGTCGTACGATGACGTTGAACAACGAAAGCCCGTCATTTGCTTTGTTCCAATTTATGAGCCAACTTTCCTGGGAAAGTGTTACTCGGAAAAGGTACTGTTAGCATGAAAACGTTTATGTAATACTTAAATATTACTTCCACTAATTTCGGTGAACGAAACATTGTATAGAAGTTTTCATCTACTGTGTCGTGAGCCTTTTGTAATAAGTACAGACGCGCAGTAAAAATGTATAGGTACCGTGCGGCCTGCAGTCCGTTTCGTCTTGCCGATGGGGGAGCCTCCTCGATAGTCATACTGGACACCTATAGATTCTGACTGATTACCTATGAGACGTGTCACATAGCAAACCTGCATAGTGGCTGCACTGGCTGGTGATTTAAAAAAAACGAAGCCATACGGTCGTCTTTTGTTTTCTCTCATCAATTTTCTCTTGGATTTTTGTTGCAAATATTAGCACAACTGATTTTATTTATTTAATGTGACTACTCGATGCTTATCATTTGTGTTAAAAGTTAATAGTGGGCTGCCTCTAATGCAGGTAAAATTTGTATAATTGTATATAGTATTGTTTCTGTTTATGTTTTAATTAAACCTAATCCAAGTCTTATTTGTACGTCACTGGTTCTTGTAACTGAATGGGGCTTGGGTTAAGTTTCGACCCGAAATCTAAGAACGCACGATTGTTGCAGCCCTTTCTTCCTATTTAAAAATGAAGACGCATGATTGAAGCTACTTATTTTCTTGATATTCGCTGATGAAGTTTCTATCTGCTTGCGCCTGGTGAGCCCGCGTAGCCCGCAGTAGCACCCGCTGCCGGAATTCATCGTTCGGCTCGACGAAGATTGGAGTTCGAGAACGTTAAGGCTAGTGATGATATTTTATTGGTTTAGACATTCGTACTGACGGATATTAGTATATTTTATTGTACATATTTTTACTATTATATTGTTTTACTATAAAAACCTAATTTAAATTAAAACCGCTCTAGTTAGCCGGCTACAGACGTTATATTTTGAGTATGGGTTAATAGCTTTCATATGATTTTTACTAATATTGTGAGATAGCTAAAAGCTATCGTTTCAAATGTAGGAGCTTTTATTAAAAAACCTTTAGTTAAGAAAAGACTTGGCAGTGACAATACATACATACCTATACCATAGGAGCGTCATGCGTAACGTAGCACTTGGCATGAAAACTTAGCGTGGTAGGACTTAAGAAGGTAAAAGTTGGTAAAAGACAGTCTACATCAGGATCTGTAAATTTCGTAATCCGATAGTATCTTTACGAATTATCGAAGATATCACATCAAAATAACGTATCTAAACTACTAAATACAAGTTCAATTGCCCAATCTCAATCTACTACTATATCTGCCCGTTTCATTGCCTAATTGCCATTGTAGTACAGTCGCCATCAGATATATCGGAGCGGCCGAGGTGCTCAAAAATATCTGAACACGCACCTAGGGCCTTGACAATAGAGGCGTGTTCAGATATTTGTGAGCACCTCGGCCGCTCCGATATATCTGATGGCGACTGTACATCAGTTTCGTTGATAGATTAATAAATCGAACTGTATTTTCTTTCTTTAGTGTTTTAGTAAAATACTAAAACTATTAGTCAGTTACTTTTGACACCGCCAGTCCTCACAGGTCAAAGCTATCGACCGTCACCATGCCAACGACACCACAACACCACGCACAAAAGCAACCCCGGCGATACCATCATTCGCAAATTTATACTACAATATGGCCTTTCAAGGCTTTTATATAGCAAATGGGAAAGCCAATAGTTAAATAGTTGAAAGCAATTAGAAGTAACATGCGAATTTCTGTAGATTCGAAGACAGTAAACATAAAACACTTTACTGTAATACCTTGTAATACTGGCAATTTGTATCATTTGTATTTTTATCTACACACATTTCTTAAAATTAATTTAATCCTCTTTTCCTTTTCCTTTTTTTTCCTTTCCTTTTTAGGGTTCCGTACCCAAAGGGTAAAATCGGGACCCTATTACTAAGACTCCGCTGTCCGTCTGTCACCAGGCTGTATCTCATCAGCCGTGATAGCTAGACAGTTGAAATTTTCACAGATGATGTATTTCTGTTGCCGCTATAACAACAAATACTAAAAAGTACGGAACCCTCGGGGCGCGAGTCCGACTCGCACTTGGCCGGTTTTTTTTTAATAGCCTGTTATAGTGTTTCACTGCTGGGCAAAGGCCTCTCCCCTTGATTTCCATCCTCAAATTTCTTATGTGTGAGAATTTTATTTTGCGTAATACGAGAATCGTCTTCGAGAAATGGGGGAACTTAGCATACCATCGGCAAGGTGCTCATGAACATTTAGGTTCTAGGGTGTGAGTATTTATACTCCCGCGGACGCTCCGGCTGCGGAATCAGCTCCCTGCCAAGGTTTTCACAAGGGACTACGAATGAAATGAAATAAAATGAAAAATGAAAATCTTAAAAAATAAAGTTCTCGACGAAATTCTAGTCGGTTCAAAATCATTACGATAGCAATGTTTTGACAGGTGATTGTAAATGACTAATAATTTCAGGAAGTAGGGGCTGTCAGGCTGTCACGAGGGTTCAGCGGTTTCCTTTTACAATCACTTTTACTAATTAGATTGTGTAGAGTCCACTTGAATGGGTCATATTTCGGGGGCATAAGTACAAGAATTGAAGGTGAATGGACTGTTATTTCCCAATACACAGTTAGGGATATTTTCATAACAAAAATTACTTTATATGACGTTGAAATTTATTAGTATTTAGTCCAAAGTTACACATGTGACGTTTTCAATCAAAAGGTACCACATTGTCGGTTGTCGATAAGGTTGATTTCTAATTGAAGATAACAGGAAATAGCGCCTTACTGACAAGCGACAATAAGTACCCTTTTGGTTGAAAATGGCACAAATAGACGATGTACTCAGCAGCCAACCATGCTGCCGACTGCATCGCTGCAGGAAACGTCATATCGTCCCACAAAATTAAGATTTCTTGCAGCAACTTCTAGAACTAAGCGCATAAGTGGCTCCTCTGGTGTTGCTTATGTCCATGGGCGGCGATGACTGCTTCCCATCAGGCGGGTCGTCATATTTAAAAAAAAACTTTTAAATTTGTACAATACCTCAAGGGCCTATTTCAGATTTAAGCTAGTTATTAATTTCGTTTACGTAGTACCACTGTATATATCTTGTATGTAAATAAAAATTCCTTACTTGTAGAAATGGAAGTATGCATTCTGGAATAAATTAATTTCATTCATCATTGTGAGACATTTTAAATATTTTTAACGTGCCCATTTCTTGACAGTAAATAGATACCTACTGAAGGAGTAGGTTAGAGTTAGACCAAGATAAGTCTGCAATGATTTTGATAGCACACGCAGTGCAAGTGTTATTTTAAACGTCAAACTTCTATGAAATTATGACGTGACACGATATATGTGACTTCATTGGCGGTTTATTCACAACTGACACCATAGTCAAGCGCAAGTATATAGGATGCCAATCTCTTATGGCAGAATTGTTGCAAAAGTGACCGCTTTCAGCTTTAAATAATAGTTCCTAATCTCTCCGGTGGCGCTAGTTAGGCTCTGGGACATGAGTATAACATGAACCATATAAGGCAACAAATAACCCAACCTAATTACGTAGGTTGTTTTTGGTAGTATTTCGGTGTATGGTGGCGCCGCCTAATTACTGTTTTTTGATGGACACTTTTCATACATAGAGATTTGGCTCCTTTATATAGTCTCCATGCGCAAGTAGATGCTCTCATATTAAAGCGAGGTAGACTAGCAAAAACTTGCATGCAATTTACGTATTTTACGTTACATTGCCGACTACTAAGGTAAACTGCATTCAAAATGTTTATCAGATACCGTAATGTAATGAAAATTGCATGCAAGTTCTTGCTAGTCTAAACTTCGCTTTAACCTCACTTTATATCTATAACTTTTAACTTATTAGCTAAGGCTATAATCTACATACATGTAGTATTGTGATATACTACATTTTACCTTTTTAACAAGCGTAGGTAGGTTCATTCTCTATTCTTATTTTATGAAACCCACTGTTCAAATCCATACTAATCCATACTAATATTACGAATGCGAAACCGCTGAACCGATTTAGTTGAAATTTAGTATAGAAATAGTTTGAGTCCCGGGGAAGGACGTAGGGTACTTTTTATCTCAGAAATCATCCTTTAAGGGGGTGAAAAGGGGGGTGGACGTTTGTATGGGGAATCGATAAAAAGCAGATTGGATAGAAAATAAGCTACCCAAATTACTAACTGGACGCAGACGAAGTCGCGGGCAACAGCTAGTATTATATAATTGAAATGTAAGTAAGCCAAGAGAATTCACTGAAATCGAGGTTAGATTAGGGGTGTCTAAGAATATTTTTAGACGGAAACGAAACGAGGGCAAAGATTGTCTTGCTCTAGATTTTGATTTACCCTTTGAGACTTTTGACCGAATATTACGAGTATCTAGAGCGGATAGGTACTATGAAAATACTCGAAATACAAGTAAGCATAATATAAACACATAACATATATATTTTCCTATAAACATTTTAAAATTCAGCGAAACAATAGGTTCTTTTTAACGTTCTTAAAAAACGTAAATAATGCCTTAAGCTATGATTGTCTATTATAGAGCATTTTTTACCATACACAACAATTTCTAGTAAATCATTAAGCCAATGATCGATTCTATATGAGCACAGTGGAAAAGAAACATAATTAATAAGTTTCATAATATATAACATACGAATAACATAGTTTTTAAGATAACATCGGGGCCTCTTTTTCAGTTCTATTTACTTCTAAATAGCAATTAATTTGTGTAATTATATAGAAATAAGTGTTTTGGAGTTTTAGATTTGAGGGTAAAGGGTAATGGAGGGTAAAGTAAATTTTAATGTTTTTTTTTATTTTTATTTTTTATTAAAGAACATCCACATCATACATATTATAACTTACACTAACAACATTTTAAAAGGTAATAAATACTGATATATATGACAATTATGGAGTACATAACATTGACTAAAAGCATCGCAGTGAGATCACACTTAACCTAAAACTATACAATTAAATCTAAAATCTAAAATTATACTAATTAATTATATTTAATTTTATTATTATTATATTCTGCCTATTATTTTATTTTTGAATGCGGGTAAGCGGTCAAAATGTCGATGTAACCCCTTTCCATTATAAAGGCATTGTAAGCGGCGCAAACTCGTACCATGGGAGACTGCAGACCGAGGTTGGTCCTAGTTACTGGCACCGAGAATGTTTTCGTTATAGGACGCCGAGGATAATTATAAGGTGCGGTAATACAGATTCTCTCGAGTAAGTTGTTGCATTTGATTTGTCCATGTTTGTTTTTTGTAATAAGAGTATCCAGTTATGATGTAAAAATGTCATACGCATGATGAATAAAAACTAAAACACCAAAAAAAGAATACCAGTACTAAAACAGAATTGATCAAAATATTTTTAAATTAAAAGGATTATAGAGATGATTTTAATTATTGAACCACCGTAATGAAATAACACTTCCAGTTTAAAATATACTTGTTTCCAATGATCGCCATTATGTTTTAAGGGTTCCGTACGCAAAGGGTAAAAACGGGACCCTATTATTAAGACTCCGCTGTCTGTCTGTCAGTCTATCCGTCTGTCCGTCTGTCTGTCACCAGGCTGTATCTCATGAACCGTGATAGCTATACAGTTGAAATTTTCACAGATGATGTATTTCTGTTGCCGCTATAACAACAAATACTAAAAAAGTACGGAACCCTCGGTGCGCGAGTCCGACTCGCACTTGGCCGGTTTTTTTTATGTAATAGGAAGCACACGAGCAGACGAGCCTGATGGGAAGCAGTCATCGCCGCCCATGGACATAAGCAACATCAGAGAAACCACTTATGCGTTGCCAACCTAAATACCGTCATGTTCATTCAGTCAATCATTTTTTAAGGAAATTTACATAGCGGCGGCAATGCACCGATAATGCAGCTGAACGTTACCTTTACCAAAAGGATATAATAGGATAGAGCGGTACACAGTAAATTCACTGCCATCTATCGACACACTTTAAAACTAAAAATGAAGATTTATAAAAATACGATAAAATGTATTTAAATATAGATAAATGATTTTTTTATTTGCATTAAGAGGCCGTAGTCGATTTTGGAGCAAAAATTTAAAATTGATAGATTTAGTCGTTGAAATTATACACGTTTTGTTACGTAATATCTAAATAACAAGTATTGGTTTCTATTAGCACGTTTTCTCATCATGCCTTTTAATAATGAGGTCGCGAGCGTGCGTCACCGGTAATATATGAAGAGAAGGGGCAGTTTTTAAAAATTCATCAAAAATTATGGTGGTAAATTATACAAATTGATGTATAAGAATAGTTTCCGCAAATGTTGTAGATTGTTTAGGTATCAAAATTACATTGAAATTAAGTAGATTTTCGGAGAAATTGTCACTTGTTTTGAAGTAATTTCTGGAGAAAATTGAATTCGTTTAACTTTCATTTCCTCGAACTCTAAGTCATATAACAAAAAAGTAATCTGATAAAAGTCAAGTACAGAATATGTGTAATACAAATTTATCATTTTCAGCAGTCCAAACTGTACGAAATTTACAAATAAGAGCGACAAAATCAGTGCTTTACGCGCGTTTATCTAAGCGTCCTTCAGAAAAAAAATCATTACTAATTTAGTGAGTCTGTTTTCAAAAAATTGATCTGATAAAAGGCAAGATAAGAAGACGTGCTAATAGAAACCAGTACTTGTTATTTCAATTTGGTAACAAAAGGTATACAATTTCATCGACTAAATCTTAAATTTTACATTTTTGCGACTAAAATCGACACCGGCCTCTTAATTATTTTTATATGATTTTGACCCATGTTCTTTCACTGATATGCATTATATGTGTTAAATAACAAACGAAACCGTCAACGCTCTCTATACGAGAGTAGGCCAAAGGTAGTGACGCCGACTGATCGAGAATCAAATTTTCGTGATTTTCAAGGCACGTTTTTTCCTTAGACTGTATCCATCTATTACAGAGTTATATCTATCTTTGCCTTTACGCTGTTGCCTTTTCCATCTGAATGTCATGTCTTGATAAAGTGATATTTAATCAAAGTTTTATTCACTCCATTTATTTTTATTTTTCTATTAGCTTACTTTCGTGTCCCACTGCTGAGCAAAGGACCCCCTCGTTTTCTCCACTCGACCCTGTCATCGGCATTTTCCCACTATTTGGGGTAGAATGCGTCCAAGTCGTCCCACTTTCCATTAACATTTATAACCTTTGCTTTGATATTAGCTGACCTGAAATCTGCTCGCGCCTAGCAGCCCACAAGAGGTTAATAACCAGATTTAAACATACCTAGAAACAATTACGAATATGAAATTAGTAACCTTTCTTTTTATAAGTAAAACTAAAGTAATTTTCTTATAACATGTTCTCACATTAGATTAGAATAACCATTTTCGTGTCAGGTTCATTGCTACTGTGACTAAGTAAGATTTATAGCTAGATTTATAAAAGACCTAGGTCCAATGAACTTGACATTCGATAAACTTCTTGACACGCTATTATATGGATTATGTTGTAAAAAGAAGGAATAAAAAAAAACGGACTCGCCCACAGAGGGTTCCGTACTTTTTAGTATTTGTTGTTATAGCGGCAACAGAAATACATCATCTGTGAAAATTTCAAGTCTAGCTATCACGATTCATGAGATACAGCCTAGTCACAGACAAACGGATAGACAGACAGACGGACCCGTTTTTACCCTTTGGGTACGGAACCCTAAAAAATACATAAACTAAAATCCATATACCCATAACAAAATTTTCAACAGTCTAGCTATCACGGTTCATGAGAAGGCTGTATCTAACAGACGGACAGACAGACGGACAGACGGACAGACGGACAGACAGACGGACAGCGGAGTCTTAGTAATAGGGTCCCATTTTTAACCTTTGGGTACGGAACCCTAAAAAATACATATTTAAATGGATTTAGAAAAACATTTTCGGTATCGGTCATTGGTCAGGGCCGTACAAAGTAACCGGACGTTAAATGAATTAGTTATTAAATCAATAAAATTCAACGCAATGACGTCTTAAGACACAAATAGGTCCCTACGTTCACGGAAGTTGATGAAAATATGCTTCTTCAAAAAGAAATACCATAATCTACTTATTTATGACATTATTCTGTTTTCTTTCAAAATTTATTCACAATACAATAAAATATTACATTTCTTACAAATAATTATATAATTACACGAGGTAATTTAGTCAAACCCGTTCGTTATCGCTTCCGATGCAAAAGTGTCTCACGGCATTACCCCGCTGGATGGCTATGGACACCCTCTGCACCAGAAACGATTCGGAGCGGGGGTCCTCTCCCTTTTGCCTAAGTCGACGGCCTATGTCACGCACAAATCGCTTTATGATTGAATTCATTAAAGTCAAAATTCAGTTTCAAAGTCAAAATGTGACGTTTTCGAGCAAAAGGTACCACATTGTCGCTTGCCATAAGGACGCTCTGACAGGTTTTCCGTATAAGGATACAAGCAATATTCTTCCTTATGGTAAGCGACAATTTCAGTGGTTGAAAACCCCTTGTGGTTGAGATAAAGTTACAAAACTTGACGTATTTTATCAACATTATGAGTGAAACAAAATAAGGGGGGGTTCTTCAAGCTAGTTTGAATTTTTCCCATACAAACGTGAACCACCCTACTTAGTCGAATATAAACTAACTTAGCGGTTCCACTCACGTATCGCGTACTCGCGTTTTTTAGTAACTAAAAATACGTAAGTGAAACCGCTAAGTTAGTTAAGTCACCCTACTTAGTGTTTAAATTTTCGCGGACCTTTTCAGGTACTTCCAGGGACTACCGGTTAAGAACCACCGATCTAGACTAACTACAAGATAGGCTAATCTAGTCACTTTGCGTGTAGTTTACTAGATTCAGAAGGAAATAGTAAAATATCACTAGCCCCAGGGCTGGATTTAGAGGTCTGGAGGCCCCGGGGCAACAAAGGAGTGGAGGCCCCCTGGCCCCAAAAAATTTTTTCCGAAGTCTCTATTGTGGGGGCCCCTCTTTTGTGGAAGCCCGGGGCAGTCGCCCCGGTTGCCTTCCCCTAAATCCGGCCGTCTAGTCCTATGGAAATCAGTACAATGAACTCTTAAGACATAGGTGTTTCCACCAAGGTGAAGGAACTCAGTGGTTTGAAAGTGTTGCCATGGCAATGCCATAATACGACGGTTTTGACTGCATCCAATAAAACTTCAACAGGAATCTTGACGAAATAAATGCAATTTTTAGGGAAAATTAATGGTATTGCTTAAGAATTTTAAGTATTGCATTCTTATCGTCTTTTGGTCGTCATGTTATAAAATACAATCTTCATTAATTTTAATGTTGACTTCGCTACAGTTCATAATTTTTTTTTTTGGATCCCAAATCCCAACCATTTAATTTTTATTCCTTGTAAAAGCACACCATATGACCAGAGTATTGTTTCACTTCAAGGTACTTTTTAATGACATACTATCACAGCCTACCTAACATAAAAACAATATCAAACCAAAATCAGCTTGTCAGCAATTTCACGAGTGTTAAAATAATTGGCCGATATTGTTTTAACGTTTAAGAGGCCGGTGTCGATTTTAGTCGCAAAAATGTAAAATTTGATAGATTTAGTCGGCACACCTGTGGCACCACCGGTGTACACCTTTTGTTACCTAATTGAAATAACAAGTACTAGTTTCTATTAGCACGTCTTCTTATCTTACCTTTTATCAGATTTTTTTTTTGTAAACAGACACTAAATTAGTACTGTTTGCTTTTCTGATGGATGTTTAGGTAAACGCGCGTAAAGCACTGATTTTGTCGCTCTTATTTGTAAATTTCGTAAAGTTTAGATGGCTAAACATGGTAATTTTGTATTACACATATCCTGTACTTGACGTTTATCAGCACTACATTTTTATTATTATGACTTTGAAGCAGTGTAAATGAAAGTTAGACGAAATCAATTTTCTCCAGAAATTACTTCAAAACAAGTGACAATTTCTCTGAAAATCGACTTAATTTCAACGTAATTTTGATACTTAAACAATCTACAACATTTGCTGAAACTATTCTTATACATCAATTTGTATAATTTACCACCATAATTTTTTGATGATTTTTTTTAAACTGCCCCTTCTCTTCATATATAGGTATTACCGGTGACGCACGCTCGCGACCTCATTATTAAAAGGCAAGATGAATAGACGTGCTAATAGAAACCAATACTTGTTATTTAGATATTACGAAACAAAACGTGTATAATTTCAACGACTAAATCTATCAATTTTACATTTTTGCTCCAAAATCGACACCGGCCTGCACGGCGACTGCACGCCAACTGCAACGTCGTCGTGCAGTCGGGTTACAGTCCGTCTGTATCGACCCTAAAGGTAGATCAATAAATAAATGTGCCATTTTCAACCAAAGGGGTACTTATTGCCGCTTGTCAGTAAGGCGCTATTTCCATATAGCTTCAATTAGAAATCAACCTTATTGACAACCGACAATGTGGTACCTTTTGATTGAAAACGTCACAAATAACAAATACTTAGGGACATTCTTACAATAATCGACCTTGCCCCAAACTAAGCAAAGCTCGTACAGTCGATGGCAAAAATATTGATCCAGACAAATGGGTCAAAAATATGTGAACACGACTTTATTGTCTAAGAGCGTACACATATTTTGAAACTGGGAATGTATATATATTTATGCCCTTGACGTACTGTCTTTGTGACTCCGGAATGAAATCCCAGCTGTACATTCCCGGAGCTTATTTAATGAATCACGTTCCACTGTCTACTCTTTGACCTAAATTAATGAGACCACCGGACGGCATTGTGACATTGACACACTATTTTTTTAACTATTTTTTTACTTACCTACTCTTTTTTTAATTGACATTCATAGATTCTGTTCGGAAAGAGAAATCATGGAATGTATTTGGGCCCCACACATTCCACGACTTCTCTTTCAAAAATAATCTCATGTCATGAGTTAGCTGATGATTTTACATGTGAACTTTTCAGGGAAAAATAATTAGTAATTTTTTGTTTCTTTGATTTTTTTAGTCATATTTCTTCAAATAATTAAATTTTTAAATACAACTGTATTATTGTAACTGTGTGATTAATTAATTGATTGATAATAGAGGGTGGTTGTTAGGGTTCCGTACCTAAAGGGTAAAAACGGGACCCTATTACTAATGACTTCACTGTCCGTCTGTCTGTTTGTCACCAAGCTGTATCTCATGGACCGTGAGAGACAGTTGAAATTTTAACATATGTATTTCTGTTGCCGCTATAACAACAAATACAACAAATACTAAAAGCAAAATAAAATAAATATTTAAGTGGGACTCCCATACAACAAACGTAATTTTTTTGCCGTCTTTGCACGATATTACGGAAAGGTATGGACCCCTTCGTGCGCGAGTCCTACTCACACTTGTTATTAATATTTTTTTAATTACCGGCAGTATTTAGCGATATAAATATATATATTTATCATACTGAGCAACTTCTTGGTCACAAAAACACGAGAAAAAAATCTATTTTTTTAAGGGAGAGCCAATTTTTTCCACGATTTCGGAGTTGGTCCCATAGTAAAAATTGCTCAGTATGATCTATGTATATTCCCATCGCAAAATATTGCCGGTAGGTAATAAAAAAACTGGACAAGTGCGAGTCGGACTCGCCCACCGAGGGTTCCGTATAGCGGCAACAGAAATACATCATCTGTGAAAATTTCAACTTTCCAGCTATCACGGTTCATGAGATACAGCCTGGTGGCAGACAGACAGACGGACAGACGGACAGTGGAGTTTTAGTAATAGGGTCCCGTTTTTATCCTTTGGGTACGGAACCCTAAAAAACACCCTGTATTACAAAATATCTAGGTGTTAACTAAGTGTTAAAAATATCAACTGAGTTTGATAAGATTTACGATGCGTTGAAAGTAAATTGCTTGTCAAGTCGTCACCATTAGTAAAATTACCTTGTATCCAACCCAGTTTCCTATAAAAATAAGTACAAGCCACATCACACCATCAGACCATCACACATTAATAACCGAAAACCGGGACCAATAACCCAAACCAAAACCATTTTATTGCGATCCTTTTACATACTTTACACCCTTAAATAACGTGGTCAAACTAATTTGGGGGTAGTGAGTCAACCCCGCACGCGATTTCACACCATCAAACAACTGGGGTACTAAATACCGAATCGTAGTAACGGAGCGGCACTTTATTCCAACGCCACTGGCTGGATACACAGAATTCGCCGCGTCTCCGCCGAGTGAACGCGTCCGTGAAAAATAAAAAATAAACTTTTAAATTTGGAACTGTCAGTTTTGTCGCGCTTGTTTTGAATTCGGTTGTGTGTTGTTTTCCAAAATGGAGGGTTGCGGCAGTAGATGTATAAAATATTTGCTGATCGTCTTCAATGGATTGTTTATGGTGAGTAGATTAGATAGTTAAATTATACGATGTTGGGAAGCGTGCGTGAATTATTGTTTATAGGTTATTAATGAATTAACCTCAGGTTAATTGAAAATCGGGATTTCTAATTAAGTATTATTACTTCAAATCAAATGAAGCTTGGTTATTTAACGTTTGTGGTATCAAAAGTAAATAATAAAATCACAAAACATAATGTAATGGAGTACATATTTAAGTTTATAGTTTTATTTATAGACATAGTAAATAACGCCTCCTGAAAATTTGGCAATTTTTATTTGATATTGATTGCACTGATAGTTTCATGATCTATATTTACAATTTTCTTTTTTTGGAAAGTCGGGTAATTTTTGTTTAATGTAAAGTGCAATTGATAGAGAAATAATTAAATTCGCACTGCGTATGAATCGACTGTGCGTAATACTTACTTTCTACAAGAAGGTACCTATTTACAGGGGCCCGTTTCTCAAAAGCTTGTAACTTGTAATACAAGCTTCATTGATATGTTATTTATTTTTATTATTTTTAAGATTGATTTGATTTGCACGCTTGCATGCAGGCAAGATACACAGTACATTTTATAAAAAAGCGGATGTCACTTTTTGGCAGCTTTTGTTAGAAAGGAACTTCCACTTGTATTACAAGTTACAAGCTTTTGAGAAACGGGCCCCAGTTGGACAATGAAAGGTTAAGTTTTGTATTAAGAAACTTCTAATGTGACATTCAACTGTATTTCATCGAAGCGATCTTCTTAATTAAAAATAAGGTGTTAGTTATTTGTTATACAAGGGTGCAAAGTTGTATTTTACCCGCGAGTGTGGAATTGAAACACGAGCAAGCGAAAGGATTCTATAGTTGAACCACGAGCGAAGCGAGTGGTTCTAAAATAGAATCCTGAGCGTAGCGAGTGTATTAACACACGAGAAGTAAAATACATTTGCACCCGTGTGTAACACAAAACTTTTCCCCTCACTATAGCGAGGAAAGTGCAACATCCACAGGCGTTAGATCATCTTCATCAACTGGAATCACTCATTTTTGTACAATATAAATTAGATTCTCAAACCATTTATTTAATGATAATTAATATCTAACGAACCATTATTATGAGCGTTTTACGTTTTGTTATCTGTCAAGCTACTTAAACACGCTCCATCCAAGGTCAATTTACTTTCCCCACTAGTGGATAAAATGCGTTTTTCCCCGCTTGTTTTAAAGGATAAAAGACGGCTTTCCGAGCTAGTGAAGGGAAAAATAGTTTATCAAACAGTTACGTCTACAACCGATACCTACCACAAATTCTTATTTAAAAATATACTAATTTAAAAATTCGCACGCTGCTGGTAAGCTTTGGTAGCTCAGAGGCCCTACCGCGAACAATGTTCGACGTGTTGCCTCTCTGTCGCACTAGTAAATTCGTACGTAAGCGTGACAGGTAGGCAACACGTCGAACGTGGTTCGTGGTAGGCCCTCTGTTCGTTAAGAGCGATTGGACCAAATCAAACAAAAAGCCATGATGATGATGATGATGCAAAGTTTTGGATTGGTTCCAAAACTTTGCAAGTTCGAATCTTGCCTTTAGCGGTGAATTTTTAAAGTTTTCCTTTAATTTAAAAAAATAAAATAAGGTAAAGGTCCTAGTGCGCGGCATGTTCACACCCTGTTGTCATCTCTATAGCCAATAATGACTTAAGTGTAAAGATGACATTAACCTACTTGGGGACTTCCGGTTCGAGCGCCATCTTGATAGTTAGCATCGTGATTAATTACTTTGTTTTTTGCTTATTAATATTGTTTAAAGTGTAATATCGATAGCTTATTATACAGTAAACTAATGTGGTAGTGTGCAGTGAATGGAGAATTAATTTTGAAGCGCGTTTAACCACCATCTTGGAGTCAACGGCCGGTAGTCCACGTGCTTCTTGTAAAGTCTAGCTATCGATTTACAAGAGCTAACAAATCACCGTACACTGTCTTGTACAACCGTACAATTTTTGTCGTTTGTAAACCTCTCAATACCTTGATACTGGCGAAATAGTCCCACTGGGCTGAAGCCATAATTTTAAAAGAAGAAGAAGAACCTACTTGGACAGTGGCGAGCACTCGGACGTTTGGATGGTATAGAAAGGATGCCAATCTCTTATGGCAGAATTGTTGCAAAAGTGACCGCTTTCAGCTTTAAATAATAGTTCCTAATCACTCCGTTGGCGCTAGTTAGGCTCTGGGACATGAGTATAACATGAACCATACAAGGCAACAAATAACCCGACCAAATTACGTAGGTTGTTTTTGGTAGTATTTCGGTGTATGGTGGCGCCGCCTAATTACTGTTTTTTGATGGACACTTTTCATACATAGAGATCTGGCTCCTTTATATAGTCTCCATGCTCGGACGTCTACTTTAACATTTACAGCATGGAGACTATATAAAGGAGCCAAATCTCTATGTATGAAAAGTGTCCATCAAAAATACTACCAAAAACAACCTACGTAATTTGGTCGGATTAACAGGGTACGTATGATTCACTGGCCAACTGTACTTATTCATGACAAAAACATCAATGGAAACAGGATTAGGGTCACAGATGTCAGCCCTTGTTTAGACCTTATAAATCTATTGCAAACTTACATATCAAGTTAAGTAGGCTAGGTCTAAGGCATCCAAGGCTCAACACGTTTTTACTAAAGATAACCAAATACGTAATCTAGTATATTAATAAAGCTACAGAAATAGTTTTATCTGCATTAAAAAACCTTGGCATCTGAGCGGTAATCGTTATCATTGTTTAAGCTAATGCTTTTATGATTAATTTAGTATAGTTAGTTTAATATAGTACGATCTGCAATTTCCAGGGTTTCATGCTGATGGTCTATTGTTACCGCAAATAGATTTCTAATAATTCCGCGTTTTTTAACCGCGTAAGCTGAAGACGCCGCTAAATGTGATTCCGATTCCGACCTCCGCCACTGGAGAGATTTGTCACTTTTTTGAAAAACAGTTGTAGCTTTTGAAGGAACACTTCATTTTTTTGGAGTCTGTAGTGTAAGATTAAAGGGGCCCACAGACTATCAGTCCGCCGGACGATATCGGCCTGTCAGTTGTTCGGAACTGTCAAATTTTTGTTCTATCTGACAGGCCGATATCGTCCGGCGAACTGATAGCCAGTGGGCCCCTTAACATATAATGATTGTCATCCTCGGTATTTACATCTTTTCCTATGAATACCTAAGATTAATTTCAGTTTCAAGTTTCAAGCAAGGGAGCATTTACCTTATAATTTTAGTCAATTTACCTTAGCGCCTTTACCTTTACCTGATGATACCTAAGCGACGACAAATCAAAGCCTCACTGGTTCACTAATTAAGTAGTCCTATACATTTTCAGCGTTTAATTTTATTTCACAATTGATGACACTACACGATTATAAGCCTTTATTAATTCTTTACAATATTACATAAAAAAAAATATATATTAAAAAGTATAAAAAAAAATTTCGTCGAGACATTTTTCTTTAACCTTCCCTTTATTCATTGTCCCTGAGGGGGTCCTTAGTAAGTAACGACAGGTGATTCAAGCATCACCTTAGGCATGACACGATGTAGTCAATTAGTCATAGAAAACCTGGCTATTACGGAGTTAGTCATAAATCGTACATTTCCTGCAACACTTTAATTGAACGCCCTTTTATTATAGCCTACGCATTCATTAATAGGGCTGTGGGGAATTTTGACAGTTATTTATTAGATGACAGGTGGCGGGGTTTCTGACGTTAAATTGTATTGATAACAAATTTCGTTATACGTTTTGGGGTGAAATGAGGCCATTGTAAATAAAATTTTTTTTTATTAGATAATTGGTATCTGTTCCAATTGGTGGTTCAATATTAAATTTAAATAAACCTACATTTAGAATGCAGTAAAATAATTTTATTATGCTAAAACATTCCGACCCTAAACAGTAGCTTTACCTACTTTACCCAAACACGTAAAGCGCTATGATTCTAGCGGTATACGTATATTTAAATACTTACGCGGCTAATGCCATGACCAATCCATCCAATCCATCCATCCATCTTGATGAGTGGTATAGAGGTCATGACATTAGCCAAGCTAGCTCAAGACACCTGTTTTAACCCGGTCTCCGCCAAGGGCTTGATCACTTTTTCTTTAAAAAATATATATCGTTTTAGCTATGTGTTAGTAAATACATTAAAAATAAAAACAAAACTTTCAACAATAAAATCAAAATCCAATAAATTTAAATAATGAATATAATAATAATAATTAATATGTAGTGTGTATGTCTTTAGTATGTATATGACATTTATTGGGACATCTAATTCAGAGAGTTGTTTATACGTATTCGGATTTAAGTTTTTCAAACACTTCACTTGTATTTTTATCATCCATACAGGGTTACCAGATGTCAGGAATTTTCCTGACTTATCAGGAAATTTCGCCTTTTGTCAGGAATGCGGACAGAACACGAAAATGTCAGGAATTTTTCGAATAAATAAACTTTTTTATAAAGTACCTTTTTAATAACTTCGTAATTATTAATTAACAAATCTTTACGTCTACTATTCGCATTTGCAAAGATAACAATTAAATCGTCTTGTTTAATCAGACACAACACGTCGTCAAGTGTCAGAAAAAAAATCACAATTCCGATATTTTCTCAGGAAATTCAAAATTTGTATCTGGTAATCATAATCCATACCAAAGATAGATATAACTCCGTAATAGATGGATACAGTCTAAGGAAAAAACGTGCCTCGAAAATCAAGAAAATTTGATTCTCGTTCAGAGGGTGCTACTAGTTTTGGCCTACAGTCGTATAGATGGCGTTGACGGTTTCGTTTGTTATTTAACAAATTTTAACGCATATCAGTGAAAGAACATGGGTCAAAATCATAAAAATAATTAATGCAAATAAAAAAAATCATTTAGCTATATTTAAATACATTCTATCGTATTTTTATAAATCTTCATTTTTAGTTTTAAAGTGTGTTGACAGATGGCAGTGAATTTATTGGGGTTACAAAACTTTACTATGACAGTACCGCTCTAGTATAAGTTACTCTATGTGCATACCTAGCTTTCCTTAAGCTTATATTTTAAGAACACTTTCATGTTCCTTGGATAAATCACCCCCGATAGCGTTTCTGTAGCGGTCACTTCGTGGTAACCGTCACGCGAGGTCCCAATTAGGGTTAACTATGATTTAGAAACTGGCTTTATGCTGGTAATAAATTTAGTTTTACGTTTTAATTACCATTTTTCTCGTGGTGCCAATGCTAGCTTGAACTACGTTAGGATTGAAGAAGAATTATTTAACATTAACATACTGTAGGTATCCAAGGCTATCTATATGATAAGATAAGATAAGATAATATTTATTCATTTAAAACTTATGCTAATTGGTTTTATACAGTGGTAAATATACAATTTCAAGTTAAAAACTTTAATACCGAACGAATTTGTATTTTCTGTCGCTCATGGAAATTTGATAACAATACCTAAACTAAGTAAACATTTACTTGTATCTTAGGTATGCACTTTTGTAGGTCAATGTATCAGTGGGTAAATGCTTACCAGACAAAATGGTTATTTATATTAACAATAAACTAAGTGACTATGAGCTATGACTAATCTTCGACTGTCTAGAAAGTTAATTGGCCTATACCTACCTACCGATTTAAAAAACCTAAAACCAAAACTATTTACTTTTACGAAAAGAAGATGAATGCAATTTTCAGTTTTAGGTTTCCGTTTCCGTACCCAAGGGTAATAACGGGAGCCTATTACTAAGACTCCGCTGTCTGTCTGTCCGTCTGTCCGTCTGTCCGTCTGTCCTTCTATCCGTCTGTCCGTCTGTCACCAGGCTGAATCTCACATGAACCGTGATAGCTAGATAGCTGACATTTTCACACATGATGTATTTCTATTGCCACTATAACAACAGATACTAAAAACATAATATAAAAAAAATAAGTGGGGCTCCCATACAACAACGTAATTTTTTTGCCGTTTTTGAGCGTAATGGTAAAGAACCCTTCGAGCGAGAGTCTGACTCGCACTAGGCCGGTTTTTTAAATTAACATTTTCTGCACCTTCGCTGTGTACCTACCTCCAACCTTTTTAACAACCTTAACTGAAAAACAAATATTCATAAAGAAAAAGCAGTGGCACTCCGAGAGTGCCGATAGATGTGAAAAGAAGTGGAAACTTGACGTTGACTTGACGTTTGTATTTTTTGAATCGTCAGGAAATATGACTATTTGCTTTATTTGACGCCCGTGATGTTCAAAAACAAAAAGTCGTATGTGACTGTAAACTTCCTATTATCACAGATCATATAATAGACATGGTCAACAACTATTATGGTTGTAGTAGCTGGGTGGTTTAACGTTATGTGATAAGGTGCGGTGGGGTAAGATTGAAAGGGTTTTTCATGCGGGCTAAGATTAAATGTATGCTTCGGCATACGGAAGATTTTTTGTCTTACCCCTCATGAAAAACCCAAAATCTTATCCCAACGCACCTTACATTTTTGAGAGATATGTTTTTATCAAATCACATTACTAAGTGACATTACCTATAATTAATTGGCTAAATAATACGTCAACATTTACTAACCTAAAAGCTTTCTTTTTTAGTAGCAGTAAAAAGCTGAATTTCTCATTTCTATTTATTTTTTAATTCCTATTTGTGAGTACCTGTAATTGGCTTTGTATTGTTACCTAAATAAGCATAATCATTTTGTAGCTGTTGGTACTCCTTAAATAATAAAATAAAATAAATAAAATAAAATCAAAGTCCGCCCGTGAACTGTTTTGGATCGGGGCTTTTACTTTTACATGTTAAGCTATTGCTATCAATCATTCAAAGTAAATTATTTTCACAATAGTCTGTTTGCACCATGGGACATTAGGACCATGGAACCGATACGGTTTTGTTCTGTATTCTATACATGTATGACTGGGCGTTTGTTCATTTCAAAGCGTGAAGGTCAATAGTTTTTATTCAATGTGTAAATAAAGCTAGGGTTTGTACGTTTAGGTACGGTTTTTGAATAGAATTGATTTGATAGAAATACTAATACTAATACAATTTGGGTGGGTATCTAATATGCATATGTATGACAATATAATATGTGTATGTATGACATTTATTTATGACCAGAAAGTCTAGAAATGGGGCTACTTTAGCTTTCATGGGGTTACTTCAGCTTTCATATTTATCTTTTCGAAGATTTAATAAATGTTATGAGTAAGTCTTGGAGACCACGGGGACAACGCCATCCTCGAAACTTTGGAGGTTATTTTTATATGTTAATGTTACGCGGTTAAGTCCCGTTTTATTAAATAAGAATGAGTAAAAATCGTGTAAGTTTAAATAAATTGACACCATGTTAAAGTTTTCCTATTGTTGTATGTATTTTATGATCTCTCCATGTTTCTGTCAATCTTTGCTTCCTAAAAGGTACTTATATTTGTTCATATTAGTCTCGTGTTTCTTCATTATCTGATCAATGTAGGCTACATTACATACCGTCAACCGGGGTTATTAATGATGGCTGGGGTAAATAGAGACAAACTTAAAATATGATCTATCTGACAATTTATTCAAAAAAATACAAAAACTGTCAAATCATCCAAAATCTGCTTTTATCTTCAATCAAATAATGCAATTTGTGTATTTTTTAAGAAATTTTTAGGTAAATCTAATTTTAAGTTTTGTCCCTATTCACTCCAGCCATTCCTATTTAACCCTGAATAACCAGCAATCTAGTTATGGCAACCCTAATACCAAAACCATGGTAGCATCCTACCACAGTTGAATTATATTGTAAGTTTAACCTTAGGTAAACATCTAGAGTTGGTTCAAACACATTTCAGACAACGGTCACTTCTGTAGACAAAACAACAAAAGTTAATGACCCGTTTTTCTTAAGTGTCAGACTGAAAAAATGTATCTCGTCTGTAAGGATGCAGTTCTGAAATTATATACGGCCTTACGGCCTGATTCAAATTTTAATAAACTTCAAAAATTAGATCTCGATACGATATGGATCGGAACTGTCAGTGTCAAAAGTGACGCTTCTTCAAACAAAAACGTCAGTGTCAAAACACTGACAGTTCCAATCTAATAGGTCGTTGAGAATACCAAATCTTAATACCTTATGTATTTTATTGCTAGGTAACTTCGTCAATCAAAAATCGAGCACATAACGGCATTTGGCATTATCAACGACGCATGATATCGTATCGAGATCTAATTTTTGATGTTTATTAAAATTAGAATCAGACCGTTAGTGAAAAGTATCACCTTCACAATCGATGACTACAGGAGACGCGAAAGAGCATACAATTAAAACGTGTATGACCCAATTGCCAACCCTATTTCTAAATTAAATCAACGGCTGCGAGTGGATTATGTAACATTTACCGGAGGCGTCTAAGTCCGTGATTCACTCATGCGCACACTTTACAATAAAAAGACTTCAGTCCAATCTTAATACAAGCATTTACTCCCTTTTGAAACTAAGTGTAGCGATGTCCAGTGCGTGATCAGTTGACAAATGGGTTTATTAATCTTGATTTTTGTTACAATTATATCATTCGGCTTATTTATTTGGTATGTGCATTGAATTTTTAAATTATGTCATGGTGTTGTGTAGTTCTTACTTCGGTATTTTATTTGTAAGTAGTAAACATACAGTCATATTTGTCGATCGTTAGTGATGTTTGATGTTATAGAATATTTAAACACATAGTATGTCTCGAACCTGTAATTTCGATAACAAGGCTATGTTAGACATTTGACCTCCAATGAGAACGGTATGTCTCTAAAATATTAAGCCACCATGAAAAAAATTAGGTTGACGTGTCATTGGTTTTTGAAAAATGGTTCACTTTATACACGGTGATACCGAATAATTTTAACAGCTTATTCCTGATCATATTTAAAGACTAAAATGTCCTATAAATTTTTCTGTAATTTGCCTAGTTTCAGAGTTAATAGTGTTAATACCAATAAATAAAAAAAAATAAGTTTTTATTATTACATAGTGCAAAACGCATATTTGATGTCGATGTTGCCACTGTGGGACGTAGTCTAAGTAACCTTATTGATAGATGTCAAAGTACCACTTTGTAAAAACTACGTTTTACGAAAAAAAAGTAGGTAAAAGTCCATTTTAAGTGACAAGTTTACCAATAATATTTACTTTTTATGTACAAATACATCTGAAAAATCGAAAAAAAAAAAAAAATTTTTTTTTGCGAATATGACAAACTTATTAATTTTTTTCCTTCTTTTGGCCTCAGAAAAGCGTGGTTAAAATCTTTCGGTTTCCTCGTAAACACCTTGTATATCATATTAAATCACATTTAGAAACGGGTCTATCGCGAATTTATTTTGTTACCTTTATTTACCGATGTTTTGACACAGGTTTCACTGGTCGTGGTCGCGGCTAACACCTTGTATATCGCCCGAATCAAATGTTTAATTTGTGTTTCGTTTTTATTTGTATTCTCTTTTTTTTTTGTAGTTTGGCAGTGCCTTAGTTTCATACCATTTTTCTACTGTAGCAAGTTTACTGAACTCTCTCTACTTACTAACAAAAGGTTTTATGAATGGGATAGGCTTTTTATGATGGTTATTTAAGTAGGCACGTGCTTATAAATTTTAATGACGGCTGATTCAATGTCCATTCTTCTGTCAGTTAATCTTGTGTGCACGTACGGCTATATTTGGACATAAGGTAGTGTTTACGATTTATTGACAGGTCAGCTGGGTTGCTGGGGGCATATAATTTGTAATATCTGTCGATATATTCAAGTTTTTTTGTGTGGGTGGGGCCCTGGGGCCTAACGTTGCGTAGGGTTATCTACTAGTGTATCTGTTAGCTGTAGCACAGGGCGGGCACGTCTGTACACGCGTCATGCGTCAACAAAAACTTAATCGGCAAATAAAAAATCTATTTAATCATCGAACTACTCAAAAAATTTCACGAGGTTCGATTGAGAATTGCGACCTGTAGAGGAGAACATCCACGAAAGCATTTTTGTCCAAGCTGAAACGGAGACCTTCGCTAACGCTCGGTCAATGAAATTTTTGAACTGCTCTGATTCAACGATGTTCATAATAAATTATATCTACGGCTTAACTCGCTTACCTATTAATAATTCCAAACCTTACCTATTAATGATTCTCATAGTTCCAAATAGCCCCGTTCTAAGAATTTCTAATAACCTCCTGTGACTTGTCCTTACTGTCCTGTCATAGATTTTGTCAGACATTGAAAAACAGGAACCAGAAATTTACTTTGACCTTAGAAACTATGCTAAACTACGCCAAAAAGGCTTTTTGTTTATTGTAACCCATTACCGAAAGTATTTCTTACGTAAAGCCGTAAACTGGCGGCCCACCACTCACGAGTCGATGCGAAAACCAAAAACTGTCGGCCACCAGTGAGTGGTTGATGAGGTGTTGCCGAATTTAGAGGTGAAATTGAACGCATTTAAGTATATTTACGCTCTTCTAGCGACCACCCATCGGAGCCCCGCCACGTGACTGCTTTTGCGCAAATCCACGGCGCCACTTGACTTTTCGCGTTTTCGCTGGTGCCACTTGAAGGGTTAACCACCCATTTGTTTACTTTATGCAGTTTAATTTTGTATGTTTGCACTAAAAAAATGATGTTTTATCACGTGATCACACGGCCAGTTCATCACTACCTAGATACAATCAAACCAAACAAACATCCTACACTTAACAAATAAAAACCCATTAAAATAAACTATGGGGAGTGGCATTTAAGTCATTTTACAATCGATACTCAGGTCAGTGGAGCATAGCCACTATTTCCGCACAAGAATACCATTATTCTAATACGACCTGTGATTGTTAATAGTTGTTACACGCATAGGGATCAAGACTTAACGATAAGACAAAAATTAAATGTTTTATGAATAGGCACCGGGCGTATGATGGACGATGTTATCGCTGTGACAAGGGAGAAGTCACTTTTGAACACTGCACGATTGAAAGAGAGAAACATTGTCGTTATCAGACTGTCATGTAGACGATTGCAACCATCATAACCGTATACAGGTCGCGTGCTAGTAACGCCGGTCGATTATATCAACAATTGTTATAATGACAAAAGACTGCATCATAATGGGATTGCCATGTCGTGTATACGCTTTTGCTTCTCTACGATAGAGCTGCGGTGGCAGCATGGTTGCATTTTTATCGCCTGTCGCTATGCCGGTCACTTTCGCACTTACAACACAACACAACACAAGTATTTGTTAGAACGATAATAGTTAGGTACCATGGGGGGTGTACAACAGGTACTTAAAATGTCCTGCGATGACAGTAGAATGGCTTAGGTTGGCATACATAAGTATGTAGATATACGAAGTAGGCAGGGAAGTATGTATATATCAGTATTGCTTTCTTGCAGTACGCTGGAGGGATTATTAAAACTTAGTTGTAAATATCTCGAAATTGAAGTACGTAACTACCTATAATTATTTAACTTGATAATATTATAGAACTCATCTAAAATTTAACACAAAGCTAAACATGTGTATTTACATTAGAAAGAAAGAAAGAAAGAAAAAACATTTATTAGCACAACATAACATAAAACTAAAACTAATTACACAGAATGAGGTTGCGCTAAATGGTCCTTACTCAGCTTGGTGTCACGGTGTGAGCCAACATGGCACACTCCGCGACGCTGATTTTCAGTAAGGCCCAGTAAATGGACAAGGTGGCACTCAGTAAATGGGTTATAGCTGACTGAACACAATGTAAAAAATAAATAAGGGAAAGCGTAATTATTTAATTAAAATGTCATAATTAAAATTAGCCTATACCTAAGTCTTATGAATGTTCGTGTGTATGTATGTATGTGTGTCCATGAGATTTGTGTGTGAGTGACTTAGTGTGCACGGTTGCCTAAGTGTACATTTTACATTAATAAATATTGTAATTTAATTTCTGAAACATAAACAAAGTTTTAAAGTTGCTGCCTGCTTTTAGAGACGAAAATGTTTGGTAATAAATACTATAATTATAATGTCTTTTTGCCGAGTTTGATCTACATACATGCATGCTTCGTCTAAGATATTTTATTATTGATGATGATGACTATACGAGTACATAAACCAACACCAATATTTATATTAATTTTATTGCCATATGACATTTACGCCAACAGGGATGTCTATTTAGCACTAGAATAGTATTTCATGTCCTCGTGAAAATCTAAATTAAACCAATTAAATGAATCTTGAATCGTCTCCTTCTGATGTCATACCCGGATCGGAGTAGTAATTGAGACCAATTCAGCGAGCACCAAGCAATGACCTAAACTACGAAAGATGGCCGTGAAAACATTGAAAACTATAAAGTCAAGCCAATTATCTACTCAAATAACTGATTAAGTATAGTTCCCGATATGCCGGATTCTTGTTATGCTGGATTGTGACATAGGTACCAAAGTAAATCAGGCAAAACAGGAATCCGGCAAAACAATAATCCGGCGAATCGGGCACTAATAGTTTAAATACCTAGTTGAGTTCTTTTTTGTATCTTATAGTCAGGAGCGGAACTATACCACCCAATTGACCACCCAAGACAAATTCTTAGAATGAGGGTGCATGGCGGTTTAATCTGGTACTCAATTTTCTACCTCTAGGTAGTGGATATCCCTTACGTGCTCACTGCTATATGATCCGGGTACTTTTTATACTATCAGGGGCGTCAGGGGTCCATGGCATCCTGCCCATTATACTTCGCTAAGCTGTTTACGGACGCAAATGCATAGATCTGTTGATGATTTCTCGCGGATTTTCTCAGGATTTTTTTACAAGTATTATTACATTCCTCATCCCTCCTCTCTTCTCTCTAAGAACATATTAAATAAACACAATGCCTTGAAAATGTCCTTCCTTCTTGTTTTTCTTGAAGTCGACTAAGTACTGCTTCTGCTGCCATGCAATTTAAATGCTATATATTTATGTTTTTGTTAATGATTCCTAGTCCCGCCCACACATGGAGCATAAAGATTTACATGACAGTCAGTGTGGTCTTGTCAATCAAAACATTTTTTGTTGACTTACAATTGTTGCTGGAGATACTCTTGTTGTATGCTAAAATAATAAATATAATAAGCATCTATTAAAACTGTGGATCATACGGAGATACTGGGTAAACAATATCTTGTTAAATTTTAATTTTGATATTTGGTTCCGCATGGTATGTTATAATGTGAAGATTTTAAATTTAATGGCGGTAATGATATGTTCGGTTTAGTTTTAAAGATATTTATTCTCATAAAGATAATACATCACTGACATGAGAACATAGAACATAGAACATAGAAAATACAATATTTACATCTATTTTCGTTGTCGCAACATAACAAAAATAATAGGCATATTTTACTAGGTATAACTGAATTATATAACTACATACATAACTACACGTTCAACTCGTTTTGCAGTGTTATATTATAGGTGTGTCTTCAATGACATGTTTAGCAAGTTGCTTTTTAAACGAGTTAAACGTTAAATGTTATAAAAGTTATAATGTAAAGGTTTTAAATTTCATGACGGTAACTGTAATGACTACGGATACAACACACAACACACACACAAAACAGACAAAATGACAGAGTCCCGCCTTAGATGGTATAACCATGTAATGAGACGCAGTGAAGACCATGTGGTAAAAATCGCTCTAAACTTACCAGAACGTAAGAAAGGTATCGGCCGCCCGCCATTGACCTGGTGGTCTAACATAGAGAGGGACCTCAAGAAAACCCAATTGCCAAAATCGACAATCCAGGACCGACGGGCCTGGCGCAGAAATGTGAGGAGACCCGACCCCAGATAACGGGAGCAGGGACGGACAAAAAAGAAGAAGAAAGAAGAAGAACTGTAATGACTACGGATAGTTTGTTCCTAAGCTTCATGCTTCAGTTGATTCACATTTTAAGCAAAACTTTGACTAAATTCAAGATCTAACTAATGAAGTAGTATGTTACTAAAAGGGCCACTTGCATTATTCAATAACCCGGGGTTAATCGGTTAAACCTGGAGTTACTATGGTTATACCAGTACAATTTGACACTGGGTTAACGGTTTAACCGCTTAACCGCTTAACCCCAGTGGGATAGTGCAAATGATGGGCCTAAGGTACAAAAACAATAACACTTCCTAGCACTACTTGAACTAGTCACGAATTAAGTGTAATTAAATGATGCACTGCTGTATATGATGCAATTATGATGTCATACCGATGTACCCGGGACATGATGCATCGTAAGTAGTCACGCAAGATTGGTACAGTCAGCATCAAATAGATATGACGGCCAAAGTGACCAAATAAGCCATCAAGGGCCCTCAGGTGTCCTATCACCAAAAAGATTGAGATATAGTTCGTAAACTTACTATAAAGTTCGTAGCCACTCGTTATAAAGTATAAAGACTACCCAAAGGGTAAAAACGGGGGGACCCTATTACTAAGACTCCGCTGTCCGTCTGTCCGTCTGTCTGTCACCAGGCTGTATCTCGTGAACCGTGATAGCTGGACAGTTGAAATTTTCACAGATGATGTATTTCTGTTGCCGCTATAACAACAAATACTAAAAAGTACGGAACTCTCGGTGCGCGAGTCCGACTCGCACTTGGCCGGTTATTTTTTTTGGGCAAAGGCCTCCCCTTCCTCCCGCCACTTGGCTCTATCCAATGCACATTCCCACCACTCCACACTGAATGTATCGAGATCGTCCCGCCATCTCCGTTCCGGTCTGCCTGCCCCGAGATCCATCCTGTGGGATCCAGTCCGTGGCTAATTTGGCCCAGCGTTCTGCAGATTCGGCAGATGTGCCCTGCCTAGTCCCATTTCAGCTTAGAAAGACTACCCATATCATGATATTTCTAAACTAGGCATCATATGAGTATATAACACAACGAAACAATTTCATACAAAGCCATCGGTCACGCTCATCTTAATGATAATGATTCGCCCTTCGCGCACTGATGCAGGTGGATCAACGGAAATTCGATGCACCTATTCTAGCTCAAGGTAACTGGCCTATACATACATAATACGCATATACAATTGGCGATATTCATGTAAAGTTGAAATAGACTTACCTACATACCAGGCCAAAAGTATGGAGACAACGTTGCTAATCGAAATTAAACTATCGTGAGACATATTTCAAAATATTTATATCTCTAAGGTACGGCCAAAAGCGACTAAAAATACTAAGTAGCAAGTGAAACCGTAGTTATCTAAATATTTTGACAACATTGCCTTTTTAGGGTTCCGTACCCAAAGGGTAAAAACGGGACCCTATTACTAAGACTCCGCTGTCCGTCTGTCCGTCTGTCTGTCTGTCTGTCACCAGGCTGTATCTCATGAACCCTGATAGCTAGACAGTTGAAATTTTCACAGGTGATGTATTTCAGTTGCCGCTATAACAACAAATACTAAAAACAGAATAATATAAATATCTAAATGGGGCTCCCATACAACAAACGTGATTTTTTTGCTGTTTTTTTCCGTAATGGTACGGAACCCTTCGTGCGCGAGTCCGACTCGCACTTGGCCGGTTTTTTAATGTATTATGTTTCTATTATTTTTGTATATTGGTAACTAAAAACTTACAATTGTCAATTCCAAAAGATAATAATATACACCTTTTTAGTACGTAGCTAAAAAGATTAAAAATAGTAAGTTACATGCATATTTTAATTGGCTTACAATAATATTATATTTTAGTCATTTACTTTTAAAATGTTCTATTATCAATTAGTAAAAATACTAAAAATCATATATGTATAATTTTGTTTTCTAATTGTCCATGATGTATAAAAAAGCCATTTCATGAAAATCACGGTTTTCTATTGTCATATAAGCTTATTTTCATATGTTTGTGCATGGATAGGTATAAAATTGTTATGTTATATAATATAAAGAATTAAAGACTGAGAGACAATAGATCATAAGGAGTCACGATCCTCAGCAGTGAGGGAACGATCAAGAAGATGAGAGACAATCCACGGCCTAAACTGTTGAACTACCCATCCCAACCCCATCTAAAAAACTCACTAGTAGAAACGACATGTTTGTCAAACTATACTTACAATGTCTATAGCAAAGTTCCCCATTAATGCCAAAGCCATACGAGCACAGAAGACACTCTTGCCACACCATCGAAAGTTTCGTCATCGTTTTTATTACGGCCCATTTCCCCCGCCTAGTGTCGTATAAGGTAAACTGACCTATTTTAACTGCCGAAGATGACGTGGGATTGTATAAATGATGGGAAAAGGTGGCACGTGTTGAATGTGTGAGGCTCCGTAGACGATTAGGTAGTGCAATGAGAAGGTTACAACGACGGGACTTAATCGCGTAAAATAAGTTTTAAATTTACCTCCGACGTTTCGAGGACGGCGTTGTCCCCGTGGTCTCGGAGAAGACTGGCTAAAGTTGACATCAACATCTTCTAGGCGCGCGAGTTTTTCGAACTACCCGCACTTGGTCTTGTTTATTAACTTGAACGTTTTGCGCACTAGGGATGTCACCGGGTCGACACACAACACTCACAATATTCGATTTTCACTCGTGAAAACTCGCGCGCCTAGAAGATGTTGATGTCAACTTTAGCCAGTCTTCTCCGAGACCTCGAAACGTCGGAGGTAAATTTAAAACTTATTTTACGCGATTAAGTCCCGTCGTTGTAAATAGCAATGAGGAGGTGTACCGTATGGTGTACGTAAAACCACTAAACTATAATCTAAAATCTCAACTATTTATAGTCCAAAAGTAACTCGGATATCTTAGTTCAGGTTCGAATATTATTGTACTTAGTTATAAGGCAACGTAGTTTCATAAATGTACCTTTTTCACTAGGGCCACAGAATTGTTTTATTGGACTATAATGTAGTTTCTAAGGTACGTTTAATAAAGACATAAAGTCATCGTCATCATCTTCTTGGAACCTGGAAACCAATTCAGCGAGCACCAAGCAATGACCTAAACTGCGAAAGATGGCCGTGAAAACATTGAAAACTATAAAGACTAATTATCTACTCAAATAACTGATTAAGTATAGTTTACGATTTGCGGGATTCTTGTTTTGCTGGATTGTTACGTAGGTACCAAAGTAACTTTTATTTCATAGGTACACAACTTCAAAAAACTAATTCTTAATTAAGGTGTTTAAACCAACAGTTTAAAGGTTGATTACCTTCCTATATTCCTATTAGGCGTAGGCGCAACATTCCGCTAAAGACCAATAATATAACGTAGATTTAGAGTAAAACACAAATTTCTCCAGGATGGTACACATTTTCCAAGATGGCTGCGTCCTCGAGGTCCCCAAATGTCAAATAGTGTGGACATAAAAAAGAGACCTTTAATTACCATACATACCAAATTTCATAATTTTGGAAGAGATTTCGAGGTTAGTCTTAATCCGATTGTGCTATAAGTATTTCTCAAAATTTTCGGAATGACCTCCAAGTTGACAGATACCTCTGGCGCCGTCTGTGTGCTTTAAAAGTATGGGAATCTAACCAAATGGGATATGTAAATGAGAATGGTGAGACATAATCACATTGAAGCGACCCGTCATATGATTACCCGTGTCCAAAACCGATTAGTTGTAAGATGCCGTTAAATATGGCACTGACAGCTGTCATTTAATACAAAACACGATTAGAGACGGTTTTACACAACCAGCCTTTTGAAAGGTATTCAAAAAAGTTAAGAAAATCAGTGATTATAGAGAGTTGAGATTTGAGTTCAGTCGACGTCAGACGTCAATTTTGTACTGACTTTTTAATAAGGCGAAGAATGTAAACATATCTTTGACGTTGAAATTCAACGTTAAAGATGTTTACATTTAACGGTTGAATGTACAAGTACAATATGTTCTATTATGGAAAAGGAGATACTTGGTTTACGTATAGGTACTATAGGTAGGGTTGGGTGGGTTGGTGTTGGGGTAAAAATAGTTTCAATGTTTATTTTTTACACATTTACTTGTACATAATACGTTAGTAATAAAAAGAGACCTGATAAAACTGAACGACGAAGCTATCAAGTGGATTAATTCTCTGGAGTTAGATTTATGATTTCTCTGTATCTGTATATATTAACATAATGCCATACGATTAAATAAAATAAAATAAAAAGAGGGGTCACCAATTATAGTCATAATAAAACAGTAGATAAATTTGTAAGTGTCATAAACTCCTTATGTATTTAACTATCAATCTAATTTTGATATTTCTGTCGTCCTACCTCGACTTTCTTGCATTGGTATATGGGGCATTATCTATGAAAAGGGACTTTATTGTCGATGGCGCTTACGCCGCACAGCGTCGCGCGGCATTGTATTTATGTCGGAGAATCGTTTATAATGGTGTAAGCGCCATCGACAATAAGGTCCCTTTTTATAGAAAATATCACATTTTTTTTTAATTTTGACTAGTTTTACTACTATTTCAAGGTACTACCTACTAGAGTTTTGAATGATTCACGGTTAGTTTCACTAGACTTATATTGACCGGGATATAGACCGTGATTACCTTTTGTATTATTTGTGAGCTCCCGATATTTCAACGCAGTTACATGCATCATGTTCACGGGTGACTGAAGATAGCGGGTGGGTGTCAAAGTTGTGTAGACAGCGCTCTGTCTACCCTCATTCTTGCGCGTCGGCTGCGTTCACTTTCAACGTTACCAACGGTCGCATTCACACTTGTTGGTCCGGTCGCGTTCACACTCGTTGGTCTGTCCAAACACACTACACTCACGGTGTCACTACGTGTGTTTGATTCGGATATCACTGGTTTTTTACACAAACAAACCACAGGATTCCACACATTTGACAGTTTAAACCCATCTTCACGATTGAAATACAAAAGGTAATCACGGTCTATATCCCGGTCAATATAAGTCTAGTACTACCTACTTCCGAATAAAGATCCAAAAACAGAAATAAGTATTGTGTAATCCTTAGATCCTAACAATACGATTAGGCAACTAAGATATCATTAGATCCGTGGGCGTCGACAAATGGGAGAGAACAGCGATAATTGGTAAACGCTGCCCACTTGAGATTAGACCAACATATCATTTGAACTCACGGTCATGAACTCATGGTGTAAACTTTAATTTAAAACCTTTGTCAATAGGTATATTTAACCTAAAATTCGGGACTTGATTTTTTGAGATCGGTGTTACTTCAAAGTCGTTAGTTGTTTACTTAAAAACCGGCGAAGTGCGAGTCGGACTCGCGCATGAAGGGTTCCGTATCATTACGAAAACAAACAGCAAAAAAAACACGTTTGTTGTATGGGAGCCCCATTTAAATATTTATATTATTCTGTTTTTAGTATTTGTTGTTAAAGCGGCAACAAAAATATATCATCTGTGAAAATGTCAACTGTCTAGCTATCACGGTTCATGAGATACAGCCTGGTGACAGACAGACGGACAGACGGACGGACAGACGGACAGCGGAGTCTTAGTAATAGGGTCCCGTTTTTACCCTTTGGGTACGGAACCCTAAAAAAGGAAGCTTCCCCTTTTTACCAATAGTTTGCCAATTTGAAACCTCATATATTTAATGTAAATCCTGGTGTAATTTTGTACCTAGGTGATAGAAGATATTATGTACGTGATTTTACTCATTTCTATGATCAACTTTTACTATAGCAGTAATTCTAAAACTACAAAATTCCTCGGGGCCGTTTATGAATATTGCAAAGATAGATATAACTCCGTAATAGATGGATACAGTCTAAGGAAAAAACGTGCCTCGAAAATCACGAAAATTTGATTCTCGATCAGATGGCGCCACTAGTTTTGGCCTACACTCGTATAGAGGGCGTTGACTGTTTCGTTTGTTATTTATAATTTTAACGCATACCAGTGAAAGAACATGGGTCAAAATCATATAAAAATAATTAATGCAAATAAAAAAATCATTTATCCATATTTAAATACATTTTATCGTATTTTTATAAATATTTATTTTTAGTTTTAAAGTGTGTCGACAGATGGCAGTGAATTTACTGGGGTTACAAAATTTACTATGACAGTACCGCTCTAGTATAAGTTACTCTATGATGAATATGAATACATGTTATGAATAAGGGGGTAATAATCTTTAAAAATGATCATAAACAAAGGATATTACAGGAGAAACAACTTTTGTTTTAAAATCTTTGTATGAATGAACCATGAAAAATCGGCTACCGTCGAGTGTCGACAACATTACGAGTAGGTACCTACTAATGAATACCTGTTCCAAGCCAGTTTTTTGGATAAACAGATGTCTTTGGATTGTGTAATGTCGTGATGTGTGCTTACGAGTAGCTTTTTCTGGCACTGCACCGGTAATTTGATTGAGGTATGTCAACGGTATTTCGTCAGCAGATAAGTAAGTATTCAAGTAGACTTTCGGTCCTTGGTCGTCAGACACCAAAAAACTAGTAAAAGAAATTTCTACCAAACTAGTCCGGGTGTCTGGGACCTCTGAGCGGGCGCATTTTCTGCGCAGAAGCTCAGCCTCACTGTGCAGAGGGGGAACGCCGGTGTCCTGGGTACAATGCCTCAGGCTAATTTAGGTTTAGATTTTGTTTAATCTCTGTTTTATTAATAAATTCAAGTTCAATCTTTGATATAGAAAAAATATGTTTTTTCCTAACCGGTCTTCATGATTATCTTATCTTATCTTATCTTATAGTTTCGGGGGCCCTTTCGGATACACTTCGACCCATAGGGATCTTTTGTGCAGTTACCCCCTAGAAAAGATCCGTCCGCTACTCAAGAGCCTTCCCCACCATCTCCATATGCCGGATGATGGACCTTATGGGTAGCTTTTTGAATTCCTTTGGTACCAGGTAGCCTGTTCCAAAGTCCTTCATTCTTTGTCTGGCGAGGGCGTGACATTCACACATAAGGTGTTCTATTGTCTCTTCCTCTTCGCCACACATACGACAATCGGTGTTGTCAGCGTGCCCCATCTTGGCCAGGATTCCCTTGACCCCGTAATGGCCAGTAAACACCCCCGTTATTATTTGGAGTTGCCGTTTGCTAAGTTTCCAAAGCTTTTTGCTCCAACCAGAGTCTAGTCAGGTCTTCATGATTGGAGGAGTAAGTTGTTTGTTGGGAATTAGGGCAATACGAGTAGTAAGGCTTGAGATCTGCAGTAGCATTGGCTCATTTACCATCAGATAATCATTATGATATTAATAAAATTAATCAAGCGTCATCGTCACCAAAATCTTCGTCACTTAGTGGTCACACTTTGAGCGTTTGATCAAAAGTCCAAAATTGGCGCTCGTTTAATAATAAACGTTTAGACAGTTAAGATTTTTCCGCTCCAAACTTTAAAATTCACTCATTATTCTCACACATTTTAACCACCTCTTTCCTTTTTTCCAGATCTTCGGTATCGTCATAATAGCGACAGCATGCGTGGACATGGGGATGATCCAGGGCTTCGCTGACATGCAAAGTGGACACGAAACGGACGCCGTACTTATAGCAGTCGGCGTTCTCATCATTATAGTGGCTGCATTTGGGTGCTTCGGCGCGTGGAAAGAGAGCCCTAAGCTTCTGTATATTGTGAGTAGATATACCTATCTCTTTCTATCCAGTAGTGTTACTTGAGGTGGCATCGGGATCCAGGGTTTGATCGACATGCAGAAATGGACGTCGTACTTATAGCCGTCGGCGTTCTTATTATCATCATCGTGGCTGCATTTGGGTGCTTCGGCGCGTGGAAGGAAAGCCCTAAGCTGTTGTATTTCGTAAGTAACTAATAAGCTTAAACGTATCTTCTGATAGGTATCTATCTACCTAGTAGTGTCTTATGAGATGACATGATCCAGGGCTTGGTCGGTATTTAAACTGGGCAACACATCAGATGCCGTTTTTATAACGTATGATCCAAGGCAAAAAAACGCGTCACTTTTGCTGAAATCTTTTAACTTTCTTTATTATTGTGCTTTATTAAAAATATTTGTACGGAAAACGACGCTTCGTGCTAATATCATAATACTAAATGAGTTTATCTATATCATGATCAAATTACCTATATGTCATCTCAGTCATATATCTCTCACTAGGTTCTTTTATAATTCTCACCTTACCTTAGTACATTTCGAATATACAATCTAACACCTAAGAAACAAATCCGACTACTATTTAGATTACCAAACGTTGAGACGATACGGGGATTATGTCAAATCTATTTCTCGCATAATCATATGTTCCGCGTCCCAAATCTCGATCGCGTCTATTTTTGTACCGCAGTCTCCGTAATTCGGTCACCAGGTCCATTATTTAAGACATTTCAGTACTTCTGGGAATGCTGTTATCCATAGCTCATTGACATTAGCTAACCAAGGCTGGCTTCGAAGTCTGTAACTAGTATGGGTAATAGATCACATTTTAAATGGTATGTTTAGAAAATGAGAGAAGCGATGGTAGCAAGTGTCAGGAGAATGTGTCCAGCGAAATTAGCTTCATGAACTCATTCATTCACTTGTGATAGTGTTGTTCAAAATAAGATCTTAAACATTCGGAATAAAGCATACTCTACTGGTATTTTAGCATTAAATAGGTATGTGAAGAGATTGAGTGACTTTAAACGAGGTAATGGTTTTGTTATTAATGAATGAATTTGTTAGGTTAAAGATTGTTTTTAAAGTGAGGTAAATACGGTAAGAGGAGCTAAATTGAATAAGTAGTTTATAGTTCTCGTGGCAGATAATTTTCCTGAATGAATATTCCATAGATTCTCTTTCCCCCTATCGCCGCTATACTTACTTAACCTCGTATCTGCAACACTCATTTGATGACAAAAACACCCGTATTCCGAATGAAAGAAAAGCGACATTTCCATCAAATGATTGTTGTTGTTGTTGTTGATGATTGCAGATATGAGGTTGAGTAAATATAGCGACGCTATGCGCCTTTTACCCCACCTCAGTTACTGTGTCACATGTTACCTACATAGTTAAAATATGACACAATTTTTCAGTTAAATAGTTATAGTTCCCTAGTGTACAGTGAACACTACCTTATACTTCATAGTTGTTAATACATCAGGCTAAATTAATAATCGCACGCGACAAAACCCTGCCTATTTTTTATGAAATAAATAATTATGTCCGTTTTAATGAACGTTCAAACGAAAAACTTAATACATTATATGTGTCATTTACAACTATTGTAGACCGTTACCTACCTATAAGTACTAGGTACAAATCATACTTTTTTCATAGTAAAGTCAAAATTGCGTTTTTTTTAACTGCACTAACATTGATTTAAGACTGCTAGTTTTAAAAATTACAATATATCTTTTCATAGTAAAGTCAAGATATATTGTAATTTTTAAAACTAGCAGTCTTAAATCAATGTTAGTGCAGTTAAAAATAACGTAATCTACAAGTTTGGTACTGAAGTAACCCAAAAATTGTTTGTTGTCAATGACAATGTTTCAGTGGTTTCAGCTTAGGCAATAGTGCTTTCGTATGTCTGTCTCGCTGTTCTCTTCTACAGGTCGCATTTCTCAACAAATTCTTGTGAAATTTGGTTGCATTTCGATAATTAGGTACCTATATATAATTTTTGGGTCTAAATTGTTTCCCATAAAGTTTTAAGTCATAATGTATTAATTGTTTGTCCGCCTTTTCATTAGTCATAATTTGGTTTTTCTCAGAAACGCGTAACTTTTCAGGATTGCCATAAAACAAACCTAACCTAACCAAATCTACCTATAGGATAACCTTACGAAAATCCTGAAAGTTTACGGTTTCAGAATTATGACTAATAATAATCTGACAATAATTATGTCAAACATAGGGACCCCATAATTTTGTGTATTCCGTTTTTGGAAAATTTAAAAATGGCGGAGCCATTGGGGATAAAACAATAGGTTTGACCAAAGTTTGTGAGGTCAGTCGGTAAAGGATGACTCACGTTAGACCGGGCCGTGTCCGGGCCGGAGCTTCCGGCGCTTCGTTTTCTATGGAAAGCACCACGTGATCACCTGTCATGTCATAGAAAAGTAAGCGCCGGAAGCTCCGGCCCGGACACGGCCCGGTCTAACGTGAGTCATCCTTTACTCGGTATTACTTAAACTTTCTACTTTTAGAAAACATAATCGATTAAACTACTAACGTTGTAAGCAATCAATCCATTATTAATGTACTACATGAAACGTAGTTAAGCTAAACGATTACGTTTACAGAAACGTAGTTGTCTAGGTAGGTACAATCGGGGACATTCCCGGTGAACCACTTCAGATTTTTTTTTACCTCGATACTTACGAACGAGCTAAACTCCGCCTCCCATAGAGATAGGTAACCAATGAGGGCTATCGTTTTTTTGCTCACCAGTTGGCGCCTCTGTTGATCTTCTTCTTCTTCTTCTTTTAAAATTATGGCTTCAGCCCAGTGGGACTATTTCGCCAGTATCAAGGTATTGAGAGGTTTACAAACGACAAAAATTGTACGGTTGTACAAGACAGTGTACGGTGATTTGTTAGCTCTTGTAAATCGATAGCTAGTCTTTACAAGAAGCACGTGGACTACCGGCCGTTGACTCCAAGATGGTGGTTAAACGCGCTTCAAAATTAATTCTCCATTCACTGCACACTACCACATTAGTTTACTGTATAATAAGCTATCGATATTACACTTTAAACAATATTAATAAGCAAAAAACAAAGTAATTAATCACGATGCTAACTATCAAGATGGCGCTCGAACCGGAAGTCCGCCTCTGTTGATGGTGGTCCAAAATACTAAAGAACAGCTGTCAGTCATTGAAGTGACAAGTGACATTTGAGATTTCGAACTATGGAAAAGACCACCATCTACACTAGCGCCCCTAGCGGCGAATTCATACGCGTTAGCCCTCATTACTATGCATTTAGGATTGTACTTGATGTTAATAAAGAAAAGGTTAAAAACAGGTAATGAGATGTCTCATTTATAGTTTGTACAAGCAATAGGTAGTAAGGACAGGGCGTTGTTGTTTAGGCTAAGCTTCGACTCCCCATTAAGATAACCAGTTAAGATGCATTTTGGATTCCTTATCTTAGTTTGCAAATGCAGGACGTAACAAAGACAATGGACGGTAATAAACTTTGCCTCGGCTAACCTTTTTTTACAATAACCACATATTTAAGTGCCATGCTATTTATTGGTCATGACTTTTATGATATCCCCTGACCGTCTGCAAGACTTTTAAACTATTTTTGCCCTTAAGGTGGTTCACCGGAAATGTCCCCGATTGTACATACATTTAAAATTTATAGAGTTTCTAAATACCACTGGAACTGCGTGTTACTGTTATTACTGAGACTGAGCCATTAATTCCCAATGCACTTGACTTTGTTAATCGTTCCCTAAAACAAAAATACGTAGGTATTTATTTATAATCGCGTTCAAAAATATCTCTGTTGATAAAATAAAATAAAAACCTTTAAGAGCGTACGTACAGTCAGCAATACTATTCGCTTAGCACCTTTGCATACCAACTTCTATGCAGGGGGGTCACTTTTCTCTGCAGCTGACTGTACATATGGATTGAAAGCTTATTTAATGCTGAATGATTACAATAATTTAACGTAATTTGCTGTCTCAGTTTTGCATAATTCTATGAAATATTCGAAGAAAAGTTATAAAAAACGTGCAAAAAATATGCGAGCTGTTCAAAGCGATTTTGATCATTATTTTTTTCTTTTTTTACATGGTTGAATCTTACATAAAACAAAAGCTGGATCTTATATCTTTCTTAAAATATATAATTCATATGTATTGGACTGCTAATATTGCAACTGAACGTGTTTTACCAAACCTATTACCTACTGGTTGGATGGCAGTCAAAAATTTTTAAGGGTTAGCTAAAGTACAGAGTTGACGGCGAACTAAATGCTGGTGATAAAATAACGTTCTAATAAAGTAGTCTCATACAACTAAACAATTGTACCTATTTTATTAATGTGACACTGATTTTTACTTGTCTTTGGAATGTAATTTATCTAGCTAATATATATATATATATTACTATTGTATTTTAGGAATAAGTCTATTGTATACCCTAAACCGGTTGATTGTGACACTTACTATTATAAGATACTATTGTAACATCTGTATACTGACATGCACAATCTGACAATAAATGATTACTTACTTACTTACTTACTCCCTTTTGTAAAGTATAATTTTTCACTATCCACCCGCGTATTCGCGACTAACGACAATCCCAAAGTAAACAAGTAGTAAATAAAATCGCGATCTAAATTTTAAACTAGTTATATTACGTTTTGATCAGTATTAAACAAGCTTTCAAATCATAACAAACTTTTTTTTATTACATTTTATCAGTTTAACCTTTGTGACAGAACTTATGACCTGACTAAGTATAATATTTAGTATTGTTTTATTTATTTATTTGTAAAAGTCATGTACATGAGATGTTATTGAAGTTATACAGGAAGCTTCCATGACACCCTGTCAGGGCACACAAAGTCTTATATCTAGCTTATTACTAAATTACATTTATAGGCCATGCATGCTATTATTTATAATTAATAATTGAATTAATGTATAATGTATGGGTTAGAGAGATTTTTTTGTATATGTATGAGGTATAAATAATTACAATAATAAATTCAATGTCAATATTTGCTTAATTGCTATGCTTGATACTTGATAGTTAATTTCTCTTACAGCGACTAGGTTTCCTCATTTAAAAGCTCCTCCACTGAGTAGTAACATTTCTGTACTGTATGAGAAAAGTTTTTTAATTTTTTGTGAAACTGTTTGTCATTTGGTTCCAACTTGATCTCATCGGGTATTTTGTTTACTACTTGGATACACAAACAATTGATTTAATTTAAGTAACCTCCCGGGTTACAGTAATATACCGGAAGTATTGATCCGGGTATAGTAAGTAGGTGTGTTCAAGAAAACATTACTAGTGCGTGACAGTCGATCATTTCGATTTGACCCGTGAAATCAGGCCATGTTCTACACCCACTCATTTCCTTCGTATACTACAGGTACTTCTAATACTATAGCTACTTTATATCAATAGTTTTTTGAACCCAGTTTTTTTATTAGTTTATTTATGTCTGTAAATTCATTCAAACTTTTTTTATCTAAGTCGCCAGCAAGTAGGTATCAACACGCCTACATTTCGTTTGCATAAATCAAATATTCATTGCTCTTTGGATAAATGAAAAAGATACAATGAACTATATAATGAATGTATTCCTAATAAGATAATAAGCTAAACATCTCTTACTTTTCCTGTACAATTTGATGAACCACGAATAAAAGTTTTGGAATACCTACATACATTATTATTGTTATTTATAAATCATTGTCACAATACATAATATAGTTAATTATCAGAATAAAAAAATACAATTTTTTAAACTATAAAATATACTTACCTACAAAAAAAAACGAACGCAATTACAAAGAAAATACCCCTTCTAACAAGTATATATATATTAATGTTTTCTATAAACAGCAATTTTTTTCGTAATTTTGTGGTTATTCTCATAGTAAAATTTGTTTAGTATAACCCACATATTTATTGGCGGGTTAAAATAGAATATCTTGGGCTTGGCAAAAGCTCGAACGTCATCATAAAAATCCTGACATTTGCAGTATAGTAATTTCTCTAAAAAAGCGCCAGCTAAATCCCTTACTCCGAAACCTTTAGAGAAGCACTAGTATCTTAAATCGCCACCATAAGCTGTTGCTACAGCATATCTTTCCCTTTTCTCTCCCCAACTACTAACTTTTGGCTACCTTCTAGTGATTAGTTAAGATTTAAAAAAACCCTGACACTCTCCAAGTCCCCACAACCCTCAACATCCTGACAAAGTACTAACTCTACGCATAGTCAAGCCCCTGAGTACGGGAAGATATTAAATCACATTTAAAATCGGGTCTATCGCGAATTTATTTTGTTACCTTTATTTACCGACGTTTCGACAAAGGTTTTACTGGTCGTGAAACCGACCCGACCGACCAACCGACCGACGTGGTTCGCGATAGACCCGATTTTAAATGTGATTTAATATGTGTTCAAAACGCGAAAGTTTTAAATGTTATACGGTCAGATGTAAACAAAAACTCATCTTGTCTATCTTCCCTTCCAGTTCGTCGGTTTACTGATCATCATCATCCTCCTGGAGCTGTCCGTGGGTATCGCGGCGGCAGCGCTGCGCCCCCAGATCGAGGAGTCCATGAAGGCCAACCTGCGCAAGTCCTTCATTAACAACAAGTCGCTGCGCGAAGAGGATAACGATTATCGTGCCTTCTGGGACCGCATTCAGTCTAACGTGAGTTTTGAAATGTTTATCTAGTTCACTATTTATTTTATCCTTAACAACATTTTTAGCCAATAAATCTTCGCTTAGTTTATATTGATATTTCTTTAATTTAAATCTTTAACGCACAAACATTATTTATATATTATATGTATACTCGTATCGATTTGTACAAGAAAGAAGATTTGTTTGTGTTGCAAATGCCATGCAGACTTTCGTCCGATTCCAGCGATAGGTTAACGATATCTAAAAACACTTTACAATTAACCAAAAATTAATCTTTCTTCATCATTTTTGTTAACTTCGTCGGCTACATGAGTGCTGTTATCTTCTGAAATCTTCCAGTTCTAATTCTGCATCAATCAACACCGATTTTAAGTATTACCTCACTGCATCTCATTTTTCATTACTTTGCTTCATTGTTGTATTCTTTATTCTTTATTGTATTGCAGTCATGTTCATAATACATTAGGTGTTACAGTTTGAGGATGGTAGGTACATGACACCCTGTCAGGGCACTCAATTTTCTTAAGTCTAGGTAAAATTACATGCATCTCATACAAATAGCAATAAAATCTATATTTATAACTTTATATTTTATCGACGTTTATGCAACGTTAAATGTCAAGTTCGTTAAGAAAATTAGTAAAATAATAAAATAATGATGCTAAATATTAAATGTCCAGGTTAATTTATAAATAGATTTAAATAATGTGAAACAATATAGTTAATATTAATTAACTATATGTCATTTTAGAGAATGCATAAATGTCAATAAATGTTTACAATAATATTTCAATAAAATTTAATTAATTCAATTTGGGTAAGTACATAGCATTATTTCAGTGTTTGGTCATTTAGAAATTCGTCTATTGTGTAATATGCTTTCTCTAGAAGAAGCTTTTTAAGCGTATTTTTAAACAGTTTATCATTCGGTTCCTGTTTTGTACTGTCGGGTAGTTTATTTGTGATTATAATACATTGATAATAAGGTCCCTTTCTGCACATAGCTAACTTAATATTTGGTATGGCTAACTGATTCTTAGACCTACTATTAGTTTTACAGACTTCTCCTTTGGTTTTAAACAATTCCGAAAACAATTTTGGTTTCTAACAAAAAGTGCACACTCCAGTATATATATACACGGTAAGGTAAGTAGTCTATGTTTTACTAAATGAGGGCGACTGCTGTTTGGTATTCGTGTGTTTGTCAGAATACGGACGCATTTTTTCTGCATTATGAACAAATCATTGGCGTCAGTGCTTGGGTACCACAAGACCACACCATACCATGTATAAGAGATATTACTTCAAACTACCATAGATACTATAATAGTGCCTTCTAGTTCTATTACTCAGCCAGCATCGATTCTTAGTCTATTTCACCGAAAACTCAGTCTAGGTCTGTGCCAATTTTAGGGACAATAAATTGTTTGCTGCTTTTTTCACAGTTTATCAATCTCTTTCCAGCTCCAATGCTGCGGTATCACCGGCCCCAATGACTACCGCGCCAACGACCGCGGCCAGGCCGCCATCAACCCCACCTACAGCTGCTGCCCTCCCGACAACTCCGACAAATCTGCCGAGATCAAGCGCTCCGAGTGCCTTAACGCGGGATCGTATTACGAGCAGGGGTGTGAGGACAAGGTGCTCAGTGCGATCCATAGTGCGGGAATGACTGTTATTGTCTGTGGGCTGCTCTTCTGCTTTTTGGAGGTGAGACTTGCCTCTACTACTACCAGTGAAATCACAAGCAATGAGGGCTATCGTTTTTTTGCTCACCAGTTGGCGCCTCTGTTGATGGTGGTCCAAAAGACTAAAGAACAGCTGTCAGTCATTGACGTGACAAGTGACATTTGACACTTTGAACTTTGCGAAGACCACCATCTACACTAGCGCCTCTAGCGGCGAATTCATACGCGTTAGCCCTTATTGCTACCATTTTGTGTTGTTTTCTGTGACAGTTCCTAAAGTAAGGATTTTTCTTACTCTATTCATTTCTTCTATTCATATGCACCATACTCCTGCACCCCTGACAGATTGTTACCGACATACCGATAATAATCATCAATCATGACGGTATAACAGCTATCAAGATTTGCGGTCTGACTGCCTCACTAGCTTGTACTTGTAGTGTACTTTTCTACCGATTTTTAATTTTTTGTAATTAATGGCGTAGGAACTAATTAGCACAATAAAATACAAAATGTATTATACAGAATAAAATTAACTCCAATTTAACCTTTGATTTTTTGTATTCTATTTTTTTCTATGTGCAACTTTAATTTATTGTTTTTATATATTTCAGGTTGCTGGTATCGTCCTCGCCCTTTGGTTGGCGCACGCTATTAAAACTCAAGGAAAGAGCCGAGACACGGCTTAAGTATTTACTTGAATTGTATTGCAAGAAATAGAAACATCAGTAGGTACCTATTCTTACGACCGACCTGAGTTGGTCGTGGCAGAATCTTAATTCGTTTGCTGCAATTGTTTACTGATTGAAAAAAATGCAAGATTATTCTCCATTTTTGGAATCCATTAAACAATGTATTCTAGCTCTCTTGAAATCTCTCTTTAATATGTTGTCTCAATTATATTTAAGCTAAGAGTATAACGATTTTTCATTGGATGGTTTAGTTAGACATAGTATTTAAATAACGAGTAGCTAACTAGCTACTGTAATTATTGTTTTAATATTAATAGATTACCTATTTAATAGAAAAAAATATTGTCACTGCATCGTTTACTTCTTAAATATAAATATGCTAATCTTATTTAATTGCGATATTATCAAATATCATTATTAGAAAATAATTCATAATATTTTGATATATTTTTTTCATAAAGGTGCATTATCTATTCCTCCAATATTTAAAAGACAATTAATTATAACTAATTATACCTAATCTATACTGAATCCACATGAATCTAAAGAGTTTTAAGTATAAAGTTATATTGAAACCGTTATCTAAGAATAATTTATAACCATAGTTTTAATATTTGTTACCTCGAATATTATATAGGTATACGTAGGTAAAAAAAGTCTATGTTAGATATTAGTTGCTTAGAATTAGATATAAAGCGTACGGTCACCTCAAAACGTAATATTGTGATAATTCTTAGTTTTATTTCTAAGAACATCTTATATTGAAATCTTTGTTTGGCCTGGGTGCCATTAAAAATATGCCTTTTTTTAAATTCACTTTCAAAATTGAAAACTTAGGTAACAAAGATTCTTGTTACCTAAAACCTCACCTGACTGACTTAATGTTTGATCTTACTTTCATGGTCTATCTTTCATCATTTAATTTCATGAATGTATGAATGAACCTTAAAACTGCTGTATATAATGCTTTTAGATTGTAAAATAATATTAGTATTATTGCACTTAACATCTAAACCAAAGGCTACTTGTTTTTAAGTAGAATTAAATATTGTGTATCTGTATTTCACCTCAAGGTTTGTGATACATGCACATTTTGTATTATATGTTATGAACTCCCAATGTATGCTTGTTCTAACAATTTTCAGTTTATTTTTGTTACAATCATTATTTTCTGATTAATATAAACTCCGAAGTTTTCCAATAGCTTTATATTTTGTCAAAAATTCATTTCAAAAAATAAAATAAAAAATCTGCTTTTTAGACATCTGTAGCGACCATGGAAATTAAATAAACTGTATCTACTTTAGTATAAATAAGTAATTATTTTTATTTAACATATGGTTTAAGATATTTATTTACTAGTCACTGTTTCAAGGTTTGTATGTTTATAAATACATCGTATGTTAAATTTGTTTATTTGGGAATATGTTAAATTACCTGAAACTCATATCATATGTTAAATATAATTTTGTTACAAAATAAACGTGTTCCAACTTTGCATTTTATTTACAATTATAAATTGGTAATAATAATAATTTAGACCTTTAATTGATTTTCGTAAAAAGATAGTGCAGTGTTGCATCAGTTGAACCTAAATATATTTTTATCTAGACATTTAAAAAAATATTTTAATATCTTTATTGTAATATAAATATTATATTGTAATATAGTTATGTGTATAGCAATAAAACTCGCGGTAGGTGTTTTTTTTATTATTGAACCATAAATATAGCCATAATTATGTTAATGAAGAAGATGGCTGCATACATTCAACACATAAGCATAGCTAACAATACATATATAGATTTAATATATAATTCAAAATTTAATTTATTCACAAATACCTCCATAGTCATTATGAAACATGCAATATCATTTTGGCATTTTACTTTATTTAAATATTCCCATTCAATCAATTATAATAAATTTATATAAAATTTCTAAACTCGTATGAAGGTTGTCGTGTTTTATTAAAAATAGACATTTATTTTTATATTATTTAGCATTTTACAGAATGAACCAACCTTAATTTATAAATAATACTAAGTAATATCAATTTCCTCTTACATATAATATTCCTTAACAGTAAGCAAATATAATACGTATAAATAAATATTGTAGGACATTCACAGATTGACTAAGTCCCACGGTAAGCCCAAGGAGGCTTGTGTTATGGGTACTCAGACAACGATATATATTATATAAATACTTAAATACATAGAAAACACCCATGATTAAGAAACAAATATCTGTGCTTATCACACCAATAAATGCCCTTACCGGGATTCGAACCCAGGACCATCGGCTTCACAGGCAGGGTCACTTCCCTGGCCATGTATTATTACTTAGTGCACGAAAAAACCATTCACTGTACTTAGAGGTATACGTAGACTAATTGGACTTATTAATTACTACAAGTTTTTTTTTATATTATGTTAAAATACTTCTGCCTGCAATCATAACGACCAAATTTAATTCTATGACAAAAATATATCAATTTAATCATTTCTATTCTTAAAATAGATTAATGCGAGGTGTCAGAGCATCTACTTTGTCTAGTTCTATCAGTGTACAGCCACATAATAAGTAATAGTATTGTACAGCCTATTGATGGGCTATAGGTAAATACTTAATTTATTAAGTTTTTTATAATTATTTAATAACTTCTTACGAATGCTAACTCATTGTTCTCAAAAGTATTTAAAAATTACTGCAATTCATCATCAGACGATATAAATACTAACTTAATTAAAAAAATTCAAATAGAAAGTTCTATAAACTAATTTAATGAGAAAAATTGTGTGTTGGAAAGCAATAATAGTATATTGTGTGTGGTGGGTGGTAAACAAGAATTTACTACCGAGTGTGAATTGAAGCCCGAAGCCAAAGGCGAGGGCTTAATTAACATGAGCTCAAAAAGGGAAATAAATAAAACTTCTGCTTAATTTCGTACATACATTACGGCCCTTGGTGGAAATTTAAGATTTATGGACCGCATCGCCTACGTGTAATATCACCTTTTACGAGAAATTGTGATGAAACACCTTATTGCAGAAATGGAATTGATAATTCTTCTGGTATCCTATAAAATAAAATAATTATACATATATCTACAAAACATCATAAGATAACGACTATACCCGGCCAGTCATAAAGAAAGAAATATATAATACATATATGTCACTCTTAATTGCTGTACGAAAGAGACGAAGGCTTTCTCCTGTCATGCAATAAAAATTTTGCTTTAAATTAGTGTACCATTAAACATAATTAATTCCTAACTAAACAATTAACTAAAATAAAAATTAACTCACGTACTTAAGTTAAATAAATTAGCCAAAAAATCTCACATCTACAAATTATACAACCTTTTCTATAAGTATTTTGCAAATCAAGCAAGATCACTATAATATACAGCGCGCAGCAAGCAAACAACGCGTAACATACCTTGTAACATACCTTGTAACATACCTTGTAACACCAAACAACATTTCTCACAACATCGTAGGCATAAGACTTAAACTACGTAAATTCGTATTCGATCGTTTGCTACACGGTAAAGCTATGTACCTATAGTGCATAGTGCGACTGGTTAGAATCAATCATGCACTACGGGAATCTAACATCTGTTATGGCATTTTTAAATAATCCTTTTGAATTGATACCTGACTGATGACCTACACAATAAGGTCACATTTGGCGTAATTTACTTTCCCCTTCGAAGATAAAATTTAAATGAATATTAGCTTGCTGATTTCTAATTAGGTATAGTTCTAAATATACTATTGACATTTAGAAGAGAGTCCTACTTACTATAGAATCACTGACTAAAATAAAGATAATGAAAACATGAGTTCTTCTACACAAAAATATTATGAAACAGTTAGTGCATCTAGTGTATTAACTTCATTCAATTCATAAACGAAAGTGCACTAATCAATATATATTATAATAATCTATTCTAATTTAAGAGTAGTATATTTTTACAGTGAATATTTTAATAATGGTAACTATTTAACAACCATCGGTTACAACTACTTGTTTAATTGAGAGATGCACCGATGCGACGAAAAAATATATTTACATTACTAACTATAAATATGTAGAACTATTAACTATAAATATGTAGAACTATCATCAGATATAACATAAGTGCAAAATCCATTTGAGAAACATACAACTCAAGTAGTACTGAAGAAGCAGAGAATGGCAATAGAGATTAGTTTGAATATGCGTGTTTTCGATTAGTTCTAGATTTACATAATTGGTCCCATGTGGCTCTATAGCCTCAGCTGATTTGCTTAAACCTACTTATTATCACAGGATACAGCTACGGTTCATAGAACTGTTGTACGTTTCAAGTGCAAAAGGTAACATCTACCGTGACAGCACCCGAAGTTCAATTTCATTGTGCATTTTAACTATTACCAATTAAAATCATTCGACAGAAATAAACACGGCTAATTTCATTGCTATTAGATTGACTGAAGTAAATATAATAGCAACAGCAACACTTATTATAAGTAATTTAAATTATAAGTTCCTCCTCAGATACTTATCGAAAATACTTAAAAAAATACTTATTGCTATTAATACAAAAGTGTGAGTGAATTCTCAATCGTACACAATTCTACATAAAAATGTCTTCACAAACATAATAGTGTTCTAAAACGTTTACTTATGCAAATGCGATGCTGATTGTTAGTTTTCGAAATGTGCTTGTAGATTTTGCTGAAGCTTTCGACGTTCCGCTCGTATTGTTCTGGCCATCCACATCGCCAATATGATGCAGACTAACTGTAGAATCAAATGAATAAAAATATATTAATTCGCAATTATTTCTAACTATAGGTAGCTATTTATTTGCTAGTCAGAAATATAGACACATTCGCTCGATGATTGTACAACTCTTCCTCTCTTACTAAGTAGGTATGTAGATACTTCAATAATAGCAAAAGGGTCTCAAACCATGCAATATACATTTTGAAATTGCTTTCCAATTCCAAAATATAAGGTATCTTAAGATAGAAAATCCGGCCAAGTGCGAGTCGGACTCGCGCACGAAGGGTTCCGTACCATTACGAAAAAAAAACAGCAAAAAAATCACGTTTGTTGTATGGGAGCCCATTCAAATATTTATATTATTCTGTTATTAGTATTTGTTGTTATAGCGGCAAAAAAAATACATCATCTGTGAAAATTTCAACTGTCTAGCTATCACGGTTCATGAGATACAGCCTGGTGACAGACGGACAGACGGACAGCGGAGTCTTAGTAATAGGGTACCGTTTTTACCCTTTGGGTACGGAACCCTAAAAATACTTATTAGATGGTCAATGGTTTTTCTAGTATGTACTAAAACATTTCCTTAACTCACCTCTAGCAAAGCAAATATAACTCCAGTAGTAATGAAGATGTTTCCTTTCAAGGCTTTTTTCTGTCGCATCGCCTCTTCACATCCCCTTGCATAGTAACTCCGATCAGCCAAGCAGGTACCATGAAGGTGTTTTCGAGCACCACCATCTCGAAGGCCATGAGCGCGGGCGCAGCACGAAGGTGGGATGTCGCGGTGGATGATGGCATAGTCTTGAGGGCCGTCGACGCCGCAGCATTGATTCTAATCGATATCAGAAGTTTTACTTAGTTTGAAATTGAAAGTCCATTAGAAACATTGACAAAGTGTCTTGGTTTTAATTTAATTTCTCGAAAGTTATTTTCGATCCTAAGAATTTTTGATGAAGTAGTAAAAACCTGTACCTAACCTATATTTTCTATAGTCATTTGAAAATATTTTTGTTGATGAAATATAGGTATAACACCTATCCGCCGTATAAGTTGTTCAGGATCAGGATATCGGTGTTAAGCTAATTACTGAAGCGGAACGAAGTTTTTCGTTTCAGCAAGTTCCAGCTTTGGCAAAAATTATTTCGTATGTCGGGATGTTCTTCACTACAGATCTTATTTCTCAACCGATTCTCGTGAAAATTTGTGAGCAGGTTCTAGAGTTACAGATTTTTTTTGTTCAGTTTTTGGATTTTTTTCAAAATGGTGGAGCCATAGGGGTTTGCGAAGTCTACAGCTCATAGAGTCACTAGTAATACTTTGTCAACTAGGTAACGCAATCTTACCTCTGACTGTAAGTTATCCCAATAGTTCCGATGGCTGACAACTTCATCATCGATCGTTGCGTTGCGGTAGAACTGGATGCGCATCTCGCTGCCCCCTCCCACCCAGGCACTGAGCACGGCTGCCCCCACCCCCACTACAACCTCCACTGATACGAGGAATATGAAGAAGCAGGCATGCTGAAAGTAAAACATATAAAGATTATTGTTAAAACCTAGGAAATTTGTGATTATCAGTAAACAAGAAAACGTTTACTATCTACAATACAAATATGAATTCGTTGAATACTTGAAATTGCTCAAACCCTAAATTCAGAACAATATACTTTACACAGCAAGCATCATGGTCAGTAGGTGTAGTGTACAGTCAGCGTCTATTGTAGCGGATGAAAAAGGCGCCAAAAGTATTTGGCTCCCTCATGGCACCCTCGAATACCATTCCAAATTGAGAATTATATCTACAGATCACGTTCAAAAGAATTTTACACGGTCTAAATTTTCTACAAATAGAGTTATAAATATTGTTTTAATTCGAGAATCTACATTTTGACGCATAGTCTGATACGCTACTATTGCTGCTGACTGTACCTTCACCACTACTAATACCAATTGACGATCGATATTAATTGATTCGATAACCCAAGGACACCAGGCAACTCCACTTATCAGTTATGACTTTCTGAAGCTTCGTTCGATGATATAAAGTAACGTATACAGACAAATTCTAAGATCAGAATCTATCTTAGATATTCTTATAAGTAAATGTAAAATAAGATAATGTATGTGTGTGTGAGAAGATTCCTCGATCTTTATAACGACTTAAAAAAAAGAGTTCCACAGGGTACTCTTCCAGGTCCCAGACTTTTTCGCATCTGACTCGGTACTTAGACTACTTACCACGTATAATATCTTCACATGCTCCCGAAGGGCTCCAATACAGCCCAGCACCGCAGTGACGACGAGACACAAGCCGAGGGTCAAAAGGAAAGTCAGCACCCCTCGAGACAAGGCCGCCTGTTCGTCGGGGCGGCTCTTGCGTTCACGCATGTTCATCACGCAGATCGCCATTAAGATGAGACCGAAGAGCTGGAGACAATATATTCAGAAGGGTTATATTCGCTTACCTTTTGTCAACTATAACAAATATCAAAAAAAAAAACATACATTTTAGATTTTAAACAGAGAAAACATGAAAGCGACAATAGGAAATTTGAAATAAGTGGATTTTGAACTTTTGTCATTTTTAGCTTTAGGGAAATTTGAACAGTTTTTTTTGCATACAATATTTATAATAAAGCAGTTGTAAAAGCAAATAATAATAAACCGAATAAAAGTGAAAGCAAATGCATGCATCCACATTCCGCAACTATTTTACCTCCTTCAGTCAAAGCGTAACATGGACACGTAATACCATAACATCACAAAACAATCGATAACGCTACGCCCGAATTAGATATTGATTCCAAACAAAATACTTACGATACATGTAATATTGAATAACGTGAGGAAAAACTTCATGCAGCGTATGCTGCGGGACTTCATTTTAGCGGAGGCCGAGAGGCCAAAGTGACCGATGTCCGAAGCTTAGGACGAGACCAAAGGAAGTGAGGCTTATGGACATCGTATCGATCATCTGCATTTGACGACCCCTTGGGTGATTATAGGAGCGCTTGGTGGCGAGCGGAGCGAATATTTATGAAGTATCTATTAATTTTTGTGTTATGTGTTATGTTACTGACTGAGGATTTGATTAAATCATGTCACATGTTCAAATGATGAATAATTACTTACATCTATCAATATCAAATCTTAGATACCTAATCACTTCAAGTTTATTTTTTTAAATAATACAAGACATTTAGAAAGCATTTATTTGCTAGACTTATATTGACCGGGATATAGACCGTGATTACCTTTTGTATGTATTATTTGTGAGTTCAGTCACCCGTGAACATGATGCATGTAACTGCGTCGAAATATCGGGAGCTCACAAATAATACAAAAGGTAATCACGGTCTATATCCCGGTCAATATAAGTCTAGTGAAACTAACCGTGAATCATTCAAAACTCTAGCATTTATTTACATAAAAAATGTATACTGTACTAAATTAAATTAAACTAAATTAATAACTAGCTTAATTGTAAAATAGGCCCCTGAATATTTAATATTAAACTTTATACCAGATAAACAAATTCTCAGGATATGATGTCAATAGTGGACTTATGAAACATAAAAAAATTCAATTGCATTATAGCTTTATTACTTTGAATTTTATTGATATCTAAAAACTCCGATTTCGTCACTTACGGCGCGATTCGGGAAATGAATTAGAGATTCACTAGATATGAAATAGTAAAGATATGTGACGTCCCACTGTTAAAGGTACCTTATGGCGGTTGGCGCTTACGCGATTATTAACGCCGCTCCAATTAATATTGGAATTAAAACTAATTAATTACCCTTCAAATTATTGCGGCGCTATGCGACGTAAGCGCCAGCCGCTTTCATATTTCATCATCAATGGCCACTGCATCCCTGACGGATGATTGTTGCAACGCTGTGTCAAGAGCGGTTGAGACGGCCAGTGAATCTCTAATTCATTTCCCGAATCGCGCCTTTACTCACTAATGATCATCAAAATTCTTACAGTACTTCTTGAAGTCCTAGAAAGCTGAAATTTGGTATGTAAGCTAGTATTAGGACACAAACAACAAAAAAATCCTAAAACATTTAACTCTTACCCCCCCAACCCCTTAAACTAGGGGATGGAAGTTTGTATGAGACTTCCGTAAATTATGATGCCAGAGGTCTGAAAATTGATATAGGGACTCTTTGTTATAAATAATAAAATACGTATTTCAGGATTTTTATTTTATCATCCCCCTTCCTTTAAATTAGGGGATGGAAGATTGTCATAAGTAACCTACAAAAAGTCCCAGCAGAAACATTTTCATGTAAAATGTTGCCAAGACGACCATATATCTCGCACTGTCAAAAAGTTATCAGATCTCATGTAGAGCCAAGGTTCTAAGTCTACATGCCCTAACTCTACAAGCCCTAACTTCACAAACTCTACACCCAAATCAAAATATGTGGCTTGACCGTTTCGCTACATTACACGGGAGCCCGGGTAATTTATATATTTTTTTAATTACAAATTAAAATTTTATTACAATCTCACCCGATGGTAAGTGCTGATGCAGTCTAGGGTGGATCATGCTTACCTAAAAGATATCTATTCACTCGATTTAAAAAGATCCAAGATATAGTGGACTGGGAATAGATTTGCAGGAAGTGAATTCCACTCCTTAGCCGTTCGCATCATAAAGCTGGATGCATAGCGCTTAGTATGAATCAGTGGCAGAGTAACGACGTAAGGGTGAAACGCAAGTCCGCGTCTTGTCCCACGGTGGCAGAATGGAGATGGGGGATTAGATTATGTAATCCCATCGCACACTCCCCGAAATGTATCCTGTAGAATACCGATAAACAAGCTACATTTCTACGGTGCTCAAGGCTCTGCAGTCTAGCCTCTACCAATCCCGCATCTATTCACTGATCATTACTTTTTTGTTATACAATATTCTTGTATTTTAAAAACTTCTCTTTTTCTTGCCGTTGGTGTGTACAAAGCACCGTTTTGAGGATCAATATGGAGGATATAATCATGACATCCTACATACTAGAAACAGGCCAAGCTATCTCTACAGCGATTTTGATAGCACAAACTTCATTATTCATTTCTATCAAACCTCTATGAAATTATGACGTTTAAAATAATAACACTTGCACCATCTGTGCTATCAAAATCGCTGCAGGGTTAGCTTAGTATGACTCTACCTTGCCCTATTTATAAACCGCTCTGCTACCCGCTACGTTCATCACCAAGTGGCAATATATAGAGCGTGAGAATCCAGGTGTCCACTTCCCCACACATCAGGGTCTGTCTTTATCAGTAGCGCACCAGTCTTTGTTCTGAGACACAACTAATTTTGCATCCACTGTGACTTTTATCCCTTTAACGTAAGGATTAATTTCTATTGCTTTTATGTCATTTTTTCGTGGTCCGCAAGAACCACATTTATTCTAGGGTTTTTTCAGCACCAATTTAAACATGCGGTTTGTTTGGATCGTGTTTCATTGATATAAGGTTTATAGTTGTTTGAAAAACACATTTTATTCTAGTTTGACAGTACTGCGTTATTGCAATGAATTCTTCGATATTGATTGTCGTTTGCCAATTAGTTAAGGTATGTATTTGTCATTCATAATGGAGCAGCGGTGGCAGCATGGTTGCATTTTTATCGTCTGTCACTATGCCTATCACTTTCGCACTTACTTACTTGTTAGAACGTAACAGGCATGGTGACAGGCGATAAAAATGAGACCGTGCTTAGCCCGCAGGAATGTATCGTGTCGTCAATACCGCCTGAAAGTATGCCATGTTCTGGAAGTGTGGAAAAAATTAATAGGCCCTGGAGGGAAAGTACCTTAAAACCTTAAGTTACCTCATTTTACTCAAAAGAAACATGCGTTTATTTTTTTAAATAAACAAAACTGCATTCAAAGATTTTTAAGTTTCGCTTCACTCGTCCGGGAATCGAGACAACTAAAAATTCAAAAAATACTAAATATTCGATTTTATGAACGTTTTGACGAGTGTAAGACCAAATGTTTCATGGATAAATTTTAACATTAACGAACTGTATCGACTAGTGGAATAAAATACCAAAAGTTTTTTTTTTAATTATTAATCGGATCGATTCCCAGGCGATATATATGATATAAGCGAATTAAAAAAAAAACTGTCAATGCAGTTTCGCTTATTTTTTTTAATAAGAGAATGTTTCCTTTAAGTAAAATGAGCTAACTGCTAACTGCATGAAGGTTTTAAGGCACTTTCCCTCCAGGGCCTATTAATTTTTTCCACACTGTATAGGTATGTACCTTTTTGTCTTTTGCATTTCCATTAGATTTACAGAAGGTACAGTCGAGTTCATAAATATGTATACATTTCTGCACCTTAATCCATTGCAATAAGGTGAAAAAATGTATACATATATATGAACTTGACTGTACCTGAATGGTTTTTATCCGTTTCAACTTAGGCAAAAATGCTTTCGTAGTATGCTAGACACTAGACCTAGAGGAAAACCATTTCTCATTTCTTAACAGATTCTCATAAGAATCTCACCAAATTGTGTGAGCAAGCTCCATTGTTATGGGTATATGGATTTTAGTTTCTGTATTTTTTAGGGTTCCGTACCCAAAGGGTCAAAACGGATCCGTCTGTCTGTCCGTTTGTCTGTCACCAGGCTGTATTTCATCAACCGTGATAGATAGTTGAAATTTTCACAGATGATGTATTTCTGTTGCCGTTATAACCACAAATACTAAAAAGTACGGAACCCTCGCTGGGCGAGTCCGGTTTTTTCAAAATAGCGGATTCGACCTCGCGAGGTCTACAGCTCACAGAGCCGCTAGTTTTGAAGAGATTATTTTTTGGGTCAAAAGTATTAAAAACGGAAATATACCATCATATTTTTTCATTAAGAAATAGTACATTTCGATGCTAGTGCGTAAAGTATGTCATTACCTCACGAGAACCGAGATATCTTGCCACGAGCCGTAGGCGAGTGGCAAGACTCGGGACGAGTGAAGAATGACATTTCCGCAAGTGTATCGAACGACGTTTTTTAATACAGTTGCGAAAAAATAAGAAAAGCAACAAGTAAGGAACGGAATTCGAAACTTTTATATTATTAATTCAGTGACATCATTGACATTGACATTATGAAGAAGTGTTTTTCTAGCTTTTATTCGACTAGAATTGATTTTGTTATTATTATTGAACCCCACTTCAATGAAAGTTTTTTTTTCAAATGCATGTTCTATAAGACAGAAACAATTGTAAATATTAAAACATTGTACTATTATTACCTAAATATCGTTATTTATGATTATTTGTGTATCGTATATTTATAAAAACAATATCGAATGTTGCCTTTGGAAATTAAAAACATTCTTGCAGTAAGAAAATACGCCTCTTCTTTGACAGGCGTTCCGTTCCATTCAGACAACTTATTAAGAACGGTTTTTCAACATTAAAAAATAAACGTGTTATAATACTTATAATGATGAAGAGGTAAGTAATAAAATATGAAATATGCATATTTTTCGTATTCTTACATTAACAGTAGGTTTTTATGTTAATTACGACGTTTAAATGAAACTAATATTAACACTCATCAAGAAGTAGTCATGAATTGGAACAAGTAAAAATTTAAAAAAAATTGGAAAAGTAAAAAGCACTAGTTCGCGAAAACCAACTTTCCGCACGCTAAACAGCCACGAAAAGTAGCACTTTTTGAGCAACTGTATTAAAAACTATATTCTACCTACCTTAGATTAGACGGTTCGAAAGTTTGTTCCCTAATAGAAGTTGAAGCTACTTTAAGATTGTCTAATTTAAATGTTTCTTTTTAACTGGCGTCTTTATTTTCGGCCTAAATTGAACCTTTTCGGCCTAAATGGAACCTAATCATGATTTTTCTACCAACGCAGTATAAAAAAAACATCGCAAGTGATAAACCTATAGTGCATCTAAGCTAGCAAGCTAGCTGTCGCTGTAATATATGTGCATAGTTAGTTATATTATTACTTTCGTAATATTAAGATGACATGATAAAAAAACTATTTGGTCGGTTGGTCAGTCTGAATAAATCAAGAAATTTTGGAGTTTCAGAATAATGTAAAGCCTGACCAGGAATATATGATCACGCGCCATGTTGCGGAATTTAACTGGAACTAATTTTTTCATACTAAACTGAACTGTCACTGTCAGCGCCCTCTTGACAATGATCATATATTTCTGGTCAGGCTTTATTTTTACTCAAATACTATGTAAATGACAGTTAATCATCTTAAAGTGACCCACTGACTATCAGTCCGCCGGACGATATCGGCCTGTCAGGTAGAACAAAAATTTGGCAGTTCCGAACAACTGACAGGCCGATATCGTCCGGCGGACTGATAGTCAGTAAGCCCCTTAAGATACATAAGAATCATCATTCGACGTGAGGGATATAACAAATTAAAATCATGCGTCATTATGATTAAATACCAGGTTATAAATACTAAGTACAAATACCTTATTCTGACAAGTCGAAAATTTATTGATTTATTTGCAAACTTTACTAACTGTCGTGCCCCGACATGCCCCCTAGAGAGCCATGTATGAGTTGTATGACCATAAACCTAGGAAATACAAAAGAAATAAGTACAATAAATCTTTTTGAAACCTTTTTATTCCAAAAATCCTAATCACGTGCGTAATCTGCCCCACCACGTATTTGGTCGCATCACAGAAAACCCTGGGGTTGGTCTGTGGGCCGCATTGACTTTGTGCAAGACTTCACAACTTTCTATAGATTTTTACCTTTTTTATGTATTTTTGGGCTTTGGTTTTTTGATACTCGTTTTATCTATTTTATAAATCGATAGATTACATTGTATTTCTGAAAGATAACCAGTGCCTATTATTACAGTTATCAATAAAAGACCTGGTGCGATGGGACAGATTGCGCCTGATGATACTGAAATCAAATTGGTATCAGATTTAAAGTTTTTCAATACGTTCCTTTCTCTGTTCATTGCGAGCTAATATTTAACAGTTTTCTTGTAAACTTGTACCCTGTTCTTCAGGTTGTGAGCCACCATCAATGACAGCACCGTCCCGGTCACCTGAAAACATTAATATCTTATTAGGTAATTTTGTTCGAGTGAGTGAGCGAATAATATCTTATAAATATATTCTCTCATCTTTAAAAGTATTTGCTCATATTATTAACGCAGGCAATGGCCTACCGGGCCGAAGTAATTTTAACACTAATATTTAGCTCAGAAAGTCTAGCTTAATTTTGGAAAAATTAAAATATGAAGATTTTTTAATACTTAGTCGGTGGCAAACAAGCATACGGCCCGCCTGATGGTAAGCGGTCACCGTTGCCGACCCTAACACCCCATCCCCATACCCTCGTTGAGCTCTCGCAACCTTACTCACCGGCAGGAACACAACACTATGAGTGGGCGGTGCGTGGCCGTTCTGTATGATAATACTATTACTTATTCTATCCCACAGTCATGCACTGAGCGAATAGCTCTTTTATATGTGTGGTAATGGGAACTTGACTTTTCTAACCTCAAACCAGAAGCACATAGAGGCGACGCCGATCATGCAGTCAGCCGAGTCACGTAGCGCGTACAAAATGGCGTCCTCGCAACCTTCTGTGTAGAAGGCCTTGATACTAGAAACGGAATGCGTTGCATTGAAAATTCAATCAGTCTGTGTTTTATGTGTACCTGTAGGCCTAGCGCAAAAGTAGCGCGACAGTATCTCTCCCGCGGGATAGGTAAACTACCCGTCTTTTTCTCACTGTGTTAATTAGAGAGGGACGGATAGTCTATCTCGTGGGCGAGATACTGTCGTGCCACTCCTGTGCCGGACCTAATGGTTGATTTTTTTCAACGCTGGCAGGGTCACCATGTGATGTGAAATTTTTAGGAACTTGGTCCAAATGTCACATTTCTTTCTTCATGTGATATTTAGTACGGAAGAAGATGTTAAGAAGGGACATAATATCACTAAATGGGTAATCTAACTATATTCAAGCAAAGTTATAATCAGAAAACAACGTAGGTGGCTCACTTACAACTTAACCCAAGGATGTGACGAGGATGTGACGGAGGTCAAGGAAATATTATGGTGGCAACCCTTTAAAGGTGCGGGAAGGTTTACTAATAATGAACACTTCTAGATTTTCCTAATTTTATACTACAACATTTTTTTTATAAAGGATTTTCGCTGGATGCGTTCTGCAGTCAGCGGTCAGGGCAAACTTCAACTTCAAAGGTTGCTGTCAATTGACAATGTTCTTCATACATAATGCGGGTTTGACCTGACCGCTGACTGCAGAACGCATCCAGTGTGGCAAATCCTTAAAGGCATCAATATTTTTATTATTTAGGGAAGGTTCAAAGTTCTTAATACCTACTTACTTGAGACAGTTACGGTAGAGCTGCGTCTGCACAGCAGCGGTGCGGGAGCGATATGCGCGTGGGCAGCAAGCCACGCTCACAGGCGAGTTCACGATTTGGTAATCATCTGGCCCGTTCAGACCACAGCATTCGTACTGAAAACAAGAGGAATAATTTTGAAATTAGAAAATGTGTATAATAGAGGGATCTGCAAGCTACTCCCCCTGGCCCACCTGAGAGGTTTTATTATACCTCTCGCATCGAAATGATCCCTATATCAGTTCACATTTATATGGAGACTGTGGATTAGCTGTCGCTTTTGCAGATTTTTTTTTGAAAGTTTAGCACTTTCCTTTATTTAGAAATGTAACATTTAAGTATAACAATACGGTAAAAACATATTTTTTTTTTTATAAAAAACTTTTTTTGTCATAGGTTAGTGCTTCAGCTTCTTTAAGTTTATTCCTACAAGACAATCGATCTCTCTCTCCGAGTATTTTACCATGCACTGTTGTGAATCATTGCCAGTTTTAGGAACTTTTATAATATTTAGCTGATATTTGCAACTCCGTAAGCGAGATGTAGAACCAGTAATCATGGTAAGAGTACTAAGAGTATAGGTATAGTAACGCCATCTGTTGGTAGCTGTAGTGTGTTGGTAGAATTGAGTGACAGAACAAAAACCACAAACTCACGTTAGCCTCCAAGAACTCCCAATACTGCCGATGTGTCCCCACATCCTCACCAGTAACGTTGCGGAAGAAGTCCTCCCTCAGATAGCTGGTGACTTTGTACTCGAGCCCGTAACGCTGGAGCGCCACATAGATGGCCAGCATCACCTCCATCACCATGAGGATGACGTGGAAGCCAACGTACTGGAAACGAGGTGCTGTTAACGTTCTAAGTTTCTTAAATAAGGATGTCTTCATCGAAAACTCATACCTAATAACTGCGTTTGATGCCTACCGCCCACCGTCTTACTCTATAGTATCATACTTAAGAAGAAATATTCCGCACAATTTTGATCCCTGTTGTATGCCGGCTGTTCCTGAATAGGCTAATCCCTGGCTATTATTGATGTACAGACCTTAATGATCCTGTATCGCAAGGTAACTAAATACTAATCACTATTTCACAAACGTTATTTAACTTAACGCAGAATCTAGAAAATAAGAGATATTCTAATACAGGTAGTTTGAAGAGATGTAGCTTAATAGTCCAGTGCCGCTTATCAAACATTTTTGCCTCCAGCAGATCCTTAATTACTTTGGGCACGTCACGTGGCCAGATGTGAGCCAGATAACTTGAACACTTGCTTTGTGTTTGGCACGGTGGATGGAGGGCGGGGTAGTGGATATCCACCCGCTCGGTAGATATTGTAGGCCTGCCAGGGATCAACACAGGCGCCTATTATTGGGATGGCGGAAAACATTGCACAATGGAGAGACTTGGTACAAAAAATAATGACCTCATGTAGTCGCGACCCTCAGTCATGAGAAAACGAGGAAAAAGATAGTAAGTCGCCCATTGAAACCCGCAACACTAAGGGTTGTAAGTGACTGCCTTTTAGATGGAGGTAGCTGATCTTTTCTTGAAGGTTGTATCAGTCCGGAAAAACCGCAGGCTGTTCATTCCTGTTTCGCTAAGAAGCTTACCAAGTATAGCAACTTGACGCTGTTCCTCAAAACCGCAATGATGCCGAAAATGCCCATGATGATCAGCAGTGTACAGGCGGCAATGATTAGCATGTCGCCCACGTAGGTGCCTGCTGCCTCTTCTTCGCCATATTGGTGGAGGATGCGGGTGTCGACCACGGCGAAACCGAAGATGAAGAGTGCCGTGACCTAACGATGAACTTTTAGGAAGAACCAACAGTACGGCTACCATGAGCTGCAATCGCGATCACGCAGTCGCTAGCGTAAGTGTCAAATGCCAGCTCACGGTCCCCATACAGCAGCTCAGTGAAATAGTTTTTAAGGTTGTTGAAATTACAAGCAAGTTTTTTTTTATTAGAGCGATAAGCAAGAGCAGATTCTATAGAATCTCAATTTGAACTTATAAGTTGGAGTTGTGCTTATCTAGTCATAGTCATATTCGATCATAAGATCATAACCAGCTTATACATGGTGGCTAAAAAATAAGTGCATTCCCGTTGCCAGGGAGCTTTTGGGATTATACTGAGCAACTTTTACTATGGGACCAACCACGAAATTGCGAAAAAAAATTTAGCTGTTTCATACATTTTGGCTGGTCCATTTTCTAGGTGAGGGTAATTTTTTTTTCGCGATTTCGTGGTTAGTCCCATAGTTAAAGTTGCTCAGTATAAAACCTCCGTGGCAACGGGAATGCACTTATTTTTTAGCCACCTTGTATAAGTGCCATTGTTGGGCATTTTTCTAAGCAGACATAAGTGTCTGCTTAGAAAAATGCCCAACAATGGGAAATATCATATATCATACCAAAATATCATGAGTAAACCTAAGGGTTTACTCATGATATTTTGTTTTAGCGAAGAACAAAGAAAATATGTCGTAACTAGATTAGTTATAAACAAACTAATTGGATACGCTACGATTTGAAAAAGCAAATAAACAATAGCTGTTAATCAAAACACTTACGATACATAGCACGTTCAAGGCCACCAGCAGTATTCTCGAACATCCGTGTCCAAATTCTGACATTTGGTACACCATCTTACGGTACTGCACCACGTTTAGAGTTCCTTATCAAACCTCCTTTGTATACAGAGACCCGGTTGGGTCAACACCATGACATTGATTGAGTCAGGTGGAAAATTAAACTAGGTATAAATTCTGGGGAAACACCAGATGGCTAATCGGCTAGTGAATTATTAAAAGGTGATATCGATTCGCTTGTCAGCATTTTGTATGCATTTAGTTATGTCTTTATAAAGATTATTTTTCAAGTAGGCATATTACAATGCGCGTGAACGTCAAATAAAGATACGCCGGCTTAGTGATGGGTCGTTACCAGTAACTTACTCAAAAGTGGGAATATTCCCGGTAATGCTACCAGTAACATTACCCAGATCGGTAACATTGAGTAACTTTGAAAAAATTATTAGAATTGTATATGTTTTTTTCGTGTTAAATACTTAAGAAAATAATAATGCTATTATTTACAGTCATAAAACAGTCAAGGAATCTCTGAGAGAGTAAATTCCCAATGTTACCGGTAACATTCCCAATATTACCAGGTATTTTTCCAAAGTTACTGGGAACATTACTATCTGGAAATAATGATTAAAAGTGAAGACTGGAAATAAAGTAAAAGAAAATATGTGTATAAATCAGTTTAATTATTAGAATAAACCAATCAACATCTAAATATATAAAAGAAGAAACTGACTGACTGACTGCCTGACTGACATATCAACACACAACCCAAACCGCTGGTTCTAGAGATTCCAAATTTGGCACGTAGGTTTCTTATAAGGTGCACTAAGAAATGATTTTTTCAAAATTCACCCCCCAAGGGGGTTAAATGGGGGTTCAAAGTTTGTATGGGGAAACAAGATTAGTTAGACTATTATATTCGAAACTTCACAGGAGTATTCCTAACGATAAATGAATAAACACGTGTTACAGGTTTTTTTGCAAATTCCCCCCTAATAGGGGGAAATGTGGTGACAAAGTCTGAAAATCAACATGGGTATTGTTTCTATAGTTTATCGGGTTGCTAATTAGGAAAACAAGAACGATTTTAAAATCCAACGTGACGGACGTGAAAAACCATCTCCCCTGTTGGGGTGCAATGGGGTTGAAATGTCTAAATATCAATATGGGTGTCGTTTTTATGGTTTTTTGGGACGTTAATTACGAAAATCGCATCGATTTTGAAATTGAATAATGTGCTCATGAAAATTCTTGAAAGTACTCGTATTTGTGCCAAATTGCAATTCAAACGGTCCAGTAGTTTCGGAGCAAATCGGTTGTAACAGACAGCCACACGTGATCCTATAAGGGTTCTAATTTTGCTTTTGAGGTATGGAGACCCGCGTTATCCTAATAGATTTTTAAATTTGATTTGGTGCCATCTCGATCGTCGTCAATCGGTACCTAGGCGAGTGCGGGCGGCGCGGCGGGACGGAAGGAGTAAGTCATCGGGAAACTTCCTGCATCCGTAATGAGTACATTCAAGGTGCTACAAGAAGGTGGTTGTCTCTTTGCTTCTTATAAGTTTAGGTTTTCATTCTAAGTAAAATGCAAAACATCGTAAGTACATATATATGTATTCTACCTACGAACCATATACCATATAAACCATCTTTTGTAAGTAGTTATAAAACCATATTTTCTCCTTCCCCTGCCTCCCACGCACCCTGTACATTAGACAAAACGACATAGATTCTTAAATCACGCGGGCGAAGCCGCGGGCAAAAGCTAGTTTTGTATAACGTTCCAAGTGACAAACGTCATTTTTGAGTTGTTGGAATTTCAATTTTATATTAATTAATCAAATTTGAAATTAGAGTAGTAGTAGTAGTAGTAGTAGTAGTAAAGGGATAATAAATAATGATCACAGTTATATATAAAATAGTAGCTTTTGCCCGCGGCTTCGTCTGCGTGGAATTAGTAATTTGGATAGCTTATTTTTAAACAATCAGCTAGATTTATTGTTTCCCCATACAAACTTCCACCTCTTTTTACTACCAAAATTTTACCCGCTGAACATTCAGCTTGTGGTAGCCCCCTGGTGGGAGATCAGCAGCGTCTCCAGCAGAAACTTGGTCACCAAAGTCTTGCAGGCACCGAGTGACCCATGGGAAGTCACCTCCAGGTGTTCTACGTCTTGGAAAATTCAACCTGATTACAGCAAATAGTATCTACTGCACGTTAAGCGTGTGGTAGCTCTGGTCAGACGCCTGCTTCATCTGGCAGACCTCCATGTGTTCCAGGTCTTGGAGAACTTAACCTGCCTACAGCATACTCTACCAACTTCAGATTAAAGGAGTTTTACCCTCATCAGGTACATCCAGCAGCACTCCAGGTGTTCCAGGTCTTGAGCTATCTCCATCATACACTACCAACGACACGTTGAGCGAGTGTTACCCCTGACCTTTTGTACCCAGCAGCACTCCAGGTGTTCCAGATCTTGAGCTTTTCCCATAATACACTACCAGCGGTACGTTGAGCGAGTGTTACCCCTGATCCGTTGCACCCAGCAGCACTCCAGGTGTTCCAGGTCTTGAGCTTTCCTCATCATATACAACCAGCGTCACGTTGAGCGAGTGTTACCCCTGACCCTTTGCTCCCAGTAGCACTCCACATTGTCTTGAGCTTTATCCATCGTATACTACCAGCAGCACGTTGAGCGATTGTTACCCCTGACCCGTTGCACCCAGGAGCACTCCAGGTGTTCCAGGTCTTGAGCTGCCTCCATCATACATTACCAGCGGCACTTTAAGTGAGTGTTAGAAAAGTGGAGAAGATAACAGGATGACTTCGGGAATAAAAACTACTCTACACCCTCCCAAACAATTAAGACTATCTCCATATCAAATTTTATCTAAATCGGTTTTATTGGGTTCCATACAAATTTCCACTCCCCTTTTCACCCCCTTTAGTGTTGATTTCTAGGGTTAAACCTATCCTATGTCCCTCACCCAAAATAGGCGCAATAGTAAGACGTCGAGTTGCGGAAACCAAGCCCGCGAATATCTATCCTATGTCCTTCCCCAGGACCCAAATTATCTCCATACCAAACTTCATCTAAATCGGTTCAGCGGTTATTGATTTCCCATACAAGTGTCAACTCCCCTTTCCATCCCCTTAAGGGGTGAGTTCTGGGATAAAAAAGTATCGTATGTCCTTCCCCGGTGCTCACTATCTGTATACCAAATTTATAAAATTGATCCCATAGCTCTTATGCCAGCGAATTAAGAACTATGGGACATATTTTTGAGTAAGTTGTACTAAAAAAATAAGTTTTGAACCTTATTTTATCTCATATAAGTCATCACTATCATCAGTTTCGTATGTTACCGGCTTTTGGGAATGTTACTGGTAACATTGGGAACTTACTAGTAACATTCCCAAATGGAAACTTACTGGTAGCGGGAATGTTACCGCTGCCCATCACTAGCCGGCTCTAACCCTACACCTTTGCCCGCGAAAATTTAAATCCTTCCCAAATTGGAGGAGGGTATCCTAATATGCCGCCAAGAAACTCGGCGAGACACATCTTTCCAAAATATTACATCATTAACATGCTTTAAATAAAAAAAAAATATTTTAAAGTTTTCTTTTCCCGAAAAAATACGTTAAAATACGTTACGTTTTCCCGTTGTCATATAAACACATGATATTTTGATTATTTGGAGTGTTGTTTTGTTTGCGGAAATTTTTAAAGCGTTTTCAAATGGTTTATTAGAATCGAATCGAGATGAACCGAATTAATTCGACCCAATATTCGGTTCGATATGATCTGTATCGAACATTCGTATTCGGCAAACTTCATATTCGGCCTATCTCTACTAAATATTATAATTTAAGAACAAATAATAATGCAGTTTCACGTGGAAATAACACACTTTATTTGTATAAAAAGTTTTTCTGTACAGTGATTTGCAAAAATAAATACTTACATATGCATGTACCTATTTTACTTAAATAACTATAAGTCGGACATAACTTAGATAACTTACGGGTTAGGTACAGGTGTAAAAGCAAACAAAACATGTTATAATAAGTACTGATGAGACTAAAAAACACAATTTTTTTTTACAAAAAACTGGGTGACTGTAAATAATACTGTATCAATAGATAATACAAAACTGCAAGTACATACTTACTAACCGTTAATAATATGAACAATTTTATTTCAATTCAAGTTAGTCTAATCAAAATGACATTAACACAAGATATTGTAAGATGTATTTATTACAATTAAATTGACTGCACTTTGGTTCAATTAGTGTGTTTTAACTATATTTATTTCTGAAATAATTATTTCATAGAAAATAATTTAATTTGTTCTTATAGTATATTTATTTCTGTTTAAAAGTGACTTGGAACCTATCTTTAAATATTTCCTTTGAAAATACGTTTCACTTTAATTTATTTCTTTAGAGGCCATTTAAATTATATAATTAAACAATTTGTACTAATCGTAGCACTGGAATAATATCCAGGATTACATACAATAAATACCATTTCAGTTTACTGGTCCATGTAGTTCCGAATATCAATGAAGCGTAGACTCTGACTACGCTAACTTTGCACACACTTTAAGCAGTAGGTAAGAAGGGTATGCATACATATCCCTATAAGCTCCATACTTGACGTTACGTAGCTTGGCATTAAAACAACGTGGTCCGATCCGACTCTAAATAATTGTGCCATTCTCAATCAAAAGGGTACTTATTGTCGGTTGTCAATAAGGTGCTATTTCCATATAGTTTCAGTTTAAAATTAACCTTATTGACAACCGACAATGTGGTACCTTTTGGTTGAAAACGTCACAAATTGAAATGAATATAATTTGGTTGCAATATTTAAAGATAGGTTCAAAGACTTCAAAGTCACTTTTAAACAGAAATAAATATAAATACATCTTACAATATCTATATCAATAATAGTCGAGGATAAAAATGGACATTTATGCCTGAATCTCAGTGACTCTGCTTTTCACTTCGAGTGTGAGTAAAATATACAAAAAAATATCCAATATTTAAGGTTAGTGGATTAACGCAGCAAGACCATTAAAGATGAAAGGAGGAACATTGATGGTGCGATGGTGGCTAAGGAGGCTGTGTTGCTCCACCCATTGACGGGATCCCTGGAAACAGAAAAAATAAGTATGAATTAGAGATGAAACGAATATTCAGCCACTATTCGGTATCCGGCCTATTCGGCCACAATTTCACTATTCGGCCGAATACCGAATAGTGGCATAGTATTCGGCCGAATACCGAATAGTACGTTAACACGTAGATAACGGTATACGAGGGGTAAAAGTAACAAACTACAAGTAATCAATTATTAAAATTAGTATAATCAATCTTTCAGAATACCTTTATATTCATAGATAGTACAAAAATATGAGAAGAATAATATAAAACAAAATAACACTCATGAATGTTATTAAGACATGCCTATTGCCTACAACGAGAAACAAGTTGCAACTTACACAGCGCACGCATACGCGCGTTCGAATTTACTTAATTTTAGGTAAAACTTCTAGCCGAATATTCGGCTATTCGGCCGATGGCTCCGCCGAATATTCAGTATTCGGCCAAGCCACTATTCGTTGCATCTCTAGTATGAATATGGAAGAAATTTGAGTTGAGTAGAGAGGTGCTGGGGCTAATTCAGCCCCAAATGGTAAAACTCGGCTTCCTAAACGTCTATCAAGAGCAGAAATCGTTAGTAAGTACTTAATAACAGTGAAACTACTAATAATTACTACTTATAGAACTGATTTTTTATCCGTCATGTGCCAATCTGTTCAGTAGGTACGGTCAAGTTGTTTAACATCTTTACAAGCCAACGTCCCAAAAATATATTAACACGAAACACGCCACTAAGACGCATGACAATACGGTCGTGTATATTTTTGGAGCGGTGGCGTGCAAATGTTTGTGAATTCGATTGTACATAATATCTCAATTAGCAAATGTAGAGTACGTGCCAGGAAAAAAGGGGTTTCTCTGTAGGTAGTGCAAGCTGTGCAAGCGTGTCCTAGAGTGGAGGCCTCGTTCTAAAAGGCGGGATAAATAAATAAATAAATATTATAGGGACATTCTTACACAAATTGACTAAGTCCCACGGTAAGCTCAAGAATGCTTGTATTGTGGGTACTCAGACAACGATATATATAATACTTATACAAATACTTAAATACAAAGAAAATATCCATGACTCAGGAACAAATATTTGTGCTCATCACACAAATAAATGCCCTTACCGGGATTCGAACCCAGACCATCGGCTTCACAGGCCAACCAGGTGAGAGGATGATATTAAAAAGATTGCAGGCCCACTGGAGGAGAGAAGCAGCAAACCGGGCTGCGCGGAGGAAAATTGGAGCGGCGTATGCCCAACAGTGGGCGCATACGCGCTGAAGAAGGATAGAAGAGTGCGACAATTCCTTTCTAAAACGGGCGACAATGAGGATCGAACTAGTGGCAGTGGCCATTAAATTAATATTGGAGGTACTTTTAGCTGTGCATATAAAAAAACCGGTCAAGTGCGAGTCGGACTCGCGCACCGAGGGTTCCGTACTTTTTAGTATTTGTTATTATAGCGGTAACAGAAATACACCATCTGTGAAAAGTTCAACTGTCTAGCTATCACGGTTCATGAGATACAGCCTGGTGACAGACAGACGGACAGACGGACAGCAGAGTCTTAGAATAGGTCCCGTTTTTACCCTTTGGGTACGGAACCCTAAAAACATATGCATGCGATGCGAAATGTGTTAGTAAGTAAAACATTTTTTTCCATATATTTTCAGGAGAAAACTACGCAGCGGAGATATTTTTACATTATGACTTACCACCGTAATTTATTTTAAGCGATTTTACCACAGAATTTTAATTAAATGATAAAATAATAAAATTTATTTATTTCGGACAAATGCATCCATAGAGTGTTAGTACTACAAGCAAAATCTTAATCTAGTGTTAGTATTAAATACAATAGGTACCTACTTATATTATAAATTGAACTACACTTTTAATTTGCTCGGTCCAGTGCTTGAGGATCGGACAATTAAACCTATCGGCAATTTCTCTTAGAATGCTGTTGGGACTACATCTCACACGACTTAGTAATGAGACTATATTTTTACGTAATATAGTCTCAAAACTATCCGTGCGAGCTGCCACAAACATGCCCGATGCAGAGCACCTGCTGGGCAGTCCCATCAGCATTCTAAAAGAATTGTACTGTACGCGCAAGGCGTTGTATGCTCGTTTCGTGTACCGAACCGCACAGGCTGCTCGTGTACAAGGATTGTCACAACACACACAATTAAAGTTTGAATCATCGGAGTCCGTTAAGACATGTTTAGACAAGCGAAACAGCGAGGCAAGATCCGCAAGATTAGTACGAATAGTTGTTGTTTATTTATCTTATCATTGTTTATTTTGTCGTAATTATCGCTTCATAAATGATAAGTGGAATGCTACAAAGTTTCTGCAAGATCAGCTCACCCGTGTTAACATTCGACCTTTTATCTGTAGCCATTTAATATGATGCGTTAATTGTGTTCTAACGTACGGCCCAATTCGAACAATGCTTACAAGATGTCACAGCGATACGATACACGATACCGATCTGTCAGTGTCAAAAGTGACATTTCTTCAACCAAAAATGTCGCTTTCGACACTAACAGATCAATATCGTATCGCTGCGAAAAAACGTAGAAAAAAAAGAAAAAACGTACTTGGAAAGTAAAATGCTCTAGAGCAGAAATGTATCACTTCCTGCACACTTCATAGAACAACAATGACCCACTTTCGGAGCGTGAGAAATGAAAAGTATATTAGGTACTTTATCACGCGAGAACAAGATAGGTATACAATTGAATAAGTGTCCATGTCCAATGCAGTATACAGGGTGATTCATTGATCGATCACCGTCGTATTTAGTTGAAACATACCAGGCTTTTTCGGATTTTTTACTTTTTTGGTGAGGACAAATTTAATTCTCTACAATCATGGTTACCCTACACCTAATTAATAAACATAAAACCTCTTTAACCGCAATGACAGCATTTTGATTATAAAGAAAATAAACTGTCAAACTTGAGTGAGATACGAGTTTTCAAAAGTACCTCTGATGACAACGATGAAGTGATGACACTCAATTTGACACAGAATCTCGGTAGTTTAGTACTTATTCTAATAGGGGATATTACTGCAATGTTCTGCCACCAGAGCGCAGCACTAGCCTTTTTAGTAAACCATAGAGTCTTATACATACTGTACCTAAAACAGGTTTTTGACAAGTTTTCAGATAATAAAATATGACAATGATGCATCAAGGCGGTTTGTTTACAGAGGACCTACCAGGAAACGCGAATCCGAAATTTCGCTATCTGCCTCTTTATCGCTCGAATATGCAAGAGTAACAAAGATGTTAGATAACGAAATTTCGATTTCCTTGTTTCGCGATAGACCTCAGATTGTGGTAGTGGTAGTGGCGCCCCGTACTTAGAGTTTCGCGTAATATTCCCTATTGTAGGACGACCATGCATGTCGTAAATAAATTAATAACTTTTTTTTTCAACGCGACTAAAAAATCAACATTAAACTCACTAATACTGATAAGTTGCTTGTAATTTACGAAATGCGCAGTGTTGATCCTGCTCACGTCTTCTGAATCACCCTATATAGTATGTAGAATTATGCTTGGTGGGGCAGTACGATTACGATGTCTCACCCATACAATCACCGATTGTATGTTGTTTTTATTCTTAAACTACCATGCATGACTCAAGATTCTGCCAACGTGATAATGGATTTACTTTTTTAGGGTTCCGTACCCAAATGGTGAAAACGGGACCCTATTACTAAGACTCCGCTGTCCGTCTGTCTGTCACCAGGCTGTATCTCATGAACCGTGAAAGCTAGACAGTTGAAATTTTCACAGATGATGTATTTCTGTTGCCGCTATAACAACAAATACTAAAAACAGAATAATATAAATATTTAAATGGGGCTCCCATACAACAAACGTGATTTTTTGCTGTTTTTTTCCGTAATGGTACGGAACCCTTCGTGCGCGAGTCCGACTCGCACTTGGCCGGTTTTTTTATTCCAATGTGCAAAAACAGCCAGTGTTCAATCTAGGTATAACAAGCTTTACGTCCGATCAGCCAATTTTAAACTCTATCACAACTATGCAAATTCTAAAATCGAACAATAAAATTATAGGCTACTTACAAGCTTCGAGACGGCCAATCAAATTTATACTGTATCGCTATTGTAACTAAGTGTGATTTAGGTTGTACGAAATGCATGTATGAGAAGTTGTATGTAAAAAGGGTCTAGTAATGCGTGAATCGTGGTTGTGTTCTGTTCACCTTGGAGACTTGAATTATTGCATCAGATATGTGCAATATGTGCATAGGCTTTGTCGTGACTGACTTTACATTGACAATGTCAACTCGAGTAGGTACCTCAGGAAAGCGGGGGTTAAGTAGCTACGTTCAAAGTAGTCATTGATTTTTCTGTTCTTTCTGGCAGAGACATGTAGGTAACATACATATATGTGTCAAATTTTTATAGCAAATATTTTGGGACCAATTATTCTCTAAGTATCAGGTTGAGACTGATTGTATGTAAGGATTGTTCTTTCAAAATCTGTACTTTTGTGAGAGATGCATAATTTCTCTAACCTACTTATTATTATTAACACTATTAAGGAATGCCTTATGCCTACTTGTCACCACGGGACTACTTATGTTAATTTTTTTTCTGTTTTTGACCCTTAATCTTTTATTTTCGGTATATTCGCAATAATATTCTACATCTGATACAAAAGAAACACACTATTACACATTTATCTTTATTCACTTAAATACAAAAATCGTTAACCGAACCTACTGCGAGAACATTGAGAAACAAACCTGTTCAGATCGTTCTTTAATATTGCGTTCGGACAAACCAGTCTTTCCAGATATTTGAACTAGTGCAACGGCTGCCCATTGTAAACAAGCTTAATTCTTTTCATAACGTATTTTGTGACCACCTGGTGATAAACTAATAATTTACATTACATAATTTCTATTTTTAAAACCAATAGGTAACTTAGAGAGCGGAAAAAATATCAGTGGAAAAATATATCCAGATTTGAAAGCAGAATGTCCTTCAATCTTCCTAACCAATAAGGAATGTTTCCTATATAGTATATCCATTTTATTGATCTCCGTTCTGGCATAAAAGAAAGCAATCGAAAACCAAATTAGAATACCAATTCTCACACTGGCCAGTACAAAAAAAAAGTATAAGTAACACTTTTAAACATAGAACGTCATACTGGCCAGTGTGAAAATGCAAAAACAAAAGAGTAAAAAAGCGCCTACAGAATGCCAATGACGCCACAAGCGACTCGACCGCCAGCGTTCCCAGTCTTCCTCGAGTCGGGATGGTCAGAGCGTCCGAAGTCATCAGCTCTCTCGTGCAAGACCACGGCGCGGCCAAGGATGCCGTGCTCGCCAACCAGGGAGATCAGGGAGTCGGTGAAGTCGATGCGGCCGATGCGGGTGTCGTCGAACTCCACGTTGCCGAGGTCGCCGACGTGGCGCTCTTCGTCGTTGGGATGGCCATGCTGTTTCTGGAAGGGTTGGAAGATGGTTTTGTAAACAGATGGCTTAGAACAGGAGTGCCGCAACTGCATCTCGCCCGCGAGATAGACTAATACCCATACATCTCTAGTTAATACAGATAGAAAAAGACGGGTAGTATATCTCACGGGCGAGATACTGTCGCAGCGCTTCTGTGCTTAAGTGCTTACAGAATAGAGCTCGGCATTTGAACTGGGGTGATATTTTTTATTTACTTTAAATAATCAAAAGGTTCTCCCAATTTTGATTCCCATTTATAATTGTCTATCAAGAAGTCTTGAGAGTTGGCCTTAAGAAGATCCTTATATAGATGATGATAGGAAAGTATAAGGGATATTTTTCCGAAAATGAGGAGAATGGGGATGGAACTCGACAATACTGTAACTCAGGATTTAATCACTATTGAAGTATCTTTTCTAATGAATATGGAAAGCTATGTACTCGATGTTGATGTAAGACTTGAAGTGATTGGCGTCTTCAAAGAATCCAGTAAAAGTTTCTTTCTTGTAAAACCTGTCTCAACCCCCTACGTTCTGGATGCTAGTTGTTGCGTTCTCACGAATGATAGCATGGAGTACCTAAGCTACGAATAAGTAAAGGTAGACAAAAACTTACATGCTCCGGGTTGAAATGTCCACCAGTGCTCAAGCACCCTCCAGTCAGATCTCCCTTCTCATGGACATGGAACCCGTACTGTCCATGAGGCAGACCAAGAATAGTGCCCTCGATACGGACTTTGCCGTCATGAAGCTGGGTGAAGGTCACGTTGCCCTGGATGCTAGCTGGGTTGTTGGGGTCACCCACTCGGGCGATGGCACGGAGCTCGGGAACCTGTTGGAATAACTAAAATACTGAGAGAAAATTCAAAAATTGAAAAAAGAATTGATAAGGAATGTTCAGGTGGATTTTACATATTTAAGGATGACTCACGCTAGATCGGGGCCTAGAATAGAATAGAATAGAACTGCTTTATTTGCCAGAATACGTCCAACATGGTGGCAGCATGGCGTGGTGGTGGCATGGTCGTAGGCGTCCGACATGTCATTTTCTATGACGGCTGATTGATAATCGCGTGGTGCTTTCAATAGAGAAACGATGCGCCGGAAGCTCCGGCCCGGCCCCGACCCGGACTAGTGTAAGTCATCCTTCATATTGGTCAAATCAAACCGTCCATAATACGTATGTGTAACAGCAATCAAGCGGTCTTTAAGAGTAATATCAGAAAGGAATGCGTCGACTATTGTTTAAATGTTTTCTGGGAGAAAATGTCAAATTCCTAATACTTAAGTACTTAATCGATGAGGTGATGCGCCTTGCATGATTAATTTCGATTTACTCTTTAACTTAAGAGTAATATCAGAAAGGAATGCGTCGACTATTGTTTAAATGTTTTCTGGGAGAAAATGTCAAATTCCTAATACTTAAGTACTTAATCGATGAGGTGATGCGCCTTGCATGATTAATTTCGATTAATATCAAAATATCTCTATCTGTATATTGTCAAAATTTAATTAAGAATTAAGCTGTCCCGGCATTTTCAGAACAAGAAACTTATTAAACAAAGAACTTCAAACTTCGAGTGCCTAGTTAATTTCCTTTCGCATTTGCATGGTGCATCAAAACGGCCGTGGTAGGTATCGATTGATAAACACCGTATAATTAGCACACTTACGTGTCCGTGGTGTGCCGCCGCCATGGCGACGCAGGCTGCCAACAGTACGATGTGCTTCATGGCTGCTTCTAGAAGACAATAAAACACTTGAATGCTAGAAGAATCACTAAATTCACTCATAGTAGACCGTGGAACTTCAGGCTAGGTAAATTTTGCCTTTCTCTCCCTGTTTACACTGCGGAAAAATCTACAGCATTTATCATCAATAGTGTATGCTCGACATGCCGCCAGGTAGAGTTGTGCCGTTCCCGGTAACATTCCCAATTTTGTATGGGGAAACTTCTCGCTCGGTAACATTCCCCATACAAAATGAGGAATGTTACCAGGAACGGCACAACTCTACCGCCAGGCCCCATTTCACTAAATATTTTTACGACAGTTTAACTAACAATAAATAACCAAGTTGAACGTACCTAAGTAGAACCTCCTCTACGGAATTGGTGAATTTATTGGACAACCAGATCAGTCCAAAAGAAAACAATACTTAGTGAAATGTCTTTACAGCTCAGTTCATGAAGCTAAACATATCCTAATACTTAATCTTCGAAAGCGAGATGAACAATCTACAAAATTCACACAAATTCGGCAGCATTCATCATTCAATAATTCGAATGGTATGTTATTCCTGCTCAGAATTACTAGATATACTTACTAGTTACATTCAATCTCAAGCTGTTTAATAGGCGGACTTAGACATAGGTACTTCAGAGTCTTCAAACAGGTTTGGTTCTGCGTAACGAGGTAGATCTCAATTGATAACTCGTGACCATATTTTGTCTCAGCTCGTTTGCAATGGTAGTAGGTAAGTACTAAACTTCCTCCTTGATGCTAACTCAACGATGTTCGTAACGAGGTTTATTTGTATCATTGGTTATAAGTCTGTCCGGTCTGTCCGATAGATGGGAACAACATTGGATCCTTTCAGGGATCTAATTGAAAAAAATTATCTAATTAAAAATGTAACTACCTAAAATATTTTAAAGTTATTTTGGATCCATCTACAAGATACAAGACGTTTATTGATAAAAGTTAATGTTTTACAGGTCAGTAAATAGGTAGTAGTAGTAGGTACAACAGTTCTAGAGTAAATATTTATTTCACTTAAACTTATTATTATAATCTTATCTTTGTGTTGTTAGTAAATATTTATAAAGAAGAAAGAAAGAAGAAATGTTGACACTTTACCGGGAGTGTCAATGTTGTAATTATGGATGGTATAGAAAGGATGCCGATCTCTTATGGCAGAATTGTTGCAAAAGTGACCGCTTTCAGCTTTAAATAATAGTTCCTAATCTCTGCGGTGGCGCTAGTTAGGCTCTGGGACATGAGTATAACATTAACCATATAAGGCAACAAATAACCCGACCAAATTACGTAGGTTGTTTTTGGTAGTATTTCGGTGTATGGTGGTGCCGCCTAATTACTGTTTTTTGATGGACACTTTTCGTACATAGAGATTTGGCTCCTTTATATAGTCTCCATGGTTGTAATATCTAATTTATTTTAATAAGCTCGAAATCTGGCCACACAATAATGCCTGTACCATTCACTAGATACTGGGGCTAATGATGATGACTTAATGTCACTCAATCAACGTAAAATTATATCGTAAAAAAACTGAAGAAGTGAGAAACGGAAGCCATCACACACCACAATATAAATGGCTAATTTGTGATATAATATAAACAAAAATGGTTTTTTGCTGGCGGTCCATTGTTAGGATATGGGAAGATAGAAGTAAATGGGGCCCACTGACTATCAGTCCATCGGACGATATCGGCCTGTCAGTTAGAAAAAAAAATTGACAGTTCCGAACAACTGACAGGCCGATATCGTCCGGCGGACTGATAGTCAGTGGGCCCCTAAGTTAATGAGATTTGAACTCGTATCCCACGGATTATCCCATGGGAGACTAATTTCAATTGAAAATTATACAAAATAAAGGAAAAACGCAACCAGTTGAAGAACTATGAGCGTTACATTAATCCGTATATAAAAATAGAACGTGGTAAACGTAAATAAGGACAAATGTTGTCAAAAATATGTGCAGTGAATAAAGAAAAACAACAAATTACTTACGTTATACGAGAGCAACGAAATCAATAACAAAGTTTTATAACAAAGCAACCTCTATATTTGGCCCGGTTGATGCACTTATGTGCATCACACCGCTTCACAAGTTGTCAATATGTCAATTACAAGATTTAAAAAGAATCTTTAACATTTTTGAACATTATTCTATAAAAAACATATCGTACTTTTATCCTAAATAGTTAAAGATCAGTCGGTAAGCAATCTAAATAAACTAATTATAGATTACGAATTGTTCGTAAAGAACATCAAAACAATATAAATATTTAAATAATAAATACGACTCACCTCTCTGAGATCTCAACGACACTGAGTGGTAGAATCCACACAAACACTCCTCCCTACGCACTAACTACTACCAATATACAAAGACCCCTCTTGCCTTATCTAATTATACCAATCTGTATTAGCCTGCTAAGGCCCACAGTCCTACCCATTACTTATTACTTCAATATATATATTTTTTTAATCAATTGGAACAAAGTTGCATTTGTTTTGTTTAATTTGATTTCAGAACAAAACAATTTCAACCATATTAGCTACAAAATTGATTTGAAATTCAACTGCCAATTTTAGGACCACGGATAGGACAACCGAGAGACGAGGGGGTCTTATTTGCTGGTCGGTGGACCGGTCTGAGATTAATGGACTATAGTCTTGCGCTCCAGTTTTCCTCGATACAAGGTTGATTTAAAGGTTTTTGCATTTATTTAGTAATAGGTGAAGGTGAGTTATTGAGGAAGACGACGATAGCAAATTGCTGCTTGTTAATAAAGTTTGACACAGTTAAAATAACAATATAAACAGTTTTGTCACTCCACTGGCTGGACGTTTGATTTAGAATATTTAGATAAATTCAGAATATTAAAAAGTCTACAAGCTTTTAAGAAGTTGTATAAAACCATTCTTTATACACTCATGGACAAATTTAGAACGCAAAAAAAAGTTAATTTCCTAATTTTTAAAATCCAACCTGGTGCTGTAATCCAGTAATTAAACCATTTTTTGCGTTTCTCTAAAGTCCATCGAGTATATTTGAAAATTCGTAATCTGTATTCAAGAATGTTCATATTTTTAGTTAAACATACATACAAATGGACAAAATGACCTAAACTTGAGCGTATAATCTGAACACATATTATGTTAAATACTAAGTAACAATCACTTGCGGTTAATCGAGAAATTGAAAACAAATGGGTGATAAAGATAAAGATAATTAACGAAGAATGAGTTATTAAGTAACGATTTAATTGTATTCAGTGCACGCAAAGTTTCACAAGGTGACGAAATTGTACAGTGTGGAAAAAATTATTAGGCCCTGGAGGGAAAGGGCCTTAAAACTTTAAGTTAGCTCTTTTTACTTAAAGGAAACATTGTTTTATTTTAAAAAATAAACAAAACTGCGTTCACAGCTTTTTTTTAATTCGTTTGTATCGCCTGGGAATCGAACCGTCTAAAAATAAAAATGCATGCATGAATCGCATGCACCAATCAGCCTGAGATCTTTGAAGTCGTGTCAAAACTAGTTCAAAACCATAACAAATTGATAAATCTGAATCGTACACGTACTCATTTATTTGTAATCATCTTTAACCTTTTCGACGCCGTGTCAAACACAATAGCTGTCACTCATTCATTCATTCTTTTAAAATTATGGCTTCAGTCCAGTGGGACCATTTCGCCAGTATCAAGGTCTTGAAAGGAGGAGAAGGAGCTTTAAATACTACTAAAATTGTACGGTTAGTACAAGACAGCGTATAGCCAATAGTGCTACAGACCTACAAACACACAAAAAGGATTAATTTAATAAACTAATTTCTCCTTGAGTCGAGTCAAGGTGAAGGCCAGTGCGGATTATTCGGATTCGGACCTTACACAGCGAAATTATATGAAACCAGTATTTTAACATTACCATAACCATAGAGTAACTTATACTAGAGCGGTACTGTCATAGTAAATTTTGTAACCCCAGTAAATTGACTGCCATCTGTCGACACACTTTAAAACTAAAAATAAATATTTATAAAAATACGATAAAATGTATTTAAATATGGATAAATGATTTTTTTTATTTGCATTAATTATTTTTATGATTTTGATCCATGTTCTTTCACTGATATGCGTTAAAATTATAAATAACAAACGAAACCGTCAACGCCCTCTATACGAGTGTAGGCCAAAACTAGTGGCGCCCTCTGATCGAGAATCAAATTTTCGTGATTTTCGAGGCACGTTTTTTCCTTAGACTGTATCCATCTATTACGGAGTTATATCTATCTTTGCCATAACTGTTAAATTAAAAGTTCAGAATGGATCTTTAGTTTGTTTAGTAATAACCCGCCGCGACATTATATCTGAACAAAAAAATCTATAAAGATTATATTTTTTACTTTTTAAGGGTTGTTTTTAATAATAGTCTTTTATGTGTAGTTGTTGTTTTTAATTTTACAGAGTTTTTAAATCCATTTTATGCCAGAAATCCCCTACACATTATTTTGGAAAAGAGCTGATAAGTACTCTTCAAACTGCTGCTTCTATATTCTCTTTGTGACTGTGGCGCCTCCCTAGCGGGTTACGGACACATTAGATATCTGACAGTTCACAGCGTCATATAGTATGAAGCTGTCGTCCCCTGAAAGTTCAAATTTTCTCACGCCGGCCGTTGTTCTCGCTTGTATTTTCCCTCACACTTCGCAGCGCACATAAGTAACTACCTAATATCAATGAGGATATAATAAGATAGAGCGGTACTGTCATAGTAAATTTTGTAACCACTGTAAATTCACTGCCATCTATCGACATACTTTAAAACTAAAAATGAAGATTTATAAAAATACGTTAAAATGTATTTAAATATGGATAAATGATTTTTTATTTGCATTAATTATTTTTACATGATTTTGACCCATGTTCTTTCACTGGTATGCGTTAAAATTATAAATAACAAATGAAACAGTCAACGCCCTCTATACGAGAGTAGGCTAAAACTAGTGGCGCCCTCTATACGAGAGTAGGCTAAAACTAGTGGCGCCATCTGATCGAGATTATCGAGATCGGTATTTGCTTTCATGTTGTACATAAGTTCTTATGAAATAAAAGTATTAAACGAGCCCCGCCCTAAGGCATGACAATTCTTAAATGCTCATGATTCTTAAGCTAACTTAAACTAAGGTTTTTTACACTAGGTAACAACTGTAACTAACTTATTAAACAAAAAAAATCATTTTATAGTAAGTCGTTTAAATATTCACAGAATGATAGGTTTTTGTTATAAGCATTTGTTTTAATTTATTTGCAAAAATAGTTTCTTAATCTTCTTATTTAATAAGTACAGCCTGTATGATTTGACTAACGTAATTTATAAACAATTTATTAAAATTTCATAAATACCTCATCAGTATAAGTTTAAACGTATCTAATGCAATATATATCTACTTATTTAAAACACAAATTTTCACGTCAACAGTCTTTATCTAAAATCCAGCTAATTTAAATATCAACCAGCATAATGACTGATATTAATGCACGCTTGTGCATTGTATTATTTGCTACGCCAGTGTATACACATAATGCCAGAATTTGCATAATAAAAGACACCCTATTGTACTGATTACATTGTGATCTGTGTAGGGAGTGACTGACTAAACCTAGTCTAGATTTTTAATATTGTACTCGTATTGTGTGAAAGTCAACACGTATAAAAAACGTGCCTCGAAAATCAAGAAAATTTGATTCTCGTTCAGAGGATGCTACTAGCTTTGGCCAACTGTCGTAAAGATGGCGTTGACGGTTTCGTTTGTTATTTAACAATTTTAACGCATATCAGTGAAAGAACATGGGTCAAAATCATAAAAATAATTAATGCAAATAAAATAAAATAAATATCCATATCTAAATACATTTTATCGTATTTTTAAAATTGTTTATTTTTAGTTTTAAAGTGTGTCGACAGATGGCAGTGAATTTACTGGGGTTACAAAATTTACTATGACAGTACCGCTCTAGTATAAGTTACTCTATGATAACCAGCAATGTCGACCAACTATAGGTCTATTCTCAAAGGTCCATTGTCAACTCTATAATAGAGGATAACTGTCAAGCGACCTAACGCTAATGTACGGTCTAAGTGTTGGTCTAAATACTAACGTAGAGCTAATTAACGTTTGCTAGCTAATAACACGTTGGAAAATGACAGGCGGACTTTCTCATAGGAACCATATGGTTAGTTAGGTCTAAATTTACTATCCTCCTTATACTGTGGTGTGGTATGTATGTACTAGTATTCAGTAAGTTACGTTATTTCGCAACTGATGAATAATTTAAATTATAAAATAGTTTTATTGCCACTACCCAAAACAAATTTGCACAAGAGAAAAAACAAAATACACAATACACTTAATTGTATAAGGGGCCGGGCCGGAGCTTCCGGCGTTGGTTTTCTATGGAAAGCACCACGAGATCACAGATCAGCCGTCGTAGAAAATGACATGTCGGACGCCTCGGCCCGGGCCCGGCCCGGTCTAGCGTACTACGTACGTTGTACTGGCTTTTGCCCGCGACTTCGTCTGTGTGGAGTTAGTAATTTGGGGAGCTTATTATCCAGTCTGCTTTTTATCGATTTCCGATACAAACTTCCACCCCCCTTTTCACCCCCTTAAAGGATGATTTCTGGTATAAAAACTATCCTATGTCCTTCCCCGGGATTCAAGCTATCTCTATACCAAATTTCAACTAAAACGGTTTAGCGGTTTAAGCGTGAAGAGGTAACAGACAGACAGACACACTCGCATTTATAATATTAAGTACCTATGAATGGATATGATATGAGCAACATCTCATTTTATTTTACGGTCAAACTTTTCATTATTTTGGTCATTACCTTTTTATAAGAAATCTAGTAGGGACAAGAAGGGAACAGTGGCTCGGAAAAAAATAGCCGGGTACAGTGGCTCACTCAACCTAATTCCAACATGAGAGAGGATATTTACTTAATTCCCTGCTAATACAGCAGAAACATTCAGTAATCGGACAAATTCAAATGGACGAACAAAAATGTGCCATTTTCAATCAAAAGGGTACTTATTGTCGGTTGTCAATAAGGCGATATTTCCAACCAGTTTCAATTTGAAATCAACTTTATTGACAAGCGACAATGTGGTTACCTTTTGGTTGAAAATGTCACAAATATAGTTATACTTACACGTAAGGGTGCTACAGTGTATAGCGATTTAGCGATATTTGGGCGACTGAGCCACTGTTTGCGTTGAGCCACTGTTCCCGCCTTCACCCTAGCAATTATGTTATTTCCGCTATAAAATTTAAAAACATACCTAACATCATCAAACTGGATTACCTCAATCAATCCAAAACTACGTCCGGTGCAATGATCATAGATAATCGATCATGTCATGATATGTCAGTCATCGGCCTCGCACGGGTTGTTGAACTTGACACAGTTGCTGTACAGTCAGCAACTTTTGTATTAGACTAATAGTAGGCAGTGGCGTAACTAGGGGGGGGGGGGGGGCAGAGGCAAAATGGGCAAAAGGCAGCAGCAGGGAAACTTTTGTCAGTCGTCAGGGGGCGCAAACTTGGTGACTGCCCCGGGCGCCATATCCTCTAGCTACGCCCCTGCAGTAGTAGGATCATATTACAGTACTATGAGAAAACATCGGCTCGCGCGTCACATTGCGGCTCTTGCTGTTTTTTAATTTTCCCAATAATGATAATTTAGACACAATTGATAGTTGAAGTCTGGGCATTTTCCGCAACTCGACAACTATTGTGCCTATTTTGTGTGAAACGAGGTAGCGCTACTCTAACCACCCCAGCTCCTCCATGAAGCAATGTGTTCAGGTTGCTAACTGCCTCTTTCAGTGTCTACCTGACACACCATATCCCACAGATTTAATATATACGCTAGATGACGCAAATACCACGATTTGTATTGAAACCAAGCGTGCCGACTTATTCATACAAAATTTACGCATAATATAATTTTAAACTTACTTATCTGTGATAGGAAATATGTTGGGTGCGCGCAATTTTTGGGCTGTTGCAATTAATTATCATACAACGAAGCATTTTTTAAGTTTTCACGGACGTCCGACTGCAACAACCGGCGGCGTAGACTGTAAAGAGCGACAGTCAACCTCGACGCTTGGTCGGGGTTCGGACACGCGAAGTAGATGCATTTGCGTCTTCTATGGTATATTTATTTCTGTGCCATATCCATATTCGTAAGTGGAACTGCAAGAACTGGTCATAATTACTGTTTTTTAAAGCTGACAGGGAATTGTTGGGTGTGATATACTTAAGCGAGGAAATGAAGCAATACCAGAAAAGTATCAAGTGTCAATAGGTAACAAATTCGATAAATCCCAGGCTTACCCTAGGTACTTTTTTATACTTTACTCTGACAAAGTAAGAAAAGAGCAGATAAAAATTAAATAACCAAAAGTTCCACTTTTTACGAGATTACGCTTCTGTGTCCTCAACTCCTCTATGTGCTAAGCAAGATCCCGCTAATCCCGCTAGAAAGATCCCGCTAATTTATTTCTTAGTCGGCCTTTGCCCTAATTGCTGTGGGGCTTAAAAGTTCTATGTTGGGGCTATTTTGTTTAGCTATGACATTACAATCCCTACGAATATTCTAAATGCGTAAGTAACTTTATCTGTCTGTGCGTTACCTCTTCACACTTAAACCGCTGAACCGATTTTGACGAAATTTGGTATGGAGATAGTTTGAGGCCCGAGGAACGACATAATATAGTTTTTTTTATCAATAATCACCATCATCACACGCAGACGAAGTCGCGGACAAAAGCTAGTAATTAAATATTTAATTATCTTGAATTAATGATTGCTGACTGTATCATTAAAAAAGAAGTGATTATCTCGTAGGCCGTCAGTTCCATTAGCATACTCGTTCAAAAAAGCAATTACGTGTGATTGCGATAAAAAGCTATGAGTTTCAACTTCTGCTAATACCAAGGACTTAGGTAACTGCAATTTTTTTTTTGGTGAATGAAACCGTTTCTGTTAAAAAACAATCTTGTATAGGTACACTAGCTTACAGAATTTATTATTTACATTTTTATCGAGACGATCACCAAATTTCCATGTAGTATTCCGTTTCAACAGAGGTTAATCTTTTTTTAACGCTTTCTGCTGAGACGTACCTACAGACATAGAGTAACTTATACTAGAGCGGTACTGTCATAGTAAATTTTGTAACCCCAGTAAATTCACTGCCATCTGTCGACACACTTTAGAACTAAAAATGAAGATTATAAAAATACGATAAAATGTATTTAAATATGGATAATAGTTATTTGTTATACAAGGGTGCAAAGTTGTATTTTACCCGCGAGTGTGGAATTGAAACCCGAGCAAGCGAAAGGATTCTATAGTTGAACCACCAGCGAAGCGAGTGATTCTAAAATTGAATCCTGAGCGTAGCGAGTGGTTTCAACACACGAGAAGTAAAATACATTTGCACCCGTGTGTAACACAAAACTTTTCCCCTCACTATAGCTAGGAAAGTGCAACATCCACAGGCGTTAGATCATCTTCATCACTGAAATCACTCATTTTTTTACGATAATACGATATTATAACAGAAAACTCTGGAAGTTGTGTATTTTTACGTGTCGGAGTGGGTGAGAAATTTTTTGTTGACAATGTTGACATTTCTGACGATGCGTTTTGAAATTGCATCGACTCAACTTGTGCGTTCAGATTTACATTCAAGATCATTTAAAAAAACAAATGTTTCTAATGGAATTTAAAGTTTATGACTTAAAATTATTAAATAAAGCTAAATTTGGTATTTTTTATTAAATTCTCAGACCATTTATTTAATGATAATTAATATTGAACGAACCATTATTATGAGCATTTACGTTTTGTTATCTGTCAAAAGCTACTTAAACACGCTCCATCCAAGGTCAAATTACTTTCCCCACTAGTGGATAAAATGCGTTTTTCCCCGCTTGTTTTAAAAGATAAAAGACGGCTTTCTGAGCTAGTGAGGGGAAAATGATTTTTTTTATTTGCATTAATTATTTTTATGATTTTGACCCATGTCCATTCACTGATATGCGTTAAAATTGTTAAATAACAAACGAAACCGTCAACGCCATCTATACGACAGTAGGTCAAAGCTAGTAGCGCCCTCTGAACGAGAATCAAATTTTCTTGATTTTCGAGGCACGTTTTTTCCTTAGACTGTATCCATCTATTACGGAGTTATATCTACAGATAAAGAAACACATATTGGCCATATTGCTTCCCCGTCCCTATCAGCAACAAGATAGCAGAAGAGTCCAGCGAAACTAGCGAAAGGGTAGTTGCAAGTAGTTGTAATAACTCCTCAACGGAAAAGCGTAATTTCTGCACCGTTCTCAACAGATGGCACCACAGTTCACTGACACACCGAAACGGAACCAACGAGCCGAAGATCCTGCGCGGACGCTCCTTTGTTGCATTCTAATTTTAAAATGTCCTATAAGCCTTTGAAAATTCTTTAAAATTAAATATTTTGGTTCTGGGGTTAAAGGGTCGTCGTAAATGGTAGCAATTATTTTAAGAGGCGAAAATGGATTTTAAAAGTATTAAGTAGATGGTTTAATAACGGTTGGCAATGTAAGTACGCATGGTAAAGTCACTTAGTTGTTAATGTTGTTATCAATTGCAATTTGGAAGAACATGAATAAAGTTAGGCAAAAGGCCGTTATTTAGATGACCCGCAACATCGTTGTCGAGTGACAAGTCTAAGCTAAACTATTATGTGTCGTTTTCAATTAAAAGGTACCACATTGTAGCTTGCCATAAGGACGCTCTGATAGGTTATTCGTATGAAGATACAATCCAATTTCGTCCTTATGGTAAGCAACAATGTGGTACTACTACCTTTTGATTGAAAATTGAAAATCTTTAAAATTTTGAAGACAATATATCGAAACAAGGAATATTCACCTAGTTGCTTAGATCTAGAATTCTAGATAATTCTGGTCAAATTGGGTATAAGTAAGTAAATATTTTGGGTATCTAAATAAAATACCTACCTATTAACCTACCTATTTAGCAAAAAGTACAATAAGTGTTTGGCAAACATCAGACGACGGTATTCACGGCGAACATAATAAGAAGCTGGGTGATGAGTAATCCTTATGGTATTTAAAAACAGTAGGTACTTATGATTCAAGTGTTACCGAGAGACTTACTTAGATTCATAGAATGATTCAAGTCATTACTGGGTCATTGGTATACGCAATTGCTTCAATCACGGTCGGTAAAATCGTTCAGTTTGATAACTTGATGTATAGTGAGTTGATAATTTTGAGTTCATCTGTAGATTTTGCCACTACTACCTGGCTATCAATAATTGGTAACATGTACCTATCAAAATTAACTAGAAAACTTATGACATCAGCATCAGCATCACTCATGATCAGTGCTATGAAAGAGCCCTTGAGCCCTTCTTGCACCATTTTTTTATGTTATATAAAATATTAGTTTTAAGCCTATTGCTTTTATATAAATTTTGTTACCACCTACGGGAGAGCGGTGTCTCTTGACACAAGTGTCATTCCTCCCCAGTTATAATTACGTTTGTTTGTGAGAACTCAATAAACATTTTTATTATTTATTTATTTAGATAACTTTTATTTTAAATATACTCCGAAAACATTTTTAATTCAGATAGAGCTAATTATCAATGAAACATTTTTTAAATCACATTTAAAACCGGGTTTATCGCGAATTTATTTTGTTACCTACCTTTATTTACCGACGACCAGTGAAACCTGTGTCGATTCGTCGGTAAATAAAGGTAACAAAATAAATTCGCGATAAACCCGATTTTAAATGTGATTTAATATGTGTTCAAAACGCGAAAGTTTTAAATGAAACATTTTTTTATAATAAACAAATTGCTATCAAACAATCTTTGCATTATAATTTTCACAGTATTACAGTATGTTTTACGAGATTTTTATCTCCAACCTACTAAGATAACACAATGGAGAAAACTGCAACGACTCTTTCACCTGCATACCAACACCAATTATACCAGCACACCACAAATTCCTCTTCCAATTTCAAAATAAACAAAACGCTTACCAAAGCTTTTAAAACTTCACAAATCACTGGCCACAACACTAACTTTTTAAACCTTTTTTTTTAATTGCGCGTAATGCTGGCTGGACGGACAGCGTCGGCAGTGCGCGTAGTACTGAACGCGGCGCGTACGCATCCGTTAAACCTGTCTGACATAACATAAACATAAGTACCTATAGGATCTTTGAGGGGTTCCCATGGTGCCCATGGTTGAGTCATTGTGTTGTATGTGAGATGAATGAATGTGTTTGCAAAGCTGTTGCTGTGGTATACAAAACCGGTAAACAAGTCTTCACTAATTCCATTTATAAATTATACTCAGCACACACAACTTTTCAGTAGAAAATTTTTCTATGGGAGATCAATCCTTCGCGCTTACATTTTTTTTTTTATTTGCCGCCTTCTTCTACTGACAAAGTGGCTGTGTCAGAGTAAAGGTACACTTTATTAAAAAGAGTCATATAAAAAAGAAAAACTCGAACGCCTGTGAAAAGCATCACGCAACTTTCACTCCCCTCGTCTAATCCGTCGATGGAGTTTTCGCTCCGCAAATTTATATCTTCATTAAACACCTCGGTGAAGCCATCGCTGACCGGTGGGACCGATCCCTTAGTAAGGCTATCTACCGATCCCTTGGCTAAGATCCAAAATTATGATTTCAATAATCCGCGAGTCACCGGCATGTGTATCCGTGGGACACGGCACAGATTCAAATCCATCCAACATTTCTTCGGTTTCAATGACTGATGTGCATCCCTACCCAACCCGTCTACCTCTACCCTGTACTAGCGTCGTGTTCTTGTTGTTGGTCATTTCTGTTTCTTATAATTTTATTTACCAATATGACTATATCAAACCTAAAACCAAATACCTATGCTTATATTTGTGCGCCATCTCTGAAGAACTTTACGAACTATTAGATTAGGTAGGTGTTATAGAACAGTCATCAAGACGCACGAACCACGACATCCATGACTCAGTAGGTACTTGATAATCTTCGTAGAGACATAGAGCCTACTTAGCTTCATATAAACTAGATGTCGCTTTTAGACATTATAGGCGTAGATTAGTATATGTTATTTGATTATAGGAGCTTTCGGGTAAAATTGTTTTGAATGATGCTTAATTAATTAAAAATAATTTCAATAAAATACAACAATATTTAGTAACTACTTTATTTGAATTAACTACTATTCTACTACAATAAAAAAAATGCAATTAAAAAGTATAACATTAAACATACAAATAACACTGTATAATTCTTATCCCAAAATAATATTTTAGCACTGCACGAACGCGAAGCGGCGCGGCGCAGAGCGGGGTGAATCAATCCTTTTATACCTATAGAAGTGTTCTTGGCCTACGTGGGCGATCTCCTTGCGAACGCGAACGCCTTGGGCCCGCCGCGTCGCGCCGCGCCGCTACGCTTCGCTTTCGCGAGTGCTCGCCAGTCGCCTACGTAAGACGCAGCGTTAGTGCTAACTGGCGCGGACGCGTGCGACGGATTTTACCTACATCCTACGATCCTACGAGTACATACAATGACACCCGCGTGCGTGCGACCGCTCCGTAGTCCGTACACCAACGAACTACGCTAGCCGACGCCCCAAAGGCCTTAAAAAAGTCGTGGCGTTGAAATGCTTAATATTTCTACTTTTAGGACTACGGTAAACTCTCCTATAATGGACGTTGCACCAATAATGAAACATAAACCGTAAAAGTAGACGGCGATACGGTAACGCACGTCTACGTTTTTGCTCCGACTTGCCAGCGACTATGTATGGGAGTGCCCGTACTTCGCGGTTGATAGTTACTTGACGTATATTTTTGACGCGAAAACTTAGCTTACACGCCCTCTAGGTTATCAATCGCCTAACGATTCCAAATTATTGCTTTTATTGCGCGTATCCAAGGAGAAGGGAAAGGCAGATGCGAAAAAAAAGTCACATGATTCTTTCCACACATTCTTTACTTTTTGATAGGCGTGGCAACGCGTCTTGCAACCTCAAAACGTAGTGCGTCGTGTAATTTGCTTCATATGTCAAAGCGGCTGCATTATATTATAAAGCGCTACTTTATTCAATTTTTAAGCTTTTTTGTATGTTAATAAACAAAGTTAATGCCTCACTGCTGTAGAACGGCATCGGCCTTGGCCTCCCGCTTGCTGCTCTCTGAAGAATCTTTGGCGGGCAGAGGCGGAGCGGGCTCACCCTAAAAATAAAATAATTAATTAATATTAGCACTACAACTCAGGACGAAAGGGGACCACCGCTCCGAAACCGCCTTTCCATACAAACGTAGTCCCCATTTTCCTCTCTGGATATTAACATTATTGAAAATATTTTTAACACAATTTGATGTATTTTAATCATAGCTATGCCCGACCGCTTGATTTTTTTGGATTTTTTTCAATGTTATAAGAGCATGAGAAGCATTTAAAAATGTGTATGAAACCTGCTTTTTTCCTAACTTTTAATAATAATTTAAAAAAAAAAGAAAAAATCAAACGGTCGGGCATAGAAATAAATAAATAAAATACATAAAATTCTGTAAAAATATTTTCCTTAATGTCAATATCCAGGGAGGAAAATGAGGACTACGTTTGTATGGAGAATAGATTGTCCTCTTTTGCTCTTACGCTGCGTCTTACGTAGGCGAACACTCGCGAGCGCGAAGCGAAGCGGCGCGGCGCTGCGCGGCGCGGCGGGCCCAAGGCGTTCGCGTTCGCAACGAGATCACCCACGTAGGATACTTCTATAGGTATCAAAGGACTGATTTACCCCGCTCCACGCCGCGCCGCTCCGCTTCGCGTTCGCGTGTTGTTCGCCTACGTAGTACGCTGCGTAAGCACGGGCAACGAGTTCAATCGCATGCGATTATCAGTGAAGTTTGTAGAGGCCATGAGAAAAGTTTGTTTCACACCTGTAGTTGTGAGAGCGCACAGCGCACGGCGCTGAGCATCTCCGGAGTGGACTTGCGACCGCCGGGGGCGTGAGGTCGGTGCGGCCGCGCTATCCGCTCCGCCGCTGTTCCCGTTGACTCTGGAAGATACAGGTCATTACCTATCCAAAATCATTCAAACCTCCTCAAACTACCTCATTACGTATCAGACCTAATAGGTATCTAAAGCTGCGACGAGATTAAGCAGGCCCGGTAGATGATTTTGGCACGAAAAAGATGGTGGAAGAGGGCGGGCAGGGAAATAGGTCGTTGGGCCCAGATTTTTTCAAACAAGTTTGTAGACTTGTTTTGGGTCGACTTATTAATGAAATAGAGGCTTGGTGGATGACTTATTAATGAGGTAGGAGGTGTTTAGTTATGTCAAGTTAATATGCCAATGCTGGGGATAGTGGGGATAACTGAATATAATAATATAATTAGATTTATGACATTTAAAATATTTATTGCTCTACGTAGATTCTAGAACGAAACGCATTCGTCTAGATTTGATCAAGTTTATCATCTGGCTAGAAAATCTTTTACGATGACATATTCCTTAAAAGAAAGTCAACTCTATCCATCGCTTGCCTAAATTCTACCATATTCGAGCCTTCAGATTACTTTACCACCTTCAAATAAATTATTTGGAATCTATTATACACAGATTCGCCGATTCCACAACGACGCAACTACATCAGTAAGTAATCACGGGCTCCCAACTCCCAAACAGTGCGCCGCGGCGCCCTGGAGCGCCGTAGACAGTAAAGAGGGGCGCCGTGAGGCAATCCGCTTCACCACGTGGAGTCATGGAACCGGTGGACCTTATCTATTTCAAATAGCCTAACTACGTCAGGGCGCCGAATTAAATTTTAAACTTGCCAGTGCGCCGCGGACTGAATAAGTTAGTTGATAAAATGCACCCAGTGGCTTTGGTGATGCATTTCTAATATCCGGATGCATCCTTGCCTGGACGGACGGTTTACCTCGCTCTGTTAGCCGCAGCATTGCGGTATAAATGTGTAAATCTTATACCAAACTTACGATTCACTCTAGTCCTTTCCCGATCCCTGTTATGATTAATCCTTGCGCGGCAATTACAAAAATAGCATGGTATCCCAGGCACGCCACAGCACAGCGCGCCCCACAGCCACTTGTTCAACGTAGTGCCCGTCCGCGACCACAAGCTCGGCCGGCTGTCTTCATGGATGTCGTACACAAAAGGCCGATTCATGCCTGCATGCCATTTTTGTTGGATGACGATGACGTTTGCCGACGTGACGTTTGATGAGCTGACGTTTGTTTTCTTTTGGATGCCGGCTGGTGAGAGGAGGTTCAGTTGGGAACTAGTTGGCTATGAAACGAGTTATCCTACCTCTATGAAGATGAGAAATTATCAAATTATAGTTGACAAATTAATTTGTCAATAGAAAAAGGCGCGAAACTCGAATAAAATTATGCGAGATTGAGCCCTTTTAGCCTATATCTTTCAAATTTGCCGCTGTCTACATTTTCTCTAGTGCCTAGTGGTATTTATGTTTTGAGAAGAAAATTGGTCATAGTTATACATTGGGCCAACCACTTGTTCACGTAGTGCTCGTCCGCGACCACAAGCTCGGCCGGCTGTCGTCATGGATGTCGTCAAAGAGTAAAGTAAGTATATAGGGATGTCGTACACCAAAGACCATAAATAATCACTACTTATTTCGTACACAAAAGGCCGATCCATGCCTGCATGCTTATGCCTCTAAATAGTGCCATATATATATGAAGGGTACACGGAAAGAACATGTCTAGTCACTTTAGTAACTTTTTGAGTAATCGCGGTTTTAAATTTGGATCTATGTCAAAATGTATGTTAATTCCGTGACCAGGTCTTTTTTAACTAAAAAAAGTACATATATTATGCAGTGGTAGCAAAAGATATAACTAATAGTTCATTAAGAGCTCTACATTTTTAAATGAAAATCTTATTTTCCGAAAAAAGTGACTAGACATGTTCTTTCCGTGTACCCTTCATATATTATTAATACTCTTTGATAGTGTTTCTATGTTATAAGAAGAAAAATTTACACTTAAACTTAAACGTCAGATCATGGAGACTATATAAAGGAGCCAAATCTCTATGTATGAAAAGTGTCCATCAAAAAACAGTAATTAGGCGGCGCCACCATACACCGAAATACTACCAAAAACAACCTACGTAATTTGGTCGGGTTATTTGTTGGTTCATGTTATACTCATGTTCCAGAGCCTAACTAGCGCCACCGGAGAGATTAGGAACTATTATTTAAAGCTGAAAGCGGTCACTTTTGCAACAATTCTGCCATAAGAGATTGGCATCCTTTCTATACCATCCATACGTCAGATGTTACTTCGATCATGCTTCGATCATACTTCGATCTTTGACTTCAATCACAAAATGACAGCCGCAAATTCGATTTTGTGTCAGAAAATGGTCGGAAATATGTGTGAATTTTCAAGCTTTCCACATGGACCAACTACGTATGCACAACTAGTTGTGCCATCAAAAATATGTATTCCTAATGGCACAACTACACCCAATTGGCACAACTAAGCACAACTAATGTGCTCTCTAACCATTCCTTATAACACAACTACAGTCAGAAGAGGAAATAGATAGCTTTCATATTAATTTTAACAACATGCATTCCGCAACTTTACTAGACGAAGCCCCGCTATGCGGGGCTCCGATTTCTGGGCGGTTTGCCCTTCGGGCATCTGAAGCTACCTAACGAACCTAACCTACCTACCTATTGACAGTGTGACGTCCGAGAAAACATTACACTTGGGGAAAAAAGCGTAGGTAGGTATCAAAGAATATAATACTCACTAGGAGAAGAACGATAACTCCATACAAAAAAATTTCCCTTTCAAAAGTTCGTTTATACTAGTGGCGCTCTGGTTCTATAGCATACACTAAAATTGACAACCCGTTTAGCCTAGCGGGTATTAGCAGTAATTAAATTCAGGTAGCTAATGGTCCTGGGTTCAATCCCAGCGAGGGAATTTCTTTTTGTATTTTTTCTTTTTTGTTTTTGTTGGGGTTAATTTATTTCTCAATTAAATAAATAAATATGTGAAGAGATAATGATTTTTATTATATTTAGAAATTCTTACAATACAAAAATACAAACAGTTATTAATTATGATATAAATAAATATTTTCATTCCTATTACGTAGGATCAAAAGAGCTTGATTAGAAAAAAATATAATAGGCAGAAAAAAAGGCGTATTCTGTACAAAATTATGCATCGGACGGAACTAACTGTGGATCTTGTTTATATCTATCAGTGCAAAAGAAAATAAATACATTGATTATGGCAAATGGCAATTAAAGTTGTTATTACGTCTATCCGGTTATGGGACATTTTCTACTCCACAGCTCAGCGCAGCCGTCTTGGTCACCGGGAAACTAGTCTGTATATGCGGCAGATCCTTGCCCTTTGAGCTTTTTCAAAGATATTATATATGACGGTCCAGGGTTATACTATCATCTCACGCTCAAGCCATCTGTTGATTTACTCTCTAAAACAAAACAGTCGCAAATTAAACAATATTACCTAACTTCCTTCTAACTAACCTCGCTTAAAATTGCTACCAGGGGTCTAAATTTGCCAGCTTTGAGCTTAAACAATATGTGAGGTTTTGCATCTATCATCTATGCTGAACTATGATTGTAATTTCGGACGCCATATAGCGTCTGCGGGACTTAAAGTGATAGTAAGATTAAATTATTATATTTGAATTTGGCAATAACTAGTACGCTTATTTTTTTTAAAGATTTATATATTTCTTACCTTGAAATAATTATTGTTTCTGGTTTATTACTTCAACGGTTTAAATTTAACCGAGTCTGTGCGAGGACGCATTTAGCATACGTTGCTCGCGCATATGATTAGTTTTAATTTTTAAAACTACTAAATAAAAATATTTTAAGCAAATAAATCCTTAGTTTTATATGAAAACTTTGATTTTTTGCGTTCAATGACTTTAATGACAGCTTGATGACAGCATCGACATTAAAGATTTTCTCTATGTTCTTAGTTCTTACCAGCCAGACCCAAGTGCAAGAGGCACGTCAACCCTCTGTAGATTTTATAAACATAGACAAATACAAACTGAAATAGGTAATAATTTATGTCAAAAATAAATAATAATTTACATATAGGTAGTAGTGTAACTACTTTATAAATACAAATTAATAAAATCTCTCTCTCTTTGATAAAATAATTTGATTTGTTCGTTCCCGGACTTGTGTAGACGAAGCCCAAAGTTGCTGTTGTAAAATATTTTTATGTTAATTACTGGCAACTTTTACTGAACTCTTTGAGAACGGACAACACATAGAAGCTTTTGGCGGGTCATATATTTCTAAGGAAGTCAATAAATAGGCCTTGGTAGGTATTGTGTATTTGGGAACTAAAATTAAATGACAGTAAACAAGTTGTGTCTATGGGAAGGATTTAGAAAAAAAAATCTTTATGGCACAACTAGTTGTGCATACCAAAGATAGATATAACTCCGTAAGAGATGGATACAGTCTAAGGAAAAAACGTGCCTCGAAAATCAAGCAAATTTGATTCTCGTTCAGAGGGCGCTACTAGTTTTGGCCTACAGTCGTATAGATGGCGTTGACGGTTTCGTTTGTTATTTAACAATTTTAACGCATATCAGTGAAAGAACATGGGTTAAAATCATAAAAATAATTAATGCAAATAAAAAAATCATTTATCTATTTTTAAATACATTCTATCGTATTTTTATAAATCTTCATTTTTAGTTTTAAAGTGTGTCGACAGATGGCAGTGAATTTACTGGGGTTACAAAATTTACTATGACAGTACCGCTCTAGTATAAGTTACTCTATGTGCATACGTAGTTGGTCCATGTGGAAAGTCTGTGAATTTTATCATTCCATTTAAAGCCTGATCATTGTCAAGAGGGCGCTGTTCATTCTCATGTATAGGGTGACAGTTCAGTATAGTATGAAAAAAATAGTTCCAGTGAAATTCTGCAACATGGCGCGTGATCATATATTCTTTATTTATAGAAAGCATAATTGCCATTTGCCGCATAGTCTGTCTGTTCGGAAAGAGAAGTCTTGAAATGTATTGGGCCCCATACATTCCACGATTCTTCCCTTTCCGCACAGACTCTAACAAGTTTTAGGTATACTTGTAACGAATTTAATACCTTCAAATTTTCAATTGACTATTAACATAAGTAATTAATGTGTTAAAACATAATAATATGTCCGTCGAGCGCCTATTAATCAAAAGCCACCACGATCACGATGCCAATCACACGTTTCCTCTTATTTTACATATTAAGAACGAATTAACTTCCCCTCAATAGCTCAAACAATGCCGTAACTAAGTTATCATTACATCATGCCTCTCAATTACGGAGCCTTGGTGATCCCACGAGCGAGTAATCATCACTACCGCTTAGCCGGCCTAACGATACACCCGTAAAAACATCTTGAAAAACGTAATTGAACTCTGCTAGGCGAAAATCATTGATACCCGGCTGTTTGGCAAGATCACACGTCTGCTTTAAAAAAAAGAAACGTCAAAACCGCGCGCCTGTCCAGAGAAGCGGAACAAGGATAATTTGCCGCAAATTTTTAAATTGTTTTTTTTTTTTCGTGATGAATCTGCGGCTGCATGTGTTTTTCGGCCAGTTCGTGTGGCTGATTGCGGCATTGAAAGGGAAGACGTTGCAAGGGGTCCCTGGTTATGGGAGGAATTTGGTTATAAAAACTTTGCCTGCGATTGAAGATTATCAGAGCAACGTTTATGAGGTGTTCATGGAGCCATATTTATATGTAAGTTTCTTATGCTACATTTTCATTTTTATTCTTTGCATAGGAGTAAAATCATGAGACTAGAAATAATCCTGAGCGTAATAGCGACGGATTTAAAACATTGACTCCAAATTCAAAATGATTTTGCTTCTGTCCGTCTGATCTTTGGTTTCTATTTGGAGAATATATTTTAGGCTGATGATTATGGAACAAAATCATGCATGGTGTGAGTTTTCGGTGTTTTGCAAGTTTCATTCATTTAATCCTAACTACTGGTTTTCAAGCAACAGGTAACAGGTTCAATACTTGCATCCTAATCCTAATCATAAAACTAATAAATAAATCATTCTACTATAAACGAACTACTAAAATTTGGTTAGTTTTAAGAGCGATAGAGTATTTTGGGCGGAGTAAATAGGTTCGAAATCCTAAGACAAAAAATATATGTACCAAGTTTCCCTTCAGTTACGAGAATACTATTCGTTTAAATGCAGTAAAATTGCGCTTATATTGTACAGAATAGGGAACACTTTATATTAAAAAAATATCGATTTCTGACAAAAAAAAAACAGAAAATAAAATTAGGCCTACCCGATATCAGATCAGGCTCTGTCACTCTCACATCGACGAATCTAATGACACCTCATTTTAATTCGTCAAATGGTACAGGAATAGTACGTATATATATACGTAGACCGTGCCAAGAAATTAGACATACATAAAGCCTGACCAGATATACATGATCACGCGCCATGTTGCGGAATTTCACATCCATTTCATTTTCATTTTTTTCATACTATTTATACTGAACTGTCACCCTATACATGAGAATGAACAGCGCTTGAACAGCGCCCTCTCGACAATGATCATTGATCATATATTACTGGTCAGGCTTTACATAAATTCGTGCAAAAAACATAACCCTGCTTCGGCAGTTGAGTAAAAAAGACTTCAACGCGTCAGTCAAATTTTTACACACCCAACCCAATCGGGCAGAAATAGGGATCATTCCTTTGCCCAGCGAGAAATTGTGGAACGCGGCAATAAATTGCAACTATCACAAATAAATAACGGTAATATAAATAGCGATAGGTAGATACTGTAATTTCAGCCATGTGTTATAATAATCTGTGACCACCAGGGGCCCGTTTATCAAAAGCTTGTAGCTTGTAATATAAGTGGAAGTCCCTTTTTGACAGCTTTTGTTAGAAAGGGACTTCCACATGTATTACAAGTTACAAGCTTTTGATAAACGGACCCCAGGGGCCCGTTTATCAAAAGCTTGTAACTTGTAATACAAGCGGATGTCACTTTTTGACAGCTTTTGTTAGAAAGGGACTTCCACTTGTATTACAAGTTACAAGCTTTTGAGAAACGGGCCCCGGTTCTTAAAGTTTATTGAACTTGTGCACTAACCGTATCCATTTTTGCTGTCATTTACTTTTTGCAATGGGTCCATGAACTAACAACACATCAAAAGCGACTTGACAGTTTTCTAATTCGCTTTGACAAAAACTGGTCAGGAAATTGACATGACTTGGTCATTGACTTCATCCACTAGCCAAACCTATTAGTTAGAATAAATTGATGACTGTATTTTGGTAGCTAATAAGTATAGTTTATGATTGGTATATCTAATATAACTATAGCAATTGAGTAATTATAAATGCAGTATATAAAGGCGTGTTACAAAAAATAACTGTACTGTATACTTTCTCACACTAGTGCGTAAAGTGCACTTTTTGTGCATGTGTCGAAAGTTTAAAGGGCCATATTATGTACTGTAAAACGTTGTACGATACACTACACGTGCGAATAGATAATTCGCAACTCGTGTCGATTTAAAACACACCCTGCGGTCGTGTTTCGAATTTCCTCTTTTCCGCACTTGTATCGTAAATAACTATTTTGATTGTGGGATTTTTTTTTATCTGGAATACAATAATACTCTTCTAAGGATCACTTACGCGTTGCAGGGTTAGCCAACTCGGTGTTAATCGTTTATACAGGGTTTAACTCTACTGTACAAGTGGCCCTAAAATAATTAAATATTATGTTGGCTTATTCGTAGAGTTTGGTTTAAGTAAATTACTTACTAACAATTTTGCCTGTTTCATCATTTTTTATGCATGAATTAATTCAACAACGGCTAAGATATATATTTCAATAGATTTTCCTTTTTATTTCTAATATGTACTATTCAGTTTTCTTTATTAATAGGTAGGGTATGTACATTTTATATTTTTATAAAACATAAACCTTTTTGGCTAGGTTGTCTCGACAGCAGCGCCATCTTTTGAATAATTGCATTTTTTGCGAAAACCATAATTTTATTACTAAGCGCCACTTGCACCATCCCACTAACCCGGGGTTAACTAGTTAAACCTGGAGCTACCATGGTTACCAGTACAATTTGATGCTGGGTTACCGGGTTAACCCCGGGTTAGTGGGATGGTGCAAGTGGCGCTAAGAGAAGTTATGTATTACAGGATCTCAGCCGGCCAGCCTACACGTTTTCAGGGGATCGGTCGCAAAAACAAATAGATTTAGCCGCTGTAAGTTGATTTTACTTTAATAAAAATAACCGACTAACAATATTTAAACAATACCTACTAAACACTCCTAATTAAACTAATTTACTGAACTGAACTGTATACCTATTGCTTGATATACCTAGACCCATTTTGGGAACTGTAGGCCATAGATTAGTATATGTTCAGGGCCTGACTTAGTTCTGACCGCCCTAGACTGACTATGTATATCCGCCCCCCGCTTGTCTCAACTCAGAGCCGCCGCCGCGCCCCCTTGCGCGCCCCCTTGCGCGCCCCCTTGGTCCTTGCGCCCTAGGCTTTAGCCTTATTAGCCTGTGGGTAAATCAGGCCCTGTATATGCTATTACTGTAACTGTGACAGTCAGCGTCAGAATTAGCTACATGGACAAAATACTGAAATCGATATGTAGTTTGGTTTGACCAACTAGTCATCAACTGACGTACTATTACATTAACTCTGGATAACTATAGTTGGTCAAACAAAATTGTCAGTAAATATGAACAAAAAAAACTATACTTCTGTGCTAGTACTAGTGCAAGACAAAGGTAGTATGATTTCGTCTATGTTTGAAATGAGACAGTCCTTTGACAAACTATAGATATGTAACTTACATGTGAAATGTAATATCCAAGGTTTAAAGCAATAAAGATTTTTATTATTATTTGTATCTCCTCGGATTTCTCGGGCCTATAAATCCCGGTCTTTTGATAGGCTTGCGTGGGGATATAGATCCAACACGTAGAGGCCCCTTGGAGAGCTTTAATGTCATGTAGAACGCCTGCTGGAACCCGTTCACAGGTGCAACAATAGACACCCATGAACCGGTTGCAACAGGCATTGGGACTATTGTAGAAAAAGTGAACAGTATACCGGTCTATGGATTGAAGTTTGGGTGGACAATGAGACTGGGCTATTGAAAAGAAGTCCGGACACCTGCCATAACAATGCTAACACACGTTATCGAGGCAGGTGGTGACTTGCCGCTGACTAGATGGGCCCCTGAAACTGCCGTCGTGAAGACGACCAGGAGCAACACCGGTGTGAGCGGCTCAGGGGTCTCGAGAGGTGTGCGCCGCTTTCTACCTAGTGGCTGTTACCAGCCACTGTGCCAACTCGCGTCTTATGCATCTTTCACTTCCACCCCTGGAGCATATAGCTCTAGCGACTCCTCTCTGGACAGCCAATGAAGGCAAGCCAGAGCTGAGAGTCCTGCGGGTCCCCTTGGGGTCCACTCCGACCGACGAAGACACGCCGGAGACGGAGACCCTGACCGACTCTCGGGAGCACTCGGGTCCGTGGGGTCGTTACTCCCCAACAGCTCGCCACAAGCTGCCCTGCGGGCAATTTTTATTATTATTATTATACTTACATTAGTGTTTTACTAATACTTATATTTATGTTGTAGCATATGGTCTTAGATCGGTACCTATACAGACGGTTTGGCGTAAGCTAATTCTGCTGCTTGTCACATAAATGAATTTATGAATGAATTTCATAAAAAATAATATAATTTGCTGCTGTGTACAAGTCTTACTTGTCTGCAAAGTTTTACTCTGCATTACTTAGCACTACAAGGCTTGAATTGAAAACCCTGCAAGCGACATCAAACTTACAGGACGCAGCCCGAGTGACTGATAAATGTCATCAGTGACTAAAAATACGCGAAATTGAAAACACTGCAAGCGTCATCAAAGTTACAGGATGTAGCCCGAGTGACTGATAAATGTCATCAGTGACTAAAAATACGCGAAATTGAAAACACTGCAAGCGGCATCAAAGTTACAGGACGCAGCCCGAGTGACTGATAAATGTCATCAGTGACTAAAAATACGCGAAATTGAAAACACTGCAAGCGTCATCAAAGTTACAGGATGTAGCCCGAGTGACTGATAAATGTCATCAGTGACTAAAAATACGCGAAATTGAAAACACTGCAAGCGGCATCAAAGTTACAGGACGCAGCCCGAGTGACTGATAAATGTCATCAGTGACTAAAAATACGCGAAATTGAAAACACTGCAAGCGACATCAAAGTTACAGGATGTAGCCCGAGTGACTGATAAATGTCACGTCAGCGACTAAAAATACGCGAAATAAACCGTAAAATCAATTTAATATTACTATGACTCACGACAATTTAAATTCGATGTTATTATTTTTTGCACCATTATGTGCTTGTAACCAGTGTCACATAATCTGTTAAGTCAGCTTTATCCATTGTTGGATATTAAGTTGATTCATCATCACGGCTCGTGATTGGATCATATTTTGGAATATATCCCGCAACGGAAGTACCAAGGCTTTAGGTCGCACGACTATGACATTGTTACGTCATAAACGTGCATCAGGAGTTTCTGAATGACTTCAGTGGTAGATTGACGTATAAGTAACTACAATTTCCGATAGGTACACACATATCAAGCAATTCACCTTTTCAACAACAATGACGTAAAATAATTACGAATTATGTATACACTAGCGACTCACCCCGGCTTGGCACGGGTTACACAAAACCTTAACAAATTACACCTAAACCTTCCTTAAGAATCACTCCATTGATACGTGAAAACCGCATGAAAATCCGTTCAGTAGTTTTCGAGTTTATCGCGAACATACAGTCAAGGGCATAAATATATATACATTCCCAAAGTTTCAAAAATATGTGTACGCTCTTACACCTTCATATTTTTGAACCATTTGTCTGGATCGATATTTTTGCCTTCGACTGTACATAAACACAAACAGGTAGCGTATTTGGATTTGGATAATCATTTCATTAAAATACACTTCATTTATGCGCTTTACTTAAATAATTTCAGAATACGTCTAACTTTTTTGATTTCATAAAAATACTTACTGAGACGTCATTAACATTTATCAGCGGCATTTTTGTAATTCCGTACCTGTACTATGACAATACAATACTCTTTATTGCACATGTACCTCAATAAATAAAACAATACAGAAAGAAAAATGACTCGTATCGTATTCGTCACAATCTTGACAATCTCGCAATACCCGCAATCATAATAATTTATGTTTGACAACTATGGCAATAAATAATTTATGTTCAATGTAATTACAGAAACCCTTTATCAATACGTATGCTCACGAAAATCATTAAAACATACCTACGCATGTACGCATGTGTCTACATAAATCTAAGAGTGATCTAACACTTGTGTTTTAGCAATATATGTTAGCTGTACCTATACATTGTGTCAATAAAACCAGTATAAAAACTAATTTTATTTTAGAGAGATAGAGCTGATTTAAACTAACACAATGTTCACTCACAATTTTAAAACTAACAGGACTTAATCGCGTACAAACTTACGTTTATTTATGGCCTGACGTTTCGAACGTGACGTTACGTTCGTGGCAACCCTAGCGTACAAGTTAATAATCAAGATCAAGTGCGGGTAGTTCGCAAAACCCGCGCAGCAAGAAGATGTTGAATACAATTCCTCGCCAGTCTGCCTGTGACCACGAACGTAACGATCACGTTCGAAACGTCAGGCCATAAATAAACGCAAGTTTGTACGCGATTAAGTCCTGTGTTAGTTTTAAAATTTTGAGATAGAGCGGAGCCAAATGTCATCTAAAGTTGGTCAAGCAAATCTTGTCAGTAGAAAAAGGAGCGAAATTCAAATTTTCTATGGGACGATGTCCCTTCGCGCCTTCATTTTTAAAATTTTCCGCCTTTTTCTACTGACAAAATTTGCTTGACCAACTATACCTACTTATCTCGCTCGAAACTGGAGTAGCCCCACTGTCGAAATATAACACAAGGGCTCTACCGCGAAAAACGAAAATCGAAATTTCGTTATCCGCTCTTGCATATTCGAGATATACAGGGTGGCCAAAAAATATGTGCATTCCCGGTGCCAGGGAGGTTTATACTGGGATTATACTGAGCAACTGGCTGGGTGGGATTATACTGAGCAAGTTTTACTATGGAACTAACCACGAAATCGCGAAAAAAAATGTACCCTCCAATAGAAATTTAGAAAATAGACCAGCCAAAATGTATGAAACAGCCAAAATTTTTTTTGCGATTTCGGGGTTGGTCCCATAGTAAAAGCTGCTCAGTATAATCCTAAAGTATCCCTGGCAACGGGAATGCACATATTTTTTAGCCACCCTGTATAAAGAAATATTGTTTTTCGTTTTTCGCGGTAGGCCCTCTTGCTTCCGACATTGCACTGTAGTGTGTTGGCGAAAATCAGAAAAGTCCTTTTGTGTGGTCAGCAAAATGACAATACTGGATTTGAAAGAGTCCACAGTTTCTAAATTTATGCCAATAAAAAGTCTTATACTGGGTCCTATTGGACGAAGCACTTGCTTACCGATGCCACGCAATCTATTAATAACCACATAGACATATTACCAAGTATGATTTTATGTTAAAGAAGGTGAAGATCACGTAATGCATCTTAGTTCCTAATGGCTTTTGTTGCGAACGCAACCTTTTACTTGTATAATGCAGTAGCTAAACGCAGCCGTCGGGCTCGGTTAGTATGCGGAGGCTTTTTTAAAGCACCAATAGGAGCGCTCCACATTTAAACTACCTTTTTACTATTCAAATTTCGCTTAATCACTCGCATCAGCCTCCATACTATAACCACCACTTCTACACCTTTTATTTAACCGTTTCGTCAACCGTAACTTGTAACGTAACCAATACCTATTCAAGATTTAAAGTTACTTCAAATCGAAGTATTTTTATTTGAGTCGTCGAGCTTGCACGGCGGCTACAGCTTTCATCCTTATGGTCAAAATGTCGTAAATTCCACTTTTGCACTAGTTCTAATCACGTGACCGAGGACATAGCAGTCAAGGTGCTCATATAACACAATTCACAATCCACAATCTTACACAAATCGACCTAACCCCACAGTAAGCTTAATAAGGCTTGTCTTGTGGGTACTAGACGATATATAATATGTAGATAGATATCATCATTATCATATCAGCCAGAGGATGTCCACTGCTGGACATCTCCCCCAAAGAGTGCCACAATGACCGGTCTTGCGGCACCCGCATCCAGTGGACTCCCGCGACCTTTACCAGGTCATCAGTCCACCTTGTGGGGGGTCTACCCACGCTGCGCCTTCCGGTACGTGGTCACCACACTCGCCACTCGAGAACCTTTCCGCCCCAACGGCCATCGGTTCTACGTGCAATGTGCCCCGCCCACTGCCATTTAAGTTAAACGATTCGGAGAGCTACATCGGTTACATAGATATACTTAGATAAATACTCAGAATCACGTGAACATTCGTGTTCTTGGGTGACACGGAATGGTAACCTAACATGTTTTTAACGTGCATCTTTGCGTGCCAGTAATTGGCACTGCGACTCTGTCATGCCAAGGACTGTTGATTGGCATCTAAGTTTGGCACGCTTTTAGGGGCCTATTGTCGCATCGTGAGATTACATCCTAAATACGGTCATGAGATGTCTATCGTTAGCGATTTGTAACTTTTAGGGGGGTATTTCGTATCTAAGTAGGTACCTACCTTGAATGAAGTACATATTGTGCTATTTTCCCGCACTAGTGCGGGAACAAGCACTTCCTGTGCTTATGTCGAAAATTTAAAGGGCCAAATATACTGTATAAAACGTTGTACGATACACGTGTGAATAGGTAATTCGCAAATCGTGTCGACCACCACTCATCGCGAATTTCCTACTTTCCGCACTTGTATCGTAAGTAACTATTACAGTACATACCTATGGATGGTGCTACATTAATGCGGTAATTAGCACTTTACGTGCCTGTCGAAAATTTAAAGGGTCATATTATTAAGCTAGCCACGTAAACCGCGCATGGAATCATATACAAACAAACATTATACCTAGTTATAGTAGAAGTATAGTTATAGTAGTAATTTATTATTTTTTAATGTTAATAGCCTGTGTACACTACTATCGCATTGGGAAACTGTAAGGATAGCTGTAAGATTTATTAAATAAATAAATAATTTAAAAAAAATATTAAGAAGAAGTTTTGTCCCCGTGCCGATTTTGTGATATAGGCTTTTAAACAGATACATAAGTAAGTTGTATTCAGCTTCTGTCCATAATGCAACTTCGTTTAATTATTTTCTTAGTTTCCTTTTACGTCTTAAAACTATCATGCTTAATACACAAGAAAGACTCCTGAGCGTTGCGAATTTTTTAAGAGTAGGTAGAGTAGGAGTAGGACGAAAAATGCAACTTAGCTGCCGAGTTGGATATAATAAAGGATGTGTTGCCAGGTTGCCAGCATATACTTTCAGTAATCGAGGGCGCGGCGCGTTCTTTCTTTATTCCGTGCTGGTAATCGCCAATAATTACTGCGAAACATTCTGTTTAAAAGATCACTCACGTAGTTCTTTACTAATACAATTAACACATGAAGTTTTTTTCAACACACTTGCTCAAAACGACGTTTTTATTCCACCGATTTTTGGCTCATAATCCTAGATATTAAACACGCGTGCTCTTTCAGTGTATTATTCCACTCGTGCTTTTTCATTATATTATCCGACTGAGTTAAGAAGGTAACTGATTGCTAATAATATGCATGGAAAGGGAGCCTTCTTTAATTGGTCAGACTGGCGGGCACCGGCGCGCTCATCGCGCCTGCGCGGTGCGCGGCCCGGCCGGCCCGCCCGCCGCGCCGCCCGCGGCTGGGGCGAGGGGCGACCGGCAGTATGACAGATGCAACACACAATACTAGTTATGTTTTAACTATTAAAATTTGATTAATATGAGTTTCTTTTTTTTCTCGCAAGTGTGTTGAAAAACGTCGTATGAAACGCGTGTGCATTGGTCATTACACACATCGGCTTTCTTATTGGCGCTCGCTTACAGCTCGCGCGCACAATATCGCCTCGTGTGTAATGACCAACTTAGCACACTTGTATCATAATGTACTATTACTTGCCAGCTCCAATTACATTACATTACTTATATCTCGCTGTCTTGTTAAACAGAGACATGTAAACAATGCAGACTGGCAAGCCGTTGTTTCCTTATTTCACAAACTCGTACAATTTTATACGGTCGGCCTTGTTAGATAAAGCTCTATAAAAACGTATATGGAGTAACGAGACCTCGACAATGTGAGCCCATCTGCAGGGCCGGATTTCCGCCTAGGCCCGCAAAGCCCGGGCCTAAGGGCCCAGGCAACCTAGCAATGGTTTTGAGGCGCCCCCTAAATTCTAAGTGCCATACCAAGTGCCTAGGGTCCCTAGGTCTCTATATCCGGGCCTGCCCATCTACAGGAAGAATGTTACTTTATAAAAAGACAATTTTATAATTCTTTAAAAAAAAAGATGTTTAGTACCAACTTAATTCTTCCTCAATCACTTGTAGAAGTAAACAATGAAAATTAAGGCAAGTTTTTATACTTAATTCACATTATTCGATGATAAACAGTATTGTATAATAGACATATATATTGTGGGGTTTTCAGTTTTATAATCGTTTCAATCGCTTTATAATTGAAGGCTTTAACAAATTATTGTTTATGGATGGAGGTTTTTTTCTTGATATTATATTTTGGGCGATCGAACATGCCAATCAAATATGCTAATAGTTCTGTTTAATTATGTCTTACTTAGTAGAAAAAATACTGATAACTTTTAATAACCAATGCCATCAGGATTAAAAGGTATAGATAAACTACTTACGATTATTACAAAAAAATAACTTATGTTTGACGAAATAAAATTGGCACCGATCTCTCGAAAAACTTGTATGTCGAATCGGTGCAAATTATATTTCATCAGCTATGCGAGAAAATAAATAATCCATTCCAAATGGTTACTCTCCTTTTTATCCACAAATTGACGAGGAAGAAGTAACTATCACCATTGTATTGTATTGTAGTTCGGGCGATTTTCCGCAACTCGAATCGACTGGCGCCTATTTTGCATGACATGGGGGGGGGGGTGGGCTAGTCCTGCCAGCCCAGCTCCTCGAGGAATCCTATCAAACCTTTGATGTTGAGTAGGACCTCGGGGAGGTCTCTTGGGGATCCGAGATGTTTTGCCCTGTATGAGGCCACTTCGCAGCATTCCAGCACCACGTGAGAGGCTGTTTTCTTCTGTCTTCATGCATCCTCTGCATAGGGGACTGTCTGTGACACCTGTTATACAAAGATGTTTGATAAATAATCCATGACCTGTTATGACACTGGTTACCATACTCAGTTGGGTCACTATCACATCACTATCACCATTATTGCCAACCAAAATTAAATATTTTACTTATAACATAACGCCTGCTCAAAACTAATAGCAAGAACTTTACGCTCGTACTTATTAAATTCTTACAGGCGCCGAGATCACTACCCGGGCTTCAAGCAATCGCTTATCTCAAGGCAGACGAGGACTCCGGGGTTACTGGGGAACTGCTCTTCACACAAATTGTGCCTAATGGTCCTGTTACCATTGAGGGGAACATCACGGGCCTGGCGGCGGGGCTGCATGGGCTGCATGTTCACCAGTCGGGAGCTATCCAAGATAATTGTAAAGATATTGGACCACATTTCATCGCTTATTACGTAAGTACCTTTGTAGATAAGACAATCAGGCCCTTTTTCTCATCAAGAAAACAAAAAACCAAAAAAGTAGATTACATTAAACAACCCCGCCAACACTATACTCGTATGATTTATAGAGATTACTAAAGAATCGCAGATCAATCCGACAGAGTATCATTTTTAATAAATATGATTTTAATTTTGATTAATTCAATAACTAGTAAAGTATTTTTTCAAAGTAGGAATATTACGGGTAATTCATATTGTGCAGTTACTGTATAATACTAATCTTTTTTAGGACTTTAAACTTATTTATAAAAGCTTTTCTAACTCAAAACAAATATATATGTAGGAAGTAAGATTAAGCGAGGATTGGCCCTACGGTAGGGCCCCTACCGAAAGGGGACACACCCTTTCTTACAAATATAGCAACCTATTACATATAAACCTACATTATCTTTACTACATAACTTTATAATTTTTTACACGCAACCCGCAATAAACACATTCATAAATCCGTTAAACACTTAGTGATCACTTAACCAATTATCATTCCCCAGGGCCGTCACGGCGGGCCTCGTGACCACATCCGCCACGTCGGAGACCTCGGCAACATCAAGGCAGACGAAGGCACGCTGGCCGTAAAAATCGTCGACCACCTCATCTCTCTGGCCGGTCCGAGGTCTATAGTTGGCCGATCTGTGGCTATAACTAAGGGAGAAGATGATTATGGTAGAGCGGGGACTGAGGATAGCGCGTTGACGGGATCGTCAGGGCCTGCGGTCGCTTGTGGTATTATTGGTTATATGAATTAATTATTAGGTTAAGTTTATTATTTCGGATACTATAAATATTGTGTATCGCCAAGTAACTTTATGTAATATATACCCAATAGACCTTGACACGTTTTATTGTTCTGATTTCCTACGTAGTTGACATCAAATCAGACCGAAAGAAGGCCACGTTGGCCGTGAAAATCGCCTACCATCCTCATCTTTCTAGTTGGACTTCGGTCAGTTAGTTGGTCGGTGGCCAACTGGCCACTTACCATATTGTCTCTGTACGGGCCCGTCCAGCGGTAACTTTGGTCACACTTTGGTAAAAGGTGACGTTTGAAAAATTCAGTTACAAAAAACTGACGTATATTTACGACGCCATCTGGTTCAGTTGTTCAAGATTTTTTCTTAAACTTTACACCTCCTCAACAATACGCTATATACGCTATATGCTCAACACACAATAAAGCATTAAGGTGGCAAATAAAACATTTAAAATACAGTTTCAAACTGATTTTATTCCATAAGCAATATAAAAAATGTATAACAATAAAGTCATTGCACCAGAGAGAAGACCATAAACACAACATTGTGATGCTTATATTGTGATGTTCAACATCTTATACTAATTGTGCCTAAACCGAAATTATAAATATTTAGTTTCCTTATGAGATGAGCGGAAGAGCAACGGAAGTGTCAAGAGGTTTTACGGCATAAATGCAGTAATAAATTATTACGTTCGGTCTCTCATAAAAACGTCAGTCGTACACAGGATGAGTAGATGCTTATATTCGACCTTCATATTAAAAGAAAAACAAACTAAGTATAGGTACTTTACGGCTCAGTCCTAGTCTGTGTGCAGTATTACACACATCGAAACAAATATATGTTTGTAATTGTAACCATATGCCTACTATAGGTACATTGTAAAAAGTGTACCAAATTTTTAAGTAGCCATTTAAGACTGATTGTATAACACCGAGATGGTTCTAGAATTTTCTATTAATATAAAGATCACCACACAAAACCGACGCCACAGTTGCCTCGCCTCCTTTATTTTGCTTATTGGAGGCCGATGGAGGCGATGAGGCCCTCGACCTTCGCGATGTAGGCCTTTTGGGCCTCCTCCTTGGATTTGCCCTTGTTCTTTGACCAAGCGTCGAACTTAGCCTTGCCCTTGAAGTCTAGGAACCCAGGCTTGTCTGTAAAAAACAATGGTTTTTAGTTTCTCAAAGAGAAAAAACCGGCCAAGTGCGAGTCGGACTCGCGCACCGAGGGTTCCGTACTTTTTAGTATTTGTTGTTATAGCGACAACAGAAACACATCATCTGTGAAAATTTCAACTGTCTAGCTATCACGGTCCATGAGATACAGCCTGGTGACAGACAAACAGACGGACAGCGGAGTCTTAGTAATAGGGTCCCGTTTTTACCCTTTGGGTACGGAACCCTAAAAATGTAAAATCGTTGTGGAAAGTTACTGTAGTCTGTACTGAACCCATATTTTCACATAACTGTATTTTTTATGTAGTTTTTCTACTGTGTAGTTATCATTAGCCATCACACGCTGATCATATTCTGCTTACTGACATATGTATAGTTCAAACCAAATTGTCAGTAAATAAGAACAAAAAAAAACTATACTCATCCTTTTCTTTTGGTTGCTAGTAGTGTAAGACAAAGATAGTATGATTCTGTGTATTTTTGAAATGAGACAGTCCTTTGACAAACTATAGTTACACTATTACAATTTTTTAGGGAGGCCACACACAATCTGAATCTATAATTTGAGGCATTTCGTATGAAAAGGGACCTTATTTAGATGGCGCTTACGCCGCACAGCGTCGCACGGCATTGTATTTATATCGGAGTATCGTTTATAATGGCGTAAGCGCCATCGACAATAAGGTCCCTTTTTATAGAAAATACCACATTTGAATTCATAGTCTGAGTCCGATGCTTTGCCTCACATATGTCTTAAAAATTCCGATTGATTCCAAACATTCCAGTGTGTGTGAGCTCATCCATAGATAATGTATGGAAAGAGGTGCATTCAGAATTCAAAATCTTAATTTTCATATTCTAAATTTATTATGCTTTTCAGAATAATTCCATCAGATCCATCTAAGAATTTCATAATCTGAAATAATCTGAATGTGTGGAGAGTACTTAAAGTATGTACTTGCTCTTTTTTCTATTAATTAATTGGTTACCCAAACTAAAAATCTGTATCAAATTTCTATTTAAAAGAAAGAGTCGGAAGAAACTAAAAATTTGTAAGGTAAGGTGGGGTAAGATGAACATACCCGATTTTAAATGTGATTTAAAATAGACTATATCGCGAATTTATTTTGTTACCTTTATTTACCGAAATATATAGTCTATTTTGCTTAGGGCAAGACAAACAGTATGAGAATTCCATACAAGTATTTGTCTTGATCCGGTGACAGTCTTACCCCACCTTACCTTAAGTACATTATTAAAATCCATAGATTCCATTGTCATCCTATCCGTCTATGTGAGTTAAACTTATTAGTGTCAATTAGTGAGTAGATATTTTAGTAGCTGACTTCATGCATAGTTTAGTACATACTGGCAGGATCAGCATCCCCAACGGTAGCCTGCTTGAACCACCCGTAGATGTCTAGAAGGTCAGCATCAGCAGGAGATGTCTTCAGCTTCTTAACATCCTCAGCGGCTTTGTCAAATTGCTGAAATGACAGGATTATGTATTAAAGACATCTGTGTATAAATGGTAAGTAACCAAAAGGACCCTGAGTTCTTATGGCATAACCAATGTAACCAGTTTTCCCCATTATACATATATTTTTGTTTTAGCTGTTTCGCCTAAAGCGGCATTCTCACTATGTTCTTGTAGTTGTCAGTAAATATTCAAGTCACTACATGACGATTACTATTCTATGTATGAACACCTCCATAAAGGGGCCTACTGACTATCAGTCCACCGGACGATATCGGCCTGTCAGTTGTTCGGAACTGTCAAATTTTTGTTTTGACAGGTTGTATCGTCCGGCGGACTGATAAAATTAAAATTAAAATTTAATATTATTCTGCACCTTGTATAATAGTTATTAGTTTGTATAAGTTCTGGTAGGACACAAAAGAAAAAATGCTTAGATGAAGCAGTGCATGACACAACATAATAAAACCAAATCAAATGAGTTTCTTGTTATCTTCAAAAATTCATAAAATACTTACCACATCCATATCTGCCATATTGACAATGTAAAAACACTGTCAATATGGCAGATTCTACAATAGAAAATGCTTATAATTTTGTCAAAGGACTGTTTCATTTCAAACATAGACAGAGAGAATCATACTATCTTTGTCTTACACTAGTACTAGCACCCAAAAGAAAAGGATGATTATAGTTTTCTTTGTTCTTATTTACTGTCAATTTGGTTTGACCAACTATATATCACATTGCAAAAAAAAGTACAAAATCTGCCACCACAGACAAAACATATTGATTGACCTCTTAGTTAGACTTTGGAATACAACAATGACATTCAGGTATGCAAATACATACCACTTACCTCTTGTAGAGACATGATGTGTGGTGGGTGAATATACCTAGCAGGAAACCTAGAAAGCAGAATCACTCAGTTATTATTCACTAAACAGGATTTATTTTCGCATAAATCGAGGTGCGTGATGAGCGATATCACTACATTACTCGGTAGCTGACTGACAAGGACAAGTTAAGGTCTTAATATTTTTTTAATTTTTACTTTTCTAATTTCAAACTAACCTTACGTCAACACCGCTAGTAGAGTTAAAGTTTGAAAGAAAACTTTCTAAATGCCACAACTCTTACCTAGTTAAATAGAACGGAAGCCGGTGTCTCTACCGCGGATACTTCCAATGGACTGGCTAAGTGAATTGATTATCAGCTAGGTAATAAAAACACGTCACTCTACTCGATGAATACATGAACACTTGTTACCTACACTTTACGTCGCAAGGAAACGTTACAGCTTCATAATTAGAACTTCAATTCAATGTAAAAGAAACAATACTTACTTCTATTTTTGCAGAAAGACGGATTATTATAAGTAGATCGGCGGACGGATTCGATTTTTATTTATGAAGCTTGCTTGAGTAAACTTTATCTGTCAATGTCACTTTGACAGCAACCGTGACCCCCAACGTTGGGGTCACCGTCCTCAATTTTTATTAACATACGAAAGTTACAAAAAAATCCAAAAACGCCGATAAAATATACAATCAACTTTAAAAAAAAAACAAATTAACCTCCTAAATAAGTACAAATCCTAAGTAAGTAGTTGTATAAAACTTATTAATGATGCGAATCGCATTGAAATTGTAGGTTTGCTTCTCTAGTTCAATACTAGATGGCGCTGATGGAGCTCTCTTTATACGATCCGCAAAAAATATTTTTTTAGCCAATTGTTTAGTATCTTTACAAATGAGCCGTATTGATATTTTACCTGCTCACAAAATTTTATGGGAATCGGTTAAGAAATGCGAGTAATGCGACCTGCAGAGGAGACATCCGTACCAAAGCATATACATCCGGACCGGACATACGAAAGCATTTTCTCCAAGCTGAACCGGAGACCTTCACTAACGCTCGGTCAAATGATTAGGGTTCGTGGTTTTTTTTATTCCACATCCGTATATAAGTAGGTAAGTATTGAAACTGCAAAAATGAGCTTCGGTTTTAGACAAACTATTTTCAATCGATAAATATCGATTAGTTAAGTTTCATTTACTAGTTCCATATGGAAAATATTTGTATTAAGTAATCGGAAGTTCAGAATTTTTAGCAAATCTAAAGGGATTTCTATACTTATAAGAAGAAAACATACAGTGTAAAACTTCGATAATTTAAATTTCGACTGTGTGAATACCTTCATTATTCCTGTTTTTTTGTACTTATGTATCTGGGTTTTTAACACAAAAAGGCTATAAATACAACACAGCAATTCGTGTCTACTAAAAAAGACGGTTCGAGTGAATAAAAACTTATTTCTACTTTTGCGCCTTTCCTCTACTTTAGCCCAGACTACAAATTTCATAAGTAAAATAAAAAAATATAAATCAAATATTATCGATATCCCACGATCTTTAACTTATCGAAGCACTACTGTTTAAAAATAACAGTTCACAACTGATTTTATTTCACAGGCAATATAAAAAAGTATAACAAAACAATACCAACTCAAAACGAGCGTATCACACAATTATAATCACAATAAATATGTGATGCCATCTTACAATATTGTGATGTCCAACATCTTATACTAATTGTGCCTAAACCGAAATTATAAATAATTGACTCATGAGACGGGCGGCAGGAACTTTATATAACAAATTGATGGAAAGCAATTTTACCCATATTGATCTGTAGACTTTAACATGTTGTAAAGATGAGCTAAATAAGAGATAATATAAACTTAAGGGATGTTAGGTTGGTTATAACATCACTAGTCTTAGTTGTGTCGTATTTGGTGTTATCTGTGGCAACTCTCTTGCACCCATTACCCAAGATGGCGTCGCTGTACCATTGGCTGTGTTGTGCTCCCACAAATATTTAGTTATAATAAATATATAAAGTGCAGTTCGTTTTTCCTTTCACCATCATAACATAACACACATCTGATACTGAGTCGCTACGACCCAAATACTAGGGCGCTCCAAATGCTTGTAACTGGTAATAAGTTATTAGTCATGTTCATGTTCAGTCTCGAAAAACGTCAGCGTTGGTTATACCGAAGGGCATGCGTAAAAATTCATAATGACCTTTTATTGACTAAATGCACTTTTTCGCCCATTAGAGATTCGATGGAAGGATTCACTCTATAATGTTCTGATTTATGAATAATTCTGTCATATTACGCAATGCCCACACTGACAATGGTTCCGCTCGCCCAAACTGTTTTTTTTTTACTGGAGGCCGATGGAGGCGATGAGGCTCTCGACCTTGGCGATGTAGGCCTTCTGTGCGTCCTCCTTGGAGGTGCCCTTCTTCTTGGTCCACGCTTCGAACTTGGCCTTGCCCTTCAGGTCAAGTAAGCCGGGTTTGTCTGTAAAAAAAACATTCAGGGTCAGGAGGGGTAATAGAAACACTAGTAGGGAATCCTCCAAGTCGCATCACGCTAAGTTTTCATGTCAAGTATGGAGTTTGTCGGGATATGAATGCATTCTTACTGCCAAGTTTGTGCAATGTTAGCGTGGTCAGAGCAAGTTAAGTCTACAGATTCTCTTGCCCCACCTAATCTTAGTTTGTTGATAATCGTATCGTATTTTTTGCATAATCACCGAGATACTTAGCGCCACTTGCACCATTCCACTAATGGGGGGTTAACCGGTTAAACCTAGAATTACCATGGTTACCAGTACAATTTGACACTGGGTTAACCGCTTAACTCCGGGTTAGTGGGGTGGTGCAAGTGGCACTTATGCTGGCCATACACCATTCCTCCTATGGTCCAATCAGCATGACGCTACCGATTGGATCAGTTAGAACTGACCGTGTGGGAGTGGATTGGCATGACAATTATACTTGACGGCACAAACGAATTTCGATTCTTTTGGCTTCATACCGATTGGACCGCGTATTGGCGGTCGGCGATCGTCAGTTCAGTCAGATCAAGATTTATGTCGGTGCTCAAGGCACCGTGCACCGTGATCGATAGAGTCATGCCGATTGGAAGATAGGAATGATGGTGAATGGCTACCACAACTGAACGTCGCTGCCGATTGGACAATTTAAACTGATCTTGTTAAACAAGCCTGGAGCGTCATGCCGATTAGACGAGAAGGATGGTGTATGGCCACCATTATTGTATTGTACGCAATGGCAGCTATGCAGGGCCGGATCTAGGGTAGAGCGAGTGGAGCGGCCACTCTAGGCGCCGGATGGCAAGGGGGGCGCCAAAATGACAAATGAGAAAAAAAAAGTTTTAAAAGACGCTTGTGTGACGCGGGCCCAAAATAAGGTTCGTTTTGCTTTTGGGTAAAAAGCTTCAACGAAGGGCGCCAAAACCCGATTTCGCTCTACCCTGATCAAGGACTCGGGCCGGCACTACAGCTATGTGTACTTATTCAGGGTACAGTCTGGCAAAAAAGAGTAGAAATTAAAAAGTGGCAACACTGTCGTCCCGTTTTTCTTAGATCGATTTGAAGGGGACGACATTACAGTGTTGCCATTTTTTAATTTCTACTCTTTTTTGCCAGACACTAGACATGATAATATTTATTTAGGTGTATGCGTTTGAAGCTCGGTAACAATACAACGTATGTAAGTTAAGGGAACAATAAGTAAAACAATTATTAATAAATCATTAACGGTAAAATTGATCGCTTCAAACACAATTAACAATACAAGCTGTAGTTAATGTTAGTATACAAGTTTTAAAATACCTAAAATGTCATAAAAAACCTTTGCGCTACAATTTTTTCTCACCTTGTTAATATTTGCATAAAACTATGTTGCTAATATTAAATAATACATAAATTATGTGGTTTTTAAAACGAATGTCGTTTTTTTTTTTTCAAAATCGTGGCATTGAATTTAAATACCTATGTCAAGTTAACCTTGAAAAGTAAACTGGTTGTTTGACGTCAGAGAGGTTATTAGGGTCATAAAACCTCAAAATGATTTAAATTCTTAATTTTAGCATAGAGAAATATAAGTAAAGAAAGCGTGGTAACTCCATACTTCAGGTTTCTTACCGAAACGCGAGTTATTTCGTAGTCGACATCTAATGTGAAGTAGTGAATTTATCATTTATATCATTTGGCTTTCTTTTTGTCTGTTACCTTCCGTGATTCTCACCTGATGGTCTCATCGGAAGATCAGCGCTGGAAGTCGCCAGCAGCATGCTGAGATGGGACCATTTCGTGACACTTTATTTTCATGTTCTTTTAATGTATGTCTATTGTCTGTGTGTGTTTACGAATAAAGTATTCTATTCTATTCTATTTATCAGCATGCTACTTAACAAGTATCGCTATTGAAGAAAAATGTACTGCTAAAATAATTTACAACAAATATTACAAGCAGAATGAGTTGAAAATAGAGTTCTGGTTAATCCGATTATCATATTAGCTGATAATCAATCAATGAATCAATCACTTTCCGTTCGTCGCGACATCTTTTGTCGAGTAGCAGTACTGATAATTCCGCTACTTGACGCTAGATGTCGACTAAGAAAATAATAGTCTTTTTGGTAACTGATGTATGGAGTGAGCACTTTGATTTAAGAACCTATTTTAAGTTAAATATCTAGTAGCCAGGAGTAGAGGTAAAATAATCATAATAATTTTAGATTTTAATGATAAACTAACTATTTAATCACATGAAATAAAACTTTGAAAACGGATTATATCGCGTATATTGAATTTATAATACTACCCGACGTTTCGAACCCTATACAGCGTTCCTGGTCAACGGGTGACTGAAGAAAAGCTACAATGTGCAAAAATACCCACATACAAAAATTAATGAACCATAATAAACTATAAACTTTAAGGCTGGTTGTGCATGCAAAATCGGTTTATAATCGGTTTTTAATTATACTTAATTTTACGCCTTTTTTGATAAAAACGATCAGTTAAAGCTAATTCCACGATAAGAAAGTACAAATGCCATATACCTATGGATATCAATCGCAATCCATCACTGATTTATCATGATTGAAGTGTCATGTTTGCTATAAATAAAAATAACAAGAACATGTTGGCACAGCATGATGGCTAGAGCTATTAGAGACACTTCTAGAAAAGTAGACTAGCTAAATATTTTTACGCCACGCTAACAGTATATTCTAGTTACATTATTTCTATCCACGGTATGGCATCCTACTTTGGGGAATTTTATTATGTGGCTATCTTAATTTCGTGTGCGATCTCATAGCCTGTATATTTGTGGACATGGATAAAAGAGATTAGAGGATGAAAAAGGACAAAATGCAAAATAAAATTAACATCGTAGTCGGACAAGAAAACTTTTTTGTTTCCGACGGGGCACCCCCTTATTTTGTTACACTTATTATGCTGATAAAACACTAAGTTTTGTAACTTTATCTCAACTACAAAGGGCCACTTTGAATTTTTTTTGTTGTATAAAATCCAAAAAAAAATTTTTTTTTATGTATCTGTTTTCACACTTTTTGTACATGTGAGTTATGCGTTTTGAAGTAGAAAAACATGTTTATTTCAATTTTTTATAATATTTCAACGGTTTTGTTTCTTTATTTCACCTAAGACACATAAAAAATAAAAATAAAAATGTTTTTTTACTTTTGGTTCATTTATTTCTAAACGAGATTACACACATAACAGTAAACTATAAATAAACTTAAAAATAATTATATATACTACAAATAAACAAACTTTTTTACTTAATAACTTATAAATCCAAAGGCAAGGCTCAGTCCAAAGGCGCGCTGTACGAATCGTCGACGATCCCAAACTCACAAGCGGTATCGAACCTTTAAGTCTAAGGAGAGACTTCGCCTCCTTGTGTGTGTTCTACCGCTTGTACAATGGGCTGTGCTCTGAAGAATTGTTTGACATGATGCCAACGGCCGCTTTCTATCACCGCACCGCTCGCCATCGGCAGGGTGTTCATCCTCACACCCTAGCACCTAAATGGTCGCGTACTGTGCGGTTTAAGAGGAATTTCCTCCCGCGTACGCTTCGGCTGTGGAATGAGCTCCCTGCCGAGGTTTTCCCGAGGGGCTACAGTATGGGGTTCTTCAAAAAAGGAGTGTACAGGTTTTTAAAGGGTCGGCAACGCGCGTGTAATATCTCCGGTGTTGCAGGCGTTCATAGGCTACGGTAACTGCTTACCATCAGGCGGGCCGTATGCTTGATTGCCACCGACGTGGTATAAAAAAAAAATCACATTTTTAAATAATGTGAAAACCTACCTACTACCTACTTAAAAATTTCAAAGTGGTTGAGCACCTTCTTGTAGTTGAGAACGATACAAAACGGCGTGTTTTATCAACATAATAAGTGTAACAAAACAAGGGGGTGCCGATGTCGCTTCTTCTAGCTAGTTTGAATTTTTCCCATACAAACGTGAATCTAAGTTGGACTATGGGGAAACTTAATAACTAAATTAAATGTTGATACGTACTGGAAGGGTCGGAGTCTCCAACGGTCGCCTGTTTGAAGAGGGCGTACAGCTCCAGAAGGTCTGTGTCGCTGGGCAGAGACTTCAGCTTCTTAACATCACCGGCGGCCTTGTCGAATTGCTGGAAATAGACAAACATATTATCTTGATAAATTATTTAAAGACCAGGACCAAGGAACTAGAATCAAAATGCTAAGGTTGATAACACAACGTAATCGGATGTTGGGGAAGTTCAGCCTTTTCAAAATTAAATTCTCTACGTTGTAGGTGTCACCGTCATAGGGTTAGAGACTTATACAGCCCCTAAAGGTAAGGCCTGAGTGGACGCTCGAAGCGCAGTGTTCGGCGGGGCGTGCAGCGTGGCGGCGGGCTCACAAGTGAATTGAGCAGCGTGTACTAAGGCCGCTCCAATAAGTTTGCATTTGTTTAACATGCACGCCGCACGCCCCGCTCGCTGCACGCCCAACTCGAGCGTCTACTCATATTACAGTAAAGATTGAAAGACCCCAGAGGATGAACGTTTTGATTTTGAGATTTTGACCGATCGTTTGGGAAGTCCCGCGTTTTCTACCAGTAAACTCGCAGGTAAAGTACAATAAATAAACTCTGTCTTTCTCTATAATTGCCATTGATTACAATTGGGGTAGTTTAGTTAAGTCAAACATTTTTTTTTTATTGCGTTCTATCTATACCTGTGTCAATATCTGAGACCGTGTCCGTTAAATTAAAATATTCTTTCTTAAAATTGGTTCATAATATACATTAGCAAATTATTATATTAAATTTGGAACCTTTAATGGGTAAAGATAGGTATCTATACCTAAAATTTACTATGAATTCTGTCTTGTCTAGAATTCTAAAAATTCGAGAAAAATGATTTATCCCACGCGTTTTTGTAGAATTCTTACACAGTTAGCTTGCTTGTAGAAATCTAGTCAAGGACACTACATGTGGAATCTTCGAAAAACCAGTTGTTTAATGTGATCAAACCAGTTGAATTAAATGAAGCAAGTTTTGCTTTACGCTCGAACGAGTCCTGCCGAAAACCTTTCTCTGGCGAAATCTGAGAAAGCTGCACTGGCTAGATCTAGATTTATTAAGATTACGCTATATATAAAATATGCAATTATGCATGCATCATTATTAATGTATTCAGTTACATGTCATTCCATAACGGTACTCCTTTCTCCATTACTAATATTCAGAAGATGTAACAAAATTGTAACAGCATTATAATTTAAGTAACGTGTAATTAGGTACTTATATCTGCTTTGGAATTTGGAATGGATACGATGTCAAGACCATTACGTTTTTTAACCCTTTTTAGACGACTAATCCTATGAATCACATTTTTTCCTCCACAGATTCTCCTTTATATTTAGATATCTCCTTATTATATAAGATTATATTTAAGGCCACTCAAACAGGTTTCTAAAACGATGGCGAATTCCACTACACTGGCGTGCTCCAATGCCATGGTCGAATGGGATTTAATGTCGATACAAAAACCTCTAACGGAACAAAACAACGGACGTAACATGCGAATGCGACAGTGTATATAACAAGCCAGATAATATCTAAGGGAAGCGTTATATTTTCCAAAAATTTTAGGTCACTTAAGATTTTTTGGCTTTAAGTTTAAAATAGTATCTTGAGGACGGCCTAAATATAGTTCTGGTATGCTAAAAAGGCCAATTGCCTTTGCATGTGTTGAATATAAATTGATCATACGAGGGGGCTCGTTCACATACCTACACGACTCTAAATAACCTCCGGTCTGCCTAATACTTTGCATTAGTACTGACAGTATCATGCTATGGATCGCAGTTGCAGTTCGTATAGCGTTATTATTTGGGGAAGCTCTTGTGATATTATTGACGTGTTTTTTAGTTAACTCTGCAGCCCTAGCTGGGTCAAAGTCTCCAACCTTTATGAAAAATATACACAATATGCCTAGTAAAGTAACCTTCGGTCTGCCTAATACTTTGTAAACTTCATAATGACGTCATAAACGGAAATCAATCGTGTGTGCCTATTGCATTATTACTTTGATCATAATTTAGGCAGAGTAAACATCTTATATGGTTGCAAATTGGATTTTATTCTGTGTGTAACTAAATATTAAGTTGACATTAATAGTCAACAATGATTGTGATTGATTTATCTACCTAAATACTAAGACAATAACGAAACAAAAGATTATGACAGTTGATTGAATACGTGAATTTTCACTAGAGGACGATAATTGTATCATTCATTTGTCATTTATATTAGTTCCTCTATTAGTTATTGTGGTCACGTCAACTATACAGTCAGCAGAATGAAAAGTTAAGCGACGAAGTGTTCAAAATTATCTTGAAGCATCTTGTCATCTTAGCTTTTGCTGCTGACTCTATAGGTATAGTGCGTGCCACAAGATGGCCACTGGCCACACAGGGGCAAGCACTCATATGGATCTTTAGGCTCGAAGAAAAAATGATATACAGGTAATCGTAGACATTACAAACAAGTTTGAGGATTCTTTAAGTATTTCCCAATTTCGCTCACGACACGCTTATAAAATGTCTTATAAATCGACCATTTTTTCAGATCGTGGATTTTGGCCAACCAAATTGCTAAGTCATAACTGGTGCAAACCTTGACATCGGTTATAAAGAACATTGATTTATTATGGACAAAGGTTCGAGGTTGCACTCGAATCAGACAATGTAACCGCCACGTCATCGTAATTTGTGCAAAATGCTAATTTTATCGTCTATTGTCATTTATTTTATCAATAAGACGCTAGTGTCTAAGGGGCATTTAGAACAATCTAAGTTTGGCGCGAAAACATGTCATTAATTCTTGACCCTAACCCTGTCGCCCTGACTTGTTGGTTACGTTCGTCTGTTAGCCTTCCAGACTTTAATGGTTAGCTAGAGTTATCTTTAATTGCAGTCATGAGGAAACCGGACTAATCCCAATATCGCTTGGATTCAAATGGCAGTCGCAATAGTGCATGTGCCAATTTTTCGATTTAGATTGCTCTCTCTAGAAGCGGACTCCAGACTTTCGAACCGCGACAAATGCCGAAAAAACATGATATTTAGCTAAATGTTTAGTGTCAATTCGCTCGATGATGCTCGATTTCGTTTAATTTGCTCGACTAGCCAGTACATACCTTTAGATGCTAATACTATTACTTATTCTGTGCCTTTAGGTAAGGTAAGACAAATGCACATCCATCGACAATCGTCAAACGAAACGACGATTATTATATTCGCATCATTTTCGCATTTGCTACTCGTCTCTATCTCGACTATGTTCACAGTAATTAATCGCACAACATCAGACAACATAGACATAGTATATACAAGTAGTTATAGACGCGCCACCGAGCGACCGGGGGTAAGAGAAAGAATACCTATTCATATAAAATTTGGGCAGCATAGGATGCCACCCGGTCGGTGATAAGGACAAAGCATGGCACTATTTTCTCTTTCCTCTTATAGGAATCGCAATAAGACTATCTTTCTCTATCAAAGAGTGTCAGGCCATTGTCAGACAATAATTGCCATTTTTGCAGGCATTAACGTCCTTCATAAAGAACAATGGGCTCGGAAATAAGTACTTAAAAAGGTAAGCACGACGTCACTGTAATTTATTCATAAAGACTAAACTTGATCTTTCGACCCGTTTGTATTTGTTACAGGTGTATGATGGATGACTTATCCATGTGATAAAATAACCGTCACTTTTTAACGCGCGATTGAAATGAAAGTGACTAACACTGTCTTTATCACGCTGTCACGTAGACAACGACCATCTTATCGTCTAGCCATATGTCGTCCAAAAAAACCGGACAAGTGCGAGTCGGACTCGCCCACCGAGGGTTCCGTACTTTTTAGTATTTGTTGTTATAGCGGCAACAGAAATACATCATCTGTGAAAATTTCAACTGTCTAGCTATCACGGCTCATGAGACGGCGACGACGACGGCGGTGACAGACAGACGGACAGCGGAGTCTTAGTATGGTCCCGATTTTACCCTTTGGGTACGGAACCCTAAAAATGTACCTTGATGAGAGATGCTACGAAAAGTCACGTGACTATTTCCATGTCATCTTGACTAGGCCCCCTGGTGGCGGTTGAGTTATTTGGCTAAGACTTCTGTAGACTGTCTTCTCCGAGACCACGGGGACAACGCCGTCCTCGAAACGTCGGAGGTAAATTCAAAACTTATTTTACGCAATTAAGTCCCGTCGTTGTGAATAATAATGACTAAAAATCGTAAAAGTTTAAATCAGTGTTACGCGAACGTCCCATTAGTTTGTTTCTGTCAAACGACCCTCCACAGCGGCGTAGGTATAATATAATATCTGACGTGGCGTTTTGTCACAAATATCATATCATTCGATAAGTGATAATTAATGACTTTAATTAGGTAAATCCCGGTCAAGTGTGAGCCGTCGATATTTTTAATTAAAAAAAAGAAAAAAATATTTTAAATAGTTTTAATTTTTCAAATTCGTCAATTGAATAACCAATTAATAGCATTATGAAGTGAATCTATACTTTAGTTTTTTGTTGGCCTTAGGCAAAGCGTAAATACCTACCTATTACTAGATACACAAAACTTTAATAATTTCACTATAATACAATAGAATTTATTCAGTTATGTATGCTCATTACACAACCGGTACAAAAATTAATACATATTCATTATGGTTATTTTGTTTCATAAAGGTGTTTTTCCATTCAATCATATTTATATTTAACATGTTAATGTAATGCTAATTAGTCGTAAACTATACATCTTACGTCAAAAATGACAGTTACGTGTGGTTACGTAGGAAGTGGCGCCCTCAATAATTTTCTACAATTTCTGGTCGGACTATACGTGATCTGATCTCTATATTGTAGGTATATACACTTGAGTCGGACCACGCTAACTCTGCATGGCAATGAACAAATATGGCAATGTCATCATTGTAAAATTTCTATAAAAATATGACCTTTATAATCAAATGACACTCCCTTACTTTGTTCTAGTCAAGTCAGTGCATAATTAGCTTCGGCTAACTACCTATACTAGTTAATCGTTCGCATCGTTTTACAATAACTAACAATTTTACTAACTTTTTCAGATAATTAGCAAAATTGTGCTAAATAGCACAATTATTACAGTTGTTTTACAGCTCACCGAACCGGCTAATAAATATATGGGCGGCTGACGGCTATAATGGGTTCTTAGAAAAAAAAACATTTCGCAGAAAAATATCTAACTTGACCAATATTTGACACAGGAAACTAATAACCGGTTAATATACTTAGGTACTCATACAATTCTAAATAGGTATATATTCTATAACTTTAACACTGCGAATCTAAATACGGGTTTTAATGTAAAATACAAAGAAACTACACAAATAATACTCACCTCCTGGAGAGACATGGTGTGTGGTGCTGTTAGTAGGTTACCTGTAAAATACAAACATTCAAATTATCGAAAATGCAATATCATTAATTCAAAATGTGTCCAGTGAAATTAGGTGTTACGACCGACGAAATCGTCACAACTGAAAATACTGATAAACTTATTTAAACTTTCGTTTAGAGATAACTTTGGCATATATGCGGTACGCCTTCGCATATTATTATTTTTTCAACTTTTTAAAAAGTAGCGGCACTTACAGGTATGGAGAATGAAAGCGGGTGTTCCTCGCGGATACAACCAGTGGACTGAGGTAATGGAATGGAGCCGCGGCTGAACAAAACTTGTGCAGAGCTGCTTTGCTATCGGATTTTTGCGTCATAGCTTCGCGTAGCGTGTAATATTTTTGGTATCCTGAAGTTGAAATTAAAGGACCTTTAGTTCACATTGCTTTTGTTTTTGATGGATTCAGAGGATTCTGCTTTGCGAGCGAATTTTTTACTCGTTGTATTTACTAGTAGTTGTTTTGATTTTGAAATATGACAGTTACCACGGATGACAAGAAATTTTCGTCTCCTTTGGTTGGTGTGAATAAATATTATGTACCGAGAGCTGGTAGACATTTTTAATGAAAATATGTCTGATACTTCTATCGTTTATTTAATTACAGATTTTTTGGGGAAAAAAAATCTTTAAAACTATAAGGGTTGATTTAGCCCCACTACCCAGCAGCCAGGTCTACAGTACTGAGTTAGGGTATGATAGGACAATACATCCATCCATACTAATATTATAAATGCGAAAGTGTGTCTGTCTCCCGGGGAAGGACATAGAGTAGTTTTTATCCCAGGAGTCATCCTTTAAGGGGGTGAAAAGGGGGGTGGAAGTTTGTATGGGGAATCGATAAAAAACTGATTGGATAAAAAATAAGCTACCCAAATTACTAACTACATGCAGACGAAGTCGCGGGCAAAAGCTAGTACTATTATATCCATACTAGTACTATTATAAATGCGAAAGTGTGTCGGACTGTCTGTCTGTTAACTCTTCACGCTTAAACCACTGAACCGATTTTGTTGAAATTTGGTATAGGGGTACTTTGAGTCCCGGGGAAGGACATAGAATATGTTTTACCCCAGAAATCAACCCTAAAGGGGGTGCAAAGGGGGTGGGAATTTATATGGGTCCTAATAAAACCGATTTAGATGAAATTTTATAAGGAAATTGTCTTAACTGTTGGGAAGGGTGTAGAATAGTTTTTATAATTTATTTAGAAGTCATATCTTCTTCTTTTCTCTTCTCTTCTCTCCTATCCTTAAAATTAAAAAAATGCACTAAAACAAGGTATCCCCCGCGGCATGGTACAGTCGAGTTCATAAATATGTACCTATACGTTTCTTCACCTTAATCCATTGCAATACGGTGATAAAATAAATACATATTTATAAATTCGACTTTACCATCCGGTGTATTTAAAGTTACGGGCGGTTTTCTGAAACCATTTTCGTAACCGCTACACCGGTTGTTATGATACTTTGCATACTAATTCTAAATACCCTAATGCATATGTACATTTTGGCTTCGTCCAAGTAGGACACCCTGTATACCTGTAACTTTTTCGTCGATTCAGTATTATGGCCCCTCAACACGATGGCCCAGCGCTGGACCAGCGAGATGGCCATGCGATGGTCGAGAGCACGCACTATGGAATCGGCCACGTGTAGATGCGTACGCACCATCTCCGGCCCACTACCTTTGATGTGCGGACGAAAAACCGATACCGTGGCAGGCCTCCTTCACTCGCTGAAGGTCACGCGCTATATGCCTACCGCTGGGCGTATCGTCGACGATACAACCGACAGAGGGCCGCCGAACGCCCGCCTGAGTGCACGCGCCGCACGTTTTCCCCGCCTTCGCTTCGAAATGCCGAAACCACGTAATTATTGTGCAGTAGATGGGTGTAAAGGTCAAAAAACAAAGGAAAATTTGTTGTTTTTTTCATTTCCGAGAGACAAAGAAAGGTGAGTAGTATTTTAAATCTATCTTTATGAATTTTGTCACCATTTATTTCTTTGAACATAAGTAGGTAAATCGTAACGCCATAAGCCATCCGCCACCACTACACGCTGGGCCATCTTAATATCGTGTAGAGGAGCCATTACTTTAGGATTTCTTTCTAATGGCGGAGCCATGGAGGGTAGCGAGGCCTACACCTTACAGAGCGACTAGGAATGGGTTAGAAAAACTCGCTATAAAGTTGTTATTATTTTATTATTAACAAATCCTTAACAAATAAACTTAAACTAAGATTCAGGCGTATTTGCCCGCATATTTCTGGGCCAGGTCGATGTATTGCTTCTTGGCGTCATCGGCGGAGATGCCCTTGCGGCCGCTCCACGCCTTAAACTTGGCCTTCTCTACGATGCCGCTGGGCTCAGCTGGAAAAAAATTTTTCGTTAAAATCTATAGGACTGATTTATGAAGGTCCAAACTTTTGGTGGTTCATTGTTGGCCACCTCACCCTATCGTCAAATTGGGTAATTTTAGGACTTTCCTATGAATTAATGAAGACGATTGGAAGAAATTATCGAACACTATTCAAGATCCAAAGTACTGGTATATGACCTGGATATGTACATGTAACTATTTATAATTAAATAAATAAATATGAAAAAATCTTTTCTTTAAACCCGTACCAAGCAGAAGTAGTGGTAGAAGAGATTACAAAATGAGTGGATGCAATGCAATTGCTCATCTCAACAATCAACTTTTAATTATTTTATAATTGGCTTATTGTGTCTGACGCAATGATAATTATTACAGGAACAACTTCACAAGCACAAAGGTGACTAATAGAAAGATACGTGTACCAATGACTAATGTTGAGTGGCTATCAGTGAGCCACAATAGCCTATCACGATAGCCTATCAGGCTATCACGAGTAGGTTAGGTACACTAGGTACTTATAAAATTGATTAGTAACTTGTCGAGATAGAGACCTAGACAGGACTGTCCTTGAAAAACTAGGTATTATGGAAGGTAAAAAACAGTAAATAGGCGGCGCCACCATACACTGAAGTACCTAGACCATACACCTAGTATTTTATATAGATGTGCACCCGTGCGACCGTGAGGGACAGAACATACGCAATGCGACAAAATTAAAAACGCGTTTTAACATTCCTGACAACAGTGACAACATACCAGAAACAACCTACGTAATTTGGTCGGGTTATTTGCTGCCCCTCCCCCATTTCATCTCTACATTATTATACCTCTACGGTTCATGTGTGGTGTATGGTTATGTAGTCTCCTATATATTACAATACTCTTTGGTCTCAGAGCCTACCTAGCGCCACCGGAGAGATTAGGAACTATTATTTAAAGCTGAAAGCGGTCACTTTTGCAACAATTCTGCCATAAGAGACTGACATCCTTTCTATACCATTCATACTAAGTATTCTAGGAAATAGAAAATGTCTGCTGCATGGAGACTACCTATATATAAAGGAGCCAGATCTCTATGTATGAAAAGTGTCCATCAAAAACAGTAATTAGGCGGCGTCACCATACACCGAAATACTACCAAAAACAACCTACGTAATTTGGTCGGGTTATTTGTTGCCTTATATGGTGTATGTTACGTTCATGTCCCAGAGCCTAACTAGCGCCACCGGAGAGATTAGGAACTATTATTTAAAGCTGAAAGCGGTCACTTTTGCAACAATTCTGCCATAAGAGATTGGCATCCTTTCTATACCATCCATAGTCTGCTGATTCTCACTTATTCTGTCTAATGACAGTAATGACACTAATGAAACAAGTATATTATGTATGTTTTATGTTAACTTTCAGCCATGGCAGACGTTTTTATATTACTGGTCACGACATATAATAACAAACAACAATAAACATTAATGCAACAAATAACTATCTGTAGAAAAAATGTCCTTGTCGCACCGTCTCTTAATGATTTGTTTTTAGGGTTCCGTACCCAAAGGGTTTTTACCCTACGGGACCCAATTACTAAGACTCCGCTGTCCGTCTGTCCGTCTGTCTGTCTGTCACCAGGCTGTATCTCATGAACCGTGATAGCTAGACAGTTGAAATTTTCACAGATGATGTATTTCTGTTGCCGCTATAACAACAAATACTAAAAACAGAATAATATAAATATTTAAATTGGGCTCCTATACAACACGTGTTTTTTGCTGTTATTTTTTTCGTAATGGTACGGAACCCTTCGTGCGCGAGTACGACTCGCACTTGGCCGGTTATTTTTTACGCTTATAGGGATGGTTTTTTGTCTTTACTATAAATAAATACAGGTATAATAAAATCTTCGATATATGCCGTCAGATTTACGTTAGACGCTAAAAATTAAAACAAAACTTGTTTTTGTGACGTGACAAACTTGAATAATGTATATCGGCAAACGACGTTAGAATATTTTTCTCGAACGCAAAATAATAATATAATGACAAGAATAGAAGTCTGATGTGTGTGTAACAAATTTGTTTTAATACCTAAATATATGGGATGGGATGTATTATAAATTCAATATACGCGATATAATCCGTTTTCATAGTTTTATTTCATGAGTAACTATCGCGGTAACCGAAGACAATATTACCTAAATATATATTTGTTTTACAAGGGGGCAAAGTTGTTGTTTAACCTCTCGTGCTAATGTGGTTACCCGAGCAAGCGAATGATTCTTGAGAGTTGCGAGGGTTTCAAGGCACCAGAGAAACTAATTTTTCCACCGAGTGACACACTAGTAGATTGTGTTACAAGGGAGCAAAATGACATATTTACGGCGAAGCCGTACATTGAATCCTAAACGAAGCGAAGAATTCTATGATAGAATCCCGAGAGTAACGAGGGATTCTAAAGTAGAATCCTGAGCGTAGTGAGGGATTCAAGTGTGTTACGCCCAAGATGGAAATAATTTTGCTACCATGTGACACATACTGCTTTTCACATCGCCTATGAGGTAATTATGATGTTTAAAAATATTATTTAAGCTATAAAAATAATGTGCAATTTTTTTTTTAATAGTGGACACTAGAACAGAAAAGTGTTACTTTGATCCCTCCTAGCAGGGAAGAAAAGTGCCACTTTGATCCCTCCTAGCAGGGAAGAAAAACCCCTTTTTCGAATTGGTGATGTGAAAAAAATTTTTCACCACACCAACACAAAATGAATGCTATTAAATATTTATCATTCAAAACATAAGGAAACAACTCAAAATTTGCATTTGATTACTTTGCCCCACAAGTGGATAAAATGCAACTTTCTCATCAGTTTTCGAACAATCAAGAGAGCCTTTATATACCAGCTGGAGAGAGCGAGGTTCTCGGAGTCGGCGGGCTTGTTCTTGTGTTCCTGACGGATGTTTTGCGGATGACAGATACTTACGGATGTTGACGTCTCCGGCGATGTTCTGCTTATACAGGGAGTAGAGAGCGAGGTTCTCGGAGTCGGCGGGCTTGTGTGTTCCTGACGGATGTTTTACGGATGACAGATATATACGGATGTTGACGTCTCCGGCGATGGCCTGCTTATACAGGGAGTAGAGAGCGAGGTTCTCGGAGTCGGCGGGCTTGTGTGTTCCTGACGGATGTTTTACGGATGACAGATACTTACGGATGTTGACGTCTCCGGCGATGGCCTGCTTATACAGGGAGTAGAGAGCAAGGTTCTCGGAGTCGGCGGGCTTGTGCGTTCCTGACGGACGTTTTACGGATGACAGATACTTACGGATGTTGACGTCGCCGGCGATGGCCTGCTTATACAGGGAGTAAAGAGCGAGGTTCTCGGAGTCGGCGGGCTTGGTCTTCCAGTTCCTTACGGACTCGGCGACTTGTTTGAATTGCTGTAACGGAAATTATTAATGTTTATTAACCATCATCATCATCATCTAAGGCACTACAGCCGCGGGTGGGCCTTAGCCTGGTCAAGCAAATCTCTCCAGTCCGATCTATTTTGTGGCATTCCTTCTCCAACTTTTCACTCCTAAGGTCCTGGTGGTTTAATTAACTAATTTAAAAAAGCTAGGTTCTTAGATGAACTCTTTTTACAAGATGCGTATTGCGTATTTGTATCGATGCCTAGTCAAAGGTCCCACTTTGTCGCTTACCATATGGACGAGATTTGCTTGTATCTTTATGTGAATAACCTGTCAAAGCGTCTTTATGGCAAGCGAGAAAGTGGGACTTTTTTCTTGGAAACGACACATTTAATCTTATAGGTTTGTAAGCTATAATTAATTCAAAGTACAGTTAGACTATAAGTTCAATTTTATCAAACTTGGAAGCAAATACAGATTAACTGCTGGAAAGCTTTTCTTATTAAATGCATTTGGTTCTAAAAATCCGAATAATCGAATTGCCAGCGTCAGTATAGCATCACGCTGTCTGAATCAATAACATAAGTACAAGTGTAAAAAAATTAGTATCATGTATGCATTATAACGTTAGCATTTAATTTATTTCGCCTTATCACATAAGTACTTTATCAATAAATATTAATAAATCAATGATAAATTATCGATTACGTGGGTCAAACACAAAACTGTGTTCGCGTCTTTCCTGTAGACCCAAAAGTTTAGGGCTATAAAGGTAAATTTTCGTATTTAAATAATTTGATGTATGTACATATATATTTTTAAATCAAATTTATATAAAGAAAAGTACCCACTGTATGTAATTGCATGAATTCTACAGTATTTTAAATTGTATTTTTTCTTATTTTACTCGTAATTCATGTTAATTATAAGATGTAATCTGTTAATGTTAAGATGTGCCCGAGTTTGTTGCCGGTCCCATATTGGGACACCCCTCCACCAGTTTTTTTTATACTACGTCGGTGGCAAACAAGCATACGGCCCGCCTGATGTTAAGCAGTCTCCGTAGCCTATGTACGCCTGCAACTCCAGAGGAGTTACATGCGCGTTGCCGACCCTAACACTCCTCTCCCTCGAGCTCTGGCAACCTTACTCACCGGCAGGACCACAACACTATTAGTAGGGTCTAGTGTTATTTGGCTGAGGTTTTCTGTAAGGTGGAGGTACCTCCCCAGTTGGGCGCTGCCCAGTTGAGGGGGGATTTAAATCTTCGCGAGGCAGAGGTGTAGGGTTAGAGCCGGCGTTGCTTTATTTGACGTTTATCTCTATCTTTATCTTATCTTTAGCTTAAGTGTTGGAAGGGCTCAGTCGAAAGGTTAATCATAATGCTTAATTCAGATTCCATTATGCGCCGAGTGCGTGGGAGCTCCAACAGCATCCTGAGTCTGGTGGCAGACAGGCTAGATTGTCCGATAGCTGGACACTGGCATAGTCTGCATGTTAATATTTAAACTTAATTTTAGAGTTGACATTTAAATTTATTTTTGACTGCGCATAATGAATTACTATTAATTTTTAATATTAATTTTAGTATTATTTTTAATCAGAATTTAATCAATCTATTATTATTAGTACCATCAGTATCCATTATTATGATCAATCTATTAAATTTTAATGTCAAGATTTATTTATTATTAATTTTTAACATAATTTTATTTTAATTCTTATTATAATTGTAACTGTTGTCTTATTGTGTTATGCTTATTATGTATATGGACCAATGTTGTCTGCAATAAATGATAAATAAATAATATTAATAATTACCTCGTCTAGAGACATGGTGATTTAGTCGGTGAGATCTGTGAAGGAGAAGAAAAAATATTTTAGTGAAGTTCCTCTTGAATCACTCTATCTATTTAAAACAAACCGCATCAAAATCCGTTGCGTAGTTTTAAAGATCTAAGCATAAATAGGGACAGACATCCATCCAGACAGGAGGAAGCGATTTTGTTTTATACTATGTGGTGATACCACGTCGGTGGCAAACACGCATACGACCAGTACAGTGGTATGCGATACCGTGACCTTTAAACATGGGGGTCAACAATTCTGCTGTCAGAACTGACTGTCGAAAGATGGCGCTATAAAAGCTGTTTTGATGACAAATTAGCAATTTAGTTACTTTTATACAACCTTCTTACAACATATCAGTCGTAAGAAGGCGATCGAGAGATACCTTTATACAATTATCGAGTAAAAGCGATATGAGTTAGCACGTTTACTCGACAATTTTATGCGACAAAAAAGCGTTCAATGCTAAACAGTCGAGAGAGTTGCTTTTATACGGCTTTTTGATAACGAGAGATCTTTCATACGACTGTTTTTCGACTTAATAGTCGAAAGAGTGAAGCTTATTCGACATAATTTGCTAGTTGGGAAGTAATTATGGGAGTTGTTGATCCCTTAAAATTAAATTCAACCAAAATATAATCAATGAAAATTTACGGTAGTTGGTATTAAATAGCGATACCTTACCACGAAGTAACTAGTTAATAATCTGTGACCGTACCACAAGTTTGACACCGATATACTTTCAATACATCTCGCCCGGACTAATATGCCAGTAAGAGCGAGATGCATAGAAAGTAAGTTACGCACATGCTAGCGAATATAACAGTGTCACTGTCAGGTCAGTGGCATGTTAAGACTACTTCACTGTCAAAAGGCGATATGTAATTAAATATATAAGTCAAGGTAATGTAAACCTCACAGATACTATAAATGGTCAGTCATAGCCAAACTACAACTAGACTAATTGTTTAGAAAAGCGATGCGCCGATTTTCCCCCGAGCACCGCCTCAACCGTGACCATAGTGAAATTCCGTGGGGTCAACGAACTCATGTGCGGCATTTAGAGTTTTAAATCTGTTACTGATTTGATATTGATACTCTCTATCAAAGAGTGATTACTAGTAAAAGAGATGTAACGTGTAAGAAAAAACCGGCACAGTGCGAGTCGGACTTCCGCACTAAGGGTTCCGTACCATTTCGCAAAAAACGGCAAAAAATCACGTTTGTTGTATGGACCAACCATTATTTTATATTACTTACTAGCTTTTGCCCGCGACTTCGTTTGCGCGGACTTAGTAACAGCAGCTCAAGTAAGTATATCGCCTGGAAAAATTCTCATAGCAATCTAAATTTGAGCATATTATGCACACAAATTAGCAGGCACTTCGTTAATTATCTCAATTCCACCCCGCTTTTTACTTTCTTAAGGGATGATTCTCGGGATAAAAACTATCCTATGTCCTTCTCAGGGACTCAACCTATCTCTATGTCAAATTTCGTCTAAATCGGTTCAGCGGTTTAAGCGTGAAGAGGGAACACACAGACAGACAGACAGACTTTCGCATTTATAATATTAGTATGGATGAAAGCAAAAGATCAACAAATAAACAAACACAAGTCACAACTATATACATTCAAGAGGGGTTAAACAAAGATTCTTGAGCACTATTTAGTACTTACCGTGGGGATGGAGCTAGGTCGGAATCAACGTCGGCACTGACTGAAATCCGCGGGGGCTTCGTGTTAAATTTCCGCGTTTTCAGAACTTTTGCGATAGGGTTGACACTATCAAGAACGTTCGCTTTGATAAAAATCTACAAATAATTTATAAATGTTATTATTATTAAATTAAAAAAATACATATATATTTGGAATGTTCTGGAAATAGGGTGTAATCCCATTTGTCCCCGCTGGGCACAGATGGGAATAGCTGTTTTCATACAAATCATTCCCATTTAAGTCCCCACTCGTGTATGGCGGCGGTCACGTGGTGCGGGGACAAATTGGAATACACCGAAAATAGCTATCAGATTAGGTTAACATTATAGGGGCTTCACTACATACATAAAACAATAGTTATTTGTTATACAAGGGTGCAAAGTTGTATTTTACCCGCGAGTGTGGAATTGAAACACGAGCAAGCGAAAGGATTCTATAGATGAACCACGAGCGAAGCGAGTGGTTCTAAAATAGAATCCTGAGCGTAGCGAGTGTTTAAACACACGAGAAGTAAAATACATTTGCACCCGTGTGTAACACAAAACTTTTCCCCTCACTATAGCGAGGAAAGTGCAACATCCACAGGCGTTAGATCATCTTCATCAACTGGAATCACTCATTTTACGATATTATAACAAAAAACTCTGGAAATTCTTTACTTTTACGTGAGAAGTTTTTAAGTAAAAATTTGCTTGACAATGTTGACATTTCTGACGTATGAAATGTCAATGATGCGTTTTGAAATTGCATCGACTTAACATGTGCGTTCAGAATTATATAAAATAACATAATTATTAAAAAACAAACGTTTATTATGGAATTTTAAGGTTTATGACTTAAAATCATTAAATAAAGCTAAATCTGGTATTTTTTATTAAATACTCAAACCATTTATTTAATGATAATTAATATCGAACGAACCATTATTATGAGCGTTTTACGTTTTGTTATCTGTCAAGCTACTTAAACACGCTCCATCCAAGGTCAACTTACTATTACTTTCCCCACTAGTGGATAAAATGCGTTTTTCCCCGCTTATTTTAAAGGATAAAAGACGGCTTTCCGAGCTAGTGAGGGGAAAAGTCTCTTCCTGCTGTCTGTCTGTCTCTATGTATGCTTAGATCTTTAAAACTACGCAACGGATTTTGATGCGGTTTTTTTTAATAGATAGTGATTCAAGTGGAAGGTTTATATGTATAATACATCAGCATTGCACCCGTGCGAAGCCGGGGCGGGTCGCTAGTACTTAATACGTAGAAAATCTAGCTAAGCTACGGGCTCGAACACCAAAAATTATTATATCTATCTTTGAAAAGTCGAATAAGTGGTATAAAATATGTAGGTTTTCGCGACTTTTCTCGGTTTTGGCGCATAAAAATATGCTTAGTTTTACATAAGAAATAAATTTGTGTCGTGTTGCACCGTCCCACCTGTTGACCTTATAGGGGAGAATTATACATTACTCAAATATAAAACATTTTTTTTTCCAATTAAAAAAATATTAAAATTACACTCGACAACTTATACTTACATAGCATATTTATCATACAACCTTGTTTGGTTGCTTAGTTTATTTAAAAATATCTTGGGTTCGCTGGGCAATGTTAACCCCGTGGAACTATTTTAACCCGGTTTTACGATAGGCAAGTCAAAAAGGTCTACCTTGCCTTAGGATTTTTGTGACATCACTATATACTGCATTGTACTGTACCATGTATTCGGGTGAAATGACACTATTTGACATTTATTCCGATTTAATTATTCTCCATGGGTTTAATGAAATCAGGGCTCGGAACCGGTATTTTTTTTAAACCCCGAAATAGCCCAATATTTTGAATTTTTTTATGCTCATTACGTAGGACTGAATCATGTATTTAGGAAACAATTTTGCATTATTAAAACGTCCCATTAAAAATGAAATTATAAACAAAAGAACGAAAAAGAACGTATACCGGTATTTTTGTATGGAGCAAATACCGGTTTCCGACCCCTGAATGAAATCTTATTTACTGTTGCAATTTGTATGTCTATCTTTTTGTTTTTAGCAATTAATGCATGTTAGCCATTAAGTATTAATTATAATACCAATTAGCACGTAAAGTTTAGCTGTTAATGCTTATTGAATGAAAAATAAATAAATGAAATTTAAAGTAAAAACACGAAATAATTAAATGGGACAAATTTGCAAACTAACCAACCTATTAAATATGAATAAATTATAGTTTTTAATTATTCATATTTTTTGTTTCAAAATATATTATTTCTTATGTACCTACCTAATTACTAATCAATCAATCAATCATTTTTATTTCGTCATCACAGGTGTAAATACATTAGTACAGGTGATAGTGTTTTCATGCAGCGGCTATGATGTACCTTTTCGGTGTAAGTACGATATTTAAAATATAATTAAGATACCTACTTAAATTTAAATTTACATAGCATATGACGCGCGTACCAAAGAAAAAAATATGTACCTACTAGCTAAACTAAAAACATTTCTAAGTACTTGACAAGAAGTGGTAAGTCGTCTAGAACTCTACTCAAGGATAAAACAGCATATTTTTACTTATTTGTGTAAATTTCATCAATTTTTGTCTGAAAGTTTTAAGAAAAATATCAATAATGAAGACAGACGTACCCACGTTCCGGTTCCTCCAAAGTAGTCAACAGCAAATAGATAGTGACGATGACGGCCAAAGTGACCAAATATATTGTAACACATTAAATTTGTTACCATAGAAATAAGGATGTATGCCGATATATTTGGCCACTCGTCCATCACTATCTATTTGACGCTGATATGATGCATTTGAAAAATCCATATAAAATTTTCTGCCAACCCTATTTCGTCACCATCATAAAAATGTGCTATCTGTCAAAACTGCTTATCACTTCACCATAAATATTATTGTATCTTTAGTGCGCTTTACTTTACACATAATTTTTATCGGTACCAACGACAAATTATTATCTTGTATTTAATCTTTACCTATTTATTAGGAATAATTCCCAAAAAGGGGCCTTATAAGCAGCCATTTATAAAACGACCGACCATTGGGATTTGGCATATGATTACGATTCTAGCTAGGTATCAACTACCTTCTAAGAATGAATGTCTTCTGCGTAAAAAACTCCACTTTTTAATTATTAGTTTTAAAAAAGTAAGGACCAGGATGACTAAGTCAAGTCGTAAAATAGGCCGGGGTCTAAACTTTGAATTGTTGTGGACATCACATTATGTCCTACAGTAAATTTGTGTTTGGAATATAATAGAACATTATTTTGTGAATGTATGTGTAAAGTTTTGCCCAAAAAATACATGGAGATTTTACCAAAAAAAATTAAAAACAATTGTTTTTTAATGTTTACAAATTTTTACAGTAGAGATTTTAAATTCAAGGGGCATAACTAAATATTTTACACTGTAAGGAAAATAAGCACCACTTTTTTAGTGGTACATACGTCAAGAGTAATAAAAAGATGAGAGGGTCGAATGGATTTACCTGACTTTAAAGCTAAGCGACACAATTGCTTTTGCAAAAAGATATGGCTGATATGACACATTGCTGATAATTGTATGTTTCTAAGAATACCACATCATTAAATTTTATGATAAACACCTAAAAAAACACCTGCATTATTGATCTAACTTTTTTCGCAATATCGTAGTAAAGAACAATTGGCCCGACCTAATATTCAATTTCACTTCTTATCTGCAAAGCAATAAAGTCCATTGGGGTTTATTGATAAAAATATCCTCATATAATTTTATTATTCCTTTAAACGTAAGCCCTTTATCTCAGTGTTCTTATTCTTACAATCGTATATAGAACATATTTCTGACAACTTCAGTTGAGCTCTGATTGCAAATGCTTTGTCAGAGATCTAGAGTTCACCTTATCCTAGTTCCATAGCGTTAAATAATGCCAAACCGGCCTATCTCCTAAAGTTATCGCGTATCGGGCAAGCAGGTCACCTATATCACTTATTTGTCATGCACTTGAAATGCTATCAGTAGGGAAAATTTGCGAGTTTTGGCGAGCCACACCTCAAAGCACTTGTGCATTCCTGATAACACCTGTCAAGTCAAACAATGTTATTATAGACCATTATGGGGTTCCGCCAACACTTCGATAGACTTTATACCTACTTAAAACGTAAAAAGTGCCTTTATTATTTCTCAAAAACACTACATGACATTTTATCGCATTACAATAAAATTCAAGTAAATTTAAACTCATGCTAAATCAAAAGAAAACCTAAAACGAAACTAAATATAAAACACTTCCCCCAAATCACCCCCTTCCGGTATGGTCGCAAGAACCCATCGGCGTTACCCATCTGCACTGCTAGACTTAGGCCTACTGTCCACGGAAGCGTAGCTGCATAGACGCGTACTCGTCATTGTACGCTTGCTTGCAGCCTACATACAAAACCGCACAACTCTGTCGACGGAGCGGCAACGTTGCGTCAGCGACGCTGCATGCAAGCTTCACGCCGCTGGGCGTACTGCATGTCATACGCCGGGCTACATCGCAAGGAATAGCACGTTGAGTTTTTGTAAATAACGTCTTCGTCGTTGGACGACATTCTCACGAATGAAAGGAAATGTAGGCTACGATACGCTTACGCTACGCTTCGTGGACAACGTCTGTACGCCGGGCTGCATGGCAGCTGCACTGCGTATTCATGCAGCGTCTATGCAGCTACGCGTCGTGGACAGTAGGCCTTAAAATTCACCTACTTTGATAAAATTATATTATACCTACTACCTTACTTACTTCACTGACTCAGTGACCCAAAGAGGATTATGGCCTCCGACTCAAGAAAACGCCACAGAGGCATTCTACAAAAAGGTTTACTTTTTCAGGGGCATGACAGCTGTAGAGATTTATCTCGTATACCGTTGAATTTAAAGCTAATTTTTCATTTATAGTCCGGTGACCGACTGCATGATCATATCAGCTACCCCTACAAACTAGGTATTTTAATTTTATTTATCAGGTAGGGTTTCATGCAGTTGGCCATCGGATTATTATCAAACATTATCATGCCAACTACCAAAATGCTATCTTTATCATGACTGGCTTCTTCGCTTTATTATAAAAGTTATAAAAAAATTGCGTCACGTACCTGACACATTCCCGAAATGTCCCCACTGCGGTCTATTTAACGTTACTTTATGCCAGTTGGGTGCTCCGATGGCGGACAAGTGTTTTACGGTTTCTTCACTAGGAATATCCGATGGCTCCAGTCATCAGATCTTAAACATTTTCCACTCGACGAATTGCTGTCGACCATCTGGTATTAATTTATAACCTGTCGAAGAATCAACACTAGTGTACCGTAAACTGGTCGATATTTCCTGCCATGCCAAAGATTGGCTTGATAAAAAAGTATTATCTACCAGGCAGATTCAGGTCAGGCAATGTTTGGCATGGTAGGCAATGGTGAGCAAGTTTTCGGTATCATAAGTGTAATCCTTTAGAGAAAATTGTTATTAAATCACATCAGGTACACAAACTTTATGACATACTCTTATTCCAAAACATACTACACCAATAGGTACCTCGTCATGGGTAAAAATGTAAGGACGAAGCTCTGAAATAAAATTATTTAATAACATCTAATAGTGGTAGGCATGAGCAATACTTACCGACTTCATTATAGTTGCTTGAATTTAGTCAAGAAATTCAATTTTATTTTAATTAAGGCCCTTTCCTGACTTCGGTGTTGGAGTGCGACATCAGTATGTATACCTATTTTAGCAATGTGATCATGACGGATATTCTAAACTGCTCTATCAATGATTCTTGATTGTTCTTGACCATCAACCCTCTTATCGGACGCTACGCCATGTACCTCATATAGGCAACTGCTAGTTGACAATAGATGTCGCGACGAACGAAAACTAATGCTCAACGATTTTCAGCTAATATTACAACTGGATAAACCGGAACTCTATTTTCATCTCCTTCTGCTTGTAATATTAGTTGTAAATTGTTTTAGCAGTACAATTTTTGTCAGAATCGGCACTTGTGCCATCTGGTGGCAAGTAGCAGTACTGATAATTCCACTACTAGACGGCGGAGCTCCAAAGCAGACTATCCACCACATAATACTCGACTGCCCTAAGAGAAAGTTTATTGGCAACCATGAAGACTCGCTCGCTCCTAGTGAAGACGCGGCCCTAATGAGCCAAGACATTGGATATATGTTAAATCACATTTAAAATCGGGTCTATCGCGAATTTATTATGTTACCTTTATTTACCGACGTTTCGACTCAGGTTTCAGTTAGCCGCGACCACGACCAGTGAAACCTGTGTCGAAACGTCGCTAAATAAAGGTAACAAAATAAATTCGCGATAGACCCGATTTTAAATGTGATTTAATATGTGTTCAAAACGCGAAAGTTTTAAATGTTACATTAGATATAGTTATTTAATTCTTTATTATTTTGTAATTTTGAAGCGACTCGAATTTTGTTTTCCATACGATTAAATAAATAAATGATACAGGTACTCCTTGCACAATGCACCGAAGGATAATCATTTGCATAATCAGTTTTATTGACCTTAGGCCAGTAGAAGGTTGATATCGACATCCTTTTAAGTATACTATCGCGCCGATCGTGCGGTAATCTTTAGATATCGGCGGCCCAGTATTAGTGGTATTATGCCACGATTTGCCGTATTATCTTAGATGTCTAACACTTTCCTGTTCCAGTACAAAATGAACAAACATTAAAGAGAGATTGATTTATTTCATTTATTAGAGGCTAAAACATACCTTTTAGAAAATTAAACATTGGGAAAATTTATTTACATATTAAGTATTTGTGCATGTTCGTTTTTATATTAGATAGGATTACTGTTTAAGCTGCTAATTGTTTTGTTTAGGTGCATGATTCCGTTTTGTAATTGAGCGCTTTAATCGCCAACAAACTGGTTACAGTTTGGCGATGCATAAATTTTGTTTGTAAGCATGTATGTACCCTTTGTGCAAAAAAAAACATATACGTGTTCTCGGCAGTGATAACACATTCACTGCCGAGAACACGTATATGTTTTTTTAAGAGTTAAGAGTCACACGATTCTAGTAACCACGCCGCCATACAATCGAACTAACGCTCTCATTTTAAAACGACATTTTGAAATGACATGAACATTGAAATAACAAAAAATTAGTTTTGTGAAAAGCTTCTACACGCTCTATTTTCTTTGTATAACATTTTTTTGCAATGAAAACTAGTAACAGACTTAGGTATATCATAGAGCGGTACTGTCATAGTAAATTTTGTAGCCACAGTAAATTCACTGCCATCTATCGACACACGATTAAAACTAAAAATAAAAATATCAAAAAATGTATTTATATATGGATAAATCATTTTTTTAACTGCATTAATTATTTTTATATAGCGAGGTTTAGACTAGCAAGAACTTGCATGCAATTTACGTTACAATGCCGACTAGCAAGGTAAACCGCAATTAAAAGTTTGATCAGATACTGCACTGTAATGAAAATTGCATGCAAGTTCTTGCTAGTCTAAATCTCGCTTATGATTTTGATTTTGACCCATGTTCTTTCACTGATATGCGTTAAAATGGTCAAATAACAAACGAAACCGTCAACGCCATCTATACGAGTGAAGGCCAAAGGTAGTGGCGCCATCTGATTGAGAATCAAATTTTCTTGATTTTCGTGGCACGTTTTTTCCTTAGACTGTATCCATCTATTACGGAGTTATATCTATCATTGATTTTACGAATAATTTTTCCTCATAATGGGGGCAGAGGTCAGAGCCCAAACCTTGAGGCACCACAAAAATCATTCCGTAAAAAGTTGTCGAAAACACTTAAACAGTATCTTGCCAAGGGATTATGGACTTTAAATGTAGTGAAACCTTTAGTATTAGGGGATATTACTGCAATGTTCTGCCACCAGAGTGCAGCACTAGCCTTTTTAGTAAACCATAGAGTAATTTATACATACTTTTCAGAGATAATAAAGTATGACATTGATTTGATGCATCGAGGCGGTTTGTTTACAGAGGATCTACCGGGAAACGCGAATCCAAAATTTCACTATCTGCCCCTTTATCGCTCGAATATGCAAGAGTGACAGAGATGTTAGATAACGAAATTTCGATTTTCTTGTTTTGCCATAGACCCTTAGATTGTGGTAGTGGCGCCACCTACGCAGAGTTTCGCGTAATATTCCCTATTTAGATTCAGGCGAACGGCCGCTTTGAGACTTATACCGCCATCTGAACGCGAGTAGCAGTACTAAAAAGTTTACTCAAATTCACGGTAGATGTCACTGTCAAGTTGCGCTGAAAATTCTACATCGCGCTGTTAAGATTTTTAAATAAATAAGTAAATAAGTCATTTATTGTCGCAGAAAAAAAACAGTAGAAGGTACAATAAGCTTAAACTACAGCAGTATACAAGTACATATTAAGAACTAACTATATATATGATATTTATAATTATAGTTAACATATAAATTAGTCATGCGCAAAATGTGTCACTAAAAAGAAAAGATTGATATGCATCTTTCATACGCTGTGAAGTACTTCACTCTTTTAGTTCACTAGTTCAGTTTAGTTCAGTAGCTCAAAAGATTCATCTATAACAACAGTAATGGTTTTCTATCTCTCATTCGCGGATATATTGAGTTGAATGAAGGATTCGATTGATAATTTCATTCAATATGAATCACTCAAATAAATGAATTTATGAATCAAGGTTTAAATGTTTAAACGTGGCGTCCTTGTCACTCTCTAAGCGAATGAGCAAGTAAATGAAAAGATAATTAAACTCAACTGCTGAAGTAAAGAACTAAATAAATCCGAACTGAACTAGTGAATGAAAGAGTGACATCAAGTGAAGTACTTCATTTGAATCTTTCATTCGCGAACTACTCATGTCTAATATAAATGCTAAGTGCGACAATAGGCTCGCGACTCAAATTGTGCCGCGAGTCTGGCGACTGCACAGCGCTTTTTCCTGGTTTAATTAATGGGGTCAAAACCCCAACTTCGTATTTTTTACTTGACGTGAAACTGACAATTGTTATCCTATAGAAACCCGTCTGAAAAACTTGACTCATATCAAAGAGGATATAATAGGATAGAGCGGTACTGTTATAGTAAATTTTGTAACTACAGTAAATTCACTGCCATCTATCGACACACTTTAAAACTAAAAATGAAGATTTATAAAAATACGATAAAATGTATTTAAATATGGATAAATGATTTTTTTAGTTGCATTAATTATTTTTATATGATTTTGACCCATGTTCTTTCACTGATATGCGTTAAAATTGTTAAATAACAAACGAAACGCCCTAGAAAACCCTAGTAGGCCAAAGATAGTGGCGCCATCTTACCGAGAATCAAATTTTCGTCATTTTCGAGGCACGTTTTTTCCTTAGACTGTATCCATCTATTACGGAGTTATATCTATCTTTGCTCATGTTTAAATGAACTGTCAATTTTAGGATCACTAGGTGACTCGGCTAGGTTTCATTAGCAAACGTGGGATTAGCAACTCCAAAACCGGCCGTATCCTGCATCTTATCATACGGCAGCATCATTGGGTCTGTAGGAGGCATTTGCACCGTAGCCGCCAACACAGGACCCCTTCTCCCCTCCTTCAGTAACAGTATTTTGACTAGCGCCCGCTCTCCCCCCTGCCCGGTTACGGAGCGGAAGAAAATGTCCGGGTTCAGTTCGCTATCGAAAACTTCTTCGACTTTGGTTGGGAAGCGGAGTTTGCTGTTTGGTGCTAGAAGCGGTACCTGGAAACAGTTTATTTAATAAGAGCGCCCGCTAAATATGCAGTATTTGAGTTCAAATCTGGTTTTAAATTCACTAAAATTTGTTCATAACGTCTCTGAAGGAGAATTTATTCATCAGCTTCAAGATTGTTTTTAAAAATGCGCTTATAAAATTACAATAACATTTTGATAAACACAACAACTGTGACATTACATTCACGTATTACAAAAGTGTTTATTTTTTTTATAATAATAAACATATAATAATAGCCGAGTAGGACAAGTCCAGTAAGTATCTAGACTTGGCTCATGAGATAACCGCCATGTGGGATGTTGACTCGACTATCATTGTCCCGATAGTTGTTTCAGCGGACGGTCTCATAGCGAAGAGCCTCGACCAACACCGTGAGAGACTCTCGCTAGGTGGTTGGATCAAGGGTCAGATGCAGAAGGCGGTGATCTTGGACACGGCGCGGATAGTCCGCCGGTTCCTCTCTCTGCGGCCCTGACCACCGGCAGCTTGGGCTCTGACCCACTGCTGGCGGCACCCTATAGTAGGTTAGGTTTATATATTTTTTGTGTTGTTTTGTACGTGTTTTTGTATTTTACTTTTTTATGCATATTGTAAAAACCCTAACCTGAGTAATTCTCGTAACAAATCGCGTCTATTACGACAGATATGACCGCAAGGCGGCGCAAGCGCGAGCAGGCGTCCGTTCCTTAGCGGTGCGCGGCAATTACTATGGCTAGACACCAAAATTGGTGTAGGCCGCGTGGGGCCGCATGTACTTGTGGCGACGCGACGAAATCGCGGAGTGAGCCACGCCTGCCATAAGCAAAAAGCAAACTTAATAATGATCACCTTTATGTATGGCTGCGACACCTTATAGTTGGAGGTGTGCACATGGAACAGTATGGAGAGGCCGACCACGGCCTTTTCGCTCGTGTTTTCAACTTGAAGGGTTACTCGGAATACTGGACCTAGCCCTTCCACCTGTAAATAATTTTATAGATTAAACGTTAATCAACTTTTTACACACTTTTATTTAGCTTCACTGCGTATATACCTTTGTATATATAATGCTTCAAATCTTGTAACTAAAATTTGAACCACTTCCCGGTATCTGATTCAGTTGAAATTTGGAGTACTGTCGTAATTTCGGAGACAATGCAATAATATGCTAATATGGAAGTGTTCTGATGATGCAGCCGGTAGGTAGCCAAAGGAAATCTTCGATGGAAAAACACAAACACATCAAGTTTAGTCTCATTAGAAAGGTCTCAAGAAGTACTTGATAGACATGCAAATGAGAAGAAGTACAGTCAGCAATAAAAGTGTGTGTCACAAAAAAAGATTTTTAACAGTTACTTGTCTATGTTGTCATTCTGCCCCGTCATGGTGCCCTCATTTTGTCGGCTTTTCTACGTAAAATCTTATGAAGCAAAATTAGTTCCAACGGCTGCCGATGGCATTAATGTTTGACATTCCATAAGATTACGTGTTACGTGTGTTTGTGACAATCAGCGCCACTTTTGCCTCCACCGACTTCGCACCTTGCCGTTGTACAGTTTGTAAAAGGGAAATATTGTATAACGTTCTACTAACATGCTTAGCCTTTCGCATGCTTCTCTAAAAATCCAGTTCAAAACAAGAACTTCATGTTGACATGCTTGCTTGCTTGGTAGCAGCTAGCCGGATAGGTTCCAAAGAGCCAACGCCTACGGAATTATCGCTCTTCTGATGCGCCTCTAGTAGTTTTCGCCGCCGCGAGCCGTTGGCGACTCATCTCTTGTTGAAATTATGCATACCTGTAAATGATATATGGAAGAGGACATAACAATACATCTTGTTGGTACTAACCTCAGCAGCTAGCCTGATGGGTTCTAGAGCGCTAACTCCTACGGAATTATCGCTCTTCTGATGCGCCTCTAGTAGAGTTTTCGCCGTTGCAAGCCGTAGGCGACTCATCTCTTGTTGAAACTGTGCATACCTGGACACGATATATGGAAGAGTACATAAGGATACATCTTGTTGGTACTAACCTCAGCAGCTAGCCTGATGGGTTCTAGAGCGCCAACGCCTACGGAATTATCGCTCTTCTGATGCGCCTCTAGTAGAGTTTTCGCCGTTGCTAGCCGTAGGCGACTCATCTCTTGTTGAAACTGTGCATACCTGGACACGATATATGGAAGAGTACATAAGGATACATCTTGTTGGTACTAACCTCAGCAGCTAGCCTGATGGGTTCTAGAGCGCCAACGCCTACGGAATTATCGCTCTTCTGATGCGCCTCTAGTAGAGTTTTCGCCGTTGCTAGCCGTAGGCGACTCATCTCTTGTTGAAACTGTGCATACCTGGACACGATATATGGAAGAGTACATAAGGATACATCTTGTTGGTACTAACCTCAGCAGCTAGCCTGATGGGTTCTAGAGCGCCAACGCCTACGGAATTATCGCTCTTCTGATGCGCCTCTAGTAGAGTTTTCGCCGTTGCTAGCCGTAGGCGACTCATCTCTTGTTGAAACTGTGCATACCTGGACACGATATATGGAAGAGTACATAAGGATACATCTTGTTGGTACTAACCTCAGCAGCTAGCCTGATGGGTTCTAGAGCGCCAACGCCTACGGAATTATCGCTCTTCTGATGCGCCTCTAGTAGAGTTTTCGCCGCTGCGATCCGTAGGCGACTCATCTCTTGTTGGAACGATATGTGCATACCTGAAATAAGTTTTTGGCTAAAATTAAATTTTTGGTACATGTTTTTATCGCTGACTGTACTTTTCTTTCCACAAGCAACTCATCATCATCATCATATACTTAAGAGTAAGTCTCTTGTCGGTGAAGCAATTTCCATGTTTCGCGGTCCTCTGCCTTCTCTTTGACAGCCTGATACGACACGACGTTGACGTCATAGAAGGGAAAGTTGAAGCAAAGAGGAAGGAGGGAAGACCAAGGAGAGCGTACATGCATCAAATAAGGGAACTAATACTCATCGAGATAATTCTAACGACCCCAAACACAATTTGTTTGCGTTGTTTTATCACAGAGTTCCCATGGCCACCTGTCTCCATCATCAGATCAGCTATATGACATCATAATAATGCATTTTCATCCGATTTACATATGTACTTATGCAAAATATCATCTCAATAGAAAATCGGGAAGTGGGTCAAATTAATGTAGCAGGGCAAGTTAAAGCTTGTAACAATAAAGGTTATACATAGACATCGGATTCTTGGGGGCAAAATTAAGTCTACATTAAGTACGGTAATTGAAATTCACATTTCGTTTTCAGTATCATGCCTGCGAAAATGCTAGCAAGAGATAATCTAAAACATAAATGCGATATTGCTCTTTCGCTTTATATAACGTACAAATTAGGTACTCTCAATCAAAACGATTTGAAATCTTACCAACAGCGTTTTCTCTTTCTCTCACACTCTGCTCTAGAAATAACTTTGACTTCTTGGGTATGAGCCACGGCTTCCCAGCGCTGGGCGCGGAGGATTCTATGCCCACGCCATGTGCGTTGAAATCTGCCGTCCTCTTCAGGATTTTTAGCATTAGATGGCCGCCTGCAAATGGAAAAATAAATGTGCCATTTTCAACCAAGAGGGTACTTATTGTCGCTTGTCAGTAAGGCGCTATTTCCATATAGCTTCAATCAGAAATCAACCTTATCGACAAGCGACAATGTGGTACCTTTTGTTTGAAAACGTCACAAATAGATCTTAAAATTAAAGTTTATTTTCATAGAAAAGTTTTTAATGTTTTATTTTTGAGGGGTTCATTCAATTCTGTTTTAGTGACGAAAAATACCTAATAATGGATTATCATTGAATAATATTTCTGTAAACTGGGGTGACTTTGAAATGCAGGGGCGACTTTGAAAATTCATTTTCCCACATGTCGCATATATGACTTCAGCTTCAGCACAGAGACTGAATCAAACTAACCTGATTTTTTGTCTAAATTTTGGTATAAGAACGGTGAATGTTCTTGAGTGAGTTAGCATATATTTTTGAAGCTAGCTGTACCATTGTGGCTTTAACTATAATCCCTACTTATATTTTAAATGCGAAAGTAACTCTGTCTATCTGTCTGTCTGACCTCTTTACACTTAAACCCGATTTAAATGACATTTGGCATGGAAATAGTAATAGTTTGAGGCCCGGGGAAGGACATTGATAAAAACTATTATATGTCCTGGCCTATGTGTGGCTTCTTCATTTTCTGCCCATTGCTTCGTCTACATGGAATGATAATGATTGATAAAAACTATTATATCATTATCATTCCATGTAGACGAAGCAATGGGCAGAAGCTAGTATTAAAAACTTACTTCCTGTAACAATAATGAAGACGTGCTCCTCTTGTCCGAGCTGACCAAACTTTAGGACTGACGCCACGTCTGAAAACAACCAACAGTCAGCACTTTTGATCTTAAAAGAGTAAAAAGTTCGTCATAAAAAATAAGGTGTATTGGGGTAACTTCGGAAACGAGGTAATGTTGAAAACAATAAATGTGCCATTTTCAACCAAAAGGGTACTTATTGTCGCTTATCAGTAAGGCGCTATTTCCATATAGCTTCAATTAGAAATCAACCTTATCAACAAGCGACAATGTGGTACCTTTTGGTTAAAAACGTCACAAATATCTGCTAAACTAGAAGCCGCAGCGTACCGGAAGACGCAGCGTGGAAAGGCCCCAGACTAGATGGACCGACGATCTGGTTAAAGTCGGGGGAAACCGTTGGATGAGGGCAGCGAATGACGGTTCGTTGTGGAGATCCTTGGGGGAGGCCTTTGTCCAGCAGTGAACGTCTTTCGGCGATGATGATGAAACTAGAAGCATTTTCTATACTGATATAGCAACATTAAGCAAAATGCCTTCGTAATAAGTGTTGCAGTGGCGTAAGTGTTCCCAAGAATGAAGTGTTTCATTTATGGTTTAGTATCTATACAATACAATACAAATACTCTTTATTGCACACCTCATACAGAAAACAATTCAAATAACACAGAAAAGAAGAGGTTAAACAACAGGCGGTCTTTTCAAAATTATCCCGTTTTCGAAGTTACCTCAATGCACCTTAGGTACTTTTGGAACACTATTTCTGTGTTTTGGAAGCACGTTTTACAACACTTTATTTATAGGTATTTTAAACACATAATTATCTTTTAGCCTTGCTACTTTCGTATTGATATCGTTACCTCTAACAAAAATAGTATCTCTTCGTGCCTTCCCATCATACAGATGAACGTGACCAGAAGCAAGCGACACAGCTATCAATGTAGCCCCGAGGTGCGATATCGCCACTAGGGATATGGCGATCGGACGGTGCTCCAGGTTAAGAGACCACTGCTTTTTACCCTGAAAGTATGTGCATTTAAATGAAGAAAAACTTAGTTTCACGGTATTCTAGAGCTAGAGAGAAAATATAACAAGTCGTGCCAAAGTAAAAGCGTGGTCAGTCTTAGGACGAAAGTTTTCATTATGGGATTTCTGGCCTATACATATATATGGGTTAAGTACGTAAGGTACCTACATTTATTTTCGTAGCACGGTATTTTAAAATAAGACCTTAGCGATCAAATTATTCCCATTTATCGGCGCATATAACCATTACGCTACTGTCCCATTTCAAGATTTGGTCACAGTCGCCCCAGTAACCAAACTAACCCCATTTATCACTAACCTTCTTACTATAGCAGGTGAGCGTATTATCGGCGCATATAGCGATTACACTGCTGTCTACCGGCATCACTTCAATGGCAATTATATGTTCCTCCGTGCTGAACAGAATCTTTCCTTCACTCCAACCCCTCTTTAGTAGACACACTGATTTCTCTCTGAAATTGTAAATAGTCTGTTAAAGTCTGCATCTACTCAAAAGATTTGTACGCTTAAGACGGTAATCTGTTAAACAAAAGCCATTGTCTCTTTTGTGCGAGCGGTCGCGTTTGTGTGCCATTGTGTGTTGGCGCGTGCCACGGCGCGTGCAGCGCTCACATACAATGCTAGATCGCTCGCACAAAAGAGACAATGGCTTTTGTTTAGCGACCCGCCCCGGCTTCACACGGGTAATTCAACTAATTTACACAAAACCTTTACAAATTATACATATAAACCTTCCTCTTGAATCACTCTATCTATTTAAAAAAACCGCATCAAAATCCGTTGCGTAAGTTTTAGAATAGAATAGAATGAGATTTTATTTGTAAGCACAAACAAACAAGACATTACATAATATAAAAGAAAACATAAAATAAGATTAAGTGCCACGAAATGGCCTCATCTCAGCATGTTGCTGGTGACTTCCAGCGCTGATCTTCCGATGAGACCATCAGGTGAGAAGAATCACGGCATTTTAAAGATCAAAGCATACATAGGGACAGACGGACGGACAGACAGCGGAAAGCGACTTTGTTTTATACTATGTAGTGATATTGTGCTGTGTTCAGTATGCATACGTACGGTCACGGAATTTGAAAGCTTGTCACTTTTCGATTCTATTTAATCGCTACATATTTAACATTTTCGACGCCGTGTCAAATCTGTCTCTCCGTCGTTCTGGCGTTACCTGTGATCGGAGGATGCCCGTGAAGCTTAAGGGCCTAGTATATAAGAGCATAATACGACCGGTTCTAACCTATGGGAGTGAAACATGGGCTATGACGCAGAACCATGCCCGGTCCGTCCAAGTCGCCGAAATGAAGATGCTTCGGTGGATGTGCGGAGTAACGAGGCTTGATAAGATACGCAACGAGCACGTTCGCGGTAGCCTCGGAGTACGTGATATCGCCGATAAGCTACAAGAGAGTCGTCTGAGATGGTTTGGACACGTGAAAAGAAGACCTCCTGATTACATCGGGAATGTTGCTATGGATCTGAACATTGCTGGGTCCAGAGGAAGAGGAAGACCGAAGATGAGATGGGCAGATACCATAGCAAAAGACATGAGGGCCTGCGACGTTTCAGTAGACGACACGTCCGATCGTGCGAAGTGGAGAGAAAAGACAAGAAAAGCAGACCCCACAATCAGATGGGAATAATAATTGCTAAGGAGAGAGAGAGAGAGAGACGCCGTGTCAAACACAAAAGCGGATGACTGCTCTATGATCTATGTAATGGCATTAAGCTTCAAAACTGACAAACCTTCAAATTCCGTGACTGTAGGTACATTATTTAACGTTAAAAGATAAATTGTGCGTGGTGCATTTAATAGCCATAGAGCCTTTCACCTCGTCGCCACAGTAATTCTATAGTCTACGCTGTACAGTCCCGTTGCCACCATTTGATACGGTGTTTTCTTCATATTACACAGCTTTGCCTGCATTCACGAATAAATATAGTTAAAATACATTTTTAGTCCATTTTATAATGTTCTATGACTTATTTTAGGTTGCCCCGCTAGCATTGGCAATGTGTGCCTAAAGTATTAAAATTTTTAATAACAAAACTTCCGTGAGACACAGACATATTAAACATATTAATAACGGGTCACTCACATATTTTAAGTCGAAAAACGCTCGACATGTTTTACTCCGTACCGAGGAGCGTCATCAGGAGCTTGCGTCGACGGTGACAGACCGGCGCAGACTGCGGGCCGCAGCCCTCCGCGCCCGATGACTCGGCGGGCGGGGACTTAAAATACGTGAGTGACCCGCTATTAATATGTTTAGTATTAAAAATACTACGAATTATATTTTACAGCAGGCACCGCACTTACAACTGCGTATCCATGGGCGACGGTGTAATCGCTTACATCATGCCATTTATATGCTCGTTCGTAACTTCGACGTTTTGTGGACTGACGTTTTAGACATTGAAAGAACGGTTTTATGCAAACAGCGCATAACCATAGACATATATATTGCTTCGTAAAGACCGGCCTTACGAGCACTACGAATGGGGCCGATACATTGGAGTCAAAATCGCATTTAGTTACACCAGCGCGCTCAGTCGTGTGGCGAATTGCGCAGCGGAAAGACGTCGATGTTCGGTCGGAATTATATCCATACACTTATACTTTGTTTACACCAATGGTGACGCCTTTCCGCTGCGCAATTCGCCACACGACTGAGCGCGCTGGTGTAACTAAATGCGATTTTGACTCCAATGTATCGGCCCCATTCGTAGTGCTCGTAAGGCCGGTCTTTAGGTACGAAGTAATATATAGGTATGTCGTATGTCTATGCGCATAACTAAAACAAAAATAATAGGTACCTATTGAAAAATCGCTTACCTGTGATAACTGATTAAACATCTGTGATTCCAGTACAAAAACATCTCCATCCTCCGTTCCGACAACTAAACACGCAGCCGCATGCTTGTCCACCGAAGCCAACTTGTAAGACGGAAAGAAAAATGTAAACTTTTAACATCATTACATTACGAACATAACATTACAACGAGGCTTTCCACTGTTTGCTCCCAACGTGTACTTGGTTTCTTCGGTCATCTGAGCAGGACAGGGCCAGATAGCCTGGAAAGGCTCATAATTACTGGCCGCATGGCAAGGAAGCGTAGGGATGGACGTATGGCCACGCGTTGGGCGGACAGAATAACAGCAGTGACAAACGCCACACTGCAGGCTAGCATGCACTGGGCCCAAGACAGAGCAGCCTGGAGAGCACTGGTGAAGAGTGTCCACACTCGTCACGTCCCTCAGCCATGAGGTTACGACGAAGAAGAAGAAGAAGACATTATACAGGGTGGCTAAAACATAAGTGCATTCCCGTTGCCAGGAGGTTTTGGGATTATACTGAGCAACTTTTACTATGGGACCAACCACCAAATCGCGAAAAAAAATTTTACCCTCCCATAGAAAATAGAGCAGCCAAAATGTATGAAACAGCCAAATTTTTTTTCGCGATTTCGGGGTTGGTCCCATAGTAAAAGTTGCTCAGTATAATCCCGAAACCTCCCTGGCAACGGGAATGCACTTATATTTTAGCCACCGTGTATATTTTTGTAAGGTAACATATCGACAAGTGAGGTGACATCTAAAACTCAACTGTGGATATATATAAGTAGTCACCTGAAGATATCGGTCCATACTCACGGAGCCTACTAGGGTTCCGTAGTTGCCTATCCGTTACAATAGGCAGACTAAAGAAGATTGTGTAGATAGGTAGGTACTATGGGCAGTGGTGTAGCGTGAACCAATCTAGCCGTGGGCCAAAACTACATCTGCGAGGCCCTTTTCAATGTAATAAAAAGGTTGGCTTTGCGAGGCCCCCCTAAGTGCGAGGCAGTAGGCGAAGGCCCCATTGGCCCACGCCTAACTACGCCACGGACTATGGGCAAATTAATCAAACGAGTATTTTAAATTTCGCAGCACTTACGTCTTTTTAAGAAGGAATGACTTTTTGCGAAAACTCAGAACATGTTCAAAATAGTTTTCATTGTAAATAAGCTTTCAAACGAAATGTAGTTTCGATCTTAAGATTCGATTTAACTACGACTAAAAAAAACCGGCCAAGTGCGAGTCGGACTCGCGCACCGAGGGTTCCGTACTTTTTAGTATTTGTTGTTATAGCGGCAACAAAAATACATCATCTGTGAAAATTTCAACTGTCTAGCTATCACGGTTAATGAGATACAGCCTGGTGACAGACAGACAGACGGACAGACGGACAGACGGACAGCGGAGTCTTAGTAATAGGGTTCCGTTTTTACCCTTTGGGTACGGAACCCTAAAAAGGAACTCTTAAAATTTTAAGAGTTCCTGTACCTAGTAAAACTATGTAAAATCAAATTGATACAAGAATGTTAGGGCACCTTTTAGTATTTGTACATTTACAAGCAGGATTCTATTATGCTCATTTTCTCATTAGAAAAAATGGACCTTGGGTGAAAATACCCATTTCTGACTCGCAAAATATGTATCTTATCAGAAATGGATGGTTTCCATCTACTCTTAATTACCTTCATACTGGTAACACAAGTGATCTCCGGCAGCACCATTGCTGGCAGCTTCGGAGACTGTTCAAGAAACTCCAACTGCTGGTCTGTGCTCATGCTGAGGAAGTTCTGCGACTGCTGGCTGAGGGTCTTCTCTGGGAAGTGCTTCAGGCTGTCGGTGTAGGATTTGATGGAGGCGGGGTTTTGATTGGCTGGGGTAAGGAGCTGGAAAAATATAGTTATTATAGTGTTAGTGGTGATTAGATTAAGGTTTGTTTAACGTTTTTAGAAAAAAATACCCTTAACCTTTTAGACGCCGTGTCAAACACAAAAGCTGTCTCTCGGACGCCACGTCACCGAAGTGTCAAAACTGAAATTGAACTTCATGCACATGCACGTAGGTCTATGTTGCTCTGTGGTCTTTGACCGATTAATCGGTCTTTGGCGTTGAACCTGCGGTGCCGATATATCCGTCACTGGAGTCCAAAAGGTTAAGAATAGTAGTGCAGAAATGCTCTGTATTGAAAAAAAAAACAGAACACAGACAAAAACTGGCAATAACAGGGCCAGGGGTCCATTTAATAACTTAATCATTAGATAAAAACCGGACAAGTGGCAGTCGGACTCGCCCACCGAGGGTTCCGTACTTTGCCAATCCTCTCTATCTTTTCTAATTTCTCTAATTTTCTTTCTGTTAGTGTATGTTAGTGAAATTTTATGCAGGTATGAAAAACTGTTAAATAGTTATTTGTGCAACAAGAGAGGAAAGTTGGTTTTTCTTGCGAGTGTTTATTTTGAGTCCCGAGAAAGCGAAAGATCCTATAATTGAATCACGAGCGAAGCGAGTGATTCTAAGGTAGAATCTTGAGCGTAGCGAGGGACTCAAAAACACGAGATGTAATATAACTTTGCTCTCGTGTTGCACACATAATTTTTCACCTCAGTAGTGAGAACAAGTTAAAGGTTAAAATGTATTTCGAATTACACAGAATAAACAGAAAAAAAAAGTATTATAATATGTACGATACGATAAGATACGATACGATACGATACGATACGAGACGGGACCGGACCGGACCGGACCGGACCGTACTGTACCGTACCGGACCGGACCGTACCGTACCGTACCATACCATAAGAAAAAAATGTAATAAAAGTATGAAGTTCATGGCCTTCACTAAATTAAAAAGCTACATTGTTTCACTCCCTGGAGTGAGGAAAGTCGCACTTTCCTCACTCCAGGGAGTGACGAAAGTAGGCTTGTTCGAGCTGCTGAGGTGAAAAAAATATTGCCACACTAACCTGTTTCCAAACCTCAATCTCACTCGCATTTAGCTCCACACTAGGCAGATAGTACTTATAAAACAGCTTCATATTCCTATAAATGTAGATACAAGAGCTGAACGTGACAGCAATGACCGGGAGACTGCGGGGCACATTGTCGTTGGTGTACAGACTGACAACTGCTAGCGGTAGATCGGGGAGCACCATGTCGGACACTTGGGTTACCCCTTGGAAGATCTGAAATTAGGTGAAATGTTGGTTTAAACCACTATTATTTTAAGTACTTAAATGATAGAGACCTCATTATTATTTACAACGACGGGACTTAATCGCGTAAAATAAGTATTAAATTTACCTCCGACGTTTCGAGGACGGCGTTGTCCCCGTGGTCTCGGAGAAGACTGGCTAAAGTTTACATCAACATCTTCTAGGCGCGCGAGTTTTTCAAACTACCCGCACTTGGTCTTGTTTATTAACTTGAACGTTTTGCGCACTAGGGATGTTACCGGGTCGACACACAACACTCACAATATTCAATTTTTCAACTTTCGATATTTGGTTTCGTTTACACTTACTAATGACTGGGTTCCATGTGGATGAGATCTTAAGACCTTCGTCTCGATTGAAATTTCTATGTTTCTTGATTTCAATGGCTTCACGGATTTTTCTACTATAAAACCCACGATCTGTAGAAAGTATTCTAGGGTTGTGAAGCTCAATCCAGTGGTATTTAATACTTATTTTACGCGATTAAGTCCCGTCGTTGTAAATAATAATGAGTAAAAATCGTGAATGTTTAAATCAGTGTTTTGATAGAGACCTGTTCTACTAGAAAATTTGGACACTCATTCCTGTGACCATGAGTGTTTTGTCACAATATTAAATGTTAGGAAATATTAATTTAATTAATGTGTAAGTGATTTGGTTACTTGACGACCTGTCTGGCCTAGTGGGTAGTGACCCTGCCTGTGAAGCCGATGGTCCTGGGTTTGAATCCCAGTAAAGGCATTTATTTGTGAAATAAACACAGATATTTGTTCCTGAGTCATGGGTGTTTTCTATGTATTTAAATATTTATATATTATATATATCGCTGTCTGAGTACCCATAACAAAAGCCTCCTTGGGCTTACTGTGGGATTTAGTAAATCTGTGTACAAATGTCCTACAATATTTATTTATTTATTTATTTACATCAAGATAAGCAAATTATTATCAAACAAACAAACTATCGTGTCTATATCTTGGATTTCAACTAAACATAATGATATGAAAAATCGTAAATAATCATCTACTGAATTCAATATAGGTACACATTACACAATACAATATTGCAGAAAGCAGATTTTAATGAACCAGCTAAATTAGCGGGCTCTAGTAATACAACATTAATAATCATTCTTATTAGAAAAACAATAGTCCAAGAGTTTTCTGGTTTCTGGATAAGCACAGTGTAATTTTTTTTGTGTACAACATTCATCAATAATTACTTTAAAGTTTTTTAAGGTATTACTTAGTTTAAGACGAAAGCGGAGGACCCGTGCGAAATCGCCTTTTCATACAAAGTTAGTCCTCGTTTTCCTCATTAATGAAAATATTTTTACACAATTTATTGTATATCAACTGTTTGTTTTTTTTTCGAATTTTTAATTATTATAAGAGGAGCATTTATAAATTCGTATGAAAATTGTTTTACGCTCCTAATTTTTACAATAATCAAAAAATCTAAAAAAGTCAAACAAGTAGGGCATAGCTATGCTTAATAGACATCAAATTATGTAAAAATATTGTCCATAATGTAAATATCCAGAAAGGAAAATGGGGACTATGTTTCTATGAAGAAACGGCCTTCCCCTTTCCTCTTAAGTAGTTTTATCAACTTTAAACTTTAAAGTAAGGTAATTAAAACGGGAAAATAAAAAATACACATTTACACTACAATTATAACTTACCCTCAACTTGGATCCATCCTCTTCCCTCCCCAAGTCTCCCATGAGCAACCTGTATTCGTTGTCATTGTGCAAATCCACCAAACACAAGTTGGACGGCAGCGCGTTCAGGTCCACGTCGTCCGTGCCCACTTCCACGTCCAACCAACGGGTCATGCTGCTCATGATTATTTAACTAATAAAACGTTACAATTAGGTACGACACAGTTTTATTAATGTTTACATGCCGTAACCATGGACACCATGGTGAGGTGAATGCACTGACACTGACAGTGACAATTATTTTGACATTCGGTTTTGTGAGTTGCCATACTATTTGCAAAAAATCCTCAAAGTTCTAAACTAAATAAATAAAATATAAAGCTTTTATTTCAGGCGTTTACTTATACTGCATACAAAATTAAATTAAAACTACTTGAAAACTAATTGACACTGTAAAGGGGTGCCACTCATGTTAAAAATAAATCAAGATCAGAGTCATTTTCTGTTCTCATCCATGTGAATTGCCTCGCTCATTTGCCCCGTTTTGTAAGACCGATCTGTCATATTTGTTCAAAATTGGTACACGATTAGCAAGTTGGTCAATCGAAATGTCATTTTAATTGGAATATTGTATAATGGAATGGCATGCTTCTGAGTAGAACTCGGTTAGTACTGAATGAAATAAAATAAGAATATATTTGTATATGTTTATAAAAAAAAATGTTCCGAGACTACATTATACTTACGTCTATATTCACTATCTTAATTTAATTATTAGTGCAATAAAGAATATTTACTTACTTACTTATTTTTACCATTTCTTAAAAATCATTCTCACTATTTTATTTTTGAGATATATTTAAGTTTAGTTAGTGCCTTCTTGTTATTATGCAAAAAATCCTATATCTATGCAAATATTGAAATCCTGGTAACCCAACAGCTGACACAGTGACAGCAGATCCGGTCCGTAATGAACGTAAAATTTAAAAGTGATCTAAAAATTTAAAAGCAAAAATCTTTCCATTGTTTCAAAATGTTTTAATATTTTATGTTATTAATGGAAATCAATATATTTTAATACTCATTTTTGTTTTATTCGATTTTTTTGCATAGTATTTATAAAAAGGTCAAATAAAGCATATAACAATGTAATTTGTATGATTTGGACCATAAACAATTCAAATAGTTTGATAATGGCTGTATGGACATTGGCATACAAATATTTTAAAGAAAAAAAAAATAATTTACTTTCTTGGTGATTTTTCGGTTTGTTGTTTCAAAGATATAATGTAAAAGTTTCCAAGTTTAATTTTAGCAAATGCTTGACCACTTTTAATTGCATATAATGTGAGGTGTTACTACTGCCACTTGCTGTTCAGTTTGGTAAGTTTTAGATATTCATTTCTGTTTGCCTTTATAATCCTAGATCTTAGACTGCTGTAATTTAAAAAAAATTCCTATCTATAAAAAAAAAAACTAGAGATGCTGATTGTGGAATTGCAGATTGCTGGAATTTTTTGGCTTGGGAGTGGGACTACCAACTACCTATGATCATTTTCTGAATTTCTCCTTAGAATCTTAATAGAACTTTGTTTGTGTGTTATCATAATATACATACAAAATTTCAAGAAGTCTGGCCTGATCTTAGAGATCAGAATTAAGAAAAATCTATTTATTATTATAGTTTTTTACAGTTCTCAGTTTGCTGCTAATTGGGTATTTAGTTTTAATAACATGAATATAATAGACTTATATTGACCGAGATATAGACCGTGATTACCTTTTGTATTATTTGTGAGCTCCCGATATTTCGAAGCAGTTACATGCATCATGTTCACGGGTGACTGAAGATAGCGGGTGGGTGTCAAAGTTGTGTAGACAGCGCTCTGTCTACCCTCATTCTTGCGCGCAAATATCGGGAGCTCACAAATAATACAAAAGGTAATCACGGTCTATATCCCGGTCAATATAAGTCTAGTGAAACTAACCGTGAATCATTCAAAACTCTAATGAATATAATAGTTATGTTATAGTATAATATGTTAAAACCGTTTCAAGATAATGTAAATGGCCATCCATGCCCAAGCCAGGGCAAAACAATATACCTACAACAAAGATATTTTTATTGCCATAAAGATTAGATTAATACAGAGTAATTCAGACCCTTGTGTTGAATCTTGTATGCTTGTATTGCTTATATCTGATAATTTTAAATGTACTGTAATAGTAATTTTTCTAGAGGAAGTTGAAGTATTTATGGATAAGAGGATATTGCTTAATGGATTTGCCCCGTTAATTCTATTAGATGTAGTCAAACTACAGTTAATTTAATGAAAATAGGTTAATTTAAAAAATTTCTTAACTTTTTTTTATACCACATCAGTGGCAAACAAGCATACGGCCCGGCTGATGGTAAGCAGTCACCGTAGCCTACGGATGCCTGCAACACCAGAGATATTACATGCGTGTTGCCGACCCTTTAAAAACCTGTACACTCTATTTTTTTGAAGAACCTGACACTGACTGACTGACTATAGCCCTTCGGGAGTACCTCGACAGGGAACTAATTCCACAGCCAAAGTGTCCGCATGAGGAAACAAAAATGTACAAGGTTTTAATGCCTATTGTCTAATGGTTTTCTCTAACTTTTTTTTCTCTAAATTATTTTAGAATAGGGCATATGTGACAGTCCATATCAAAAGGGACCTCATGGCAGTCGGCGCTTACGTCGCGTAGTGCCGCATTAGTGGCGTGCCGCTAATAATGGCGTAAGCGCCGACCGCCATATGGTACCTTTTAATGAGGAGAAAATTTTCTTATAAAGTGACCAGTTTTCCTTATTCTTTCTTGAGTCGACTTTTAGGTGTAGGTAAATACGCAGATATCTAAAGCAGTGCTTAGAAAAATATTACCTATACCTATATCTAGATAAACACCCATACAATAGGTACTTAATTACTGTATAAACATTACTGTATAAACATAAACACTAATTATGAAATTAGTGTTTATTTAATATCATAAACATATTAATCTTATCTGCACATTGTTTAATACTTGATACTAATTTTATAAGTACAAGCACCTGCATATAACTTCTGGATGACTCATCGATAGCCCTAACGGCATTCCCTAGGAACCTGTACCATTATCCACGCTGTTACCCATAAATAAACCTTATTCCAAACATATAAGGTCTACTTATGATCAGTTGTGTTGCTGTTTACCTTTCATCAAACCACTCGTAGCACTTCGTGGACACAATTGGTTGACCGATTGAAAACCTTATATCAACTAGATAAAGACTGTTAACGGTTAGATCAGAAATCTTTCAGTTGACAAGATCATTGCGAATCTACATATAGTCTTAACTGACAGAGATTCAGCAAATGTTTATAAGTTCTTTTGGAATTAGTGAGGCAGATTTGCGTGCGTCGCAATGGCAAATAGTCGTAACCGACATACGTTACGGGAATGTTTATAGACGTTTTGGTTTTAAAATATTGTGCTCTGGTTTTATTTTATTCGTGTCTAGAGGAAACGGCGGCTGACTCACCAACCAGTCTGTGAATACAGACTTTGCTATCATAGCGGTTTTTGTGAATCACCAATACTGGTGTATCAGGTGTGCAGGTGATAAAACAGGACCAGTTAATATAATAGTCTTTGAGAGGGTTATAATGACTTTTTTTGCTGCCATTCCTCAACCCACCAACGGAGCGGCAGCTGACGTTCACGAGGGTTCATCATACATAGCCGTTAACCGCTATACGAGTTTTCGCCCGGGAGGCGATGACTGACGAAATTTGCGCCTGGCTCGCGGTCTATGTCTATAAGCTATTATTACGTTACTTTTTGTAACTATTACTGAAGGATAACTGATACATACTTTTTAGGGTAATAGGGTGGTAATTACCAGTAGGTACACTCCTTTTTTAGGGTTCCGTACCCAAAGGGTAAAAACGGGACCCTATTACTAAGACTCCGCTGTCCGTCTGTCCGTCCGTCTGTCCGTCTGTCTGTCTGTCACCAGGCTGTATCTCATGAACCGTGATAGCTAGACAGTTGAAATTTTCACAGATGATGTATTTCTGTTGCCGCTATAACAACAAATACTAAAAAGTCCGGAACCCTCGGTGCGTGAGTCCGACTCGCACTTGGCCGGTTTTTTTTCTCCATAAACGAGTGACCCATCCTATTATCTATTCCGAGCCTCACCCGTTGTAAATAATGAACTGACATGACTGATAATGTTGTACCTAATAGGTACCTACTTTTAAATCCGTAAAACGAGTTACATATGATGTGCATAACAGTATAAAAGTATTAATAGCGATACTATTATGTATTTGCAAGTCATTTCAGAGAGTGGTTCTTCTTACATCTCCTTGAAATCACTACCTTAATAAAATAGCCACAGGAGGCCGTATTCGCGGATCCATAACAATCAAAGTTGTAGCCAATTGTATTCCGAACAATAATTGCTAAAATTGCTTTTAAAATCCATGAAACGAGTGTCCATAACTCATATTCCTATACCTGCTGATCAAGCTATACTAAACATCTAATTAAGAGTCATAAAACAAACCGCTTTTCCACTTCAATACTGCTATTTCATCAAACCTATAACCGACCTTACTGAAGACACACTAGAACTGTTTTTCGCTGGCAACAAGATGTTCAAGACTAAATATTGAATTAGCAGGTATGTATGTGAGATGGTATCAGAGTACCAAGGCGAGACAATGGGAAAGCGGCCTCCGGCCTCGATATCTCCCGGTTACGAAACGGCCTTGCTACTTGCTACTGTTTGTTTTCAGATTTGCATGATGATTGAATTTAGGTGACACGGCATTGGCTTTATTATAATTGCTCTGTAATATGAATCATGAATTGTTATTTAATATGATCAGAAAATACAAGGGTCCATTTTTTAATTCTTCTAAGCGCCTCCTAAGCGCGTTAACTTTGACTACTTAAGCGGGGAGACTTCACATTAATTATTTTGGACATCCGAAGCCTATTATTTATTCCTTTCAGTGGCACAACCCTCGTTAACTTTATAATTTTAATATGAAAATTGTATGTAAACTAGAAATAAGAAATAGAAACCTATTACTAGCCAATGATAGTTTTTCTTCGTTTTCCCTTGCCAAGTTTTATGCTTTCTTTTAGAGAAGAGAGCCGTACTACTTTGGGATATAAGTTTGTAAGGGAAGAAGGGTTAGCTATCCAATGGTTGCTACCAATTTTTGAAGGAAAGTCACCACTACCTATTTTCTTTAAAATACGGTTAACGAGGGCAAGCATTAGAGATAACCAACATTAGTACTTATACTTTTCCCTTATTAAATTAGCATAATCTTTTCAAATGACCCTCGTGCCGACATTAACATGACGGCAAATAAGCGAAACACGAACGGCACATTAGCGCTCTTCCTGCGCTAAACCTTTACTCTTTCCTCCCATTGACGTCTGTCATTCTAATTACGCCTTAGTTAAATAGAAAGATGCCCGTAATTGGCGAACTTCGGTGTTCGCGGTAGTCCCTCTGATTTCAGGTGAAATCCATTTTCTAATCTCTAAATAGGATCTCGGCCCTTTGAGGCTGTTGACAACTTGTGTCATTCGCAAATCCCTCTGAACTAATAAACACCACAGCGTCACAGCGATCCACAGGAGGATCAGTAAGCTGAGATTAGAAATTTTCATTTAGTCTTGCTTTTATGCCTGCCGAAGTAACAAACTTGACAATATAACCTCTCCCACACGCTTTTCTTGTTCAGTGTGAGTTAGTCTACTCACTACTGCGGCTCAGATTTGCTCATTTTATAAGTTATTGAATGAAAGGATTGTATGTAACGGGAACAACCTATTTAAGGGAGAGTGACGACGTCGTCAAAGAAAGGGAATAAAATAAGCAGCTAACATACGTTTCCTTAGAAATATTTGTAAGCACAAACAGTACTTACTTACACAAAACAGACAAACATACATAGGAAGAAGAAAGTGCCACGAAATGGTCTCATCTCAGTATGACTGTAGTGATGAGTCTGGCGATTCCCAGCGCTGAAATTATGACAAATATCACATAGAGGTGCGTAGATAGCTTTTTGCGATAGTTTTCTGTCGTGTCGACAATAATGGCTGGCTGATTGGTCCAGTGCTTGAAAACATTTTGCGAATAGCTATTGCCTGCTCGTAGAAACCGGGTAGGACAGATAAGATCGCGTCGCTCTCAGTCTTAGTCACGGCCCATTCCCGGTGGATTGTGCTTGCCATGTGCTGTGCTCGCTCAACTGTGAATATATTAGCAATAATAAGACGTTGATTTCTTCAGTGGCTGTTTCTGATACTTTGTTGATCTGTGCTGTAGAAAATGATGAAATTAAGAGCATCGAGCCTCTGTAGGTTTTATCTAAATACTTACTAGTGTTGGTGGGAATTCTACTCCTAGCTACTACTAGCCTAGATTTGAAGATCTCGACTAGTTTCCACGAGACTGCGCTTAAAAAAACTTCCGAGTCTTTAAATCCCGAGTGCTTTATTGAGTATTTTTAAGTGCAATCCAAATGGACTTGAGCCTCCGAATAAAGATTCCGTCAACAATTTTCAAAATAAGCGTTATTGTATGGTGTACCTGTACCTAACCCATGAATTTTACAGGAAGACAAAGCATTTAGATATTTTTTTAGTAAAAACAATGAGTTCTTTGAAAAGTACTTAAGTCTACAAAAGGCTTGGTTCTCTAACAAGTTCAAAACAACTCGAGTTTCGAGTGTAATTTAGAGTGTAAAACTGAGATGAGTCGTAAAACTCGTAAATAAAGTAGACGATTCAAAGAAGTTATAACCAAGTTAGTAGTAAAACTGCATTCGGATAAACAGTAGCTGTTGTCATCGCTACCGCAATCATTGGCAAATTTATCAGAACATTCCCACTGAATTCGTCACAAGACACGCACGACTCCGAAATGGAATCAATACACCGGCAAATTGGTTGCAAATGTTCACAGTGGCATGCGCCGGCGACGGAAACGGCATCTGTTGCTCGTTATGTAACTCGTTACTTTTTGTCTGTAGCTTGATATGAGTACCTAGGTAGAGTAAAAATCAAATCAATTATCATTTATTTTCAGAAAACTATGGCCGATAGATACCTACATACCTTACAGACTAATATAGATAATAGGTGCATACATCTGGTACATACAATAAAGATTTTACAAGCTATAAATCACTTTGCCGATACCGAGGATATAACTAAACGGAGTAGCCATTAACAGGCGTTCCCCTCTGTCGAAAATAGTCGGCCAATGGTCATACACAATGTATGGACTAACGTTTATCTGACATGCCTATTTTGATGTTACGTATACATTTGACGTTCCCCTCCCCCGCAAAAATCGGCAGACTTTTTTGTTCAGAAAATTACAGACGTGGCGTCTCCGTTTGGTTATATCCTCTTAGCCAAAAGAAGACAATCGCTACGACAATTCTATCACTTCTATATTAGTGCGATAGAGAGACAGATAGCGTTTCGTTTTCATACTAGGCTCCCTATTTCGGTGTAGGAGTCGGCAGATTCCCACGAAACCGTCAAAATATCACACCCTTCGGCCAGAAGTCCACGCAGAACTTGACAGACTGTTATCAAAACTTGACACAACGAATATGAGATTTCACGAACGAAGTTTTGGTCGATTCCCAACAACACTGAGCCAAAACAAATTAACTGCGAAATTGAATTCGTGAGCGAATTAGGAATGCTTTGAATGTCGTCTTCGTTGCCTGTTTCTGCCGCTGACCGGACTGTTCATAATATTTGTTTATTTATTTAATTGTTTTATTTGCATTCTCTTTTCTAAACATATTAAACGAAAGTGATGTAGCGAAACACCGCAATAACAAATCACAATGAGAGCGGCCACTGTAGCCAGCATATTTAGGTATGCACAGAGGTAAGTCCTAATGCACCGGTCCTAAGGTCACAGGTCACAGGAAGATCAAATCATGTGCATATAAGTCGCCGCATAATGAGAGATATTCGTTCAGGCATAGGTTAATTGCGTCACTAAGAAAGTTAGGAGAACATCATAATTATCTACTATCTGTAGTACCTTACCGAAGTCCTCAAACTGCTACAAACGAATTTAACGAATGATTTAACAGCGACATTGTTGCAAAATATTGAGATGATTGTCATTCTAAAACAATAACGGAGAAACTAGATTCTTGAGCATAAATTAAATCATCAATTCTTCGATGGCAGTGAACCAATTAAATTTAAATTTGAAGTAACTGTTTGAACGGTGAGAGTAAAAAGTGTCGGGTTTTTGCAGTAATCTTGCTTGTTCGACAGGAAACCGAGCGATCATCGCATTCCTGAGATGTATCGGGATATGAAATGTAACAATTATTAGAGCAAACTCATATCTGTAGCTACAGTTCTATTGCAAAATCTGACTTACTACACAGAAGATACTGTTCAGGTTTCAATATCGTGAAAAATCGAGCTGTGATTTTGAGAAGGTTTGTGTTTGTATCCGTCATGCATTAGCGTTAAATTATGTACAGTGAAGTGAGTGAAGGTATCTCGCTCTTACTTTTTCTAGTATTTACTCAGGAATTGTAATTTCCTGATGTAAATCATAGGATATTTGTTTTAGAGATACTGGATGTATGACACATGAAATGATGCTTCACAACAATGTTGAAATATAACTTCATCATCACCATCATGTCAGCCGATAGACGTCCACTGCTGGACATAGGCCTCCCGCAAGGCTAGTATAACTTATTTGTATTATGCTTATTATGTGAAAATGATTGATGATGATTGTTTAGTGATTTTTTTACAAAATGTGTTTTCAGCTTTTATACAACTTAGTAGCCACTGATAAACCTCACAGAATAGTAATCAGGGCAGAGTATGATGGAATGGAGATGGCGCTTTTCACGGCGGATGACAGTATGACATATCGTATCTTTGTTAGAACACGAAAACCGTTTGGGTATCATGGGTTCAGAGCTTTCTGACCTGCTTGGGAGGTCTGATCAAGCCACGGTCTCACGGGGCGTTGAGATGAGAGCAAGCAGGGGTTGACCGTTTCTTTTATATTCGGTTTCGAACGGATGCAAAAAACTGTAGGTATTGTTTCCTTTTAATTGCCGTATAATTGCTATGTAGCTCCCACAATCCGTTCTGCCCGTCACGGCTTCACCATTCGCCACTCACGTCCTCAAGACAAATGAACCCTCGTAAACGATACCGTCCCGTTTCACGCATCCTATTCGGTGACATTGAACTTCGCGCGTTTTTGTGTGGAATTAGATTATACTGTCTGTGAAATGATTATGCGTTTCTTTAACATTCAGTGCTATACTGATATCCAGAATTTGGAAGAGTAAACTGATCACAGTTGTGGAAAGAATGATTTTTGATTCAGACGTATTTAGACATATAAAAATATTAGACTCTACTAACGAGCGACCTCCGCAACGTAACTAAATAAAAGTAACTTCAAATCATAGGTATAAATAAAGCAATGAAGTACACCGTAACTGTTAGTTTACTCTTTCTAATTCTGGATTCGAGAGTAGTAACAATGATAAAGCATTTGCACTTAATCTAATCCCACTTTTTTCAGTGTGCAAGCTAGTTAGTTAGTGCTTCTGGGCATTTCTGGCCAGTGCAACTCGACAACTATTGTGCCTATTTACTCGTATGTGTGAAACAAGGTAGCGCTACTCTAACCACCCCAGTTCCTCTATGAAGCCTAGCAATGTTTTTAAGTTGCTAACTACCTCTTTTAGTGTGCACGGAGTCCCTAGGTGCTAGTGTCCAAGCTATTATTGCCATCTAATTTTATGTACCTCTGCTTTTCTGACCATATGTAGTGAACAATGAACAAGCAATCGCTCATAGACGTTTTAACAAATTCTTCTCCTTATATCATCTTCAATGTGTCCTTTTCAGTCTACTATTTCGATAGCCAACTGTTCTCAACTTTCTCTAGCGAATGGGATCAAAAGAGTTTCGTCTGAAGAAAAGAAACCCTTGCGAATATCCATTGAAAGCGTACCGTTTCACGCATCAGATACGGTGACATTGAACTTGGCTGGTCAGCCAGTGGAACATCTTTAGTCCGACCATTTACCTGCAAGACAATGTCCTCTGCTTGTAGTCGCACAAATTCGTTAGTCCATTGTCTACGGTTGACACCTGCTTACACTACGTACAGTATCATATTTATAGTCTGTCAAGCTGGATATGTCAGTAGCAATGTAAAGCAAACTAAAGTATGGTATCCCTAGGAAACGAACAAAAAGCAGCAATGTACATCGATCGACATCGAACAACGATGAAATATGTAAACAAAACAGTTCCATAGATAAGAACAACAAATACCAAAAAATACGGAACCCTCGGTGGGCGAGTCCGACTCGCACTTGTCCGGTTTTTACGAGTCGTCATACAGTGCTCCGGACAAAGGGCTCATTCTTTTAGGGTTCCGTACCCAAAGGGTAAAAACGGGACCCTATTACTAAGACTCCGCTGTCCGTCTGTCCGTCTGTCTGTCTGTCTGTCACCCTCACCAGGCTGTATCTCATGAACCGTGATAGCTAGACAGTTGAAATATTCACAGATGATGTATTTCTGTTGCCGCTATAACAAAAAATACTAAAAACAGAATAATATAAATATTTAAATGGGGCTCCCATACAACAAACGTGATTGTTTTGCTGTTTTTTTTTCGTAATGGTACGGAACCCTTCGTGCGCGAGTCCGACTCGCACTTGGCCGGTGTTTTTTTTATGTATCCCAAAAATTAGTCGCCGATCAATCTTTATTAAATTTCGAATAAGTTCTGTGCGGTGCGTTCTTGTCCTAATTAACGAGAGGATCAGATGAGGTTATCTATTTTTTGGAAACTTTTAATTGTATTTGGACGGAATTTCAAGTCAAGTCAAAATATTCTTTATTCAAATAGGCCTAGCAACAAGCACTTTTAAATAGACTTATATTGACCGGGATATAGACCGTGATTACCTTTTGTATAATTTGTGAGCTCCCGATATTTCGACGCAGTTACATGCATCATGTTCACGGGTGAAACTAACCGTGAATCATTCAAAACACTTTTAAATTGTCAAGTATTATAAAATATTACCTTAATCTAAAATATCAGAGCAATTCATTGATGCAGTTTTATAGTTTTTAGAAACATTGAATTATTATAGATACTTATGTCAAACTTAATAATAAGTATAAACCACAAAGATTTAACGTACTTCTTGTTGTTACCTACATAGTTAACGAACTGTGATTCAGTATCAATGGCAGAAGTATGTATTTAGCGATATCACAGCGGATGAAATCTGCCAACCTTGGCCTGCTAACGCACTTCGTGATTTCTTTATCAGGTCCATCCTGACGTTCGTAACTAGGCATTAAACTAGTGGCGAAAATATGATATTTGGTCTGACAAGACAACGAAACACTAATTAAAGAAAAGATGAGGGATTTCCTACATTGACCCGCCTGTCCTATCTCTATTGCACAACCCATTTGATAAGACTGATCATGACTTTTTGTCACATTCAGATAGACAATTCATGGTGGCTTTTACAATCTACTACTTACGAGCTATATGGCATCAAATAACTTTCGTGAAGGAGAATTCTTTAAAGAAAAAGAAATCGAATACTTTCTTAGCCATCACTTTATCTACCTAAAATCCGTCGTTAAACCACTTAAACCTTTCAATAAGTATGATCCACAAAGCTAATCAGATGTGAAGACAATGAGATCAAAGTAGAAACGGTATTCCCGCACTAATCGTTGGAAGCCATCGTGGACGTGATAACATCTCGCGTATCCGACCTTGTGTTGGCAGCACTAGCAACTCTACTCTTTTGAATCTTGAAGAACGCAATCGTATTTACAAGACTCAGCAGCGCTTAAAAAACTTCCAAGTCTTTTAAGCCCCGAGTCTAGTCCTTTAGTTATCCGTAAAAGCTTGGAACCTTCTGTGTTCTAATAGGCAATGATTTTATAAACATTACCTATTAGGTACATGGTACATAGTATTTGTACCTTTTTTGCAGTAGCCAGCGTTGTTTTATAATATGTGGGGTGGGCGTAGGGAATAGACACTAATTTGTATAGCCAACATCTTAATCTAACTTATGTCATCACTTATCAGACACATTAGCAGACAAACAAAACGCTAATTACCAAGTGCTTACTGTCACTCAAACATTAAAGCAAGTGAAAACCAAACAAGTACGTACTTCAGCTACCCGTACTTTACATCAAAGACACTGACAACCATGTAGAGTAAACATGGCATGATACAGAGCATCATACACTAAAACATAGCTTGTCTTGTGATACTCAAGGTGTAAAATCACTTGAAAGTTACATAGACATAGTATTTTTGTAATGGATTGTTCATATCTATATACATGTAATGCGATCAGCGTTCGATCGTGCGGCAAATTGACTGCACGCGCGCCGGATGTCTGCGCATTGGCGGTGTTCCTGTGGAAGCGTTCATATCTTCTACAAGTATCACTTTGATGATTGTTTAGAAGAGAGAATTCTAGCTTTTGACTGCATCTTGCACTGCGTATTACTTTTCCCCTGTGTTACTTACTTTTTCCACATTCGTGTCTGGGTTATCGACACTTTGTGACTTTGTCTTTCGATGGGCTTCTTAAGGAGCTAACCCCAGGTTTCAAAACCTATAATATTCTATAGGAAACGTGCATAAAAGTAGTAGACAAGGAACACTGGGTACTGTCTCTTTGCACACCATATTTACGAGAATTACACTGTCTGTAAAACTCGTCCATCCAGTAATACTTACGTCACATCCATATTTGGATATAGAGATAGTTACGCAAATAGTTAGTTAATTTCATTAGTCTCATGTTTCTACTAGGTGTAAGTACCTAGTAGAAAACTGAACTGTAGTACAATGACGATTACTTTACTAATCCTTACCTATGAATGCTGGATTGTCTATCTTCAGAAAACATTCCTTTATCACTACAACAGCGACTTGTATGCAGTTATGCAAAATACACCATTACGGACTGATGAACAGAAAGACTGTTTTGAAGTATTTCCAAGTATTGTAAACTTATTCATTATGTGACTTGTTTTCAATATAAACGCTTTTGAAGATACGAACGGTATTAGAGTTTATCGAGAACAGTTTTAGAAAAGTAAGGTAAACGAACTTTGATGTCGTTTATTACGTTTCATAAAACCGTTATAAACAGCTAAAAGTTATCCTAGCGTTCTGGAGTTCTGGTAGTAGTCTTCTTTTTTAACTTAGGTATGATCCTATCTTGTTTTAATTGTTATAAATATTTTTCTTGTCTCCAACCAATATAACCATGTCGGCTGTGGGTCATTTTCCTTATTCCTTTCCCCGGAGACAATTCCTTTAACTATCTTCCTCCTCAAAAATATGGAGGTTTCTGCTATATGATCATTTTCTTCATACTAGTTAATACCGATTCCCATTTTTTTGTTATAAAGCTTGAACTTACCGATTTTTAGATAGGGATACAATAAATTACTTTGGTAGTAACATTCTTACTTAGTTTACTTTTACAACTTGTTGTTTCAAACCGAAGGAAGTTTCTATTAAAAAGGGAAAGGCCGTTAAAATCTCAGGACAAAGGTTCTCGCTTCTGCGTGCTGTGCTCTGTCGTCTTATTATTACGTAGTAAGTACATATGTTTCGTACATACTTAGTACATTTTTCTATCAAGCAGATCATGTACGTGCCTGCGAAAAGCATTAAAGGTCGTACACCTGAAGGTTTGTTGACTTGCTCCTACGCGGAACTAAATATAGTCTACTACGTACGTGGACTAAGTTTTGATGAGATGTTTACGTGACCATTCGTAGTTTGAACCTCGTAGTCTCGTAGTAATTGTATCATGGAATTGTATTTCTATTTTCAGACGCTTAAAATGTGAAAACATCCAAACAAGTTCATCCAGGCTTCCAATAACATTTAAACTCGATCGAGTTGCGATTATACGTTTTTAGTACAGTACAGTAGATAGCAATGTCCGGCTACGGCTTTTGAAGTCCAGTGATAAAAGTAAAACATGGAATATTGAATTAATCACACGCCAATTTGGACACATTTAACGCTGGAAAACTTGTCGAATCACCTGATAAGAACGTTCCACTTAAATTGCGTTCAAGAGCAAAAACTGTGCAAAAAGAGATTTAAACGGTTGTATAGCTGTAATGTGGATTTAACACCGCGATAAGATAAACGGAAACATGCACGTTCATTGCCGTTCCGATAGTGAGAACAATTCCAGCAGAAATTATGAAAAAAATTGCATTTGGGTGACTTGTTTTAATGTTTATTTGAGCACAAACGGTACAGTCAAAGGGCATAAATATATATACATTCCCAAAGTTGCAAAAATATGTGTACGTTCTTACACCTTAGACAATAAAGTCATGTTTACATATTTTTGAGCCATTTGTCTCTGGATCGATATTTTTGCCTGCGACTGTACATGTTTCTTATAATTAGTGTCTTGTACATAATTCATAAACCAAGACAGTTGCCACCACTTAATAGCTCAATAAAGAAAAACAAAATACGGAATAACTAAACAAACTTATAAAGGGTTATCTTCTGATAATAACGGATTCGGTCCAATCGAATATGTATAAAATGCGCGAACAATAGGTACACGCAAATATGTGTGACGTATGTCGCTATTCAAATTTCAAATGTAATCAAAATTAATTTAAGTAGTAGTAGACACTATTCAGTCCATAACTGCAATGTATGCAATATGATAAGAAAGCGTTTATTGAAGATTTAATAATAACAACATTCACTTGTCGTACAGGTTTTAAGGACTTACGCAATTGTTATGTTGCTGCTTTCACCTCCACCCCTTCGCCTGTCATAGATGTCAAAGAAAGAAAGCGTAGGCGTTGGCAAAGTAAGTATTTTGGTAACTTGAACAGTGAAGCTGGAAAGCTAATTGATAATTGATATCTTATAATCTATATATATAAATTTGTAATATAGTTGGATCACGTCTCGTAAGTGTAGGGTTACCAAGCGTTAGGCTAATTTAGAGATTGGTCCAAAAGTTAGATACTTATATCTGTTGTATGAGTTATTTTGCTATTTTATAGTACGTACCCCGTATAGTACGAACGTAGTGTTTACCCAACTGACGAAGTATTGGACGTATTTTTGGAGTTAAAAAATAACACCTTTCTATTCTAGCAATATATGACAGAACAATAAATGAAGAGATGTTCAGTTATTTCTGGACTGGACAAGTGGACACTGGACAGTTACCTAAACGGATACATCTGACCTAAAGTTTCCTGTTTATTTTATTGGCACCCACCAAGTGTTAATGTCGAATTGCGGAAAAAATTCTAAAAGTTGGAAATTTTTATAGAAGTTTCTTGAAAAAATTATGAAAATATATCATTATTTTTTTAAACTGAAAGTTTCAATCTCCAAATCTCCATACAATGATAAAAGAAGTTTCCGAAATTTTCGCAGTAGATCCTTCAACGCGCAATGGAGCGTTCAGTGTAGGTATATAGTAAGAATTTTCTCAAATGATTTTTACGTCTAAGACCCTAATCTGTTAAACAAAAGCCATTGTTTCTTTTTTGCGAGCGGTCGGTCATTGTGTGCCATTGTGTCTGAGCGCGTGGCAATGGCTTTTGTTTGACAGATTGGGGTCTGAGACGTAAAAATCATTTGAGAACATCCATACTATACCTAAAACAGATAACATTGTATTGTTGTACATTATGCCCACCTAGCTACACTTGTAAATTCGTACGTAAGTGAGACAAGGAGGCAACACGTCGAACGTGGTTCGCGGTAGGCCCTCTGGTCCCACTTGCTTTATGGGCATGAAAAGTCAATGTCAAGTTCAAGGCTTAGATTTACGCCTCAAACTGGTGGCTCTACTGATTAGGAGATATTTGTAATTCCCCTGATCTCCAGTGAATTACGGCCACCCTACACTCCTGTTCGCGACCAGGACGCGTATCGAATCCCAAACGCGTTTGAAATAAGAATGTCCTTGCGCGGCACGAAAGCTAATGTTTACCGTCTTTTGCAACGATCTACGGCTAAGCATACTCGTATCCACTGTAAGTGCATTTAAAAACCAATTCTAAAATGTACTTTATATCATAGACATAGGATATAAAATTAAATGTGTTTTCAAAGGCGTATAAATTGTAAATGCTGCCAAAAGACAGTCGTAACGGCCGATGCCCTGCGCATACCGTATACGGGGTGTTATGTGGGCGAATGTATGTTTATTTACGTGTTATGGCAAAACGGTTTGTATAACAGGTTAGGAATCACGTGGTATATTCCAACGTGTCAAACGGAGCCTTTTAATGCGACCAAGTTTATTGCACAATATTGCATGGTTAGCAACTTAAATAGCAGTAAAGAGAGTCAAACACACTCTGTACTGTACTGTATTGAAGAACTCATACGGTTTCGCCCTAGATCCAACAGCAATTTCTAGGGTAGGCCAGACCCGGGGTGCACGCGGGCGAATGCTGATAGCGACCCTGCGGTACCCCATCTAACGGCCCGGCCACGACATCGCACGGCGGCGGCCATAGGTTAAAGCGAGACACAGCGATCGGACCTTTCGTTCCCACCTATGACCGCCGCTCGCCGCTGCCGCTGCCGCGCGATGTCGTGGCCGGGCCGTAAGGAGGAGTCGGCACTTGTTGGTGGTTTAAGACGGTAGTGCTCTGACTGCTCTGATTAGTCAGTCATCCCCTCTAGTTCCCCCGGACCAGGTGGTATGCGTAAACGCATTTCCCTAACGTAAAAAAAAGGGTAGGCCTGACAACATTGATTCAACTGTCACGGTTCTTTAGATACAGCATACAGCTTGGTGACAGACAGACGGACAGCGGCGTCTTAATAATAGGGTTCCGTTTTTACTCTTTGGGTACGGAACCCTAATAACAAGGCTATGTTGTAAACTTAAAGTAGGTAGGTTTTAATTTTACATGCAAAAATTAAATTAAAAATTGCTCAATTCCTTAAGAAAACTATGACAGCGCTAAGTTAAAATAAAACCTGTCTAATAACATAGAGTAACTTATACTAGAGCGGTACTGTCATAGTAAATTTTGTAACCCCAGTAAATTCATTGCCATCTGTCGACACACTTTAAAACTAAAATTGAAGATTTGTAAAAATACGATAAAATGTATTTAAATATAGATAAATGATTTTTTTTATTTGCATTAATTATTTTGATGATTTTGACCCATGTTCTTTCACTGATATGCGTTAAAATTGTTAAATAACAAACGAAACCGTCAACGCCATCTATACGACTGTAGGCCAAAACTAGTAGCGCCCTCTGAACGAGAATCAAATTTTCTTGATTTTCGAGGCACGTTTTTTCCTTAGACTGTATCCATCTATTACGGAGTTATATCTATTTTTGTTTATAACCATCGTCGCTGGTATATCACAATTCATAAATCTTTTACCAACACATCACTCAAATTGGTTCGTCCGTTTGGGAGCTACGATGCCACAAACTCACAAACCTACATATAACACCGAGAGGTTTTCGGAGTTAAAATTTTTTTCCCCTAAGTTCACGATACCCTTTGCGGACAATGACACAGTTACCTCATTAAGCAATGTGTTCAAAAACGTACGTTTCGTTTCGTCTCACGTACCGTGCTAAATGAACTGAACTATATCCCATTCGTGAATGATTCATTCTTTCACGCTAAGTTGAATGGTTGAACCTTTCTATGAGATTTTCTACTAAACAAAAAGACATAGTAGGTTAGGTTGAGAACGTTTAAGATTACCATGAAAATTGCTAGTAACTATGCTAGTCATATTAAATAATAATAATAAAATTCTTTATTTAAGACCATCGGGGATCATTGGGTTAGTAATTACCTTAAATTTAAATAATCTTATCTAAGTGTTAGAACTATATACATAAATATCCTAAGGCCGTTCCATCGGTTTGCCGCTGTCTCTGTCACATTTCGCAAGAAAGAACGGGAAAGATCATGCGCGCCAAGTGTCAATTTTGATCGAATTTTGTCGATTTTTATTTATTTTAAAACGTTACCCTACAATATCGAAATTCGAAAGCTATGAAATTACTATTTAAGTTAAGGTTGTTTTTTCTTCTTTTTTTGTTTATAGGTTCACATAATAAATAACCGAGTAAAGTTGGATTAAAAGTCCGAGTTAGAGGTTACTTTGGGAATTAATTGTATCGAGCGAAGTGTCATAATTCGTGTATCGGAAGCTATGATATTAAAGATAATATAGTCAAGAACTACATATATTTTTTTCACGTCTACGAATATCAACGCCTCTTAGAAAAACAGGATCATATAAGGAGATTTTTCGCCTTCTGGCTCAGGGAACCGGGAACCATAACTATACATTTATTTATTACTGCGTGCGTGTATCAAGCAGCAGTTATTCAGATACAGGCCATCTATTCTGTTTGCTAACATTCTCAGAATGCTGTTGGCGCTGGCCCTCACTCTGCGCACAAGGGATGTAACTCGCTTGCGCATGGTGGTGTAGAAGCAGTCTACTCGCGCCTCCGCGAACATCCCCGATGCACTACAGAATTTGGGCAGCCCCATCAGCACTCTGAAAGCGTTGTTATATTGAACACGCAGAGCGCTGTATCGTTTATATGTATAATCAGCCCACAGGTTGCTTGTGTAAAAGGGGTGACTTTTACATCTTTGGAGCAGTGAGCAAACCTGCGAGCTAAATATATTGCTACTTGCTACAAGCGTGCGTTTATGATTACTAAACAAAGTAGATTACTGAAGAAGTAAGTACCTATTTTACTTGCTTTAGTACAACATTACTTCTTGTCATTCTTTTCTAGTTTTGTTTTAGTACTAATTTACTTATTTCAAAAAGAAGGATAGTGCTGAGCCTCTGATGGCATGGTCTAAGTAGTTTTTACATAATGACTTCAGTTTTTAATTTTTTTATTTATTCTGGAGGAAACAAGTAGAGCAAGTCCTATTCTACCAAGCCAAGTGGATATCTTGAGTTTTTGGTGATTAAAGAATATCATGTATGTAGCCCAATAAAAAGGAAAGCGAAGACTAATATATTATTACAGTCAACCAGGATATACTTATTTATTTATTTATCGTATGGCTGTTACTGGATTTTAATCAAATATTATTCTAGATTGATATTTGCACTCTTCAGATAAACTCGGATATACTTAAGTGTTAAGCGTAGTTATAACATGAGTGAAATACTTGGTTTATGATATTAAATATTATAATCGGGTCTATCGCGAATTTATTTTGTTACCTTTATTTACCGACGTTTCGACACAGGTTTCACTGGTCGTGGACTGGTCGCGGCTAACTGGCGTCTCATACACATTCTGTTTTGACATTTTGCTGGGACGTCAGTTAGCCGCGTCCACGACCAGTGAAACCTGTGTCGAAACGTCGGTAAATAAAGGTAACAAAATAAATTCGCGATAGACCCGATTATAAATGTGATTTAATATGTGTTCAAAGCGCGAAGGTTTAAATGTTATATTGGTTTATGATGATTGGGTTTTAATTTATTTTTGATGTAGACAGTTAATATAATAGCACCGGTTTGGTTTCCGCATTCCTAATAGAGAGTATTACTGCAATGTTCTTCCGCCAGAATGCAGCACTAGTGCACATCCTAAACCATAGACTATAGAGTAACTTATACATACTAAATAGCCTTAAACAGTTTCTTGACAAGTTTTCACTATGACATTAATGCATCAAGGCGATTAGTTTATTTATTTATTTAAGCTTTATTGCACAATACATGAAGGTACAAAAGGCGGACTTAATGCCTTAAGGCAGCCAGCAGCAGGCAGGCAGTTTACAGGCCTAACGCGAAACGCGAAAATCGGTTCTCAATTCCTGTAGAAACAGTCAGCACCAAAATTAGCGCATGCATCAAAGTCTCTCTATTATGACATATGTACAGTTGATCCTATTTTCATCACGTTATGATCTAGACGCCTACAATGATTTAGGTATTTTTGTAGTACTTATAATTAGTGCATGAACTACATTTGGTTGTAGTGTAGGTAGGTTGTGGTAGTAGACTCACGATAATTTTAATTTAACTAGGTGCGTAGTGTTACTAATTTGAAAACAAATTTGCATCAGCTGAAGGCTAACGGGTGTAGAGTAATTAACATAATTTCTAAGTAAGCATTAATTTGGAAGACACGATTTTGACAAGAGGTACCGTGAAGGTACTAATCCCATTTAGCGTTAGGTTACATACGTATAGATAAAGCTATAAATTGTTTTCTAGAAACAACGAAAAATTAAAAAGGAAACAGTTTTTTTTGGCTTACCTAGTTTTGGCACACATGTTATTAGCTCAGAAACACTATAAGATAGGTATACAATAATATATGTAATTGTTAGGTGTCAAAAATAAATTTACGGCTGGTCATTGAATCTAATTAACACCTTTTCTTAGATTTTTTTATGAACTATAGTGATAATTCGAATTTGAGAATACCCGGCAGATATACAACTGTAAGAAATAACCCTCTATTTAGGTATTGCTCCTTCGTAATCGCCCATAAAAAGGTTATGATTGTAAGATGGAGATATTTAACGGCAGAAACAGTCTTTAATAGTATTAAGACATGGCTTGTCCTATAATTATGTATGACTGCGATGATAATTAATTCCTGGCGAGCCGAAGGCCGCAACTTGCCCAAATGTCAACGATCTACGAACAGGTTTGATGAGGAAAACTGCGCGTACGCAACGCACAGAGGCATTCTAAATTTAAAAATATGATGTTTATTTGACAAGCTCGCAGTGCTTTGGGCAGGGGTCGGAAACCGGTATTTGCTCCATACAAAAATACCGGTATTATTACGTTCTTTTTCGTTCTTTTGTTTATAATTTCATTTTTAATGGGACGTTTTAATAATGCAAAATTGTTTCCTAAATACATGATTCAGTCCTACGTAATGAGCATAAAAAAATTCAAAATATTGGGCTATTTCGGGGTTTTTAAAAAATACCGGTTCCGAGCCCTGGCTTTGGGTTCAATGAGGTTGAAAACCCACTGATTATAATGGTTCCCGCTGTCTTGGAACATACTGAAGTGGCTCTAGAAAATTAATCAAAATTGCGAAAAATCTGCAAGGTAAAATTTCGAAAATTTCTCCTAATTTTGCATGGAGAATTGGAGATACACAGAAATTTTCGGTTTCCAAAATAGCAACTTCCATTAGTCATTATTTAATTTTTATTCATTATTCAGAGTAATTTTCCGCAGCTAGCACATCTTTACTTGAAACCAAATAAAAGTCTACGGATTATATTTCTTTGGATTTGGCATATTCCGTATTTCTTTGTCCAATGTGCATTACGTCTCACTATCTCATTAAGTAAAATGTGAGTCGCAAATACACATTGGACCAAATTATTGAACAGATGGAATACCATCGTAAGACATGTAAATGTATGCAAAGCTCTATGTATTATTTAATAGGCTCCAATGTTACCTACCTTACTGGTAACCATTCTAAAATATTTTTTTTATTTTATTAGCCTACTTTGGTGTCCCACTGCTGGGCAAAGGCCTCCCCTCGTTTTCTCCACTCGACCCTGTCATCGGCATTTTCCCACCATTTGGGGTAGAATGCGTCCAAGTCGTCCCGCCATCTCCTTTTTGGTCTGCCTGAACCCCGGCCTGCACCGTCTATGGTGCTCCGTGGGTCCCACTCAGTAACCATTTTGGCCCACCTTTCCGGGTGCATGCGACAGACATGTCCCGCCCAGTCCCACTTAAGGCGCTTCTCGCAGTTTTTGGCCAAAAACTGTTACTTTTTAGAGCTTATAACTTCTAAATGAGTCAACCAAAAATTATGAAAAAAATATATATATGCATCTTCACTCTATGGACAACAATCGCAACATTTGACTTTTTTTCTGAAATTTGTAGTTTCACCGAAAAAAAAATAACACGACAGGCCGTTTTGCGGCTAACTTTGCTTATAACTTCTAAACGGCTTAATCGATTAAAATAATTTTTAAACTAACAAATATGTTTTAACAGGTTCTACAAATGCAACATAGCTTTTCTTAATCAAAAAATATTTTCTTAAGAAATCGAACGTTTTTCCACATTTCATGCGTATGCAGCCTGAAAATGGCGTGGCCGGCAGTCGTGTGCCAGCTTTGAGACGAGGAGGCTGTGTCGCTCGTCGCTCCGTGCCTTCCTTGCACTATGTTCGCTTATGCACAAGCAAAGTGCTATAATATCGGAGTTATTGTGGCCAAAGAATAAATAACTGCAGAGCGCTGATTTGGTTGCGACGCGCATTAGCGAGCGCAACACGGTATTTTGCGGTTTATTACATTGAATGTAATGATAATATACTACAATATACGTATGCGTATACGTATACGTGTACGTATGATATTATACTATAATATACGTATGTTTGAGAAAACTTCATTTGAAATAAATAAATAAATGTTTTCTAACTGACATATTATAATGTTATTCAAGTTTTACGTTTTGAATAATGTTCCATTCCATCTCGAAACAATAAATAATTGATTTAACATAAGCTACCTATTACCTATTACGTTGTATGTATGAATAGTACCTGTTAAAAAACATTGTTTTTGTAGTTTAAAAATAATTTTAATCGATTAAGAACTAGCAAAACGGCCTATCGTATTTTTATTTACGGAAAAACTTACTATTAAGTTTATTGTAGATTTAGTTAAGTAGTAATTAGTGTTAAATAGTGTAATTGTAGTTATGTCTGTAAATTTTTCATGGGTGATCCTTGCCTGTTAATAAACGTTTTATTATTTTATTATTATTTGTATCTCCTTCTGGATTTCAGTAATTATTTCATTGGGTCAACTTGGTGTATTATGTCTTCTAAATGGGTAAACAAAAAATTATGAAAAAAAATATATATGAATCTTCATTTATTGTTCAACAATTATAAAATTAAACTTATTTCCTGATATTTATAGTTTTACCGTAATAAAAATAATAAAACAGGCCATTTTGCGGCTAACTTTGGTTATTTTTACTAAACGGCTAAATCAATTAAAATTATTTTTAAACTAACAATAATGTTTTAATAGCTGACGGTCTTTCCACCGCGATACAACCGGCCGACGATTTGTTTTATTAACAATATCATCTAAACTACCATCTGACAAAGTATGAAATGGGATGCGATGACTGAAAAGATTTTTTTACATGACCATTTTTTTAATTCACAATAGCATCTAAACTATCATCTGACACAGTATCAAGCGGGAGGCGATAACAATTTATTTTGCGTGTTTCGGTGGCTGCTATTCCTCAACCCATCAACGGAGCGGCAGCTGACGTCCACAGGGGTCATACATAGCTGTTAACCACTAAAAAAATAAATGACTGCAAAGCGCTGATTTGCTTGTAATAAAAACCGGCCAAGTGCGAGTCGGAGTCGCGTTCCAAGGGTTCCGTACATTACTCAAATTAAACAATTATTTTTTTATGTGAAACGTGCGTGAAATGTCTGTAATAAACCCGGGTTGGATCAAAAACTAAATAATTAAGTCCGACTCACGCTTGACTGCTCATTTCTAATAAGTTTTCCTGTGATCTATAGGTAAAGATCTATTTTGTGTATTTTTCGAATTTAAACTGTTGTGAGACATACTAATATTACGGCAGCGGCAGTACGCAACACACGGTCGTCGTGAACGCTGCTCGCACTATTAGTGCTTGAGAAAGGAGACCTAGGCTCTCCGAAACATGTCGCGCGAGTGACTAAAACAAGTGAGTCTAAACCGTAAAATGATTTAATATTGTGTATTTTTTTCAAAATTTTATACCCAGTAGTTACGGAGATAAAGGGGGGCTCATTTTTTGCCTATTTTCGTGAATAACTTCTAAACAATTTAAAAGTGCTTGTTGCTAGGCCTATTTGAATAAAGAATATATTGAATTGAATTGAATTGACTGTTTATCCTAAAATTATAAAAAATATACATTTGAGATTCTCACAATGAGCTCTTTCATTTGATATGTAACACGATACAGTTTGAAAAACGTTTTTTTTTTAATTTTCTCTTGTACCCCCCAAAAGTGGCCCCCGTGTTTAAAATTAATTTGTTTACGTTACATGTCCGTCTTTGGGTCACAAACTTACATATATACACCAAATTTCAACTTAATTGGTTTAGTCGTTTCCGAGAAAATAGGCTGTGACAGACGGACAGACAGACAGACAGACGCACGAGTGATACTATAAGGGTTCCGTTTTTTCCTTTTGAGGTACGGAACCCTAATAATGATGATATTCCCACGTAATGATTGAGAAAACTTCGAACTTCGAAAAATAACACATTTGTAGTAGTATATGAAGCTAGTAGGTACTTTAATTTTATAAGTTAACTATTAATGGCATTATTTATATTTATTTATTACGGATAAAAAAAACTGTATAAAATAAACGCACTGTACGCCTCAATTTAGTACATACCAAGCTTTAGTTATAAATCTTAATCCGTCGATTTGAATTAGGTATTTATTTGTAAGAAACAGATAAAACACAAATTAACTAATTGAGGCTTGTAAAGTATAATGCAGAAGGGAATATATTTTTATTATAATTTACGACCTCCATGAGTAGATCATGCGTGTAGTGTAGCTCGAACAACAAAATATCTGCAAAAGATACACAAATACGAGGTATAGCGCCAAATGCCGCGCGCCTCTGGGCTGTAGGTTGTTCTTTGAACCTCGTTCCGCCGCAGTCGCCGTACCGAGACGAAATTCACGTACGATCTCAGTGAGCGGGGTGCGGGTACAGAGACGCTGAGACGCTCAAGGCCAAATCAGCGAGAATCGTCTTAAGCTTAGCGGTCTTATTAACACCTAATATACTACGCTCCATAGCTCGCTGGCAAACCTTGAGTTTCGATTTTAGGGCCTCAGTTAATAAGTTTGTGGACCGTAGGATAGGATGGGCAGGATGCGCAAGTCAAGGAGTTTGCGCTTAAGACACAAAGGAAGGTCACCCTTCATTAGCTAAAATACATAATACACACTAAATACCTGCGTCAAAGACTAACCATATTTACCACAAGTGAGCATCAAATAATTATTTTGCACACGTATGACGCAACCACGATATCAAGTATCTCGAGTCAACACAGGTAGGTTTTACGGGATTTTCGTGAGCTGTAAAGTGTGACTACAAACTGTGATGATGATTTTGCATACCATCTTCAAATCATGGAATGTGTATCTACTCTCCTATAGGACGAACAATGAATGGGCCTTTACTCGTTACGACAAATCGGTCGTCATCGTCGTGACCTCACAAATGTATGCGATTGTATGGTGCCGCTTATGTACTGTCGTGGCAAGATAATATGTAGGATAGAGGGTTAAGGATGACTCACGTTAGACCGGGCCGTGTCCGGACCGGAGCTTCCTACTTTTCTATGACATGACAGGTGATCACGTGATGCTTTCCATAGAAAACGAAGCGCCGGAAGCTCCGGCCCGGACACGGCCAGGTCTAACGTGAGTCATCCTTAATTGTGCTATGACAACCGGCCGGTTCGGTATGATCTGAACCGAATATTCGACCGAACATTCGTATTTTGCAAAGTCCATATATTCGGCCCATCTCTACCTACAATGTAGAGATGGGCCGCAACATTTTTACCTCAGCCTGTCACAAAAATTCAAATTTAAATTCCCAATTGCCAGTTTTGTATTAACATGATTATAAAGCATTGACATTGTTATTGTCGTGTTACTGAACCCCAAAAACACGGAGGCGTTCACAGGTTTAATGCATCAAGGTCAAACTCACGGTGTCGTACCGTTAGCAAAAGAAAAGAAACACATGCAAAAATAGTCCTTTACACTTCTATTTAACGACTTAGGGGTTTCAAGTTCTTTTTTCACTCACACTGAGCGTAAGCGTGAGCGAGATACCCAACTAGCAAAAATGTCTTGGACACTGTCACATAACTCACATATAAGAGCAAAAGCATTATAAAGGTTTTATAAGGGTTTTGGTTAAGAATGGACCCCTTAGAAAGGCAAGGGTACAGACGTTTTGGACTATAAAAACTTATAACCTTAGATACCTAATTTAAAACAAAGTAATCGATGCGTTCGATCAAAAATAAAGATAGCGCATTTTTAAGGTGCCTTTAAGACCTATGTTCGTGATTTATTTCTATCGGGCGAAAGTCAAGAAATGGTTTCGAATCGATGAAGTTACTACAGAATAAAATAAGGCCTCAAGATAGCTAATAAAAATGTTGGCGACCGTTTTATGATTTAAAAAACGCTATGATTTTTCAAAAACTCTGCTGGCTGAAACTGCACTTGAAAGCTAACATCGAAAGTTGAAACTCGTATAGTAGGGTTTGAGGTTATGTTTAGAAAAGTATCGAGTTCGCGCCCCAGTTTGAATCATCGAATAGTTGTTACAGTATGACTGGGCAGTGGTCAAATGATGCAGCAACCTACTTTGATGACAAGGCAGTTACGTATAACCTCAATCAGATGGTTAGTTGGTTCCGCCGATGAGAGTCAATACTTAGAGTTCAACAGTTGGTGCCGTGGTTTCAAATAACGTGGGTTTCCAAAATGGTGTATTTGAAAACTAATGCCTGTCTTTAAAAATAAGCGGAAGAATACATTTTTGCGAAACATATCATCCACTAGTTTCTGTCCATGACTTCGTATATGTAGAATGATGATGATAGAATGATAAAAACTATCCTATATCCTTCCCCGGGCCTCTCCTTACTAAGTTTCATCTTAAGACGATTCTCGCTGATTTGGCCTTGAGCGTCTCTGTACCCGCACCCCGCTCACTGCGATCGTACGTGAATTTCGTCTCGGTGCGGCGACTGCGGCGGAACGAGGTTCAAAGAATAACCTACAGCCCAGAGGCGCGCGGCATTTGGCGCCATACCTCGTATTTGTGTATCTTTTGCAGATATTTTGTTGTTTGAGTATGAGTAGATTATGCGTGTAGTGGTCGTAAATTATAATAAAAATATATTCCCTTATGCATTATACTTTACAAGCCTCAATTAGTTAATTTGTGTTTTATCTGTTTCTTACAAATAAATACCTAAGTCAAATCGACGGATTAAGATTTATAGCTAAAGCTTGGTATGTACTAAATTGAGGCGTACAGTGCGTTTATTTTATACAGTTTTTTTTATCCGTAATAAATAAATATAAATAATGCCATTAATAGTTAACTTATAAAATTAAAGTACCTACTAGCTTCATATACTAATACAAATGTGTTATTTTTCGAAGTTCGAAGTTTTCTCAATCATTACGTGGGAATATCATCATTATTAGGGTTCCGTACCTCAAAAGAAAAAAACGGAACCCTTATAGGATCACTCGTGCGTCTGTCTGTCTGTCTGTCCGTCTGTCACAGCCTATTTTCTCGGAAACGACTGAACCAATTAAGTTGAAATTTGGTGTATATATGTAAGTTTGTGACCCAAAGACGGACATGTAAAGTAAACAAATTAATTTTAAACACGGGGGCCAGTTTTGGGGGGTAAAAGAGAAAATAAAAAAAAAAAGTTTTTCAAACTATATCGTGTTACATATCAAATGAAAGAGCTCATTGTGAGAATCTCAAATGTATATTTTTTATAATTTTAGGATAAATAGTCAATTCAATTCAATTCAATTCAATATATTCTTTACTCAAATAGGCCTAGCAACAAGCACTTTTAAATTGTTTAGAAGTTATTCACGAAAATAGGCAAAAAATGAGCATTCCCCCCTTTATCTCCGTAACTACTAAGTATAAAATTTTGAAAAAAATACACAAAATAGATCTTTACCTATAGATCACAGGAAAACTTATTAGAAATGAGCAGACAAGCGTGAGTCGGACATAATTATTTAGTTTTTGATCCAACCCCTACGGGTTTATTAAAGACATTTCACGCACGCTTCACATAAAAAATAAATTGTTTAATTTGAGTAATGTACGGAACCCTTGGAACGCGACTCCGACTCGCACTTGGCCGGTTTTTATTACAAGCGCGCCACAACCAAATCAGCGCTTTGCAGTCATTTTTTTTAGTGGTTAACGGCTATGTATGATGAACCCCTGTGGACGTCAGCCGCCGCTCCGTTGATGGGTTGAGGAATGGCAGCCACCGCAACACGCAAAAAAAATTGTTATCGCCTCCCGCTTGATACTGTGTCAGATGATAGTTTAGATGCTATTGTGAATAAAAAAAATGGTCAGCCGGTTGTATCTCGGTGGACCGTCAGCTGGTCACATGAACATGTAAAAAAATCTTTTCAGTCATCGCATCCCATTTCATACTTTGTCAGATGGTAGTTTAGATGATATTGTTAATAAAACAAATCGTCGGCCGGTTGTATCGCTGTGGAAAGACCGTCAGCTATTAAAACATTATTGTTAGTTTAAAAATAATTTTAATTGATTTAGCCGTTTAGTAAAAATAACCAGTTAGCCGCAAAATGGCCTGTTTTATTATTTTTATTACGGTAAAACTATAAATATCCGGAAATAAGTTTAATTTTATAATTGTTGAACAATAAATGAAGATTCATATATATTTTTTTCATAATTTTTTGTTTACCCATTTAGAAGACATAATACACCAAGTTGACCCAATGAAATAATTACTGAAATCCAGAAGGAGATACAAATAATAATAAAATAATAAAACGTTTATTAACAGGCAAGGATCACCCATGAAAAATTTACAGACATAACTACAATTACACTATTTAACACTAATTACTACTTAACTAAACCTACAATAAACATAATAGTAAGTTTTTCCGTAAATAAAAATACGATAGGCCGTTTTGCTAGTTCTTAATCGATTAAAATTATTTTTAAACTACAAAAACAATGTTTTTTAAAAGGTACTATTCATACATACAACGTAATAGGTAATAGGTAGCTTAAATATGTTAAATCAATTATTTATTGTTTCGAGATGGAATGGAACATTATTCAAAACGTAAAACTTGAATGACATTATAATATGTCGGTTAGAAAACATTTATTTATTTATTTCAAATGAAGTTTTCTCAAACATACGTATATCATAGTATATTATATACGGATATTATCATTACATTCATTGTAATAGACCGCAAAATACCGTGTTGCGCTCGCTAATGCGCGTCGCAACCAAATCAGCGCTCTGCAGTTATTTATTCTTTGGCCACAATAACTCCGATATTATAGCACTTTGCTTGTGCATAAGCGAACATAGTGCAAGGAAGGCACGGAGCGACGAGCGACACAGCCTCCTCGTCTCAAAGCTGGCACACGACTGCCGGCCACGCCATTTTCAGGCTGCATACGCATGAAATGTGGAAAAACGTTCGTTTTCTTAAGAAAATATTTTTTGATTAAGAAAAGCTATGTTGCATTTGTAGAACCTGTTAAAACATATTTGTTAGTTTGAAAATAATTTTAATCGATTAAGCCGTTTAGAAGTTATAAGCAAAGTTAGCCGCAAAACGGCCTGTCGTGTTATTTTTTTTTCGGTGAAACTACAAATTTCAGGAAAAAAGTCAAATGTTGCGATTGTTGTCCATAGAGTGAAGATGCATATATATTTTTTTCATAATTTTTGGTTGACTCATTTAGAAGTTATAAGCTCTAAAAAGTAACAGTTTTTGGCCAAAAACTGCGCGAAGCGCCTTAATCGCTTCAGTGGTTTAAGCGTAAAGAGGTAACATACAGACAGACAAAGTTATTTTCGCATTTGTAATATTTATTTATTTATTTAATCTTTATTGCACAAAAGAAATACTTATCGTACAAAAGGTGGACTTAATGCCAAAAGCATTATCTACCAGTCAACCTTAGGGCAAAGCAGGAGAGATTGTGGGGATAAATAACTTCCAATGGAGCATGACATGTCTAACCCATATACCCGTAGGTATTTCCATTAGATCGTTTTCGACCAACCCGAAAAACCTCATTGAAATGAGAAATGAGTAAGAGAGAGCCGTTAGAGAGACGTTACAACGTCAAGGAGTTCAGACCAAAATCTAGTTCTGGGAATAATGGATTAAGAGGTCTATTATTAAACTGAAATTGATGTAATATATTAAAGAAAAAGCGACAAAGCCCTCCAGTGGTCAAGGCCGGAGTCAAACCGGCGTCTTTAGTAATCCGGGCTAACGCCTTGAACCCCTACGCTACCCCGCCACGGCGGAACCCGTCCCAATTTCTCGACTATATGCCATTTAACTAAGACTAAGACCCCTAATAGTCATAGTAGTAGTTTATTATTTATACAGGGTGGCCAAAAAAAATGTGCATTCCAGATGCCAGGAAGATTTTGGGATTATACTGAGCAGCTTTTTATTTGACCAACCCCGAAATCGCGGAAAAAAAATCTATGGGCGGGTAAATTTTTTTTTCGCGATTTCGTGGTTGGTCCCATAGTAAAAGTTGCTCAGTATAATCCCAAAACCTCCCTGGCAACGGGAATGCACATATTTTTTGGCCACCCTGTATATAGTTGTTGTAGTAGTTTATAATTTATATATAGTAGTGTGGTGTGACTAATTAAAAGAACCACAAATCAAAAATATTTATTAAAATAATTTGAGTTGTCCCCAAAGTTGTGTAGGGCTATTATTAGTTATTACATTTGACTAGCATACGCAAATGCTACATGCATTCATAATAACTCAAAACTGGCTAGATTTAGAACAAGTCAAACAAGATAGTTTCATGGTTGTCACACCCATAACATGATTGATGGCAATGGCAGTGGCACACGCCGATTGCTTACAATTAATCCGGTTTAGTGTGCCCTGGGCTAAAGAGTTAGGCCTACTCCGTTGAAGGTCGACCAGAGGTTGCGTAGTGTATATCAGACGGGATCCGGGACATATGGATGGTATAGAAAGGATGCCAATCTCTTATGGCAGAATTGTTGCGAAAGTGAGCGGTCACTAAAAAATAGTTCCTAATCTCTCCGGTGGCGAGATTGTGATATATGGGAGACTCTATGACATGAACCATAGAGGTATAATAATGTAGAGATGAAATGGGGGAGGGGCAGCAAATAACCCGACCAAATTACGTAGGTTGTTTCTGGTATGTTATCAGGAATGTTAAAACGTGTTTTTAATTTTGTCGCATTGCGTATGTTCTGTCCCTCACGGTCGCACGGGTGCACAATCTATATAAAATACTAGGTGTATGGTCTAGGTACTTCAGTGTATGGTAGCGCCGCCTATTTACTGTTTTTTACGGTCACTTTTTGGTACATGAAGATTCATTTCCTTACCTCTACCTTCCATAGTTGTCCATGATTGTCAGATTATCATTAGTCATAGTTCTAAAACCGTTAGCTTTTCAGGATTTTCGTAAGGTTATCCTATAGATAGGTTAGGTTAGGTTTTGTTTTATGGCAATCCTATAAAACCCTTCCCGGTTGGGAAATCAATTTCCCGGAGATGGGGCTTAGCAGCCGGCCGCTGCGAGATCACGGTAGTGTGCACTTGGTGTTCCCGTGGCCCCGCCTTACAGCACCGAGGCGACAGACGGGGGGGTTGTTTAGTGGGTAGACTTGGGGTCCCATCAGCCCAAAACAAGGAGTCCCACATAACCACTCGGGATCGTCCCCGCGCCCGAGTGGTATGCGTAATTGCATTTCCCCCCCCCCCACCCCCTAAAAAAAAAAAGGTTAGGTTTAGTTTTATGGCAATCCTGAAAAGTTACGAGTTTCTTAGAAAACCCAAATTATGAGTAACGAAAATGCGGACGAACAATACATTATCACCCGTCACCCGTTAGTCACCCGTTGACCACGAACGCTGTAAAGAGTTCGAAACGTCGGGATGTATTATAAATTCAATATACGCGATATAATCCGTTTTCATAGTTTTATTTCATGAGTAACTATCGCGGTAACCGAAGACAATATTAAATACATTATGACTTAAAACTCATTATGAAAGTTCGGTGTCTGCCTCTCTATCACTCTTGCATATTCGATCGATAGAGAGGCAGATAACGAAATTTAAATTTTCGCGCTTCGTGTTAGGCCACCTGTAAACAAATCGCCTTGATGCATCAATGTCATAGTGAAAACTTGTCAAGAAACTGTTTAAGGCTGTTTAGTATGTATAAGTTACTCTACTCTATTAGTCTATGGTTTAGGATGTGCACTCTTAATTTTTAAAGTTGGTTAAAAATACTACAAGCCTAAATAAAACTACTCTTTATTTCCGTCCATGGTATCGAGTATCGTCTTTTGTTCAATTTGCTCTACTTATTGGCTTCTCACTTTCATTGAGAAGTAAGACAAATGGACCCGTTCTTTTGTTTGTTAATGAAGGACTTGGTTCTCATCCAGTGCAGCTTTCAGGTTCGCTTTCTGTCGGTGCTTTCCAATGAGTTGGGAATGCGATTGCATTACAGGTTGTAGATAATATGACTGGTATTAGAAGTTTCATTTTAACAACGTGGTAAAACTGATTTATATGAGGCTTTCCAACGTTCCTAGATCAGTAACTGTAGTAGATCCGTTAACTGTTTAATATTAGGTACTTGATTATATATTTATTAGCCTCTATAACTTAATAAGTCAGTCTTCGGTCAAAATCATAACCTTGCGCTTGCTACGATGTAATCAAGTAAAAAAAGTGGTGTCGTGGAACACTCGGTTGGAACGAAGTTAAGAGAGGCTGGTGACGTGTTCATGCTCATGCTCATGCTCGTGCTCGTTCTGGTGCTCGTCCTCTGTTATGTTATTCTGTTCTGCTCTGCTCTGCTCTCTTCTGTTTTGTTTTGTTTTGTTCTCTTTGTGACGCCAATATTTAACATTTGCATCTATCGCACTATAGTATGGTATGCGACGCCAATGTCAAACATTTGCATCTATCGCAGGTGTATGGTCTGTGCCGCCAATATCAAACATTTGCATCTATCGCAGGTGTATGGTCTGTGACGCCAATATCAAACATTTGCATCTATCGCAGGTGTATGGACTGTGACGGCAAAATCTTACACTTTTTTTCGCCTAATAGCCCCCCTCCGCAAACCGTCCAATAAGGAACTTCGTTTCAAAAATTAAACTAAGGTTTAACTTTACCAGAAGAAAATAGTATTGTCCTTAACCCTAAAATGCATGATTTTTTTTATTTTTGGAACCCATTTTTTTTTTTCTGTTGAATCTGTTTGCTGTCCAATGCTTTGTATACATTTGGCAACAATAATAATATGCATTTAAGGGTTAAGGCCGCGTTATTTGCCGATAATCTTAAAGTACATCATTTAAAGAATTGTCCGCCTTAAGGATGACTCACGTTAGACCGGACCGTGTCCGGGCCGGAGCGTCCGGCGCTTACTTTTCTATGACATGACAGGTGATCACGTGATGCTTTCCATAGAAAACGAAGCGCCGGAAGCTCCGGCCCGGACACGGCCCGGTCTAACGTGAGTCATCCTTTAAACAGGTTTCTCTAGAATAACACTAAACACTACATACTTTCAATTCAAATAATCCAATGCACATGCATTCGTCCACAATTGAAATGACGTGTAATAAATTATATCAACGCTTTTACTTTTAATTGAAAATCGTTTTGGTTAGGTAATATAATAAGAAAATTTCCTCTATCAAATGACCATTCCATCAGTCGGAATTTAACGCCTCACGCTTCGTGTATTGAATCATTATCCCAATCATCTCATATATAATATCATCTCATCTTTTCATCTCGGGTGTCACTCAACTAATCAACTTATTCTACTTACCACATTCTCACGTTATTACAGCATCACTTACATCATCTCATTGTTTTACTCGTATCGCCGAAATGAGATAACATTTCATTTGTCACGACTGAAAACTTTCCATGTTTAATAGATTTTTGTTATAACATATGCTGGCTATTGTACTGTCTATTTGTTATCAAATCACATATCGTTTTTGTCCGTTTAGATAATGCCACTGTGTATTCTATTATAGGAGTGATATAAGTTATTCAAGCGAATCTTCTGCAAAACTTATACCTACAAATCATTTTTTTGTAAGATTTGTGGGCAAAACTCCTTTTGGTTTACCTAGTCATTGCTAGGAGTTAACTTTAAACATTGGATAGACAAACTTACTCCGTTGGCTCAGTGACCCAAAATAAGACTTGGCCTGGCCTGGGACACAAAACCGCGCCACTTTTCTGACTGCGTTACTTCTCGCCAATTGTTGACTCGGAGTTCGCGCAGACCCGCCTCCACCATGTCGCTCCATGCGATACCTGGGGCGTACTTCGGCTAATAGGCGGCCCATAAAAGTACGACGCCTTTTCACATTGCAATCTTTATCCATTCCCTCAAGATAACCTAGCCTGGACAGAAAACTATTTGGCAATCTCTAACTATTTCACAACAGATATATGGACAACAGGTTCGCCTAGATATTTTCGCGATTCGACCTGGAAGTACGGATATTGTATTACGTTTTTATCATTTCGAATTAAGTACATAAATTGAATTGAACCAAACGCACTTATTTCCGTAGTACACATGCGTTTTTTCGATGCGATCTGTCATCAGTAGAACTATGCCGTTTATTTTAAGAACATTAAATCAGATGATGCATTAAGATGTAGCTTAATTATATATTACGGTAGACCGGCGAAAGTGGAATTGCAGGATTGTAAGTTCTCGACAAGCCCATAATACTAGTGTTATATAATTCAGCATTAATTTATTTAATACATTATGCCAATTCGATATGCAGTTTCATTTGATTTTTTGAGTGGTCAATGTAAAGGCCCGTAATGGCATTGCGAGTATCGCGTGATAAAGATGTTATAACATTAGTCACATTCAGACACTACTTGACACTTGACAGGAAAAGATAGATGTGTTATCTTGTATATTTTACGTGATACACGCGACTTTAAGTAGGTAAACAAATCAAAACGTAACGTTGAGAGTATAATATTAGAATTTGTAATCTTTGTAATCGATGTAGAAAGAAAATCGTTGTACCTAAGCAAACATTTATACTATGTAGATAGCCTAAAGCCTAATGCAACTCATTCTAATTGTGCCGTACTTCTAATCAATAAATCTAAAATTATTTACACGTTTTTGTCACGCATTGCAGTTGCATAATTCAGATAAAAAAGACGTGTGAATTATTACCTACTTACTTACTACTTTCGTATTCAGAATCAGATTTTTTTTCTGAATGTAATCAATCTAATCATATTACGTGAATATCGTCGGTTAAAGTCGCAAACCTCTTATCTCCTCCAAAGGAGTTAGGAGGTTTGCAACTTTAGCTTTTAGCTAACATTATCTTAAGTTGCAAACCTCTCGGAGGAGATAAGAGGTTTGCGACTTTAGCCGACATCTGCTCCAAATTAATTGTAATTTTACCTACAGACTTTTTATTATTATTTAGATTTTAGAACCATTAGAATTAATCCAACTTATGTAACAACTATGGGAGATGAAAATGACGTATGATAATATTTAAAAAAAATCTCGGTTCAATTGTTAGTAATTTTTTATCATCGATAAAATCTCTTGCTTAAATAAAAACAAATGAAAAATAACTAGAGGAAATATATCTTACAAATACTTGTAGACAATATCTTCTAAGAAAGCTAAAGGCTAACGAAAGTTTTCCCCGGTTAATCTTCGGAAGTAGTAAAATGTCTGTAAAGGAAATATATTATTATCTTATCAATAATAAATCTTAAGAACTATAATAATAAAACTAAACATTAAAGTCTGTAAGGATGTATGAGTACGTTTTCTTTCACTCAAAAACGACGTAAGGGCGTAACGTATACATATTTACTTCATATGTAACTTGAAATAACACATAAGCAACTTTTTGTCCTGAAAATCATGCTTAAGGAGGTAAAACAGGGGTTTAAACTGCTCCTAGCCAATGATTATCTGAGAAAAGCGACAATTTTTAATGCAGCAGATATTACCTACCTACTTTCTCTGATTTCAACTCAATTTAATCATTTATTGCATTTATGTTGTCACATATATGAGTCTTAAATATTACTAATATTAGTGCATAGTTCAACATTAACCAACCTTAATAGATTATCCTCTCAGCTGTGAACGAGCCCAGGGGGCCCGAGCTATTTTGATTTTTATTATGTCATAACTCATAATTATATATATAAAAGTTGATCAAGCCTGTCGTTGGGCTTTCCCACAGATGAGGGGAAGCAATGACTATAGATTGCTCACAGATGCCTTTTCTATTTTTAACGTACCTAATTTAAAGTCTATCACAACAAAAAAAATTGCAACGGTTTCATTTGCTTAAGTAACTCTAAAAATCGCAATCGCACCTCATACCTCAAATGGCGAAAGTCTCAACACTATTTATATTCCATTTGTCACCCGACTAGACGCAACCATTGTTTGTATTCTGCGCTTTCTCCGTCGAGTGGGTGTCTCAATAAATTCGATTGCCCATCGATTTGATTATCGAAGGGCCACCTGTTACCGTAGTCGCCATCAGATATATCGGAGCGGCCGAGGTGCTCAAAAATATCTAATCACGCACTCTGGCGCCTTGAGAAAGTTGAGAATAGAGGAGTGTTCAAATATTTGTGAGCACCTTGGCCGCTCCGATATATCTGATGGTGACTGTACTAACATCAACTCTTAACTGAACATCTGTGGATGTTGATATATGGTTTACGAATTATCAGTTAACCTCGTAGTCCTCGTAAAGTCCACGGTCCTACCTGTAGGACTAATTATTTCAATGTAATTTAAACTATTTTCAATTGGAAGAAGGACTATTTTCATTCGATTTCAAAACAAAAGTAACCATATTTCCTTCAATATTAATTTCAAATTCAAGCGGCATTTTTTTGTATGGTGGGGGCCTTAGGAGGGAGTGTGGATGATGGTACGTAACCTGTTAGGTCAATTTGTTTATGGGTTTTCAATTATCAATTAGACGTCGATGTTAAGTTGATTATATCATTTATATCGATAGATTAATTATTCTATACATGTTGGCGCTTTCATCACTTGAACGTTAAGTGTTTGATCTCTGCGAAATATCAAATGACGTTACGTGATGTGATGTTGTCTGTTTTTGAAATTTCTGTGTACTTGAATCAATAAATGTATTATTTCAATGAATAGTGCCTAGACTGAAATACTTCTATGCAATCTCTATGTAGTGTTTAACGTCTGCAAAATATAATACTTTTCTTTTCTGGTTCTTGATGAATCATGAATTAACCTCCATATCATTCGAGTTTCCAAAAACCACGTCCAATATATTTTTATAAAAAAATACTTGTTACATTTTACAATCTTGCTGAGCAGGTTATTTTATATTGAGTACAAGTCCGTGAAATTGATTGCATTTGTTTATTGCTTGCAATAAGTAATACGACTTACATCATGCGGAGAAAAATCTGAAAGTCAAAATTATATATCATTTGTCAAATTTTTTATACATTCGTACAAGCGGTACAAGTCATCATCGTCAATGGGTTGGCGTTTTTTTATTGTTGTAAGTCTGTGTTCTTAGGATTCCTATTTTAAGCCTTTATATATATGCCTTTGCACCTAATGCATCGTATTGTATTTAGTTATGTTTCTATGGTTAGCTATTTCTTTAAAGTCTTGCCTTCATGTACATATTATCTTAATTTGACTACCATTTCGAAATATGTATCTCTCTCAGTTACTTAAAGGTTAGCTGGAAGAGATCCCTTAAGGGGATAAGTTCGCCTTTGTACACATTTACTGTATTCTCTCTGTGTTATGTACTTGTTTTGTGCAATAAAGTATTTACTACTACTACTACTATTCCTAGAAATGTTGGGTTTTTTCCTATTCAGAATCATGAATACTCCGCCCAAAATTTCTCTACTTTGCCTTAGGTTGATTGGTAGACAATGGCTTTTGGCATTAAGCCCGCCTTTTGTACGATAAGTTTTTCTTTCGTGCAATAAAGATTAAAAATAAATAACACTACTGATTTTTTTAGAAGAACATAAGTGTTCCAAATTTTGAGTTCTGAGTTCTGAGCGTAGGGATAACCTAAAATCTGGGAATTCTAAGAACACATGAACTTAATAGTAGTTTACGTGACTGCTACATAATGAAAGGCATTCAAACTCGAGTGTGGGTTTATGAAACGAACGAAGTGAGTTTATCTTAATGTTGGCCATTATTTACGGATTTTGAAGGCATCATAGAGGGTTTATGATATGCGTGTTGTCAATTGCAAACAATGTTTGACATTCTTCCGCACAATATTTTGGCAAAAGTAAATGTGTTACGAAACATATTTAATTTTCTCGCATAACGGAACGTCTAATTAAGCGGTCGTTTACCAATTTAACAAGAACCTGATTATCGTTGGAATGTGTACAGTCGATGCATGTCAATTATATGTATGTGATTTTGTACCTTACTCCTTCGTAATAAGGTGAAAGATGTAGACTTATTTTTGACGTCGGCTGTAAAGCTTACGGTCCCAGTTACATTGGTCGTGGGTTATGTTATGAACAAAAGATGTCCTCGTTAAGGTTTGTAGCGCAATTCTGTTTGGCTTGTGTAGGGTTGTGCATGCAGGTTTTTGTACCAAAGCAAACCGGGAACTCACAACACCTATATTTTATGTTGTAGTTATAATGTAACGTTAACATTTCAGTCATGGCACAAGATAAAACTCTGATTACCCTATCACTGAATACATTTACATTTAATTGTACAGTTTAGTATAGCGATAGCAGCGTCAACACGTCAACAGATGTTGCTGAAGTCACTTTCTGGTCCAGGCAGCAATGAATGTGAAGTGAATGAAGGACCGTAGTGAACTAAATATGACAGTATATGAACGGTACACGGAAGAACATGTCGTCAGTTTTTTTGGAAAATGAGATTTTAATCTCAAAATGTAGAGCCCTTAATGAACTATTAGTTACAACTTCTGTTACCGCTGCAATTATAAATATAACTCCTTTTTGTCTCACTTTAAAAACCCCTATACACGAAAATAATATGGTTAATTACCTACATCGTTCCTTTCAAACCGCGATAACTCAAAATGTTGTCAAAGTGACTAGACATGTTCTTTCCGTGTACCCTTCATATGTAGCAATTCGAATGCAACCCTAATTGTTCAGCAATTTAGTTCAGCGATAACAGCGTCAACACGTCAACAGGTGTTGCAGATGTGAGGTCGTTGGTGACGTCACTTTCTGTTCCAGACAGCATTATGATATGAGGGACCGTAGTGAACTAAATATGACAGTATATGTAGGCAAAGTCAAATAGGACCCAAAAAATGCTTATAGCACTTTTAACGCGTACTAGTCGTAGGGTAGAGTAAGGTTTAAGGGGATCCCATGCCCCAATGACCTTCGATTTGAATCCCTTAGTTTTCTAATGTTTTTTGTAGCTTATCATATTAACAGCAACGGATTTTAGCAATATGGTATCCCATATTTATATCAAAGTTCATTGTTTTCGAAATATTTGGCATCAAAGTTGAACAATTTTGGGCCAAAAAACTGGTTTTCTGGCCATAACTTTTGTGTTAATTAGTTTAAAATTAAAACCTTAGACAAATTTTTAGAGACGTCTAAGACGAACCCAAATATGTAGATTTCGTATAAGTAAGATCTTTCACAGCAATCGAGATACGAAAAAAGTGTTTTTTTAGACAATGTTTAAAACAATCATAAATAAATAAGTATTCATTTTTTTCACAATCCGGTAGACAAAAATGGAGATAAAAGATTGAAGAACCGATAGCCGCTTGTCTTATAATTCTATATGTAGTGTAAAAGTAGGAGATACTAGTCAAAACTTGTCAAAAATCGATGAAAACCTCAGGTAGGCCCTAAACTTCAGTATGGGTAGAGCACGTATAATAGTTATTTGTTTTACAAGGGGGGCAAAATTGTTGTTTAACCATTCGTGCTAATATTGACACTCGACAAGCCTAATATTCCAAAATGAAAGCTAGAAAAACTATTGTATGCCACGTTGTTTAACTGAGTCAAAAAATACTCGTGGCGTCTTTACTCACGCCACTCGCCTTTTTTGACCTCTCTTAAACAACTGTTGCATAAAATACTATATCATTCAAAATCATCATTTAAAAGTCAATTCTACCAGTCATCATAAGGAAACAAATTAAAAATTTGCATCAGATTACTTTGCCCCACATGTGGTTAGAATGCAACTTTTTCATCAGTTTTTGAACAATCAAGAGAGCCTTTACCAGTATGTGTATGAAAAATTATAAACTCTACTGTGCATTTCAACCGAATGGAATCAAAACTATACTTTCACTACTATTTACTAAAATATACTATCTAATTAGTACGGTACAAAATTATATTTTATGTTTGTTATCTCTAATATATCAAACACTTTTAATAGTTATTTGTTTTACAAGGGAGCAAAGTATGTATAACCTCTCGTGCTAATATTGATACCCGAGCAAGCGAAAGATTCCAAAATTATATTAAATTGAGCCTTTACCAGCTGGTGTGGTAAAAAAACTCTTTATCCTTAAGGCCGATATTCATCATCGTCATCATGTCAGCCGATAGACGTCCACTGCTGGACATAGGCCTCCCCCAAGGCTCGCCACTCCGATATTATCATAATAAAATGTAATAATTATTATCTAACCAAAACAATGCATCTAACTATTTAGCATTATTCAACGTACCTGATATAAGTAATAAATCAAATTGAAGACGGTCACAAATTGCATAGAAATTGGTTTGTTAATGTTAATTTAAGCATCTAATCTTAATTACGACCGGTAATTAGCAACTATTAAGTAGTTTTAGATCAAATTAACGCGCGTGACATTTAGGTAATAGGTGCATTAGAAGATCATACAAAGTTGCAATGTTCATTTCTTTAATGTAATAAATATTATTGACTTTGATTGGATTGGTTGTTGTAAATGTTATAATTAGACTAACACTTAGTTTATAGGTTCCCTAGTTTAAGTATCACTAACAAAATACGGATTTTTTGAAAGTCTGAATTAAATAATTTTTATTTTTATTTTATTGCGTGTATTGTACCTATTGAAAGTTTTGTCAGTAACAGTAGGAAAAAAATTATACTTATTCCACTTTAATACTAACATAAGAAAAATACAATATGATTCTATATGCCTAATGTTCCTCCGAAAAACTACTCTTCCCAAACATCAATTGCAAACTAATACTACGCAAAAAGATTTTGACTTTAGTTGATACAATTTCGTAAACAGCTACCCACGGCTATAAACAAAAGCATTAACTTCTATAATCGTTATCGATTTTAATTACATAATTACATTCGATCATAGAGAAATAATTAAGCTGTCTATTTCTATTTCTCTATTATTCGATGCCGGTATCGGTTACGCAAAGCACATCTCTACACAACCTTCGCGAAGCCTGTCTCCAGTCCTGCGTTGACAGCGCGCCTGCGCACCCGCGCGCGACGCGTTCCATATTTAAAATAAATAAAAAAACGTGAAGTGACAGTTGGTGATTGTGTTACTGTCTTCTTTCTATTTCAAACGATAGAGGGAGTGATGGTTAGTTTTGTTTTGGATTCTCTGACAATGGATCAAGCATTCAGCTTTTTGTGGTAAGTTTTGTTGGGACCGTTAATGTGGCAGTTTGAATTCATATTTATGAATTCGTTAAGGATGCTTGTGCCGCATGGTTGTGTCACGTTTTCTTGTTACTTTTAAGGGCCTGTTGAATGACAGCTCCACTAATGACTTGATTGATAACATATCAGCTGTAGGTAGGTACGCATTCGTTTGGTAAACATTGTTTTAGGGTAGGGTAGGGTATTTTTTCTTAGTATATGACATTTATACTGTGTATCCACTACTGCATGGATTCGTCCTTATTAGCAATAAAGATATTGAGTATTGTTTTAGGGTGCAAGTGACAGGTCGGTTCACAATAGTTGCGACGAATTTGTATAAAATGTTTACGGATTATTAAACATTTTGTCGTATAGTTCGATTGACGAAAGCTGACGCGGATTTATGTATATGGGAATTTTGATAAAGTCCGTCTAAAGAAGCCTGTAGACGGGCCATATTTTCTCTCTCTCGGCCTCTAACATGTGAGTAAGAAAGAGACACCAATAGTTGCCGGCCACATATTGCAGTGAAAATATGGCCCGTTTAGAAGCCCCTTTAGCTAACTTTGCACCGACTTGAACAGGACAAAGTGAGGGAGTGTCATTATTACGTCATATTTATATAGAAATTTGACATTAATGACACTGTCATGCATGCCATGCAGAGTTAGCTTGGTCCGAGTCTAGTTCATTACAAATCTCGCGTTCACTCTTATGAATCAACTTGTACATCTTGTAAATTTACATATTTCTTAAATGTGTTCCTTTTAACCCTCTCACAGCACACAACTAGTTAAAGCCACCATATTTATTATAACATCGTTATTTATAAATGTTATAAGCTAAGCAAAAATGATAACCTAGTTTGATGCCAACGAATCGCAATAGCTACAGTTTTATCCCAAGGTATTTTTGAAAAGACGAGCTTAGGTCGGTAATCTAGATTTGAACAGTATTACACACTTGAAAACTACAGCTGAACAAACATGAAAACATTCCAATACATGCGAATCATCCTTCAGCGTTGCAGTATATGTTGTAAATATGTTACAATAATTAGCTTACGTCAATAATTGATCCAAAATAGTCGTTATAGTCGGAAAAGAGAAAAAAAGACTAGAAAAGACCGAGGAAAAGGTGGATGGACTGTGTGAGAGATGATATGAAACGAATGCGATTGAGTGATGAGATGACGGGCGAGAGAGAGGTATGAAAGAAAAAGACATGCTGCGCCGACTCCAAATGAATGGGATAAGGGCAAGCGAATGATGAGTCGTTATAGTCGGAAAATATTGTAAAGTAGCGTCCCGCTCGGCTTCGCACGGGTTACTCTTAACAAATTATACACCTAAACCTTCCTCAATAATCACTCTATTGATAGGTGAAAACCGCATGAAAATCCGTTCAGTAGTTTTTGAGTTTATCGCGAACATAGAGACAGACAGACGCGGCGGGGGACTTTGTTTTATAAGATGTATAGACAAGTGATGCAGTCTTATCAGAATCCTTATCATAAGCTCAGTAGAGGCGCGTTTGTACAAGGTACGCTATGCGAGATTGTTTTTAAAACCCACTATTTCAGTTTACGTTTTGTTGATTTTGCAAAATATATCCAACATATCATATCCGTATTCTGTTTAGATGAGAGAAGAAGCGCTGGCGGCCTAGCGGTAAGAGCGTGCGACTTGCAATCAGGAGATCGCGGGTTCTAACCCCGGCTCGTACCAATGAGTTTTCCGGAACTTATGTACGAAATATCATTTGATATTTACCAGTCCCTTTTCGGTGAAGGAAAACATCGTGAGGAAACCGGACTAATCCCAACATGGCCTAGTTTCCCCTCTGGGTTGGAAGATCAGATGGCAGTCGCTTTCGTAAAAACTAGTGCCTACGCCAATTCTTGGGATTAGTTGCCAAGCGGACCCCAGGCTTCCATGAGCTGTGGCAAAAATGCCGGGACAACGCGAGGAAGATGATGATGATATCCGTATCATCTGCTTTACTGTAAGCGAGTAAATGCGCTCCTTTTGTGTGAAAAGGCTGTAACGTTGTAGTCTACCAATTTTAAGTAGTGCAACCCGCACTCAAATCGTCTTTAACAACAGAACATGTTTAAAAGCTAGATTGGCAAACCATCATGTTCTCGGCGTGTCCGTATCATCAGCATTCCTGGCCGTGCGCAAGGCGAGCCGCGCCACATACCGCGCAGTAATTGCCTGCGTACGCGCCGCTTTCCGCGCGAAAGGTCGCAAATCGGGCATTTTAAGTAACTCCATGTAAATGGAACATTTTAAGTGGGTTTGTGGGTAAATTAAAGAAGCGGTAAACGGAAAACAAAACAGACAGACACAATATTTATCTTACTTAACGTTTAGTATCCAATTTTAGCTATTTCGCTTTCTTAGCGCGTTGTTAGAAGTGATAGAACTAAATTTACTATAGCTGCATCAAGATTGCCCATGGCTGTGTTTCTGCTTCTCAGTTTTAGGTAGTCGTGAAGACGTCATAGTTCAGTCAGTGCAACGCAGTTTTTCATGACATTTCAACCCGTCATGCCTATAAAATATATTAGAAGAGTGTTGTTTAGAATTCTAGGAATATTACATCTAAAGATTACTTTAAAATAAATTACTACGTAAATACCGCAAAAATGGATTGCACGAAAGTTTAAAACCTGAAATTATAGTGGACTAAATTTTTTTGACCGGTAGTGTACATTTTAGTGAATTACCTAAGTTAAGCACTACATTGTAGGTGTAACTAGTACTCGTAGCTAGTACCTAATTGATAAAAGTGGTTGCAATACTTGCAATTAAAATGTTCCGGATAAAAATGCCAGCTAGCAATTTTAATGAGGTGTTATCGCGATTGATTTGTGGAAGTGCAAGGTTATAAACCAGTCAGCAAGCTAGTTAAACACTGACATACATACTGGTACGTAATGTAATTACTGTACTGTACCTACTAAGGGTAACGTTCGAATATCAACTGCAGCAGCATTACTTTTGCCGCATGCGGTCGAATGCTGATAGCGACCCTGCGGCACCCCATCTAAGGCGGATTCGGCACTCGTTGGTGGTTTTAGACGGTAGTCCTCTGGTTAGTCCGTCATCCCTCCTGGTTCCCCCGGACCAGGTGGCATGCGTAAACGCATTTCCCCAACGTTAAAAAAAAAAAAAAAATTACTATTGCGGCGTTGTTTGCCGCCGCTGTATCTGTCGAATTCCTTGATAAAAAAGAGCGACTGGGATGATCGTCTCGGCAGTAATGCGGCGGCGAACGTTACTCATTTTATCAAGGAAATTGACATCCTAGCGTCACCTTAATTCGTAAAAATTTCAAAGTGAAAAGTCAAACGGCACTAAAAACATTTAGGTTATCATGTGCATTAATACTATTAATTATTTTGATTATTACTTTAAGCAGAATAATAAGGACAAGTATGTCAAGTATTTTATAAACCAAGGCATGAACTATTCAATTATTAATGACATGCATAATTACGGTTTGCTTTCGCAAAAAACAATAGTGTTTTGTTCCTAACTGAAATATTCTCACGGGTGTGAAGCAACGCGTGTAAAAACATTAATGAAGACATCGTTATGAGTATTAATAGCCAGTTTTCGTTGATGACTGATGACAAGATCACAGACATGTTCACACATATTGAAATTACTTTGAACTTGGTAATTAAAATTAATAGAAACGATGTTTCGCCTAAATGCAAACAATACTACGCTTACAAATAAAGGAAAAGTGGAAAAAACTCACCGTCTCGGGTAAGACACGAACTGGCGACTCAGCGATACCAGCCCGTCGCTCTACCAATTGAACTACAGAGAGTCAAAGACTTACTCGACCGAGACAGTGAGTTTTAACTAACGGAATAAAATAATGCATTATTAATTTATCACTAACATAATATTGTCTTCGGTTACCGCGATAGTTACTCATGAAATAAAACTATGAAAACAGATTATATCGCGTATATTGAATTTATAATACATCCGTACGTCTCGAACCCTTTACAGCGTTCGTGGTCAACGGGTGACTGAGGAAAAAATATCAAAGTGCAAAAATACCCACATACTAAAAAATAATGAACAATCATAGACTATGAACTTTAAGGCTGGTTGTACATGCAAAATCGGTTCATAAGGCTAGTTATACACTACAATTATTTTCAAGTAAAGATATATATATATATATACGCGATAAAAACTCACTATCAGTCAATGCAAGCCTATTTTCAAAGACCGTTGACCAACTTCATCTCGATTTGAATTTCTGTGCGTCACACTTATCAGTCAATTTCTTAACTTTACACTAAACTGCCTATCTTTATGTATTTATGTTTTATATAGAAACGTGATTTGTACGAGGTTTTCGGGGTTTGCTGTCTCAGGGCTTCAATTGTTTTATCTCTCAATGTATATTGTGTAATCCAATGAAAAGGAGTATTGTTTTTTTTGCTGCGGTTTAATTATTTAAAATACAGGTTGTTAATTAAAAATATACATAACTTAACAAGGTAGATATACCTAAGTTTTGTTACTTTTTTTTTATGAAATAGGAGGCAAACGAGCAGACGGACCACCTGATGGCAAGCGATTACCGCCGCCCATGGACACCCGCAACACCAGAGGGGCTGCAAGTGCGTTGCCGGCCCTTAAGATGGGAGTACGCTCTGTACTTACTGTTTTGGGTTTAAATTATATATAAATGTGTCGTTTTCAAGCAAAAGGTACCACATTGTCGCTTACCATAAGGACGCTGGCAGGTTTTTCGTATAAAGATACTAGCAGTTTTCGTCCTTATGGTAAGCGACAATGTGTTACCTTTTGATTGAAAAAGTCACAAATGATTGATTACATTGAATTGCCATCAATTACAGGGGAAAGTGATCTCTTATATTATAATGCCTCACCTTGTATTTCATTTCATTTTATTTTTTTATTTCTTTAACAATAATGCATTGTGTTAGAAATCTTACGAACTAATTACATACATGCTTATAACTTAATTAAATTAAAATGAGTAATTATGGGACATGTCAGCAAATAAATATATTTTTAATAATAAAATTAAATAAATTAAATAACAAGTGAAGACAAGTGAAAAACAAATAAAATAAAATTCATAATTTATAATAACTACGTACAATTTAATTAATTATTTGATAACATTTTGATTGTATTTGATTAATCAAAGCATTTTCGGCTCCACTTTTGAAGTAAGTACTTTATATATCAGTTATGTCACGATAATGATTTTTTACTGCTTACCTGGCGGCCTAGACGATCGCTTTGTGTCTCTATCACTCTTCCATATTAGTGTGACAGTGACAGTTGCGTTTCGATCGCTACGGAGCGTTAGCGATTGGCGTGTTAGCTACGGGGCCATAACAGTCTCCGAATTTTTTTCTAAACATATACGTCATTTATAACATCTAACTACTTGATTAATGATAATAACACTTGCCATTAATGTGAATTTGAAATTAAGGTACGGGTTATTAAAAGTTGAAAGGCAAATAATTTATAACCTTAATTATTAAAGTTACGTTCGAACTGAAATATAATTTATGTTTGCTTATTTCGACATTTCTCACTTTATAATTAACACTGATGACTTAATCTGCCCTAAAGTGAACGAGTTTAAATGGAAAACATGCATCTTGTACTCTTTACGTAATTATTACGGACAGCATTGCGTAATATTCTTCGCGCTAAATCTCCCACGGGCTGTGAAGGGTAAAAAAGGGCATATCTTATACGAAAACCTGAGAAAAAAATACCGTCAATTCCATACAAAGTCATGTTATTCGTTATTTGATTTGGTATAGATAGAGGCGCAAAGATGGATAGTCACGTGACTTTTCGTAGCATTTGTCATCCCGATACCATAGAGTAACTTATACTAGAGCGGTACTGTCATAGTAAATTTTGTAACCCCAGTAAATTCACTGCCATCTGTCGACACACTTTAAAACTAAAAAGGAAGATTTATAAAAATACGATAAAATGTATTTAAATATGGATAAATGATTTTTTTTTATTTGCATTAATTATTTTTATGATTTTGCCCCATGTTCTTTCACTGATATGCGTTAAAATTGTTAAATAACAAACGAAACCGTCAACGCCATCTATACGACAGTAGGCCAAAGCTAGTAGCGCCCTCTGAACGAGAATCAAATTTTCTTGATTTTCGAGGCACGTTTTTTCCTTAGACTGTATCCATTTATTACGGAGTTATATCTATCTTTGCCGATACGTACGAATGTCATCTTGACTAGGTCCCCATTACTTTGTATTGAAACTATGTGTCTTTATAATAAGTATACCTGTCTTTGATAATTATTACGATCATTTATTGCACAGGGTGCGAAGGGTGTAAGATATAAGCAGGGCATGTTACACACGTAATCTGCCAGCCATTTGAATATGACTCTTATTAAAAACACTTAAAGTACATATACTTAATAACCCTATTAACACGAACTTTCGGACACCTTTCGCTGACTCGCGTGTGTATTTACTTAAAATGTGTAGTTAAGAGAGATCGTAACATCCTTCGTTTTTGAAAGAGAGAAAAGAGCGACGGATATCGTTTTCTAAGCAATAATAATAATAATAAAATGCTTTATTGTGCACACTACATGAAAAAAAGATACAGACATTGAGAAAAGATATAAATTGGTAGGTAACAACAGGCGGACTTATCGCTAAACAGCGATCTCTTCCAGCCAACCAATGATATGAAGCAATGATAGTCATATCATATTATTATATTGACTGGCGATTGCTTAGCGAGAATAACCATTAAAGTATCATTTAAATGCAATATGATTGAACATACACGCTTGAGAGATGTTAGGTTGGTAATAACATCACTAGTTTAGTTTGAGATTTAGTGTTATCTGTGGCAACTCTCTCTTCCACCCAAGATGGCGTCGCTGTACAAGTGTCTGGATTGTGCTCCACAAATATTTAATTAGAATAAATTATATAAAGTGCAGTTCGTCTTTCTTTTCACCATTATACCAAGAGAAAGGTCCTAATATTACTAGCCGTAAAACCACCTACTATAGTGCGTGTGGCTACCACCAGTTTGGCACTGACATAAACGCTATCGAGAACGTAACATATTTTGAATCTCGCTATTAGTGCGAGCGAGATGTATAGAAAGTAAATTACGGAGACGTTAGCATATATGTCAGTTTTGACACTGTCAGTGACTCATGGTACGGGTGCAGTAGTCCATAAGTTTAATGCGTAATTAACTATATATACAATACCAATGTTCTTTTTGGTTTTATCTGAGTTTTATCTATATATATATATATATTGCGACGACATTCAAATAATAGTCAAGCCTGAACGAAGACATTCGAGTTAAGAGGCCGGTTTTAGTTGCAGTAAATGTAAAATTGATAGATTTAGTAGGTGAAATTGTACACCTTTTGTTACCTAATTGAAATAACAAGTACTGGTTTCTATTAGCACGTCTTCTTATCTTGAAGACAATTTTACATGCGGATTTTCCTGTACATATCCTTCAAAAGGTCCTCTTTAAATCTAGCCTTGCTGCTTTGCCAAGCTCTTGTATTATGTACATTTGCCTCTGCAATCTTCCTGTTTATTTCATATAGGTACACTTACAACAGCCTACACAGACATCACGGCCGACAATTAAAGATGTGAATTTCGGAGAAGAAACACAAAGACAAGTAGACAAGTTATTTTGTAGATGACGCCAAAGGAAAAGGTATTAATAATCCTGAATCTGAAGATTTTTCCCGTTTCAAGTTCCTTGATCAAAATCAGAACTAAGTAAGTATAGTAAGTAGGTATGCACGTAATACATACAGTGGATGACGTGCTGTAAAGCATTTTGCGTTTGCAACCGGGAATAACATTATGCTGGAAAAAAGTATTATCATTTAACCTTCGCTCTGTTGTCTTTTCTAAAAAGATTCTTAATTAAAAAAATGTGTCTTGTTACTCGTAACTCAACGTTATCATAATACCCGGGCTCTGTCTGATGTCTGTCACTTTTATCTTTTATAGCGATATATGTATTTACTGCGATTGCATTAAAATTCTTTGCACTCTTATACGAAGGCTGGCACTGCGTTCCTATCGCTTACATTAGCCCCAGCGCAACTCGGTAGGTTTTAGTATGACCTAAGAATCTGTTAGAACTATACGTAAGCGTAGTTTGAACTATACTGGTTGTATTCAGTTGACGGTAATAGCCCAGACCTCAAGTTTTCCCCAAGGTATTGATGAATATTCTCCGCTGAGGTTGAAAGAAATGACCTAGCCTTGTGATTTACATCTCATTCGAATACGAGTGATGTCATTTTGCGTGACATGAGTGACATGGCATGGTGCCTATTTTAAGCGTTTTCTAAGCGACTTCATTAAGACAATATCACTTTTACTTTTAAATGCTTTTAATAAGTTTAAATGTGTTTATTATATCAGTTTTGTGGCCCATCCGTTTTGTTCTATAGCATATAGAACAGTCATAAATATAGGTAAACATTCTTTTCGTTTTACTCTCCGTAGATTTCATCCTTACGTATCAATATTGTTTATTAGCACGAAGGAATTTCCCTCTTGATTTCTAATGCTAAATGTGCTATAAATGCTAGTGGAAGTTGCTAACCGACATCCATATTCCTTAGAAAATACGCTCTAGATCTCTTCAAAGCAATATCTGTCATCACTTCCCATCAAATCAGAGGCTGCGTTAAATTTAAAAAATTGGAGTTCACTATGGTGTCGTTGAAGGTGCTAAATGGCCTGACAAGTAACTGGCAGAATTTCCTCGGTATTCGAGTCACGAGCGTGAAACCGCAGACATGCCGTGCGCGTACGCAGCCTCCGAACCTTAGGACTACAACACAAATATCATTGACAGAACCGTTTTAGGCGTTATTCACATTGGACTAACTGCCATGCCGGCCTGGTGTGCGAGCGGGACATCGCTATATATACGCGTAAAGCGCTGTCTCGCTCATGTTCGTCCAAGTAGAAGTCATTCAAAAAAAGAAAAATGTTTTCGGACACGGATATTTCGTCGTTAGCCTGGCTTTTAAGACTGACACATGAAACGCGTTCATATATTTGTAAAAAAATAGGTTTAATTCGTAGCAAAGCCTGGAATTCTTTTACTGAATAGTCTTTAGCACAGCGGTGTGAAAATGGTATTAAAAGTTTAAAGACTTCTATTACGCGGACGAAGCCACAGGTGGAGGATAAGTCTAATAATAAAAATGTTTCGGAGGCGACGCAAGCGCACCGCAGCTTAGAGGACATTGCCACTGGCCTTTTGCGTTGGATAAGTTGGATTCGATACAACATCTTTGGATGCATGTAATCCAGTTAAAGCGCATCGATTTATGATAGGAATTCGCTTGTGTTTTGTTTTAGCAACGGTACGATTAACACATTCCAGTTGTATGTGACTGAAAAAGTATTTAAATCAACAAATAAATAATTACCTGGTTGTAAGAACATGATTTTAAATTAGGTGTTCTTAGCTCAAAGTACAGTCCAAACTGGAAGAAAGCATTAAATTGGCTTGACTTTAATTTGTTAGGAAAAGAAGTCGTAATACTATTAGATATTTTCGTTTAGTTTTTTCTGAACTATTACAGAAGTCTTGCAACATAAACATACCTATTGCTAGGTATAATTCAATCACACAATATGATATGATGATATGCGTGTTAAAACTTTAAAACCTATCTGACCCACTTTGAATTGCATAAAAGAAATCGGATAATTACAATTTTTATGACTTTTTTATCGACTTGCAAGGAATTTGGCATTGCAATGATTCGCTCGATTGCTAAAACAAATCGCAAATCAACTAATTGCAAACATAATTGACTAAAGTTTACGTAAAGCCAATTGTATCTACTTTCCAGTAACTCTTTTGCATTTCATATCATATCCGTTCCGAATCATGATGATACATATCTAAGTTAGGTATTTCATTAGAACACTGAACGTGAAATGCTGGCAAATCGTGAACTAGGTGCTAAGAAACAACATTTGGGTCGACTGGAAAATACGTACAGATGTACAAGTTGGCGAACATTTCCAAAAAGTTGCAAATAAATCGAAAATATATGGAATTTTTCAAGAAAAAAACCCTTTTGAAAATTTAAAACGCTTTGCTTCGTTTTCCATAAACAAGTATACATACGCATCAAATATGGTGCTTTTATGACTTTTCCCCTCACTAGCTCGGAAAGTTGTCGTTTATCCTTCAATACAAGCGGGGAAAAACGCGTTTTATCCTCTAGTGGGGAAAGTAATTTGACCTTGGATGGAGCGTGTTTAAGTAGCTTGACAGATAACAAAACGTAAAACGCTCATGACAATGGTTCGTTCGATATTAATTATCATTAAATAAATGGTTTGAGAATCTAATAAAAAATACCAAATTTAGCTTTATTTAATGATTTTAAGTCATAAACCTTAAAATTCCATAAGAAACGTTTGTTTTTTTATAATGATGTTAAATATAATTCTGAACGCACAATTTGAGTCGATGCAATTTCAAAACGCATCTTTGACATTTCATACATCAGAAATGTCAACATTGTCAACAATTTTTTTACTTAAAACCTTTTCTCACCGACTCGCGTAAAAATACACAACTTCCAAAGTTTTCTGTTATAATATCGTAAAGAAATGAGTGATTCCAGTGATGAAGATGATCTAACGCCTGTGGATATTGCACTTTCCTCGCTATAGTGAGGTGAAAAGTTTTGTGTTACACACGGGCGCAAATGTATTTTACTTCTCGTGTGTTGAAACACTCGCTACGCTCAGGATTCTATTTTAGAACCACTCGCTTCGCTCGTGGTTCACCTATAGAATCCTTTCGCTTGCTCGTGTTTCAATTCTACACTCGCGGGTAAAATACAACTTTGCACCCTTGTATAACAAATAACTATATACCTGTAAAGCTAACTATATGTGACGTTTTCAACCAAAAGGTACCACATTGTCGCTTGTCGATAAGGTCGATTTCAAATTAAAGCTATGTGGAAATAGCGCCTTATTGACAACCGACAATAAGTACCCTTTTGATTGAGAATGGCACACATCATGAGTCACTTTCAAGACAAGAAATCAGTGTGATGATCTGATGATACAAGAACAGAACTCCCTTCTCGAACTTTCCCGATTTTTTATTTACTCGTAGTAAATACATAGAAAGACGCACGCTTACTTCGTTATACATATCTCCTTATAGGTAGGTTCCTATACATGATGACCAGCTTACAAATGAATCAATAAAACATATTTGGTTCATAAACGATTTTCTGTTTTCTCCATTTCCCCGAATGAAAGCTAGATGAAAATGTCGAGTGTGCCAGTGTTGCCTTATTAAAAATCGATTAACCCGTTAGGTTGGCTGCTTTTGATTTGTGTCGCGTCAGAAATGCCATCATGGCAACACATTAATGTGCAAATAGAAGAAAACTGTTTTCGAACGAACAAGCGTTTATTTTGCTCTAATGATAACATTTTCTTTAATTTTATCAATGAGGATATAATAAGATAGAGCGGTACTGTCATAGTAAATTTTGTAATCACTGTAAATTCACTGCCATCTATCGACATACTTTAAAACTAAAAATGAAGATTTATAAAAATACGTTAAAATGTATTTAAATATGGATAAATGATTTTTTTATTTGCATTAATTATTTTTTTATGATTTTGACCCATGTTCTTTCACTAGTATGCGTAAAAATTATAAATAACAAACGAAACAGTCAACGCCCTCTATACGAGTGTAGGCCAAAACTAGTGGCGCCATCTGATCGAGAATCAAATATTCGTGATTTTCGAGGCACGTTTTTTCCTTAGACTGTATCCATCTATTACGGAGTTATATCTATCTTTGATTTTATGCAGTATGAGTTGTACTGCCAATTAGTTTGGCTGACACCAGCGTGCTAATTCATATTTATACATATTCCATTGCATTTTATAAGTTAGAGAGGTGATATCCGTTACAGACATCGGAATATGTATAGAGATTAGAAGAAGCATTTTTAATAAAACTTCTATTAGCTTTCCAGTTTTAAATTTTCCATATTATTAACAAAACCCTAATGAAATAAAACTATGAAAACGGATTATATCGCGTATATTGAATTTATAATACATCCCGACGTTTCGAACTCTTTACAGCGTTCGTGGTCAACGGGTGACTCAATATACGCGATATAATCCGTTTTCATAGTTTTATTTCATGAGTAACTATCGCGGTAACCGAAGACAATATTAACAAAACCCTAAGTTTCACGGACTTGAAACGGGTTTAACTTGAGGGTTTTTTTAGGATTTACATCTATTTGAACATCCTGAAACTAAGGAATATTACGAAATTATCGACCAAATGAAACTGAACTTGAAACCAACCGATCATGAAGTACGTTCGTAGACATGAAACCTAAGTAAACACTGCTCAGTGACTAATTGACCATAACAAGCACAAGTATATTGTTTTCCCAACAAGGGCTAGTTCCAGGGCGTGGCAACTAACAGATCAATGACACCCGTTAGAAAGTGCTTTAGGACTTCCACCTTAAGAAATTGCTGTCTATACTAAACTTTGTAACAAACATTCTATGAAACCTTTCTCTAGTTGGTTACGTTTTTATTACCAATCACTAATCGATTTTCTGACGCACGGTAACTCGTGGGTTTTTCAATTGGTTATGTCAATTCTACGATACATTATTTTTTGCCATTAAATATCTCACTTCGAGCATAACTTTCCAAGTTTGCAAGTAGCTTACAAATCTTACAATAATGTGGCTAACATTGCGTATAACCGTGTTTAAAACTTGCAAGTTTAAAATATGGCTAAAGAATGTAATGCATGCAATTAAGCTTATGTTTAAGCCGATTTTCTTAATCATGAAAGGTATTTAACCTCATTAATACCTATAACTACCTATGTATATTAAACAAGATAAATAAAAATTGTAGTTACATTTCAGTTGTATTGAGAACGAAAGCATAAGTAAGTATCTAAATAATGTTACACGACTTACACGTTTTATCATTCTTAACTTTGATTAAAATCGACGGGAATCATACAGTTGTTACGACTACGACATCGATTACCATGATTACCAAAGTAACTCGCATGCCTTACATATATTCAACGGCGGGAGCACATTCATTTTCATTGCGAAATGTCTTGATTAAGAGGCCGGTGTCGATTTTAGTCGCAAAAATGTAAAATTGAAAGATTTAGTCCGTGAAATTTTACACCTTTTGTTACCTCATTGAAATAACAAGTACTAGTTTCTATTAGCACGTCTTCTTATCTTACCTTTTATCAGATCAGTTTTTTGAAAACAGACTCACTAAATAAGTAATGTTTGCTTTTCTGATGGACGTTTAGGTAAACGCGCGTAAAGCACTGATTTTGTCGCTCTTATTTGTAAATTTCGTAAAGTTTGGACTGCTAAACATGGTAATTTTGTATTACACATATCCTGTACTTAACGTTTATCAGACTACATTTTTATTATTATGACTTTGAAGTAGTGTAAATGAAAGTTAGACGAAATCAATTTTCTCCAGAAATTACTTCAAAACAAGTGACAATTTCTCTGAAAATCGACTTAATTTCAACGTTATTTTGATACTTAAACAATCTACAACGTTTGCTGAAACTATTCTTATACATCAATTTGTATAATTTACCACCATGATTTTTTGATGAATTTTTAAAAACTGCCCCTTCTCTTCATGCATTACCGGTGACGCACGCTCGCGACCTCATTATTAAAAGGCAAGATGAGAAGACGTGCTAATAGAAATCAATACTTGTTATTTAGATATTACGTAACAAAACGTGTATAATTTTAACGACTAAATCTATCAATTTTCCATTTTTGCTCCAAAATCGACTACGGCCTCTTAATAACATGATAACCCGCGCGTACGCGGGCGCAGATAACGCCGCAATCTTCCATCATGGCGGCCGATCAGGTTTTACTATTCATTAAGTAATTCTTGACGGTTTTATCTAGATTATGCATGGACATGGGGAAAGTATTGCTTTTGAAACTAGTCCTGAGAATGGTTCCCAGGGTTGTCAGGCTTAAATTGATGTGTGAGAAGTAGGGTAAAATTTTGCCAATATATTTAAGTACGTTTATTAATGCCAACACCATCCTATATCGATGTCACTGGCTTGTAAGTACAGGCGTGCCAACAAATCTGGCCTTTAGTACAAATTTCAGATGTTTTTGTTCCAACATTAGTTCATACTTATCATAACATATTTTTAACATTTTCGGAAATAAAATGGAAAAGTCGTATAAGACCATTATCCAATTATCCGACGTCTTACACAAATGCAGTATATTTTATGAATAAAATACCTTTCATAGTACATCAATAGATAATTTACCACTGTGTTGGTAATTTGGTATACTAAGTAGGTAAGTACATCACGAAAATAGTTGTCATTGTCCACTCAACACTGCGGTTAGCTTCAAAACGTGACTTTTATACTTTTACCTCATTAAACCATGCGTCATCATTGTCAAGTATTTTCAAATTAATTGATCGTATCGCTATATGCACCCTTACGTCACAAACGGATCTACGGAGTAAAATTTTGACGTCACATTGACCCACTACGTTTTCTTCACCCTGACTCACTCGGGTCAGCAATTTGCAGTGAAAGCCGTCAATGCAAATAACGTCTTATTAACAAGTAGTTGTGATTTGAAATAGCTTGTGCTGTGTCAGTCCATTCATCCGAAACTTGGAGAAATGAATGAATCATTGTTGTGTACAAACTGGAACTGTCGGAGAACGGTGTCGGATGTTGCATTTGTGGTTTGTTATTAAAACACTCTGTAATATAAGGATGAGTGAATCAAACGTATTGTTCAGTGACCTAGTTTCATTGGCATTTAATGATCCAGAATACATATTAGTTCGCAAATTTATCTTAGGTCACTCGGTTTGAAAGACGAAAAAATACAAAATTGAAGCCTAATTTTGGCCTTCCAAACTAACAAAAACTTCTACACCCAGTCCAAGAATTGTATACCCACTTCATTTATGACTTCATTCATAATGTGTCAATCCAAGTTTACAGCTCGTTGTACCTACCAAATTTATTGTAATTGTGTTTTTGGGACATAAATAATACCCATACCTACTACGTGACCCATTTTTTTTTTCATTTTTAGCCCCCCCTCCTAGCCCTCGATGACCGCCCGTAGTATATACCAAAAATCCAAAACCCTACCTCCCCTCTACCCTCTAGTTTTCACATTGTAAATAATAAATATGGTTTTAAATTATTTTTTGCAAAAAGAAAAATAAATGCGTCAGTTTTGCCACTTGTGAGTTTAAAGTTCTTTGTTCAGTCAGTTCCATTCAAGTCTTGGTTTGAATCCTTCATTGCAGAATATTATGATCTTTACTAACATAAAGAATAAACAAGGGCTACTGTCAGACGTGAACCGAGCTCTGTTTAATTTACGCTAAGTGAAATTAAACTGGACTCGGGAGTCATTGACTGCTTGGCGGGTATAATCTTAAACATAATAGGCCAAGCAATAAGAAGGTATAGAGGGAAATGCTTGGAACACAATTTTTGAACTTCGTAGCTTTGTTTGAACTAGTTAGGAGGTGAACATATCAAAAGTCCCCGGCCGTAACCCTGGTGCTGGGGGGGAGGGTGGGGTTTGAAGGTTCGATTTTTTGGTTTTTCGATTATATCTCGAAAGTTATGCGTCTGAGCGACATGGCCACTTATACAAAATTAAACGTGATTCAATTTTTTACAAGTTTTTTAAGTCAAGTTTTTCGACATCTTGTATAGTTTTTGAGATCCATCATAATTTGTGATTGTGGCTTGCAGTGATTTGTGAGAAACTTGAGGGGTAGTGATAGTTGACGTAATATAATGTGCACCGATTTGACATACAAGTTGTTCGAGATTGCAATAGTACATTTCGATGCTAGTGCGGAAAGTATGTCATTACTTTACGAGTACCGAGATATCTTCTATATATACTCGGGATAAGATATACTCGGGACGAGTGAAGAATGACATATCCGCACGTGTATCGAACGACGTTTTTTAATACAGTTGCGAAAAAATAAGAAAAGCAACAAGTAAGGAATGGAATTCGAAACTTTTATATTATTAATTCTGTGACACTGACATCATTGACATTATGAAGAGGTGTTTTTCTAGCTTTTATTCGACTAGAATAGATTTTGTTATTATTATTGAACCCACTTCAATGAATGTTTTTTTTTCAAATGCATGTTCTATAAGACACAAACAATTGTAAATATTAAAACATTGTACTATTATTACCTAAATATCGTAATTTACGATTATTTGTGTATCGTATATTTATAAAAACAATATCGAATGTTGCCTTTGGAAACTTAAAACATTCTTGCAGTAAGAAAATACGCCTCTTCTTTGACAGGCGTTCCGTTCCATTCAGACAACTTATTAAGAACGGTTTTTCAACATTAAAACATAAACGTGTTATAATACTTATAATGATGAAGAGGTAAGTAATAAAATATGAAATATGCATATTTTTCATATTCTTACATTAACAGTAGGTTTTTATGTTGATTACGACGTTAAAAGGAAACTAATATTAACACTCATCAATAAGTAGTCATGAATTGGAACAAGTAAAAATTTAAAAAAATTGGAAAAGTAAAAAGCACTAGTTCGCGAAAACCAACTTTCCGCACGCTAAACAGCCACGAAAAGTAACACTTTTTGAGCAACTGTATTAAAAATTATATTTCGTTAACCCTACACATTTAATATTTTGCACTCACAATCAGCTCACTCACTGAGAGAGATAGGTAAGTGAAAGATTCTTATGATGTCAAGTTTTGACTAAAATACAGATAGGCCGGCAATGAATGCTCAAAAAAAGTTATAGAGGGAAATGCTTGGAACAAAATTTTTGACTTCGTAACTTTGTTTGGACTAGTTAGGAGGTAAACATTAACTCCCTTATTCGTAAACGCCTACTAAAGTTGACAAGCCGCTAATGATCGTTTGTCCCTTTCCATCATACCAATACGTTGGAAAGGGACAAACGATTATTAGCGGCTTGTCAACTTTAGTAGACGTTTATGAATAAGGGGGTAAAAGTCCCCGGCCGTAGCCCTTGAGCCGGGAGGAGAGGGGATTTTGAAGGTCCCATTTTTTTGCTTTTTCGATTATATCTCGGAAACTATGCGTCTTAGCGACATGGGCACTTATACAAAATGAAAGTTGTTCCATATTATAATGACAGTCTTCATTTTGTTCTAAGTCGATGCAAAGTTAGCTTAGACGGACTATTTGATTCTCCAATAATATAAATACTAAATTCAACTTGTAAACCAGACTACACACATCAGTTATCTTGTCACTAACTGACCGGAAACCGGGTTTTATATTTAACCCACACTACAGAATACCAGACCAAACCACTTATTAACACTAGTGTGGCCGCAGACGCGCATTTAGTACTTAATTCGAGAACTGTACACGCAGCTTGGCGCTCCACTTAACAGTAACTTGTTAAGTTTCAGGATTAGTTCTAGGTATTTGTAGGTTGTAGGTTGTAGGCAATATACCTGGAGGCCTATTTATGTAGATAGTAATTTCTTGTTGTCATTTTGTTACGCATATGATAAGACAGCTGTCAACAATGATATTTATGGTTGAATAAAATTTCTTTATATAGAAATAAATATCTGCAATAGTTTCATATCCAGTGGTGAAAGAAGTGGTAAAAATCAAGAATTCTTGACCTTGATTCAAATCACTGAGGGAGAGGGCTTTCCATAATAATAATAGGTATAATATATCATTGTCAGAGAAATTTAATGTGCTTTAAAAAGAAAAACTTACAGCTTAAAGTTCAATGTTTAAAAAAAGATAGTAGGTACCCAACATACCCCATATTGACATCACACAGACAGCACAGACTACCATTATTTACAAAAATAACAAAATTTCTAAGTAAAACTTATCAAGCATCCTCGGGCGCCATATTGCAGCTTTATCGCAGCCACTGACCGCGCATGCGTCCGTGACCAACTCATTGCAAAAAAACTGCCAAGCTAAATTCAACCCTAGCACCATTATAATATGCACTGTATCATGAGGAATACTGTAGATCTATAATATTTGCAAAAACAAAAACTGCTAATCTAAAATCAACCCTAATGATTAAATAATAGAGCTCAACGAGCAATGCACTTGATTACCGTATTTGCAAAAACAATGCTAAGCAAAAAGCAACCATAAATATACAGAATTCAATGAGAAGTGAACTTAATTTTAGCTTCATATATATATGATGAAACTGGTGTATGGCGTCTGTTCTCCCACATGTTCTTTTGTAAGAATTTAATCGTGCGTTTCAAGAATAGCATTTGAGTATATCTAAGATATATACTATAAGCCCTTTGGGAATTCAATCGTTATTGCGTAAATAAGATATGTAATATTACTGGCAAGTTGCTAGTTTTTAAAATTGATTTTGACCTTGCTTCGTTAGTTTGAAATTACCTCAGACTTAATATTAAAACATTAGCCTCAGATACTTACAACTCTGAAAGATATCATTGATATATTCTTAAAAGGTGTCGGTTGCAATAGTTTGTTGCTAGGGTTTTAATGGAGAGAAGAAAACTCAGGTCCAGGTCAGGTCGTTTTACATCACGAAAAACATCACGTGATCACCCATCTCATGGAGAACAAAGTGTCGGACTTCTCGACCCGGACCCGGACCGTTCTGTTCTAGTGTTAGGCGTCCTTTAAGGATATGTACTTACGACGTCAGTCAACAAGCAACGGATTTTGATGCGGTTTTTTAGGGTTCCGTACCCAAGGGGTAAAAACGGGACCCTATTACTAAGACTCCGCTGTCCGTCTATCACCAGCCTGTATCTCATGAACCGTGATGGCTAGACAGCTGAAATTTTCACAGATGATGTATTTCTGTTGCCGCTATAATAACAAATACTAAAAACAGAATAAAATAAATATTTAAGTGGGGCTCCCATAAAACAAACATGATTTTTTTTCGTAATGGTACTGAACTCTTCGTGCGCGAGTCCGACTCGCACTTGGCCGTTTTTTATAGATAATGATTCAAGAGGACGGTTTATATTTATATGTATGTATAATTTGATAAATTTGTAAAGGTTTTGTGTAAATTAGTTGACCTACCCGTGCGAAGCCGGGGCGGGTCGCTAGTTATAAATATACCTAATTGTATGTCAGGATCAGGAAACCGTTCTAATCCACCCACGTCTGACTCTGACGGTCCCACGCAATTTTTAACCTGTAATGCATAATAAATATGAATACCTATCAGATCACCTATAGACCATTGAATTCTTTCCTTAGTGACTTTTGCCTTAAACAGCGGTTCTCAAACTTTTTCGGTGACGGAACCCTTTTGGAAAGCGCAATATTTGACGGAGCTCCAAATTAAATTTCCGTCCGTCACTGTGGATCAGACATCTATAGAGCTGGTTTTTTTCTTATTATTACAGATATTCTCGCGGAGCCCCCACAAAGGGTTTACGGAGCCCTATAGGGCTCCGCGGAGCACACTTTGAAAATGGCTCCTTTACACAAGTCTTTAGTAGTAAAAATTGTTAAAATAATAGAAATCCTGGATTATCAGGTATTCGAGATCAGAACAGAGCATTTTGTCACAAGTAACATAGCAACATACCTTATTTAAAACGCCTCATTAAACGCAACGGATAGGTTGGATTTATTTAGCCTTATGAAAATCCTTGTTATTTTACTTTAATTGATGCTGTTAAAATCTGGGCCTATTTGCTTATTAGTTTAATGTTTTCAGTGTTTATTTGATTGGACCCGCGGGTATGTCCTTAAACTACGTCCAAAAGAGAGGCATGGGCACTGTGAATGACCTCTCGCTTTGTGTGGTAGGGCACAGGACAGCGGATGTCATTCCAGATCTAGAGCAGAGCCCAACTGGGGAAGTACCTCCACCTTACAGAAAACCGCAGCCAAATAACACTAAACCCTACTCATAGTGTTGTGTTCCTGCCGGTGAGTAAGGTTGCCAGAGCTCAACGAGGGAGAGGAGTGTTAGGGTCGGCAACGCGCATGTAACTCCTCTGGAGTTGCAGGCGTACATAGGCTACGGAGACTGCTTAACATCAGGCGGGCCGTATGCTTGTTTGCCGCCGACGTGGTATAAAAAAAAAGATGAGAACAAACTGGTGCGGTATGTTAAACAATGCCAGAGCGGAGAGTAACAAATAATGAGCGTATCGTGCAAGATAAGCAAAAAATGCAGTTTATGCAAATAATATGTAATTGTGTTTGTATATGAAATTGCAAGACTAATAAGCAAAAACTATCGGTCTGGTCATTCACTTTAGAAACCTTCTAGAAAGAGGTAATAAACTTACATTGTCCCTTATGGATTTTTTGTGCACATAATACCTGCCTGGCATGAAATTGACGTCAAAGTTAAATTGACAGGGTAATGACATGCAAGACATTTACTATTTGAATGAAATATTACTAATGTACGTAACTGTATGTGCTTATTTACTTACTAAACATTTTTGCGAAACGTTTAAACGTGTATTGTCACTTACATTCCAGCGGCGATAAGTAGCACACGCGCATATAACGTAACGCAAAAGAAAACGGAAGTAAACACCAACAATGTTCTCATGCACATTTAAATTACCTGCTCACTTACAATTACAAGGTATTATTATAAAGAAGGAGATTACGCAATGTAAAAAAAAAACAGTAAAATAAACGAAACTGCCTATTCATTTGATATTACGCCGCGGAAATATGTCCCGACAATTACTAGGGTAATAGATTTGTTATGGATCGATCCGCCATATTGGATTTGTGATAGATAACAATCGGTGTCAAACAATGGCTGTTCACGCGCTTCCTTCGGCTGCAAAACATGGAACGACGATTACACACGTTACACGTACGTGGGGAACCATTTCTTTGCTTATTTGGTTCACATCCTCGTTAGAATCTTCCTTGTCTTTGTGGAATGATTAATTTTGTAATTAACAGCACTAATTATTGCGAAGTAAAGTAATATCAAAGATAGATATAACTCCGTAATAGATGGATACAGTCTAAGGAAAAAAGTGCATCGAAAATCACGAAAATTTGATTCTCGATCAGATGGCGCCAGTAGTTTTGGCCTACTCTCGTATAGAGGGCGTTGATGGTTTCGTTTGTTATTTATAATTTTAATCAGTGAAAGAATGTAGGTCAAATTCATATTTATCCATATTTAAATACATTTTAACGTATTTTTATAAATCTACATTTTTAGTTTCAAAGTATGTCGATAGATGGCAATGAATTTACAGTGGTTACAAAATTTACTATGACAGTACCGCTCTAACTTATTATATCCTCATTGGTAATATGTACCTAGTTTATAGCTATTGGTTTCCCATGAACCAAATTGATTCCGATATGAATAAAGTTTTTCGATAACGAAAAACTTTAGTACTTATATTTAGAAAATCGCAAACTATTGTCATTTTAGCGTGTGTCGCGTGTGTATTTGAGGAATTTCAACAATTTTAAAGAAAGAAAGAAGAAGAAATATCAGATCACATTTTTCAAATCTTTATAAAAAAAAACAGAGTTCCAAGGTGAATAAAAGTGAATTAATTTTTATCGAGCAGAAAAGTCTGCGTCTGGAGTCCAGAGGCCGTGAGTTCAAGTCTCACAGTATTTTTGCCACTTTTAAATTTATTCTAAGCTTGATAGCATCGTCATAGATATTTTAAATTTATTGTAAGCGTGAATAAAAGTGTTAATATTGACCTCCTTCTCTAGGAAGTCTGTTAAAAATAGACCCAGACAGAAATGGCATAATTGCGAAACCTGTTTACGTTATTAAAATGATGACGTATAATAAAGTGACGGTTGAATTTGTTTTTAATTGACTCTTAATTATAGTAATTTTCATTGTTTCAGAACCTGCAGTTAACACGTTATGCACATAAACTTCAGGTAAGCCCTTAATTGAAAATGAAAAGAAAAACTGACTGTCACTGTCAAGTGTCAACAGTGTCAACATTTACTATATTGTATTCTTGGTAGGACAAGAGTCATAATATATACGAATACGCTTAAATATATGTTTCGATACAAGAAGCGTTACTATGTACATAAACGTGTGACATATGTATTCATTGTATTCATTGTAAAAATTATTAATTATTGTCGGGATGTATTATAAATTCAATATACGCGATATAATCCGTTTTCATAGTTTTATTTCATGAGTAACTATCGCGGTAACCGAAGACAATATTCTTATAATCCTTGTCAAATTTAATAAGTTACTAACAGACGATGATTCTTAATGACATCTTATTATAGGTACAATCGCGGATTAACTAATTTACATATATGCACGTTTTTGCGATCGGAGCAGATGTTTCACAAGCTCATGCTTTTCGTCGGGGATTTTAAATATAAATTTAGCGTTGTTAGCACGTGGTAGCTTAGTTACTTCATTCGGCAGATTTGATGCCTACTTCGGGGATTTTTGTAATTTTTGTAACCCCACGAAATTACGGGGAAACGAATACGGTAAAGAGTTTTCGAATGAGACTTACGGTTACGACAAATGCGGTTATTAAATGTAAACACACCCATAATGCTTCCTTTTCGGCTTCATTCTTCATGAACATTATGTCACCAAATTTGAGTTGACGAAAGCGGTCATGATGACCCTTAAAGACCGATGCACATGACATGCGTAATGCACCATGGCCTGTAGCACACTTTTCAATTACCTGCGACGTACAAACAGCAACACTCTTAACTGTCCTTCGGTGGACCTTATGTCTTTTGTAATAAGGTTTACCGACAGTCAACAGTGTGGGTGATGGTACCATGCAGAGGGCTGAAGAAGTGTTGCGTACGTTCCCGGTGTGGCCTAGCCTTTAAGGTGCCGACCGCCGCGAAATGCCACCAGCGGTAATCAGGTGTCGTCAGGTAGAAACTACTAATTAAACCTGCTTGACCAATTACAGTTTTGGGGGAAATTTAAAGCAATTTGCGTCTTCTCGTCGCTATACGACTGTTATACGACCTGCGATTTCCTCGTGAGTTTTACGTAATCTGATTGACCATCATAAATTAAGAACTTGTCGGTATAGCTGATGATTTATAGGCATTATAGCTCTCTCCATTTACACAGGCCTTTTTAGACACCAGACTCGATTTTATAGCCTTGAGGGATCAAAATATATTTCTTAATGGAGCTCTACATTTTAAACAATATACATATTCTCCATATTCAAAGATTCTATACTACCTTAATCTAATGATTTAGGCTGCGCGTTACATGACAGTACCTAACGCGACTGATGAGTCTGATGACTACTGTTAGAATTAATTAAGATGTAGGTAAATATTCGAACAAGAAAGGGAGAGCGGGTAAAAAAATAGACAAAACTATCTTCTGCCCGCGCCTTTGTCCGCGTGGAATAATGATGATGATAAAAACTTATATATCCTTCCCGGGGCTTCAAACAATCTCCATGTCAAATAAGAACTAAATCAGTTCAGAGTTCAAATCAGTGAAGAGGTAACAGACAAACAGACGAGGTGGTTATCTTCGCATTGATAATTTTAGTAGGGATAGGAAAGGAAAGAAGATCACCTTATATAACACGATTGAAAGAAAGATCAGATTGCTATCTTCAATTAATTTAACGATATTTGCTCAAAGATTTCTGGGTGAAAGTATAATTGAATTTCTCTTTTGTTCAGAATTCAGATCAGTATACGATACTCCATTAGAGCGTAGATTTACGCACGAGTACAGTCCTAGTCCTAAATATCTATACACATTTGGACCTTACGAGTATGTCATTGATAGTGTAAGTTTTTTGCATGTTTATAACTGCGGTACTGTCATTATGCGCGGCCATTTAGCTACACTCAAGAAATATCAATGAATTCAATGAAAAAGGGATGGTTGGAGTCGAGTTTCTAAATAAACTGCCCCGTTTTCTCTACTCTTGAGTGTAAGTACAAAGAAAAATGCCGCAAGATCAGTATAACCTAGATTTCCGAGTAATATTGCGACGACCGCACTGTTTTTCTATCTTTGAGATTGATCTCAGTTGCGTTGCAACCACATACCCGAAGCCTATCTGTATCATTAGGCTAATAACAATAAAGTATGTCACATTGCCAACATAATGATTACCTTCCTATGTCAACTGCTCGATCTGGTTCACAATCATATCTAAATCCGCATTAGTTTTTGTGCAAACGTATACGATATGCAGTATTGAAATCACATTAAAGACACATACATATAATGGTATAGCTATTTATGCAACAAGTGCGGAAATCATCTTTACGCACGTGTATCATACAATGTTTTACTATGCATTGTGCGAGTAAATAAAAAAAACATATAATCCATACTAATATTATAAATGCGAAAGTCTGTCTGTCTATCTGTGTGTTCCCTCTTCACGCTTAAACCGCTGAACCGATTTAGATGAAATTTGGCATAGAGATAGGTTGAGTCCCTGAGAAGGACATAGGATAGTTTTTATCCCGAAAATCATCCCTTAAGAAAGTAAAAAGCGGGGTGGAATTGAGATAATTAACGAAGTGCCTGCTAATTTGTGAGCATAATATGCTCAAATTTAGATTGCTATGAGATTTTCTCCAGGCGCTATTCTTACTATAGCTGCGGTAACTAAGTCCACGCAGACGAAGTCGCGGGCAAAAGCTAGTGGCAAATAAGTTTAATTATTAAAAAAATTGAAAACAAAAAGCACTACTGCGGAAAAGTGCTCTTTTCCGCACTAGTGCGAGAAAGTAGCACTATATGTACTGTAAAAAAAAATTGAAAACAAAAAGCACTAGTGCGGAAAAGTAGTACTTTCCGCATGATATGGCTCCGTAGGAAACGCACTTTTCGAGCACATGCATTGTAAAGTAAATTAAGATTCTGAATTAGTTACTTTTCTTGTCAAACTGAGCAAAGCCACATGGGATGAAAAGATACGCATTATTTTATCATTTTAGCTATATTATCAATTTATCACACATATGTTAATGTTATGGACTTGTATGGGTCAATGAGTTGAATTTCATAAAAGAGTTGTCAATCGATATGGCCTAAGTTACATAGTAGGTATAGGTAGTTACTTACCAAACATATACGTTTACACGATGCACAGTTTGGGTTCCGTCCGGGTCTCTCAACGGATATGGCTATATTCTGCCTTAAGAACGTAGTGAACCGTTATCTTAAGAAAAGAACGTCGGTATACGGCTGTTTTCTAGATCTGAGCCGTGCTTTTGATACTATTGACTATAATTTATTATGGGATAAAGTGTCAAAAGCAGGTGTACCGAGTGAAATAACCAATCTGTTGAGATACTGGTACGGTAACCAGATGAACAGCGTTAGATGGGGAAATGCCAATTCGGACCCGTACAAGTTGCAATGCGGAGTTAGGCAGGGGGGGCTGACATCGCCATTGCTGTTTAATCTTTATATGAACGACCTGATAGAGGAGCTCAGCAGCGCTGCCGTCGGATGTCACGTCGCGGGCGTATGTGCCAACAACTTTAGCTACGCGGACGATATGGTGCTGCTGAGCCCCTCTATCACGGGATTCACGGGCCTAAGGATACTAGTGTCGATTTGTGAGCGTTATGCTGCAACACACGGACTAAAATATAATGTTAAAAAATCCGAATTAATTGTATTTAAATATGATAAGGGCCCAGATATCGTTCCTCCCGTTAGGCTAAACGGGACAGAATTAAAAACTGTAAATAGTTTTAAGTATCTAGGGCACATTTTGACAGACAGACTAAAGGACGATGACGATCTCGAAAGACAGCGGCGGGCCATAGCGATGAGAAGCAACATGTTGGCGCGTCGGTTTGCTCACTGTTCCGACCAAGCTAAAATAACTTTGTTCAGGGCGTACTGTCAGGCGTTCTACACCAGTCAGCTGTGGTACCATTACACGAAACGATCGTTCAATAAGCTTCGAGTACAGTACAACAACGCGTTTCGTGCAATGTTACGGCTACCGTGGCGGTGTAGTGCATCTGGCATGTTCGCCGTGAACAGAGTAGACGACTTTTACGCTATAATGCGTAAAAGGCACTGGTCGTTTGTCGGTCGGGAGAGTGAGCGAATCGATGAACAGCATTGTTAGCGTAGTGTACGCAACCTGCTACTGTATGAGCAAGGCCTCCGCTGCAAATATTTAATTAGTGTTAGATTAGGTAATAATTAGTTTAGTTTAGAATAGTAAAATTTAATATAGATTAGAATGTATAAATTAGATTAGAATGTATAAATTAGATACCTAAATAAATAACATTTTTTATTTTATTTTATTTATTTATTTTATAGGCTAAAATACTTAACGAATCCAAAAATGAGAATTTATATCGTGAAGTTTGAAACTTTATTTATTCAAATTTGTCAAATATAAAATTTTACTTGTCGCGACTTCTTTCTACGCATGTTACTAATTTATTCCGCTTTACCTGGACCAACAAATTATTATTTATTACTAATTTTGGTCATTCTGCAGTTAACAAAAATTCAAATTTTTCGCATGTCATGTCAAAATTCAATTTAATTGAACAACGCTTTCCCTGTATGAGTATACGTAATATGACATTTTATAGGCCTATACCCGTACCATGAGTCACTGACAGTGTCAAGACTGACATAATACGCTAACGTTTACGTAATTTACTTTCTATACATCTCGCTCGCACTAATACGCGAGTACGAACGAGATGCATAGAAAGTAAATTTGTTCTCGATAGCGTTTACTTGCCAAACTAGTGGTGGCCACACTTATGTATGGGCGGGTTGAAAAGTTGTAACCTTTAGCCTTTGCATTACTTAGGGTTCCGTCCGCAAAGGGGTGCCAAAGTAACCTTATTTATCCTCAAACCTATAATGAACTACAATCTACTATACCAAGACTAATTAAATAAAAGGAAGGCTTTTCAAATAGTATTTTATACAATCGTGGTATAATAGAGCTTTTCAGTCAACCGTGTTTAGGCAACGAAGCTTGCTGAGTTGCCTAAGTAAGGTCATCATCATTAACTTAAGAGTTATTCTCTTGTCGGTGGAGTATCTTCCAGCTTTCCCTATCCCGCGCCAGCTCTTTGACTTTTTGATACGACACGACCCCTACTTTTTCTTTCACTTGATCTAAAAAGCTGCGTCTGGGTTTTCCTCTACCCCGCTTCCTTCCTATCCGCCCCTCCAGGATAGTTTTAAAGAAGTAGTCGTGTCGTATTAAGTGTCCAATCATTTTCCCGCGTCTATTTGCAATAGTGTTCAGAATAGCTCTTCTTTCACTCACTCTTCTTAGCACCTCCTCATTCGTTATCCTGTCTCTCCAACTAATGCCTTCCATTCGCCTCCAGCACCACATTTCAAATGCTTCCATTCTCTTTCTATCTCTTAGGGTCATTGTCCACGTTTCACTTCCATAAAGTAAGGTACGAGATTGAAAAGCTTGATTGTATCACTATTGTGTACAATATGTTTTCTACGAGTTATCTAAAATAATACTTTTTTTTACTATAAAACCTAAATAATTAATGAAAATTGGTAAGTATCTCAGTAGACCTAATGTAGTACAAAAGACACAAACGCGCGACTATTTCATGAGCATATAAAATAGTTGCCCGTGTATGTCTTTTCTATGGGAGCGCGGCAGCACGTGATTGGTAAAAATTTTAATGTTTGACTGCAGCGTATCGAAATGATATGATATGATTTATTTATCTCGTAATATACAATTGCACTTTAAATTACACATGGTAAATTCTTAGGAATTTATATTGTGATTGTCAGTTTTTTTTTACATTATGAATAATTGAATATGAAAAATAACAGTGACAATGAATATTAAATAAAACTATGAAAACGGATTATATCGCGTATATTGAATTTATAATACATCCCGACGTTTCGAACTCTTTACAGCGTTCGTGGTCAACGGGTGACTCGGGGACGTCGGGTGACGGGGGTAGTTTTATTTCATGAGTAACTATCGCGGTAACCGAAGACAATATAATGAATATTAAAGTTGAGTTGGGAGCACATACATGAAAAGTACGCAATTATAGTCTGTCTGTAAAGAGTTCACGTAAAGTTGCCTGGACTGCAACTCCAATTTATCGGACAACTTTCACGATGCACTTGCCAAAGGTCACCGAGATTGATTGAACGTTCCACTTTAAAGGTAACACTTTCATTCCCACGCATTGTACTCTGATGCAGCCACAGATTCTATACTACTATAGGTGATACGCCATCTAACCACAACATGTAGTATAGTATAATATGAATGACTAAACTTCGTTAAAATAATTTACACACATTTTGACTTCCTTAGGGGTTGAATTTCTAAAAATCCTTCCTTAGTGAAGCTTTACGGCATTTGAAGAACATATGTTCCGAGTTTCAAAGTGGGAACCTTCGTCATAATTTAAGTACGTACGTAAGTAAAAACCATAAGATAGCAGCATATCTACGCGTATATCTTTAGTCTTGGCGTCTTGGGTAATCATGGCGGCTATCAAAACTACACGCATATACAAATATATGCTGAATCATCTAGTGTAGATTATAAGATTATGTTGAACACATGTTGAAAGAGTACAAATGAAGGCTGACCTTAAGTAAATTACAAATTGACATGATTATTTGACAACTCGTAGTCGCAGTGCATCTCGTCGCACTTATAAACTTATATACTGGACATACGGCACGCGAAATGCATGCAGCATCTAATGTCAAATTAACCGAGTCCGTCTAAGCTAGTTCTGCACCGACTTTCATAGAACAAATTATGGAGTGTAATGATGATGATCCTTCCGACCGATTTCGACCATGGCGACCACTTCGACTCTTAGTAACTAAAGCTAACTGTTACTGTTGGCACGGCGCTCGTGCGCCCGAATATGGCTGACGTAGCCGATCTTCGAGGCGAACCCCCGCGCACATTGAGAACACGTGAGGACACCAGCCACATAGTGTAATAAATAAATTATAAATGTCACATTTTCATAGAAATTTTTGCCGCTGTATTACTTTGTAGCAACTGTAGCAAGCAAGTTAACTTGGTCCGACTATATCAATTTAGCCTCAGATTTTAAAGTTCGTATAGATGTCCATGTCTAAACTTTATCCTATTGTACCAGGTTACCGCCTGACACAGGTCTGGCCGTGTTCTCATTGGTCAAAAGCAAAGGCCAATCGAATTGTCGATCAAACCAAATTCCCGTGGCCTCGGGATGCACAATAAAAATACTTCATCGCAGAGCGCGCATTTATTTATTTTAAAAAACACATTGCTGAGACACATGTTAGCATTGTGAATGTTATCTCTGGTCGGCACGATTCGTCATGACGTCACTGATTTTAACGAGAAGCGAAAAGTATACGATTCGTGGATAGTTTTTGCAATCTCCTAAATAATTACGAAAGTGTGCTCTTGTTGACTCACCAGGAAGCCCCCGGAGAAGACGATGCTTTTGGCCGTTGAATGATTTCTTTTAAATTCCATAAAGTTGTCAGCTGGCGAACTAATAAGTATGTCAATAGATAAAGTAGCGAAATTCAAAATTTATATTCTCTCGAATCTCTCGAAGCTGCTCTATGAGCTCTTTCCCACTGATGTCCAGTTTTTTGCTGGACCCAGTTTTCTGTAGTATGCGTGCAGTATCCCGCAAACAGAATGCTCGTGAGAACGTTACTATTATTAGCACGTATACTTTTAAAACGGGATCCTGCAGAAAACCACACATCATCTTCCTCGCGTTGTCCCGGCATATTGCTACGGCTCATGGGAGCCTGAGGTCCGCTTGGCAAATCCCAAAGAATTGCAGAAAACCGTACCCGCAAAAAACTGGACATCAGGGAAAGAGCTCTATGTGTAGCCTGTAATGTGGCTTTAGTCTCTTACTTATTCTGTCCGCCCAACGGCATTTCTCAAACACCGCTGAATAGAATGAGGTGTTAAAATTGGTCGCGTGACAAAAAACTATCCCAATGGCGATAAACTCCACCCAGATATAGCGCAGCAATGCAATCAGACAGAAAAGTAGGTGCAGCGTCCCTTCAGCCGCTTTCCCTACACCGTAAAGCCTTTTACAGCGGCTGCAATTAAATAAACTTAACCGCTTTGGTTCTGGTGGACCAATAAAGGCTTACCACTATTTACGTAACCACTGACTTTTTTTTTCTCATCTAAGTATCCCCGTTAAAGGTTTCTCATCTAAGTATTACCGTATGTTAGTGGTAACAATTAACAAAAAACTACTAGTTACCTAGCAATACCCCCGTTTTACGCATAGTTACGTATCTAAAGGACAGCATAATTGTTGAATTTCTATGATAATGACGTTATCCATGGCACTTCATAATTTGTCATGTCAAAGACGGTGCAGGTATTTCCTCCCGCAGACGCTTCGGCTGTGAAATGAGCTCCCTGCCGAGATTTTCCCGAGGGGCTACAGTATGGGGTTCTTCAAAAAAGGAGTGCACAGGTTTTTAAAGGGTCGCGCGGCAACGCGCATGTAATATATCTGGTGTTGCAGGCGTCTATAGGCCGTATGCTTGTTTGCCACCGACGTGGTATAAAAAAAACAACAATAGACAATTTGAATGTCCCAGTGATACCACACTTACTTTTTACAAATATAATTGCCTCCTTTACCACCCATATCATGCTTTTTTATCTGATTATACACCCCCATATCACAACATCAGATCATAAACAAGAAACTCGTCTGCAATTACACGTACACTCATGTTATTTAACTCTTACTTCATCGAAGTACCACTTTCTCATCTCGTTTACATCTCGCAATCGATATCGAATCGATTCGACATCGGATATGGAATCCGTATAATCGATTACGGCCGCGGAAGGAAACCTTAGCTGGGCCCTAGCGTCCGGCTTCCTAATATAATGGTAATGTAATATTTACGGGGTAGAATTACATGGTGTAAATGGCTATTATATCACAGACTAATCAGCAATGTTGTCTTTCAAAAAGTTTATTTGTAGGTAAGGTCAATGTGGGTACAAGCTCTTTCGTTGCTTCTAAGTTCTAACTCCTGCGTTTGTACGTGGTTTGTACACATACTTCTCTTACAGAGCAGAAGGAGCGAACCTCTTTTGTTTCTGACTGTGTCTGAGCGAAGTAGGTATTCAAATACGAGAATTCTTTGACAAAAATTGTCTTCCCAAAAATTGTATATGGGCGTGTTCCCCACATTTACCTTAAGCTACTGTTTAACTGCTTTAGAGGGGTTTTTAAACCTATAATGTCACGATCTCGTATTAAATTTCCTCTTTCTCAAACAAAACATATGCTGTGTCTTTTCGCAAAGCCTTTACAATCACTGGTGGTGGTGAACTACTAGGGATTCATAAATTCCACTTCGAGATACCCTGCTTTTAGAGAAATTCTCGAAACCTATTTTTCGGAACTAGTTTTAAAATTGCTACAAAACTAAACTGGCAAAAAGTAATTGACTATACATGGCAACATTAATGGTTCTTTCAAGCCAATTTAATATCAATAGAAAAATTTACACGATATGCTAGAGAAAACTAATGATCAGTCAACTCCATCCTATCTTTTAATTGAATCCATGACTGTGCTTATCGCATTGACACCTGTCTCTCTCCCACACTTGTTACGTGAAGAAGACGGCTGTCAAGATATCAGTCATTTGCATGTGAACCAAGATTGATAGTCTGTAGTGGACTTTCTGCTAAATTGCATATTCAGTCTAATTGACGGGCTATTGAGTGTCTTTTCATGAAAGTAAGTGACATAATCAATCTATCTATGGTACAATCAGCTGCAGAGAAAGGTACCCCCTGCATAGAAGTTTGTATGCAAAGATGCTAAGCAAATAGTATTGCTGACTGTGCAAAGTGTCATAGGGTTTTCTTTATTTCGATGTTTTTTTTTCTTATTGAATTAGAAAAGAACTGAAGATGTCCTAATTCCTAATTAATGTCTATTCCGCTCTTAAATATTCCAATCTGGGGCTCTTCAAGGCAAGAGTTAATAGGTATTTCATAGGTAAGCGTGCTCCACCGTAAACCGCATCATCACTTACCTTCAGGTGGGATCGTGGTCAAACGCCTGCCTATTCTCCTTCTTCTTCCTCGCGTTATCCTGGCATTTTACCACGGCTCCTGGGAGCCTGGGGTCCGCTTGACAACTAATCCTAAGAATCGACGTAGGCACTAGTTTTTACGAAAGCGACTGCCATCTGACCTTTCAACCCAGAGGGGGAACTAGGCCTTGTTAGGATCAGTCCGGTTTCCTCACGATGTTTTCCTTCACCGAAAAGCGACTGGTAAATATCAAATGATATTTCGTACATAAGTTCCGAAAAACTCATTGGTACGAGCCGGGGTTTGAACCCGCGACCTCCGGATTGAAAGTCGCACGCTCTTACCGCTAGGCCACCAGCGCTGCCTATTCATAATTTAAAATATAAATATATATATTGGTATGAATACCTCATGTTGTGTTTATGTCTTGATACATCCCATCATAGCCATTGAGAGACTACTATTTGAATCTTATCCCAAAAAGCAAATTACCATAGTATTACAATAAAGATGATCACGAACCACGTTATAATAATGCTTTTTACGTAACGACGAGGCTTGTTCAAATACGTATTACTTCACCATCAAAGAATGCGTATTGTGAATGCCTATTGATAATAGTTTTTGTTGAGTTCTGTTACTCTCTTCACTAGACGAATATAAGCGGACCGTTTTATTTAAAGTTGCACACACCTAGAGTTTCCGAATCAAACACGCGTAGTGACACCGTGAGTGTAGTGTGTTTGGACAGACCAACGATTGTGAACGCGACCGGACCAACAAGTGTGAATGCGACCGTTGGTAACGTTGAAAGTGAACGCAGCCGACGCGCAAGAATGAGGGTAGACAGAGCGCTGTCTACACAACTTTGACACCCACCCGCTATCTTCAGTCACCCGTGAACATGATGCATGTAACTGCGTCGAAATGTCGGGAGCTCACAAATAATACAAAAGGTAATCACGGTCTATATCCCGGTCAATATAAGTCTAGTTACACACACCTTTTTTAAATTCGTTTTTTTTTTTTGGTGGACCTAATGGTGCCGATGTGGTCTAGGATGGGGCATATATACCTGAGAGATGTCTATTCCCTCTCGATTTGAAAAGATCCAAGTTATAGTAGGCTGGGAATAGATTAGCAGGAAGTGAATTCCACACCTTATAGCCTGTTTTTACATTTAGTGTTAAGTGCGAGCACATACCTACATTTGGCTACTAAACGCAAGTAGCAAAATGTATATACAGTCGAAGGCAAAAATATCGATCCAGACAAATGACTCAAAAATATGTAAACACGACTTTATTGTCTAAGGCGTAAGAGCGTACACATATTTTTCAAACTTTGGGAATGTATATATATTTATTCTCTTGACTGTACTTCGACTTAACACTAATCAATGTGTAAATAGTGTAAACAAGCCTTTAGCCGTTCATTCTAAAGCTCGCTACAGACTACGCGCCGCGATTCGCGCACGAGTGTGGAGGATGCTTGACAAAGCTAGATGCGTAGCGTTTAGTACGAATCAGTGGCTGAGTAACTATTTTTTCCTCGTACTAGGATCGAAAGTGCTCGATCTCGAAAGTCTGACAGTCGAAATCTCGAAACACCCAATTTCGATTGAGATTTTTCGTGCGAGGTCTCGAATCGCCAATCTTGATTTGTTATTGCATTATCTAATAGTACCTAACTATATTGGTCTGAGTGAGGCAAGCGTTCTATAAGTAGCGAAAATACTAGCACAGCTGATTGCATGCTTGGTTTGATGAATCGTTAACAGTATTACGATTACGGGTCAGTCAACAATGGCCTTGGGAGATAACATAATTATAGTTTACTATCACCCGTATGTTCAGTGTATACTTGTAGTCAGAATCAATAGGTAATAGCAGTATGAAACAACGAACCAAAAGTATCTGCCACCCTCGAATACTTTTCCATATAGTCATAAATCTCAATACAGTATACAGTTTGCGTTGTTAATGAGGACTATCGCGTTTAATATCGCCGCTCTAGTGTAGATGGAGTTCTTTCAAAATGTCAAATGCATAGAAGTTTTGGGGGTTTCAAGCTTTTTTATCGGGAATTTTCAGTCCTTATTAATAATTGTGGTAAATCTTTGTCCATCTTTGATTAATCATCGTAGACAATAGACATACTTAGCTCAATAAATGTTAGTGGTTTAAAAAAAGTGCCAACTAAAATGTCTAAAATACATGCAAAATTAAACAGGTTGAAAAAATTTCACATTTAGACGTTAAATTTACCTTTGTGTATATTAGAATGTATTGATTTTATAAAAATAAGCATAGAAGAATTTTGAGATCTGTTTTTCTGGACCTACATCTACAGTGGCGCCAACTGGTAAGCACAACAACGGTAGCCCTCATTTTCTCTCTTCTAAGCTATATATCCCAACTTTCCGGGTCAGCTTTCCGTGTCTTTCGTTTCTACTCCGCCCTATCCTTGACGCCGTTTTCGAATATTTTGCACTCGGATAGTTTGCGTTAATTGTCTCCTTATATTTTTCCGTGAAACAATATTTTCAAACTAAATAACTACGCCATATTTTCTTGTGTTGTATCTCATTGTTATAAAATTAATAACGAGTGTTAACAATGAAGTATGCAGGCACGTTAATAAGTCATAGTGACCCACATAACCGCGCCTGACGCCGCGCGGCACCGCGTGTTGTTACTCGTATTACACCTTTACTTACTGCGGTAATACTAGTAATAGATTGTTAATATGACATTTGGTTAATTGTTTTACTATGGATATGGTCGAGATTGTATTTTAGGGTCACACTAGAATTTAATTGCTCATTTATCTTTGCTATTCTTAAAAAACATACCAGTAAGACTGATGTTAAGCTCGCTCGCTCGCTTAAAAATTTAATCGCGTTAGACCTGTTAATGACATTCATTAACTACAGAAAGAATTAAGAAAAAACTAAAAGATACTTAAACAATAAACAAATTACAAACTAAATAATAATACTAAATAATACTAAAGTAAAAATAAACTTAAAAATACTTACATAAAAGGCCCTTCTAAATTTTGCCCCCTAGGCAAGGTGCCCATCACGCAGGCGGCATTCCCGCGCTGGATTGCTATAGCCAATCTTTGCGCGAGAAAGCCGCCCGCGCGAGGGTCACCTGTGGCCTCCCTCAGGCGTTTGCTAAGCGAAAAAAAAATCATTAACATCATTGTCGCAAGTGACGTACGTAATTAACATAACATTTTAATGCTTGCCAGTACTCTTGCATCTTTACGCACCTCGTGTATAATGTATACTTTATCAATAAATTCATTCATAATTTCTCCATGCAAATTCGCAGCTCACTTTAACGTTTTATAAAACTGTGAAAACATTTGACAAAACGTTTTAAAGTCGTATAAGTAGTCCTTAGTTTCATGGGAAACGTATTTTAGAATTAAAGAAGCCACAATTGTTAGTCAGCGTAGGTATTCGCCCTAGAAACGAGTGGACCGTCTTAAGAAATGTTGAGGTCGGCGGTGGGCGTCGCGTCGGACGAAGTGTAGTAACGAACGAAATGAGGCATCGATCATTCCGTGTAGTAGCTGTAGACTTTAGAGTAACCTTCACTTGATGACCTGAGGCTTGAGAGCTCTGTAGTATAACAACTCATGTCGATTTCCTTTTACTGGGGCCCACTGAGTATCAGTCCGCCGGACGATATCGCCCTCACAGTTATTCGGAATTTTTGTTCTGACAGGCCGATATCGTCCGGCGGACTGATACGAGTACCTAGTCAGTGGGCCCCTTCATACCTACTGTTAATTTGCTAGGAATTGTATGTATTTTCTAAGTTTCTACAAAATCAAAACCAAACCATCCTCAATGTAACCATCTTGCCTAAATCGTCCTACATGTTAGGACTACAAATCTAGGTCTAGATAATCTTCGGATACTACTCGTAGGCGGAGAACCTGTATCATCATCAGGGTATGTTTTACTGTTCTCAAATTGTTTATTCTGTTATTTGCTATTAAATACTTTGTAAAAAATCTTTTTTAAAGTGCGAAACAAATGTATGTATCATGTAGTTTTTGTTACTTACATTGCACGTGTTATTTTCTAAATGCGTGGTATTATTCGTAAAACCTAATGATCTAATGAGCCATATCATGTCTGGCAAATGCCACTGTAGGATTATTTGAATTCTTAGGATTAATTAGGGGGTTTTAGGCTTGTAAAATTGGGATTTCTGTAATGTTTTTCAGATTCAGTTTTTGTTTTTTTTAACCTTTAACTACACTAACTCCTCCTCCTCCGAGCGAGTCGGCGGCGTGCGAGTGTGGAGATCCGAAACGACCATACATCATATGGTATTTCAGTGCCCTGTTACCAGATATAATGGCCCAGTTGAGGATTTTAAAAATCTAACAGAAAGCGCGAGTTTGTATCTGCGGAATTGTAAATTTTGATGTTAAGTTTAATTTAAGAAGTGTGTGTATTGATGCCATACGATAAATAAATAACTAACTCCTAAACTCTGCATCCATTCGCTTTGACAATAGTTAGAAAGTTCTTGCAGTAAGGTCAAACGATTTATATTCTATTCTATGTCATTTTGGACCTTATCTTAGTGAAGAAAGTAAGCCACTAATGTCGCTGCAACAAAATGTAATGTAAAAGCACGTTCGAATCGTCCGGCCATAAATAAACGTAAGTTTGTACGCGATTAAGTCCCGTATTAGTTTTAAAATTAAAAATGTAATAGCTCAGATCAGCCAAGGCTAGGGCCAAGGTGACAGTCGCTATCGCTTCGCCATGGAATCGCTGTGTCTCTCGTCTCTCTATCACTCTTCCATATTACTGTGACAGTGAGAGGTGAGAGTTGCGTTTCGTTCGCTACGTAGCGTTAGCGATTGGCATGTTGTTTACGGGGCCAGAACCCCTAACTAGTGTCCATTCGATAGCGTGACGAGCGTTTGCGTTATGTCTATTTTTGTATGGATTTTTTAACAGCGCGCCAAGCGGGAAGTTTTAGAAACTCAAAATCCCATACAAAATGACACTTAACGCAAACGCGTACGTCACGTCACGCTATCGAATCAAATTCACACCAGGGGTACAGAATTAAGGTCAGTAATTGTGCAATTTTCATCTAAAAAGGTACTTATTGTCGGTTGTCAATAAGGCACTATATCCATAATATAGCTTCAATTTGAAATCAACCTTATCAACAAGCAATTTGTACTTTAACACAAATCTATTGTTCCAGTAGTTCATAAGAGCTTATTACGCTATCCTAATTTAGTGACTAACAAGTGGGACGCCGCTATACGTGAGACGCGATAATAGATACATCCTATCGTTTCTCACGTATAGCGGCGTCCCTCTTGTTAGTCACTAAATTGGGATAGTGTTATAAGCTCTATAGAGTCCAAAACATTAATAGAATCTGCCCAAGCTAACTTTGCAGCGACTTGGATAGGACAAAGTGAGGGAGTGACATTATAAACGACATATTTGCATAGAAATTTGACATTAATGTAGACATTGCCACATTTCGTCATTGCAAATCCCATACACAGTTAGCTTGGTCTGACTATGCCGTTCACCTTCAGTCAATTACACACTTAACAAACTGTCGTAGTCTGTCTAACCTTGGTTGAATGAACCATAAATAATGGGATTAACTTTCTTTCAATAACAGATTAAGCAGGTAGCCCTTCGCATTCCTCCCGCCCACTGGGTCAGACCGTCCACAGTGGAAACGAAACATCACAACAGACGCAACGTCAGATCCTATGCGACGGCGACGGAGCGCGCACGCTTGGCGCAGCTGCATTTCATATTTACGTTATGTTTCACCACCCGCAGAGACAACGCTTTTAATAACCTAATAATAACACGATTAATCATCAGTGAGTGTACAATGTGTGAGAGTGAAGTGTAGTGCTGTGATTTCGGATATCCCAAACTTACAGGTATTTAACTGTGGTGCAAATTACTCAAAATTAGCTATTAAAATGTTATAAATGGTGGAGAAAGTCGATTAAGTTTTGTATCATTATCATGTCAATTAAGTACGGGTCTTGATGGAATATAATTGAAGTACACTTCAGTTTGCAGCGCGTATAATTGATCGGTGCGTTTTGTGCATCAAAATTGATTAAGTACTCAACCGGATATAGAGAATATTGATATTTATTCTGACGGTACAGTAAGCTGCAAAATAAATTAGAATTTCCACAGGATCGCATTTTAGTTGTCTTTTTTTTCAATAAAAAGACATGTCAAGATCGCTTGCCTTCTTTCTAATGCTAAAAAAAGACGTACTTTAGGTATTTTCAACTGACTCTATCTTCCTCACAAGACTGCCTATTTTTTGTCTTTTTTACCAATTTGCTTGGATGCTTTAAAACCTGTTGTTTAATGTTTTTGTTGTTGATTTAGTTACTATCTATTATTATAAGTCTGCATTGTTTTCATCGGTATATTGATATCATAACAAACAGAACACCTACTATGGTTCATAGGATGACTCGTTAATGGATTTGTAGGTAAATAAATTGACATTGTCACTGGGACTTTGGATTTGTTTCCCGCATGACAAACACATTAACTGTCATTAATAGGTAGAGCAAAGCATTTACCTTATTTAAGTTGCTTAACTACTTACGTTAAGAGCGGGCTAATGCAAAATAGTAGTTTTTATATTGAAATTATACACGTTGTAATCAAGTGCAAAAATGCCTTAGAAAATTTTACACGGAAACTAGACCATATTTACAGACCCCAACCAAAACATTAAAAGGTTAAACTTGCCTCGATAGAATAGACCAAAAACATGAAAACATGTCTAATTTAGGCTACGGAGGCTGCTTAACATATCAGGCGGGCCGTATGCTTGTTGCCACGTAGTATAAAAAATCATTTACTATTTTGATATTTTCAGTTATATGTATATCGTTGCCCTGCATACCATTTACTTCTCTTCGATTTTCTAATAGCTTAACTATTAGAAAATCGCGTAGTCTCATTCGCTTTTATGGACGCTGGCTGCCATTGCTATGCGACACTAAAATTGTATTTATCAAATTCTCATTGCAAGTTGGGCTTCTATCCATCACAAACGGATATAAAATATTTTTCTATCAGAGCCCATAAACATTCAGATTCTTCATTTAAGATCCGTGCGTGAACGCCGCTAACAACAAACATTGCTTATTAGGAACGTTTTAATATCTAGAAGCGTGTTTGATAGCGTAAAATTCTGCTATCATTATCGATTTTACAATCGAGCACCAAATGAGCTGTATTATTTATCTAACAGCGGTCGATTAAACACACGCAACTCCTCGTTTCGAATTACCTCGCGCCGGTGAACTAAGTCAACGATTTAGAATTTCGTCTAGACGTGCCGCTTGACCGTCGCGAATCTCCAATGATGCAATTATGCGGTTTCATGTTTAATAAGTATTCAATCTTCGTACGAAGTTACTGGCGTGGCTAAAATTATGGCTTGGTTTTTTGTATAGGCCAGTGAGATAGAATATAAGTTTACAGTGGCTTCTGATGCTGCTGATTTTATATCACTCAGACCAGTAACTAACTATAAAAGTTTTCATGAATTAGTTATGAACCAGAAGTATCTGTTAATTAAAGAAACTACAGTTTGTTTTGTATAAGCATAGAGTAACTTATACTAGAGCGGTACTGTCATAGTAAATTTTGTAACCCCAGTAAATTCACTGCCATCTGTCGACACACTTTAAAACTAAAAATGAAGATTTATTAAAATACCATAGAATGAATTTAAATATAGATAAATGATTTTTTTTATTTGCATTAATTATTTTTATGATTTTGACCCATGTTCTTTCACTGATATGCGTTAAAATTGTTAAATAACAAACGAAACCGTCAACGCCATCTATACGACTGTAGGCCAAAACTAGTAGCGCCCTCTGAACGAGAATCAAATTTTCTTGATTTTCGAGGCACGTTTTTTCCTTAGACTGTATCCATCTATTACGGAGTTATATCTATCTTTGGTATAAGCATTTGCATTAGGTCTGAAATCAAATAAGAATCAAACAAGTGATTTAGTCAGGATAAAACAGAAAATCTGTGTTTGGCTTAATTGCATCCTTTTATGTTCTAATGAGCGTAGAACTTCCATACAAAGTGCTTTTGCCTATTACATAAAAAAGCAAAAAAAAATTAAGTGTGCATTGCCTACAAAAAACTTTGTAACAACTTGTAAGCTCGATCCAGATATTATCACATCGAAGTTTTTCATCTACACTACAAGTAAAACAGAAAAATAAAGTTAAACTAGATCTAGCAAATGCACCGCGAGACCCATGTTTGCTTTAGATAGCTCGCCCAAGGAGCACAGCTCATGCAATTCTCGTATAAAGCGCGCAATCTTCAGCAAACCGGCGTGCGCATTCGCAGTCGTTGGATTAGGTTAGGACGGCCCCCATACGTCACGCGGTTGCATCTGCCGCGTTACTTCATATTATTAACAACCGTAATTGCAGCCAGTGGCGCGGATAGCTGACCTTAATACGGCGTTGCACATGTAGTTGCAGCTTCGTGCGAGTTTTTGATCATCTAGTCTTCGTTTAGCTTTAGCGAGCATCTGTGTTTATTTATAGAAACCGTTATATGTAGTTTTTTAAGAATTTCTTATAATAGCCGATAAAATGATCTCCTGCACCGGTATCATGGTCGCGTTTTTGTCACTTGTCATATCATGCGTCACTTTCGCACTTACGTACATGTTAGAGCGTGACAGGTATGGTGACAAATGATAGACAGCAGTCCATCTTAGCCCCGCTGATGAGCAAAAGCCTTTCCGAGACTGATTGAGCTGATGACTAGATTTAGCACAATTTCTGGACAGTTGTTGAGAAACGCGTCCAGATCTTTCCTGTCTCCTCCTATGGTCGACATAGGAAATAATAAACAAAAAATCTGTACCCGACTGCGGTGTAGGCAACAGATTAATTGTGTTAAATTAGAGTGTTTGTAATCTAGTCTACCTGTACCACATCTACCGCGGACGTACCGCGAAAATCGGAATTTCGTTATCTGCCCTTCTATTACTCTTGCATATTCGAGCGATATGCAAGAGTAATCTTACATACGAGTATTAGAGCAGGAGGCAGGTAATTCAATTGCAGCCCTGGACACTACAATAAATCTTTGATTGTAATTTTTAAATATGTGTGTTTCTACAAACTATTCATACTGTTTTTAGAATCGTAAAGCAGATAAACAAACCACAGAATCTGTTCCATTGTCTTCAACACAATACTTGACAATACCCATTATGCTAGTCGTCCGGTCTTGTCTGTCCTTGGGGTTCCCTTCCTTTTAACTCATTAGAGGGATTAAGGATTATACCTGCTTCATTTACCCTTTGTATCACTTTCACTTTACTTTTGCATTTTAACATTTTCCAAATACTGCAAACAAGATATGTAATATGTTGTAATCCGAACGAGCACGATTAGCACGAAGCATCTCCGTTTCAGCTTCGGTTTTGTTCATCACCTTTCGTGCGATTTTGTGAGCAGGTTCGAAAACTAATATGGAACTTTTTGGCAGCGAAAATGGTGGTCATCTGGATTCTCGAGACCAGGAGCACATAGAGTCAATAGTTATATTTTGATTTAAATATGCTTTTTTATTTATTAAATCCTTTGTAATAAATTGTTGTTGTGTGTAAATGTTGGAACCTAATAATGATTTAAAATGGTATTTCCAGTGTGGTTATATGTATTAGGTAAATAGGTACTCCATGTTTGCAAAAGTCAATGGCAATGTTTACATAATATCATCGTCTTCTTTACTCATATTTTCAAACATTTCCTTATTGTAACTTCATTTATATAAACAGGCCATTGTGTAAGAATTAAATGGTCGTAGTCGTAGTGCCTATTTTATTTATTATTGTGACGCAACAAATACTTATAGGTCTAAAGGGGTTATTACAGTGACACCGCTTCTGGAAACCGCATCAGTGTGTAACCGCCGAAAGCAGCATTCCGTCATTAAAAATAGGTTCAGGATTTGATAATTTGCTTACACTGTAATCTCTTGTTTTATTTTTATTGTTTTATCGGTGTGATGGAAATGTGTTGAAAGTAATAATTATATCAAGTCTAGTGCAGCCGTTGTTTTTTTTTATTAAATAGACTCTCAACATTATATAACACATTTTAACCGTTCTTTTATTTTGTGTTGCCGTAAATACGTGACTTAAAATAAAAATAATTTGTGTTGAGTTGAAAGGCCTTGTAACAGCTTTGTCATTTTCCACTCGTAGGTATCACGCAGAACCCTGTTTACAGATATAATAGTATATATCACTTGAGGAGTGTCTTTTCAAAAGGGCTTATTTCTCTATGAAATCCATACAAAAATAAACCCGTTTACCCTACTTAAAGGGTTTATTTTTGTATGGATTTCATAAGAGAAATAGCCCTTTTGAAAGACACTCCTCACTTGTCACTGCAGGTGCAAGATCGCAAGACAGTTTATCAAGTCTATTTGCTACTGAACCTAGTTTAGCACCTGACGAAACCGGCAGTCCTTAATTGTAAGACAATGGAGACAATAAGACTTCGGCGGTATAAGGATCTTGACGCCCGAGGCGTCGTCTTTTACGAAGGTGAACACCGCTTCTATGTTAATCAGATTGATGGTTGAATTGGGACTTCCCTTCTTTGTATTCGAGCGTTAGCTTTTTCTCTCGACTTTGCTCAAAAGTCTTATTGTTCTGAGATACGAATGAATTGATTGATATTTGGTTTTATTAGTATTACATTACGGACTATGTGTAGCTTCTTCTTTATTCATTGGATTGATCGATGTGGTAGTTTTGCGACTTCCTCTTTTTTAGGGTTCCGTACCCAAGGGTAAAAACGGGACCCTATTACTAAGACTCCGCTGTCCGTCTTTCTGTCTGTCAGCAGGCTGTATCTCATGAACCGTGATAGCTAGACAGTTGAAATTTTCACAGATGATGTATTTCTGTTACCGCTATAACAACAAATACTAAAAAGTACGGAACCCTCGGTGGGCGAGTCCGACTCGCACTTGGCCGGTTTTTATTCAAACATTAACTTTCACCCTTGTTATGGAAAAATAAGTAAAACCTGCAGAAACCATAAATTTATAGGGTACAATATGCACATGTGTGTAAAGAAAAATGTAAATGGTTTTTGAATTTGTTTTATATCAAGTATAGCTCTTTGTGCCTTAATTAATAAAATCTGTTAAAACAGACAATTATGATACACAATACGTAAGAATGACCTCACCTGCCCGCGATTAATTGTCTTTCTGGAACAGGTAAATATCCTAACACTACTCTATTGACAAAGTATTTCTAAAACCTTAAGGACGATTTAGTATCTCAAGTAGCTCCGTCTGTCTGTCAGTCTGTTACCTCTGGAATCTCTTGATGCTTAAACCGCTGAACATGAAATTTAGTGTGGATGTGGAGATAGTTTGAGGTCCGAAGAAGGACATAGGATAGTTTTTGTCAATCATCAGCGTCATCATCATCATCCCATGCAGACTAAGTCGCGAGCAGAAGCCAGTCATCTATAGGTAGTAGCATTTACAAACAAGTTAGATGTTTCGTAAGTTGCGGTTTAGTAATTTCCTGCCTCCCTTTGACCTTAACGACGTGGTTTAACCAGTCAGAGATAGGCATATAATCGTGATGTTACTTTCATTTAAAATAAATTATCTCTTCTTATCTCTTTTCAAACTCACTATCAGTTCTTAGAATTGGTAACATTCGTTATGTCGAAATGATAGATAATGCTTTTAAACAATGGGTGCTGTGTGCTGTACTTGTTGACGTGCATTGACTGCCTATAGGATTAATGGTGTGTGGTAAAATGATTAAATCATTTTGTTCAAAGGCTTTACGTCATTTATTTAATTGGTCTTAGTTCGTGACGTACCAGCCCTTGGTTATTACATTTGTTACATGTTTCAAGTTACAAGTGATCGATGACGAAACTGTGACATTGAGATCTGTTTGAAATTATCCTCATACTATAGTTATTACATATTTATTAGTTAAGTTCAGCTATGTTACATCTCCTTAGAATCCTTTTTTTGACGTAGTAAGTAATTATTGCTGTGCTAAAAGTTTAAAACATTCATTCAGATTACTATAGCAACGACTAATCATCATCATTGGCGTTTGCGTCTATTGCAGACGATTTATGGTGTAAAACCGGAGAGACACCTTTTTTGGTGGATGAATAGACCGATGCGAGACTGACATGGTCTACCACAGGCTTATATAGATCATAAGTAGAAATAGAAATTCATTAAAAAACCTTGTCCGGTTTGTTTAAAGCCATAGGCTCCCAAAAATGAATGTTCCACATTATCAGTCACATGGTGATTATTGACTGATTTTGTTTATTAATTTTGTGAATGTGAGTATGTGCAAGAACGCGGTAAAAGGATATTCCGATTCGCATTCGCTCTCCAAGGGTAACAAGATGCATATTGAACAAAAATGCTTTTTATTTAGTCCTTTTGCCATTCCAATAATGATATACGTTCTCTACTTAATTGGTTCTTTCCAAACAACTTTGTTTATATCAGTATTGATTAAGCTTGTTTTTTATGGAGCCCAGGATACATTTACAATTTTACACTCTCAATTGACCTAAATCTGTGGCCTCACTACTAAACTAATGGACTGTTTAGTTATCAAGTTGACCTTAAAATTAATTTCACTCTTCAGTTTTTTTTTACTATCTAACATCCCAGTGGCGTCTTGGAGTTATTATTAGAGATTCCTTATTAGGTAGGTATGTTCGTTTTATAACTTCTATACATTTATTTAATATTTATGTTTATTGCAAGTGAAAGTAGCGTCAGTAAATTGACAGTATTAACATATTGGTAGTTCGAACTTGATGGGTTACGGCCCTTTGTATTTTATGCGTTTCTCCGATTTAGAGAAATCTCTAACATTACCTAATATTTTTTTACAGAAATTTATATACAGTAGTATGCTGTAATGTTAGCTTAAACTAGTAAAACCTTATCGCCCAAAATCAATATAGATGGCATAAAACCACTTAGCACATTATTAATTTGTTATTGCCAGGAAATATATGCACAGGTACTAGTCGTTTATTAAATTATCCATTTTTAGGGTTCCGTACCCAAAGGGTAAAAACGGGACCCTATTACTAAGACTCCGCTGTCCGTCTGTCTGTCACCAGGCTGTAACTCGTGAACCGTGATAGCTAGACAGTTGAAATTTTCTCAGATGATGTGTTTTTGTTGCCGCTATAACAACAAATACTAAAAAGTACGGAACCCTCCATGGGCGAGTCCGACTCGCACTTGGCCGGTTTTTATAAAGTGCGATTTTAGTGACGCATGTTCCAGTAAAAAACCTGCCAAGTGCGAGTCGGACTCGCGTTCCAAGGGTTCCGTACATTACACAATTTAAACAATGTATTTCTTATGTGAAATGTCTTTAAAAAAACCCGTAGGGGTCGGATCAAAAACTAAGTAATTAAGTCTGACTCACGCTTGACAGCACATTTCTAATAGGTTTTCCGGTGATCTATAGGTAGATCTATTTTGTGTATTTTTTTCAAAATTTTTGACCTATTAGTTTCAGAGATAAAGGGGGGTAATTGTCATTTTTTGCCTATTTTCTTGAATAACTTCTAAACTGTTTATCATAAAATTATAAAAAAAAAATATTTGAGATTCTCACAATGAGCTCTTTCATTTGATATGTAACACGATATAGTTTGACAAACTTTATTTTTTAATTTTCTCAATTACCCCCCAAAAGTGGCCCCCGTGTTTAAAATTAATTTGTTTATGTTACATATCCATCTTTGGGTCACAAACTTACATATGTGTACCAAATTTCAACTTAATTGGTCCAGTAGTTTCGGAGAAAACAGGCTGTGACAGACGGACAGACAGACAGACAGACGCACGAGTGATCCTATAAGGGTTCCGTTTTTTCCTTTTGAGGTACGGAATCCTAAAAAACAGCCCTACATAGTTACTTGCAACTTATATGACTTATATGATACAAGTCATACAACCAAAGGGAAGTAGGTAGATAATATGTAGCTCTGTAATTGTCCTATCACTTACATATACGCGTTACGTATGCTGCGTTCTAGGTACGAAAGACGTAATGTCATTGTTATTACAAGATTACCGTAAAATGTGTCGAGAATCTAGAAAAATCTCTATCGTAACTACAACAATTATTATTCTCTTCCAGCAACATTCTTGTCATCATTAGGTACATTTGGATTCGTTGGAGTCACGATTGTTAATATTTTACTACTTACTACTCGCTTTAGTAGTTTTCTAAATTGTTCTTTAATACATGCTATTAGTATAAAAGCATCGAAATTACATAGATTGTGTTTAGCTGTCGATCGTGCTATGAAAATTGTATATAATTTCTCTTCGTTTGAATTGAAATCTCCCATTTGTGTTTACACTTCGTACTTCCTTTCAGTTCTGTCGAGTGGTCTATTTGTTTTCACTTTCTTAGCCGTAGTTCATTAACTTTCGAATTATCTTTCAATCTGGTCCTGTTCCGTCCTAATCAAGATGGCAGCTTTGAATACTGATCGCGTTCATTATAGATTTTGCGACACTAACAAGCTCCATCTGTCTATTCAACATACCTACTATTTTGAATTGATATATTTTACATATAACATATATAATCTTACAGGAAATACCATTCCACATCTCAGTCTTAACGTTGCAAAAATGTTGACCTCCTTGTTCTAAAATTGTTGTTTTTTTGCAGCAGTTAACGCTTCTAATAAGAGGGGCTAAAAAACATAAAATATTTAAATGTTCTCTCGATGGACATGTAATTGTATGTGCATAATAGCGCCCAATGATTTTCGTGTCTAAAATTTTGGCTCTTCTAGAAATCGATGCATTTGCCTTTGACATAGATTAGAGCAATAATAGTGGATGAGAGTGTAATTTCTTTGAGCTACTTAAGTTTGTCAGTAAGTCAAGATGTATAAATATTCGCACTAATTGACACTTTTCGCCGAGTCACGACTGTTTGCAGCAGTAATTAGGGTCATTTTCAAAGGCGCTCGGTCAAACAGCTTATATTATTGTCATTTGTAATTCTAGACACATGCAGTAGCATACTAAGTGTTCATTTTCTCTCTGCCATAAAGAGTTGTACACAAAAGAATTATTAGCATACACGAGGAGTTATTACTTCTTGTTTTTGTAAGCATAAGTAATTAAGTGGTCAAGTGTGAAAGTGTTTTTTTTAAATGCTTACCTATATTTATAAGTGTTTAGATAATTAGTGTTGTCACATTTTAGTCGAACAATTATGTTTGTTCTTATTTTTAGATGTGAATGGCGTGATAACTATATGTATAACATTAGCATTAGTTGAGTATGTAACATTATTAACATACGGATAATCTCAAGGCAGTTCTGTTGATGAGACTAGCCCAGGACTCGTAGGAGGCCGAAGAGAGGCCTATGCTCAGCAGTGGGCTACTGGAGGCTAAAATGATGACGATGATGATGATAACATTAGATATACTCGTATATTCTTCGTTGTAAACCTTGACGCAATAATTGTTTTAGTGCAAATAAGATTCATAATTTTTGCATTGTAAAAAAATAACAATAAATCAATATTTAAATTAATCTATAGATACATAGATTCTTATCTTAGTGCAGCTGCAGTTGAACTTTTTGAATTTATAGGGCGCGAAATGTAGATGTATCTGTACAAGAATGAATGAGAAAAAACTACAACTAATCTTGTTTTCGTAATTTCTTTAGTGAGTATTCTTATTCTACGCCAACTGTGATCTCTGTCAACCTGAACCGTTCGATCATTGACTCAATCATCGCATCCAAATAATTAACCGCTTCAATTAACCCGTTGGATCAATCAGACCCGTGGTTTGATCATCATTATCATCAATTACAACAAATAATGTTCTTCTTTCATCAGTCCAACGGTCAATACCGTTACAAGTACAGTTATGAACTGACCAAGCTTCACTTTACACGTTTAGGGAATTTCTCGGCATTCGGAAATCGCTGTTTGAATTTAAAATGTGGTATTTGTTGGCTATATGGGTTTGTGTGCCAGTTTGTGGACTTTCTTCTATTGATTCGGATTGTTAAGTTGCTTATCGGCAAAGTTTACGTACTATTGTGCTTTTTTTACATTTGCATCACAAATACGAATATACTTAGGGTCGGTTGCACCAAACTGTTTGTCATCGTTAGAGTTCGCAAAATTTTACTGTATGCAAAGTTTCATAGTAAACCGCCGCGGCGCGCCGGGTGACGTTGATCAGTCTGTCAAGTGCGGATGGTGCAACTGGCACTTATTCGATATAATCGGGGAGATTTTTCTACCTTTAGCCATCATACTTGTGAATTGCATATGTTGGTCACAAAACTCACACAGAATAACTTTTGATAGATCCCGTTTCAAGATTCATGCTTCATGGCCTGATGTGGTATAACATTTTTTTTAAAGTAGGTTGTTGGTTTTTTTCTGTGGGTCTACCTATATAGTTGGTTTCATTTGTTGTAGTTCTAAACTTAAATTGTTATTGTTTACAGTTTTGCTCGCAACTATTTTCAATCTAGCTCTAATATGTTCGTTTACTCGTACAGTTTTACTTCATTAAAATGAGTTACATTTATCATTTGCATCGTCCGCCTTACCTTCCGACATGCTTTTCGGAAGTTAATCCCTGTCGGGGTTAAAACATAAATGTTAAACCTTCATTGTGTTGTTAGCGGATTTCCTAGAGTGATTTGGTTACACAAATATTTAACAAATGCTGTTTTATTTATTAGATCTATTCATATTTAGGTATGGCATCAAAATGAAGTCGCAAATAAAAACAAATTAGCTTCTCCACAACTAACATACGACCCTGCCTACGAAGCAGGAGGTCCCAGGTTCGAATTCCGGTAAGGGCATTTATTTGTGTCTCTACTATCACGAATATTTGTTCCCGAGTTCTAGATGTTATATATGTATCTATAGTTGGTCAAACCAAATTGTCAGTAAATAAGAACAAAAAAAACTATACTCATCCTTTTCTTTTGGGTACTAGACTAGTGTAAGACAAAGATAGTATGATTCTCGTCTATGTTTGAAATGAGACAGTCCTTTGACAAACTGTAAATATGTATGTATCTATTTCGTCGCGTAGTACCCATATTAAAAGCTTTGCTAAGTTTGGGGCTAGGTCGATCTTTGGAAGATTGGCCCCTAATTGTCCCCTAATATTTATTTATGTATTCCTTTCCTTTTCCTTATAATTCCTTATAATGGTCGCCTTTCTGCCATTATTAGGAATGACATAGCCGGCTCTTTGGTATAAAATCACTGTTTTTGGCTATGCTTGGCGTGGTAGGTAATGTTGAGAAAATTATGATTTTTCCATAGCCATTTAGGCGTGATTAAAGCCAACCACAGTCAGATTGAGTTCTACGGCGGCGTAGTTGTACTTACCGCGGCATTTTGTCGCATTCCTGACATCGTAACAATCAACGAAGTCGATCGCACCTAAGTGTGCCGGCATTGCCGGCATTACATATTGAATTGTAAGATGTAATGTTTTGTTTTGCTTTCTGTCACGTACGGACTTTCTAGAGTTTTGCGTGAGCCTGAAGCGACGGCGCCCATTCCGCGTAATGTTGAGCGGAAATCAGCGCACGCGCATACCACAGAACAAAAAGACGCAGATGTGCCAAAAGTTGTCTGGGACAGATCGATTTTAGCGATATGACCGCCTGTTGTTAACTATTAGTTAAGTACTGTACTTCATTTACTTACTTTACTGTACCTATCTACAGTATCTACTATTCCTAACAGACGTCGTAAATGTTGTAGCATGCAGTTTCGGTGCAGCATTGTTGTGGCAAAGAGATTGGTATTGGTAAAGTCGACGTCAAAGATATGTTTTAATTTTTCGCCTTATTACAATGGAGTAATTTGCAAAAGTGTAAACATGTCATTATCATGTTTCTCTATTACCTGCCTCAAACTGTGCTGCGCTGCTAGTTTCACTTCTAACCTAATCAAACTCTAGGCTTAATCACATAGTGTCAAATCCCAATAGGGGCAATAGGAAACTAACTAGATCTCTCTTAAATACATTAACGTGCATTGATTTTGTGTCAAAATTAAATTTAAATTACTATAATGATCTGAAATAGGCTTTAAAGAGTTAATAGTGTTGTTGGAATCCATAATTCAATTAAAATAATATTACTAGCTAAATAAGCACAAGCTTGTGTGTAGGTATAAACTTTGACATTTCTCAGGGCAGTTGAAATAAACCCTAGCTTTCAGTGTATTATCACAGATTATATAATAGTTCTTACGAACAGATACTTATCTCTCAAAGAAAACGCAAATACCTACCGTTTTGATGCCTACGCAAAAATACAATGGAGTGACCTTCAACTTGCCGCGCGCACCTGCACAACGCTAGGGTTGCCGACGCTTAGAAATGATTTAACAAATTAGTACCTACTTAAACAGCGGAGTGACTTAAAACAAAATCTATATCATAAATTGTGTATTTTAATCATTAATTTACAATTGTTTTACTTTTATGTAATGTTTAATGTTTGTTTTTCTTCTTTAAGTGTTCTGTTGTTAAACTTGTGTGTTTACGCCGTTTTATAAATCACGCAATTAACTTAGCAAGAATCAGTTGTAAAACTTTGTGTGGTTTAAACCAGATAGATTTACGTTACACAATAAAGAAAATATTGAAAACATGAATGCAGAGATAATTATAATTCGATATAACCAGGACATAATATTTTTAAATAGCAGTAAGCAGGTACTTACTTACTGACGTCATAATAAACATGTACCAAAATACCTTAAAAGTTACTTACTTCCCTATTTCAAATAAGGTAAGGTAGATATGTAACTATAATTCTGTCGTTAAAAACATTACATCTTTCAAAAAATAAATAGTACCATTGTAGCTTTGAACTATCGTTAAAATAATAACAGTAGGGTTACGTAATATTGAAAATGTCTAGGTACTTATCTTTCGGAAGAGCAAAAACCGATAACTTTTCATTTGTTTTGATATTCCTGCATCCATATCCTCCATCCACATGACATCCAGCTGTGCTATTTTTTTTTTGTCGATGGCATTTTTTTTCGTTTCTACATTGGCATATTATTGTCTTTTTATTGAGTACTCTTTCTGTGTATTGTTACTCTGTGCTCATGCTTTGTTGTGCAACGGTGTTACATTTATAAACACTGGACACATTTGGTACGATATTTGTATAGTAATGTTTATTTTACTTAGTATTACGTATCGTTGTGTATAATTTTATTAAAAGGAAACAGAAGTCCGGTAAGGGTAATAAAATATTCTTTGGTTAATTAAATTGTTACAATTCTACTTTATATTATAAACACGTTGCCATTTAATTGACATGTCTACGACTATGCTTTTTCCCCATTAAACACCTGACAGTGTCCCAGTGAAAGCTGATCACGACTGACCCCACTTGCACTCTTGCGCATAAGCACACGATGCTACCACGTCACGTACGACCTAAGGGCTGTTGGCATTCTTGGGAAATAGAGCTGGACTAGTAGATACTTTTCATTTCTCGTACTCTGAAAGAGGGTCATTGTTGTTCTAAAAGATGTGCAGAAAATGATACGTGTCTCCATTCCATAAATAACGGTACTTTTGCCTAAATTGTTAACTGAAAGTACCCTTAAGAAATTAGAGTTTTGAATGATTTACGGTTAGTTTCACTAGACTTATATTGACCGGGATATGAACCCGTGAACATGATGCATGTAACTGCGTTGAAATATCGGGAGCTCACAAATAATACAAAAGGTAATCACGGTCTATATCCCGGTCAATATAAGTCTACCCTTAAGAAATACTATAAAAATGTAATGAAAAAAAAAAACTCATGCATTTTAGTTTGCTCGTATTCGAAATGAAAAGTAGTGTTTGACTTGGGTGAAAGGCATCATTTCCTTTTGTCCAAAGGCATGAGTGCCTTTCATCCCTTGGTTAACAATCTACTATTCCCGTGGAATCTAGGGTTCGTTTCGTATCCCCACGTATTAGCGGTCCTTGATTAAATAAGACAAATCCTCTTTAAATCCGTGGCTTGTATTTTGATTTAGTACTCCATTACATTGATTTTTCTTTAAAAATACGTAACCACCGTATCGACTGTTGAGTTCAGCTCCGATCGTCCAATGGCCGCCTGCAGGGGTCGGAAACCGGTATTTGCTCCATACAAAAATACCGGTATTATTACGTTCTTTTTCGTTCTTTTGTTTATAATTTCATTTTTAATGGGATGTTTCAATAATGCAAAATTGTTTCCTAAGTACATGATTCAGTCCTACGTAATGAGCATAAAATAATTCAAAATATTGGGCTATTTCGGGGTTTTTTTAAAAATACCGGTTCCGAGCCCTGGCCGCCTTACCGTCATTTTCAAAATCAGCTACTACCCTTTTAATTTCGAAATTTGATTTTATGCGTTTAAGAAGGATGCTAACACACGCTCGTCGACCAAGATAACCAGGGTCAGCCGCATTCAAGGGAAGCCAATGCTGTCAAGCTGATGTAACTGTACAGATAGACGTACTCTTTATATGTAACCACAGTTCAAACTCGTACACAACCATGAAGTGTGTGCCCTATAAGTTGAACTTTCCGTCTCCTTTTTGAAAGACTGGCTAGATGTAGCACAAAACTGAAACGAACGAAAGGAAAGGGAGGAGGCCTTGAGCCTGGCACAATGGTATACTCATACATATATTCATTTCCTATTTATGAATAATTTTCTGATGTAATAAATCGATCTACACATTTGAAAGTTTATATTAATCAATCCTATCAAAACATAAGATTGAAGTGTTATAATATATGGCAATAACATAACATATCGTCATGCAAGAAATCGCGCGTCTCCATCCATACTGCTTTGTTTTCTTTATGCTTTATCACGCGTCACAGAATGCATGTTATTATCATTCAAATTAGCTTGAGGTAATTAAATGCAACTAATAAAATAACACAATAGAGCACAATAAAAGGACTGGAATTTTCCAAACGACAATTTTGCAAGCCCTATAAAAAGCACCAACATAATGTACAACACGGTACAAGAATACAAGCTCTATCGTAATCGCGATCTCGTGGGAACGTCAGAGACAATAATACTAGCAATCCCAACGTCAGTCTGTCCGTTACTGAGGAAACTTATCTGCCAAAGAACGCGTACTTTCGCTCGCAATCAACGATCTGTTTCCACACATAAAGTAGGTTTATTGGCGACAGTTATCTTTCAACATTCACATTTTATAATTGTGAGGGATTTTACCTCAATCGACAATAAAATGATAGTATAGTTACATTACAACTACACAGTTGTTTAATTTTTTGTTGTTGTTTCAGATGACGTAGAAAAGCAGTCAGAGACATCCATCACAAATGTTATTGAACGGTCTAATGGAAGGGGAACCTTTACCCAAGACCAACTTGATACCGTCGATCAAGCTCGAAAAGGAACACAGGACCATCAGTGATTTGATGAACTTCATCCTACCGGACGCAAGCATGGCGATAAAGGACAACCAAAAAACCGACAAATGCGTGTACTCCGTGCCCCTCCAGCCGCCGATCTCCGAAAGAATGAAGTCCATCAATGACGCAAAGCAGGCGTTCTTAAACTCCACAGTAAACTCGCAAACGATGCCGCCTAGAAAAGAAATCAAGAAAGAAGAAGTTACATTGCATTATGCTCAGATTGCAATCACAACAGAAAGCGAGGATTCGAGGAGCACCGGCGGAGGCAAAGATTTCAAGCAAGCTGTCAATCAGTTCAAAATGAGGGAAACTGTTTCACCAAAAGACATATCTCCAAATATCAAAAAACTTGTGGAACAACAGCAAAGGAAAGTGAGCTTTAAAATTAAAAACGCTGGGAGCTCTTACCGACGAGCTCCTGTTTCGAAGACGGTAACTATCACAAGCAGCAAAGTTACGGAATTGACTAAAAAGTTTAATGATCTAGTAGTTAATGAACCGATCAGAGGCACGAAAAAACCATTGGCTAAAACAATAGATGTGCAAGCGGCTCGATGTTCTGCAAGTAACAGCTCCACACCGTCTTCGACACTTTCAAGCCCAAATATAAAAATAGTAGTACGTCAACGACGAGGCTCAAGGAAACGCAATAGTAGACGAAGGTGCTCTAGTATGGATTCCATTGACAAACACGTCTCTGAATCAGCCAAAATGCGTATAATCCGCTCAAAATCCGATAACACCAAAATACCAAAATCGCCTAAGAAAAGATTAAAGTACTCCAATTCTAGTGAACAGAGTGGCTCTGATTCCGTAGATGGATCACCCAAAAAAACAAGCAGTAAAGACGTCGAACCCCCTAAAGAAAGAAAACCAACGGAGAGCAATGTAGTTAAAAATGTTATTAAGAAATTTGAGTGCGAAATCATTGCGCAAACAAATTCAACTAATAACACACTAAAAAGACCACCTGCGAAACCCCAAAAACCTTTACCCATGCCTAAAGAGAAACCAAAAGTACCTGAAAAGAAATCAACTTTAGTTTTAACGAAAAACATTGTGGTAAAGGACGGTGTTCCTAAAATTAAGATTATAAAACCGGCTCCTTCGGAACTACCTCCAAAACCAGTAAACGTCAAAACACCAATCGCAGAAAATCTCAAAAGAAAAGAATCTCTTTATGATAAAAATAAGTATAAAACTAACTACATACATTCCGAAAAACTACCTTTAAAGATTGTGGAAATAATTCAAGAGGATGTCAGTGAGAGTTCTATGACATTGATTAACCCAGAACCAGAGAGTGTAGCATCGCCTGATAGTAAAGTGGAAGAAAAAGTGCAAGATGTTAATAATAGTATAACTCCTAACGAATCATTTCTTTGGCGGCGGAAAAGTAGTATACTTTATTCGGATTCTGAAAAATCTGTGTCTGAAAGTCCGTACAGTTTTTATAGCTGCAGTCTTAATGAAACGGCGGAATCATGTCCAGAGGTTTTCATATCTACTAAAGAATCTCCTAATAGTGTAGTAACTATTTCGCAAACTAACGAAGAGACTAGAACTAATCCTACTAATGAGTCTAATTCAGACTTTGAAAGTAACTTAGTTGAGGCTTATAACAAAGAAGTTTTAGTGGGATTTACGTCGAAACCTAAAAAAGACGTCGTTGTTGAGGACGACTATGAAATCTTAGAACCAAGAGACACTGAAAACGTAGTCATAATACCTGTTAGAACGTTGGATAGAGTTTCAAAAATAAACTGCCCTCTACCTGAAATCCCTAAAGAAGAGCCGATAGAAAAGAAGAAAGATGACACGGGAGAAAATATTTATCAATGTCTTTTAGAAATGAGATCGCATCCTGAAGGCGACGAGAGTAGTTTGCATAGTTACGAGCTGTGCGATTCGCAGTTAGAAGAGAGAACTAGAGGCGACGGAGACAGTGACGACGGTTATGAATACTGCAAGTCGCCAATCAAACCCTACTGTGTTACCTCCAGCTCCGGAATACAAATAGCTGAAAAATACCAGCCCTACCAACCGAAAGCTAACAAAAACTACGAAGTCTCCAAATCTGTGAGCGGCACATCCACTGTCAGCTACGAAAAGATCGGCTCCGACAGAATATACGAGCGAATCCCCGCGAGAGCTCCCAAGTCTGAAGAAAGCAGTCCCACGGATAGGAAAAGACATTCCTACGCCTCCGACTACACGACTTACAACGATTCTGAGAACATCTATGATACAATCAAGCACGCTGACGCAAATTCTTTATCGCATTGCTATGAAAGCATCCCGAACAGCCCAAGTATGGTAAAACTGAGAAATAATCTTAGGAAACAATTAGCGTCTACTGTCCATAAGCGGTTGTCGTTCGATAATATGTCCAATATAAGTCAGTCAACGATTTCGAGTGAGCAGAAGACTAATAGTATATACGGGCAGAGATCTGTGATGAGTTACAATGGTCAAGAAGTCGCTTTTCAAGTGCCGAGCAGCGAGACGAGTGTCAGCGACAGGAGCGATCGCAGTGACGACTGGGTCGACGTGTCAGACGAGGAGAGAACCGATGAACAGAAGATCATTATGTAAGTATTATACTGGTCACACTCAAGTTCATAGTCTGACCTTATCAAAATTAGATTTTGTACTGATCTGCGGGATTATTTAGTTATAATTCAATAGCGTCTGGTGGCTTTCAAGGGCAAATGTCGTTTGATGATGAACATGTCCTCTCATACATAAATCCTGTCCTATTATTATAAAAAAAACCCTGGGAATCCCAGTTGGGATCTCCTGCACCTTAATTTTCGAATAATCCATACACAATCTTACAACACTTTAAATAACGTAGGTCATCTGTCGAATTCGAGTCAGGCATCTAGATTTACTGAATAATAAAAATGCGTCAATGTGCCAAAAAATGTGCAAGAATATGACGCTAATAAGTCACACTCTGCGTCCCAAAGAGAAAAGTAAACACTCTTATCAGAGCAAGATATACCTACCTAAGCGACCGGCTCAGTACCACATCAGTTCTCGAATTAGGTTGACGTTATTTTAGCAATACTTACATATGCCAACATTAGAAAAACTCAACCATCCATAGTAAAAACTGATGACTGGTGACCACATATCATTAATTCTCAATGAATGTTTATTACAGTGTGCGAGAGAGAAGTCGCGGAAGAAAAAGTCCGATCAGCTGGTCGCAGAAGGTGCGGCACCAGTGGCAGAAGACCCCTAAAGAAACTGAGAACGACCAAGGTAAGATGCATGATTGATGATGTTTAACACGTATAATTTTTACATATCACAAACGTTAACAACAGATATGATATGATACAGTCGTTTGTGAGATGTACCAATAAAAAAACTTATGTTCAAAGCAATCTGTATTTAAAAGGTGGCATACTACTACACTACGTCAGTTAGCGCAAAACTGTCGTAATGTTTTCATACGCGTGGCGCCATCTGTTAGCATGCTGTCGTACTATGATGTAACTGCACGCTTACTAATCGATGCGTTGTTCACGGGTACCGCTAGATGGCGTTACGGTATAGGGAATGTAAATTTTACCTGTACCTGTATCATTTATCGTAGGCACCGTAGCGTAGGGCTCTAAGTGTAGGATTACGGCAGGTTTTTGATCAACTAGGTCTAGATTCTCGACTCCTTCAGCCACCTGGTACGATTTCACAATGGAATGCTTTTACGGTTTAGACACAAGTTGCACAAGCTTCTGCGACAGGCATCCTACGCTTGCATTGTCGCCGCATACAAATGACTTGAAATTATACAGTTTCTCAGAACATTTACATGTGATTACATTTTAGTTGAAAGCTATAAAAATCTAATTAGAGATTAGAAGTGTACAATATACCATTTAGCGCTTTATTGTTGTGATGTTTTATGGCGTGAACTAATTGTGATTACAATTGGGTTTGGTACCGTATTCTCACCATATTGCCACGGTTTTATTTTAACTGTAAATAAGCCTAATTTATTTGAAACGGTTGACCCGGTCTCATGAATATCTGATTAATAGATCAAGAAATAAATTTGTATGTTATGACATGCAGTCCTTAGGTAACCAACTGCTCCCGAGAGTCCCGAGCCATAAATATCACAAAATAAAATTGCATTTCAAATATTTCCAGTAGTTATAATATAACATGTGCTCAGTGTCCTATGATCGTGTCAGTAAAATAATTGTTTTTGTAAATTTTAACATAACCTACATAATATCTATTTTTCCTGTTATTTGTATATTTGCTTGAGTACTTATCCGGCTTTTTACGGTCAAGCCCCGCCAAATTAATTCTTTTTGCAAATTAACCAGGTCAGAATCATGGGCGTTTCAATTGCCTACTTTCTGTAGACACATTTTTGAAGTGTCTACAGAAAGTAGTTTCATTATTTTTAATTATATTTCTGGGTGTTTGTTAGTTGTCGGCACTTATGGTATATCCGGCATTGTGGTTAGAATGACCGGCCGTTTTGATTGATTAATTGATGTTGACGGCTTTGTAATCCTAATAGTTGCAATTACCTACATTTACCTACGCAAAATATTTGAACCATCTGTATACCATAATAACAACTTATTATCATTATCAATTTTATTTAATTTTTCTAAAATCTGCATGGGTACTATTTCGAAATATAACATTTAAAACTCTCGCGTTTTGAACACATATTAAATCACATTTACAATCGGATCTATCGCGAATTTATTTAGTTACCTACCTTTATTTACCAACGTTTCGACACAGGTTTCACTGGTCGTGGTCGCGGCTAACTGATTACTACTACTACTATAACTACTAATTTACTACTACTGTACTTCCTGCTACTGTTGCTGTTGTTATACTTTACTGTACTTTGTACTATTTCGAAGTTTGTCTGTCGCAACAAGTTCAGGGCCCGCCGTGGGCGCCGCTAATTGTTGCCGGATTCCTGCGCGCGCGCACCACAGCGCACAACAGAGAAGGCATTCTGCAAATCTAGATATACTTACCGTGAACAACGACGAGTCAGAATGAATAGTTAGTGAAATATACATTGCACCGATCTCTCAAAGAACTTCTTATATGGCGAATCGATCTGACAGGGTTTCTCAATCTGGAACAGTTAAAGACACTGTAGTAAAAAGACAATAATTGACCGAGCGTTAGGAAGGTCCCCATTTCTCAACCGATTGTCGTGAAATTTTGTGAGCAGGTTCAAGAATTAAACATATTTTTTGTGGATTAGTTTTCGGTTTTTTTTTCAAAATGGCGGCGCCGTGCGGCTTCGCAAGATCTACAGCTAACAGTTAGAGACTATTTGGAAACCCTTCCAACCTTTAGTGATGATATGAAGTAGTAACTCCGAATTTTAGTGATAGAAATGTCCAAGAGTGTATCTATCTAGTACACTATTAGATGATTTTTGTAGGGAGTTTTTAAATTTTCTAGCAAAACCAACTCATTTGTAAAAAAAACTCGTATAATAAAGGACTAGGGCTAGCTGTATTCACCGCCGTGTCTCGCCTACAGACATTACACGCTATTGCAATTGTTTCATTTACCAACACGCATTTAGGAAGAAAGCGAACATCAAATGCTAAAGTTTTAACTCGATGAAAGTTTCTGCGATAACTACGAACATCGTTTATTATATATAACGTAGGTATTATATATATTTGTTATACTGTTACTTCAAATTTTTATCTTATTTTATTTATTTTCGCCCTCTTTTATAAATTTATTGACTTTCCTCTAGTCTATTGTACGCAGTGCTATATCTGTCTACCGTTCTTCATCAATTCTCATCTACTCAAAGGTTAACTGGAAGAAATCCCTTAAAGGGATAAGTTCGCCTTTGTACTGCCTATTTCTGTGCCATATTTGTGTTCTATGTCTTTGTACAATGAAGAGTTTATACATACATACATACATACATACACATAAGATTTAGGAGAAATCACGGTGTATAATTGTAGTTGTTTGATCATTTTGTTCAATGGGGCTAAGATAACTTTAATAAGGCAACCAAGAGCAAAAAGAGAGCTCGCCGAGGACTCCTTTTATTTTCGTAATTTTTTCTGAATTAATGTCACATAGATAAGATGACTCAAAATATTGAACAAACAAACGGCAAACTGATAAAGTGGTTTTGTAAGTAATGCTTAAGTTAAGTAAACTTAGAGGTACTTTAAAGTGAGACTAGTAAGGGACTTTTTTCCCTATATTTTACACGTCTTCAGATCGTCCTGCCATTTTGGATTCATTCTGTAGATGGCTTCGTTAATCCGGCCAACCTCATTTTAGTGTAATGAAGTGGGGAAAGGAGCAATTAGAGAGAAGCGTCATCCCCATAGTCGTATTTATAGTGAATTAGTCACGAAGTTATAATATCTGATGACATAGGTCGGTTATACAATCCCCACTTTCACATTTGTGTTAGTATCTACAGTTATCTTATCAAATGTTGGTGAAATGTGTGCCTGTAATAACTCTTCTAATCTCCCCTTGGAATGCTTTTGATAACTTTGGCTGAACTATCGATCTGATAGCCGCTGACCCAGTTTGATATCAGGCGCACATAGGTAACTCCGTAGCATTCTTGTTCGGAAACAACAGTAAAATGTTTGTTTTACCGGAAAGTATAATAAAACCGTGAGAAAAATGTTTAAATTAGCACGGAGACAGCTTTATTTGTCTCTTTAACTTAAACGTTTAAATAATTAAGTGCATGTGTAAACTACAACTAAATACGAGTACGTATACATGTTAGTTTTGTAACTTTTGTCGAATACTAAATGGACGTAGCATAGCAAAAAGAATACATGCATGAATTAATGACTTATGTTGAAGGCAGAAAGTTACAAATTTTTGTGGATTATCCAACCCTTTTCCCTAAATTATATCCCACTATATTATATCCCATCTATTATCTGTGCTTTTTTTACGCATATCAAAAAGCAACACCTCTTCCCTTCTGTTGAACATGGTGGCTGGTATTAGGAGGGAAAGTGCCTTAAAACCTTAAGTTAGCTCATTTTACTTAAAGGAAACATTATCAAATTTAAAAAAATAATCAAAACTGCATTTACAGTTTTTTTTTAATTCGCTGGTATCGCCTGAGAATCGAACTGACAAAAAAAAGTTGTTATTTTATTCCAGATAGTTTCTTCAATAAACATTAGGTCTTACACTCGTCTGTCGTACAAAATATCTATATAATTGCATGCATATTTAGTATTTTTAGAATTTTTAGTTGGTTCGATTCCCGGACGAGGGAAGCGTATTTAAAAAAATCTGAATGCAGTATTGTTTCTTTTTTTAAATAAAAGAACGTCCTCTTTATGTAAAATGAGGTAACTTAGTGTTATGATGTACTTCCACTCCAGGGCCCATAATTTTTTTCCACACTGTATATTACCTTACCGTTTGATTAGTTCAAAATCAAGGTTTAAAAACTGTACAACTTATGTAGAGCAAAAAATAAATAAATAGGCAAGTACCTGTAGATTTCTTTATTAATTTCTATATTGCAAAAGTTTGTATTTATTCAACATGGAAGGTGTCGTGCTGTGTGGCGCATTTCTCGTCTAAGTAATAAGATATCTTTGGCAGTCTTCTTCTTCACGTGCCATCTCCGTCCAGGAGGTCGGCGACCATATGTCTAAGTCTATGTCTCTATGTTCAGTCATGCGAATTAGTCTATCTATGCTCTTCACTTTTAACCAGTCTCTTATATTTTCAGTTCATGATGTGCGCCTTCTACCGCTACAACGCTTACCTTCAATTTTTCCTTTAATTATTAATTTCAGTAGGTTGTATTTATTGTTTCTATATATATGTCCAAAATATGCTGCTTTCCTTTTCTTCATTGTTGATACTACTTCTAAGCCTTTTTCATGATTTCCAAAACTCTGACATTAGTTATTCTATCTGTCTATTTAATTTTGAGCATTCTTCGATAAATCCACATTCCCATCATCTTCTGCAGACATCTTTGTCAGTAAACCGTACATAAAAGGGTCAATGTGGTTAATTAAAGCAGCAACTTTTTCAATTATACTACTCTACTAACAGTTTCGCATAAAATACATATCACTGCTTAAAGGAAAATCCATCAGAACCAGAAGTATCCAAACATGTAATTAATGTTCATTGGTATGCAAGGAAGCGAAAAGCATATAGTTAACCGACGAAAGTAAAAGCAAAAAGCAATAAAGAGTTTTTATTACACACGTAGTCTCTTAATGTCCATTTAGTACACACACATGAATGCGTAAATTACGTATCTTGAATATATTATACGCTATGAGGACATATGCAAACATCTTCCTGATTTTGTTCACCTTCCTTATCTTTTTCTGTCATATGATTGTTTTTAATATACAATATATCAATACTTATGTGTGTATTTATGTGTATGTATACGTTGTTTTGTAATGTTTTAAAATTTATTTCTTAGCTTAGAAATTGATTCATAGTCATAGTTTTTTATTTGCTAGAATTATGGTTTTATGGTACATTGTTGATGATTTATCTAAATCGTGTCGAATTTATTTGTATAATTGAAATTTAACTAGGATCGGATGTAGCTCTTTGGAGGTAAAATTACGGCTCGTCAAGTCTCTCAAAATAACACTTCGATTTCATAGAGCACTCTGGACTACATACTACATTTGCGACTTTGAGATTTCGAGAACTGGTGATTTCGGATGACTCTTTTTAAAATTTACCGATCCAGTCTAGTTCCATAGACACTCTCGGGTGGTCGATTTAAGGCGTGTACGTACAGTCGAGTTCATAAATTTTTATACATTTTTTCACCTTATTGCAATGGATTAAGGTGAAGAAATGTATACATATTATTTATTTTTCTTCAAAAAAAATTTTTTTTTATAATTCGAATTCTTCGTGCTTAGCGTCCTTACTTTATCACCCGTCAACTAGGTATACCAACTTTGACCTTACACTTATATACATTTTGATACACAAACGCCTATAGAAATGGTGTATTTCAAATAAGTCACCAGTCCACTATCCCACACTAATCTCCATTGCAAAACCTCACAAATTATAACCACGAAATATTGGTATCAAACTCCAAAGGTAGCATTCAGTAAATTAATTAGGGTCTATTGTAGCTAATTATTAAGACAATGGTAGCATCATGACCATTAGCGATTGTGCAGCGCTAGTGGAGTGGACTTCCTTATTGAGCTGAAGACGCGGGCACTCGCGCATTAAATGGGTTAACTATTGTGATTGTGCTTAAACAAATTACGCACAATACAGAAAGCAACAGATGGGTATGAAAGAGCTGCTTGAAATAAACTCTTATTTGTAGGGAATAGATTATTAATTTTCCGTACCCAAAGGGTAAAAACGGGACCCTATTACTCCGTCTGTCCGTCTGTCTGTCACAAGGCTGTATCTCATGAACCGTGATAGCTAGACAGTTGAAATTTTCACAGATTATGTATTCCTGTTGCCGCTATATAACAACAAATATTAAAAAGTACGGAACCCTCGGTGCGCGGGTCCAACTCGCACTTGGCCGGTTTTTAGTTCTTCATGAGGACGAGTAAATGAATCTGCTGCTAACTGTACACGTTGTGGGACAAATTTTGTAGTAATATTGATACTTTTTATTATGTTCGAATAGTAATAGTAAATTATTGTATGGGTGTGTAATGTCAATGCTTCTTCACTTTCCTTTGTTTATACCCATTGAAGTGTGTCAGAATTAATGAAGGTAACTTTAATCGTGTTGGCATTTTTATCCGTAACAAGTAACTGTCAAAAAAAATTTTTGTGACACACTTTTATTGCTGACTGTACTTCTTCTCGTTTGCATGTCTATCGAGTACTTCTTGAGACCTTTATAATGAGCCTAAACTTGGTGTGTTTGTGTTTTTCCATCGAGGAGTTCCTTTGGCTACCTACCGGTATGCATCATCAGAACACCTCCATGTTAGCATATTATTGCATTGTCACCGGAATTACGACAGTACTCCAAATTTCAACTGAATCAGATACCGGGAAGTGGTTCAAATTTTAGTTACAAGATTTGAAGCACTATATATACAAAGGTATACGCAGTGAAGCTAAATAAAAGTGTGTAAAAATAGAATATGATGTAGGCATAGTCATGCTCCTATAGCATATTGTAGTTCTACTAGTAACACTGTCACTGTCATTGCAGGTAAGTTTTCCGCCCTGTCGTCATGTAAAGCTATGTATTAAAATTTATAACATATTCAGTTCACATTTTATTATTTATTCTAAAATAATTGACAATACTTGCACTACGCTGGCATACGCTGGTGTAAATAACTATTACTAAACTTTTACCACACCCCAGACAACATAAAATCTTCTGTCGCAAATACTTCACATCAAATGTTCTCACTTCTCAGTATCTGTACGTGTAGTTTGGTCTTGAAAATTCAATCGCATTTGGTCATGTAGGTCTCGGTCGCGGCTTTCGAATTGGTGTTTCTACGCTAAATTGACGAGAAAAATGCTCCAATCATTCTCTGTCGAATGGAATGTCAACAAGCTGTGATGGTACAAAAAGCACGTGACCGATGTTAGACCTTGTTTCGTAGCAGTAAAGGTTATCTACAAATATTCAACTAACTATGGCTACGAGTACGTTTGAGGCATTCGTGAATTCCGTTTTGATACGTATCGATTTGTTCAAGTAAACACTTCAGTTTTTAGGGTTCCGTACCCAAAGGGTAAGAACGGGACCCTATTACTAAGACTCCGCTGTCCGTCTGTCCGTCTGTCTGTCTGTCTGTCACCAGGCTGTATCTCATGAACCGTGATAGCTAGACAGTTGAGATTTTCACAGATGATGTATTTCTGTTGCCGCTATAACAACAAATACTAAAAACAGAATAATATAAATATTTAAATGGGGCTCCCATACAACAAACGTGATTTTATTGCTGTTTTTTTCCGTAATGGTACGAAACCCTTCGTGCGCGAGTCCGACTCGCACTTGGCCGGTTTTATTAAACTTAAAGACGTTGCAGTACAGGCTACTTGAAAAAGTGTTATTCGGAACTAATCAAGGTCGAGATAGAGCGTGGGATGGAAAATAAATTGGAATTTTATTTGTTTGTTTTTACATGCGATTTCCGCACTGTAGTACCAAAGATAGATATAACTCCGTAATAGATGGATACAGTCTAAGGAAAAAACGTGCCTCAAAAATCACGAAAATTTGATTCTCGATCAGATGGCGCCAATAGCTTTGGCCTACTCTCGTATAGAGGGCGTGGACGGTTTCGTTTGTTATTTATAATTTTAACGCATATCCGTTAATGAACATGGGTCAAAATCGTATAAAAATAATTAATGCAAATAAAAAAATCATTTACCCATATTTAAATACATTTTAACGTATTTTTATAAATCTTCATTTTTAGTGTTAAAGTATGTCGATAGATGGCAGTGAATTTACAGTGGTTACAAAATTTACTATGACAGTACCGCTCTATCTTATTATTTATTATTTATTTATTTATTATTTATTTAATATATAATATTAGCACTAACAGATAATTATATCCTCTTTGGTAGTACTGTCAGCAGCAGAACTCGCTAAGCGGGCGAGGTGTTGAAAATGATCTTGACGTGACTTTATTGTTAAGAGAATAAGAGCGTGTCAAGGTAATTTTGAACACTTCGCCCGCTTAGCAACTTCTGCTGCTGACTGTACATTCTAATAAGACAAATTTAATAAAGATTGTTATGTAAAGCGCAAACTTATTTCTAAAGCTTGTTATACCACACAAGACTACATGAATGATAAAACACCGTGGGATTAATTGTGACTTGAAATAATTAATTAATTATTATATTTCAATAATGATGAATTTGGCATTCCGATCAATATATTACTTAGTTACATTTTTTATTCTAGATACACTCTAGACTAGTATTTTTTATACAATTTTTTATTTAATGTTTGACGATCTTATTGTGAAATTTTATTATTAAATTTGACATGTGTATAAAAAATCTAATATTATTATGGAATAATAAATACAGCAATTAAATGCTCTGATAATTAGCATAAGATAATAAAACGACAATTCGAAAGAGCTTCTTGCTAGGCCTACTTGAATAATAGTTATTTGTTATACAAGGGTGCAAAGTTGTATTTTACCCGCGAGTGTTTCAACACACGAGAAGTAAAATACATTTGCACCCGTGTGTAACACAAAACTTTTCCCCTCTCTATAGCTAGGAAAGTGCAACATCTACAGGCGTTTAAATCATCTTCATCACTGGAATCACTATTTTTTTTACGATATTATAACAGAAAACACTAGAAAATAAACAGTAAAAATTTTGTTGACAATGTTGACATTTCTGTTCTGACGTATGAAATGTCAACGATGCGTTTTGAAATTGCATCGACTCAACTTGTGCGTTCAGAATTATACATATTTAACATCATTATAAAAAATCTAACATTTCTTATGGAATTTTAAGGTTTATGACTTAAAATATAAAGCTAAATTTGGTATTTTTTATTAGATTCTCAGACCATTTATTTAATGATAATTAATATCGAACGTTTTACGTTTTGTTATCTGTCAAGCTACTTAAACACGCTCCATCCAAGGTCAAATTACTTTCCCCACTAGTGGATAAAATGCGTTTTTCCCCGCTTGTTTTAAAGGATAATAGACGGCTTTCCGAGCTAGTGAGGGGAAAAGAATATTTGAAGTTTGAAGTTATCTGTGACTAAAATAAGTAATAGAAAGTCTTATATAACCATTTACTAATATGTACATAACAGGTCCGACAATGCACTAACAATACTGTTCCTTTGTAGGTAATACAACAATGGACATGGATTACAAAATATAAAAGTTAAACAACGTGATCTAACAACGCAACAATGAATCATTAATACATATTCTAAGTACTTACTACTTAGGTACAGCTAGTACGACTAAGGCATTTAACATCGTGAATTGACTCTTATCTTTATCTTTATGGATCTTCAACGATCATTAAGGCTAAAATTGCATTTTAGGCCCCGCATAGTTTTAAAAATAGTCTTTGATTAATCCAAGATAACCTATGCAATTAATTCCACATCTAACGTGTCTTGCCATATCGATAGACGGTCGCAACTTTAATAATTATCTCCTAATGATATCATTACTATTAGTGACTTATTTCATGCTCTATTTCTATTTATTTCATGCTAAAATTGCATTTTAGGCCCCGCATAGTTTTAAAAATAGTCTTTGATTAATCCAAGATAACCTATGCAATTAATTCCACATCTAACGTGTCTTGCCATATCGATAGACGGTCGCAACTTTAATAATTATCTCCTAATGATATCATTACTATTAGTGACTTATTTCATGCTCTATTCGCCATGTTTAGAGCAGATTTAATAAATCACTTTGACTATCAAATCTTGATGTCAAATTGTACTAAAGCGGCCTCGACTGAATCATATTTTATATTCAATGCCAGAATAAAACACTGCTCTGAATAAAAATGGAGTATCTACCTAAGTTCAGTGCAAACTAAAGCACTTTAAGTGAACATAAATAGACTTTATGTTATAAGTAGTAAGGCTCATAAACGGTTACTTACTTATGTCTTCGCAGGTACCAACATTGATACTACCTTCGTAAATCCATAAGTTTGCCTTCGTGCCATTATGCACTAGTTCAGTTTTCCGGCTTGGTTCGACAGGAAAACATTACCATCAGGACCGGTTCCTAGTTTTCTGGTGAAAGTTCTGTTTCCTCTTTCAAATAGTTCGGTCTTGCATGATGGCATATTTGGTCAAGCGAATTTACCTGGTTTTTCTAAGTATAGCTTCGTAGTTTTACAACTTTTACACGACGTATCACGCTTATTAACTTTCATAAACACTAGTCCGATTTGGGTGTGGTAACGCAACCAAGTATGAGGTTCGATGTGTCATGGCACTCATGGCATTGAAATTAAAAGGATTGTGAACTTCTCGCTTGGCAGAGGTCCAAAATGAATAATTTGGACTGGGTTTTATCAAGGTCTCTACATATATTTTGTAAAAAGTGCCGGTAGTTAAAATTTTCTCATGTATTCCTTATTATGTATACTAACTGACCGTTCAGAAATCTATCCGGCCCCCTTTACAGATAAAACACAAAGATAAATTATTAATAAGATAGTTTATTTTCCAAGTAGGCATGTTACAATGCGCTTATGAACGTCGAATAAAAATAAAGCTACGCCCTACACCTCTGACCCGAGAAGATTTAAATCCCTCCTAAATTGTACAAACATGTACCTAAAGAGTTGAATAAAGTTATCAATCTCTTGAAGACGACACTAAATATCGTCGTTTATGCAAATCAAGCATCGAAACGATATCTAAAGTCCCAGAACAAAAGAATTCCTTGCTAACTATTGTGATTAAGGTATAATGCGCGAATATCTTCTCACGGCGTGGAGCCTATATCGCTCAACCTTGACCGAAAAGTTATGGTCTTTACTGCAATACTGAACCTGCCCGGTGAAACGAGATCTTTTTGCTTAAGACTACTCGTGTTTGGCAAGGACTACTCGGAGAGGTCATGTTACCCTGGAGATTGCGTACACGATGACTTGAGTTTTTATAGCGATATGCGTTTTAGAAGATAATGTGTATTCCATTGGAATAAATTGAGCAGTTATCTAACAGTTCGTAAAAGATTGTAATGACATTGAATACAGCCTCGCATATAGACTAATGACTTAACAAGTTGTAAACCGTTTAGCCAAGCGGTCAAGCAGGAAGAATTGATCGACTATAGATCTAGTTGATAACGTATACATGACACTTTAGGTCTTTTTATCACATCAGAAAGTTCGTTTAACACATAAATTGGCGAAGACAATAAGCCACATGAAATTGTCTCCACAACACACAATGTAGCAGCAAAAACTGCTAAGCGACTTGATCGCGGGAAACTGTATCAGATCTCTCGAAGGAAAAAGCCAATTCCAATAATCACTTAATGCAATCCGTGCACGACACTTTTCAAATCAACAGATAAATTTCCATTATAAAACAATTAAGGGGAAACCTGTTTCCAAGACACAACGAAATTTGTCCAACGATTACAAACGTCTGGTTAAATACAACTGAATTATAATTTATGACTTTCGCTAAGCAATTCGCGACTAAATATATAATGGTGAGAAACGTTTTATAACCTGATAACAATGGACCGATTACGTCAACTCTTGAGCCTGGACCCAGGCTGCCGTTTGCACATACCTGTTGTATTATTAACCTGCCAGACAGTACGTTTATCAAATTTTTACAAGGAGATTGTCACGTTTAAATAACCTTCAACTAAACTGGCGTCGAACACAACATGCCATTTCAGCCAAATAGAACAATTCGAAGGCAATCCAGGAGTAAATGTACTAAATCTCGGCACAGTTGTGAAACAAGTTGCTCAACACACAGTCAAAATCGCCGATGAAGTCGAACGTGGGATCAATTATTTACCTGATCCAGTTGGGGGCGACTTGTCGACGTTATGTCACTGACGAGAGCAATGCGCTAGATTTCTTGCGCATTACAATTAGGCGAACCTGTTATATATACGTATATAATACGTTCAGGCATTCAGCTAACTAAACACTAAATAACGTCACCTAAAATATTTCAAAACAAGACGGTTTCAACATCTTGTTTAGTGGCTTTATCTTCTAGTGTCATGCGATTGTTTACCTTTTTAGTTACTGTCAATAAATTATCGGCGTTTTGTCTTTGATTGCTTGCGTTTATCGCTGTTGTCCGAGCCGAAATTTATAGCTTAATTTAATTAGTATCGTTTCGCCCTACATTCCCGCCGGTCTAACTGGACCAGTCTGAAATGTTGCTCCAGTTGCAGTTCGTTTTCTATTGTCTCCATTCTAGTTTTAGACAAGACATTCCCCTCAGCAACCGAATTGAAAGCTGTAATGATTTACATAACGGGAACGCATTTACATGAATCATTTGTCCGATCTACTATAAAATATCTAGACTGCTCTTTGCATCTACTTCATACTCTATCACCTGCGTTATTGTCTTAAATATTGTTGCATTTAAGCAATAAAATAATACATATCCTGATGTTCCTGATACTGCGACTGTGCGCACAACTGCTTCTTTACTTTCAGTTTGATGAAAAACTATAAACACAAACTCGTTTTTAAGAGCCTAATATAATAATATAATGATGTCGTTAAATCATCCAAGATTTACTGATGCTGACATCAACTTGACATTCCTTTGTGTCTCCTTAACGCATGGACACATCAGGGTGTTACCTAAATGGACATTCTGGTACGCCAACGCTTGTTCGGTGCTACAGTTGCTGCTTTAGGTACACGTACGTGTGGGGGAAGGCGCGCGGCGCGAGTCAGCCCTGCGCCTGCCCGCGAACGGACGCGCCGCGCCCGCGCAGCCTGTGAAAGTACTTACTGCCCGTGTGTTGTTATTGCTTCTTGAGTCGAAAGCAAAAGCCAATCAGTGGCTGAGAGCTCGAGATCCGTAATTCGGTGAACGCGCTTACACTGGTTTGCTGGAGCGCTCGACTCGAACTCGCAATGATATTCTATCAGTGATGAGCCTTCAAGTGTCATATGTGCCAATTGTGTCTTTGTTTGTGTTGCAAGTGCCGGCCGGTTGCGTTGCTCCGAAATTACAAGAACACGCGAAAACCTACGAGCAATTACCAAATATTTAACGGGCAGTTAATGCTCTACGCTTTGTAGTTTACTTTCTACGGTTACTGTATACTAATTCGTATGTTATCTTCCGTCACGCTTCGATTCGATCGAATTTAAGTTTTGTACTTGATATATTATTGTTATTAACAGCCCAAACAAGTCTCTCTTGTCACCCGTTGACCACGAACGCTGTAAAGAGTTCGAAACGTCGGGATGTATTATAAATTCAATATACGCGATATAATCCGTTTTCATAGTTTTATTTCATGAGTAACTATCGCGGTAACCGAAGACAATATTAAGTCTCTCTTGCTTAAAGAAGTCCTAACGTCATTATCAATTCCAAAGTCTAATGATTTTTCATCAATGTATAAAAATCTTCTTTATTTTATTTCTCACAATTATACTCACCAGTTTGTTAATTCAATTAGTTATATGACGTGTTATTGTGTATTTCTTTGCAAAATTAATGATACATCATTTGGATTCCCCAACCTCGATATTGCGTATTTCTCAAAACACAATGGCATTAAGTAAATTTCGGTCATTACGAATAATAGTATTATTGTTTCCTATGCTGGTACACTGCTGGTAGGTCAATGGGGAACTGAGTTAATTCTAGTTTGGCACAATGCAGCTTGTATTTATAAAGAGTGCCATCCGCATTTAAGCGATCATGTAGCCGGAACCAGGACGTGAGCAAAACTGTGATTACTGTTCACAAATAACCGCTATAATGATGATGATGAAATGTCCTATAATGAAATAATGGAAAGTTTTTGTACTTAACTACTGGTTATAATATAACGTTTGTTTGGTCTGCACCGAGTACCGACATTGTCGATACTTGCTTCTATGTTCTTTTTTGTACTAAAATCCGCTTTAGACAAATCCTTTTATCGTTATCTGCGAAGCGCAAGCTTGTGCCAAAATCCAGTAAGAGCTGATCAAGAGTTTCGAGACGTATCTCAATCCTGTTGTGGTAAATTTTGAAACCATTTAAATTGCATCACCATTGCGTGCCTTGCCTCGCTTCTTGCAACTCGCAATCGTTTTTCAGTTCGCATTTTATTTACGGTCTCGGAGACAAAACACACTCGCTGACGTTTTCTATCGCCACGCGCGGCCGTATGTTAGAAAGTGTCGCGTGCCCAGTGCGCGATATGGAATCGAGATACAAAAGCGAGTGCATGTGTTAACTTAACTTATATTTATCCACATTGCTCGCTAACAACTTATCTACCGATCTTCATTTATTTTCTCAAAGTGGCCATAGCTGCTGTAGATAGCACATTCTCTAAAATTATAGTGAAGACCGACATAAATCCTGATGATTGTGCTACCGATGCTGGTAACACTGATAAACAGTGCCGGCCAATAATGTAAGACCTGAGAGTAGTATTTCAAGTTCTTTTTATAATTCCTAATCTGTTTTCATATCACATGGTCCGATGATGCTTGATCGACGAAAAGTTCTGGTCTGATAAAATGGTTGTTTCAGAGATTAATCCTTCAAGCACACAGCTGATATTGCCAGTAGATTTTATAGGCTACCAGAACATTGTCTCATCTGTTGATACAAAACTCCCATTGGTTTATAAAGAGCTCATACAAACTCGAATACTTGGTAATTGATCGTGTGGTTCCCTTCCGCGGAACTGATTATGTTAGGCCTTCATTGTTTTGCAACGTGCAATGCTCTGATTGCAACGCCATACACACATATCTTCTAGTTTTGCAACTGTACCATAACCGTTTCGGTTTGCATTATCGCAATCAAATTCCATACATCTACAGTAGGTAAAATTACCTTTTTTTTTGGAGGAAGTTTTGAATCGTGTACGGATTCCCCACTTTTCCTCCCAAAAGTTGTTTGAGTATTTTTCCAACTGAACTGAATTACGTAGGTTTTGATCTGGAAAATCTCTAAAGTGACTAAAGGCCGGTCAATCCAATAAAAGATGTTTTTTGGTTTGTTTGCAATTACTGCAGCATTGAAACCGGCAAAAAACCGCTCTCGGTTCTAAAGGCGTTGAAAATAAGCCTCTCGTACCAGTTGACCCTGACGCTCCGAGCAACGCAGCTGCCGCCTCACTGCCTCACTTTGTTTTTTATTGAAACTTGACCATTCATATAGGAAACACTTGCAACGTAACCAGCTTCTCATAACGATGGAAATCTCATTTTCATTTACTTTATGACAGTTGAAAAGACGTGAACTTTTGTCGGTGATAAATCAGTGAAATGTGCGTAATAAAGTGAAGTGTAGTGAAAATGAAAAATGGTCGCCGAGAGGCCCCCGGTGAGCGGGCCTCCGGTGAGGCCTCGGACGTTTCGGAGGAACTGCGGCGATCAAGGTGCCCTAAGGAAACTCAAGAAGGCCGACACGGCTGGCTTCAAGTTATAGATAGCACTTTTTCTGACACTAAAAGCGTGGATTGAACAAATTGTGTTACATTTGTCGCTCGGTGTCTTTTTTTAGTAATTTTTTTGTGATGTAATGTGCTAAATTAACCGCTAAATGTTTCTTGTTTGCATTGTCAAATTTACTTACGAAATTACTAGTTTATTGACTTTTATTTTCTTTTACTAGCTAAATATTTACAGTACAAAGTACCTATCTAACTGTAACGTAACACTATTTGCGGTAAAAGTTTCTAGCGGCAGAGGCATTTAGACAATTCAAGTGTCATTTGAAAATTTAAAGACACTTCAGAGACTGTTTACCGAGCAACAAACAAGTTGGTACCGTAACACAAGTTGTGCTGAAAGCGATGCTATTTGTCAACAAGGAGCCGGTTGAGTTGGTGCTGTTGTGAGACAACTGAGAGCTGTTGTGATACAGCCGAGACACGTATGACGACGCCAGGCAACATTAACATGACTCAATTATGTGGCAACCGGCACAAGCCAAAATAGGTTTCATATTGTAGTCTGAATTAGCATCCATTCGAGGCCATAGAAATTAGTTTTGCCTTGACCACAAGACCTGTAGAAAGAACAAAATGCCACAGTTATAGAAATTATAAATACTTGCTTAGTAAGTACTCATTTGAATTAAGACATTGCGAAGCCAACTGGGCCCATGTGATTCTGAATGTACCGAGTTATCAAGATCTCACTATGAGATTTCAAGATTTTCTCGGTTTGTACATTTGTAAAAAAAAATATTTGTTTTTCTCGGTTTGCAAGAAAATGCCTACGCCAAACCGCGCGTCGCGAATTTTGAAAAACTTAAATAAATGTAAATTTTCAAGTCTTGCTCATAATAGTAAATTCTAACTAATTAAATAATCAACCCGGGCAATTGTTTCTTGTGAACTCAAAGCTAACAAGCGTTAAGATTTTTAGTATTTGCTCTGGCGTTATCTGACGTGATCTCATAGTATGAAGATGGTAAGCACAACAGCTATCTTGATCGCCTTTTTTAGTTTTCATATCGTCGCCGACGACGGTGTATATCGACACGAGTGTCAAGTCGCCTCACTACAGCAAGAACGATGAGGTGGCGAAGGAGGCCGACGATATGGGGGACGCAGTCAGGGTCATCGAGGTGCTGGAGCAGACGTGCTGGCTCAGCATCAGGACTGTGCTGCGGGATGGAGAATTCGAGATACAAGACCTTATCGCGTTTATTGGTAAATAGTGCTTTTTATAGCATGTCCAGTAGGGCTAAGATGGTCGGCTCTTTATCATTTGTCACCATGCCTATCACGTTTTAACAAATATGTAAGTGCGAAAGTGACGCGTGACAGGTGATAAAAATGCGACCATGATACCGCTGCAGGTTAGAATAAATTAGTCTGCTTTTGTTTGTCTCGTATTTAGGAACTGTTGGTTGTGCATATTTCCAAAACATACAAACTACTTTTTTCAGTACAATAATATGCGATCACCCTAAAAATCTCATAGCATGAGAGCATGACTAGGAACTTATATTCAGATCTCTGTTATTACACAAAACCAGCGGACTTAATCAATCTATTCCGCGGATGTCGCGCAAACTTGACAACCAAACTAAGTTTTGGTAAACAGTGAGACATTTGTAATGTACAAGTAGTGTGATAAAACTTGCAATGAGTGCCTTGCCTACCAATTATTCCAAGAACTTACTTCACTATGTTTGGTAACATTTATTTATTTTCTTCTCACGCTTAAAAAACAGGAATTTTAATAATTTTCCGTCGATAAGGGTGCTTATCGACGGAAAATGATTAAAATTCCTGTTTTTTTTGCTCTAATCGGAAGCTGTCGGCTAACCGTCAATTTCTCTCGACATCGACATCTAGCTTGATAACACTGTTATGGACTTGATCATAACTAAAATGGCAGTCTCGGAGCGCTTTCTCGGTATTTTATAGACTGTTGTTAGTCTTTATGGCAGACTCGTGTTTATTGAGTGTTTGAAAGCGATTTTATTTTATCTAACATGTTAAAATTATCCATTCGTGCTTGTGAGAAACGTGGCCGTAAAATTGCTTAACTTTGACTTTTTTTTTTATTGAATAAGGAAACAAATTACAGTTTGTTAGATTATTACAAGACCCATCGTAGGCAAAACCTTATGGAGGTTTGTGTGCCGATGGGGAGTTCGAGAATAACATAAAGAAAAACAATATTATATCCTATATCTTATCATAAGTATGATTCTTAGTATACATAGCTTGTGTCGTTAGTTTTTAATAAGTGCATTTTAACGACTGTTTTATATGTTTACCATTTAAATATTTAGCACAAACAACTTCTGGCAGATCATTCAATATTTTAGGTAATTTATATGTGTATAGCCTAGTGCCATATATGTTGTTATATTTGGGTATACAATATTTGTTTTGCTTCTGTAGACTTCTTAATTTTGTACATCTTTTGTGTTCTTTTAGTTTAGTAACATGGTGATATTCTTCTGTTAGTATGGCTAGTTTACACATATTTTGAACTGGGAGTAAATTACAGTATTTGAAAAGTTGGGAATAGTCTGTTTCGTACTTCTTTTTGATATGCTTAGGTACAAGTGTCTTCAATAATCTTATTTGTAAGTTATATATTTTTTCTATATATGTTTTATAGGTTTTACCATAAGTACTCAGAGCGTAACCGATCACAGAGTCAGCAAGGGCTAAGTACAACATACGTAGGGTTATGTACGGTAACTTATATCTTAATGTTGACATTTTACTTAGGATGGCTCTCAACTTATCGCACACATAATTAATGTGCGGTCCCCAGTTGAATCTGTGGTCGATTATTAACCCAAGGTACTAGGGAGTACATGTGCTCTGTGACCACTTCAATTTTTTCACAATTACACGTTGTGATATTATGCTGGTGCAGGCAGCTATGTTGGTGTGCAAATACAGTAATATTATGAGTAGTTTTATTGTGAGCTGAACGAATATGCATTATCTTGGTCTTTTGGGCGTTAATTACTAAACCGACATCGTGCGCCCATTTGCAGAGGGTGTTGAAGTTGGATTGCATTATGCGTTCTGCGGCAGCTATGTCACGGTCGGCTGTGATAATGCATGTGTCGTCCGCGAACTGATAGACAGAGCCCTCAGTTATTATGTTGCACATATCATTAACATACAGCAGGTATTCCGTTGGGCCAATTATGGATCCCTGCGCCGTGCCTTTTTCGGTTTTTATTTCGTCACTGTATGTGTTGTTTATTTTTACTCGTGTATGTCTATTTTTATGATAGCTTTTCAGCAAGTTAACTAGAGGGCCCTGTATACCGCTCTGCTCTAATTTGTAATATAACGTTTCATAATCTAGCATTTCAAAAGCTTTGCTGAAATCAATGAAAACAACGAGCACATGCCTGTTTTCATGCATGTGATCGTTGATTTCATTGTTGAAGTCACGAAGTAGCTGAGAGGTACTTCGATTTTTTTGAAAACCGTAGTTAGTTAGTTAGTTATGCTGGGCATTTTCCGCAAATCGACATCCAATGTGCCTATTTTGCGTGAAACGAGGTAGCGCTACTCTAACCACCCCAGCTCCTCCACGAAGCCTAGCAAAGTCTTCAGGTTGCTAGTTGCCTCCTTTAGTGTGCATGGATTCCCTAGGTATTTGCTCCTATATACTTCTACCTGTTTACAGTCTAGGAGAATATGTTTTGTTGTTTCTTCTTCTTCCATGCACGCTCTGCACATGGGGCTGTCAGTTTTACCCATATTATGTAGGTGTTTGTTTAGTGTGTTATGCCCTGTTATTAATCCTACTATTTTACGTAGTTGGCTTCTTGGTGTTTTCAGTAATATTTTGGTAAGCTTGTGGTTCAGTTCCGGTAGAATTTCTTTGGTTTGCCTGCATGTCTTCAATTCACTCCAGTACTTGTTGTGCAGTTGTCTGTTATGTTGTTCTAGCTGGTTGTGTATGTAAGATATTGGTAGAGGCATAATGGGCTCGGGTCCATATGCCGGTGTTTCTGAACCTTTCCTGGCCAGTTCATCCGCTGCATCGTTTCCGTTTGAAAACCGTATTGTTTACTGTTAATTATATTGTTTTGAGTCAAAAAGTTACTGATTTCGTTACCGAGGTATCTCTCAATTATCTTATCGATACACGACAATATAGTAATTGGTCTATAGTTATTACAATCACTATGCGCTCCTTTTTTGTAAATAGGGCGTATTATACCCGTTTTGAGTTCGTCGGGATATACCGATGTGGCAAGGCAGGTGTTAATCAAGTGAGTAAGAATTGGTGTTATTTTAATACAATTTTTTTTAATGTCCATGACTCGAATTTTGTCATACCCAGGGCTTTTTCTATCATTTGATCTTTGATTATTTTAGAAATATTGTCGCATGTCGCCTTTTTAACCCTCATTTCTATTACGTTACACATTCTAATTAGTAAATATACACCTGCCTAGGTGCTCTAGGTGCATGGTCATCTTCAAAGCATTGACTAAATCCTAATTTAGCAATGGTAGCTACAGTAGTAACATAGGTACAGTCGATTTCATAAATATGTATATGTGTATATATTTCTTCACCATAATCCATTGCAATGAGGTGATAAAGTGTATACATATTTGTGAACTCGACTGTACTATTGCCAACTTACGACTTGGTCATTTAAATAAGATGACAATTTAAAAAATAGAAATGATAGATATATTCGTTCACTCGCGTGATCGTAAATCTTTTAGGTCGTTTAATTGAGCAATAGTTTCACGTCTTTTGGTCAGGCTGATAATTAATAGATAACTTACACGCAAAAGTCTTTAGCCCAAACCAATCTCAAAAATAACGTACAGCTTTTAATCGTTTATAGCAATTAATTAAAATTGCTATGCGTAAATATGACATTGTGTTTATATAGAACGCAAAGTGTATAAAAAAGTGGACGGCTTATCAAATTGCTGGGTAAGTATATAAAAATAAACTTTCTAACGCTTTAAGCTAATCAATAACACATTGATAGTCTATTTAACTTGACAGACTGGCGATTATACTCATTCATACCGCTATATTACTTTGTCATCGAAAATCTTTTAATCAGTGTAGATAAATAACATAATAGTTACGACAGGAAATCTTATTTAGGGTAAAGAGAAATAGGGCCGGGAAATTGTCCGGTCGACTCTAATTCCTGTTATAAAAAAAAAAAAAAAAAAAAAAAAAAACAAAAAAAAAAAAACAGGAAATCTTACAATTATTGATATGGAAGTTTGTATCTTACAATTTACTCTTACTGTATTTGTCAATAATTATGTAGAAAACAACAGATGCTAAAGAGGTGAGATACGTGCTTATCCTTAAGTCATCCATATATTTTTACACAAAATGTAAATATTCTAACTGAGTATTTATAAACTGTAACTGAGTCAGTCATTAAGTATAGCTGTAATAAATAATTTATTATTTAATTTTATATAGCTACTCGTTCGCTTTGGTGCAGAAAAACTCGGCTATAGTTATTTGTGCAACAAGAGAGGAAAGTTGGTTTTTCTTGCGAGTGTTTATTTTGAGTCCCGAGAAAGCGAAAGGCTCTATAATTGAATCACGAGCGAAGCGAGTGATTCTAAGGTAGAATCTTGAGCGTAGCGAGGGACTCAAAAACACGAGATTTAAAATAACTTTGCTCTCGTATTGCACACATAACTTTTCACCTCAGTAGTGAGAACATATTGAAGGTTAAAATGTATTTCGAATTACACAGAATAAACAGAAAAAAAAGTATTATAATATGTACGATACGATACAATACGATACGATACGATACAATACGAGACCGGACCGGACCGGACCGGACCGTACCGTACCGTACCGTACCATAAAAAAAAATGTAATAAAAGTATGAAGTTCATGGACTTCACTAAATTAAAAAGCTACATTGTTTCACTCCCTGGAGTGAGGAAAGTCGCACTTTCCTCACTCCAGGGAGTGACGAAAGTAGGCTTGTTCGAGCTGCTGAGGTGAAAAATTACTTACTTATCTTTAGTGTTTATTTTATATTTGCTTATAAGAAAAACCTGTTACTTGCGTCACGTTTTCTTCGTTAATCGTGTGTAATCTGACATGAAACTCATTGCAATAACAGCCTCGGTAATTTACTAAGTTGATTATGATTGATGATTGTAGATGATTCGAAGTGAAAACAAATTGATTATGCAGGTGGATAATGTTGATATAACATTATAAATAATGTTCTAGTTATTTAGTTAACATGTTTATTAGCAACATGTCTAAGTGTCAGTGTGATGGTCAATAGGGTGAAAGTGGATTGTCCAGGTTTGTAAATTGCCTGGACCCTGGACTCTACCTATCTTACGAATTACTAATATATGCAGAAATACTCCTGTACATTTTTATTTATTATAGATGTAACTTTCTTGCGACTGTGCAGCATATTATGTACAGTCGCCATCAGATATATAGGAGCGGCCAAGGCGCTCACAAATATCTGAACACGCCTCTATTGTCAAGGCGATAGAGTGCGCGTTCAGATATTGTGAACACCATGGCCGCTCCGATATATCTGATGGCGACTGTACTACGCATAACGATTATTAAAATAGGTAGTGAAAATTATTTAATAGTTGTACATTTACCTATTCAACCCTTTTCTTGGCAATGTATCTTACAAGATATAATGTTTTATCCTCTTTTTGCATTTTTTGTGCTCGCTTGGCAAGCGAGACTTGATCATATTCTTTTTCTTATTTGGCCAAAATAAAGGGTACACTTCTAAGCGTAGAGTCCTCTTAACATGTGACACATCAACTAAAATGGATGTATTATCTCTAGTGATGGGCAGCGGTAACATTCCCGCTACCAGTAAGTTTCCATTTGGGAATGTTACTAGTAAGTTACCAATGTTACCAGTAACATTCCCAAAAGCCGGTAACATACGAAACTGATGATAGTGATGACTTATATGAGATAAAATAAGGTTCAAAACTTATTTTTTTAGTACAACTTACTCAAAAATATGTCCCGTAGTTCTTAATTCGCTGGCATAAGAGCTATGGGATCAATTTTATAAATTTGGTATACAGATAGTGAGCACCGGGGAAGGACATAGAATACTTTTTTATCCCACTCACCCCTTAAGGGGATGGAAAGGGGAGTTGACACTTGTATGGGGAATCAATAACCGCTGAACCGATTTGGTAGCAGTGGTTGATTTAGTTTGGTATGGAGATAATTTGGGTCCTGGGGAAGGACATAGGATAGATATTCGCGGGCTTGGTTTCCGCAACTCGACGTCTTACTATTGCGCCTATTTTGCGTGAGGGACATAGGATAGGTTTTACCCTAGAAATCAACCCTAAAGGGGGTGAAAAGGGGAGTGGAAATTTGTATGGAACCCAATAAAACCGATTTAGATGAAATTTTATATGGAGATAGTCTTAATTGTTTGGGAGGGTGTAGAGTAGTTTTTATTCCCGAAGTCATCCTGTTCTCTTCTCCACTCTTTTAACACTCACTCAAAGTGCCGCTGGTAATGTATGATGAAGGCAGCTCAAGACCTGGAACACCTGGAGTGCTCCTGGGTGCAACGGGTCAGGGGTAACAATCGCTCAACGTGCTGCTGGTAGTATATGATGGATAAAGCTCAAGACAATGTGGAGTGCTACTGGGAGTAAAGGGTCAGGGGTAACACTCGCTCAACGTGACGCTGGTTGTATATGATGAGGAAAGCTCAAGACCTGGAACACCTGGAGTGCTGTTGGGTGCAACGGATCAGGGGTAACACTCGCTCAACGTACCGCTGGTAGTGTATTATGGGAAAAGCTCAAGATCTGGAACACCTGGAGTGCTGCTGGGTACAAAAGGTCAGGGGTAACACTCGCTCAACGTGTCGTTGGTAGTGTATGATGGAGATAGCTCAAGACCTGGAACACCTGGAGTGCTGCTGGATGTACCTGATGAGGGTAAAACTCCTTTAATCTGATGTTGGTAGAGTATGCTGTAGGCAGGTTAAGTTCTCCAAGACCTGGGACACCTGGAGGTCTGCCAGATGAAGCAGGCGTCTGACCAGAGCTACCACACGCTTAACGTGCAGTAGATACTGTTTGCTGTAATCAGGTTGAATTTTCCAAGACGTAGAACACCTGGAGGTGACTTCCCATGGGTCACTCGGTGCCTGCAAGACTTTGGTGACCAAGTTTCTGCTGGAGACGCTGCTGATCTCCCACCAGGGGGCTACCACAAGCTGAATGTTCAGCGGGTAAAATTTAGGTAGTAAAAAGGGGTGGAAGTTTGTATGGGGAAACAATAAATCTAGCTGATTGTTTAAAAATAAGCTACCCAAATTACTAATTCCACGCAGACGAAGTCGCGGGCAAAAGGTAGTATTTTATATATAAACTACTACTACTACTCTAATTTCAAATTTGATTAATTAATATAAAATCGAAATTCCAACAACTCAAAAATGACGTTGGTCACTTGGAACGTTATACAAAACTTGCTTTTGCCCGCGGCTTCGCCTGCGTGATTTAAGAATCTATGTCGTTTTGTCTAATGTACAGGTTGCGGGGGAGGCAGGGGAAGGAGAAAATATGGTTTTATAACTACTTACAAAAGATGGTTTATATGGTATATGGTTCGTAGGTAGAATACATATATATGTACTTACGATGTTTTGCATTTTACTTAGAATGGAAACCTTAACTTATAAGAAGCAAACAGACAACCACCTTCTTGTAGCACCTTGAATGTACTCATTACGGATGCAGGAAGTTTCCCGATGACGTACTCCTTCCACCCCGTCCGTCCCGCCGCGCCGCCCGCACTCGTCTAGGTACCGATTGACGATGATCGAGATGGCACCAAATAAAATTTAAAAATCTATTAGGATAACGCGGGTCTCCATACCTCAAAACCAAAATTAACCCTTATAGGATCACGTGTGGCTGTCTGTCGGTCCGTCTGTTACAACCGATTTGCTCCAAAACTACTGGACCGTTTGAATTGCAATTTGGCACAAATACGAGTACTTTCAAGAATTTTCATGAGCACATTATTCAATTTCAAAATCGATGCGATTTTCGTAATTAACGTCCCAAAAAACCATAAAAACGACACCCATATTGATATTTAGACATTTCAACCCCATTGCACCCCAACAGGGGAGATGGTTTTTCACGTCCGTCACGTTGGATTTTAAAATCGTTCTTGTTTTCCTAATTAGCAACCCGATAAACCATAGAAACAATACCCATGTTGATTTTCAGACTTTGTCACCACATTTCCCCCTATTAGGAGGGAATTTGCAAAAAAACCAGTAACACGTGTTTATTCATTTATCGTTAGGAATACTCCTGTGAAGTTTCGAATATAATAGTCTAACTAATCTTGTTTCCCCATACAATCTTTGAACCCCCATTTAACCCCCTTGGGGGGTGAATTTTGAAAAAATCATTTCATAGGGCACCCCTAGACCTTATAAGAAACCTACGTGCCAAATTTGGAATCTCTAGAACCAGCGGTTTGGGTTGTGTGTTGATATGTCAGTCAGGCAGTCAGTCAGTCAGTTTCTTCTTTTATATATTTAGATGTTGATTGGTTTATTCTAATAATTAAACTGATTTATACACATATTTTCTTTTACTTTATTTCCAGTCTTCACTTTTAATCATTATTTCCAGATAGTAATGTTCCCAGTAACTTTGGAAAAATACCTGGTAATATTGGGAATGTTACCGGTAACATTGGGAATTTACTCTCTCAGAGATTCCTTAACTGTTTTATGACTGTAAATAATAGCATTATTATTTTATTAAGTATTTAACACGAAAAAAGCATATACAATTCTAATAATTTTTTCAAAGTTACTCAATGTTACCGATCTGGGTAATGTTACTGGTAGCATTACCAGGAATATTCCCACTTTTGAGTAAGTTACTGGTAACGACCCATCACTAATTATCTCTAAGTACTGACATTATAAATGATGGCGCATTATAAAACATGATGCGCGTACGGCGTGCAGCGGTAAGAAAACCGCATGCGCAACGAGTGCGGAACATAACGCAACAGATAGCTGTAATGTAATCTTCTCAAATTGAGCTATTTGAGCTGCTGAACTGAATGTAAGTTTATGACGATTGACAAAAATAGTTTTTCCGAAAAAATAAATGTAACGTTTAAGGTTATTTCAACTCCGAGCAAAAAATACTTTTAATTTTTATGTTTTTTCTTATTGCATTATTTTTGACGCTCTCTTCGCGTTTTTTGAATGAAGCAGTGCAATACTGACTCATACATTTTATATGAAAAACTGGGAAGTGGGGACACTAGAGACACTGTAGTGTCAGTAAGTACACTAGATCTTATAAAGCCTTTTCTAGTCAGAAATATATCAAAGAGTGAAAAGACAAGTTTGACGTGTTCTCATCGTAAAGTGCGTGTAATAATACTAATGATATCATCACACATTTTTTTGTAGAAAAAAGGAAGTTTCTAAGATACCTTGCTCGTGGAAAATAAAACTCACATGCAGTCCCACAATAAACTGTAGAAAGACTAAATTAGACCCATAACAGGATGACCAACATTTCTTGACAAACGATCAAATAGGTAATGTTGTACCGCGTCGTGTGTCGTGTGTTGTCACGTGGTGGCACACAGCAACGTACAGACGCACTTCTGCGGCAGAGTTTTATATATGAATTAGTGATGGGTCGTTACCAGTAACTTACTCAAAAGTGGGAATATTCCCGGTAATGCTACCAGTAACATTACCCAGATCGGTAACATTGAGTAACTTTGAAAAAATTATTAGAATTGTATATGCTTTTTTCGTGTTAAATACTTAATAAAATAATAATGCTATTATTTACAGTCATAAAACAGTCAAGGAATCTCTGAAAGAGTAAATTCCCAATGTTACCGGTAACATTCCCAATATTACCAGGTATTTTTCCAAAGTTACTGGGAACATTACTATCTGGAAATAATGATTAAAAGTGAAGACTGAAAATAAAGTAAAAAAAAATGTGTATAAATCAGTTTAATTATTAGAATAAACCAATCAACATCTAAATATATAAAAGAAGAAACTGACTGACTGACTGCCTGACTGACATATCAACACACAACCCAAACCGCTGGTTCTAGAGATCCCAAATTTGGCACGTAGGTTTCTTATAAGGTCTAGGGGTGCACTAAGAAATGATTTTTTTAAAATTCACCCCCCAAGGGGGTTAAATGGGGGGTTCAAAGTTTGTATGGGGAAACAAGATTAGTTAGACTATTATATTCGAAACTTCACAGGAGTATTCCTAACGATAAATGAATAAACACGTGTTACAGGTTTTTTTTGCAAATTCCCCCCTAATAGGGGGAAATGTGGTGACAAAGTCTGAAAATCAACATGGGTATTGTTTCTATGGTTTATCGGGTTGCTAATTAGGAAAACAAGAACGATTTTAAAATCCAACGTGACGGACGTGAAAAACCATCTCCCCTGTTGGGGTGCAATGGGGTTGAAATGTCTAAATATCAATATGGGTGTCGGTTATTTGGGACGTTAATTACGAAAATCGCATCGATTTTGAAATTGAATAATGTGCTCATGAAAATTCTTGTGCCAAATTGCAATTCAAACGGTCCAGTAGTTTCGGAGCAAATCGGTTGTAACAGACGGACCGACAGACAGCCACACGTGATCCTATAAGGGTTCTAATTTTGCTTTTGAGGTATGGAGACCCGCGTTATCCTAATAGATTTTTAAATTTGTATTTGGTGCCATCTCGATCGTCGTCAATCGGTACCTAGGCGAGTGCGGGCGGCGCGGCGGGACGGACGGGGCGGAAGGAGTAAGTCATCGGGAAACTTCCTGCATCCGTAATGAGTACATTCAAGGTGTTACAAGAAGGTGGTTGTCTGTTTGCTTCTTATAAGTTTAGGTTTCCATTCTAAGTAACATGCAAAACATCGTAAGTACATATATATGTATTCTACCTACGAACCATATACCATATAAACCATCTTTTGTAAGTAGTTATAAAACCATATTTTCTCCTTCCCCTGCCTCCCCCGCACCCTGTACATTAGACAAAAAGCCGCGGGCAAAAGCTAGTTTCGTATAACGTTTCAAGTGACAAACGTCATTTTTGAGTTGTTGGAATTTCGATTTTATATTAATTAATCAAATTTGAAATTAAAGTAGTAGTAGTAGTAGTAAAGGGATAATAAATAATGATCACAGTTTTATACAAAATACTAGCTTTTGCCCGCGACTTCGTCTGCGTGGAATTAGTAATTTGGGTAGCTTATTTTTAAACAATCAGCTAGATTTATTGTTTCCCCATACAAACTTCCACCCCTTTTTACTACCTAAATTTTACCCGCTGAATAGCTTGTGGTAGCCCCTGGTGGGAGATCAGCAGCGTCTCCAGCAGAAACTTGGTCACCAAAGTCTTGCAGGTGTTCCAGGTCTTGAGCTATCTCCATCATACACTACCAACGACACGTTGAGCGAGTGTTACCCCTGACCTTTTGTACCCAGCAGCACTCCAGGTGTTCCAGATCTTGAGCTTTTCCCATAATACACTACTAGCGGTACATTGAGCGAGTGTTACCCCTGATCCGTTGCACCCAGCAGCACTCCAGGTGTTCCAGGTCTTGAGCTTTCCTCATCATATACAACCAGCGTCACGTTGAGCTAGTGTTACCCCTGACCCTTTGCTCCCAGTAACACTCCACATTGTCTTGAGCTTTATCCATCGTATACTACCAGCAGCACGTTGAGCGATTGTTACCCCTGACCCGTTGCACCCAGGAGCACTCCAGGTGTTCCAGGTCTTGAGCTGCCTCCATCATACATTACCAGCGGCACTTTGAGTGAGTGTTAGAAGAGTGGAGAAGAGAACAGGATGACTTCGGGAATAAAAACTACTCTACACCCTCCCCAACAATTAAGACTATCTCCATATCAAATTTCATCTAAATCGGTTTTATTGGGTTCCATACAAATTTCCACTCCCCTTTTCACCCCCTTTAGGGTTGATTTCTAGGGTAAAACCTATCCTGTGTCCCTCACGCAAAATAGGCGCAATAGTAAGACGTCGAGTTGCGGAAACCAAGCCCGCGAATATCTATCCTATGTCCTTCCCCAGGACCCAAATTATCTCCATACCAAACTTCATCTAAATCGGTTCAGCGGTTATTGATTCCCCATACAAGTGTCAACTCCCCTTTCCATCCCCTTAAGGGGTGAGTTCTGGGATAAAAAAGTATCCTATGTCCTTCCCCGGTACTCACTATCTGTATACCAAATTTATAAAATTGATCCCATAGCTCTTATGTCAGCGAATTAAGAACTATGGGACATATTTTTGAGTAAGTTGTACTAAAAAAATAACTTTTGAACCTTATTTTATCTCATATAAGTCATCACTATCATCAGTTTCATATGTTACCGGCTTTTGGGAATGTTACTGGTAACATTGGTAACTTACTAGTAACATTCCCAAATGGAAACTTACTGGTAGCGGGAATGTTACCGCTGCCCATCACTAATATGAATGCTGTTTGTAACTACCCTACCATGTTCAATTCATGTACCTACCTACAACATAGCATAATATATAAGTAGTTAAAATATTTAACCCCCACAACTACCAGCTTGCCAAAGTACCTAATAATTTTAACGTCCATCATTAGTAACTCCATGCTCATACCTAACCTAACCTTTCATCACAAGTAGACCCGCCCGGCAACTCGACACCATTTTACTTTCATATTCATCCTCGATCAAACAAAAATTAACTTTATCCACCACATCATACGATTGCAATTTAAACATATGCGTGTTACAGTAGTACTAAGTGAAATTGGAAATGGTAATTCTTAAGGCTATAACAATGAGGTTGATTTTGCAGTGTCATTGTGGTGCTGGTTACAACATGTTACGGGCAGGTGGTTATATAAGCGATGGGTCATGCCGGTCATACGAGGCCTTGACATTTTGTTTTGTATATGTGTACACGTACTCTTACATGTACATATATATGTGTTGTTAGATATAAAAGCAACATTTTAGTTGACCTTTGTAAAAAGGGCATTTTTTTTCTATTACGACATGTATTTTAACATGTATTTAAAAACGATATTTCATATTTTTTGTTACCTAGCAAATAGATGTCACAAAAATTACTTGATGTGTGATATCATTTGACCGTTTTGACCTCACGCAAACACAGTACAATTTGACACTGGGCTAAGGGTTTAACCGGATAACCCCGGGTTAATGGGAAGGAATATTTGGACCTAGTTAAGCGACAAGTCGTATTTTATTTACAAACGTGTAGCCTGTAGGATACCTAATATTCCCTTCAATTACTTGCATTTCGTTAGCCGGTCTCGAAACCGCATCTATGCAAAATTGCATACATAACTTCTCGGTCTGCGCTTTACCACACGGTCTCTTTGTATAGCTAATATTGTGACTAAAAGCACAATTTCACACGTTTCATACCTAGAGCCAGTGAAGGCCAGTAGGTAGCCCAATTTCGGTAACAGCCATCGATATACATCTCCATCGTGACGACGGTATTAAATGTCAAATGTTACTTCTCTATAAAGCTCGACTGACGTTGCGACTTGCGACATGCCATCTCCGAAATCATGACGTGTAAACGTAGAATATAAAATTATTGCAGGATGTGTAGGTATATGTATAAGTTGAAGCGCTACTGAAGTAAATAAATAAATAAATAACTTAGGTCTTAGAAAATCATCAGATTTTCGAGGCGAACAAATATCTGCACACTTTTATGAAGGTGATAGAGTGTTCATATAGGTTTATATAGTTGGTCAAGCTAATCTTGTCAGTAGAAAAAGACGCGAAATTCAATTTTTTTATGGGGCGATAACCCTTCGCGCTTACATTTTTTAAATTGCCGCCTTTTTCTACTGACAAGATTTGCCCGTAAGTGTAGTATATTGACAGACAATTTGTAAACTATTACAAATGCAAAGGGTTAGCTATGGGTGCTACCTAACCTAAGCCTGTTAAAAGCATTTGCGTTATTACGTATGGCAAAAATATATTGACATAAATCGTTAGTTAGAATAAAGAGAAAGCATTAAAACGGTATTTTTATGATTTCTAAACCAACATTTATAATTATTCTCGTTTTTTTTTACAGAATGCGACAGCGGCGACTCAGGCCACCTATACGAGTCACTTGAAACACCGCCACTGGCCGCGCACGAGGCAAGGCTCACGCATGACACACGCACGTACGCGCTAGATGACGACTTTGACTCGTTCGACAGCGACACAGAGGACGAACACGAGGTAACTAACTACAGTACATAAGTATTAGTGTTAAAACCACCTGTACGTGTCGCTGGAGACACCGCCACCGGCCGCGCACGACGTACGCACGCTCTAGATGACGACTTTGACTCGTTCGACAGCGACACCGACGACGAACACGAGGCAACTAACTACAGTACATGAGTATTAGTGTTCTGGCCGTGTACGAGTCGCTGGAAACACCGCCACTGGCCACGCACGACGTACGCACGCTCTAGATGACGACTTCGACTCGTTCGACAGCGACACCGACGACGAACACAAGGTAACCAACTACAGTACATAAGTATTAGTGTTCTGGCCGTGTACGAGTCGCTGGAAACACCGCCACCGGCCACGCACGACGTACGCACGCTCTAGATGACGAATTCGACTCGTTCGACAGCGACACCGACGATGAACACAAGATAACCAACTACAGTACATAAGTATTAGCGTTCTGGCTTGAGGGGCTACCGCGAAAACCGAAATTCGCAAATTGCGGGGATCTTTCTCTTTTACTACAATGAAGGCGTAATTAGAGTGACAGAGAAAAATGCCCGCAATTTGCGAACTTCGATTTTCGCGGTTATAGCCCTGTACGAGTCGCTGAAAACACCGCCGCCGGCCGCGCACGACACACGCACGTGACAACAGTGACTCTGCGGTCTCTGCACTTCTTATTGATGGGTCCTACGTATTACGTAAGTGTCTCGGTATGTATAGCTCCGAGAATTTACGATTTTCTTTGCCTGGCCTATCATCTTGATATTCCTGATCGTCACCAGGTTTGTTCTAAAAGCAATCTGTTTTTCCTTAAACAAGCTTTTTAGCTAAATATCGTGATATTTTTGTCACTAGTTGTTTGTTTAATTCAGACAATAAAAAATTAAAATAAAAAATAACCAACAACAACCAAACAATGTTACACCGAAGGAAGATAAAAATACATATACTCTGTCAAGCAATTTCCGTCAGTAGAAGAGCGGCAAATTAAAAAAAATTAGGTGCGAATAGTTATCGTCCCATAGAACATTTGAATTTCGCGCCTTTTTCCACTGACAAACTTGTATGACCGGCTATAGCTTTCTATCATGATTTCTATCTATCTAGATTTTATTCATGGCATATAATATGAAGGTACTAAATACAAAGATAGTTTTCTAAGTTACAGCCTGAAATCACTACGAAATGTAGCAATTTTGGGAATAAATAAAAAATATAAATGCCACAAGATATATATATTGATATTTACAAGCCACGGAAATCAACCTTATTAAATAAAATGCCACGGAAATCAATTTTATAAAAATGCCACGGAAATCAATCTTATTAAATAAAAAATGGCTAAAGCCTACTGGTACCAGTGGGGATCAGCCAGGAGTGAAGGCTGCGAGTAATAAATATTTAACAGTGGTTTAAATTATAAAAGATATAAAAAGGAAGACGTTGAGTAGATTGCCTAAAATTGGTAGGTAGGAAATAGGTTGGTCACTTCCCTTGAGAGAGGAGCTGCTAGGAGAAACAGGCCAAGGCCTATACCGGTTCCGGTCAGGCGGATGTCGGAGCCGCAACCAGGGATCTATGCCGGACACTGTGGTATGGCGTGCGCCGTGATCCGTGTCCAGAAAAAGTAGGAGCAATATGTTCTCCAAATAAAATGAAAAACTGCGGACGAAGAGAAGGGCCACGCTATAATAAAGTGATGAAATGAAAACCAATAAAATAATAAAATAGAATATGGAACGGACTTACCCGCGACAAAAAGCGGTTATCCTTATTTCTAAAGGGTCGGCTATTCACGTTAAAAAAACTTCCGTGATCCTGGATAAACCCGGTACTTGTTATAGATGGGCAGAAATGGCAGAATTACTTTTATTTTGTGAAAAGATCAATAACTTTTTCAACATCACATCTAATTCCTTCTCACATTGACAGTTTTCACACCTTCATCTTTTTTTCATTCTTTTGGCAGTTGTCAAAGCAAATCAAAGAATTCACTTGTAAAGAAAAAAGGTTTCTCCTAAAGCGTTATGCTGCAGACATCCTCTAACATACACAAAAAAAGGTGGTTGTTATGAAAGGTATCTCAACACAAATACCAAAAAAAAGGGCACCTCCAACAACTAAAAAGGTCAGACTGAAGTTCCTAGTATTACTTCATAGTCATGTTACAAATATGGGAAATGAACCCGCAAACAATTGATCCTTAACCAAGGTGTCCTTTCTTCGTAACCAATAAAAAAAACTTTAAACGCTAACAACAAATGATTGTTATGAAGATGCAACCAGGCGCAAATAAACGGTACCTTATGACACTCGCGAAACGAATTATGTAAGCAACAAAAAAAACTAAATTATCGCAACTTTCCCGAAAGCTACTTTAAGATGTCTTTGACGTGATAAAAACCAACGTGTGGTGAGCTTACGTCAGCCAGTTCATAAACTTGCGGCGAAATACGCCTGACTATGCGACACGAGACAAACCGCGGAGCGAACTTCCCGCCAGTTCCTTCTCCGACAGGGCAACGTTGAAAATTCTTCCGCCATACTATTTCACCTGGCTGAAACATAACAGCCTTCCTTTTCTCATTATAGGTGTTTGCGTTCCGTTGAAAAGCAAAAAACAAGGAATCAGCAACTTTCGCATAGATGTCTTGGAGTGCTACAAGACACAAGGCGCGATCACTCCGACTACGGACCAACTCTGGGCCTGGAGTCTGAGAATGGGCACGTTGTCGCGTAGTCTCCACCTCACGTCCATACATTAAAAAATTAGGGGTATATGAAGTTGCGAGGTTTACGCATGAATTTAAATATAATGCTACTTTTGGCAAATTCCTTGCCCAAGTGCGATTATCATTACCTGTCAGAATACTAAGAGTCGTGATTACGGTTTGATTGTAACGTTCAGCGACGTTGGCCTGAGGCGTGTAATAGGGCGTGTAACACGGACCGGGAATATCGTAGGACCTTAAAAAATCTACGAATGCTATGCTACGGAAAACAGTCGCGTTATCACAAAGAACGTTGAATGGCGTTCCATAGCGCAATATCACTTCCGACTCCAAAGCAACTGTGATAGATCTCGTATCAGCCTTCTTCAAAGGTACCAACCATACAAATTTTGTAAAAACGTCAACTATGGTTAAAATATATCTATATCCGTAATAGGCTATCGGAAGAGGACCCACCAAATCTATGGAAATTAAATCTAGTGGAGCGTATACAGGTCTTGGATAAAGCTGGTGCCCACGCGGTTGTGTGTTAGAAATCTTGTATGCTTTACAGACTTGGCACTCCCCAAGGTATTCGGTTACATCGCGATACATATTTGGCCAATAGTATAAACTTCTCAATTTCAAATAAGTTTTCATGACCCCAGGGTGAACATTCGGGAACCCGTTGTGAATCTCAGCGATAGCCTCTCTTATTTTATCTTTAGGCAAAACCGTCCGCCAGGAGTTAGTCTCTAAAGGATTATTAACCGCCATCTTACGCATTAGAACCCCATCCCGTATTGCATACGCCGGAAATATTTGTGGCGATCTTGTTGTACCTGTAAACACCCTCTCGAACCAGGGGTCAGTCGTTATGCTGTCACCCCGTCTGAAGGAAATCAAACCAATCTGGGGACGAGAAAGAACGTCTGGGACAACGTTTAATGCGCCTTTTCGGTGCTCGATCTCAAAATCGTATTGGGATATTAGAGTAGCCCAACGAGCTAGTCGGCCACTTGGATTGTCTAGGGTAATGAGCCATTTTAGGGCAATGTGGTCTGTAATTATCTTGAACTTTATTCCATCGAGATAGCCGCGAAAGTGTTTAATAGATTCCAAAACCGAGAGCAGCTCCCGTTCTGTCGTTGAGTAATTGCGTTCCGCTTTTGAAAACAACCGTGAGTAATAGGCAATTGGATGCTCCTCTCCATTAATATTTTGGGCTAGAACCGAACCAAGACCAACCGAACTGGCATCACATTGCAACACGAAAGGCTTTGTAAAGTCTGGACATGCCATAACCGGAGAATCAATAAGGACCGTTTTTAATCGCTTAAACGCAGATTCAGACTCACTGGTCCAACTGATGGGATCTTTGCCTTTCTTTTTTCCGATAAGAGACGTTAAAGGTGCGATGATAGATGAGAAATTATCCACAAAACGTCTGTAGTATGAGCACATACCAATAAATGCCCGTAGAGATTTTGCCGTCGTAGGCGTCGGGAAATTACTAATCGCCTCTAACTTTTTTGGATCGGTCTGGAGCCCGCGTTCATTGACAATGTACCCCAAATATCTGAGTTCCGATTTGCAGAATTCACATTTCTTTAGATTGATAGATAGACCGGCCTCTCTTAAGCGATCGCGGACTTTGGTGATTAGGTTTAGATGACTATCAAAATCGCGAGATACTAAAATTAAATCGTCCACGTAACCAAATACAAAGTCGTCTGATTCAGCTGAAAATTCATAGTTGACTATCATATCAGTTAGCCGTTGCATTTCTGACGCAGCATTCGTGAGCCCAAAAGGCATACGGACAAATTCAAATAACCCGCGTTGAGGAACAATGAATGCTGTACGTTCACAGCTGTCCTTGTCGGCGAGCGGAATCTGCCAGAAGGCGCTCCTAAGGTCAAGCGATGTGAGGTATCTGGCACCACGTAAGTTATCCAGGATGTCTTGGATTCGCGGAAGCGGGTAGGAATCGCGGATAGTAACACTGTTTAATTTCCTACTATCTACGCAGAATCTCACACTTCCGTCGCTTTTTGTCACCATTACAACTGGGCTTGCCCACGGTGACCGAGAAGGGAGTATGACCCCCATCGCAAGCATCTTATCAATCTCTTCATTGAGAACCTTCAATTTGACAGGAGACAGTGGGTAATAACGCTGACGAATAGGCGGTCCAATTGTCTCGATTTTATGGGATAACCAAGATGTACATCCCAGACCTATCTTGTCAGAAGAGATGTCTTCCAGGGTGTTTATAACGGACTGGAGTTTGAGTTCTTGATCGGCAGAAAGGACTCTTCTCGGATGTAAATATCGAGTATCACTAGCCTCGATGCGTCCGCTGACAGGAACGTGAGTAGACGGCACAAAAAGCTTACCGCTATTCTCACCTTCGAAAAACTGTTTGATGACCGATGTCAATCCGCACACATCCCAAAACTCCATTCCGAGGATAAATTGTGTAGGTAACTTCCTACCTACGAGACATGGGTGGGTAATAGACATTCCATGAAAAAAAATGGTAAGTTCTACTCCACCAAGAATCTCGATCGGTGAATTGTCCGCGGATACCACTACTGGCATTGTACCCGTGTAATAATTTAAACCTAAACCCCTAAGAAGTGAGAGGTCGATGAGAGACCTCATAGCACCAGAGTCTAAAAGAGCTTTAACAGGAATACCAGAAACAGAAACTTCGACAAATAATCTATTATCAAGAGAGTTGTTTATGACTATCGGCGACACCGAAGGATTGAGCGTGGCGCCGCCAACATCTAGTTTTTTTGTGGCGTGGGAGGGTTACAGTTGGAACAATTCCGGGTCACAGCACCTGCCCGCTTGCACTGAAAGCACACCACCCCTCGAACGTTTGGACACCCCCTATAGTCGTGTCCCAACATGTCACACTTAAGGCATGCTGGACTTAGGGCGTTAATCGGAGCCACTGTAGTAGCCGGAACCAGCTGTGGTTCGAATGATTCAAAATTTTTAGCTACCTCCAGCAAAGCGTCCATGTCTCTTATAATATTTGTGGCAAGACATGGGTGATATCGCTTGTGTAATCCGTATTTGACGATAGTAAATAAGTCGTCTTCACCGACTGGGGCACGTAATTTAGCATTAAGGTCACGGACCTGTATGACGAAATCGATAACGGTCTGAGTATCGGACTGTTTCAGTTCTCGCAGTTGACGTTCTGTTTTAAAATCAAAATCAACAATATCGAAGGTGCGCATAAAGGCTGACTTTAGCTCAACATACGAAAGCCTCGGATGGCGAATAGCGCGAAAATATTTCAGAGCGCTGCCGGAAAGTAGCTCGTGAAACCTCTGTACAACGTAGGATGGTTTAACGCCGCGCGCAATGCCCTCCTCTTCAACCCGACCGAAAAAATCGCGAACACAGCTCTCACCCGAAAAGGTAAGACACCATTTAGTCAGCGACTCTGGTTTCCATTGGTGACTCGTATACATCGGACACGGAGATGGTCCAGACTGCGGTGGTGGTTCCGCGAATTGACTTGAGTGCGCGTCACCGCTATCCATGGTTAGCACACGTGGATTCGGGTCAGCAAACGGATTTAGAGATCGGTGTGGAGTGTCGCCAATGGATCCTTCACCTTGATTTGACATTATAACACTACTGTTCTTGGGCACGAAACTAAGCGTTACAGTAAGGCCGTTTGACCGGACTCCCTCCCCTTTTTTTAACAAAAAAAAAATTAATATCGAAAGTTTATTTAACAAAAAAAAACAGTTATTTTTTTAGTTCGGGCGCCAAATTTGTAGCAATTTTGGGAATAAATAAAAAATATAAATGCCACAAGATATATATATTGATATTTACAAGCCACGGAAATCAACCTTATTAAATAAAATGCCACGGAAATCAATTTTATAAAAATGCCACGGAAATCAATCTTATTAAATAAAAAATGGCTAAAGCCTACTGGTACCAGTGGGGATCAGCCAGGAGTGAAGGCTGCGAGTAATAAATATTTAACAGTGGTTTAAATTATAAAAGATATAAAAAGGAAGACGTTGAGTAGATTGCCTAAAATTGGTAGGTAGGAAATAGGTTGGTCACTTCCCTTGAGAGAGGAGAGTGAGCTGCTTGGAGAAACAGGCCCAGGCCTATACCGGTTCCGGTCAGGCGGATGTCGGAGCCGCAACCAGGGATCTATGCCGGACACTGTGGTATGGCGTGCGCCGTGATCCGTGTCCAGAAAAAGTAGGAGCAATATGTTCTCCAAATAAAATGAAAAACTGCGGACGAAGAGAAGGGCCACGCTATAATAAAGTGATGAAATGAAAACCAATAAAATAATAAAATAGAATATGGAACGGACTTACCCGCGACAAAAAGCGGTTATCCTTATTTCTAAAGGGTCGGCTATTCACGTTAAAAAAACTTCCGTGATCCTGGATAAACCCGGTACTTGTTATAGATGGGCAGAAATGGCAGAATTACTTTTATTTTGTGAAAAGATCAATAACTTTTTCAACATCACATCTAATTCCTTCTCACATTGACAGTTTTCACACCTTCATCTTTTTTTCATTCTTTTGGCAGTTGTCAAAGCAAATCAAAGAATTCACTTGTAAAGAAAAAAGGTTTCTCCTAAAGCGTTATGCTGCAGAAATTACTATAAAAATGTTGCTAAATGATGTTTCGATAATTTCAGTCTGCCGCTCATCAAGCACCAGCACTGCCAGCATCCCGTCTTCCAGCTCCGCCAAGTGCTGGATATACGCTCACCAAGATAGCCAGCGTGGCTCACAAGAAGATGCGACAGCTGAAACGGAACTTCACCAAGCGATGCTCCGGTAAGTGTTTTGGTTATTCCATGCTCAGCAAGCTCCAGCACTGCCAGTTTCCAGCTCCGCCAAGTGCTGGATATACGCTCACCAAAATAGCCAGCGTGGCTACAAGAAGGTGCGACAGCTGCAATGAAACGGAACTTCACCAAGCGATGCTTCGGTAAGTGTTGTGTATTCCATGCTCACCAAGCACCAGCACTGCCAGCATCCCGTCTTCCAGCTCCGCCAAGTGCTGGATATACGCTCACCAAGATAGCCAGCGTGGCTCACAAGAAGATGCGACAGCTGTAACGGAACTTCACCAAGCGATGCTCCGGTAAGTGTTGTGGTTATTCCATGCTCACCAAGCTCCAGCACTGCCAGTTTCCAGCTCCGCCAAGTCCTGGATATACGCTCGCCAAGATAGCCAGCGTGGCTCACAAGAAGATGCGACAGCTGAAACGGAAATTTACCAAGCGATGCTCTGGTAAGCAATATAATAACTTTTAAAACATCCGACACAAACATAGTTAACCTACAGAAACCTACAGAAATCCTTATAAGAGTCATCTCGACCCGAAAAACCTTACTCAATCATTTCATTTGTAGGGGAGCTACGATTCTTCAGACAAATTATAACTCTTTTCTTTTTCCACCGAGGGTTAAAATCTAAGTAAGTACCTAATTATAGTAAGAGCCATAGCGAATAATGCTCGAACATGCTTAAACTCACGAAAAAACGGTACGAACAAATTCTTTTTACGTTAGAGCAAGCATCGTCCACCGCCAGAATAGGGTTGTTGACACATTTTGAATGTTATAACTAGATCTAGATAAATATATAAAATGAGATAGATATAGATAAGTTTTTGGCAAAAATTTCATTTTTGGTACAAGCTTTTATCGCTGACTGTACTTTTCTTTCCACGACCAACTAATACTCATCGAGACAATTTTAAAAACCGCAAACACAATTAGGTTGCGTTGTTTTATCACAGAGTTCCTACGGCCACCTCCTGTCTCCATCATCAGATCAGCTCGATGGTACCATAATATTGCATTGTGACACCGGGAAGTGGGTCAAACTTAACTTGCAAGATTTGACCCTTACAAACATGTTACGTATAAACTTAAAAAATATATGGGAATAAAAAAAAAATACGTTTCAAATAAAAATAACTTCCAAATAGGTAACTCAAATACCCTATTGTGGAGAGTTTTTTCGTTGGCCTTCGGATAAATTACCTTTTGCATATATCTAAGTTTAGGCTAAAACTGTATTTTGCATTTTATATAAAACCCCTGTAAATAAGCGGTAGCACTTAACAAAAATAAGTAGTTAAGGTATTCTGACCACTAAACATATACATATCATAATTACTTATTTATTGTATCTGTACTTTATACAATTGGATAGTTAAAAAAAAAACAAAAAAGACTATTCCGATACCGGGAATCGAACCCGAGCCTCCTGGGTGAGAGCCAGGTATCCTAGCCACTAGACCATATCGGATGTTGTAGAGCGGTCCGAAATTCAGTGTTTGATGGAGATTTAGTACAACTGTATAAATATACCTAAAAATAAAAACATTGTCTCGTACCGAGTGAGTGTGACATAATTTCTCGCGCTAAGACAGATAATTTTATCTCTATGCTATCTTTTCATTGAGTACCTATATTTAAAACATACTTTTGATAGTGATTATATTATAGTTAGCACTTTGCCAATTTACTTTATTTTAAAATGATAAGAGAAGTATAAAGGGGTTTTAGGGTTCCGTACCCAAAGGGTAAAAACGGGACCCTATTACTAAGACTCCACTGTCCCTCTGTCTGTCACCAGGCTAGGCTGTATCTCATGAACCGTGATAGTTAGCCAGTTGAAATTTTTACAGATGGATGTATTTCTGTTACCGTTATAACAACAAATACTAAAAACAGAATAAAATAAATATTGAAGTGGGGCTCCCATACAACAAACGTATTTATTTTGTCGTGTTTTGCCTAATGGTACGGAACCCTTCGTGCACGAGTCCGACTCGCACTTGGCCGGTTTTTAATAATTATTTTTTTGCCTTTTGTTCCCAATTCTGTCAAAAATTCAAAAAGTTATTCCGATACCGAGCCTCCTGGGTGAGAGCCAGGTATCCTATTAGCCACTAGACCATATCGGATGTTGACAAACTGTGCAAAAATAATTATATAATCACTAGTAGTCACAGAACGAATAAGGGTCTCCTGTTTTTGATTAAAGTTAATATTTTCAGAAATAATAGCTCCGAAAGAATAAAAATATGCCCCCTCTAACTTTTGAAACATAGGATGATCGGTCTAGCCGTTTTTGAGAAATTTGAAAAAATCTTCTCCTCAAAAAGACGTATAAGTATAAAGCGCTGCGAAGGAACATGCCAGTAATGTACATGATACTTGCTAATAGCCCTATCGTTTAGCCTGTTCTGACATAATGGTAACTACGAATCTCTATACTGAGCATGGCCCGACATTCTCTTGGCCGTTTTTAATTAATTCTGTTTGTTGGATATATTGTAGTATAAAATGATCTGGCTGTTTGTTTTAGTTTCGACCTTTTCACACACATGCAAAAGAGAAAGACAGCGCTATTTTTATCTGAGAGAACGAGTAAAACAAGTGAATTAACATTAATCTTATCTTTCCAGTGGCAATGGACGGTAATCCCTTCACAAAAGTAACGACGCCGAAAACCGACCCATACAACGAGCCGAAGAAATCGCCCATATACGCCAACTGCGAGCGCCCCGAGCACGGCTACAGCAATATCAACCTCCAAGACACACTCAATAAGACTGATAATCCAGTGAAGGGGTTCAAAGATGAACTGAAGACGGTTATTAGTGAGAAGAGATTTAGTAATGGAGAGATGGCGCCACCGTTACCTGAGAAGCAAGATAAACCATCGACCCCTACGAGTGAGACTAAAAAAGACAGCGGGACGTTGTCTAGAAAGACGTATTTTTCGTTCAAATCGCGGTTCAGACGAGCGACGTCGATGGCGGTGGATATCAATTCGGACGTGCCTAGCGCGTTGAAGATCACGAATTCGACGTTCTATTTGACTGACTCGATGGATGGAGACTCCGGGTTTAGCAACTGGTGAGGATTGCTTCTTATATTAAAATGTCAATTGTTGTTGGTTGCATGTGTTAATTGTTATAAACAAGCAATTTTAGTCATGGAGTCTTGTTACGCTTATGCGTAGAGCTACTTATTCTGCTACTGTTTTTACTAATTCTGAAAAAATACGATTAGCTATAACAAAAGCTCCCACCATCACTCATGGCTCTTCATCAATTTCGTCGCTTATAATGAACCCAACGTTTAGTATTCTATATTTATGCCCATGCGCAGCCTCTTCTCCCAACACATTGTTGTGATGAGCTATATGTATAAAAACATTAAAATGAAACATTAAAAACTATATCTCCGACAGCAGCGACAACGGGCAAGGCAGCGTGGAGACCCTCTCACCGACCGCCCCGGCGCGCCACCACCGCGACGGTACGCGCGCGCTCATCTCCGCATCCACGCCCTGCCTGGCTCGAGCCCAGGCTCAGGCCACTCAGGCCACACAGGCAACTCAGGCCACTCAGGCCGCGCTCGAGCGCCCGAGCATGCCGCCGCCGCCGCCGCCCGGCCGGCCCACTGACATTAGCGCTGTCAATGAAGGTACGGACGTCAACTGTTTTTGCTTGGACTAACTGCTTGGAAGTTTGTAGGGAATGATAGAATTTGACTAACTGAATTTGGAATAGTCGTCTTTTAATAATGGTTGATGATAGGTTTTGACTAACTTTAAATTTGAATTTAGAATGCATTAAATGTAGATTGCTAGATTGTATAGGTACCTAGAGATTATAGCTAAATTTTGAGTAACTTAAATTTTAGTTTAGTTTGGAACAACACTAGATTTGATACGTTTGCGCTCTTGGAGAATAGAAACCTTCCTGTTTGTGACAGCTAATCAACGGATGTCGCCTTTAGTAGAGGCTGAATTTCGAGGATATGTAGAATTGTAGATATGTAATTCTATTCAGTAGGTACCTACTTCAGACATGGACGCAACATTGCCTTGTTCTGAATTAAACACACCAATGTATCTAGGCTCGCAAAAACTTCTGGTCAAAAAATGGCCTAAAGGTCAGTTGATTTACAGTGTGTATGGTACCTTCAAATTGTAGACCTTTATCAACCAAAAGTAAAATAATGGTAACGCCAACATAATTATCGGCTTTATTCTACTACTATGTCGAATCTCGTGTCGATGGCGTACACAACATGTACAGTCGCCACCAGATATATCGGAGTGCCCGAGGTGCTCACAAATATCTGAACACGTCTCTATTGTCCAGGCGTTAGAGTGCGTGTTCAGATATTTTGAGCACCTCGGACGCTCTGATATATCTGATGGCGACTGTACAGTGGGCTGCGAAATTGCATGGAGAAATTATGAATGAATTCACTGATAAAGTCGCCATGCACTTTTGCGGCTGATGGTACAGACAGCTGCAGAGCAAAGGTACCCCCTACATATACATGTGTATGCAAAGGTGCTAAGCTAATAGTATTGACTGTACGTGACACGTATTATTTAAATTAAGAATAATTTCAGTTACATACATAAATACTTACAAAGTAAAAGGTACCTAAGTTATTATCATTTTAAACTGTTGCGCTGTATCTATATGTCGTTTGCGAAAAAACACTGTAAAATAAAACAAGTGCGAGTCGGACTCACCCATCGAGGGTTCCTTACTTTCTAGTATTTGTTGTTATAGCGACAATAGAAATATAGCATTTGTGAAATTTTTATCTTTCTAGCTATCACAGTTCATGAGACACAGCCTGTTGACAGACAGACAGACAGAGAAGTCTTAGTAATAGGGTCCCGTTTTTACCCTTTGGGTACGGAAGCCTAACTTAATTGAACAGCTCTAAATACGACAAAAAGTAATTTCAGTTGACGTCTGTCCGATGTCGGACGATGTTCCTAAACACGAAGACAGCGCTAAACAGAGGTCAGTGCCTGCGCTAACTGGAAAATACTATCAGTTCCACTAATATTACGTGTAAAAATTAAATTAGGTACCCACTAAACGGTACATTATAACAATTTTAATACGTAAAAAATCAAATAGGGGTGATTAGGGATGGCTGAGTTGAATAGGGACAAAACTTAAAATGTTATTTACCTGACAATTAAAAAAAATATACCCACACAAATTGTATCATTCAATTGAAAATAATAGTAGATTTTGTATGAGACAATTTGTGTGGGATTTATGTAAGAAAATGTCAGGTAAATCTCATTTTAAGTTTTGTCCCTATTCACCCCAGCCATCTCTATTCACCCCGGTTGACGGTACTTGATTATTGCGTCCGGACAATTCAGTTATTTCTATATGATAGTTGCTAGCATTCCTGCCTCCATTTGATATTTACCTTGATATAGCTAATACCTATTATGAATAGCTGTGATCATTTTCACGTGATATAATATCAACGGCCTTCTACCAATGCACAAATATATATAGTAACAATGAATGTACCCAACGGAAGCTGGCAGAAGACAACATAATTCTTTATTTTTCAAATTGTTAAATATTTTTACGCAAAATGTCTCTGCATCGATCTATGCTGATGGGTGTCACTTGCTTGGCAAAGCTAATCTAACTTTTTTATTACCTAAACGATTCGGTGTTCCACTTAGGGAGAACAGACACTCTGGGGTCCCAGAGTAAAGTACCACGTCACGTGACACCGGAGGTAGGTCAACTCAAGAGGAACCTAACCAGCCTAACATGACCCCAGTAAAAGCTGCACGGTTTTCGAGTTATTACCGAAATAAAATAAAAATGACTTTTCTCCTTTGTTTTAACATTTTTAGCACCTACCAGCATCGATAAAACCATGCAACTAAAAAAACGCTGGTTAGGTTCTTCTTCAGTTGACCTACCGGTGTCACTGTGACGTGGTTGTTCTGGGACAACCTCTAATGCGAATAATGGAGCTAAAGATGTCGTGCAATCATCGACTTTATAAAGCTGAGAGACCCGGTCACAGGGCGGACACGCTATACATCAAAAATCACTTGCGTTTCTATGTGTGAACGGCACGTCTGTACACGCGTCATACGTCATAGTGTGAGTTAGTTGCATAAAAACAGTACTGAGCGGCCGGCAAACGGCCGTCAATCTGCTGTCGCGGGGCGAGGTAATTGGAATCGGGGCGGGGCGGTGCGTGGCCGCTCTGTATGATAATACTATTACTTATTCTGTGACCCGGTTTAATATATTTAATATGTGAGTGCCTCACGGAAGTTTTGTTATGTATATGCGAATATATTCAAAATTCTGTAGTATTTTCCAGCGAGCGCGGGATGGTGTAGGTCTATGTTCACAAGCATGCTCTATTTTTGCACTGTTTTTTGTCTTACCCACATCTGTCCTTAAACACTCACACATTCATCTGTCGTACCAAACACGTAATACCTGTGCATTGGTGATATTTTAAATACTCACCGAGCATGCGATTTTTAGTTACCATGTACAAATTGCACTATAATTTTTAATCTTATTTGATTTTTTAATGTTCTTAACCGTCATTAGTTAATAGGTTGCAAAGAGCTATTATTTTTAGAAGAGGTGTAAAGTCTAAGAAAACATTTTGGGCCTCGAATTTGACGGCCGAAGTAGTTGCTGTACGCAATGATTTATTATAACTCAAGATACGTTATAGGCGTTCCAAAATTGAAGCAAGCGCTACCTTGTGACAAATTGTACAAGTTGCCTTTACTCGCACCTGAGCAAGCGAGAAATGTGGCACGTGCTAACTCACCGATAGAGAAAGAGACAAGCTCATGTTTAACAACGAGTGTGGCAAAGATGAATGGAATTCGAAAATTAATCAAAAATAACTGATTTCTTCGTAGGCATAGAAATAAATAGGGAAGTATTTTTTGCGCTCCTTATGTATGTACCTATCTATAGTTATACTAACTTTTTCCCGCGGCTTCGTCTGCGTGGAGTTAGTAATTTGGATAGCTTATTTATTATCCAATCGATCCCCATACAAGCTTCCACCCCCCCACCCCCCTTTTTCACCCCCTTAAAGGATAATTTCTGGGATAAAAACTACCCCCTATGTCCTTCCCCGGGACTCAAACTATCTCTATACCCAACTAAATCGGTTCAGCGGTTTAAGCGTGAAGAAGTAGGTAACAGACAGACAGACACACTTTCGCATTTATAATATTAGTATGGACTATGGATACAATATCATTGGTTGTACGGCAAAGCTGTTTGACGAACCGTATAGCGCCATCTACATCATGTGTCGAACACGGGGGCAATATTTTTTAGAAGTTAAATTTCCTCTATTAGTAGCTATAGCCGGTCAAGCAAATCTTGTCAGTAGAAAAAGGCGGCAAATTTAAAAAAATATAGCCGCGAAGGGATATCTTCCCATAGCAGATTTGCTTGACCAACTATTTATACTAGTTGATAGATATTTTGTTACATAAATCAAAATACATAGGTACATTTAAAAAGGACATACATTTATAAACGTCAGTCTAGAATTATCTAGATTTTAATGATGCAATCGCATTTAGTAGTTAGCTACGATCGCGATATCATAATAGCAAAAAAGCTTGTGGGAGTGACTTTGAATCATGTTCGTGTTTCTCTTATTCACATGTGCCCACACACTTGTACCTGTTAGAATATAAACCGTTTCGTATAGTATGAATTATTTTCCTTTTCCATATTATACAGAGTGGCTAAAAAATAAGTCCGTTGCCAGGGAGGTTTTGGGATTATACTTAGCAACTTTTACTATGGGACCAACCCCGAAATCGCGAAAAAAAATTTGGCTGTTACATACATTTTGGCTGGTCCATTTTCTATGGGAGGGTAAATTTTATTTTTATTTTTTTAGCCACCGTGTATGTTGAAGGTCATTATGAAGATGTTTTGCAGTTCCGCCAATCAAGTAACAAAATAATTCTATTGAACGTGTTATTATCTAAAATCCGGTTAAAAATTACATACATCTAACTACCTATAGAATCGATATTAAAACTGCGTTATTTATGGCAGTAACAACTCTAATGGATTGAAGGGAATCCTTCATAATAGTCGCTACGGTAATTCTTACAAGGCTGTAGGCTGAGCACATGATTGACGCGACAGTATCTCGCCGCGAGATAGACTACCCGTCTTTTACTAACTGTATGGATTAAAGGAGGACGGGTAGTCTATGTCGCGGCGAGATACTCTCGCGCCAATCATGTGCTAGCCCGGCAGGTATTATTCGCTCAGTTTTTCCTGTCACTTGACAATGAATTTATTATCTGACCTTAGACTTGCAATTAAGAGTATTAAGACTTATTGATATTCACTGAGCCCCTATGAATCATTTATTTACACATAAGGTAATTATTATTACGGAACAACGTCATTACTCTTTTTGACGTCGACTCCTGTACTATATCATATTATACCTTTTATCATTATTGTAAATATTCATTAGTTTTATTGCTGGACATAGATAGGCAAAGAGTATTTAATAGTAGAAGAGGTAGAAAGTCGAAGAAAAAAATCGTACCTACTAAATTGGACAGCTGGAGATGATGTTGATGGCGCTGTGTAGAACCCATTTTATACAGTCAACATATATATAGTTACATTTTATTATTCATTACCGTAAAATCCCCATTTTGAGTAGGGACAAAACTGACTGACTATAATAGCTCCATTTTAAATTGGAATACATTATATCAATCAGGATATAATAAGATAGAGCGGTACTGTCATAGTAAATTTTGTAACCACTTTAAATTCACTGCCATCTATCGACATAGTTTAAAACTAAAAATGAAGATTTATAAAAATACGTTAAAATGTATTTAAATATGGATAAATGTTTTTTTTATTTGCATTAATTATTTTTATATGATTTTGACCCATGTTCTTTCACTGGTATGCGTTAAAATTATAAATTACAAACGAAACAGTCAACGCCCTCTATACGAGAGTAGGCCAAAACTAGTGGCGCCGTCTGATCGAGAATCAAATTTTCGTGATTTTCGAGGCACGTTTTTTCCTTAGACTGTATCCATCTATTACGGAGTTATATGTATCTTTGATTATATTTATAGCAGTAGCCTTAAAATCCCATCTCACCCCCCTTTCATCCCTTCTCTCCCCATTCATAACCCAACTCTCTCCGCGAACCCTACTCACCCTATTTTACGGTATGGTTGTGATTTTAAAGCCAACTGTCTAAATATATGTTTGTCATGGTAATTTGCGGGCAATTGTCACGTACTTTCTTAAACTTGGTTCAAAATGCTTGTCACGTCCTTAGTTGTACGTTCCAAGTGTTACAATTACAACCGATGCCGATGACTCACAGTGGCAACTACTGTCCGCGCGCGAGTTCCGTGCACGGCTGAGGAATGTCAGGAATGTTGGGCGTCATGACAGAGTGACGGTGACTGGTGTCATTTTGTACGTACGGGCGCAAACCCCCCCCCCCCCCCCCCACACTTCCTCGACCTCCGAATGCACGGAATTGTCGCGCGGACAGTATGTTTATGTATAAAGACAAAGAACTAAAATTGAGGAAAAAAGGGCTTTGTCGTTATTTAGTGTTTGCTACAGAAAATCATAGCAAAATATCCGTGTTTACCAATTTTATTCATCTTAAATTAAAGGAAGTTCAATGTTAATTTTTTTGCAAAAACATCTTGAAATGTTAGGTACTTTAATTACCTATGAGAACTTACTCACAGTTTTTAATAAAATTCAGTCAGCCAACAACTATAACTACGGTAACCGATTGGCATTAGGCGGGCCGTATGCTCGTTTGCCACTGATGTGTAGTACAAAAATGGCATTTTAATGTGGAGTCAAGTCAAAGTAAACAAATAAAACATTCAATTGCATTGATTCGAAGTTCTCTTACTTATTTTTTCAGTATGACATGTTTCAAATATTTCTATAGCTAATTCTATATATTATCACGCTATGATGCTCTATGACTATGACATCAGCGACCTTCCCGCTGCACACCAATTATATATCATTACATTACATTACATTACAACCAGCAGTTCTGCTATTACTTGTATCACTTGTATGTACCGTTTAGTGAACTGCCGGCGCTCCTAGCTCGAGCACGTATCTATTCGTTTAGTCTGTGTCGTGATTGTGTTCTGTGTTATGGGTACTATTTTTAAAATATTGCACCTGGGCCCGAAGCTAAGACGAGAATCCTATATCGACAAATGCAAATCGAAAAGTAACAATGTAACGGGACCACAGATGCAATAAAAATTGACGTGATTTAAGTTTCGTTGGGCGTTTTTTTATAAATGATTTTCAATTGTTTAGGACCCCATCATGTTTCATGTTCAGTATTAACTGTGTTTGTGCGCTTTGAGAAATGCAAAATGCATCAATGAAGGTTAACCGGTGTCGTAAATGAATGTTGGATGGACTGGTCTGATGGAACTGTAGTAGCATGAGTAATATCTTTTGTTGTTTAACTCCCACGTTTGTTGCATGTTAGCTAATAGTCATACAAAACATTGTTGTGTTTATAATGTGACGAATTGATACGCACGAAGTGGCTACACGTGTGAAAGTGATAACGAAATAGCCGATGCGATAAATACAAAAGCCAGACTTTTAATCATACCAAGCATATTGTACACTTGTACAGTATTATATTGTCGTATTGTAAAAAAAAAATTGTTTGGTTTTGCTTTTGTATTTATAATAATGCACTTGCAAATATCCCCTAAATTTTAAATCTGAAACTAGCTACTTAAAAACAACAGCAGCATTCTTGTAAAGCTAAATTTGTTGCTTTTGTTTTTACAGTCGCCATCAGATATATCGGAGCGGCTGAGGCTTTCACAAATATCTGAACACGCCTCTATTGCCAAGGCGCTAGGTGCGTGTTCAGATATTTTTGAGCACCTCGGCCGCTCCTATATATCTGATGGCGACTGTACCAAGTTGTGTTTAATTTAGGTATAATTAGTCTCTTTGCAAATGCTTCGCGAAAAATACTTTGTGATACAGGTATAATATGAATTATCTCAGATGATTTTTTCGGGCTCGGGCCCTAATCTGTTAAACAAAGGCCTTTGTTTCGGTCTTCAGCACGTGCCAAAGCAGCCATGTCGCTTAAAAAGCAACTATCGTGATAGCATTAAGGTTCAAATTTATGTGACAGCTCATTCAGAGAATCAGGGTGGTTTTTTTTCTTTGGAGATAACAAAACGTGTTATCTCCGAATGGGCTGTTTCATGAATTTGAACCATATAATTAAGATGGTAAATTTGCTTTTTAAACGGGCTTGTTCCCGTTACTTATATCGGGGCTATTAGCATTTAGCAGTAAGCAGTGTAACCACTGCATAAAGGAAACAATACCTTTTGTTTAGCAGAATAGAGCCCGAGCCCGAAAAAATCATCTGAGATATATAATTCATACTATAATTATGATTACTACTTCAATTTATGATTTTATGGCAGCTTTAAAGAAGCCGATAATGTTTTAGACAATAACAGATGACAGAAGCACTTAACGCGTCGTTAATTCAGATGCGCTTGCGATCTCGTATTGGCATTTGCATAGAAACTATAAATCCTTCATTTGAAACGATCGCGTGCAGATATTGATTGAATACGCAAACATCCGCGTCGCTCGGCTACCTGTGCTGATTGCTATTTCAAATCAGAGAGTTATTAATAGTACCTTAAGTCTAACCTCCGTATTCTTAAAACTTAGCAAACCTTTGTTATATTTAGTCTTCTAACAAATACAAATGTTTAATATGACGGATAAGGACGAACGATTATCAAGGGCTTGTTAGACGTAATAGGCTTTATGCCAGAAAAAAGGTACCTTGAATTTGACAGCTGTACATTAATTAATTTATTATGTGGTCAAGTCAAGAGTTGAGATTTTATAATTGAGTGACCACAAAACATATGGTGCCGCATAATTTGTGCGTTCGGGGATGGTATCCACCACTACGCGTATCCCTTGCTTTTAGATTAATTTGTCTTAAAAGGCCTCTGCGCTGTTGGCTTCGGCCCCACGCACGCCTCCCAAAGGTCGGGGACCCCATGGTCCCGAGATATGGAAAGACAGACAAATAATAATAATAAATAATTTCTTTATTCAGACACGTTGTTCCAAATTTGTTAGTTTGTTACTTAAAAGCTAGGTTATTTATACTAAAACTATTTTTATTAGTGTGTAATAATAAAATAAAAAAATATATATATATATCCCCTGAATGGGGGTTTATAAGTTATAAGTGAGGACATCCAATGTCTTTGTAAAAGACTATCTGGCCTGTCCGCTAACATATTTAGTATGGTGTTGGCACTACCCTGTATTCTGCTTCTGATGGACAGCATAGCGTCATCTAGTTCGTCTGTCAAACTCGGGAGCAAGATGTTTTATTATGGCGTTACACACAAGCCTGATAAGCCGTTGGTAATCGTTAGTCTCTGTCCGTCATTTTGTCATTTAACTTTATTATACGGAGAGAAAGTTTAGCTTAAACTAAGTTTTGTAAATACTGTACACCTCTAAATAAATAACTTACACCTCTTCCACAATCCGTAACTCTTCGGTATTCACAATTCCGGTCAGTAGGTAGCCTTTGCATTCCTAGTACCGTGATTAAGCGAAAAACATGTAAATTACTATTATGATTGCGCTTAAACGGACAATTGCACAATATAGACGGAGTTATCAGCCGCGAGTTTCGAGTAGGTACATAAACGGTTATTATATTTTATTAGAGCTTATCAAATCTCATCTGTAACTAACACCGTTTCGCTGCAACGCCATCTATATGCTTTGTTCGTTTAACCGCATTTATAAACTGCAAGTATTACATAACTTAGAAGTAATTGATTGTTGTTTGTATGTAGAACTAAAACGACTGCTGCCGACGCTGACGCGGAAGGACAAGGCGCCGCGAGCGCGAACTTCTTGGTATGCTGAATGTGGTTCCGACACCTCCACGCACACCTCCAACACTTCTTGGTAAGTTACTTACTTACTTTGCTGGCGAGATGACCCAAAATGAGTCTTAGCCTCCAACACAAGAGCACGCCACTTTGCCCGGTCCAGAGCGATATCACGCCAGCATTCGCCGACGCCGAGCTCACGGAGATCCGCCTCCACTCCATCCGCCCGATATCTAGCTAGGAAGACCAACAGGCGCCCGTTTCTCAAAAGCTTGTAACTTGTAATACAAGTGGAAGTCCCTTTCTAACAAAAGCTGTCAAAAAGTGACATCCGCTTGTATTACAAGTTACAAGGTTTTTAGAAACGGGCCCCTGGACTTCGTCCAGTTGTTAAGTTACTAATATATTAATTTAGTATGTCAAACAAATCTGTCAGTGGAAAAAGGCACGAAATTATGGGAGAGCGACCCTTCACACGTAAATTTTTCCAACTTTTCGCTATTTTCTACTGAAAAAGTTATCAAAACATTCAAAACTATAAAACATATCTGATAAATAGATGTGTACCACATAAGGTAAGCGATCCAAATCTCGAAAATCGGCCGCATTCGTTAAAAGTAATATAGCTAGCGGACATTTAATAGTTTCTAATATTCGTTTACAACCCATTTTCCCTTCCCATTTAAAGTAGATACCTACCTAAAGAACTCGTAAAAACTTTAGGTACAATGACACAATGTGTGACAGGAGCGTGCTGTAGGTAAACGTACATCTACAGTTTCCACCTAACAATGTAATGTAGTAATTTCCCTTACACTACTGTTATCGGTTTATTATATTACAAATACACGCGCGATAGCATATGGCGTTGCTGTTTTCCGTAAACTGTACTTCCGCCTATAGTGGCAAAAACATTTTCTACATAACTTCACTGACATTTATCAGTAAAACGTATTAAGTAGTAGAAAATTCAACCTTTTGTAGAGATCTGATTAAAGGTTTGTAATTTATTTATTATACGTTTGTTTCCTTCGGGTTTCGCACTCTCATCGCCCTGCCCCTGCCTAATCTCAAAGCCGTTCAGGTCAAAGAAATCAACTAAATAGTAAACAAATCGAACGGTTTTTTTTAATCCGTCTGTACCGATCATTGTAAATCGTATCTCATGAGTCATGTCATGATGCATATTTGCAAAAAAATGACTTTTACTTAAAAAAAATTAGTATGATTATTAAATTGATAGATAGATAGATAAACCATTTATTCGTTTGCCACAATCACAATACACACATATTAAAACAGAAGAAACACAGGAGATATAAAAAAGCAACATTTAAATAAAAAACAAAACTTAAAAAAACAAACCGTAGAATTGCTGTGTGCGTTGCAGCAAAACAAAAGGGTTCTGGCTCAGTTATACACTCCGCTCTTTCGAGCGAAGCACTGGTAAAGATTGTTTTCAATTTTTTACTTAATACTTAATAATTTGAATGAATTTTTATTATCTTTTACAATCTGACGATCTTTTTGTGAGTTCATGTTATTTAGAAACATTGTGAAATTGTTAAATATCATGTAATTTTCAATAAGAAATAAATTAATCTATCTATATATTTATGAATGAATATAAGAATGACCTTTAGCTCCTCCCGGGAATGTAACTTTCTCTGCGTAATAAGTAGGTATATAACTTATGCGAACCCCGCGCCCGCGCCAGACGGTGACCGTTATCCGAAACCCGTTCGCAAATCCGAACGCACTCAAAATTAACGGCCTTTTAGGATTACCTACTTTAGACCACATTTAACTATGACCTAACGAATTCAGATTATCTTAATATGTTAGTATGTTACTAATATAATATGGAAATTTCAGAAATAAATTTAAATCTCTTAAAAAACTAACGTTAAAAATAGAAGATACTAAAGAGACTACACCTACCTATATAATATATACGTTTGTGAAATAAATTTATGTCCAAAAGCCAATCTCTTCGATAGGTTATTTTCCATAAATGCTAGTGCATTAAAAAAGTATTAATTTCAGACCTGAAATAGCGAATTTCTGACTAAAAAAAACCAGACAAGTGCAAGTCGGACTCGCCCACCGAGGGTTCCGTACTTTTTAGTATTTGTTGTTATAGCGGCAACAGAAATACATAACCTGTGAAAATTTCAACTGTCTAGCTATCACGGTTCATGAGATACAGCCTGGTGACAGACAGACAGACGGACAGTGGAGTCTTAGTAATAGGGTCCCGTTTTTACCCTTTGGTTACGGAACCCTAAAAATAGCTAGTAGGTACCTAATGCAATTATTAAAAAACTCGAAATGACAAAGAGAGATATATGCGTATTTAGTTACTTACTCATCATCTACTCGAAGGTTAGCTGGAAGAGATCCCTTATAGGGATAAGTTCGCCTTTGTACTTCCATTACTGTAATTTATTTTTGAAAACCTGTGTTGTGTACAATTAATAAAGTGATTACTACTACTACTACTTCTTACCAAAATGTTTCCTGTTGGGACTATCTTGACTTATCAAGAAAGTCCCGACAGGAATAGTTATTTACGATACAAGTGCGGAAAAGAGGAAATTCGAAACGAGTGGCGATAAATTAAAAGTATTAAAACACGACCGCAGGGAGTGTTTTAAATCGACACGAGTTGCGAATTACCTATTCGCACGTGTATCGTTCAACGTTTTACAGCACATATGGCCCTTTAAACTTTCGACATATGCACGAAAAGTGCTCTTTTACGCACTAGTGCGAGAAAGTAGCACCATATGTACTGTAAACATTTTTGAGGCATCATACCATACGATTCACACGTCAATGCAAAGTAGAAGAATCCCAATCCCACCGCCGGTATGACTGGATCGGCGCGTGAGTCGACGTAACTCTGGAAACATACCTTACTAAACTAAAACGACGTATGTGCATTCTAGTTGGTACAACGATTACTAAGGAACGATACCCTGCGGAACTGAAAGGACGTATGTGCGTTTGAGTCGTAGTTACATAGTGCCTTTTGAATAGTCGGGATAACGATGCGCCGGCGCGGTGAGTCACCAGCCAGTGCCATCACCGTTAGGTGTTGGCGTGAGGCATGAACGCGTTGCTAAGAAAGACTCAAATAAAACCGGCCATGTGCGAGTCGGACTCGCGCACTAAGCGCACCATTACGCAAAAAACGGCAAAAAATAACGTTTGTTGTATGGGAGCCCCACTTAAATATTTATTTTATTTTGTTTTTAGGGTTCCGTACTCAAAGGATAAAAACGGGACCCTATTACTAAGACTCCGCTGTCCGTCTGTCTGTCTGTCACCAGGCTGTATCTCTCATGAACCGTGATAGCTAGACAGTTGAAATTTTCAGATGATGTAAGTATTTCTGTTGCCGCTATAACAACAAATTATTAATAGTACTTTTGTGCGATAATTTTTTGCAGTTCGGATGTCGAAATTTGTTTCAAACTGATCCGTTATTGTTTCCAGAGATGTTTTTGATTAGTCAGACACAATTTACGCACATTTCTAAACAGCTCATTCCCATAAATCTTATAGGCATGACGGGCTACAATTAGAACCACGTCGAATTTACAAAAACAATTACTACTTAAACTATTCAACCGCTCAATTCCTCTTACTTAGGCCACCGCCGAAGAACAAGGCAGTATCCAACGATTCTCCACCGCCACTGCCTTCGGAGCGGACGTTGAATTCGGTTACATTTCAAAACAGACTATCGAATACCGTTTTTGTTTTCGTTTTTCAATTGTTTTCAGTAAAGTGTATGTGAAGTTGTGATGCTCGTGTGTGGAACGTGCTGGTTGGTGAAGGATTGTAGCGACGCTCTTTTTCCCACGCTGTAAGTGTAAGTCATACTTTAACAATGGTATTGTGGCGTGTTTATGGTAATTGAGGCGTTAGATTGTTGTTATCTTTAGTGCGGATGTTTTATAAAACGTTTAGCACTTGACGCGTTTTTATGTCTCTAAATCGATAAGCTAGGCGGCAGTTTCTATTAGTAATTGATGGATAGGTTTTTGGATGGAAGGCAAATATTATGTTCTTAATAAGGCCTGAATTTAACTTTTAAATTGTCTTATTTAGGTAGGACGCCTGTGTAGTATTTAATTAAAACTTACAATTTATGTGGGTAACTTTCGTTACACAATGTAGGTAATTAACTAAGAGGAGTATAAGAACATTTATGTAGGTACAAAAAAGGAACCTATTGTTATTGGTAAAAACATAACTCTTAATGTGTTTATTTCTGCAATTTCCTCGAAGACGAGATACTAATTAGGAACAGGAAAATTACATTAAAACTAAAATTTGCATATTTATGACAACTGGCTATAATATATAAAATATAATTTATAATAAAACCCGTTAATCTATAATAAAACCCGTTAAATATTGAAAATGTACCAAAGGTTGCTTATTATTAATCTTATTTAGCTGATGATAATCAGGCATGTGTTTTACAGTTTCATATCGATGTAACATATTTTTAAAGTAAAAAATAGTAGATTGTTAACCAAGGGATGAAAGGCACTCATTCCTGCCGAGGTATTTTGGTGCTCGAACGCAGTGAGAGCGCCAATAGTCCGAGGCTGAAATGATGCCTTTCACCCGAGTTAAACACTCTACTTTTCATTTCGAATACGAGGAAAGTAAAATGCATGTTTTTTTTTAAACATGACTAAGTATAATATATAATAAATTTTTATAGTATTTCTTAAGGGTACTTTCAGTTAACAATTTAGGCAAAAGTATCGTTATTTATGGAATGGAGAGTCAAATATCAGAATGGAAATTGTATAGCAAATCCACTTCAACTCAAATTTCAATTGCTTATCGTAAAAATATTAAAAAAATCGTACTTCGAACGTAAAATGCTCTAGTGCAGACACGTATCATTTTCTGCACACCTTTTAGAACAACAATGGCCCTCTTTCAGAGCATGAGAAATGAAAATGATATTTACATACTTTTATTGTAACTACCTAGTTTATCTGCGAGACACGTGTAGGTAAACAAAACCATAATTTTTAATTATAGCTAAATGTTTGGTCACACATTAATATTTAATTTAAAACACACCATGTAATAGTAGTACCTACTAGCATTGACACAGTTTACGATTGAAGATTAATAATTAAGTTTACGATTGAAGATTAATAATAAAGTGGCCTTTCTTTACTTTGCGATAAATCGATGTTCCGATACTTGCAGCCGATTAAAGTTGATGTATTATGTATTTTAGGTCAATAGGTCGACGTAAGTGTGGCGTCCATTTGTCTCTTTAGCATGTTTTTTAACCTACATTAATAAAAAAAATGTTTTTGGATAGATTTATTTCAAATAAATCTAGCCCTAATACTAAACCATTACTCATATAATGTCCTATTTCCTGTGTGAAAATAGGTTGATTAGATAATTTTGTGATACCATAAGATACCTATTATTTGATTAAAAACCTATTCAGGGCATTGCACAAGAGTAACACTTACGTTACTTTACGACTCTTACGAGCGCCATTCTTTTAATTTTTCTAAATAGAGCTTTTGATTGGTCTCTGCTAATTTTTTTAACAAGTATCACATCAAAAATCGTGTTACACTTCAGAGGTTTTAAAAGAGTAAAGATCGACATTCTGGTGCCCCATGCTCCATTTCAACACGGGGGTCATGACTCCCCTGGGCCCAGCCCGCGCACCATGGTTCCCCTATCACTAAGTCCGTCACTTTCGCCCTCACATACTTGTTAGAACGTGACAGGCATGGTGATAAGCGTACCGTGCTACGACCCCTGGACTGGGTCTAGTACAATGGTAGATAACGACGCCTCCTGGTTTTATAGCTGTGTCCGCCTTTGCCTACAAACGATTGTCAATAAAACATTATCAATAACTGTCTTTTGCCACAGGTATGCGGAGGCCGGCCTCTACCAAGCTGGCAACATCTCATCATCATCAGGTGCATCATCAGGCTCTCACCCCGCCTCGCCACTTCCCCACTCGCTGTTCACACACGAGCCGCTCTACCAGTTTTACAACGCGGCTAAAGTCGAGGTAAGAACTGCTTACTGTGTGGTTGTCACGCCCTCACCACGCAGAGAATGAAGGCCTGGCGCCGAATAACTCGATCCAAAGGAATACCTGCCCTTGAGCTGAATCTTCTGATATATGGAAAAGGTTGAACAAGTCTCAACTATTAGACCGCGAGCCAGGCGCAAATTTCGTCAGTCATCGCCTCCCGAGATCGGAGCGGCAACCCACCAACGGAGCGGCAGCTGACGTTCACGAGGGTTCATCATACATAGCCGTTAACCACTATACGAGTTTTCGCCCGGGAGGCGATTGGTCATGGAAATCTGTTCCTGGCCCGCGGTCTATATCCATTTCAGTTTATAATTTATATATAGTAGTGTGACTACTTAAAAAACACAAATAAAAATATTTCATAAAATAATTTGATTTGTTGAACAAGCGTTTGAATGGGCTCAAACAGGGGCCAATTGCACAAGACTCCTATAGGTCGAAACGAAATCGAAGTGTATCCGTAAGGGCTCCTAAAACCTGGAAGATGAAAGATGAGCACTGCATTAAATATCCTGTTAGAAATGCAAAAGTCAATTTTAAGATTTCTGTACCTGTTCTTCTACTTACAGGAACTTACTATATTCTGAAGAATCGTGTATCTATACACATACACAAGCCTACGTTATTTGCTTTTATCTCTTGATAATACGAAACAAATTCGATTACCTAGTTCTAGCTTTTATAACTAAAGTATCGGGCCAAAAATATACAACAAAATTCCTAATGACATTAAATTTACAGAAAGCGATTCATTATTATTATTATTATTATTATTTATTTGATTCGAATCATTTTGATCCATATAGTGTTAGTAAATACAACAAAACTTAGAATGAAATAAGGTTAGTGACATACAATTACAATTCACAAAACACACACATAAATTATAAAATAAAATACAATAACAGCTAGTAAAGATTCAATATTTAATAAAAAACTTAAATGTCTACTCCTTGACCAAGCATGTTACTCTATTGATGATTTTATGAAAGAGATAATTTAAAATATTATTGTATTGACAACTATTGCACGATGATTATTTAAGAAATTGAAAACTTTGACCAATGTATTTTATCAATCATATTCAATTGTATATAACTGTCGTATTTCAAATGTACCTGTGTGACCTGTAAAATATTTTTTACCAATAAATAAACTGAACTGAACTGAACAAAGCATCGCTGCTTGCTATACTGTGCTATACTGTAATCAAACTATGCCTTAACTATTAACATTTTCTAGGGGAGTATTACACAGTGCTGAATGTGTCAAATCCTTGACGTGAACGAAATATGAGCCCCAAATACCATCATTGTTGTTTGCTCAACAAGTGTCGACAGCCCACAGCCTCAATAGGCGTAGCAGAAACCATTCTTTAGGCTAATATATGCGTCTTTGCGTCAGACGTAAGGTTAAGACTGGTACAAGACAAAAGGGCATGTATTTTACGTGCGTCGCTTACGTAATTCTGAACAGCCACATTGTTATCTCTAGGTCGGTTAATTTCGGAAACAAAAAACTAGCAAAATACCTAACTATTAACAATAACAACGTCATGAGATAGGTACCTATCATTTTCGCAAAAAAAATTTTTATAAGCAGTTGTCATTTTCGTTAGGTTACTGATAATTTTAGTACGTTAATCACTCAATTTTACGACGTTTTACTAGACTTATATTGACCGGGATATAGACCGTGATTACCTTTTGTATTATTTGTGAGCTCCCGTGTCACCCGTGAACATGATGCATGTAACTGCGTCGAAATATCGGGAGCTCACAAATAATACAAAAGGTAATTACGGTCTATATCCCGGTCAATATAAGTCTAGTGAAACTAACCGTGAATCATTCAAAACTCTAATTTTACGACGTTTTATCAATTTTGCTGTATTTGATGAAATATTTAATCGTCATAAATAAGTAAGTATATGACTAATATGACCAGAATATGACCGATATCACGCTTTGTTGTTAGCATGCGCGAATTCATTAGAAACATTAGTTAGGTACGTGTTATTACGTCGTTCTAGATATTTACTCGAGCTTCGTTAAAACCTAATTAACGAAACGTGAATTGGCACGAATCAGTTCCCTATTATACCTATATGAAAAGTTTTTGCGCTCCGGGCAAAAATTATTAGCACAACTATTGCATTTATTGCTCAAAATTCGCACGCAATTATCGTTCCACTAATGAATTGCACCTGTTATAATTGACGTTATAATTGCACCGACCTCCGGGTCGGTGAATTATCCGAGTGACCTCCGACGCTTCGTTTAAACTAAATGTGAGAGTTAATTAATAATTAAGTAGACTTGTTTACATGACAGTAGTGCTTGTGGTGTTCAATGCATTTAAAAATGAATAAACTTAAAAGAGTATCTCGGAAGAATAGTTTAAAAGATGTGAATTGTCCTTTAAGTGTGCTGTGCGCGCAATCGTTTAAGATATTAGAGACTTTAGAGAGTTCTGCGCCTGACGGAGATACGGTAGGTCGATGGTGAAAGTAAATAACAAACAACTTGATTTTTATTGTGATTATACTTAGTCTAAAATTGCATTTTGATACAATCTATTTGACCTAATTTTGTCAGTTAAGAACTCATTAAAAAATAAAATTAAATCGTTTTTATTTAAGTACCATATGGTACAGACACAACAATGTAACGAGAGTAACGGGTCAAAAATTTTGATCTTTAATTTGTATAGGTAAAAATTTGAATAATAAATGTTAAAATTATATAATTATATAAGTCTTATATAAGTAGATCGATGATCTCAAATGGAAAGCCACTAACTTGTTCAACTCGCGGACTACCCAAAGACGCACCTAAAGTAGTAATTTCAAAATTAGTAATTAAACTTTTTTTGCGTTCCTCTAAATTTATCCTTTAACCTATGACCTTGTTTGTAACCTACATGATTTGTTGGGATGATTTTTGACAATAGTGTTCAATTGATCAATTGTTCTGATTATGTTGGTTTGTTTAGAGAGTCCTCTGGCTGGCGACTGGCATTATTTTTATGTCAGTTACGGAATAAATGCTAAATATTTTGATTTCACAGTCCGTCTGCCGCGACACCGGCGACTCGGACTCGGACGCATACGACGCGGGCGCCGGCTTGGGCGCCGCTCCGGCGCCCTCCCGGCCGTCGGCCATGGCGCTGGTGGCGCCCCGGGGCCCCGCGCGCACGCTCTGGTGCGAGGTGCCCGAGGTGCTACAGTCTACTGTCCTCAGTAAGTTCAGTCGGTGTACATACCTATTAGAAGTACCAACAGTCTACACCAGGCACTAAAAATCACAATTTTATCTTTTACTTACACCCATAGCTGTCGAATGCTTTATTGTAAAAAGTAAACAGTAGTCCACCCCGTCCCATGTCCGCTAGTTTGCCAAAAAGCGTGCTACAGTAGGTAACACACACCCTATATTCGTGTATGTAAAAGAGCCTCAACATCATAATACTTATGCATTTTTAATTTTTTCATTCTCAAACATTAATCATGTTCACTTCTATCATGGCAGGTTCCCTAGCGCCAGCTCAGAAGCGCCTTCAAGAGGCCAAGTTCGAGCTGCTCACCTCAGAGGCGTCGTACCTCAACTCACTGAACGTCCTCGATTCTCACTTCATCGCGCACCCCGCCTTCCGCGACCCGCAAGTGATGCCCCGCGAAGAATGGGAGGCGCTTTTTTCCACCATATTACCTGGTAACTATCGGCTCTAATGTAAAATTTAACTAAAAATCGCTTACCAAGGTTTTAATACTTGGTTTGATGACATTTCATGACTTCAAAATCATTTTGTCAAATTCAAAATGTCTTGGCTTAAAATTGTAATAGTCTCTCATTTACCTTAACCGAAATTCAGCTTTGTAACATTCTCAGAATACTCAAAGGTAGCGTTCGTAAACGACACTGGTGGAATGTCTCTAATGCTAGCACCAGTTGTATTTGTAATGTCAGCATCAAACTCGGTAAGCCGAAAGCATCTTGGACAAGTCAACCCCATCGGCACATAAACCTTCTCAAGGTTGTAGTATATTATTAGTTAAGGGTATTTGTAAAAAAGGTTTGCCTACAATGGGTCTTGTAACTTGTTTTTTTTTTACTTTATTTAGCCCTATCTAATTAATTACCTTATATTATATTTCTTAACTGTATCTTCTCATTTCCTTCCAGTACGCAAGTGCTCCCAGCTCCTCATGGTGGAGCTTGAGCGCTGCTGGCAGGAGAACATCCTGCTCACCGGCATCTGCGACCTCGTGAGAAGACACGCCGAACAACATTTCCACAGCTACGTCAAGTACTGCTCGAACCAGGCGCTCATGGTGCGCGCGTTGCAGCGTTTGAGAGAGAGACCTACGTTTGCAACTGCGTTGAGAAGGTGAGATATCTTGAGAACATTCTCTGTGTTTGTGACCTCGTGAGGAGCCTCGCGAAACAATTCCACAGCTACACCTATTCCTGCTCGAACCAGTCGCATGCATTAGTACTTCTTAAGAATGGACACTGATAAACCGTGAACACTTATCCATGAAAAATACCAAGATCGAGGAAAAGGTCCGCTACGGAAATAAGCTTGAGTTTAACGAGGAAATAAAATAAGCAAATTTTATTTTTAAATAAACACTGACTGTTGAGTTGCTTTTCGGGTGTGTCTCCTATTGAGAAACGGTGGAAAATACAGACGTGTGAAAGTTACCAACCTACAGACTTTTTAATGTTTGTTCACCGATAATTCCGAGCTCCGTGATCTGATTTGTTTTTTTTTATAACTGTATTTATTAATGTTTTTTTACTGTTTCCAGACTCGAAAGCCACCCAGCGTGCCAGTCGCTATCCCTCCACTCGTTCCTAATGCTGCCCATGCAGCGAGTGACCAGACTGCCCTTACTATTGGACGCCGTTCTCAAACACCTCAACGAGGGCGACGAGGAACGCGAGGGATGCATGCTGGCTCTGGCCACGCTCAACCACGTCAGTACCTATTATACCTAGTTTCTGTCGTTACCTGGCGTTCGTTATAGTGTTAATTTTATGAACTGAGCTTGTTTACTCAAAGATTCTCTCTACAATATACGTTCGTATAAAATACGTTAGATAAATTTTATTGTACAAAAACTTTCATAGCTCACTGCTGATTGACGTTGATCAGTCCGCTAATGGGGCTGGCCGGTCAATAGCGCCATCTCTGCAAACCTTTGACAGTTGCCAACCCCATTCTGGTTGTTACAACTGGCCATAAGATAAAGCTTTACTAAGCAGTGGCCAGTAAATGAATCGCCATGTTCAAACTCAAATGAGGGTTCCAAATTGTCTCAGTAAAATGGTAGACTTGTGCCCTATATCAAAAAACTTACAATTACAATTTACAAGATTGTAGATTTTACAAATTTGTGTACCAGAAAACAAAATAAACGACAAAATTGTATTATTTATGTACATTAATTAATCTACATTTGACATAAGCACCATGTTTTGTGTTACGCGTTGTTAAGTGTGAATTTTTGTAGATTGTAAACTTGTAGATCTGTACCCTGTTTATCAAAAGCTTGTAGCTTGTAATACAAGTGGAACTCACTTTTTGACAGCTTTTGTTAAAAAGGGACTTCCACTTGTATTACAAGCTACAAGTTTTTGATAAACAGGGCACTGATATGTTTGTAATAATTGGGCACGTAACACATTATCTACAACGTAACAATATCGTCGACTTGTACACTTGTAGTTTTTTTGTGATAGGGCCCTGTAATAGCGTCATGCTCTTTAAACAGTTAGTTTTAAAGTTGCCATTTATTGTTACAGTTCGTGTCACAGTGTAACGAGGGAGCGCGCAACACAGAGCGTATTGAAGAAATGTTCCGGATATCGCAGAGCATCGAGTTCCCGCCTTCTATGCGGAACCCGCCCAACCTCGGGCCGGCCTGCTCGCGGCGAGACAAGAGGTAACGAGTACCTTCTGCCGGGCTAGCACATGATTGGCGCGAGAGTATCTCGCCGCGACATAGATTACCCGTCCCCCTTTAATTCATACAGTTAGTAAAAGACGGGTAGTCTATCTCGCGGCGAGATACTGTCGCGTCAATCATGTGCTCTGACAGTAGGTCACGACATGTCTTTATGTGAGATTTATAGTCCGACAAGAAATTGTAGAAATTAAAAAGTGGCAATACTGTAGTGTCGTCCCGTATTCTTAGATTGATTTGAAAGGGACGACACTACAGTATTGCCACTTTTTAATTTCTACTGCCAGACTGTACATATAACGCCTAGTTCAAACGAATTTAAACCTTCCGTGGCCTGTCCAGATGGACGAAAAAAACCTGTCAATAGGGTATTTGACTAGCCAAATCAGTTTCTTTTTTCGAACTGTCAAAACGATTTTGCTTCTATGGAATTTATATGAATCAAATTACCTACTCTTTATAGTTTTATACGGGTTTTAAAATAGAAATGTTGTCTAAAATTAACTGCTGTCTACGTTTCTCTATTAATCTTCTGGTGCTTTATTTCATGCATGGTTTAAAATAATTTATTTTTAATACTGTCAAATACCCCATAATCACATTTCAAGTTTTGGTAGTGCCAATGGTTGCGAGATGTCGAGGGCGCGAGCGTCGGTGCACTGGCACTCAAATATTGTATTGTTTGTATGAAAAATGTACATTCCACTACGTAACACACATACAAGTAAAAAAAAAACCACTAAAACGTGACGTAATGGAACGGACATTTTGCGATCTTTTTTTTAATGGCAGAATGGAGAATGGTGTCGATTGTCGATTCTGAGTAGAATGAGCCCAAGAATGTCCAGATTTGAAAGAACTAATCAGGTTTTTATTATTTATTTTAGAAAACGCCCAAATATTTTCAACGAAAACCAATTATTTTAATTATATCCGATCCTCTTTCTGTAATTTAGGCCAATCCGATGGCTAGTCCGATCAGGCGAAGCGACACAACTGGTATGGAAGGCCGACGAGTCCAAGCTAACGTTCGGCCGCAAGTTCCACAAGACGCCGCTGCATCTGTTCCTGTTTAACGATCTGCTCGTCATCACTAAGAAGAAGGGGTCAGTAGACATTGAACCGTATGCTTTAGACAGTAGAGTTGCTATTTCTAGTCAAGGATACACAGCTAGTATGGAAGGCCGACGAGTCCAAGCTAACGTTCGGCCGCAAGTTCCACAAGACGCCGCTGCATCTGTTCCTGTTTAACGACCTGCTTGTCATCACCAAGAAGAAGGGGTCAGTAGACATTGAACCGTATGCTTTAGACAGTAGAGTTGCTATTTCTAGTCAAGGATACACAGCTAGTATGGAAGGCCGACGAGTCCAAGCTAACGTTCGGCCGCAAGTTCCACAAAACACCGCTGCATCTGTTCCTGTTCAACGACCTGCTCGTCATCACCAAGAAAAAGGGGTCAGTAGACATTGATGCGTATGATTTAGACAGTAGAGTTGCTATTTCTAGTCGAGGATACACAGCTAGTATGGAAGGCCGACGAGTCCAAGCTAACGTTCGGCCGCAAGTTCCACAAAACACCGCTGCATCTGTTCCTGTTCAACGACCTGCTCGTCATCACCAAGAAAAAGGGGTCAGTAGACATTGATGCGTATGATTTAGACAGTAGAGTTGCTATTTCTAGTCGAGGCTACACAGCTAGTATGGAAGGCCGACGAGTCCAAGCTAACGTTCGGCCGCAAGTTCCACAAGACGCCGCTGCATCTTCTACTTCTACTTGTTCAACGACCTGTTCATCATCACCAAATAGTGAGTCAGTAGACATTGAACCGTACGCTTTAGACAGTAAAGTCGGAATTTGAATGGATTGTTATTGCGACCTTTTTTTTTACGCACTTGTCATTCTTACCAAGCTGTTCAATCAGTTGATTTCCAACGTTCATACTCTATATTTAATTAAGTTTTTGGTTAGTTAGTGGATCAATTTAAAGTGCGGGGCGGTGGTGACGCACGGCGCTTGGGACGTTTTTACGTTTACTTAAAATTGGGCCTTTTACTTATACAATTACCTATGGTAAAGTGAAAACGGATGTACTATTGAAGTGACATTATTAAACTAACTCCACGTTGTAATATTTTTACCCAATCATATAGTAACTTGATTGTGTTTGTTACAGAGAGAACAGCCACATAGCGGTAGAGTTCTGCCCTCGCTCGCTGCTGGAGGTGTGCGCGGGCGACGCGGGCCCGGCGGGGCTGTCCGCCAAGCACGCGCTGCTGCTCACCCTGCTCGAGAACCACGAGGGCCGCACGCTGGAGATGGTGAGTCCGTGTCCGTACAAACCTCATGCCGAGTCCACATATTCGGCCAACCTAGGCCAATCCTAGGGACACAGCTATGCGGTGGAATAAGGTAGCAATATCACTTGCTCCATATAATGCATAAATGCGTCCCTTAGATTCGGCTACGTGCTACGTTGGCCAAATATGTGGATAGCCTATCATGTGACCTTGACTTTATGAGACACCCCCACGAATGGCAAACTGGTTCACTGATAACCGCGCGTGTAGCATTATTTTCTCCTGAAAAAAAATATATCAGCGCCATCTTTACAGCCAGTCACCGGTGGCGTTATCTGACCGTGTACATTCGATACGGTCCCTCTAATTTTGGCATCCTAAATGGCTTGACGATGTAAAATTTCTTTTATTTTACCTAAATAGTCTAAATACCTACATACTCCATCACTCAGTAGGTAGATGTAACTATTTTTATTCTCTTTATTTATTATTTTTCTTATGCTAGGTTTTTTATAATATGCATATAAAAGTAAAATATAAAAACACTTACAAAACAATACAAAATACATATAAACAAATTATAAAAAACCTAACCTAGGGTGCCGCCAGCAGCGGGGCAGGGCCCAAGCTGCCGGTGGTCAGGGCCGCAGAGAGAGGAACCGGCGGACTATCCGCGCCGTGTCCAAGATCACCGCCTTCTGCATCTGACCCTTGATCCAACCACCTAGCGAGAGTCTCTCAACGTGTTGGTCGAGACTCTTCGCTATGAGACCGTTCGCTGAAACGACTATCGGGACAATGATCGTCGAATCAACATCCCACATGGCGGTTATCTCGTGAGCCAAGTCTAGGTACTTACTGGACTTGTCCTTCTCGGCTTTCACGAGATTCTCATCATGGGGGATGGTGATGTCGACGAGCACGGCCCGGCGCTGCGATCGATCTATTATCACAATGTCAGGCTTATTGGCTACAATAGTCCTGTCAGTGATGATAGATCGATTCCAATAGAGCGTGGCACGACCATTCTCGAGAACTGGCACAGGTAAATACTTGTAGTACGGTACTTCGCAGTCCACAAGGCCGTATAGAAGAGCAAGCTGCTGGTGAATAATCCTGGCTACGAGATTATGTCTGTGCAAGTACTCGCCGTTAGCAAGATGAGAACAACCGGAAATGATATGCCTGAGTGACTCTCCGGGACGGCGGCATGCCCGACAAATGTCGACCGTACCGTCCTTCAGGATATATCTCCGATAGTTGTTCGTCATCATAACTTCGTCCGCAATTGCACAGGCAAAACCCTCGGTTTCTCCGAAGAGGTCCCCGAATCGTAACCAGTTCACCGACGCGAGCAGGTCTACATCGGGTCCCGTGAGGGCCTTGTAGAACCGCCCATGTAGCACCTTACTCTCCCATACCGCCTTGCGGCCCACAGCACTTTGTACCACAGGTTTGTGCCAGTTCTCGTTTGCCAAGGAGAGCGGCGTGAAGTTCCTGTCCACTGCCACCACATCACGATGCATCCCACACTCGTTGTTAAGGAAATAATTCCTGAGATTGCACACCTCGCGGTTGTGGAGATCTTTGGCGTTAAGGAAGCCTCGACCTCCACACTTCCGTGAGATGTACAATCTCATAACTGACGAGCGTGGGTGTAGCATACGGTGTGTGGTGAGTAGTAGACGGACCCTCCGATCCAGGGCGTCCAGCTCGGTCTGAGTCCACCTTAGTATGCCAAAGGAGTATATGAGTATGGGCATTACCCAGGCGTTGAAGGCGCGCACTTTATTGCCTCCTGACAAAAGACTGTTAAGGACTTTTGTGAGCCGACTGAAAAAGCGCTCCTTCACCGACCGTCTAATACCCTCGCCCTCAATACCCAACGACTGTGACATACCAAGGTATTTATAGGTTTCTGATTCAGAGATAGATCTGAAAGACATTGTCTCAGAAAGTTGTAAATTTGTTGAATTTACAACCTCCCCCAGCTGTACATGCATAACCGCACACTTATCGACACCAAACTCCATTCTGATGGCGGTACTGAAAACTTCTGTGGTTTTCAATAGCACCATCAAGTCTTGGTTATTTGGCGCAAATAGCTTGAGGTCATCCATGTACAGAAGGTGAGAAATGACTTCACCCTCTCTCCGAAGCTGGCAACCTAACCCTGAATCCTTCAGCAGGGTGCTGAGGGGATTCAGAGCTAGGCAGAACCACAGGGGACTCAGACTGTCACCCTGAAATATTCCTCGCTCGATCCTTATAAAGTCCTGCGGGCCAGGGCGGTCATCCCCACCTTCTGGTTGACGAAGGACTGTGGTCCACTGCCTCATACACGCACTTAGGAAGGATATTAAAGCTGCATCAAGTTTATACAGCTCCAATACCCTTCTCAGCCATGAGTGAGGCACCGAATCATAGGCCTTCTTATAGTCAATCCAGGCGGCCGAGAGGGCCCCCCTGTTCCGCCGAACTTGCTGGCATATGGTCATGTCTATGAGGAGGAGCTCTTTAGTACCACGGGACCCAACCCTACATCCATTTTGAGCGGAGGCCAAAATGTTGTTAGCGACAATGTGCGCGTTAATTTTTGCTCTCAAAATGGATGTAAGGAGCTTGTAAAGTGTAGGCAAGCACGTGATGGGTCTGTAGTTCTTTGCTTCCGTGGTACTACCGGACTTGTGGAGCAGGAAGGTTACACCAGTTGTTAGGGAAGGTGGGAGGGAACCGAGCTCTAGGGCTTGTTGGAACTGCGTTGCCAACCGTGCGTGCGAGCATCGAAACCATTTTAGCCAGAAGTTGTGCAATCCGTCCGGTCCAGGACTTTTCCAGTTCTGGGTCGTACGGATGGCACAACTTACGTCATGGGGGCTGATGGTGATAGCCCCCATAGGTTCGATGTTCTCGCTCTCACGTTCGACAACGTCTATCCAACCGCCCTCCGTGTGTTCTACAGGCACTGACCAGATGCTACGCCAGAAATCAGTCATGGCAGTAGCATCCGGTAGCCGCACGTCGGACACACGAGAGTCGGCTTCCTCCCACCTTCGGTACACCTTCCTTTGGTCACTTTGAAAAAGACGATTCTGCTGGAATCGATCCACACGCTTTCTGTAGCGGCGAATACGGTTTGCCCATGCATAGACTTTCTGCTTTAGAAAGTCGATGCGCTCTGTGACATTGGCCATGTAGTCGCGGGGCCTGACATCCGTCCCCGCGAACGCCTGGTTCACAAAGCGCATTACTCGGGGGCGGTTGTTGCCCCCCCTAAAACAGATCAGCTTTGCAATGAGAGTCCTAAACGAGCTGATACGTCGCTCGATTCGCGCTTGCCATGCAGGGACACCTCCGGCGGTCCTAGGTGCACGTTCAGCGTCCGGAAACTTGACTCGAGCAACACGGCACGCCGCGATGGCTCCGCAGTACATGATCGAGTGCGTATCATCTAAATCTTTACTAGTCCGTAAATGTGGCTCTAGTAAAGCGTTTAGGGCTCCCACTAGCGCTAGATTGCGTCTATTTATAGGCAGACGTGGCCTAGAGTTGGTTGTGGCGCGATACTGCGTAATCGCCTCTTCCAAAGTCCTCCTCAGTTGCTCATTGGCAGATGTACTCACGCTCTGACTCACAAAATCCCCCTCGTCGGTACTAAAATCAACCCGCGGCGCCCCCGGTGCCAGGTCGGGTGCGGGCACCGGATCCGGCGACGTGGCGGGCAGATCTCGTACCGAGGTGGAGTCCGCGCGAGCAGAGAGAGCCTCCTGGCGAAGCTGATCAAGTGTCGCGTCATCCAACCGCTTTAACCGTTGAATGACGCGCACCTGGTCCGATAGTCGCTGCTCCGATACGGTGATGGTAGGTTCAAGTGCCTGAAACAGAGGCAGCATCCTTGAACGATACGCGGACAGCCGGGTTCCCCCCTCTGTAACCCCATAGTAGGCGCGCATGACGTTCTCATTCATGGATTGAGTCCATCTCATGCGACGCACTACACCACCGGCAGCGGGAGCCGTGGGCGGGGCAGGATGTCCCGCAGGCCCCAAGCGTGCCGGCAGCGGTGGCCGCCCTCGTCGCGCAGGTGGTCGTGGCGGCGGCGGCGGCGGCGGCCCGCTCTCGTCACTCGACTCGCTGGTGTCGGGCGCGGTGGCGAATTCATCGCCCGACGACAATCGCGAGGAGACGGACGAGGCGGGCGAGGGTGGTGGGCGTGCGTTGGTTGTGGTAGACGCTTGTGGACGCGTTTTACTCCTTGTGATCATTTTCTTTTCTTTATAATTCGACCATTGTTTGTCGGCTAGTTTTGTACATATGTAGTTACATTTTTGCGGTCACGTATCCTTTGCGAGTGTCGCATTAATGTGAAGAGGTAACTTTTCCACAAGAAAGTACAAGGAAAATGTAGAAAAAGCCAGTAAAAACATATTTGATTAAAAAGAAAAGGAAAATTTAGTAAAAAACGCGTCTGACGTTGACAGTTAACTATTTTTATTATTATTATCTTATACGATGATATGGTTAATATCATAAGAAAGTATGTTATATATTTTTATTGTTAAAAATTAAGTCTATATTTTCAGATAACTTAGACGAACATACGGACAAACTGACTGGACTTACTTCGACTTTCGTACGTAAAATTACGACCAGTTAATTTTGACGCATGTATCATTAAACACTGCACCGTCTAAGCGTAACGTAGTCTTATGTGAATTGATCTCTAAACACAAAAACATATATTAAACCTACAGTTATTTTTACATACTTACCTAACCTATATATTTCCTCATTTATAAACACCACTGTAAATAACACAATTATAAACTGCCCTTCATTCAACAGTATCACATTTTTTATTTTTACAGTACGTGAGTACGTATGGTGCTATTCCCGCATTAGTGCGGGAATGAACACTTTCCTTGCTTATGTCGAAAATTGAAAAGGCCATGCATACTGTAAAACGTTGTACGATACACGTGCGAATAGGTAATTCGCAACTCGTCGTGCTCGCAATTTCCTACTTTCCGCACTTGTATCGTAAATAACTATTACCTACTACCTAAAAAACGAGTATTATACGATGTATTTATTGCCGTATTTTACAATTAGCCTCATGCATGAAGTTTATATTTGAACGAAATATGTTTTATTCGGATGTTTGTTACCGTTATTTCATGTTACAAATGCATTTCCGTTTTTAAATTACCATTTAATTACTTAAAATTATAAATAAAAAGTACAAAAATTTGCCCGCGAAAAGCTAGTGAACGAAACGCTGCGTTCGACAGATTAGTGTCTTTAGTAGCAAACGTCAGTTGGGCCGCCCAACGTGTGACGTCATCACGCTCTGTCGAATTCGTGCCAAAAATTATGAGCGTTTCAACCGCTCAACAATTTTCAACATTTTAAATATTTTTTAATAAAATAATGTTAAGGTCTACAAAAGTATTTTTATCATTTCCGGTGTTCCAACGATATAAATTATGAATCCAAAAATAAAAATAAATTCATGCATGGAGCTAATTCTTCGGAGAATTGGCTATGTTACCGATGTATTTTTTATTACAAAAGTCCGCAAGCGCATGAAGAGCATGTAGAGCAACGCGATAAAATTCGCGCCATCTATTGCTATCAGGATCTTTCTATTTTTCACACTGCGTCGCTAGCCAGCACATAGAAATAACGCTAAGTTAATCTGTTTGTCAGCTAATCTCGTGCCCGACGGAGACGGACGCGTCCCGCTGGAGCGAGGCGCTGGCCCCGCCCGAGGCCGGCGCCGGCGAGGCCGTGTACGCGGGCTGGGACTGCCCGCAGGCGGTGGCCCTGTACGCGTACGCGGCCGCGCAGCCCGACGAGCTGTCACTCGCAGAGGGAGATGTGCTCAACGTCACGCGCAAGACTAGCGAAGGTGAGTGTCTAGTGTTGTGGCGGTGTAGCGGGACTGCCCGCAGGCGGTGGCCCTGTACGCGTACGCGGCCGCGCAGCCCGACGAGCTGTCACTCGCAGAGGGAGATGTGCTCAACGTCACGCGCAAGACTAGCGAAGGTGAGTGTCTAGTGTTGTGGCGGTGTAGCGGGACTGCCCGCAGGCGGTGGCCCTGTACGCGTACGCGGCCGCGCAGCCCGACGAGCTGTCACTCGCAGAGGGAGATGTGCTCAACGTCACGCGCAAGACTAGCGAAGGTGAGTGTCTAGTGTTGTGGCGGTGTAGCGGGACTGCCCGCAGGCGGTGGCCCTGTACGCGTACGCGGCCGCGCAGCCCGACGAGCTGTCACTCGCAGAGGGAGATGTGCTCAACGTCACGCGCAAGACTAGCGAAGGTGAGTGTCTAGTGTTGTGGCGGTGTAGCGGGACTGCCCGCAGGCGGTGGCCCTGTACGCGTACGCGGCCGCGCAGCCCGACGAGCTGTCACTCGCAGAGGGAGATGTGCTCAACGTCACGCGCAAGACTAGCGAAGGTGAGTGTCTAGTGTTGTGGCGGTGTAGCGGGACTGCCCGCAGGCGGTGGCCCTGTACGCGTACGCGGCCGCGCAGCCCGACGAGCTGTCACTCGCAGAGGGAGATGTGCTCAACGTCACGCGCAAGACTAGCGAAGGTGAGTGTCTAGTGTTGTGGCGGTGTAGCGGGACTGCCCGCAGGCGGTGGCCCTGTACGCGTACGCGGCCGCGCAGCCCGACGAGCTGTCACTCGCAGAGGGAGATGTGCTCAACGTCACGCGCAAGACTAGCGAAGGTGAGTGTCTAGTGTTGTGGCGGTGTAGCGGGACTGCCCGCAGGCGGTGGCCCTGTACGCGTACGCGGCCGCGCAGCCCGACGAGCTGTCACTCGCAGAGGGAGATGTGCTCAACGTCACGCGCAAGACTAGCGAAGGTGAGTGTCTAGTGTTGTGGCGGTGTAGCGGGACTGTCCTCAGGCTGTAGTCTTGTACGCCTACGCGGCCGCTCAGCCTGACGAGCTGTCGTTAGCAGAGGGAGATGTGCTCAACGTCACGCGCAAGACTAGCGAAGGTGAGTGTCTAGTGTTGTGGCGGTGTAGCGGGACTGCCCGCAGGCGGTGGCCCTGTACGCGTACGCGGCCGCGCAGCCCGACGAGCTGTCACTCGCAGAGGGAGATGTGCTCAACGTCACGCGCAAGACTAGCGAAGGTGAGTGTCTAGTGTTGTGGCGGTGTAGCGGGACTGTCCTCAGGCTGTAGTCTTGTACGCCTACGCGGCCGCTCAGCCTGACGAGCTGTCGTTAGCAGAGGGAGATGTGCTCAACGTCACGCGCAAGACTAGCGAAGGTGAGTGTCTAGTGTTGTGGCGGTGTAGCGGGACTGCCCGCAGGCGGTGGCCCTGTACGCGTACGCGGCCGCGCAGCCCGACGAGCTGTCACTCGCAGAGGGAGATGTGCTCAACGTCACGCGCAAGACTAGCGAAGGTGAGTGTCTAGTGTTGTGGCGGTGTAGCGGGACTGCCCGCAGGCGGTGGCCCTGTACGCGTACGCGGCCGCGCAGCCCGACGAGCTGTCACTCGCAGAGGGAGATGTGCTCAACGTCACGCGCAAGACTAGCGAAGGTGAGTGTCTAGTGTTGTGGCGGTGTAGCGGGACTGCCCGCAGGCGGTGGCCCTGTACGCGTACGCGGCCGCGCAGCCCGACGAGCTGTCACTCGCAGAGGGAGATGTGCTCAACGTCACGCGCAAGACTAGCGAAGGTGAGTGTCTAGTGTTGTGGCGGTGTAGCGGGACTGCCCGCAGGCGGTGGCCCTGTACGCGTACGCGGCCGCGCAGCCCGACGAGCTGTCACTCGCAGAGGGAGATGTGCTCAACGTCACGCGCAAGACTAGCGAAGGTGAGTGTCTAGTGTTGTGGCGGTGTAGCGGGACTGCCCGCAGGCGGTGGCCCTGTACGCGTACGCGGCCGCGCAGCCCGACGAGCTGTCACTCGCAGAGGGAGATGTGCTCAACGTCACGCGCAAGACTAGCGAAGGTGAGTGTCTAGTGTTGTGGCGGTGTAGCGGGACTGCCCGCAGGCGGTGGCCCTGTACGCGTACGCGGCCGCGCAGCCCGACGAGCTGTCACTCGCAGAGGGAGATGTGCTCAACGTCACGCGCAAGACTAGCGAAGGTGAGTGTCTAGTGTTGTGGCGGTGTAGCGGGACTGCCCGCAGGCGGTGGCCCTGTACGCGTACGCGGCCGCGCAGCCCGACGAGCTGTCACTCGCAGAGGGAGATGTGCTCAACGTCACGCGCAAGACTAGCGAAGGTGAGTGTCTAGTGTTGTGGCGGTGTAGCGGGACTGCCCGCAGGCGGTGGCCCTGTACGCGTACGCGGCCGCGCAGCCCGACGAGCTGTCACTCGCAGAGGGAGATGTGCTCAACGTCACGCGCAAGACTAGCGAAGGTGAGTGTCTAGTGTTGTGGCGGTGTAGCGGGACTGTCCTCAGGCTGTAGTCTTGTACGCCTACGCGGCCGCTCAGCCTGACGAGCTGTCGTTAGCAGAGGGAGATGTGCTCAACGTCACGCGCAAGACTAGCGAAGGTGAGTGTCTAGTGTTGTGGCGGTGTAGCGGGACTGCCCGCAGGCGGTGGCCCTGTACGCGTACGCGGCCGCGCAGCCCGACGAGCTGTCACTCGCAGAGGGAGATGTGCTCAACGTCACGCGCAAGACTAGCGAAGGTGAGTGTCTAGTGTTGTGGCGGTGTAGCGGGACTGTCCTCAGGCTGTAGTCTTGTACGCCTACGCGGCCGCTCAGCCTGACGAGCTGTCGTTAGCAGAGGGAGATGTGCTCAACGTCACGCGCAAGACTAGCGAAGGTGAGTGTCTAGTGTTGTGGCGGTGTAGCGGGACTGCCCGCAGGCGGTGGCCCTGTACGCGTACGCGGCCGCGCAGCCCGACGAGCTGTCACTCGCAGAGGGAGATGTGCTCAACGTCACGCGCAAGACTAGCGAAGGTGAGTGTCTAGTGTTGTGGCGGTGTAGCGGGACTGTCCTCAGGCTGTAGTCTTGTACGCCTACGCGGCCGCTCAGCCTGACGAGCTGTCGTTAGCAGAGGGAGATGTGCTCAACGTCACGCGCAAGACTAGCGAAGGTGAGTGTCTAGTGTTGTGGCGGTGTAGCGGGACTGTCCTCAGGCTGTAGTCTTGTACGCCTACGCGGCCGCTCAGCCTGACGAGCTGTCGTTAGCAGAGGGAGATGTGCTCAACGTCACGCGCAAGACTAGCGAAGGTGAGTGTCTAGTGTTGTGGCGGTGTAGCGGGACTGTCCTCAGGCTGTAGTCTTGTACGCCTACGCGGCCGCTCAGCCTGACGAGCTGTCGTTAGCAGAGGGAGATGTGCTCAACGTCACGCGCAAGACTAGCGAAGGTGAGTGTCTAGTGTTGTGGCGGTGTAGCGGGACTGTCCTCAGGCTGTAGTCTTGTACGCCTACGCGGCCGCTCAGCCTGACGAGCTGTCGTTAGCAGAGGGAGATGTGCTCAACGTCACGCGCAAGACTAGCGAAGGTGAGTGTCTAGTGTTGTGGCGGTGTAGCGGGACTGTCCTCAGGCTGTAGTCTTGTACGCCTACGCGGCCGCTCAGCCTGACGAGCTGTCGTTAGCAGAGGGAGATGTGCTCAACGTCACGCGCAAGACTAGCGAAGGTGAGTGTCTAGTGTTGTGGCGGTGTAGCGGGACTGTCCTCAGGCTGTAGTCTTGTACGCCTACGCGGCCGCTCAGCCTGACGAGCTGTCGTTAGCAGAGGGAGATGTGCTCAACGTCACGCGCAAGACTAGCGAAGGTGAGTGTCTAGTGTTGTGGCGGTGTAGCGGGACTGTCCTCAGGCTGTAGTCTTGTACGCCTACGCGGCCGCTCAGCCTGACGAGCTGTCGTTAGCAGAGGGAGATGTGCTCAACGTCACGCGCAAGACTAGCGAAGGTGAGTGTCTAGTGTTGTGGCGGTGTAGCGGGACTGTCCTCAGGCTGTAGTCTTGTACGCCTACGCGGCCGCTCAGCCTGACGAGCTGTCGTTAGCAGAGGGAGATGTGCTCAACGTCACGCGCAAGACTAGCGAAGGTGAGTGTCTAGTGTTGTGGCGGTGTAGCGGGACTGTCCTCAGGCTGTAGTCTTGTACGCCTACGCGGCCGCTCAGCCTGACGAGCTGTCGTTAGCAGAGGGAGATGTGCTCAACGTCACGCGCAAGACTAGCGAAGGTGAGTGTCTAGTGTTGTGGCGGTGTAGCGGGACTGTCCTCAGGCTGTAGTCTTGTACGCCTACGCGGCCGCTCAGCCTGACGAGCTGTCGTTAGCAGAGGGAGATGTGCTCAACGTCACGCGCAAGACTAGCGAAGGTGAGTGTTATGTAATGAGACAATGGCAACGTGCTCAGTGAGGTTGTGTTGAGCAAACACAGATCTATAGCGTGTTTCGCTAGATTGGTTATCGATTTCGACTTCAACGTCTCGCTGCAAACAAGCCCCATCTCTCCGGTTAGAAGTGCTTTATCAACCTTTTAGACGCCAATGACGGATATATCGGCACCGCAGGTCCAACGCCAAAGACGGATAAATGCATGTGCATAAAGTTCAATTTCAGTTTTGACATTTCGGTGACGTGGCGTCCGAGTGATAGCTTTTGTGTTTGACACGACGTCGAAAAGGTTAATACATCGTACTCGAACCTAGATTCGCTTAGACCGCTACAACTAATATTCAATGGTAGCACACACTCTCAAGAGTTAAGTGTAACCCGACAGCATTTATTTATTACAAATGAGAGTCCCAATCCGAATCATAAATACACAATGTAAGAGTTCATATATTATTCAATCCAACAATTTTTTTTAAAAAGATTTTTGACTTTATTCCAGGCTGGTACTACGGCGAGCGCACCCGCGACGGCGAGGCGGGCTGGTTCCCCGGCTCCTACACCACCGAGGTCGCCTCCGCGCATGCGCGCGCGCGCAACCTGCGCCAGCGCTACCGGCTGCTGGCGCTCTCCGGGACCTACCTGGGGCAGAAGAAGAAACCCTGACCCGCCGAGGGACCTAGGTGTGTCACAGTCCCTAGACCCTCAAGGATTTATGTCAATTCTAAGCGGGACGTAAGATAGCTATGATAGAACTAGGCTCCCGAACCACCCCTCGGTGCGCGCGCGCACGCAACCTGCTAGCGGCCTGACACACAGACAATACTAAATGTGTCACAGTGAGAGCTTCGAGGATTTATGTCAGCTCTAAGCGGGACGTCAGTTAGCTACGATAGGATTCTTTGCAACTGTGAAAAAAGTAACTATAATTCTGACAAACCTTTTACACTATGAAGGTACTCTGGCACGAGTCTGGGGCATAAGAAGCCCTGACCTGACTGACTTACCGAAGGAAATAGAAGTGTCACAGTGTGTAGGGCTTTGAGGATTTATGTGAAAAGCGTGCGGGCAACTACTTCAAGTAGCTCCGGCGGAATTCACCCTTGAATTGGCAATGTTAATGACATAAACATTGTTTTTGCACTTTAAATTTCATCAACACTTACACAATGTTTTAGTTGTGAAAAACTTCAATTCTGATTGCGAAACTTTCGGTAAACGTATTAAGGAACAGACTGTCGTCTATTCTAAGGTCTAAGAGCTGTTTTTCCAAGGACTTTGCTCCATTAAATCGCTTGGTGTCGCAAATTCACACAGGATTAAGAATATGTATGTCCAGTCTTTTTGTCCAACTATCATGTAGCTCAAGTACTTATAAGATTAGCCACTCGAATCGTGGTGCTTTAATGAGTTGTAATTATTAATATATTTTTCTCAAACATGCTATGTAATATTGATATTACGTTCTTTATATTAGGCTGGGAAGTATCACGACTCCGGCGCGGCTAGACGAGGGGCCTGTAATGAAATTTCATACAAAGTTGCAGGCCTAGGCCGGGAAGTGGCTCTTTTTTAATTTCCATTTCACATATATTTGTGACACAGCATCATGGCATTCAGCCAAAAAAAAAACTATAACCAATATTTGCTTATGGTTCGAAATGACATTCTGCCAATACCCCTTTAAAAAAAACAATAAACGATAATTAATATATTTTTCAGTTTTATTTGTATCGAATTTACAAAAAATATATAAATAAAACATTATTAACAAATTCCAATAATATTGAATTGCAAATTTACCTACAAATACAGATTTAAAATATAGTTGGTCAAACCTGTTTGTCAGTAAATAAGAACAAAAAAACTATACTCATCCTTTTCTTTTGGGTGCTAGTACCAGTGTAAGACAAAGATAGTATGATTATCTCTGTCTATGTTTGAAATGAGACAGTCCTTTGACAAACTATATTTCATTTAAATATTAGCGGTAAAAATGTCTACTCAAACACGCGTTCGTGTTTTTTTAATCGTTTTGGAGGTAAAGTTGAACATTTTTCATTGTGTATCTGTAATTCTATTTTATTGAATTTATTGTGCGTCGTTTATTGTGTTATTTAATATGAGTTCCGACGAAAATATTAAATGAATACCTGTTAATTATACTCCATGTTTAAGGCAACGATGTATGTGAAGCATAATATCAACATAAAAAACGATGTAATCTTAGTTATGTGGCTAAAACTACAGTCAGAAGGATGCAAGGCGAAAAATCAAAGATACATAAATATACCTTTGAACATTTGTGTAATAAATTAAATTGATTAACAACATGTGTAAAATATACGACACGTGTGATAAAGATAGGTACAGGTGGTAGTTATATTTTGTGCCTGGTTTACTTTTAGTTTCTTTAGAATTAAAACTTTGATTTCGTGGAGATTTCTTTATTTATTTCATTGCATGTTTGAGAAAAGCACTATACATACATCGGCGTGAAAAGGGGTTGTCGGCCTCATAACTATCCGGCCTCACTACGTTCGGCCGTATATATGCATTCGGCCGGCAACCCCTTACTTCCCGGCCTCTGTAGTAATGTACTATTGCAATTTCATAATGATCTGAGTGATGAAGCGGTGAAGACTAGAATGTCCGTCCAACCACTGCCTTATTTTATAGTAGACTATAATTACTATAGATCTTAGTATTTTGGAGCATTTTAACCAACATAATGTTACTGCACCTACGTTTTGACTCACGCTATATCGAGCGCCCATACAAGACTAGTGTCATCTGAAAACACATTACGCTGCGAAATATGCAAGTTTTACTCTTATTAACCTGTCGTCTACCCAAGTCGGAGATCTCCGGCCAAAAGAGGCCAACGCATTTGTCAAGACTGAGAAAAAAGCACCCCTCTATCTACCCAGGCTGGAGATCTTCGGCCAGTATTTTGTACCCCGTAATTGCTACGAAAAGTAGCTTTATTTAAATAAAAGTACGTATTATATTCTATTAGTCGTAATCCAATACAAACGCAATGAAGTGAGCTACAGATTCGTGCCGAATATAACAACTTCACTTTCCAGAAATACGAAAAGTTACAAACTGGAGGTGTACTTTTTTTGACAACGTGGTAGACGACAGGTTAAAACCAGCTTAAAAGTCAGTTCGGTAAACTGTAGCGTGAGACATCATTATTTACAAAAACAAAATGCATTGATACGTGTTTTCATGTAATTGTAATGCATTTTTGGAATAGATTAGTAAGATAGTGGTGCTTGTTTTATAACGATGTATTCATGTTTCGCGTTCAAAGAGCGTCATAATGTAAGTATAGTGAGCGTATAATGTAATGTATAGAGGAGTGTACAGTTACGCATGAGATTCTCGAGAGTTTATTGTACAGATGTTTATGGAACTGCTGATTAGTTGTAAGATGTAAGTAACGTATCATGTAACGGTCAAACTAATACTTTAGACCACGCGGTAGATCCTAATGCGAATTATAATACTGTTTATTTAATGCCTCTGGTATCAGTTATTTGTAGCTGAAGGCAAAGGCGAAGTATAGGCATGGCCACGAGTGTTGAAATCACACACACAACAAAATCATGTAAGATTTTGAAATTAGTATTATTTTTTCTTACCGATATGTCTATGTTACCGATAGTAAGTTGAACCGCCAATTGAAAGTGGAGCAAAAAGTTTTTTCAAGGTTTTTTTAATTTTTTTTAGCTTAATATCGTGCGCTTAAGTCACATTTACTCATTCATTCATGAAATAATGTTTTTGCGATAGTACTCTGTGTAGCTGTACAGCGCCATCTCATGTACCTGTCAAATTCGAAGCACGAAATTGTCTTAAATTTTACGCATCTTACTCAATCAATGTATCTTTGCCTTAACTCTCCTGGCGATACCTATACGTGAGATCTACTTTCTGACGTCTTACTACCGCCTGTGGTGTGTACGAAATGTTACCAGGGCAGCGAGATATAACCATTAACCAAGGAATCATGGAAACTATATAAAGGAGCCAAATCTCTATGTATGAAAAGTGTCCATCAAAAAACAGTAATTAGGCGGCGCCACCATACACCGAAATACTACCAAAAACAACCTACGTAATTTGGTCGGGTTATTTGTTGCCTTATATGGTTCATGTTATACTCATGTCCCAGAGCCTAACTAGCGCCACCGGAAAGATTAGGAACTACTATTTAAAGCTGTAAGCGGTCACTTTTGCAACAATTCTGCCATAAGAGATTGGCATCCTTTCTATACCATCCATACCATCTATCGGTCACCTCTTTTAAAGTTAAACTCCGGAATTTTCTACTAAACAAACAAAAATTGTAGCACTTATGCAACCGTGCACACTCACACACAACTCACACTCTCACACACTCAGTCACACTCGCACACACACAAACACATACACACCCGTTCGTGTTCGACGTGTTCTTTAGATTTCTTTTTTCTAACTTTTATTAATTGACTAGCTTTTGCCCGCGACTTCGTCTGCGTGGAAATAAGTTCCAACAGTTAGACTATGTATAGCGGCTGGATAAAATGTAATGACAATAATTTTTAGAATATGCTTAATTGCTAACACCAATTAACAGGCAATTCATTAATTTGTTACATACTTAATTTTATACTTATTTCTGCCACCTAGTTAGTTTTAGTTCTAGTTTTAGTTTTAGTTTTATCAGGCCTCACTGAAAATCAGCGTCACGTAGTGAGTCCTATGATTCACTTCGGGACATTAAGCTGAGTGAGGACCTTTTAGCACAATTCTGTTAGTTTATATTCTAAATGAATGTTATTTTATGTTGTTTTTAGTTGTTTTTTTTGTGCTAATAAATATTTCTTATTCTTATTCTTATTCATACAAGGAATATTTCGTAATTATGTCATAGTGACAAGGTTCTACATTGACCTATGGATTTTTGATGGACACTTTTCATACATAGAGATTTGGCTCCTTTATATAGTCTCCATGCATTGACCCATAGTTTAGTTTGGCCGTATCTTGCTCGTTGTCTTGCCCGCTGTTTCGTTATCGTTAACTAGTCATATAAGCGGACGAGACGAGACGATTTCTTCATGAAATTATCACAATTAATTTAATTTTAGAACATTCCGATGTTTACCGTGTAATTATTTTCACTATTTTACTATTAACATGATTTGAATTTATGTACTTAAGTAAATTATTGTTATACATACATATGTATATGAATTAGGGTCCACGTTCTTTATAGGGCTTATTTATAGTGTTGTCAAATATAACTCCGTACATAGACGATTTTTTTATTTTATACCCTTTTTATCACCTGTTAAGGCCGATCGGTTTGCCGCTATCACTGTCACATTTCACAAGAAAGAACGGGAAAGATCATGCGCGCCAAGTGTCAATTTTGATCGAATTCTGTCGATTTTTATTTATTTTAAAAACTTTACCTTACAATATCGAAATTCGAAAGCTATGAAATTACTATTTAAGTTAAGATTGTTTTTTCTTCTTTTTTTATATAGTATCACATAATAAATTTACTGAGTAAAGTTTGATTATTAAAAGTCCGAGTTAGAGGTTACTTTGGGAATTATTGTATCGAGCGATGTGTCATAATTCGTGTATCGGAAGCTATGTTATTAAAGATAATATAGTCAAGAACTACATATATTTTTTCCACGTCTACGAATATCAACGCCTCTTAGAAAAACATGATCATATAAGATTTTTCGCCTTCTGGCTCAGGGAACCGCCTTAAAACTAGTATAGATCTGTCATGAAACAAAATTAAAGAGCCGTAAATAATTCTATTATTTAATTAAATATTCGATTCTGTAAGTACATCACATATGAAAGGTAATTTTTACCACAGTCACTAGAATTAGAAATCTCGAATAACTCTCAACATTATCTGTCACAAAATTTTATTTACAATCTAGGTATATTTAGTTGTCAATATTTTTTATAAAATGAAAAAATAAGTTATAATTTGTATAAAATATTATTCTTTAATTCAGATCAAAAACAAATTCATAAATTATATTTTAGACAGCATAGAACACATTCATGTGTCAAAAATAAACAAATCATAAACATGGTAAAAACGTAAAAACAAAGTAACAGCAGATATTGTGCACCTTGGAAATTGTACAGTCCTTATAAAAAATATAAAAGTAAAAAGCAGATCTTGGTCTTAAAATAAAATAATTCAATGTGATTTAGTAAAAATTGTTAAAACTATAGAGTAGCAGAAATAATCTTAATTGAGTAGGTTAGACAAAAATTATTTAATTTTGAGTAGTTATCATAAATTTTTAGTGGATATTATCATAAATTATTATATGAACCTTGAAATTGTAATACTATTCGTTACATTTTTGACAGTCCTTAGATTTCTTTGCATTAAAACATGAAATGTGTCGTTTTCAAGCAACAGATACCACATTGTCGCTTGCCATAAGGACGCGCTGATACGTTATTCGTATAAAGATACAAGCAAATTTCGGTCTTATGGTAAGCGACAATGTGGTACCTTTTACTTGAAAACGTCACAAATAGCAATATGACCCTTAAAGACAGTAAGACTAATGAGCACAGTCATTTTTCCAGACCAACTTCAATCATCAATCCCTTGCTAGTCATCAGTCAAGTAAAAATAATAGAATAACCAAAAAAAAATGCTAAGAGGCCATTAGATTTAGGTACTTACAAAAAAGTTAACATAGAAAAAGAAATCAATTCATGCACCATTTAGTACTCATTATTGGAAATTAATCGAGAAGGAATGTTAGAGTCAGTCAACAAGTTGAAATTATGATAACAAATGCATTTTTACAAAATAAACGCTCAGACAAAACAGTCTACACATTTATGACTAATGTGCACATGTGTTGTGTCTAACCGTGATTTAAGGCCTAGAGTGGCGCAAGTGAATAGGCTGATTTGTCTGAGTTGTGATTCTCTTATACTCTATCTATATTCTTGTTTTTGAAGAGTTGTCCTTAACTTCAAAGAGTTTCCTTAAAAAGTAAACTTGTAATGTCCCTGTCGCTGTGATGGCCAGGATCTGGATAAATGACCACCTGAAAAAAAATCTTAACGTTAAACTTTTACCCCCCTATTCATAATACTTTACAGCAGGGGTCGGAAACCGGTATTTGCTCCATACAAAAATAACGTTATTATTACGTTCTTTTTCGTTCTTTTGTTTATAATTTCATTTTTAATGGGACATTTTAATAATGCAAAATTGTTTTCTAAATACGTGATTCAGTCCTACGTAATGAGCATAAAATAATTCAAAATACTGGCCTATTTCAGGGTTTTTTAAAAAAACCGGTTCCGAGCCCTGCTTTACAGGCCTGCGGTGGCAGCATGGTTCCATTTTTATCGCCTGTCACTTTCACACTTACATACTTATTAGAACGTGACAGGAATGGCGACAGGTGATAAAAATGCGACCGTACTATGGCCGCTGATTTAGTTAAATTATGTTTTATCCCTTTCTTACAAATACATAAGTCAAAATGACAGATAAAGACAAACGATTCATAGCTAATGCAGGCCAGTAACCCGTTTATGAATAACGCCAATAGTGTCTGGGTTAATAACCCCACATTTGCATTACCTACTCACGATTTAGTACCTTGTATCAGCTGTATATGGTACAAAATCGCGCACACGGAGTATTTTATAACATCTTAGGTGAAATGGTAAACAAATTAATATTTATTGGAGCTGAGCTGCCAACCGGTTTTTGACCATAGCCTTTCATGACCAAAAAGTATAAATACATGCTGTTTTTATATATGACCTAAGTGCGATATGTGCCATCAGTTTGCATTAACATTAACATTTTTATCCTGAACAACAAATTATTTTCATATTTCTCATTTCTATCCATTTCAGGCTGAAAAGGCAGCATGTAATAAGCAATTTTTAGCCAAAGCCAAGACGTGAATCCGCATATAAAAAAAAAATACTGAATTAAACTTTCACGATTTTTACTCATTATTATTCACAACGACGGGACCTAATCGCGTTAAATAAGTTTTAAAACTTACTATAAATAAAAAATATCGAACAATTTATTAATTAGCACTAATCTTATTTTTTTTTTCATATCCTAGACTAAGTATTGCAAATAAGTTTATATTCATATTTACCCAGAAATAAAAGGCTTTTTTTTTTAAGGAAAATATAAGAGATAATTTTAATTTTACGAGGAAATCATTTGAAAAAAAAAAGTAATGGTGGCGCACAAGAGGTTAGACTTACCTGAGCACATACGTGTTGTTGTCCTGTAACAAGTTGTAGTCGCGGGACTCGCGCGCGCGCGAGTGGTACTGGTACTGTAGGATGTCGTTTATGTTGCGCTCTACCAGCTGGATGGACGACTGGAAACAATATTGTAATAAGGGTGAGTTCTACAAAATAATATGACCATCGCGGTCCGTTTCTACTTGAGTTTATTAAATAAATAAATAAATTATATAATTTGGCGGTCTGGATCTGGACCGTGGTCCGCCATTTGGTGACCCCTGGCATGCCTATGATAAGTACAAAATAAATTGTTGTGATTTTGGCACACGTGTGTTTTTAAAATACGCAAGACCAACATGAAGCCTTTGTAAGTATTACAAGAACTGCAATGCACTGCACATTAAAAATAGTTGTGTTCAGATATTGAAATAAAAAGCCCCGAAAGAAATACTTTTAAAAGATGCTTAAAAAACTTTTTAATAGACAGTCTTCCATAACATAAAAGAATATTATAACTCTGTAAACCTTAGTTATAGTATATCAAAATTTAGTTTATGATAAAATAAATTCTATGACCGAAAAGGGTAAAACTGTTGACACTCATCAAAAAATGTACCTAGTTATACTTCTTGTACCTACAGTTTACACAATAAATATTTCTGATTTCTTAAGCACCACATGATGCCATGGGGTGGCAACTGTACTCTGCTTTCAATGAAGTCAATAGCCGGGTCCACACATAGCGAGCATACGCGCGAGGCAATTTCCTCGCGCACAAAACGGACAGTGTAGACGTGCCTCGGCCGCGGCGCGCGTCTCGTATCGACATTTTAGACGTGCCTCGCGCGCGCCGTCTCGGCACGTCTACACTGGCCGTTTTGTACGCGAGGAAATTGCCTCGCGCGTATGCTCGCTATGTGTGGACCCGGCTAATTGCAGTTTTATGAATGAAACTCACAGTAAAGTTCTTAATATTCATGTCCAGCTCCTCGACCTCCTTGGCGTACTTCTCCCACATATCGTAACGGATCACTGACAGGTACAGGTTTACCAGCTTGCCAGCGAACCGCGAGAACTGGTTGTCGATACACACGGCGTAGTAGCCCCCCGACGACGATTGGTCCGCGTACTCCGCGCTCTGCCGCCACTCGTACGGGTGCACGATCTGCCCGTTAGGGTGCCGCACCGCGAACCCGCACATGCCATCACCTCCTTTCAACACCTTAGAACAAATTAGAAAGTGCATTAATAAACTGCTCTGTTACAACATAAATCTTAACAAGATTACCGCCACGCTTGTCAATTAAACCGGAAAGCTATGCGATAACAGACCATATGCCTCAAAGCGACAATAATTGCTAATTACCTGATAGCTGGCGTAAAATGTGGCTCCCGGCTGCACGTATTGAAAGTAACAGTCTTCTTTGCCCGCGTCGACGTGAACTTTGTAGTCCATGGTCACCGCGGGCAGGTTCTCGTACCATGGTGCCGGTGATGAAGTATTTACATCCCCAACGAGTGATAAAATCGTAAATATTAGTGTTATCACGATAAACATATGCCACGTTCGTCGAGCCATTTTTCGACTGACTGAATAAAACTAAAACTGTCAAGTAAACTGCTGTTTACGACGTCAGTGAAAGGGAAAAAAAGCAAAAACACTAACAGATACATAACAGATACTTTAATAACTAGCAATTTAAATGTAGTCTCAAATAGCTTCATTGACGTATTTAAAGCGTTTTTTTTTTAGTTTTTAAAAAAAAGTTGACTAACATTTTAAAAATCTAGTTGATCGGAATTCGGATTAATAATGTCTCATATCCGTCAAAACTATAATCAGCTGGAAAACTAACCTGTTGAAGTAAATACTTCATTGCTTATTTCGTGAAATAAAACATTCATAATAACAAGTTTTCTATCTGTATTTGAGTATGAAAGCCAGATACCTAACATTCTTTTCATATATTGGGTCGACTTTCAGGTTTGTAGCCTAAATAATCCGCTCAGTTCTTAGCGAGGCATTGTTGTTCTCGATACTCCATGTGCAACTACTTCCTACACGCAGGTCCTCGGAGAAGCTTTGGTTTAAAGATGGGAAGAACCATACAGACACGGAAAGCGTACAGGGCCGGCTGGAACTAGCTCTGCTGGGACTGCGTTCTTTGAACTACCCTAACATTGTTTTGTCTAGCCGGTAAGTTACTGCTAATTGCTAATAATATTATATTTCTGAGCATAAAACACATCTCTCTCTCTCTCTCTCTCTCTCTCTCTCTCTCTCTCTCTCTCTCTCTCTCTCTCTCTCTCTCTCTCTCTCTCTCTCTCTCTAGCCTTTTCCTACCCTTTGGGTGTAGGTCTCCTTCATTTTGCGTCATTCGTCAGGGTTCTGTGCGACTTGGAGCCACTGCTTCCCCGCAGTCTTCTTGATGTCGTCATCACAACGCATCTGGGGTCTACTTTGAGGACGCAGAAACTAAACACATCTAAGGAAACTTATCATTTACAGAACAGATGGTGGGGTGCATGCCTTAAATTCAAGTGCCCACTTCGACCTGGACCGCTATGGCAGCAAGATCTACGAACCACATCAGATTACATTTAAACTGAACAAGCACTTCTTGAAAACTGAGACACCTATCTACGTCAAAGACTGTTTGAGAGTGTCGGACAACTTCCATGCCAGGTTTAATGCGCTGTCTAGGACATATTTGTACAGGTATGGTGTGATTTTTAATAGTGAGATTCAATTTGGATTGGATTTGGAAAAAGAGTACATATTTCTTATTTATCTGCACTAAAAAAGAAATGAAAATTTGGCATTTTGATAGTTTGTGATGTTGTTTGTTTGTAAGATAAGCATAAGTACTTTCAATCATTATGGAAGGGGTTTAACCACCCTCAAGGTAGAAATGTCACTCATGAGGGCAGTTGCTAATATGGTAATAGAATTAATATATAAAACAACTATAGTTGTAAAAACTGTAATAGATGTCATATATTAAAAAAAAAAGTGACGAAGCCCTCCAGTGGTGAAGGCCGGATTCGAACGGAGGCTAGGCGTCTTTGACCAGCTCTAAGGGCAAGCAGTGCGTGGTTTTTCTTAACTATATGACATCTATTACAGTTATTAATTTATATACAGGGTGGGCACAGGGATTCCGACAGACTTTAACCGTGGATTCCTGGCAGTGTTACGAAAGAAAAATGTTATATCAACATGGGTCCAAAATTGCCTAATTAATTTACTTAATTTCTGGAACAAAATAAATCAATTAACGATAGTACTAACTTGTGAACGTATCTTTAGTTTGAAAGAGTGAAAAAGACAACATGCGACACCAATATGACACTTGTCTAGTTTATAGCAGGTGACAGGTAAGTTTACTATTTTTAACACTTCTGCTTTGCATGTGTGATTGTTTGTGTCTTGGTATGTATGATTACGTCACATAAGGGCGTGTTAGCCTTGAGTTTTTTTAACTTCGAAATTACTTAAATAATTGAATATCTCGTAAATTAGGCTTTCTATGGCATTGTTATATTACTTTTTTTTTATCCAAATAGGCACTAGAATTCATGGTTAAAGTGTGTCGGAATCCCTGTGCCCACCCTGTATAGTAGTGTGGTGTGATTTATAATTTGATTTGTTCCCAAACTTGTACAACTATAGTTGTGTTGTGTTTACTATAGTAAATTATGTTCGTTTCAGGTTAGCAGTGTTGAAGCAAGAAATTGAGTTACCAGAATTTTCGAGCATAGCGCAACATATACCTATAGAGGAGTGGAGAAGGTGCCATTTTGTAAGGTATGCTTTCACCATAGATGAAACTTAAATACCTAATATGGGGAAATGCTGTCAGTAGGATGTACTCCTCCTAATACAAAATCAGTCCCGGAACTGGGATTCCTGGTTTTCGCAATACAAATTCAGTAAGGGCTCAATTGAGGTGCACTTTGGGCTTAACCGTAATTTTTTAAACAAATCCATTTAATTCTTTGTGCATCATTCATTGGCAGTCCCAACCACACGCACTAGCCCTAAGACTTTTGAACTCGCTTCGGTCATGGGCACCAGAAAGTGATATTTTTGCAACTTCTAGGGCGAATATATGTCGGACATGTCTGGCATACTGTGAAACTCTGGATGTCACTTGAAATTATTTTGTTGTCTGTCATTTCTTGTATATACCTTTTATCTTTTTCATTAATTTGTATAGCTCATTAGTTTTAATGTAACGCTGTACAAATTTTGTATGTAACAATAAATAAATAAATCATAGTTGGCTTCCGAAAGGATGATAATGGTTCTGAATGAAAGGCAAGAAACCTGTGATTTTCGATTGTTAAAATTTCCTGATTCAGTTATACATACATAAGTATATAAAAGCTTATATTTTTTTTATGAAGTTTATAATAACATAACCAAAAAGTTAATTTTAAACCAAGAGAATTCGGAAAGGACTTTTTGTTACATTTATTTGCCGTCTTGATTGTACATGATAAAAATGTAGTTCTGGCTTGGCCAATCCTCTCTTGATAAATAAATCTCTTTAAATAATAAGGCCAAACCAGACCGGATTCATTCAGATCTATACGCGTGCGTCCAGTCCGCAGCCTTATTCCACACCAAGTGCTATTCCATTTCAGAGCACCGGGGTTCGACATAGAGCGCTTCAAAGCGGGCTGCGAACACTTCGTCGGTCTTCACGATTTCACAACATTCAAGCGTTTCGACAAACTGAAGCAACACAAGCATAACCGACGCGAGATCAAACACATACTAGTGAGGCCTGGGACTCCGCTGATAACTAGTTATCCGAGGGACAGTGTGTGGGACTACTGGGATATTGAGTTCAAGGCTAGGGCTTTCGTGCATAATCAGGTGGGCAAATGTAACTAATATTTTTCTGTTTTGGCTTCTCTAATGTCAGTGCCGGATTAAGCCAGCGCGGGGCCTGTAGCAAATTATATGTGGCCCATGGATTGTTTTAATTTTGGTTTTTTACAGCCACAATGCATAGGTGCGCGGGGCCCGTGGCATTTGCTACTTTTGCCACGTGGCTAATCCGCCACTGTGTAATGTCTGTTAAAAAGAAAAACCGGTCAAGTGCGAGTCGGACTCGCGCACCGAGGGTTCCGTTTTTTTAGTATTTGTTATAGCGGCAACAGAAATACATCATCTGTGAAAATTTCGACCGCTCAGTACTGATGAATGACAGCGCCAGGGACAACTCTAGGTGTTATGGGTTACGCTGTCAAAGTAACCTTCACACTTTCAAGTAAGGTTTACATTAGCTCGCTTGCGCTCGGGACCGAGGCGTGTCAGTGACGTTTTCAGGGTTCCGTACCCAAAGGGTAAAAACGGGACCCTATTACTAAGAATCCGCTGTCCGTCTGTCTGTCACCAGGCTGTATCTCATGATCCGTGATAGCTAGACAGTTGAAATTTTCACAGATGATGTATTTCTGTTGCCGCTATAACAACAAATACTAAAAAGTACGGAACCCTCGGTGCGCGACTCGCACCTGGCCTGTTTTTGTTTATGACATAAAGCGATTGAATAAAAAGGTTAAGGCTAGGGCGTTGGTGCACTATCAACAATCATGCGGGCAAATAAATCTTTTTTTTTAACGTAATACCAAGATTTAAGGTATTGCAAGATATTGTAGCCGCACCTGAAGTAGATGGCGTTGTACGGCGCCGCTATGTTTTGTAGTAACCGGATTGTCAAATAGTAAGTATAAAATTTTTGCAGATCCGTCGGATGATGGGCACACTGATAAGCGTAGCAGTTGGCAAGCTACCCGCCGACGAGATAAAGGTGATGCTGCAAGTGCCGTCCAAACACTCCTGGTACAACTTCATACAGAACTGCCCGCCGCAAGGACTTTATCTCTGCAACGTCGAGTATAATCCGGAGGATCTAATCTATAAGGATAGTGGAGATAGTCAAGTGGAAGACGGTGATAGTAAGTAAGAATAAATGAAACAAAGAGAATAGTGATGACTCTAGTGATAAATCTTAAAGCGAATAGGACTCGAGCCATAAAGTCAAAGCATTAAACCTTTTGGAAGCCAACGTTCAACGCCAAAGAGCTGATCCATAGGGATATTCGAGATAGGTTGATAGTGATAGTGAGGTAGAATGAATTTCCTATATGAGATATAGTAACGAAGAATTACTGTTAGTAATGAAACTGTAGTTAGAAATCTTAAAGTCAATAAGAAATCAAACAATAAAAACTCAATTTAGGTAAAGGAAACTACCACCAGTTCGTAAAAAAAGAAAGAATCTGCCCTAAAAAGGTCCACAGAGGGTTCATTTTTCCACAGCCATTTACGTAACACTAAGAACTGGTGCAGTATTAGTTTCGAATTAGCTTATTTAATCTAAAAATCTGAGCTGGAGCCAGGATAACGGGCCCTCTGCAAGTCTCCACCGTAAGGGGTGCCTCAGGACATCAACACACACAAATCTAAGACAAAGGCAAAAATTAGCTTCCTAAACGAATTACAGAAACAAAAGAATAAATTGAAAGTTAGAGAAACCGTAGTCACAAATGCTGCTGGACAGAGGTACATAGAACGGAATGGTGAAAAAACCGAGATCTCCTCGACTTATGGCTTTGTGGTGGACAACAAACCTGACAATATACCCGTGTTAGTGACTGAGCATTTGTATATAGGGTCCCAGGACTGCGCTGTTGATGATATATTAAAACAATATGACGTTAAAAATGTGCTTAGTGTAGGAATAAATGCTGAAGTTAATGTTACACATAAGTTTGTGCTATGTTTAGATCTACCGGAGGCTGATGTTAAACAAATGTTAACGGAGTGTTTACCATTTGTCCACGGCTCGGTGTGTCGTGGTGAGAATGTTTTGGTACATTGCAACGCCGGCGTTTCTCGCACTTCAACTGTTGCGATTGCTTACCTCATGCAATACAAAGGGATGGAATTTGAAGACGCATATCGCTTGGTCAAGGAGAAGCGACCTGCCATACGACCCAATGATGGGTTCAAGAATCAATTAAAGGCTATGAAACCTGGACAAGTCATTTAGATTCTTGTCACAGATAAAAATGCTACATCACATATGGCGTCAACAGGTAGGCGCCACAGGACTATATTAATTTTTGGTGCTGTGGTCATGTCTTAAAAACTTTAACCACAAAGTGTATTATTTTGTACAATAAAATAACCATTTACAAACAGAACTATTTATTGACTATAAAATAAGTACAAGGCCCATTCAATATTTTAAAGCAACTGCTGCTCTAGAGAACAATTCTCAGTTCATTATTGGACATATTAACCTTTTGAACGTCAAGAACACGTAAAGTCGTCGTCACTAGTCGTGCCCACAGCGCCATGGACAACTATAGGTGTTATAGCGGACGCTGTCAAAGTAACCTTCACACTTTCAAGTAAGGTTTACATTAGCTCACTTGCGCCCGGAAGCTTGGCATTTGAGTGATGCTTGTGCTTATGATATAAAGCGTTCAAAAGGTTAAATACGACAAAGATTGTATTATTTCAATTTCATAAGACAAATAGCACCGAGTTTTGAAGCTAAACTTAAACTTAATCAACATGTATAAAACTCAAACTGTAAGTATAAATATATTTCTGTACACAGACGCTGCGAGCGAAAACAATATAGATTCTTATGTTAACTAAACAAAACTTTTGTACTGGTGATAGCTAGCGATTTCAGCATATTTCGAGTATGATAACTTATCATAAATCTATAATAGTTTGTAGTGGGCAAGTGTCTGCTTGTTAATGTTGTAATAGGCTAAGAAAAGTACCTTATGGCAACTGCATAAGGTGCCTATTGGTATGCAAAGTCGCATACAGGTTGTATTAAGAGCCCGTAGTCGATTTGAAAACGCGCGAAGATACGACTTTTACACAGTAACCGAACGCCGGCCGCTGCTTGAAATAACGCGACCGCCTAAACAATATTGATACTTTCGCAACATTATGCGTCACTTTATAACTTTAATTAGGTTAAAATAAAACTTTTGGTAAATTTGATATAATCGTTTATTACTCTTAACAATTTTCCTATGTATTCATATAATACATACAAATTATATAGTATGATGATAATGATTTGCACTAAGGCAATATCTTATATATATATATAATCATCTTACTCGCGTTATCCCAGCCTTTTTGCCACGGCTCATGGAAGTCTGCTGGGGTCCGCTTGGCAACTAATCCCAAGAATTGGCGTAGGCACTAGTTTTTACGAAAGCGACTGCCATCTGACTTTCCAACGTTCCAACCCAGAGGGGAAACTAGCCTTTTGTTGGAATTTGGTATACAGATAGTTTGAATCCCGGGGTAGGTCATAGAATACTTTTTATTCAAGAACTTACCCTTTAAGGGGGTGGAAATTTGTATGGGGAATCAATAAACGCTGAACCGATTAAGATGAAATGAGGTATGGACATAGTTTGAGTCCTGGGGAAGGACATAGGATAGGTTTTACCCCAGAAACGGGGGGGGGGGGGGGGGTAATGGAAATTTGTATGGGGTCCAATAAAACCGATTTGGATGGAATTTGATATTATGGAGATAGTCTTAATCGTTGGGAAGGGTGTATAATAATTTTTATTTCCAAAGTCATCCTCTTCTCTTCTCCATTCTTCTAACACTCGCTCAACGTGTTATTGGTTGTACGATGAATACTGCTCAAGACCTGGAACACCTGGAGTGCTTCTGGGTGCAAAGGGTCAAGGGTAACACTCGCTCAACGTGCCGCTGGTAGAGTTTGATGGCGATAACTCAAGACCTGGAACACCTGAAGTGCTGCTGGGTGCAAAGGGTCAGGGGTAACACTCGCTCAACATGCCTCTGGTAGTGTGTAGTGTACGATGGATACAGCTCAAGACCTGGAACACCTGGAATGCTTCTGGGTGCAAAGAGTCAGGGGTAACACTCGCTCAACGAGCTGCTGGTAGTGTATGATAGGAAAAGCTCCAGATCTGAAACACCTGGAGTGCTGCTGAGTGCAAAGGGTCAAGGGCAAAGGGTGGGTAACACTCGCTCAACGTGTTGTGGGTAGTGTATGACGGAGACAGCTCAAAACCTGGAACACCTGGAGTGCTGCTGGACGCATCGGATCAGGGGTAAAACTCTTTTAATCTGAAGTTGGTAGAGTATGTTGTAGGCAGGTTAAGTTCTTCAAGACCTGGAACACCTGGAGGGCTGCCAGATGAAGCAGGCACCTGACCATAGCTACCACACGTTTAACATGCAGTAGGTACTGGGGGTTTAAAGGGGGTGGAAGTTCTGATAACAATAAATGAACCTGAGTTCCACTAAGTACAGCCAGGGTTCATCATCAGCTCTATCTTGGGTACTGCTCTCCCAAGTGTTCATCAAGACGTGTCGGAGGACCAAAACAGCGTGTGCCTATGTTGCACGAAACCTGAGTTCCACTAGGTACAGCCAGGGTTCAGCATCAGCTCCATCTTGGGTACTGCTCTCCTAATTGCTCATCAAGACGTGTCGTAAGACCAAAACAGCGCGTGCCTATGTTGCACGAAACCTGAGTTCCACTAGGTACAGCCAGGGTTCAGCATCAGCTCCATCTTGGGTACTGCTCTCCTAATTGCTCATCAAGACGTGTCGGAAGACCAAAACAGCGTGTGCCTATGTTGCATCAAACCTGCGTTCCACTAGGTACAGCCAGGGTTCAGCATCAGCTCCATCTTGGGTACTGCTCTCCTAATTGCTCATCAAGACGTGTCGGAAGACCAAAACAGCGTGTGCCTATGTTGCACCAAACCTGCGTTCCACTAGGTACAGCCAGGGTTCAGCATCAGCTCCATCTTGGGTACTGCTCTCCTAATTGCTCATCAAGACGTGTCGAATAACCAAAACAGCGTGTGCCTATGTTGCACGAAACCTGATTTCCACTAGGTACAGCCAGGGTTCAGCATCAGCTCCATCTTGGGTACTGCTCTCCTAATTGCTCATCAAGACGTGTCGGAAGACCAAAACAGCGTGTGCCTATGTTGCACCAAACCTGCGTTCCATTAGGTACAGCCAGGGTTCAGCATCAGCTCTATCTTGGGTACTGCTCTCCCAAGTGCTCATCAAGACGTGTCGGAAGACGAAAACAGCGTGTGCCTATGTTGCACGAAACCTGATTTCCACTAGGTACAGCCAGGGTTCAGCATCAGCTCCATCTTGGGTACTGTTCTCCTAATTGCTCATCAAGACAGACCAAAACAGCGTGTGCCTATGTTGCACTAAACCTGCGTTCCACTAGGTACAGCCAGGGTTCAGCATCAGCCCAGCTCTATGTATACTAAAACCTTCTCCAGAATGTAACAAACACTTTTCTAAAAACCGCATCAAAATCGGTTCAGCCAAATGCGAGATAATCGCGAACAAACATACATACATACATATACATACAAACATACGGGACAAACTGAGAACCTCCTTTTTTTTGAAGGCGGTTAATAAACAAGTACTTACAACCCAAGGATTAAAGTTTCTGGTCGCAGTTTACACGCACACAGTACAGCCAAACACGCAAACAAATATAACTTTTTACACGGCGAGCGACGCACACAATGATAAATAACTTCGTCGTCGTCGATGCAACGTGCGGAGCCGATTAACAAACGTCCTGCCTCTGCCAGCTCCCGCGCGGGACTGAGGCCGCGGGCGCGTGTCACCGATGTTATACCACTAAAAGGGGAAGTTTTAAAAAATCGTCAGAAAATAAAAGTTGCAACTTAAATAAAATGAAGTACAGCAACAGTTTAAGTAAACATTGCAGATTATTTGAGTATGCAATCTACGTCGAAAATAAGTAGATTTTCGGAGAAATTGTCACTTGTTTTGAGGTCATTTCTGGAGAAAATTGAATTCGTTTAACTTTCATTTCCTCGAACTTTAAGTCATATAACAACAATGTAATCTGATAAACCTAGAGTACAGAATATGTGTAATACAAATTTACCATTTTTAGCAGTCCAAACTTTACGAAATTTACAAATAAGAGCATCAAAGTCAGTGCTTTACACGCGTTTACCTAAACGTCCATCAGAAAAAAATTCATTACTAATTTAGTAAGCCTTTTTTCAAAAAAATGATCTGATAAACCTAGAGATAAGAAGTCGTGCTAATAGAAACCAGTACTTGTTATTTCAATTAGGTAACAAAAGGTGTACAATTTCACAGAAGAAATCTATCAACTTTACATTTTTGCGACTAAAATCGTAACCGGGCTCTTAACCCTCAGCCATAATCTTTTATGTAAATGTGTACGTCATACTGGACAAATGTGTACGACGTACGTCATACTGGACAAATTTAGCTATGCCCAACCCTGTTCAGGGTTGGTTATATATGAATATAACCAACCCTGAATTCGCGTATACATTATTTTCGCTATTTTGAAGTTATTTAAAGTTAGGTTAAGAAAAACAGCGTATCTAGATGGGAAATATGTAGTAAAATACGCCGTTTTGCCGTAACAGAGAAGTAAAAATCCTAATCAACTCGCCCAAAATAGCCAAGTATTTCACACCCTGTACACTTTTTCATCATGATGTTACAATAATTTGCAGTTGAACATATTTATTTCTGAAATAATTAATGGCATCAACAGTACAAAAGTATTAGAATTAATTGTACAGACAAACAGGTGAGCAAATTATGTTAATTGTAACATATCAAGCTTGCACTTGAACTAAATTAATCAAGTTAACCGACACAGAAAACTGTTGTTATATTGTAAATGGACGTCAAAGTTACTACACACTACGCTTATCTATACTATAACACAGACAAAATAACTATAATAGACGCTCAAGTTGATTAAGAATAAAGGACGCTATAAAAACGAAACATTTTGTAATTTAGATAAAAAATAATAATAAGAACCGAATAAGCTGAATAACCTATTTTTAACATGTATATCTTTGACTTTATGTCATCTACTTGGCTTAGGCCCGTAGCTGGCATTAACTACCAGCTTATGCTGAGATATAAAAAAACCCCTGAAAATAATAATAATATAAAAAAAAGAAGATAAAAGACATTTATTATTTGACTCGCCTGTTCCTATCTCTACCGCACGCGAATAATAGGCTAGATGACAAATTTTTATTAATGGTATCAATCGATCAGGTTTGTTTTTAGGATCAAATGTCTATATGGGACCCATTGCATTAAAGCAATACAAAAGTCAGATATGATAGTCAAAGTCCGACAGTCGTACTTTACTCGCGAAACGCGAATGTATGCAGCTCGGGTGCGCACGACCCACCCCTTGTACGATTGCCCTGGCTTCGTCGAATGACTGTATTGTTTTATAGACTGGTGTAACTGCGGTGCTAATGTAACGTAATTGCTGTGTGGTAGCACCTTAAAAAAAAGTGTGTGTGTGTAATCCAAGTGTAATCTTTACGCGCGATTGAATTAAAACTTATTTGACGATGACGTTTATCGCTATGTTGGCATAAAAAAACTAGAATAAAAATAAAACTAAAAAAACTTGAATAAAACTTGTCTGGTTAGGCACGTCTATTATAATTAAGTTGTCTGTCAGCTACTCTAACGTTGGAAGCACCTTATCGTAAGTAGAATAACAATCAAATAAACAATTTGGTTACATGAACACTCGATATTTGGTGATGATTCATCGCGTCCACCGACGCTAGAGTTATTCAGAACGTTACTAAAGTTTAAAAGTTAACCTAGAATATGTAGGAGAAGCTTATTTTGCGTGAAAAAACAGGTTGAAAATCATACTAATGTATATTTATACATAGGTAACCGTCTGTCTGTTACGTTTTCACCGCTAATCTACAATACATATTCTGGGCTGTTCTTAAGTTTTTTATTTTTACTTAATACTCGTACTCAATTATTAGATTTGTACAGAAATCTAAAACTACGTCAACCACGATTGTGCTCTCAAATGCGTAACGGCAAGTCAAAAAACTGGGAAATATAGCAAATCCAAAACTAACTAACGTAATAATAATGTCATTTCATACAACCATTAAAATTAATAATTTGAGACCACAATAATTATTAAATAATTATCAAGACTGTCAAACAGGAGGGGAATGTCAATTTTGAATCACATTTGGTCTCCAAACAATATTTAAAACAATTAAACACATGACCAGCATTCAGTCTTAGAGCTTTTTACAAAATCTCATTGTCCATTGTTAAGAATACATTAAGTATTTGTGACGTTTTCAACCAAAAGGTACCACATTGTCGCTTGTCGATAAGGTTGATTTCAAATTGAAGATATATGGAAATAGCGCCTTATTGACAACCGACAATAAGTACCCTTTTAGATGAAAATGACACATTTATTAATTTATATTATTTCATTAGGAAATACATAGTAATAATATACATTACATAGGTACCGCTGGAAGTACTAAGCGAAATGTTAGTTCGGCCAACCAAAGTAGCTGTTTCTTTTTGGATAAATTACCTCGCCTAAGCTCATAGTATTTAATATGTGCCATTTTCAATCAAAAGGTACCACTTTGTCGCTTTCTATAAGGACGCTTTGACAGGTTATTCGTATAAAGATACAAGCAATTTTCGTCCTTGTGGTAAGCGAGAAAGTGGTACTTTTTGCTTGAAAACGGCACTTCATTTTATTGCTAAGTACAATAAACAATATTTTCAGCTGTCTTGCTTGGCTGGCTAAACTTAGAAACAAATCGGTTACCGCGATAGTTACTCATGAAATAAAACTATGAAAACGGATTATATCGCGTATACCGCGTGTGTCACCCGTTGACCACGAACGCTGTAAAGAGTTCGAAACGTCGGGTTGTATTATAAATTCAATATACGCGATATAATCCGTTTTCATAGTTTTATTTCATTAGAAACAAATCGTATAAAACATGTGAATATAAATTCATTGTACTTTAAGCTCGAACGGCGATCCTACGCTAACATATAAATGTATATACCTACACATAAGGCACTCGCTAACTACAAATTACCGTTACAAGAGTAAGTACATCAAAGAGACTTAATTCATAATCTATTTAGTCATAAAGGGCATTATTGTAAAGCAAGATTAAGTTAATGCGATCAATGCGCTGTCATATTGTTGTATAGATAGATATGTAGTGAGCATTCGTTTTCGCTTTAAGTACGCAATCCTATGTTATAAAACTTATAAAGCTGTCTTACATGCATTAAAAGTATTGTGCAAGATTAGCTACTCGTTTTTCGTAAACGACCATCAGAAAAAAGATCATTACTAATTTAATTAGTCCTTTTTCTCATATGTACAACGATATTCCTAAAGAGAGGAAGACGCTCTTACTGGAACAAGTACTCTTTGTTTCTAATAATGAGCGTAAAGTCTTAAATGTTGTCGGGAATATCATCAATTTTACATTATTTCGACTTTTCTTGTAAGATCGCTCTTAAGCGAGATTTAGACTAGCAAGAACTTGCATGCAATTTTCATTACATTATGGTATAGGTGTTTAATTTTTCCGAATTTTCGATTTTTATGCGACTGCTCGAATTCTGGTTCTCACTTATGGAAAAATGTTATATGCCAAAAAAAATTATAACCAACGACTACAGTCGAGGGTAGAAAGAGCTATAAGCGGCTACTATCAAAGTGGAGAGTAGTGTGTTATTGAACTATCGGCATATAAATAAATATTAAAATTAATAGTAAACTTGGATTTTCGTCACTTGCTAAACGTTTTATTTAAGGTTTTTTAGTTTTTTTTATCTATTCTCGAAGGAAAAGTGCTTTTAACGTATCTTTGAAGCAAAATTATTATTTTTTCATTCGATTTTAGTATCGGTTCGTTATAGTTTATTATTTTATAAAATAGTTCATTTTCACGCAATGGAGTTAACGCTCTACCTATTCAATTTATGCAACCCCTAAACGTTGTTCGATTCTTTTGAAATTTGGAATAGATAGTTTTTAGTTTAGGGAGACCCGATTGGTGAGCAAAGTCAGGAAAAATATCACAATTTTTTTTTCTCCATACAAAAGTGAAACACCCTATTGCGGTATCTAATCAAACCTTTGACTGCAGTTAACCTTAGTAGTCGGCAATGTAACGTAAACTGCACGCAAGTTCTCTCTAGGCCTCACTTTACTTCATCTTCACACGCATAAGCAAAATATGCTAATTTTGGAGCTTCTTAACATTCAAACACTGTTGAAAATTGAGAAACCGCTATTAATATTGTGTAAATGGATCCTCCCACAGAGGAAATTCCACGGAACTTAACGCTAATTGGCAGCAGAGATAACATTCAATAATAATTATATATTCTGATATGACACTTAACAATCTATTTAATACGCATCGTCTTTCCCGCTAACATAATATACATATACATAAAACGTTTTGGACTTAAATACGACTATATGACCACATTATACGCTGCTAACAAATGCAAACCATTTCTAGTGACCGCACGAAGTTTCGGTTTCGTTCAAAACATTTCCGAACCTTTCGGCCGCACTGAAACTGTATTTTCCGTAGTGTCCGACCGAATTTTCGGGTTCGGCATAAAAATCGAGTTTCGGCCGAAACTAGAGCAAAACTTCCTTCAGTTTCGGTAATAAATCCGGTTTCGGTCGGACACAACACAAATTATGTTGCCTGACCGCATACAAGTTATACTAGATTGATACGAGTATATGTTACATCTAGTATGAGATCTATTTCAATGCAGTCAATATTTTGGCAGGAATTTATTTGCTGTCTCCGTACTTTTAGATAAAAGATTATTCATGAAGGAAGACTATAACAATACTTTTTTAATAATATTACGAAAATATCGTTAGAAAGTTATTAGTTTTACTAGGCCTTACTTGAATATATCCATGTGAATAGTTTTAGAAATTATCTTAGTGCAGATAATGTCAAGCTCCCAAGGACAGTTAGCCAGCGATTTGACCTGAAAGAAAACAGACAATATTACTCATCTTTTTAGTTGCTTACTTTGGAGAGTTAAATTTGGCATAGAGATAGTTTGAGTCCCGGGGAAGGACATAGGATAGTTTTAATGTCGGAAGTCATCCCTAAAGAGGGTGAAAAGGGGAGTGGTAATAAGGAAATTAATGCATTGCCTGTTAATTGGTGTGGGCAATGAAGCATATTATGCTCAAAATTATTGCCATTAGATTTTATCCAGGCGCTATACTTACTCTAACTGCTGGAACTAATTCCACGCAGACGAAGTCGCGGGCAAAAGCTAGCAACATCATATAGTATAAATAATGAGCATTATGATCAGTAGAGGAAAGTACCAGGAGCACATACTCGGTCAGAAGCTCATCTTGAGCGTGAGCCTGCGACGTGGCCCCGGCGATGCTTGGGCTTGAGGATCAGGGTCTGGTCTTCGGTGAAGATCTCGAAGTAGAGTACCAGGAGCACATACCGTGTCAGAAGCTCTTGAGCGTGAGCCCTCTTGCCGGCAAGCTGTTGGCCTTGGCGGGCGCGTGGCGCGCCTGCGACGTGGCCACGGCGATGCTCAGGCACTGCGCCCACTCCTCGGCGTCGCCGGCCAGGGGCTTGAGGATCAGGGTCTGGTCTCCGGTGAAGATCTCGAAGGCCTTAGGGATGTTGCGAGCGCCGCGGGAGACTTTTACCGAGCGAATTTGGTTGATGTCTATGCTTTCGCCGCCGCTCTGGAATTAGATTAAGAAACGTTTTAAATAAAGTAAACGAAAGCCATGTTAACTGGAGCTTGACATCTAGTTTTATTCATCGAATATAATTGTTGTTTAACCTCTTCTTTTCTGTGTTCTTTGTATAATTTGTATTGTATTTGTCGTTATATACGCGATGACTAGACGCATCAGCGCTAACTTATTTGTGCAGAAACCTACAAAGTCATCCATCGAACCCTTGCAGATGCAACCTCTCCTTTTTCCTTCCCTGCAATGTCCTCTATAACTGGAATTCAAGAAATCCAGGGGCATGAGAAGAGGTAGAAAACTCACCAAACCCTTGACGCTGAGATGAGTTCCCTAGAGCTCCCCTTCTTTTCCTTCAAATCTATAACCGGAGCCCCTGTTAGAATACGCGGGCACGTTCGGGGTGCGTGCACAGCAAGCGGCCCCATGTAGAGGCGGTTAGAGGGTGATAAATAAATCTACACTTAAATGACATCTTCACGCACCGAGCCCTTCACGCTGAGATGAGCTCCCGACAGCGTGAAATATCTCGTACGCCAACGTCTGAACAATCTCCACCTCCCCTTCTTTTCTTTCAGTGTTCCCTCGATAACCGGAGCCCCCGGTTGTAAGAACCCAGGGGCCCTTTCAGGGTGTGTGCAGAGAAAGCAGCCCCACGTGGCGGCGGTGGGCGGCGCGTCGGCCTCCAGCGGGGTGTTGAGGGAAAATACGTCGAAGAACCCGGCGGAACGTAGCTCGTTTAGCAGCATTTCTTGTTCCTGTTGACATTTGTGCTATTATAAATTCCTACTGACTGTAAGTAGATATGGATAATTTAAAAAAAGTTATCGGGTCATTCTTTATTAAAAGGTATCTTGGATTTTGAACTATGTACAAAGTATCGCAATATTGTTGGATCATAGAGTAGGCTGAAGTGGCATACATTTTTACTAGACTATAGAAAGGTATCTAAAATACTGTCGCTTCCTTAAGTCGTTTTTCGAATCTTAGTGAACAGCAGAACTAATCAAGTTTATGTTGGAAATAAGTCGAACTTTGACCACGTGCGTGGAACCCGAGATGGATCCAGACACGAGAGTGTCACTCGAGTTCGCTCGGTGAAAAGACCTATTTGTGTGAAATAGTGTACCTTGATGCCCGGGAAAGCGCTGGTGACCAAAGTCAGGAACGTCTTGTTCTCGCACTTGAGTATGTCCCAGCAATGTTTCAAACTGGACACGGAAGCGTCCCTCGAGGACAAGGCGGCGGCGTGCCTGGCCTGCAGCGCCAGGAACATGAGGTGGATCCACACGCGGGGCGCGCGCGTGCGCATGGTGAACAGCGTGCGCGAGTACAGGCAGTGCGGCCCGCGCGTGCCGCACGCGAACTGCAGGCGCGCTTGCTTCTTGGAGCGACGTTCTGGGGAGGCAATACTGCGTGTTGAAACAAGGGAAGTGACCGATACAAGGTATGGCATTCTGCATGAATTTCCGAAGAAAAAATCAGGGACGAGTGAAAACGGCGTTTATCAAAGAAAACGGCGTTTAGCGACGATATGGCCTAGCCTAATGTGCCACAGGCCATGGCTCAAACCAAAGATAGATATAACTCCGTAATAGATGTATACAGTCTAAGGAAAAAACGTGCCTCGAAAATCAAGAAAATTTGATTCTCGTTCAGAGGGCGCTACTAGCTTTGGCTTACTGTCATATAGATGGCGTTGACGGCTTCGTTTGTTATTTAACAATTTTAACGCATATCAGTGAAAGAACATGGGTCAAAATCATAAAAATAATTAATGCAAATAAAAAAAATCATTTATCCATATTTAAATACATTTTATCGTATTTTTATAAATATTTATTTTTAGTTTTAAAGTGTGTCGACAGATGGCAGTGAATTTACTGTTGTTACAAAATTTACTATGACAGTACCGCTCTAGTATAAGTTACTCTATGGCTCAAACTATTGATTCTAACTTGATGATAATACTGTGGAGATAAATAATAGTAAAATCAAATTACCTTCAATGGTGCATTTAGCTGGCGGTGGCAATCTCAACGACACCATATCCATATAAGCCTTGATTTTATCCAAATGCTTTTCACAGAAATGCTGCACCGTATCTCTCATAGGATAAGGCTCGAACACACTGATCCTGTGATTCTGGTTGGTGTTGATCATGGTGACGCTGGTGTTGTTGCGCCTCGACGTGACGGTGACGGCCGGGGTGACGACGGAGACGTGGCCGAGCGCGGGGGTGGGCAGGGGGAGGGGGAGGGTGTCGGCGGACTTGCCCGTGAGTGGGTTGACGGAGATGGACTGGGTGGATAGGGGCGGGTTGGTGATTATTGTTGGGCCGGTGCTCTGTGGACAAGTTTTTGTTGTTATTTCTTTTTAATTAACTTGTGGGTTTATTTATTTTATATTTATGTTTGTTATATATTCTAACGAGATTGCGCAATATGCCCAAGGACACGTTTTTTTTTTATAATATGTCGGTGACAAACAAGTATACGGCCTGCATGATGGTCATCGTAGCCTATGGGAGCCTGCAACACCAGGGATGTTACATGGGAAACCCTCGGCAGGTAGCTCATTCCACAGCCGAAGCGTCCGCGGGAGGATATTCCTCTTAAACCGCATAGTGCGCGACTATTTAGGTTCTAGAGGGTGTGAGGATGAACACCCTGCCGAGGGCGAGCGATGCGGTGATAGAAAGTGGCTGTTGGCATCATGTCAAGCGATTCTTCAGAACTTGTACAAGCGGTAGAACACACACAAGGAGGCGAAGGCTCTCCTTAGACTCAAAGCTTCAATGTCGCTCGTGTTTATGGCGCCGTACGCGTACGGCACCACTTACTCAGTAGGTACCGTCAACCGGGGTGAATAGGGACAAGTCTAAGAATGTGATTTACCTGACAATTTCTTAAAAAATACTTACAGTAACTGTATCATACAAAATCTACTATTTATTTTCAATCGAATGATACAATTTGTGTGTGTATTTTTTAAGAAATTTTCCGGTAAATCACATTATAAGTTTTGTCCTTATTCATCCCAGCCATCTCTTTTCACTGCTGTTGACGGTATCTATTAAATTTTAACAGTGAATGCACATCGCGTTATCGAAGTTTTATGTGTACATATAGTTGAGTCGCATCGCATGTAAGTTTTTTAATCAATTTTTTAACATGCAGATACGTCTGCGAGCGATACTCCAAATTTTATAATAAACGAAAAAAATGGAAAAAGTTACACTTCCGGCAGGATTTGAACCCGCAACCTCCGCAATCCGTGCGTTGCTCTTAACCAATTGAGCTACGGAAGCCTACCAGAACCTTGCAAATCTTTCCATTCCTTAAACATTGTTTAAAGTTTCTTTAAACTTACATGCTATGCGACTCAACCATCTGAGTGATCTGGTGAGTCTTTACTCACGTTATGGTGTGGGCCGATGAGTATGTTGTGCGTGTGCGGCTGCGCGTTGGGCGCGGAGGGGGCGGGGGTGGCGGAGGTGGCGGAGGGGGTGGAGGGGGCGGCTCGCGGCGCGCGCCCCACTGTCGTCACGGTGACGCTCGCTGTGCGCGACTTGTTTGCTGCCGCTACAACAATTAATAAGTAGAAAGATAAAATAAAGAAGCTAGTAGGTTCGATAGATCTGGCCGCGAGATAGACTTCCCGTCTTTTGCTAACTGTATGAATTAAAGGGGGACGGGCAGTCTATGTCGCGGCGAGATACTCTCGCGCCAATCATGTGCTAGCCCGACTGAGCATAAGATACTAGACATGCGCGAAACAGTGCTCCAAAAAGTAATGCTATATCACATCACTTTTTCGAAAACGTAATAGTACATTGAGATATCACATCACTCATCACTCGAAACATGACCCGAACGTGAAACAGCGCTCCGGCGCGCGCGTGATGGTCAAATTACAGCATCTCCTACATTACGCAGCGCATCTACACTTCTACAGCACTCTAGTGACGTAGTGACTAGCGCGTCTCGTACCTATCCGTAATCCGTATCGGCGATCGATTTATTTAATTTATTACGCGTTGCGTTTTGTCACCGCTATATGAAAGATTTTTTGTTAATTCTTATAAATCATAAAATATGCATAATTTATTATTATTTGGATAAAATTGATATGAAACTGATACAGGTATGTAATTAGTTATGTATGTAAGTTTCGCAGGTAGATAAACCATACCTGCATTCAAATTGATTTCCCTTCATACTTTACCAAAATAAAATGGAACTCCAGGCTTAGGACTGGCAAACTTCTATAATTATTTTACTATTATTTACAATTTCATTTAAGTATATTTATAATTTAGTTCAAACAGTCTATATATACATACACAAATCTAATTTCTACACTCAGTCTCGGTACGGTACGCACTAATTCACAATTAAATTAAAGGATAAACAAGTAACTCGTACTTAGTTTGCCGCGAACCGCGAAAGTCAACCAAACATTTCATAACAATAATAAAAAACGGTTTTGTTTTCGTCACATTCAAAATCACAAACAAATTACTTGATTTAGCCGCATCCTTCTCGTATTATAAGAAAACATTATAAGCTCTACGCGGACGCACTAGTTTTAAATCTATTGCAGATGCAGAAAATCATATTCGTAAGAATATTAGTGAAATTTACGACAACTTCAACGCAATGGGCCGAGCGGCCCGACCCGAAGTCTTCCGAAGGTAGCCGAAAGAATCGCAGAGCGAGAGCGAGCGATCACTGTGTGCGAGTGACTGCGAGCGAGATAACAAAGCATGGCTTGGCAAACAAACAACTGTGATGACACTATTGCAAGTAGCATTATACATTACGCGGACTGTGTATACCTATAGAGTTGAACTGACCATTCATATCGGCGTGTCAATCTATTGAATGTATGTGGAATTGAAACCATTACGCGCGCTTCGGCGCGGGTCGTTTGGCTCGCGTGATGAGTGATACATGAAGTAATGGTTGATTTTTCCGTGTGATACGTAATGGCATATTACGCGTTCGAGAGATATCTCATTTGTGATATTACGAGCATTACTTACACATGTCTATAAGATACCATCTGTGATGGAAAGCCACATATCTGGATACTATACCTGCATTAGCCGCGTTGTTCTGCTGCGAGTTGATCTGCTGGGACGATGACAGCCGCGTCATACTCTTATGCAAGCCGCCGACCGAGCCTCCTGTCGACAAATGAACAAATTACAACATTTTTTTTGTAAAACTATAGTAGGTACCCTGGTGTGTATCAGGGATGTTGCGAATATTCGCATCCGCATCCGCAACCGCTGAACTTCCGCATTATTTTCAGCATCCGCATCCGCATAAAATTAATGCGGAGCTTAATGCGGATGTGGAACTGGTAGGTACAGGAACGTCTTAGCGGTGGCGTAAGTGCTAGATAATTTCGTCATTAGCCAATAGGAATCTCGTTTCGTTTTTGTGATTCGTCGATCGAGCACTTTAGCCTATGACGGACAGCGACAAGAAGTTAAAAGTTTGTTTTATTTGGACTTTAGTATAGTAATTATTATTATTAATTCTTTATTTCAGATAATTATTTTATCCATAGAATTGTTAGTTTGGCTTATGACTACGTTAGTTACTTACTACTACTAAATTATTTAATTATTTACACTTAGTTCAATTCAAAATTTCAGGAAGGTACATGTATAATCCACCTAGTCTGCTATGACCTTGAGTATACTGTCGAGTAATGCGATTGTGGGGCACCTATATTCTTGTTAAAATACTAAAAGTTTCGTTTTTTTTAAATAAAAATTACTAAAGTGTATTATTTGACGTTTTTTATGTGCCTAATCTCGACATCCGCACCCGCATCCACGGATGTGAGCCTTTAAAAATCCGCATCCGCGTAAGTCCGCATCCGCAACATCCCTGGTGCGAGTGTCCCTCACCGGCCACGTTGAGGCGGGTCATGCTGCGCGGCTGCGGGCCGGGGTGCAGGCGGCCCGTGCTGCGCGAGTCCCCCAGCTTCGCGCGCCGCGTGTAGCCGCCGCTCCATGCTGCTGTAGGTCAAACAAAAGAAGCAATGAAAATTCATAGCGGCCTGCTATGCTGGAACTTTTGTGAACCGCCAGCTGCCAGCAGCCCATGATGTCAGCCGGTAATAGTAGTTTTCTCAAACATGCTATGTAATATTGATATTACGTTCTTTATATTAGGCTGGGAAGTATCACGACTCCGGCGCGGCTAGACGAGGGGCCTGTAATGAAATTTCATACAAAGTTGCAGGCCTAGGCCGGGAAGTGGCTCTTTTTTAATTTCCATTTCACATATATTTGAGACACAGCATCATGGCATTCAGCCAAAAAAAAAAATTATAACCAATATTTGCTTATGGTTCGGAATGACATTCTGCCAATACCCCTTAAAAAAAACAATAAACGATTATTAATATATTTTGCAGTTTTATTTGTATCAAATTTACAAAAAATATATAAATAAAACATTATTAACAAATTCCAATAATATTTAATTACAAATTTACCTACAAATACAGATTTAAAATATAGTTGGTCAAACCAGTTTGTCAGTAAATAAGAACAAAAAAACTATACTCATCCTTTTCTTTTGGGTGCTAGTACCAGTATAAGACAAAGATAGTATGATTATCTCTGTCTATGTTTGAAATGAGACAGTCCTTTGACAAACATATTTCATTTAAATATTAGCGGTAAAAATGTCTACTCAAACACGCGTTGGTGGTTTTTTAATCGTTTTGGAGGTAAAGTTGAACATTTTTCATTGTGTATCTGTAATTATATTTTATTGGATTTATTGTGCGTTGTTTATTGTGTTATTTAATATGAGTTCCGACGAAAATATTAAATGAATACCTGTTAATTATACTCCATGTTTAAGGCAACGATGTATGTGAAGCATAATATCAACATAAAAAACGATGTAATCTTAGTTATGTGGCTAAAACTACAGTCAGAAGGATACAAGGCGAAAAATCAAAGATACATAAATATACCTTTGAACATTTGTGTAATAAATTGATTAACTACATGTGTAAAATATACGACACGTGTGATAAAGATAGGTACAAGTGGTAGTTATATTTTGTGCCTAGTTTACTTTTAGTTTCTTTAGAATTAAAACTTTGATTTCGTGGAGATTTCTTTATTTATTTCATTGCATGTTTGAGAAAAGCACTATACATACATCGGCGTGAAAAGGGGTTGTCGGCCTCATAACTATCCGGCCTCACTACGTTCGGCCGTATATATGCATTCGGCCGGCAACCCCTTACTTCCCGGCCTCTGTAGTAATGTACTATTATGCAACTGATACATAATGGGAGGTTTTAAAACACAACTGTGGTTTTATGAAACGAGCGTCAGCGAGTTTCATAATAGAATCACACGAGTGTTTTAAAGCCTAATTATGTACAGATGCATACACTACTTTATCTACACACATATCGTTTGCTCTAAAATGCGTTCAGATGCGTAGGAAATGACTACGGTTTCTGAACGCATTTAACGCACTAATAACCATATGTGCGTAGATAAAGTTATATAAGAGTAGAGGGGCAGATTATTTTAACAGGCGACAGGCGACTTACCGGTAGTTTGCGATGTCGCATTAGCAGACGTGGGGACGGGAGGGGCTGAGCCGTTGGCGCCGCCCAACTTCACTATGGTAACGCCGCCTGATGTGCGATTTACTTCAGAGCTGAAATAATAGGCAATTTAGTATACCCAATTTTAACTTTAGAAAGAGTAAAAAAATCCGTGGTCACGCTTTACAAACTATTCAGTTAGGCATTTGCCGCTCCGACAAAACAAAACCACCGGTCGCATCCAGTCCGCCGACTTAGGGCCCCGCCAGTGGCGGATTTGCAGTCTTTGCCGCCGTCTGTAGCCGCCCCTTTCTCAGCACCCATCATATTGACTACATTTTGAGTTAGGTCTTGTTTATCATCAGCGAATTTTTTGTCACAATTTGCCGCCCCTAATATCTTGCCGCCCTAAGCACGAGCCTACTGGGCCTTAGGGTAAATCCGCCAATTTACCCCACACTAGCGTCTCCCGACGTCGGCATCTAGTCAACTATGGCTGCTGCTCGGCGCAACGTTGTCGTTATCTCTCTCTAGCAGCTGTACACCATGCGATGTTACTGAAACCGCATGTTCAGACGATCATGGACTCAGTTTAGACTAGCAGGTAGTCCAGTTAATATATAACAGTACGCATTCTATTATGTACCCTAATAATGAGCAACGAGAGTTTATTATTGTATGGCAAGTTGTAGTGTAGCCATTTTCCATAGCGCCGACTAGACGCTAGTGTGGGGTGGCCCTTACTAGGGCGATTGTTTGTGTTCTTACCTATGGTTAGAACGCACGGCCGCGAGGACCCGGTCAGTGAAGAGCGCTGGATAGGCGCTGCATAGCGCAGTACATTCGCGTACTAGTGAAGCACCCACCGCACCACCAAAGCTCATGGATTCCAGTATGAAGTTCAAGGCTTCTTGAGCGCGCTCCTGTTAAAAAAACACGTTTTAAGATCGGTTGCACCAAACCGTCTGTCACCGTTAAAATTGTATCGTCTGAGAATTTTCATAGTTCTTTGCTGAATGATGTTGATCAATCTATCCAGTGTGGTTGGTGCAACTGGTGCTTAGTAAGTATAGAGAAATGGTCCTTCGAACTGGATAAGAACGAGCTGGTTAATTAAGTCATGCTAAACGGCAAACCGTTTAGAACAACAAATTTTAGGAAAACAAATTTTTCAATTACCCGAATTTGTTCAGCAGATTTGTAAATGTAGCACACAATTGACACAAAAGCAGGATGACAATTGGTCAGGTGCAACCGTCAAATATTTTTTTGAGATATTTTTAGAACCATAATTGGAAAAAAATATTTTTATCTGAACGCGGAGGCGCGGCGACGAGTGCAACGTGTTGCGGGTGTCTCGTGTAACGTGTTACAACTGACCTTGGACGTGTAGCCCATCTGAGCCAGCGCAGAGGCGACGAGCGCGACGTGTTGCGGGTGTCTCGTGTAACGTGTTACAACTGACCTTGGACGTGTAGCCCATCTGAGCCAGCGCAGAGGCGACGAGCGCGACGTGTTGCGGGTGTCTCGTGTAACGTGTTACAACTTACCTTGGACGTGTAGCCCATCTGAGCCAGCGCAGAGGCGACGAGTGCGACGTGTTGCGGGTGTCTCGTGTAACGTGTTACAACTGACCTTGGACGTGTAGCCCATCTGAGCCAGCGCAGAGGCGACGAGTGCGACGTGTTGCGGGTATCTCGTGTAACGTGTTACAACTGACCTTGGACGTGTAGCCCACCTGAGCCAGCGCAGAGGCGACGAGTGCAACGTGTTGCGGGTGTCTCGTGTAACGTGTTACAACTGACCTTGGACGTGTAGCCCATCTGAGCCAGCGCAGAGGCGACGAGTGCAACGTGTTGCGGGTGTCTTGTGTAACGTGTTACAACTGACCTTGGACGTGTAGCCCATCTGAGCCAGCAAAGAGGCGACGAGTGCGACGTGTTGCGGGTGTCTCGTGTAACGTGTTACAACTGACCTCGGACGTGTAGCCCATCTGAGCCAGCGCAGAGGCGACGAGTGCGACGTGTTGCGGGTGTCTCGTGTAACGTGTTACAACTGACCTTGGACGTGTAGCCCATCTGAGCCAGCGCAGAGGCGACGAGTGCGACGTGTTGCGGGTGTCTAGTGTAACGTGTTACAACTGACCATGGACGTGTAGCCCATCTGAGCCAGCGCAGAGGCGACGAGTGCGACGTGTTGCGGGTGTCTCGTGTAACGTGTTACAACTGACCTTGGACGTGTAGCCCACCTGAGCCAGCGCAGAGGCGACGAGTGCAACGTGTTGCGGGTGTCTCGTGTAACGTGTTACAACTGACCTTGGACGTGTAGCCCATCTGAGCCAGTGCAGAGGCGATGAGTGCGACGTGTTGCGGGTGTCTCGTGTAACGTGTTACAACTGACCTTGGACGTGTAGCCCATCTGAGCCAGCGCAGAGGCGACGAGTGCGACGTGTTGCGGGTGTCTCGTGTAACGTGTTACAACTGACCTTGGACGTGTAGCCCATCTGAGCCAGCGCAGAGGCGACGAGTGCGACGTGTTGCGGGTGTCTCGTGTAACGTGTTACAACTGACCTTGGACGTGTAGCCTACCTGAGCCAGCGCAGAGGCGACGAGTGCAACGTGTTGCGGGTGTCTCGTGTAACGTGTTACAACTGACCTTGGACGTGTAGCCCATCTGAGCCAGTGCAGAGGCGATGAGTGCGACGTGTTGCGGGTGTCTCGTGTAACGTGTTACAACTGACCTTGGACGTGTAGCCCATCTGAGCCAGCGCAGAGGCGACGAGTGCGACGTGTTGCGGCGTGGCGTGCGGCGCGCGCGCGGCTCGTCGTAGCGCTGCGCCGTGCTCGAGTACTAGCGATACGCGGGCTCGGGACACGCACACTATTAGCTGCAAAATATATAAGACGGTGTGATTGGTGTTAATCATAAGAAGATACGACTAAACGCGTAAGAATATAAAAAGACGCGTAGAATTGCATGAAGCGTAAATTTGACAACTAAAGTCGATGGCACCATGTATTCATTTGCAATATTTGCATCTAGATTTTTTATACGTCTTCGAAAATTTCGTGCATAAATAAAGAATAAAGATATATATTTTTTTTTTAAGTTCATTTTAATTATAATACTGTATTATCTTATTTCAGTCACAAATGCCACAAATTCCCACAAAATTTAACGTATTTCTATTTCTGTTTCTAGCATAATCTGCGCGAATCTACCTATACATGATACTTTTCCACTCTATGGCTACAGTGAAGACTTACTTGCAGTATATCCACGCACATGCAACCCGGATCATTCTGACTAGTCGTATGCGGGCACAGATATGACAACAACTGCGGTATGCTCGTCTTCAGCGCTTCCGGTCTCCTAGCGGCTATCTGTTCGAAGAGTGCAAATAGAGAGTTCTTCTCGACTTGCTCGGCGTGGGGCAGGAGGGAGACGAGTGCCATCACGTGGCCTTCTAGCGGCTCCGGGCAGACTTCATAGAGGTTGGTCAAGATGCGGCTTAGAGGATAGTTCCCTAGAAAAAAAAAATTGTAAGAGCCTAGAGCCTACATCCCACTGCTGAAAATAGACCTCATCTCACAAGGGGATTTGGCTGTTAAAGCAGGTTCCCACTTTGCCATACAAGAAGAAGATTTGAGGAGAATAGTGTGGGAATGCCGCCGGGACAATAACCTGCAGCTCCAACTTCAGGGAATTGGGCTGAATGAACGCGACACGTGATCGACAGCCCGCCTGCTTCCGGCCGCCCCTCCCTATACTACATCTACAACTTGCCATACAATAATAAACTCTCGCTATTCATTATTAGGCCACATAATAGAATGTGTACTGTTATATATTAACTGGACTACCTGCTAGTCTAAACTGAGCTCTCACCTGTCATGATAGAGTCCATGATCGTCTGAACATGCGGTTTCAGTAGCATTGCATGGTGTACAGCTGCTAGAGAGAGATAACGAGCCATATGTCGAGATATCTCGCGATTGCCTTTATGAAGGAACTGAACTGCGACGGGTAGGAAGAGTTCCATGACATTCTTGTTGCCGCTGATCTCTTTGTCAGATTGGATTGGGAAGGACACCTGAAAATTTACTTAAAATTAGTCTGTAGTCTATAGCTTCCACATGGATTAAAAAAAGAAGGCTGAAAATACAGGACGTTTAGTCAACATTCAGGCATACTTTAAGAGGTGAATATATGAACAAGTTCTGGGAACAAATCAAATTATTTTATTAAATATTTTGATGTTTTTTTTTTTTTTTTTAAGTAGTCACACTACTATATATAAATTAAAAACTGTAATAGATGTCATATATTAAAGAAAATGGATGGTTGGTTGATGGTGTATCAACACCAACAAGGATATCAATTCTTTCTTGAGACAGTAATTGTTTCGAGAGATCAGGTAAGTTGTAATTTGTTTTAAAAGTTGTTGAGTATAGTCCATGTATTCATTAATTAGTAAAGAATTGATCCTTTCATATTGACAATATGTACTTGGTTTGGGCACAAAATGAGCCACCCGCAAAACATCCACCCATTTTGTAAATGGGATGTTTTGCAATGAGGGCTATCGTTTTTTTGCTCACCAGTTGGCGCCTCTGTTGATGGTGGTCCAAAAGACTAAAAAACAGCTGTCAGTCATTGAAGTGACAAATGACATTTGACAGTTTTCGTTATGCTGCGTCTAAGTGCTGGAACAATTTGCCGCCACCAGTAGTTAACTGTAAGTCCCTGGCGGTTTTCAAACTACGTTGCAAGGCTTATTTACTGGACCTCCAAAAGGAAGTAACGTACACTTTTGGTTGAGTGACCTGCTCAATAGATATTTAAATTTAGCACTTTTTTATCCACTGCGCATTGCTCGGTTTTGCTATCATGTCCTATATGTAATAGTGTAAATGTTTATACTGTCCTTAGCTAGATACAATTACGGCGGTGGCAGAATAACAGCGTCCGTTGCTGAAAACCTTTGGGGCTGCTGTGCCCCGAAGCCTTTTTGGCACAGACATCAGCTGAGCCACCTTCCCTTTCAATTAGTTTGTAAGCATTATCGTGTACTTTTATTATGTACCTATGTTACAACTTCTTGAATAAACGTCTTTTATTATTATTATTATTTATTTATTTATTATTATTATTTCGAACTATGGAAAAGACCACCATCTACACTAGCGCCCCTAGCGGCGAATTCATACGCGTTAGCCCTTTTGGATCATTATGTCCCATTTAATAAAATTATATGAATGATCCAGTCCAATTTGTAATAGCAGAATACTTACCAAAACAATACAAGCAATAACATCCGACGCGATTTTAGCATGTGGTGGATCATCATCCCTCAAATGTCCAACCGGCATCAAATTATGGTGCAAGCAAGACTCCAGTAATGCCACCAAAGCCCCGCAGTATTTCTCGAGTGTTCCTGTCTCTTTTACGCACGAGGTGACGCGCGTCACGCATATCTCGATCAGGGCTTGGTCATGGTCATTGCGGATGTAGTCGGGACGGGACGAGATCTCTGTTATTTGTTTAAGCTGTAACAGGAATTAAATATTTTGGGATAATGCTAAGGAAATATTTTTTTGGTGTTATTACTGCAGTAGTGCAACTTTTTTTTGTATGGTGGGAATTAAATCCAAAGCACTTTTGGTTATATGCTTTGGATATTTTGTAAAAAGTCACTTATAATTGAATAGTGGACATATTTCTCAATCTTAAGTATATAAGTAAATACTAAAGATAATATTTTAGTATTTTTAGTTAAAATATTTCTAATTCAGGAACCCACAAAAAAACATTCAAAAGCAATAGTACTCTACTTATTTATCTATCTATCTATCTAGCCCTTTTATTCTGAGCTAGAGTATGTCCCGTAGCTCAGTGTGCTGCTTGGCAAAGGCCTCCTCTAGCTCTTTTCATTGAGGTCTGTCGTGGGCCACTGTTCTCCAGTTCGGGCCCGCTGTGAGTTTGAGTTCATCCTCCCATCTTATTCGAGGTCTCCTCTGGCCCCGTGTATTTGATAGTAAAAAATATAATGCAATATAATAAATCAAGGCAAACAAATGATATGGCTAATAAAGTATTTTATGATTTAAATAACATAAAAATAAATTGATATTTTATTTTTACAGTATCAATGTAATGCAAACACCTAATCTTGATCTTGATCTTTTTTTATTATTATAGTGCTCTACTTATTTGATAGTATTTATTGTTATTATTATAATGTCGCTTACAATATACACCAAACATGACACAGGAATATACATATTGAATTATACATAACTATAATAAATTATCAACAACAACAGTAAGTATTTATAAGATTTTGTATTTTGTTTTAATCAATTGTGTATTTTGTTAATTGTGTTGTTCTTCTGTTTGCCTATATTTCTAAATTGTGTGTATTTGCAGCAAACAAATAAACGCTTTATCTATCTATCTATCTAACAGTTATTTTGCATGATTATGGTTTGAAATTCTCCCAATTTGCTAAATATACATAAAAAGCATCTAATTCATATGTAAATTAACCTGATTATCATAATAAACTCACATTACATATTTCTAAGCTAGTCTGGAACTATGTTAGTTACATAAATAAGTTGCTAAAAACATAACCACTTTCATAAGCAGTCTGATTTACAAACAAGTTTTAATGCACAGTTATTGATAACACTGAACAAAACAAAAGTGACATCATTTTATTTCATGTTATCATAACTGAGACAAATTACAATGACCTGTAATGACCTATATCATGTTTTCGAACTTTAAAAACGAGATACAGAAAACTTTCAAAGTTTAGTATCTCACCACTTCGTTCAGGTCATCAACGATCTCGCTGTCAGTGATGGAGAACAGGTCGCCGGCGCGCGTCAGGTCCCTCTCCGTGAGGACGTGCTTCAACAGCTCCTGCATCGTGAAGTCTCCGGGTCTCGGCTGGGAGCCTCTCCACTTCTAAACTCGCATAGTGCTCAATCACCACGAACTACTTCAACCGACACATCACACTCACTTCACCGGTTATTCCTCACAATTCATAGCTACTTTGTATTAATAGTTTAATCATTCAAGACGAAAAAATACGGCAGCAACACATTTTTAGCGGTGTTTTAGCAATATTAAAGTAATTACAACCGAGTCGACTAGTCGAGATCGTACTTTCGATAGGAAAAGTAGAAGTTTCGTTTCGTTACTCAAAAAATCGACATAATTTCACTAATTTAAACCTCTATAAAAATATTCCAAATAACAAATTCAACTATGTTTAGGCGTTATTTATTGTACACTAATATACTGGTGACATTATTCCAATTATTACTAACAGTGTTTGCAAATTCATGCAAGAAACCTGAAAATAAATTGTTTGTAATAAATCTTTATTCATTTCTTACTGGAACGGAACGTATTCTAGAAACGTCATCACATTCCAATGAGTACTTTATAGTCCCGTATTCGCTAGCGGTTTCTTTAATAGCAGCGTTTTACCTTACAATAAAACGCTTATTAAGCGAAATACCTTATTTGAAGCCTATATTTTAATATTTGAGAGAGCGATGCAGTTTGTCAGTGACGAGCGGTTCCGGTTCATGATTGTGCTGACACCTACCGGCATGTTTCGAATTTCAGTTTTAACCCCCTCCACCAGCGTCCGTCCGTGGCGTGCGGCCGCGGATTTGGTTCATTGGGTCTCAAAATATACCTAAATAAAACGAAGTTGCAATATACCACTTACCAAAGGGTTGCAGTTCATTTATTATTCCGATGTGTAATAAAACAAAGACATACACTGGTATCACTGGTATGCACTGGCATTGAACTGTAAAGACAGTAGATGTTGCTATTTGCATATTGCATGGTAGGATAAAAAGCAGCGTGCCAAAAGTACCCTCAACGGGCATAATAAAATAAAAGTGATGTGGTTTATTGCAAACTGAGTGTTGTAGCCACAGGTGAAGTTAAAAATATAGGCTTCAAATAAGGTATTTCGCTTAATAAGCGTTTTATTGTAAGGTAAAACGCTGCTATTAAGCTTCTGTACCGTTATTTGAAGCCTATATTTTAATATTTGAGACGTGTCTGTGATCGCCTGGTGGTCAGAAAACGCCAATGTGACTTATGTGACTCATTTATACTCACAAGTGAAACTGCTGGAAACAACTAGTACAAGTGCACTTAACAATCCGGGTACATGGATGAATGTTAAATAGACTAATGGGCTAAGTGTGAAGTGACATATTTTACTACACCTAATTATTTATAGGTGGGTAAGGAGGGTTGTCAGAAACTGAATGTATATAGATATCAGTATGTTTATTAAAAATTATTTCTGACATTTTTATATTTTTTTTATTTCATCCATCCCACAAATGTATTCAGGCCATAATTTGTGTTTGTATTCTTTTTCAATATTTATTATTGTATTCAACGTATTTACCTTGCAAAGAGGAAAATTAACCTTGATTGTTGAAAATTTTAAGTGTCATTTACCCAGGTAATAATACCAGACATTAGTAATGATAAGGCAGGATACAATTTATTTTACAGGCACCCAAAAACGAGTTTTCAATACATTCCTCCGAGCCTCACTTGTTTCTTTTTAAAAGTCTTAGTATTTGAGACAGGTAATTAACATGTAAAGTGCACTTATCACCACAGTGTAAATGTGATCAGGGCTTTCGGTCAATCAATTAAAGGATTAACTCATTAGCTACCATTATTTTCTAGCTATGGTACAATCTTGAATAACAATTCGTGATCGTGAATGATATTATGTTGACAAGTTAATTTCGGTAGGGCTATAACAACTTTCTGTTGCCCATCTGAAGGAGTTACCTCAGCCAGGTACCCAACATGAACTCTCTGCCGTTGTGTAGGTACAGTGCTCAGCAGCTGAGCCTCAGCTATTCATAATGTGAATGCCCTTGTTATAGTTATATACATTTTGTAAAAAAAAAAAAAAAAAAAAAAAAACTTAACTTTTCTATGATAGTCGCTATGTTGGTAAAGTCTAACTCCAGAGAGTATTCCAAAATATTCTAGGGCCTAAGCCCATACTAACCAACCTATTATGTGGTTTTATTTTATTACACGAGCAATAATTAGAGCCGGTATGGTAAGTATAATATTAATCCGAGAGCTGTATTACCGCAAGAATAACAGTAAGATGTTTCTCTCATTACTATTTGTGAAAATATGTAACATCCTGCAAGATGTATATAATATTAGTATATTAGGGCGTACGACATATATAACTTAACTTGGCCTTTGGTTTTAGATTAAAAACGTAGTGACCGTATCTGATCAAAGTCATGAGCAAGTGCTGTATTATTGTTAATAAAAACCCCGTCAATTTCGGTTAACCAGCTACAACTGAATCTAAGCTCTGTCCAGAGAATTGCTCTTCCGCTTAGTTCTTTGTGCCGTTTGATATTTTACACATTAGGTACTCTGTTTGCGTTTCTGTTTAGCCAAGGTTTGGCCGGTGCATAGACGACAGATCTGCGTAGTGTTTCAAAACAAATATTTGCATTCGCATAATTTCAACCTATAACAGTCATGCTACCCGGAAGACGGCTACAAAGCTAGGGCGTTTTGTCTACAACAGCACCTTATTTCGGGATTACTTGTACTACCCGTAGTGCAAGCTCAAGGACGAGCAAGATATATTTATATATAGATTATAGATTTAACTGATGTTGTTATCTGGCGGGTTAGGTAGGTAAGGTCAATGACCTTCGCGTGTAAAATGATCAGCATTCAATCATTTGGCATTAAGCACCCTTCTTCTTTTTATGTTTTTGAAGAGAAACGAAAGAAAGATAGTGATGTAGCTTTCAAATGAAGTGTCTTAAAGTGTCAAACGTGATTTGAGCACTAATTCAACCTGCCGCCTGGGCTATGGCGCAGGCACCTAGCTTTAAATCTTATCAACCCTCTATATTAGGATGATTTAAATAATAGTTATCTGAGTGAGCTTACTGATTCGCGCATGTTTTTGTACCATTCTCACAAAGCTAATACTGTTTTTTAAAATATTGTTACCAAAAACATTAAATATTAGAAGAATTTCACCGGACATCAATTAATGAGCATTAGTACAGTAATAACCATCGAGATTACCTTATTACTGCTTCCTGAGTAATTTTTAGCTTTTGATATTTAGAAACAAACTGACCGTTTTTTATATTGTTGGATTTTAACCCATTGATACATGTATGTAAATTCTTTCAGCTTATTAACTTAAGGGATTGGATCAGTTTTCCAGAAAATGACCTTTGTCCCCATTCCTTAAAAACGTGCGGCCTGCGAGGGCTCTGTTGTTAACCTGAAGTTGTCTAGGGAATCTAGGACATTTATAACATTAACGTGTGTTATTCATCTAGATTGATAAACAAAATGGCTTTGTTTCATTTGGACTGATACTCTGAGTAGATGAGTTGCAATGTGAGAGTCATACACGTTTTATACATATAGTAATTTGATTACCTCGTTCACGTCTTTCCTGAAGACAATGCAAAGTTAAGGGAATCTAAAGTTAACTTCTTACAATGCACCCTTGCAGGTGGGATACATTGTATCAAACATTTATAATTATATGCAGAGAAGGAACCTTTCTCTTAATGTTTTGACCCACATGGGATTAAATGGTGAATTTTTGGCCTGAGCCAGTCAAAAGTAATGTATTTCTACCTTTTAAGGAATGAATAAACTGAAAATGAATGAAAAAATTAACAACTTTATTTCAGGCACTAGTGGCCCATTAACTTGCAATCGCAATGACTTGCATCATATGTGGCGCCGGGGCGGCCCGCTGGTTATGGCAAACAAAATTAAATTTTAAAATTTTAGTTCAACGATTAGTATCATGAACTTTATAAAATCGTGACCTTGGCCCTGGCATAGGAATTACACAATTATTTGCTTGATTGAATGAACCCCGTCTGAACCCACTTCTAACCTAATAGATTGGTTTGTTAAAAACGGGGTTCATGGTGCTTATGGTGATTTCTAATCTTACTGCCCTAAAAGCCAGTTAACCCACTCAATGCCAGAGCGAACTACGCGTTGCTAGCGTAGTAATAACACGAGAAAAACAGCATGTAGCGAAAAGCGTCTACGAAAGGGAACCCGCCTAGCGGGTCGCTGGCAGTGAGTGTGTTACTTATTTTATCTTTTTAGGGTCTTATAATATTAAGACTTAGGGTCTCCCCGGGAGAATTTAATGTTTATTAGTGAGGTGTGTTTTTGCAGCAAAACGAAAGTGTAAATAATTTCTCAAATGCCTTGTGTAGGCAGAGATTTACATGGAGGTGAATCATTTTTACACATTGAAAAACATGTTAAATAGATACTTGTATCATAATTGGTTTGTAGTAGCAATATTTGGTTAATAAACTCCTGAACTAATTGCTACGCGCTTGCACAGCAGGCTAATGTATATTGCACGCCTTGCGCAGGCATGTTGTATGATATTAATATACTTAGCTTAAACAGTTTTAGTGTAACTGTAACTACTAAAAACCCAGTAACAACAGTTCCAGAACAATGTCCAACTATTAGCTTTTCGCCCAATGACTAATCATTTTTACACGCCTTACGCAGGCGGTAATAAAAGGTCTTGGCGTTTGGAGCCCTGTTGATTGTATTATACCAGTGTTATAGTATTTTTCTTCATCTACTAGCTTTTCATGATAATGAAACTCGCACGCCTTGCGCAGGCGACGGGTCTTCAGCTGGCTAAATAATAATGCAGGCGGGAAATTTTAAGTATGTTATTTGAATTCTAAAGCATAGCACAGCATAGCTTATCAGCACATATTTTAATAAACTTTCCGGCAATACCCGCTTGCGCAGTGGGTAATTGCTGTAGTATTTAGGGCTTGGCGGATATCCATTATATAAGTTACGTTATGGTGGTAAATTTCTTCACACCTTTCGCAGGTGGGAAATCTTAGAGTATGCTAAGTCAACATAATGCACCATTGTACTACTCTGCTTATGCAGCAGGAATGTATGCCTTGTGCAGGCAGCGGCTCCGTAACCACCAGACCTCCCAGCCTCAATTACGTTACTCAGTTTTTTCACAAGAGTTATTTTTATAGCAAAGGGTAAAATAGTGCCCCTCCTGTATGCTGTTATACATATACATATATATATACGAAATCAAAATTTTGTATGTATAAAAATACTTATTAACCAAAATTCATAACAACACAAACTGGATAGAGATACCTCAGTTTTACATACAAGAGTTTCACTTTCCAATCCCTTGCTTGAACTAGCAGGCAGCTTTTAACAGCTAAGTATTTATTGTTAGGTACAAAACCCTTAATTGAAAATAAAATTCAAAGGTGCTGACGTTACCGTCACTACCGTGCAACCAAAGTTGGCAATACTTAAGAGAAAACACAAAGATCGAAAAGGGAGGTTTTCGATGTAGGTTTGTTAGTTACCTTTCGCTCTTCAGAGCGGAAATAGAAGCCCAGCGATAGCTGGGCTTCGTCGACTTTAAGGCAGATAGGACCCTAGTTTGGAAGCGACTAGAGTAACTGTTTAATGGTGCCAATACCAAATATGGCATTTCTTTATTTTTGTGATATTTCGATTTCAATGCAAAGGAAAATAATTTTTATTACAGCAGCACAGTACCAGAAAATGTGGAAAAACACGGAAAATATCAGGTCATAGGTATATCTCACTATCATTAACACTGTAATTACTTTAGCCTAAAAATACTAAATGCAAACACACAGTGATTACTTAGCATAAATTACGACGTCATAGAGCGCGTCTGTTTAAGACCTTTGAAATTAGGCAGTTCTATTTTGAAATAGAAACCGTTATAACCTCCCTTTCGGAGGACACTAAAACGGAGGCCTATAAATTGCCATTTTCACTTTTTCAAGGGCCTGTTCCGTGCCTTAAGACGAATCGATTCACGGTAAACAAAATAATATAAAAGTCGCATACTTACGGCGACCGCTGCGCTGCGCTCGCGATGTGAATCGATCACGTGTCAGCTTCTCTAAACCCGTTAACGAACCCGAGCTGTCCGTCAAATGTTTTAAATTTAAATTATATTAATAATCGAACGGTAACACCGTTTTAAAAAAAATACTTTTAATTAGTACTTACAAAAAATTCTAAGAATTTAAGAATTTCTAAGAATTTTTTGTAGTGAACCGAACGTTCCGACAAACAGAACGCCAATGAACCAAATCCGCGGCCGCACGCCACGGACGGACGCTGGTGGAGGGGGTTAAAACTGAAATTCGAAACATGCCGGTAGGTGTCAGCACAATCATGAACCGGAACCGCTCGTCACTGACAAACTGCATCGCTCTCTCAAATATTAAAATATAGGCTTCAAATAACGGTACAGAAGCTTAATATTGATTTTTAACAATTACTTTTACATATAAATTGTAAAGAGTTCATGTTATTCAATAATTCAAATATACTTATTGTCTAAAAGGTCATTTTTATAATGAATAGTTTTAAGTATATATCTTAAGGAAATTAACAGAGCAGCAATAAATCTGTTATGCTTTTATGAAATAGTGCAAGCAAGTATAAAGTACCCAACTGTCAGTTTTGTCAGTACCATCTTTCCATACGGAGTAAACTGAGTAAACATTGTGAAATTGAATATAATATTTAACTAAAGCCTAGTCCCAGAGTAGTAAATTTACGATGCCAGTGGCTTGCAGGGCTGGTTGTGGCAAGAACGCTGTACTAAAGGTAAGTTACATCTTTTTTTAGGTTATGTCTTTGTTAGAGAGAAGTTCTAAACATATTTTCTTCATTGCATTTGTTTCAAGCGTCCAAAAACCGGTGATGCACTGTGTAAAGAATGTTTCTATTGGGCCTTCGAGACAGAAATACACTACACAATCACAAAAGGCGAACTTTTTAACAGAGGAGATGCAGTCGCAATTGCTGCCTCTGGTGGCAAGGACTCCACAGTGCTCGCGCATGTCATGAAGACGCTCAACCAGCGGTACGACTACGGCTTGAACCTGATGCTGCTCTCTATAGACGAAGGTATAACCGGATACAGAGATGACAGTCTTGAAACGGTTAAACAGAACCGGGACGACTATGAAATGTCTTTAAAAATCTTATCATACAAGGATTTGTATGGGTGGACGATGGATGAAATAGTAGCACAAATTGGTAGGAAGAACAACTGTACTTTTTGTGGAGTGTTCAGAAGGCAGGCGCTGGACCGAGGGGCAGCTATGCTTGGGGTGAAATGCATAGCAACGGGGCATAATGCTGATGATATTGCAGAGACAGTGCTCATGAATGTGCTGCGAGGAGACATAGCCAGGTTAAAGAGGTGCACTGCTATATCTACTGTAAGTATTTAAAAAGTTATGGTAAAAATATCTAAATCAATTTAATTAGTCTTAGACACCTTCACTAATAACTGGCCGGAAACAGCTCAACAACGGGAGTCATGGAAATCAATGGGAGAGGCCTTTGCCCAGCAGTGGGACACTACAGGTTATAAAAAAATAAAAAATTAGTCTACACTTTTTTGTTGTATGTCTTGCTTAGATGATTATTGTACTTATTAGCTGCCATTAACTCAATTGTACAATACCTTATAAACTTTGTTTCTACATATCTGTGATACTAAAATGACAGTTCAATCGGGCAAAACGAAAACCAGAAAGATTGAGTAGTATCTCTACTGAAATCTTTATTAAAAATCATTCACACTTGATTGAATATATAATTAGAATCTCCATGTTTTGTTCAGGGCAGTGAAGGCACAATCCCAAGGGTGAAGCCACTCAAGTACACCTATGAGAAAGAGATAGTGATGTACGCACATTACAAGAAGCTGGTATACTTCTCTACCGAGTGTGTGTTCGCGCCGAATGCGTATCGCGGTCACGCGCGGTCGCTCCTCAAGGATATGGAGAAGATCAGGCCCACTTGTATTATGGACATTATTTATTCAGGTATTATGCTAACATTAAAATTTTACAAACCCTGAATTAGAATGGCTTTTACACATTCAACTTTTATATTATATATAAAATACTTTTAATTTAGACTATAATTATGATAAGGTAGAAAATCATAACAATGCATAGAAAATCATGACAAATGGCCCTTTAGTGCTTCAATTTAGGCCGAGAGGGGCATACATTGTATGTTAAATTTGAGCTCCAGCTGCCCCTGTACCTGCCTACACCCATGGTGCATACTAGTCACTAATCCCTTTTGATAGAGTACATGCGGCGGCTTCTTAGTGGGCCAGTATGACGGCCCATCGTGTAGAGGAGCCATATAGTGTGAAAACCTGTTGTATAAGTTTCACCAACAATTATTGTAAATTTTCAGGTGAAACAATGGCAGTGAAAGAGGAAGTATCTCTCCCATCACAAAGGATATGTGTGCGGTGCAAATTCGTCTCCTCACAAGAAGTCTGCAAAGCCTGTGTACTACTTGAGGGCCTGAACAAAGGCCTACCCCGACTTGGCATCGGAAAAAGTTCTAAAGCCAAGAAAATGTTAGAAGAGTACAATGCCAAGCAACCTGGGAGTGAGCTGGACAAAGCTATCAAAGATCTAAATGATGAATCCGTAAATACTAAAAGTGAAGGCAGATGTAAGAGTAGGGTAAAGAATAACGAGAACTGTGGTAACTGTTCAGGAAAATGTGCTAAAAAAGCAGATGAAATGGAAAATAATTCAAAGATAAACAGTCTACTTCAGCAATATGGCTTGGAGAACACACAAAATGTACCGGTAAATGGACATGACCAACAGATTCCGGATGAAGATGACGGTTGTTCCGGATCCTGTGGGAAACTAGGATCAATGCAAATTGGTTTTTAAAATCTAAATTAAACACATTTTAATATAAAATGTTTATTAATTTACGTACACACCCAACTTAGCACAAAATACGCTATTACAAACATTACCTAGAATTAGTTAACTATATTGTACAAATTCGGGGCGTGCCTACAGTCGAGCCTTGAGTTAAGCAAACAATATTTCATAAATAATACAAATCAGTTACATTAATCATAAAAAATATACAATAAGACACAGAAAATACAGATTATTTCATTGAACTATGACATAGTACCTGTCTAAGGTAAACTATAGCTCTATTTGACTAATAAACGGAGCACTTTTTAGCACTAAAGCCCTATTTTACCTAAGTATGAACTCATTGCTAAAACTCACTTTAGTTGACTGTAGGTGTAGAAACAGCTTAAACAATAATATTATTTAGACCAGCGAGCCAGCCTAGTAAAATGACTCCTGTGTAACAAATCACACGTTTTTATTTCAACTGTTGCCTATATTTTGCTGCTTGCAATTTACAAACGTCTAATTTTCACAATTGTCCAGGCTAAAGATTAAAAACTTATCCTGTCACATACTCTCAAGTCACTGTTTCTACTTTTCCCGTTGTCTCAACCTGTCCCGCTGTATCAACTCGCCCCGTTGTGTCAATTTGCCCTGTTGTCTCAACCCGCCCCTACGTGATGAAGGCGGGCGCGCGTGATTCTATCCGCTCTCGGCAGATCGGGCACTGCTCTGTGATGTTGTCTGAACAATCCTCGCAGAGGCACACGTGGCCGCAGGGTAGCAGGATTATCTGTAAAGAGGGTGAAGTTTGATATTGAACCCTAATGCAATGCCTTAAAGTCTATCTATCATTAAACAACACATGCGAGAGTTTTGGACTGACTCTCTGAAAAGAACATAGATATGACTTTGTTTCTCTCTAACATATTAACTGTCAATAACGCTCGAGTGGACATAAAATAATCTGCTATCCAAGCAGTATCACCACATCAGTTAACTGACCAATTGTAAACCTTACTGCAACGACAAAAGTCAATGTAATTGTATGATTACCTATACTTCCTCAGGATTTTCAGACTACTCTACTCATTTAATTCCTTAGGATTCTCAGCAGCCTGTCACTCTCAATGACCGCCCGTTAGCTGCTTCTTGACTTCGTTCTCGCGCGCCTTGCGCCGGCGCTGCAATATGTAAAGCCTGACCAGGAATATATGATCACGCGTCATGTTGCGGAATTTCACTGGAACTATTTTTTTCATACTATACTGAACTGTCACCCTATACATGCGCAACAGCGCCCTCTAGCCCTTAAATGCATAATGATGTATATATGCATCGTATATTTGATGGTCCGTGGCTCAATATGCAGCTATCCAAAATCACATTTATTACTTTTATACAGCATGACACATCTATTTCAATTTATTAAAAAGTTATACAAAAAATCATGCATTTAAGGGCTAGACAATGATCTTATATTACTGGTCAGGCTTTTACTATGTCAGAAACGTTAGAGCACTAGTCCTACGCACACGCACACACCTCCTTCGGGTTCTCGGTGCAGACCACGCAGAGCTGCGCCTCGCTGAGGTCTCGGTCTCGGGCGCGCGCGCGGCGCTCCCGCCGCCCGGCCGCGAGCTGCTGCTTCACCTCGTGCTCGCGCGCCTTGCGCCGCCGCCGTGATATGTACTTGTAGGCGATGCGGGACCCTGCCAGCGCCGCCACTGTGCCGAAGAGGACCACCAGTACTCTGGGAAAGGCATGTTACTTATTATATTCTCGTAGTATACAGGGTGGCTAAAAAATAAGTGCATTCCCGTTGCCAAGGTTTTGGGATTATACTGAACAACCGTTACTATGGGACCAAATTTAGCTTTATTTAATGATTTTAAGTCATAAACCTTAAATTCCATAAGAAACATTTGTTTTTTAGGGTTCCGTACCTAAAGGGTAAAAACGGGACCCTATTACTAAGACTCCGCTGTCCGTCTGTCTGTCTGTCTGTCACCAGGCTGTATCTCATGAACCGTGATAGCTAGACAGTTGGAATTTTCACAGATGATGTATTTCTGTTGCCACTATAACAACAAATACTAAAAACAAAATAATATAAATATTTAAATGGGGCTCCCATACAAAAAACGTGATTTTTTTGCTGTTTTTTTCCGTAATGGTGGGTTCCGAGTCCGACTCGCACTTGGCCGGTTTTTTTTAAATGATGTTGTATGTAATTCGGAACGTACAGGTTGAGTCGATGCAATTTCCAAACGCATCGTCAGAAATGTCAACATTGTTAACAAAAATTTTCTCACCCACTCCGACACGTAAAAATACACAACTTTCAGAGTTTACTGTTACATTATCGTATTATCGTAAAAAAATGAGTGATTCCAGTAATGAAGATGATCTAACGCCTGTGGATGTTGCACTTTCCTCGCAATAGTAAGGGGAAAAGTTTTGTGTTACACACGGGTGCAAATGTATTTTACTACTCGTGTGTTGAAACACTCGCTACGATCAGGATTCTATTTTAGAACCACTCGCTTCGCTCGTGGTTCAACTATGCCACTTTTTCCTTTCGCTTGCTCGTGTTTCAATTCTACACTCGCGGGTAAAATAAAACTTTGCACCCTTGTATAACAAATAACTATTATTTGGTTTGGTTACATTTATTTATAACATAGGTAAATTAGGAAACAATCGCTTACATGAGTCCGGTGAACATTATAACGACAACAGCAAGACAGCAACTAATACAATTACAATAAATGACTACGACACGCCGAACTCTCAATCCAGTTTGTTGTATTTAAAGTGCCTCATTAATATGTGTTCAATGATTAGGCAATTATATGCTATTGTGGTGTAGAAAATATCGAAAAATCGGAATTGAATACAAACAGAATAATTTAACCTGTAGCTAAGCGTTACCATTAATGTAATTCAGTTTTGTGTTTTTGATTAATCACACAATATTTGCATTTTGCATACACGGCACATTAAGTTACGTATTTTTTTTAAACTATATTTTAATAAACAACACAAATTATCAAATATTACTCTACAATTACACTAGGTTGTAGGTTTATGAAGGAAGTAAAGGAACTCATATACAAAATCTTAGGCGAAACTCACTGAGTACTGATGAACATATCGAACATTCATGAAGAGCAATTAAGGACAACCGCAGAGCCAGCTCCCGATCGATCGTAAAAAAACTAATCAACTAACTAAGTACACGTGAAACTAAACATGTGCACCTCTTTTGCGAGTTGGTGACCTACTGAGTAAAACATTGGATGTTTTCAGACAGTATTCCTTTCGTAGATATATAATACCTCCTCGTTTTTGCACGCACTGATATAAATTACGGGAAAGAAAATATAAATTGTTGTAAATAGTACCATAGCGCACAAATAAAAGTAGAGTCTGTTCGGAAAGAGAAGAGTCGTGGAATGTATTGGGCACAGACTCTAGCAACGAATGTTTCCGCGTAATTAGTACGAATGTGAACTAGGGATAGCTAGACGATTCGCACATGAGTTCAGTATCTATGATTGTCATAGCATGATAAGACATAACGAACCAATTTTCCTGCATTATTACAGCGCTTATTAAGGGCACTCAAGAGCTATAATTAAAAAGTCACGTGAAGTCTTCTAAGGTCTCTAGAACCATACTTTGTAGTAAAATATAGCATAAGCCACGGAGATAGTTCGTGGACTTTCGCCGAAACAACGTCTAGCAGATATTGTAAAATATAAAGTAAAAATATTAGCTCCCCCACATCAGCGGTAAAGGAGCCATTACGTAGCATTTCTTTCATGGACTGGACCTCGATCAAAATTCCTAGAGCTATCATTTACGACTTACCTTTGGAAATCTCTTAAGCTCGCCAGTCTCTTTAGCAAATTTGACGTAGTAGCAATTGTGAGGTACAATGGTAGACCATCTCTGGGCGCTGTATCTTCAACGCCCCCATCTCTCCACTTAGTTCCCGCACAACTGTTATTTAGGAGCCATCCCATTGGATTTATTCCATGGATTGGAGCCCGATTAAGATTACTAGAGCTATCATTTACGACTTACCTAAGGAAATCTCTTGAGCTCGCCAATCTCTTGAGCAAACTTGACTTGGTAGCAGTTGTGAGGTACAATGGTAGGCCATCTCTCGGCGGCTGTATCTTCAACGCCCCAGGCGGACCACTAAGCTCCCCCACAGCAGTTATAAAAGAGCCGTCTCGAAGCATTTCCTCCATGGATTGGAGCCCGCGTTGCCTCACGCCAGAGAAGAAGCCCCACACGTGGTCGATGACGCCGGGGGACATGGGCTCGAACTTGTCGGAGATCACGTCCATGTCTGGAGAGATTTATGGTTTGTTTAACTCAAATCATCTCAACTTTACAACTTTTAGTTGCGTCCTCTTTTACGATTTGTACCCGTTAATAATAAAAATGTTTACAAAAATATAGCTTTAAGGGTGCGGTGAACCTGAAGAGTATAGCTATATGAAAAAAGTGTAGGGTGCTCCTAACTATATAAATAAGATAAATAAACTAGGGTTCCCCTCATCTGGCATAATATTGTTTGTCAGAAATACACTTCGCATAACACGTATCGCAGAAAACTTTTAGTCGAATGATACTTTCGCATAAACATATACTTGCCATAATAGTTATTTGGCAGAATTTTCTAAGTGGGTTAGGTTAGGGCTTTCTGCCAAATAATTATGCGAAAAGAAATTTTGCAAAGTAATATTATGCAAAAAGAAATTCTGCAAAGTAATATTATGCGAAAAGCAATATGCCAAAAGTATTTCTACCAGGTACCATTATGCAATACAAAAATATGGCAAAAAACTTTCTGCAACACAATAGGGAACCCCTAAACTATGCAGCTTGAAACGAAAAAGCGTTTTACTAGTAGCACCTATGTGTGGTAACATCGAGCTGTTTGTAAATGGTTCACGATGCGGTGGCTGTGTAATCTCTGGCTATATCTTACCAAGTAACTCTGCCGCCAGCGCGTCCACCACTTCAATGCTGAACTTGCCATTGCTCAGTACGAAGGGACAGGAGTTGCACACCTCATGGATCGTGCGCGTCTGATCCGACCAGAAACCTGCCGACGTGCGCGCTATCACATGCTCCTTTATCGTTAGCCTGTAACAAGTTTTATATCAATGTCATGGTACTTTTACTTATTCTGTGGTCATGGTTTGTTCTGTTGTTGTTAGCATACATTTGGCGTAAGCTGAAGGCTCTATATTAGGAATCTTTAGCATATTGTGTCCTGTGACAACGACATGTTGCGCGCAATAGACCCTACTCAAAGTGTTGTGTTCCTGCCTGAGTAAGGTTGCCAGCGGACTTAGCACGGTATAGCATTTTTATCGCCTCTCACCATGCCTGTCACGTTCTAACGTATGTTAGTGCGAAAGTGACAGGCATAGTGACAGGTGATAAAAATGCAACCATGCTGACACCGCAGAGCTCAACGAGGGTGCGGAGTGTTAGGGTCGGCAACGCGCATGTAACTCGTCTGGAGTTGCAGGCGTACATAGGCTACGGAGACTGCTTAATATCAGGCGGGCCGTATGCTTGTTTGCCACCGACGTAGTATATAAATATATATATTACCTGTGTCAACTTGAATTTTGCAACAGGTGTATCATTAAACAGGAAGGGTACGCTGATAAAAGTAAAATCAATACAATTTTGAATTTTTCGAGATTAGGCGTTTTAAGATTATAAATTGTATGGAGATGACATCTATCAGCGTACCCTTCTTGTTTGAAAAATATTATAGTCTATAAAGGGCCCGAAATGATTCTGTGTGATTGTGTGTTGTGTGTCCATAGGTATATTACAATAATGGGTTTACCTTTGAACAACACCAGTGACAGAGTTGTTGTAGTTACTAACAATGGGGTTCCCGAGGGGCTTCACCAAGCCCCGGATCACCACATACGGAATGGTGTTGTTGGGGTACTTGCTGATCTCTCTGCTGAGTGACGAGTCTATGTCCAGCACTGGTGCGGTCTGTTGGGATTAATCATTTTTATAGTTTCTGTAAATGAACTTTTATTTTTATTTTTTACCTATAATTGAACAAGGTTAATTTTCCCTTTTAGTCAGAGATGGGCAAAATGTAATCGACTAACGATTAACGATTAAGATTACAAGAATTAATTGCGACTGACGATTGAAAACGACGATTGATCAATCTTAGTTGTATAGAGTGCAACTAATTTAGTTGCAACTAAATTAGTTGCCGATTGATTTCGGACAACTAAATTTTGTAATCGACTAATTAGTTAGACTATTTTCTCGCGACTAATGTTAGAAGCAAATTGAATAGAATACCTCGGTATGGCTATGTTGACAGACTGATTAGGACATCTTAACGGATGTTTAAAAATAAAATAGTCATGTATTACTTACGATATTTTGACCGTTTCTAAGGAGTGAGATCTGTTCTCACTATTATTTTGCTACAAAAGTAAGTAAGTTTAATGACCACACGTTAAAAACAAAATAGACCGCGTATATAATAAACAACATGCAGATGTGTCATTCAATAGAACGTGTTATTTTTAGAAGATGCGTCGGCACTTGCACCAAAATGCAACAAACAACTTCCAGTTCCAGGTAAGTAGGATTATCCCATTGTTTTGTCACCGCGTGACACTAAAAAGAGTTTTACTATTGTCAGAGACAGCAAAATATTGATAGTTTCTATGTCTAAGATTTACTCAGTATCGTATAATTCAAAGTATTAATAACTAGCTGTGCCCGCGGCTTCGCCTGCGTGGAATTCGGTCTGTGTCAGTAAGCGGCTAATTCACCCCTAATTTATCTCCCTGTCCCCGGGAGACGGAACTTAAAGTAAAGTTGACAAATGGATACGCTAGAGGACTGTAGTCCAGATAAAATATTTTACAATTAGGTACCTACCACCAAAGATAGATATAACTCCGTAATAGATGGATACAGTCTAAGGAAAAAACGTGCCTCGAAAATCACAAAAATTTGATTCTCGATCAGATGTCGCTACTACCTTTTGCCTACTCTCGTATAGAGGGCGTTAACGGTTTCGTTTGTTATTATTTAACAATTTTAACGCATATCAGTGAAAGAACATGGGTCAAAAAAATAAAAATAATTAATGCAAATAAAAAAGATCGTTTATCCATATTTAAATACATTTTATCGTATTTTAATAAATCTTCATTTTTAGTTTTAAAGTGTGTCGATAGATGGCAGTGTGGTTACAAAATTTACTATGACAGTACCGCTCTATAATATTACATCCTCTTTGCTACCACTAAATAAAATTACACTCCAAAAGGTTTTTGTTGCCCTTATTAAAATTTTTGACGTGATTTAAACGGCATAGAGTAGTAGGTGTATATCGAACGATTCAGTACCATTTTTGTATTTTTACGTCCTTGACTGTACCTATCCAAATCGGGTACACTACATATTTCCGAAAAAATATTATTCCGAATTTTAGAATGTCGAATTTTATCATTCCGATTTTTAAATGCTCGACCCATCAAAATTCCGACTGTCATAATTACGAATGATGAAAATCACGAAGATTTATATTTCCGAAAACCCAAAAAGCCGAATTTTGTAAATTCCGAACTACATAATTTCGACTATAACAATTCCGATGGTGGCAAACACCGAATTTAACATTTACGATTTTCAAAATCACGAATTCGGAATTGCCCTTATCCGATTCCTATTTTAAATATCCCAATTTTTAAATGTCCACTTTTTTGGCAACAGTTCGTTTTCTTGGGGGTCGCAGTTCTAACCTAACCTAACCCACTTTTCTGGCAACAGTTCGTTTTCTTGGGGGTCGCAATTCTAACCTAACCTAACCCACTTCTAGCAACAGTTTGTTTTCTTGGGGGTCGCAGTTCTAACCTAACCTAACCCACTTCTAGCAACAGTTCCGGTTCGCAGTTCTGTCTAATTTATTTATGCCGAATTTTTATGCCAAAAATATTTTATGCCGAATGCCATGACGCGGCACGACAGGTACCCGTACTAATTACTAAAACGTGAGTCTTCATTTGAATATCACGGACTTCATTTTTCCAATCTTAAAAAACCGAATTTCTGAATACCGAATTATTTTATTTCCGATCGGACAATGATTTTTCGGAATTTAGGAATTCGGAAAAAAAATTTTTTCGGAAAAGTGTAAAATCGGAACTTTAAGCTTTCTGTCAAGTGACAATCGGATTTAAAGTTTTCGGAAATAGCACATTCGTGATTTTATTCCATCGTGTTTTTAAAAATCGTAATTTTGATATTTCGGACTTATAAATAATCGGGATTATGAAAGTCGTGGTTATAAAAATCGAAAAAACGTATTTCGGAATATTTGGGTGTTCCCATCAAAATCTTGTCATCCAAATCGGTCCTCCAGTGAAATCAGTCTAAGCATGACGCCGGCGGCGGGCAGTGTCTGCCCCTTTTTTTGTTGTTTTCGGAGTGGGAAATGCAACTGCGTAGCGTCTGCCCCTACGACTTGTTGATAGTCATAGCGAAGCAGGCGCTCACCGGGACCTGTAGGCGCTTAAAGCGGAACGGGAAGTTGCTCAGAATGGAGGGGGATACGCAGGATGAACACGGCTTCTCCGGCGCCACACTCCGTCAGGATCTGCGCCTATATATGTATTGCGTACGATGTATTTGGGATCACAATCGAGACTCGCGCTGGCTTGCCGTTTCAGCCGAAAGCGAAGCGACCTGCCTGGCTAGAGCGCCACTGAGTCTCTCACCGTGGTTTTTCTTAGACTCCTGAGACCGTGCCCCTTGTGGCCGCAATGCATTGCGAGACTTTCGCGAAAGATTCGATTTTTTTCGGGAAGGCATGGTAACGCGTATAAGTCCCAAATCGTTTGACATTTACTGAAAAATTCGTGACCATTATTAAGAGGAAAGGGCACGGCCGCTTCTCCATGCAAACGCAGTCTCCATTTTTTGGATAAAAACTACCCTATGTTCTTCCACGGGACTCAAACTATCTCTATACCAAATTTTATCTAAATCGGTTTAGCGGTTTAAGCGTAAAGAGAAATTAAAAAAAGGTTTTTTCATTTTTTTTTGTGTTTTCACTCGGGAATGGTGTCATTTTGATTTCATAAATGAATTCGGCATACCCGATTTATACAAAAACGATACCTAACTTGGCCTAGTAGCTAAAATGATATAGTTATCAAGATAAAGTTTTTAACCCCTTTTTCCATGGGGGATGAATTTTTAAAAACGCTGAAAAAAAAATTTCTTGCTTTTTAATATAATTAACGTTTTGCAAAGTTTTAAGTTCCTGACTTAAAATAAAATTTGCACCCCAAGACAAACTTTCATCCCCTTTTCAACCCCCTGAGGGGTTAAATTTCCAAAAACGTCAAAATTAGTTTTTTTGTAATCGTCTATCATACATTTCTAAGAAGTTTCAAAGCATTTGTAATGGATTCAAACTTTCAACCCCCTTTTAACCCTGTTAGGTGACGAATTCTTGAAAACGCTAAAATTACTTTTCCTGTATTATAATAATATGCCCATTATACAAAGTTTCAAGTAACGCACTCAAAAAAAAAATTGAAATCCATACAAACTTTCAACCTCTATTTCACCTCCTTATGGGATGAATTTTCAAAAACGCTGAAATTAGTTTTCTTGTATTTCAATAATATATCTTCTTACGAAGTTTCAAATTGCTAGCTTAAAATAAATCTTGAACTCCATACAAACTTTCATCCCCCTTTTTAACCCCCTTAGGGGTAAAATTTCTCAAATTTTTATAGCCTATAACCTGGCCGTGGATTTTTTCGACAGATTAGTAAAGTTTGCATCAAAATCCGTTCAGCCGTTTTCATTTGTAGCGCGGTCAAATAAACAGACAAACAGATAAACAGACAAACAGATAAACAGACAAAAATTCTAAAAACTGTTGGAATGTGTTCTGTTATCGATTCTAAGTATCCCCAGCCAATTTTTTTTCGAATATCTTCCATGTACAGACTTTCGACCCTCTTCCGCTTTATTATAAGTATAGATAGATGCACCAACCTACTTTATTGTTTGCGATTTGTAAACAATACAGTTTTTCGCTATTTGTCGTTATTACCAATATATCGTTATAATAATATTATGGCATTATTTGCATTGTCATTCAAGCATTTCAAATTAAACGTGTATACATAATTTTAGCTCAATCGGATGAAGATATCTGCTTCAAAATAAGTCGCAAAATTCTACCCAAACTAACATAGTTACAACATACGAGTACCTCCGTATGTTACATACATACGTACTTGTAGTTACATATTGCAAGATAAAAAATGCAAAAACGGGCGACTACGTAGTTTTAATATAGATTTAATCGTGAAATTTAGTCGATTGAAACTAAAACTAATTTAGTTGTTAGTCGAACATTCTCACAACTAATTTAATCGCAACTAAATTAATCGCGATTAAAAAATGACGATTGATATTTTTAATCGATTGATTAGTTAACTAAAATATTAATCGATTAATGCCCATCTCTGCTTTTAGTTACCATTTTCCATAATCATTGTATGTAAAAAAGTAACAAAATTGGAGTTCAAAACAGAGTGCGAGTCGGACTCGCGCACGAAGGGTTCCGTACCCGCAAAAAATCACGTTTGTTGTATGGGAGCCAGGGCCGGATCTAGGGTAGAGCGAGTGGAGCGGCCGCTCTAGGCGCCGGATGGCAAGGGGGTGCCAAAATGGCAAATGAGAAAAAAAATATAAGTTTTAAAAGACGCGAGTGTAACGCGGGCCCAAAATACGGTTCGTTTTGCTTTTGGGTAAAAAGCTTCAACGAAAGGCGCCAAAACCCGATTTCGCTCTACCCTGATCAAGGACTTGGGTATCGGCATTGATGGGAGCCCCACTTAAATATTTATTTTAATCTGTTTTTATTATTTGTTGTTATAGCGGTTGTTATAAATACATCATCTGTGTAAATTTCAACTGTCTAGCTATCACGGACAGTCCCGTTTTTACCCTTTGGGTACGGAACCCTAAAAACATACAGACCTTTTAGGACTATTTTTCAGGACTCTTAATATAAGAAAAGTACTTAATATAGTCTGGCAAACACAACTTGTCAGTCAATAAGAACCTCCCTTCCCTTTCTTTAGGGTGCTATTACTAGCGTAAGACAAAGATCTCTGTCTATGTTTGAAATTAGACAAACCTGAGCCAAACTATACCTAGTATAGTAGTAATTCAGTCAAAAACAAACTAAACCTCAAGAGCTTATTAAACTATCCTAATTTAGTGACACAAGAGGGACGACGCTATCTCTTATCGCGTCTCACGTATAGCGGCGTCCCTCTGTTAGTCACTAAATTTAGCAGTGTAATAAAAGCCCTTAAAGTTTTGTTATTGTTATGCAATGTTTATCTTCCGAAAAACAATTTTGTTAACTCTGGCAAAAACATCACTTGTTCAGCTTAAATTAACTAAAGATTCAAATTACCTGTAAAGCATTTAATATATGCTTGCATTTGCTCAACTGCTTTACACAGAAGCCGAGGATAAGCGAATCCAAACCAAGAATCACCGTCTCTCCGATCACCTCGGTGAAGAAATCCATGGTGATCCAAATTATATTATATTACGCCACTGTCAAGCCAATATTGATGATATCCGGCTAATAATATTTAAATGTTCCTTAGAATAAATCCCATTATCACACGGAACCACAGCACGGAACCAAAGAGCATATAATCACTACAGAACTGAAAGAAAATCACAAAATCAGCTGTGATTTCTTTTGACAGATTTCGTTTTGTTTTTCGTGCTATATTTTTAGGTTAAGCTAAGTACCAATTTTTTGCAATAATGAAACGCTTCATTTGATGTGATTATGTCATGGGTGATGGGTGTGGATGGGTGTGTCATGGTCATTCAACTCATGCTTGATTTGATCATGATTTTGGACATGATCGTGTCACCATCACGGGAATAGACAAGACAGCTAGCATCGGAAAATGGTATATACATAAAGCCCCCTGAACACTCGCGTTCGCGGCTTCGCGCCGCGTAGTCTGGAGCGAGCTTAAAATTGAGGCAACTAAACTATAGTTTGTCAAAGGACTGTCTCATTTCAAACATAGACAGAGAGCATATTGTTGTAAAATAGAATGTGAGTATAAAGAAAGTAAATATAGTTGGTCAAGCAAATCTTGTCAGTACAGAAAGGTGGCAAATTTAAAAAATGTAGGCGCGAAGGGATATCGTCCTATAGAAAATTTGAATTTCGCGCCTTTTTCTACTGACAATTGGTTTACCAACTATAACTTAAATAGACAGATCATACTAACTTTGTCTTACACTAGTACTAGCACCCAAAAGAAAAAAAGAGAAGGATGAGTATAGTTTTTTTTTGTTCTTATTTACTGACAATTTGGTTTGACCAACTATAGTTAGTTGCTCTATAGGATCCAGAATTATTCCAGAATCCAGACGTCTGGCAGCCATACATATACTATTATACTCTTTGTGGCAGCCGTTCATCAGTGAAGGTCAAAGGATACAAGATTTAGTATTAAATTCGAATATAACATTCCCAGGCCAGGCGGTTCAACTAGCGTTGAAGGGTGTGCCATGAATCGGAAACATAAACTAAATGTGAAGTTTATGTTTCTCCTCGTGAAAAAAATCTGACGGCTCCTGTGCTGCCTCCTAGAGTTCATGCACGATCGTTGCTTGTTATATTATCAATGACCTCAATTGCCTAGTTAATTGGGTGACAGCGGGAACTAAAACGACCTAGTCTAGCTATTATAGTCCGTTTTTTTATGATGTGTCTTTATCACTTGAAAAATAAGTCACAGCAAATGTGTTACAAATTATAAATCATATACGGTCTTTACATTATTTTGCTTTAATAAGTAATATAAACAATTTTTTAAAGCGTTTTTCAATAAAAAAAAACACGGCAAGATCGTTTACCTTTTCTCTAATGCTAAAAAAACGAACTATAATTAGTTTATAAAAGCAAAATAATGTAAACGATCGTATGATTTATAATTGTAACGAGATTGTAACATGTTTGCTGCGACTTATTTTTCAAGAAAGACACGTCAAGATCGCTTGCCTTCTTTCTAATGCTATAAAAAAACGAACTATAATTCAAAGAAAATAAAGTGGAATTTAAAACACGCACCCCTAATGCTCTATAGTCTTTTAAAAAGCCATGATAAAACCTACCTTATATAGGTATAACATAAAGTCATTGCTACAATCTTGTGTCAGATAAGACCGGTTTTCGATGCAATAGTGACTTGATTGACTAAAGTTGGTCAGTGTAAGATCAGCAATTAAGGAGACAAGCCATGGTTTTATCGCGTTTCCTTACTTCATATTACCAGCACCGGTATCATGGTCGCATTTTTGTCACTTGTCATATCATGCGTCACTTTCGCACTTGTTAGAGCGTGACAGATATGGTGACAAATGATAGACAGCCGTCCATCTTAGCCCCGCTGGTTGTAAGAGGATAAATAAAAGATTCGTATAGTTTTTACAGTATATTTGTCGTTCGAGCTCAGACATTATGCAGCTCGACCTGCACCTTCCGCCAGGCGTCGAGCGGGCCGTGTTTGGGGCGGTACTTGACGTTGCAGCCGTCGTTGGCGAGCCGGTCTTCCGCGCGCAGCTTCTCATACTCCTCGCGGTCGTACTTGGTGAATCCCCACCTCTTCGAGACATAGATCTGGAATTAAAGTTATACAGGTATAAGATTCTGCACGGCTACCACGAGTCAACTCGATCGCATTCCTTCTCTATCTCACCTACATTAGAGAGCGAGATGGACTGCGATCGAGTTTAAGCAGTCGCTAACGTAAACGTCAAAGAGGTACGGCTACTGTTTTATTTATAACAGTTATTCCTAGTTTTAGGGCACAATTGGCTTTGTTCGCACAACTGATAGTCAAGTATGCAGCCACAGTCTTAGGGAGTATTTTCAGTGGGCCAACTGCATTACTTGGCCTAGTCTAGTGTTAATGTGACTGCTGCGCTGAAAGAATGCAGCATACAGTGGGGAACAAGCTTAAAGAAAAACGCAGATTCGGAGTAGACTAAATTACCAGAAGCAGTGATATGTGCTCCTTCAGTAAACAGTATTAAAAAAAGACTTGACAAACACATAAAACAACTAACAAAATGAACATTAATAGTTAAAAACACAGGAGCTTAAAGCTGATGCGTGTAACATATCACTGCACGATATGTTACACGCATCAGCTTTCAGCTCCTAGTGTATTAAACAATATAATATAATAATAGAGCAAGTTTTTTTTTGACGGGTTTATTATCTTAATAACAGCCAGTGATCAGTGATTCTGGCAAGCCATTTCTGGCAAAATATGACGCGACGGGTTGTTCACCCATAAGCCCGCTCCAGACTACGCGGCTTCGCGCCGCGATTCGCGCACGAGTGTGGAGGGCCCTATAAAAAATATCAATTTCGCGTCTTTTTCTACTGACAAAAACATCTGCATCTCTTTCACTCCATCACAAAAGTCATGTAAGCGATGTGATGTGCATACCTTCTGGCGACCAGGGAACTTGAACTTGGCACGCCTGAGCGCCTCGATGACCTGCGCCTTCCAGCGGTCGCTGGAGCGCACGGACATGATGGGTTGTCCGATGCGCACGCGCGCTACGGTCCCCTGCGGCTTGCCGAAGGCACCACGCATCCCAGTCTGGAGCCTGAAATCAGAACACAAAGCTATTAGTGTAGGTATTTTCGATTTATGCAAATGCATCAGACACATGATGTATTGTATAAATTAACCTTACAGAAGAACTTAAGAATTCTGAACAACATAGATTGTAGAATGTGTCTTTCAGAGTGAATGTTTTAAGCAAATAAATTTCTGATTTCTGAATTTAGGACATATAAACATGAAACAAAATATTTTTGGCTGTGTACCCAAAATTTTAAGTACTCCCTTGAATTTAAGATGGCAATTACAGTGTTAAAATACAGAGCTACTGTGTCCAAAAGTAACACTAACATATCTAAAAAAAAAATTAAGCCATAATATAAACTATGTTAGTGAACAACGGCAGTTTAATTGCTAAAGTGGTGAACTCTTCCTGACAACCTCTGGGCAGTGTAGATAATGCAACAATATGAGGAGATAACATCACATATTCTTTATTGATTAATTGTAGTTAGCTTAACTGAAAACCACAATGCCAAAGAACAAGGGCTAGAAAACCAAATCCTCAAGTCCCATGAGACTATAAAGTACAATTGTGGCTAACCTGTGGACCCCATGGCAAAAGGAAGGCGGGAAAACCCATAACAAGGTGGTCCAAGGATATTATAGCCACAGCCGGAGAAAATTGGCTAATCAAGGCAAAAGACCGAGAAAGGTGGAAAGATATGGAGGAGGCCTATACCCAACAGGGGTCCTTAAAATAGTAAAAATGGAAAACAATAATATTAGAAAACTTTTTTTTTTTTATCATGTAAAACTATTTAAGGAAAAATAAAGGCTTAAATAATAAATAAATAATATTGCGAAACTGTCTACTTATCACAATGAAGATGCTTCACTTTGATGACGACAATAACCTTTTCCAATGTATCACAATATAACAAGATGGATTTTTAAAACTAACAATTTGTGTCCACAGAGAATAACGCATGCAACAAATAATGTTTCACATACCTATCAGCTCCAGCGCACGATAACATTTTGTTGATGCGGATAACATGGAAGGGATGAAGACGGATGCGGATGTGGAACTGATCCTTGCCACAGTTCTTCACGAGGTACTTGTTGCAGCAAATACGGCCGGCTTCCAGCGCCTCCGAGCTCAGCTGCTCGTACTCGTCAGACACTAAGTGCACGCATAGGGGGAAGTCGTCCACCGCCGCCTTCTTCTTGCCCAAGTCGAAAATACGGATCTTGGGGTCAGGCACACCACGGCAGAACCGCGATTTTGGGTACGGTTTGTTTTTGCAGTAGCGGTAACTGGAAATAAATTACATTCAGTGTTAATTATGGTCGTGGGTGCCAAGGAAAAGCACGAACTCGTAAACGTAAACTATTTACCATCTCGCGGGTCGGCGCCCCATTGTGATCTGAAATATAAGAAAAAACCAACTTAGTAATAATCACAGATCATCACCGTTCAATGATTCACAAAATTATAAAGCACTTATTAGGATTTTAAGCGATATTTATGGCAAGTAAAGAATATGCACCTTCACAAAGTGACACCTTAACCTCGAAAGACGGAAAAGATAAACTTGACGTTTTAGTTAAAATGTTGCCATAGCAAAGAAAATGATAATGATTTTTCAGCGTTTTTAAGTTTGACTCGAACAGAAAAAAGAGACTTTTCAAAGACGTTTTTCGAAATTTTAACCATTCTATTCTGCGTTGCGTTTTATAAAGATAGAAGATACATGTTAACAGTTTATCTCTCTTTCTAACGGGATTTGAAAAGAGAGGCAAGCAGTAAATGTCTCCTTTAAAAAACTTGATTCATTTATTGACATTTTAAATATTAACTGTACTTAGTGTACTCCGTGTACTCCATTGAACAATAAAATAAATATCAAATTCAGTTCTTCTTCTTCTAAAGCCTGACCGGAATATATGATCTTTGATCGCACTAGAGTTAGACCAAGAAAAGTCTGCAACGATTTTGATAGCACACGCAGTGCAAGTGTTATTTTAAACGTCTAACTTCTATGAAATTATGACTTATAAAGAACACTTGCACTGCGTGTGCTATCAAAATCATTGTTGACTTTTCTTGGTCTAACTCAAAGTCTAACTCTACTATTTTTTTCATACTATACTGAACTGTCACCCTATACATGAGAATAACAGCGCTCTCTTGACAATGATCCTCAGCAATGATCATATATTACTGGTTAGGCTTTATTATATATAACAGGATAGGATCGCCTTTGGTTTGTTAAGACAATTTTATAAAACGTGAACCAGAGTTGTTCTCAATTTTAAAAGACGCCTCTATTGTGTCAGTGTCAGTTTGGCTTAAAGGACTCTCATCCAGGCCATAATTGATAAACAAAAAAAAAATTATGTGTCAGTCATAGTGATGTATCAAATCGAAAAAAATTCAAACCGAATAAGTCGACTCCGATTTAAACCCAAATTGGTTTGCAAACCGATTTGGCCAAGTCGATTTAACGTCTATTGTTTTTAAGTATCAGTACAAACCGCTCCGTAGTCACTTGGTTTTGAGTCAAGGAAATCGATTTGTCAATTTTACCTTTTATATGTTTGACCCTTAGAATCCTTAGCTAGGACAGGATCTAGACACACGACAGCGAAAACGATGACGTAAAAACTTTTGTAATATTTTTTTACTTTCCGCTGCGCCGTAGATCACAATTTCATTCATTGCTAAAGCTAAAACGAGAAAGCAGTATCCGAGCAAGCAGGAAAGAGCGTGCGGTCTCGTGCGATTACGTGAGTCATTGCCGCGAATTTGTACAGTTCGCAAATCGACGCGGCCCAAAACTGCCAAACCGATCCAAGTTTACCGCCAAATCGATCTCTCAAGCTCATTCGAAATTGAACCTTACTACTCAAATAATAAGTTTCATTTTATGAAATAAAACTATGAAAACGGATTATATCGCGTATATTGAATTTATAATACATCCCGACGTTTCGAACTCTTTACAGCGTTCGTGGTCAACGGGTGAGACCCGTTGACCACGAACGCTGTAAAGAGTTCGAAACGTCGGGATGTATTATAAATTCAATATACGCGATATAATCCGTTTTCATAGTTTTATTTCATGAGTAACTATCGCGGTAACCGAAGACAATATTAAGTTTCATTTTACTTTACTAGTAGATACGAAGTTTCGACAACTCTATAATGGCGGCAATGTGCATGGCAACAGTTTTCGTGGTTTGAAGTCGATTCGCGTACATCTTATTCCTCAATATGTCAAACGAAACTAACGAAAGTGACGCAGCAACAAATCGAAAAGGTTGCGTTTAGAGCGGGTGAGGTAAACGTATCTTAAGTCGATTTACAGAATACTCACGTCGATTTAGTCGACTTCAGGCCTAAATCGGTTTGAACCGACTTTTGAAGTCGAATCGTAACATCGCTAGTCAGTCAAGACTGTCATGAGTGTCAACTCAACTCAGCTGTCTGATCGTGGTCATTTGCATTTATTGATACGCTGTTTGCCTGCTCTATGCGATTAAAATAATCATTACCACGTCCACTGTGTCAACGAATAGTTGTGATTACATTGTCTTAGTGAATTTCAATAATGGGGGTTCTGGCCAGCAGGCAGAACGCTGGTGTTGAGGAGGCCGATGTCGTGTCGAATCATGCATACAAATATCCACCTCGCTCAGGTAAACTTGGTGACCTTATACTGCTATTTAATTTTATATTATCCTGTTATATTTTTCACTTGACGATGTCGAAATTTGGTGATTACTGCGTAGGAATATGAATGATAAGCTTTGTGAGTGTACCTTGGATGATTATATTGATTATCTTTCTATTTATCCAATTTATGTTTGTATTGTGATATTAACTGTATAAATCATTCCTAACTTTATTCAGAGCTATAATATACTTACAATACCAGTATTTAGGTATTTAAAGAAGGCCTCTACATACTTTGTTGTTTTTAGTCATGTGGTGTTTATTTTATCTTATGCTACAGCTATTAACACAATTGCTACAAAGAGTACATCTGCGGCTTTCACATGAATGTCACAAATTAACATAATTAAATTTGTCTTCGGTTACCGCGATAGTTACTCATGAAATAAAACTATGAAAACGGATTATATCGCGTATATTGAATTTATAATACATCCCGACGTTTCGAACTCTGTACAGCGTTCGTGGTCAACGGGTGACTCACGACCACGAACGCTGTAAAGAGTTCGAAACGTCGGGATGTATTATAAATTCAATATACGCGATATAATCCGTTTTCATAGTTTTATTTCATAATTAAATTTGATTTACCACACTTGTGAAAACAAAATCCATAAATATTTGTGACTTAAAATAAAATAACATGTGAATGAAAACCATTTTAGGTAACTACTTTGGCAGCCACTTCATCATGGGTGGCGAGAGATTTGACACTCCGCAGCCTGAAGCATACTTGTTTGGAGAAAATGCTGACTTGAACTTCCTGGGCAGCCGCCCAACTCCTGTGAGTACCACTTTGGTTATACCAGGGGTGCGAAACTCCTCGCTTCGGGCAAACTCGGGTCCCTTTCGGCTCAGCATTGCTCCAAGCAATTATTAGGGTTGGCACAACTTGATATCCCTTTACGTGCACAACCACAGATAAGATAATGACATGAATTTTGACAACCCTAAATAGCCGAAAGGGATAGTGCCATATATTAGATAGGGATAGCATAATTCGACCCTGAACCACTGTCAAACTTTAGTTTTGTTGGAAGTTACCTTTCTGTATGGTAGTACTATTATTTATTCTGTGGTTATACTATGTTCAGGAAAACAATCAATTAAGGTAAAACAGTAATTTTATTTGTCTTATGTACAAACACTGTTTAGTTTTTAATACTGCGCCATAAATAACTAGATATAAGATTAATTTAGAGAATGCTATGTTTGGAATGTCTAGTCTATGCTAGTCCCTAGAAAATTCTAAATTTTAATCAAGCATCAATGTAGGTATATTGATAGGACATAATGGACTAGACAGGTAATTTATCTTTGTCACATTAACAGCAACAGAGCAACACTCTTAAATGAGTATAGTCCTTATACTTATGCAATAAGGAATAGAATAGAATGAGATTTTATTTGTAAGCACAAACAAACAAGACATTACATAATATAAAAGAAAACATAAAATAAGATTAAAGTGCCACGAAATGGCCTCATCTCAGCATGTTGCTGGTGACTTCCAGCGCTGATCTTCCGATGAGACCATCAGGTGAGAAGAATCATGGAAGGTAACAGACAAGAAGAAAAGATACATAAAATAATATACAATTAACAAATAGTTAAATAAAAAAAAGGTACACAGCAAAAAGATACAACATAACGCTTAAATTAAAAATTATTTATATAAAGCAAGCATCATACTTATAACATAACAGTCAGCCCTGTATCGGTACGGTCCAACCATACCTTGGCAGGTAGGTAAGGCAAGGCAAGGTAGGTGGCAAGGTATACAAATTATCAATTAACAATGTGGACAAGAGCTCTTCTTTCATTGATCAAATATTTATGAATTAACTTTAGCCTTGTTGGTTGATCCTGCCTATGAAACGGGTGGTTTCGAGTTAAAATCCTGGGCATTAGTGTTTATCACAAACAAAATTTGTCATATAATTTTACGAGTAACTTATTTATCGCCTTTACTAATCTATACATTTTCAGTTCCCATACCCACCACCACAATCAAATGAACCGACCAAAACTCTCAAAAGCCTTGTAAACATCCGCAAAGAGTCACTCAGATTTGTCCGCTGCCCGGAGCCAGTGGGCAAGCTGGTGGAAAACAACAAGATCGGAGACGGCATGATGAAACCCGTGGAGAATGGGAAGGGGACGTATTATAATATAGAGTTTACTTTTGACTGTGATGCCAGGATTGCCATCACTATATTCTACTTCTGCACCGAGGAAGTTACTCCAACTGGTGTTGTGTAAGTACAACTTAGAAATTGTGACTTTTCAAGCACGTTGTCGCTTACCATAAGGACGAAAATTGCTTGTATCTTTATACGAAAAACCTGTTAGAGCATCCTTATGGCAAGCGACAATGTGGTACCTTGTTCTTGAAAATTACACAATTAAAGTATATTTTTTATATCACAAAGTTTTTAAGACTTAAGATTCTTAAGTAAATACCTGTAAATATGATTTTTGTACAATAATGTCTTCTAGTGTTATTGTCAATTTGTTTGATTGAAAATTTGTTTTTAGGGTTCCGTACCCAAAGGGTAAAAACGTGACCCTATTACTAAGACTTCGCTGTCTGTCCGTCTGTCTGTCAGCAGGCTGTATCTCATGAACCGTAATAGCTAGACAGTTGAAATTTTCACAGATGATGTATTTCTGTTGCCGCTATAACAACAAATACTAAAAACAGAATAAAATAAATATTCCCATACAACAAATGTGATTTTTTTGCCGTTTTTTTGCGTAATAGTACGGAACCCTTCGTGCGCGAGTCCGACTCGCACTTGACTGTTTTTTTTAAACTTGTACAATAAATACCTTCTAGCATATTTGTGGCCGATAGTGATAACCTGATAACGGTATAGTAAGAGTACAATTTTTTGTATTAATAATGGTTCTATTGTGTTTGCAATTTTTTCATGTTCAGATAGTGAACATGTAGGTCATACGGAACAATCATTACGATGAGACCAACTTACAAATCGTGAAAAAAGTTGGTCTTCGTATAGCGGAAGCAGGGCTCGGAACCGGTTTTTTTTAAATCACAAATTAGCCCAATATTTTTAATTATTTTATGCTCTTTACGTAGGACTGAATCATGTATTCAGGTAACAACTTCGTAAACAAAAACAAAACAAAAAAAAAACAAAAAATCTTTTATTTGCATAAAATATGGTACAGTCGCCATCAGATATATCGGAGCGGCCAAGGTGTTCAAAAATATCTGAACACGCACTCTAGCGCCTTGACAATAGAGGCGTGTTCAGATATTTGTGAGCACCTCGGCCGCTCCGATATATCTGATGGCGACTGTACAACAAGGTGATATTGAAAAGATTATCCCATACAGTGACATATTTTGCTGGTTAAGCATGCAAATGTTGTCTTGAAGCTATTATTAGATTGTCCCATTAAAAATGAAATAATAAACCAAAGAAAGAAAAAGAACGTAAGTAAATATTACCGGTATTTTTTGTATGAAGAAAAAACCGGTTCCGAGCCTTGAGTGGAAGTACTCTTTCACCTCTCAAAGTGTGGCTGGCTAAAACATTCCTGTATATTAGTATCAAAATCCATCCTAAAAATCAACATATTCCCTCAACAGGTACTACCCCCGTGACCCAGCCATGACCTCCCAAACATACCACTACAAGAAGGGCGCTAACCAGCAGTTCTGTCAGCTGGCACACGTGTTTGACCCCTCCCGACATGCTGACGAGGAATTAATATATAACGCAGACAATGAGATCATCCCCGTCGCTATATACTGCGTTGTTGACGAGGGACAAGAGGGTAAGTGCTACCATTTTCACATTCTAGAGACCAGTGCTGTAGTGTATTGAAATATGAGGGTGTTTCAACAAAACCAGTCTGGATTTGTCAGGTACGTAAGCACGTGTGTTCTCCCGAATTTCGGCGATAATATCGCGATAGAATAGTGGCGACGAGACAAATCAAAAGCATGTATTAGACTGTATTAGTGACTTTTTGAAAATACTCAACTAGAGTAGGTACTGTGAGGACATGAAAGTCACCGTCGTCGGTGAGTGGTAACGCTATCATCATCAAGGTTTTTTCTAGAGGTCATTATGAGATCAAAATGCGGTACAACTGTTTCGTCAAAGAGATTAGGAGCAGAAATACTTGTAGATCTTGTAAGTAGTATTTTTTTAACTCTTATAGTCGTAACAGACTACCTCACCGCACCGCGACCTTGGTGCGGTCCGGCGTACGTATCGATAGTGTGTTAGGTGGAAGCCGTACGTGCGTTAAGGCGAAAGTTAGAGCGAGAAAGAGATATTATGGATCGCGGTGCGGTGCGGTAGTCTGTTACGGCTTTTACTTCTAGACAAGAGACCATATGAGACAAGTGAAGGTTTTAAGTAATTTAACCACAATTTAACTATTAATAATTTGTTACAGAAATCCGCCAATCGCACACTACGATAGGAATAGTGGAGAAACATTCAGACGGCACTTACGTACTGAAGGCGCTCAAACAGAAGCTGTTTGTGGACGGGCTGTGCTACCTGCTCCAGGAGATCTACGGCATCGAGAACAAGAATCTCGACACTAAGGTACTTGTCACACTCCTAAAATAGTGGGACACTACTCAAACAGAAACTGTTTGTGGACGGGCTGTGCTACCTGCTCCAAGAGATTTACGGCATCGAGAACAAGAATTTCGACACTAAGGTACTTGTCACACTACTACAATAGTGGGACACTACTCAAACAGAAGCTGTTTGTGGACGGGCTGTGCTACCTGCTCCAGGAGATCTACGGCATCGAGAACAGGAATCTCGACACTAAGATACTTGTTACACTACTACAATAGTGGGACAGTACTCAAAGAGAAACTGTTTGTGGACGGGCTATGCTACCTGCTCCAAGAAATCTACGGCATCGAGAACAAAAATCTCGACACTAAGGTACTTGTCACACTACTACAATAGTGGGACACTACTCAAACAGAAGCTGTTTGTGGACGGGCTGTGTTACCTGCTCCAGGAGATCTACGGCATCGAGAACAAGAATCTCGACACTAAGATACTTGTCACACTACTACAATAGTGGGACACTACTCAAACAGAAGCTGTTTGTGGACGGGCTGTGCTACCTGCTCCAAGAGATCTACGGCATCGAGAACAAGAATCTCGACACTAAGGTACTTGTCACACTACTACAATAATGGGACACTACTCAAACAGAAACTGTTTGTGGACGGGCTGTGCTATCTGCTCCAGGAGATCTACGGCATCGAGAACAAGAATCTCGACACTACGGTAGTGTCGGTAGTTAATAAAGTTGAGGAAATTCTTGTTTCAGAACTACTCCCTGTTTGGGGTCATCTATTAATTACATCACACGTTTAGGGGGGGAGGGGGTCAAGAAAATGTGGCAAGGGGGGGGGGGGGTCACAAACTTTGTGACGTCACATTTACTTATTTAAATTATTTTATTCGCTGTACAGTTAAATAACAAGTTTTTGGAACGATAATCGTTTTTAATCGTTTAATTTTCTTTCCTAATCAGTTTTGGATTATAAAATTACTAATAATTCTTTTGTCAACTCGATTTGCCGATTTTATTGAAAAAATGTTACGTCACTCCAGGGGGGGCGGGGTTTGTCAAATGTGACCAAGTGTGACAAGGAGGGGGGGGGGGGGGGAGGGGTCAAAACCCCTCAAAATTCGTGTGACGTAATTAATGGATGAACCCTTACGTAGCACTTGCACGCAGTATTTATTTATTTAAACTGTATTGCACAAAATAAATAAAAAAATACAAATGGCGGACTTAATGCCCAAAGGCATTCTCTACCAGTCAACCATAGGGCTAAACACAGATGTAATAAAAAATCGGACAAGTGCGAGTCGGACTCGCCCACCGAGGGTTCCGTATCTTTTAGTATTTGTTGTTGTAGCGGCAACACAACCGTTTTTACGGAACCCTAAAAATGGTGCAAGAAGAAAAGTAAGAGAATTCTTGTTAGTCAATAATTTTATGTTCTTTTCGCTTTAGACCTGTTAATGACATTAATTATGTTTTCTAATACCTATACTTAAAGTCCATTTTTCCCCAGCCAAGCTCCGACGAAGAAACCGAAGAGGGCGGTTCAGAATGCGTCATCTGCATGTGCGACGTCCGCGACACCCTCATACTGCCCTGCCGCCATCTCTGTCTGTGCAACTCGTGTGCAGACTCTCTGCGGTACCAGGCGAATAATTGCCCGATCTGTAGAGCGCCGTTCAGGGCGTTACTGCAGATCAGGGCTTTACAGCGGGCCACCGCGCCCGCGCCTCCCGCGAGCCCACCACTGGTGAGTGAGAGAGACACGCCTTCATACTGCCCTGCCGCCATCTCTGTCTGTGCAACTCGTGTGCAGACTCTCTGCGGTACCAGGCGAATAATTGCCCTATCTGTAGAGCGCCGTTCAGGGCGTTACTGCAGATCAGGGCTTTACAGCGGGCGACCGCGCCAGCGCCCCCCGCGAGCCCCCCACTGGTGAGTGAGAGAGACACGCCTTCATACTGCCCTGCCGCCATCTCTGTCTGTTAAACTCGTGTGCAGATTCTGTGGTACCAGGCGAATGATTGCCCGATCTGTAGAGCGCCGTTCAGGGCGTTACTGCAGGTCAGGGCTTTACAGCGGGCCACCGCGCCCGCGCCCCCCGCGAGCCCCCCACTGGTGAGTGAGAGAGACACGCCTTCATACTGCCCTGCCGCCATCTCTGTCTGTGCAATTCGTGTGCAGACTCTCTGCGGTACCAGGCGAATAATTGCCCGACCTGTAAAGCGCCGTTCAGGGCGTTACTGCAGGTCAGGGCTTTACAGCGGGCCACCGCGCCCGCGCCCCCCGCGACCCCCCACTGGTGAGTGAGAGAGACACGCCTTCATACTGCCCTGCCGCCATCTCTGTCTGTTAAACTCGTGTGCAGATTCTGTGGTACCAGGCGAATGATTGCCCGACCTGTAAAGCGCCGTTCAGGGCGTTACTGCAGGTCAGGGCTTTACAGCGGGCCACCGCGCCCGCGCCCCCCGCGACCCCCCACTGGTGAGTGAGAGAGACACGCCTTCATACTGCCCTGCCGCCATCTCTGTCTGTTAAACTCGTGTGCAGATTCTGTGGTACCAGGCGAATGATTGCCCGATCTGTAGAGCGCCGTTCAGGGCTTTACAGCGGGCGACCGCGCCCGCGCCCCTCGCGAGCCCCCCACTGGGGAGTGAGAGAGACACGCCTTCATACTGCCCTGCCGTCATCTCTGTCTCTGCAATTAGTGCGTTGACTTGTTGCGCTACCAGTCTTAGGGGTTCCACGGTTAGGGGGAGGGAGGGGGTCAAGAAAATGTGACATGTTGTGACAAGGGGGAGGGGGAGTAACAAACTTTGTGATGACAATTTAACTTGATCCATACCCGAAACATTTATTTATATTTTTTTAATTCGCTGAACAGTTAAATAACGAGTTTTTAATACAGTTGCTCAAAAAGTGCTACTTTTCGTGGCTGTTTAGCGTGCGGAAAGTTGGTTTTCACGAACTAGTGCTTTTTACTTTTCCAGTTTTTTTAAATTTTTACTTGTTCCAATTCATGACTACTTATTGATGAGTGTTAATATTAGTTTCCTTTAAACGTCGTAATCAACATAAAAACCTACTGTTAATGTAAGAATACGAAAAATATGCATATTTCATATTTTATTACTTACCTCATCATTATAAGTATTATAACACGTTTATTTTTTAATGTTGAAAAACGTTCTTAATAAGTTGTCTGAATGGAACGGAACGCCTGTCAAAGAAGAGGCGTATTTTCTTACTGCAAGAATGTTTTAAGTTTCCAAAGGCAACATTCGATATTGTTTTTATAAATATACGATACACAAATAATCATAAATAACGATATTTAGGTAATAATAGTACAATGTTTTAATATTTACAATTGTTTCTGTCTTGCATTTGAAAAAAAAAACTTTCATTGAAGTGGGTTCAATAATAATAACAAAATCTATTCTAGTCGAACAAAAGCTAGAAAAACACTTCTTCATAATGTCAATGTCAATGATGTCACAGAATTAATAATATAAAAGTTTCGAATTCCATTCCTTACTTGTTGCTTTTCTAATTTTTTCGCAACTGTATTAAAAAAACGTCGTTCGATACACGTGCGGAAATGTCATTCTTCACTCGTCCCGAGTCTTGAGCATCGAAATGTACTATTTTGGAACGATAATTGTTTTTATTCGTGTAATATTCTTTTGTAATCGGTTTCGTGTTATAAAAATACTAATATCTATTTCTTTTATTAAAAAAACAAAATTATTAAATTAATATTACCTGATTCGCATTGTCGATTTCATTGAAATCAAAATTGCTAAAAATGTGACGTCACACCAAAGGGGAGGGGTTTGCCAAATGTGACCAGGTGTGACAAGGAGGGGTAAAAAAAAAACCTAGAAATTCGTGTGACGTAATTAATTTCTGACCCCTTACTTATATAAAACAACACTCGTTTTATATATGATTCATATCAAACTTTAAATCAAGTACGTCGAAGGCAAAAATATCGATCCAGACAAATAGCTCAAAAATATGTCAACACGACTTTAATGTCAGGTGTAAGAGCGTACACATAGTTTTGAAACTTTGAGAATGTTTATATATTTATGCCCTTGACAACAACATGCAACATAATGTCTTTAATAAATACAGAAATTTGTTATATTTTCGGTGTCTCCATAAGTTAATATGTTTGTAGGGGAGCATGGAAAACATCCCGGCAGGCTACGAGCCCGTGTCCCTCATAGAGGCGCTGAACGGGCCGCACCCCGCGCGCGCGCCCCCCGCACCCGCGCTCGCCCCCGCCATCGCCAGCCCCGACACCGACACCGCCTCGCAGGTATGATACGGCCCGCCTGATGGTAAACAGTTACTGTAGCCTATGGACGCCTGCAACACCAGAGATAATTCATGTTCAACTCTAGAATAACTATACCTTCGTCCTGCCCACCATACTCAGATTAAGTCATTGAAATTTAAACTAAATTATTTGGAAAATAGAGTTGATTTTCCTTTGATTTACGTTTTGAGTAAAAAAATAGTATTTTATACAATCGTGATATAATAGAGAACTTTTCAGTCGAGTACCGTGTTTAAGCAACGAAGCTTGCTGAGTTGCTTAAGTAAGGTACGAGAGGCACTTCCCTTGCTCTAACAACGGGACTCAATCGCGTATAAGGTTTGAAAATTACCTTAGATGTTTTGATCACGACAACTAACGGCGACGGCTAAACTTACATCAACGTCAAAAACATCAAAAGATGATGTTATGGGCGAGTTTTTCGTTTGTATCGTATATTGATAGTTTTCTAATTGAACGTTTTGCATATTGCATATGCACCTAGGGTTGTCATTCGGCCGGCACACAACATTCACAAATCTCACAATGTCCATTCTTTCAACGAGCGTGGCACTGTTTGGGATTGTAACTATCAGTCTTTAAACATATTTTTATGGTATTTGCACAGGCGGCAGAGATCCTGAACCGCTGTAACCTCGAACGCAGCTCGTCCACCAGTCTCGGCAGCGCACTCAACAACACACATGCTCTCACACCAGAGGTAAAGTGTGCATAAAAGTGGCATAAATCGGAAATTTAAACTTTAAATACATTAACACTAGAAATTTAAATAGAAGAAATTTATTCAAAAACGCTTAAAAACTTAAGTATTTTTTATCTCAGTTCCGCATGTCGGTGCTGCTAGCGCGCGAGCAGGACGGGAGACGCGAGCGCGCCGCCAGCCCGCTGCTGCGCGAGCCCGCGAGGGTCAGCCCGGAGGCTGTCAATAAGGTAAAGTTTCATGTAACATAACCCACTTGGAATGTAAAGTGCCATTTGATATTAAATTAATGATCTAATTTAAGCGGTGTTTGCACACGGAACACAACATGCGGGTTACACGCGCCGCATGCAAGCAGTGCAGAACAAAAATCTGATCTCTCAAATTTGGTTCCAAATAGACTTACAATTATATCAGTTTCGTTTACGTTTATAGATTTTTTTCTGTAAAAGCTAAGTAAACTATTTAATTCAATTTCCAGTCATCCCTAAGCCTCGAATACCCCGCGGAAGCGTCCGTCCACGAACCGAGCTCCGAAGACGAGGGCTCCGCCGAACTAGCTCTCGCTGAACCCGAGCCGGCTGAAGAACACGCGCCTGATAGTGATGCCGAGCGACTGTCGCCTCTGTTGACACAGCCGCAAGCACCATTACAGCCTAACGGGGTAAGTGTTGTAATATGAAGGTTCAGAACTAGCTCTCGCTGAACCCGAGCCGCCTGAAGAACACGCGCCTGATAGTGATGCCGAGCGACTGTCGCCTCTGTTGACACAGCCGCAAGCACCATTACAGCCTAACGGGGTAAGTGTTGTAATATGAAGGTTCAGAACTAGCTCTCGCTGAACCCGAGCCGCCTGAAGAACACGCGCCTGATAGTGATGCCGAGCGACTGTCGCCTCTGTTGACACAGCCGCAAGCACCATTACAGCCTAACGGGGTAAGTGTTGTAATATGAAGGTTCAGAACTAGCTCTCGCTGAACTCGAGCCGGCTGAAGAACACGCGCCTGATAGTGATGCTGAGCTTAATTTTGACCACCAAGTTAACATTTTTGCCACCTGCAATTTTATTTACATTACCACTTTCTTTACACACACTTAGCTAATACTGTATTGATCGTGCAGGTGGGACACCTAGGCGCCCGTTCGCGCACGCGCTCTCCGCTGCCGACGCTCGCGCACATCGACGACCCCGACCCTGATGTGCCCGCCTCTCCCCGCGCATGTGAGTACCATCTAACCACTCTGTACTTGTGTTTGATACCCCTTACAGACATTGACTTATTATTACTATAGACAAGCCATACCAAACAATGAAATAGGGTATTCCACATTTTTTTATTAATGGTATCAGTCGATTAGGTTTGTTTTGAGGATCAAATGTGTGTATGGGACCCATTGTCTTAAAACAATACAAAAGTCACAAATGATGGTCAAAATCTGGCACCCGCACTTTACTGACGAAACTCTTCTAACAAATTGGCATTACATGGTGACGTCAGCATGTAAACGCAGCGTCAGCGTGGAAAACAAAGAAATTGCGATTTTGTCGGTGAAATATTGCGTTTATGTATATTCCCTAAGAACAAATTAAATTATTTTCTATGAAAATATTTTAATTTGTGTTTTTTAAGCATGCTTAATGTTTTAAATATGTAATTATGTATACAAAAAATTGTAGATCATTAAATTATCATATCAGGGATGTTGCGAATATTCGCATCCGCAACTGCAACCGCGGAACTTCCGCATTATTTTAAACATCCGCATCCGCATAAAATCGATGCGGAGCTTAATGCGAATGCGGATGTGGATGTGGAACAGGTAGGTACAGGAACGTCTTAGCTGCGGCATAAGTGCTAGGTAATTTAGTCATTAGCCAATAGGAATCTCGTTTCGTTTTTGTGATCCGTCAATCGAGCACTTTAGCCTATGACGGACAGCGATAAGAAGTGAAAAGTTTGTTTTATTTGGACTTTAGTATAATAGTAATGCGATTGTGGGGCACGTATATTCTTGTTCAAATACTAAGTTTCTTTTTTTTATTACTAAACTGTAATATTTGACGTTTTTTATGTGCCTAATCTCAACATCCGCATCCGCGGATGTCAAAAAATCGGCATCCGCAACATCCCTGCGTCATATTATTGATGATTTCCCGTCATCCGCTTATTACAACGAAAATCATTAGATAGATCCCTTTAGTTAGTCAGACTTATTTACTATCCTGTGCCAAATTTGTATTAGCAACTATTATTCTCTAGAGTGGTCTAGCAGCATCGATCGTGCTATAATATAATCAGGATTTACAAAAAAACATTGCTTTTAAGGCGATAATCATATTTGGAAATACCAATATGGGTAGGCCATACCAGTAAAATTTTGTCCGGATTTGTTATTTCCATCTATTATTGTACGGGTATAGCAATCATATTCAAGATTACCACCCTCATTAACTGGAGTATCATTCAGTGGCAGTCTGAAGTTTACTCATTCTTACAGGTTTCGTTTGGTGTATAAAGAAAGTCCTAGTTTGAACGGCGTCTAAAAGTGCCTAATTTAATTGAAATATCGATAATATGCTAAAAAAAATTATCGCAAAATGAAGTTTCTGTTTATTTAACTATGTACCGTGTCATTTATAAAATTAATGCCAAGTGATTAAGAATAAGTTTCTTTATTACATTCGCGATAAAATCCGTCTACTACAATGCCCAGACTTTACAGTGTCAAAGTGTGGAAGTGTCTCAAAAGATATATTTTTCATAGTAATTTGTTGTTTATGTTGGCACTTCGGTGGAGACTTTGTTTAGACTGTATGGAAAGAAAACCTTCCAAATAAAACATGTGAGAACGCAAACTTTAGACTGTACAAGGTCAATAGGGTTGGTAAAAGTTGGTTGTTGGTAAAAGCAGCGAGCTCTGCGGGCTCGGCGGGGTCGCCGCCGGCCGAGGACTCGGACTATTTCACGCCGGAGGACACCGCCACCACCATTCTGACCGTGCCCAAGTACAAACACGCTGTAAGTCTGCGTGCCGAGCGGGTCTGGGGGCTCTTACGATATTGTTTTGTTATTAACTGAAAGAAATAAGTCCAAGCCGAATTTTCGAAACAGGATTTGATCTAACGCTTTTAACTTTCGCGGCCACCGGCACCGTATACGCACCGTGCCCTATCTATGTGAACCGGTAAAACTTCTGGACAGTGCCGAAACGAAAAGTGTCCAAACTGACCGCCCGCCCTCTTATCGATGCGATGCCATTCCATTAAATGACTAAAATGTACGCATAGAGTAGATAAAGACAAAGTAATCTTTCGATTTAAAAAAAACCGGCCAAGTGCGAGTCGGACTCGCCCACCGAGGGTTCCGTACTTTTTAGTATTTTAATTTATTTTGGTACATGGAAAACCAACAGCGCTAAACATATCAATGTATTTGTTGTTATAGCGGCAACAGAAATCATCTGTGAAAATTTCAACTTTCTAGCTATTACGGTTCATGAGATACAGCCTGCTGACAGACAGACGGACAGTCAGACAAGTCTTATAGTAATAGGGTCCCGTTTTTACCCTTTGGGTACGGAACCCTAAAAATGTTCATTTGCAAAAATGTGTACAAGATTTTACTTTAACCGCCACACTACGTTAGGCGTCTTATGATAAATCTTCCTCTCCTCGGTTGCCAAATGGCTAAATCACTTATCTAATGGTTCCAAAAATCTAGCTATCAAACTACATTTCAGTGGCAAATTTATTGTAACATATACATATCATAATGTCGTAAGAGCCTCTGTGCATCAGCAGGCACTCGTGGTTTTTGATATCACGTCATCCTGTAGCGGTGATTTCGTTATGTTATTGTGGTTTAATTTGCGCATCCATTCTTCACGTAATACGTTATTTTTGTTTTGCATTATGGTTAATATTTTTGTTCGTTCTTTTAATTTGCATCACACAGCTATTTTATTGTAGTTTTTGGTAAATCATATTTTTCATGTGACATCATGTTTAACTTAGTTAACTGCCCTCTTCGTTGTCATTAATATGTAAAGTATTAATGACTTGAATACAGTTTTCACCTGTGAACTTTTACAATGTTTTTATTTTTATCTTATACTGACAAAAATGCACTGTAAAGGTTGTGTTAAGTATCCAGATCGTATAATGGGACGTTTTATGAAATGACCGATGATACTTGTAGTCTTTAATGTAACATACGAGCACAAATGTTGTATCTCACTGAATTAACTTACGTTATGTATATTAATACAGCCCGGCAGCTTTAACATGTCATGCTCTCTTAAAAGTCTTTGCTTACGGTGGCGTCGTTGATCGGGTTGCCCCTTTCCCGAATGAAGGTTGAGGGAGACGATGGCTGAGATACGCGTCATACTCGTGAACGGGTACTGTTTGTGGAGACCGGTCTGTTTAAGTTTACACGGGCTTCATGTTACCTATGTAACTTTACTTTTGAGTGGCATTAACGTGAGACACTTCATTCGGTTCTTGTCTGTCTGATTTAATTTCTTGTCTTATAATTACTTATATAACAATTCAAGTCTTGGAGACCCTTTACACCTCTAAGGATAATTTGATGATCGTTTTATTTTATTTTATTATACATATTTTATCTCTGACACCTAGAGACTTTTACATCTCTAAACAATTTTAGTAATTGTCTGTTGTTTGTATATTTTTTATTAGTGTTCTTTTTTTTGTGTAATTCCACATTTAAACTGGATACATCTCTGACAAAGTATCTAATATTTTATTGATTCCATATTTGTAATTGTTTTTTGTAAATTTTGGTTTTTGTATTGCTTGTAAAAATTGACATGTAAAAGAGCCCCTGTGGCCTATTTGCTGAATAAATGTTTGTTTGTTTGTTTGACCAATTACCTTATGGTTTAGTCGGGATATTCTTTGTTTAACCTTTTGACCGCCAAAGACGGTAAATCACGTCGTCGACATTTTGTGCCACTCACGCCGCCGACGTCATTTGCCGTCCAAACTTAATTTATCAAAGACTCTTTAATAAATAACTATATTTCTTTGTTTGTATTTGCATTATTTTATTTTGCCCTTCTACTTTATTGTATAACTTTATTACAATTCAACTATGAATAGAAGGTTAAAAAAAAAGAACATTATGTTATAATACGACTTACCCAGTAAATAGCATAGCTAGCCACGCCAAAAACGGCACTTGACGTCGCCTAGTGATGTGACCGAGTCATGGAGGAATAATATTATTATATGAAAGTAACAATCTCCTAATAGAAATCGTTTCGCGCAGTTCCGACAAACACGCTAGCGCCATCAATAATAGATATGGCTTAATCCCATACATTTTGTAATAGGAGTTGTTTTTGCTAAAATAACTGCTATTTGTGCTGTTACGGTACTTGTTTTCGTGCTTAATTTAAACAACTTGGTTTGAAAGACGGTACTGACCTTTTGTGATAATGTAACCCCTTATGCATTTATTTTATTGTAACGATACTGCAGTTTGCTAATTAGTAGGTAATAATAATCGACAACGGGTTTGCACATCTCTGAGTAACGCGCGCTTATCAGTGTTCCGTGCGCCCATGACGGCACTTCACGTCCGATGCCTGACGTCACCACCAAGTAGTGATGTGGCATTATTGAGAGATTTGAGTGGAAGTTACAAGTACATTTTGATATTTAAATACGTTATTTAAAGGTTTTTAGTAGAGCTAAAAGCCAGAATTATCTAATATTATATTGTAAAACACCTGTGTAGTGGTTCTTCTAATCTAAGTATGTCAAAAACGAAATCAGTGAAAATATCGATATCCTGTTTTGTAATCACTATTGTTCTCTAAGGTTTTATTTTGCTTCATTGCGGTGTCACGTCGAGTTACGTCAATGCTTGGCGTTCAAAAGGTTAAACTAAAGAAAAAAAATTGTGTGGTTTTAAAAAACCACGATGCAAGTGAAACTTTTTTCGCATTGTATGCATTTATAGAAAATTTTCGAAAAATTATTTGATTTACGGCCACCCCACACTAGCGTCTTTTGAGCGTCGGCCTCGGTGCTCGGCTATGGAAAATAGCGTCGCCAGCGTCGCGACAACGATGCGTCGAGCAGCAGCCATAGAGAGAGACGCTAGTGTGTGGGGTGGCTCTTAGGGTATGAAGGTGTCGTCAACGCCAAGCAACAAAATGCACGTACAGATGTAATGCATCAGTGGCGTAGCTAGGCGTGGGCGAATTGAGCCGTCGCCCACGGCCTCGCGTCGCGCCCCAAGGGGGGCCTCGCGCGAGTCCCCTTCGGGCACAGTGATAAAAAAGAGCCTCGCAGATGCGATTTCGCCCACGGCTAGATTAGTTCACGCTACGCTACTGTAGTGCATAGTGCATATTTATTTTTCATAGTATTTTCACGGAAATGTACGAACGTGTCTTGCTATTTCAGTCAGTCTCGGTACAAAAAGTACTGAGGTTGACTGAAGTAGCATGACAAATACGACTAGCTGAACGGATACTAGCTTATCCGGCCACACGAAGCTAGTACACAAGTCAGGACAGCGAAATCAGTGGTGAGGGGCGCTACTATAACTCAAAAAATAGAACGGCAATCTATTAAAAACTATCCTGCCTTCAGCACTAACTTACTAGCCCGGAAATAAGCTAGTATTGTATCCACGACGATAGATGCACTAGCTTGCTATCCTGGCTTCAAAAACTAGCCTCGTGTATCCCGGCCATTCGTATAATAGGTAATTTTATGGAAACTCATTTGAAAGCACCATCTAGCTAACTACATATGTGTGCGTGCACATCTACATATGCATTCGTAGGTACTTGTACTTTCGTCCTACATAATATTAGGTCTAATAATGACAAAAGACTATGAACTCTAAGTACTAGAAATAAAGTAGAATTTTACTAATGCTGTAATTATGTAATGCAACATGCTGATAGAATCATACCAAAAAATTTGGGGCGATAGAATAAAAGTTTCACTTTAAAAACAGCTAAACACACGGTTCCTTTATGAAATGGCTAAATGTAAAGTAGTTAGTTACATTATTTACTGGTATTTCGCGATCTGGCTATGACATGTATATATCTCTAGTTGTATCCTATTGGAAATAGTTATGTATTTAATATATTATTTCGTACCCTTATCGCTCGAGATCTTGCTAGATATAAATACCAGATCTTGGAGCATTCCACCATAGTTGAGTTGAGCTTTGTTTTTGCTCCTATACTCAAACATCAAACATTTATACAGCAAATAGGCCACAGGGGCACTTTTACTACCTAATACCTACTATCGGCTGACTATCGGGTAACCAACCTGACGACTGTCACGACTGGTATTGTCGACTCTCGTGAAACGTTTCTTTCACACTTTAACTTTTGTTTTATTCAAAAAAATATTAAACCATAATTAGAATCTAACAGTTTCACCAAACTGCTTGACAGTTTGTTGGTGACTTCAGTGACTATAGCATAGGTACTCATCGCAAAGTGAAAGGTATATGACCTCAGTGGTCAGTTAAATTACTGTTATTTATCTTGTGTTATTTAATTTGGCGTAACTATGACGTTTGATGACAGGAGCTGAAGAGCAACGGGCCGGCGGCCGGCGACGGTACTCCGCAGCGCTGGGCGCTGCCGCATCGCGTCACTTCCTTGCCAGGTACCTAATTTTTTTTTTTTTTTTTTTTATACCACGTCGGTGGCAATCAAGCATACGGCCCGCCTGATGGTAAGCAGTTACCGTAGCCTATGAACGCCTGCAACACCGGAGATATTACACGCGCGTTGCCGACCCTTTAAAAACCTGTACACTCCTTTTTTGAAGAACCCCATACTGTAGCCCCTCGGGAAAACCCCGGCAGGGAGCTCATTCCATTACCACGTTGTTACATGTATACAATTAAATACCCTATACCGGGGGTTCCCAATCTTTTTCAGTCCGCGGCGCACTTGCAAGTTTAAAACTTTATCTCGGCTCCCTAACCTCACTAGGCTATTTGAAATAGTTAAGGTAACATGGTGAGGAGGATTGCCTCACGGCGCCCCCGTTTGCTATCTACGGCGCACAGTTTGGTAACCCCTGCCCTATACATTATTTTTCCACATTCAATTAAATAGTAACATTTTGATTTCAGGCACGCCGCTCTCGCAATCGTCAGTGCGCTCATCAGGCGACTCTTACAGCTCCACGTCGTCCACTCGCCAGCTGCTCGCGGCCGCGCCGCTGCCCGCCGACACCGCGTGCTAGCGCGAACCATGTGTTCTAACCGCGCATGTAGCTATGCAGCCGGGTAACACCTAACTGGTATAGTCGTTCGTTTTGTAGCTGGCCCCGAACGGCTAATCCTTTGTCTATTGTAAGTAAAAACGCACGTGCTACTTACCTGCATAAAACAGTTTCGGTCCTGTGGTTCGGTCGCTTTAACCGGTTATTGAATTACGACTATGGTAATCGGAATAAGATTCAAAATGAACTAATGGAAAAATATTTTGCGTGGCTGTGTGTGGTCCCTCTACGGTTACTGAGTGCCGGCGAGTCGAACGCTACACAACCAGTGTAAAATGTCATCGAGATGCGTAACAAAGGCGCGTTAACGGAGAGCGCACTTACACTGGTTTTTTGAGTTGGAATAGCCCGCGCTCAGGTGCCAATTAGGATACGCCAAAGACCGACCCTTTTTTTTACAGGTAGTAGCTCGTGCGGTTTTTACTTACAATAGACAAAGAGTTATCCGTAAAGGGCCAGCTTGAAAGCTAACGACTATAACTTGATGCCGTCGGGCAACTCTTGGCAGTTCCACGTCCGACACCGCTTGCTAGCGCCGACCTTGTATTAAATACCGCCTGACTAATAATCTTTGGGATATAGTGCTTCATTGATTGGTCTATATGCTAAGTCAAAGATGACGTGACGTTCGCCTGTAATTTTAAGTTTCATAGTCCGCGGGATGTTTAACAGAAAACGAAATAGAATTATTGGTGTGGTTATGTATTGATTAAGCGCTTTCAAAATTATCGATGATTACATATTAGACGCTTTTGGAAATGTGGAACTTATACAGTTCATCATAAGTACTTTCAATATGCTTTGAGTGTATTTCATTTATTGATTTACAGATGATTAAAATTGTGTACTGTTATTAACCTTTAACCTACCTGTTATTTAGCTTTATTTGTATGTAAACATCAATTACTGATATCAATGAGGGTATAATAAGATAGAGCGGTACTGTCATAGTAAATTTTGTAACCCCTGTAAATTCACTGCCATCTATCGACATACTTTAAAACTAAGAATGAAGATTTATAAAAATACGTTAAAATGTATTTAAATATGGATAAATAATTTTTTATTTGCATTAATTATTTTTATATGATTTTGACCCATGTTCTTTCACTGGTATGCGTTAAAATTATAAATAACAAACGAAACAGTCAACGCCCTCTATACGAGAGTAGGCCAAAACTAGTGGCGCCATCTGATCGAGAATCAAATTTTCGTGATTTTCGAGGCACGTTTTTTCCTTAGCCTTAGACTGTATCCATCTATTACGGAGTTATATCTATCTTTGTCGATATCGATCTTCGCTCAAGTTTTTAAAATCGATATGTCTATCTGATTACCTATTTAAGATTAATCAAGTTTGGACTTGGAGTATTATGTAATTACTACAGGTCTAGTCACAAGAGCTGGCGCGAGATTGCTACCATCGTCGACACTGAGGGTCTACCGCGAAATTTCGTTATCTGTCGCTCTAATATGCAAGAGTATAATAGAGAGGCAGATAATGAAATCTCGATTTTCGCGGTAGGTCCTCTGTTAACTGACAATCGACCTTATTGCTAAGATATAAGATCCATCCCTGGTCAAGAGTTTTGCTATTATGTTAGTGTGTTTTCATAGGTATTTGGCGCCAACTTCTATGAATTGATTTGTACATAAGTATTATTAAAGTGTAGGCTATCATTTTCAATATATTACATTAGTTTTAAGTTTAAGGTTTCAGAATTTTATATTATTCAATGTAAAATTAAGAAACAATATGTAAATTTCTTCTTGATGACACTAAAAAATGTAGATAAGTTAACATAATCCGTTAAAATCAAAACACATGTGTATTACAATGGGGTTGGCAACTGTCAAAGGTTTGCAGAGATGGCGCCATCATAGCTTGCCTAGGGCATCAAGGGCATTAAAAAAACAAAAATTTTAAAATTCTAGGGATTGACAGGGCAAGCTATGCTGGCGCCAGTGCCATCTGCTAATTATTTCGACCGGCCAACCCCATTATATAACTGTGTTTGACAAGTCTATGTATACAGTAGATGTTAAAGGTAAACATAATAGACTGACAAAAACATTCCTTGTCTTTAGCACTGAATCTCAGAATAGAATGGTAGCTAACTTTAGCTAAGTAACTTTATTGTGGTTCCGTATCTATAAGTTTACTCATTTTATTCTCTTTGAAATTTATTGATGATTTTACGAAAATGATTTTAATAAACTATGAGAATGGTAATTTTGTGTTTCATATCCTTGTATTGTGGTATCCCTATATCTTAGCATTAAAAAATAATTGCAGATTGTATAAGTTTATAAGCAGTCAATCAAACAGATTTGGCACACACACAGACACATGATACACACTCCAACTGTGAGGAAAAGAGTAGGTATAGAGGTGAAAGTGGGTTACTAGTAATTCTACAGTATACACTTAGGCTGCTTATGTATGTTGTTTTCACGGGACAATTAACAGTGTAAGAGTTGGACAACACCAGCCTAGCGTTTAATGGACCGACAACTATACCCAAGAAAGCAAGACATTTACAGCAAACACGGACCATTGTCCTGTGAAAACAATGATACATATCTACAAGTTTCTTTACAGTCACAAACTAAGAGAAAAATAAAATAATAATGTCACTAAAACATACAAAATGCATTTATTGTGATCTTTTAAAAGGTACACATGACAATTTAAATCTCAACTAAACTTGTAAAAATATGTGCCGAGATAAACACTCAATACCTCGCGGGTACTATGCTGCTCTACATTAGCAAACCTCACAGTATACATAAATTAATACTCTATAAAAACATAGAAAAGCAGATAATTATTTACAACAACACTAATATAATATTAAATTCAGTTATTGCATAATACACATTCTAAAAAGTTAGAATAAAGTAAACTTCCCTAAACAATTTCAATTCCTAATGTCACCCAGACAAATCCCACATTCAAATAGAGCTTCTGTCACAATAAAAAGGACAACACTGTCATTTTTGGTAGCTAAATCCAGTGATCACTACAGACCCCACTGATTCTCAACTTTGATTGTTCATGTCATTGTTCAACTGCAGAAAGTTGGGCTCTATTGGGGGGTGAGAGTTAGCAGCAGGGTTAGAGATTTTCTTGAGGGCCTGTCGGCGCGCGGCGTAGGCCGACATCCGCGCCAGGCGCGTGCGGCGCTGCTCGGGAGTCTCGCTGGCGAGGCGCCGCGCGGCGTACGCCGACATGCGCGCCAGGCGCCGCGCGCGCTGCTCGGCGCTCTCGTGCGCCAGCCGCCGCGCCGCGTACTCTGACATGCGCTTGAGGCGCAAAGCACGCTGCTCCGGCGTCTCGTTGGCGAGCCGCTGCGCAGCGTACGCCGACATCTTGGCCAGCCTTGCAGCCCGTTCCTCTTCTGTTTCGCTTCTCGGCCCCGAGCCCTTTCTCCTGCGCCGACCGGCGGCACTCGACTCTTCGATCATCAGCGGGTCCTCTGGCCCCGTCGATGACCCGTCGTCCCCGTACTCCTGGTACGATCGCTCCATGTTCGGCTCCTCCTTCACGCCGCCGAAGGGCATTTGGATAGCGTCCATACTAAAATCCGAAGTATTCATGGCTGTGTGTGCATCGATCTGTTCAGATTTTATTGTAGAGATCCACTCGTCGTTCGCTTTCGCTATTACCATTTTCTTCCAAGAACAATCGGACGTGCTAAAATCTTCACCCATATTGATTGTTCAAGGACAGCGATATCCAAAGAATCATAGTATCGAATCGATATCACGAATTACAGTGCTTCTTTGTATAAAATTCAATAAATTATAAAAGAAATCACATCCTCCACTTGTTTACTTTTTCGACGTTTTCATAGCGTACACAGATACAATAAGAAGACCAAAAGAAGGCTAACTCAATCTCGCCATGCATTATGTCAATAAATCAATTTTTAATGTTGGCATTTCTTGTTTTAACTGCAATTTCTCTCACATTACTTTAGCTATTTCAGTCACCGTTTTAATCGCGGGTTTAGAAATGAAATTAGATAGGGCATTTTTGTGAAACGATGTAATACGACTAGAAAGGAAGAAAATGTCGAGTTGAGTTGTCAAAAAGTTGGCATTTTTTCCATCTGTTTGGTGTAGCGAGCTATTTTCATTAGTTAACGACGATTAATTTATAACTAGTGAGTTTTATTGAATTACAATAAACACGAAATTAACACCTTGCCAAAAAGCTTCATACGTTTACAAATCTATTTTCGTAACTTAGCGCTGTGAAATAGTCGTAGTATGTTTTGTCGCTATTCAGATTAAATTTTGTTCATTATTTAGTATTCAATTGACATTGCCTGACTTTTTATGTTTTGTTTTGTTTATTTGTAGCGAATACAAACGTGGGAGTACGAGTTATGTCTAGTTATGTGATGACATAATTGGGTACTAAGAAGTGGTTATTCCCGCGATCTGAACTGGACATGGAGAACGAAGCGGAGTCCCCCGCCGCGGCGGCACCGTTTACGGAGATGGAGGGCTACAAAGAGAGCGAAACAGACTACTCCAGCATCAGGGGAAAGGTGGGTGGTTCGTTTTGTTTACAAACATATGTTTCCCGCTTAAAAGTGCCGTGTGTCCTCTCATGCTACTGGTGAACAGTCCAAAAACGTGATATCGCAGTCCACTAACGTTGGTTAACTCTTTGCCTCGTTTTCCACAGTATTTTTTTAACTAAATCATATTTGTGGTCACAGGTGGTAAATGATTAAGGTTTTTGTTGGTGAACCTTGGCCTGAAACATTGTTTACTTTTGTTTTCAAGTTTTATTTATATACTTCCACTAATACAGATATCTTTCTGTCTGATACCTATTTAAATGTTGTAAAAATGTGAATTTTCAACCAAAAGGGTACTTATTGACGCTTGTCAGTAAGGCGCTATTTCCATATAGCTTTAATTAAAAATCAACCTTATCGACAAGCAACAATGTGGAACCTTTTGGTTGAAAACGTCACAAGTAAAAAATAAAATTTTCATCTTTTGTTGTTTTAACTCTCCTAGGGGGTCCTCAAACGAGTGATGCAATATGAGACATGACATGAATGTTAATTGTGTTGTAACATTGGTGTAAAGATAAAGATAGTTTATTATTCAAGTAGGCATATTACAATGCGCTTATGAATGTCAAATAAAGCTATGCCTGCTCTAACCCTACACCTCTGCCTCATCTAACCCTACACCTCTGCCTCACCTAACCCTACACCTCTGCCTCACCTAACCCTACACCTCTGCCTCACCTAACCCTACACCTCTGCCTCATCTAACCCTACACCTCTGCCTCATCTAACCCTACACCTCTGCCTCAATATCTGTATTTGTATAAAGGGTGTCTTTAGGAGAACTTCAAAACAATGATGCAATATGACTCATTCTATGGTTATTGTAACACTGACCTTTGTTTGTTGTTGTAATGAAATTTAGATAAGCATATTAAGCTTGAAACCGTTATTTGAAGCCTAACATAAATAAATAATTTGAGAGTAGCGAACTTGATTTCCTGTAACAGATCGGTCAAACCATGAATACTCCCCACTTCATCCCTACCTTGTGACGTCAGGTCAGGTGCTGTGTGTGTGTGTGTGTGTGCTAGAGAGCACCTAGAGAGTATAATTAATTAGATGAAATAGATGTAGAAAGTTTAGAATCAAAGAATCTGTTTCCTAAGTCTGCTATTTAATTCTTAGTCTGTAGTTGGGTATTACTGAATACCTCAGAATTTGAGGTAATTCCGAAAATCACTCATAATTGGGTAGTTGACAATTTTTTTAAATGGTATCAGTCGATCAGGTTTGTTTTGAGAATCAAATTTTAATGTCTGTATGTCTTAAAGCAATACGAAAGTCACAAATTATGGTCAAAGTCTGACACCTACACTTTACTAACAAAATGGCAACACATGGTGATGTCACTGTGTCACTTTGCTTAGAAGCCGTTTGATGTATGGAAAACAATTGCGATTTTGTCGGTGAAATGTTGAGTTTATGTATATTGTTGCTATACAATATTTTTTACCGAACCGTAAAATAGTACCGGTATTTTTTTCCTATTTGAAAGTTAAAAAAACTTTTTTTTTTAACTGAAATCTTGTGTTTTTATTATTCCCATATATTATTTAAGTTTATATTTTATTGTGATAAGTTGCTCATTTTCTATCTATTTAAATGTGCGTTCACCGTCATACAAGTTTGCGTGGCAGTGAATGCGTTAATGCATAAAATTTCTAAGTCTGCATTTTAACTGCAAAATTAAATGCATTATGTGAAAATGATGAATCTAGCAACTTGACATGTTTAGATGGTGCTGGTGAGTCCATCGGCAGACGAGTATGACCTGCTGCGGAAGCAGCTCATGGAAAGGCTGGAGGCAGGCAACGGAGAAATCATATATGACATAGGACAAGGAGAGGGTATGTGTTCATTGTGATAGTATTTAAATTTATTTATATTACCAAGTATAATGCTACTGTTGTTACCAACATCTGTATATTTAAACTCACCAAACCTCAATATTTTCACACGTTTCCTCATAGATATCTCTTACCCACAATTAAATACCACAAAACTTAACAATCCGGCTTAAAAACAGTTAATACTGACACACAGAAGAAAACCATTTAGTTGCCACTTGAAATGTGTATGAATTTAGTACCTACCCACAATTTAAGTATTTTATTTTATAAAGTTGTACCCACATCTGTGTGCAGTGCGCTATGATACTGAATTTTAATTTAATTGTAATTACAAAAGGTTAATTGCAGAAGTTTAATTATGGGTAATGAATAGGTTAAGTAAAAAAAAAAAAAAAATTGAAAATTAAAATAGTATCAAGTTAAGGCATTTTTCTAAACCAGTTAGTTGCTACTCCCCCTGGCTATGTTTTGTATTTATATTATAATTTTGTGATCTGGTAATATTGCAGCATTGAATAACAGGGATTCCCCTAATCAAAATAACTGATAATTTAATAGTTTACACTGTATTCTTCATTGTTTATGTGTAGTTCCTTATGTAAATTACTTTTTAGGGTTCCGTACCCAAGGGGTAGAAACGGAACCCTATTACTAAGACTCCTCTGTCCGTCTGTTTGTCACCAGGCTGTATCTCATGAACCGTGATAGCTAGACGGTTGAAATTTTCACAGATGATGTATTACTGTTGCCGCTATAACAACAAATACTAAATAGTATACTATTAGTTTATGATCACGGATATTTGTTCCCGAGTCATGGGTGTTTTCTATATATTTAAGTATTTATATATCTATTATATCACTGTCTAAGTACCCACAACACAAACCTTATTGAGCTTACTGTGGGACAATTCAAGTCAGTCAATTTGTGTAATAATGTCCTAAAATATTTATTTATTGTTTACACATTACATTTTGATCAATTAATTAATTAATGTACAATTATTTGCTAACATGATAAAAGCAAATAGTTGCCTAAAAAGTCATTACTACAAGTAATAATTAAACAGCCTTGTAGCAAATTAGTAGTACTGCAATAATATTTACTAATAACGGCAGAGATAAGGTCAAAATTGTTAACATTTAAATGTTTATGGCAGACACGCTTCAGATATTTTGTTATTTAGTGATAATGTAATGCAATCCATTGTAATCTTATCTACGCTGTACATTAATATAATTATTACCGTGACGTGACGATGCCGTACATAATATTAATAAAAGATAATAATAATAAATCACTCTTTGGGCATTATTAAATCAGCTTTGAAAAAAAAAATGTCTGCATGGATACACATTTTGTTGCAACCTTATAACTAAGAATATGATAAAATTAGATAAAAAAAGACTATCAGACAGAATTAGACTCACAACGATGAAAAGGTACAATAGAACCAAAGACATTACAAGAACCATCAGAAAACTAAAATGGAAATGGGCAGGACATTCAATAAGAGGAAGCCAAAAAAATTGTCCAAAACAGTAATGTTCTTGTTTACAAAACACTTGAAAAGGAAACGTGGTAAACCCAAAAGAGGATGGGTTGACGAAATAAAGAAGGAAGCAGGTGGAGGCTGGACAACATTAGCACTAGACAGAGAGAAATGGAAATAGTTGGGGGAGGCCTTTGCCAACAAAAGGCATACAGACAACCCTATTATAATAAATAATTAAGATGTAATATACAAGTGAAACCATGTAAATGTCTGAAATAAAGGCTATTTTTATTTATTTATTTATAACTAAGAATATGATAAAATTTTCTCTGTAGAGTACATTTGACAACAGAACATTTCTCTGGGAGAGTGTATGTAAAAAGGATTTTAGAAACAATGACAATCCCAAGGATATTCTGATATCTCTAAAGAGTAAGGCTACTGTTGTATATATGTTAGAGAACACACACATATATATATATATGTGGGTCGGGCGAACTCAAACAACTCAAAATAATTATAAAAACTTATATTTTTGGAAAAAACATGAAATTGCAGTGTCACATCGTAACGTCCGAAAACCAGTCTCTCGTATCCAGTTACCATTTTTTAAAATCTGCCGATGGCGTTTTGCCATCTCTTTCGCACGCACTAACACTCAGCATCACACTCTCTCATTTACTCATCGTTCATTCTGCAGTTCGTTCTCTCACTCACTCTTTCAGTCCTTACATTCCAATCCACGCATCCTACAGATCGGCCGTCCTACTCTTTAGTCTGGCCTCAGACTATACAAACACCGTCTCTACTCTAGTTACAACTTAATTTGAAACAATAGGAACCATCGTGATACTAATCTAGATACATCCGTGAGATCGAATAGAATATCACATATTTTAGCAATTAGGTAACGTAATATAATCTTTTACTTCTAAGCATATTTTAAATTTAACATAGTATGGCACAGTCACAACATACAAAAACTAGGTATACATCAACATCAGTATGTAGTATCAAAACAAAAGTTAAAAGCTTTCTCTTAACATTATTAATCTTTTACATAGCTTTATGCAATACAGTTACACATTAAACATTTAAGTTTAAGGAACACGTTACACGTTAAATATTTAAATAAAAGTCACACATTACACTTTAAATATTTGAAATATTGGGCACATCATCAAACTACTGAAACATGGTAGGAAAACATAGTGACAGCGCCCTGCATAGGCATGCAAAACACGTGTGGCGCCCTCTGTTATGGTGACATAAAATATCAAAATCTTACCTGACTTACTCCTCACCAGGCCATGGCTTCATGTTGTCGCAGGAAGTAGTGCTGTTCCCTGGACCTTCGGCTGTGCTGTCCAGTTTCTTCACCTTGTAGCGATCACGTCCCATACATCCAACGACTTCATATGGACCTAGGAACTTAGGTTTGAGCTTCATGCCAACACCAAACTGGGTCCTATTAATAGCGACTCTATCGCCCACAGTGTATAGTGTACTCGGCTTCCTTCGCTTATTGTAGGTCCTCCTATTCTCGTCTTGTATCTTTAAAATTTGCTCCTTAGCCTTCTTTCTATTTTCTTCTCTAATAGCCATAAAACTATCTCTGTTCTCTTGCTCTATCAGTTCGTAAATATCGTAGTCTTCCTTTATTTTCATTTTCGTACCAATTAGCAACTCAAATGGCGTAGCATTAATGCTGCGCTGATGGGTGCTGTTGATGGCTCGCTGAACTCTACTTACATGGCGGTACCAGTGTGTCGGTTCTTCAATACACAGCTTGGTCAAAACGCTGGTCATCACTTTGTGGATCCGCTCGACCTGGCCATTGCTCCGAGGTACCCCAGTAGTAATCTTAACATGGTCAATACCTTCGTCTTTGCAGAAGTCCTCGAACTGAGAGCCAGTAAACGCGGTGCCTCTATCAGTAATGATTCTAGTCGGGTTTCCGAAACATTGCTGAAATATCATCATCTTATCTACTGTTTCCTTGGCAGTAGTACTCTTAACTGGGAATAGCCACACAAACTTGGTAAATGCATCCACGATTGTCAAAATGTGGTTATACAGCTTCTTGGTTTCTGTCATCGGACCAATATGGTCTATGTGGAGAGTATCTAGCGGCAGCTCCTGTTTATAAATTGGATACAAGAACCCTTCTAGCTTTCCACTCTTCTTTTCCGCCAACAGACATGGTATGCACGTGACTATAAACTCTTCTATTTTTCTTTCTAAATTCTTGATGTAATAATCCTTACTGATAAGCTCAATCATTTTCTTTTTTGAAAAATGGCCATTCTCATGTGCTCTCTTTATAATCTCGGTTTCCATAGTCTTTGGTACCACGAGATGCTTCTGTATGCCTTTGTAGAGCAAACCATTTTCCAAGTAGTAGTCCTGATACTGTGTGTTCTTCTTGAGCACCTCTATGATCGCGTTTAGCCCATCATCGTTTTCTTGTGACGTCTTTAGCCGTTGATGAATCGGCCCGTTACATACTGCCACATATGGGTTTCGGCTGAGTGCATCCACATGCTGCATTTTACTTCCGGCTCTGTGCTCAATCTCAAAGTCATATTCTTGCAGCAGTAGTATCCACCTTGCCACTCTTGTTGACATTACTAAATCTTTCTTATTTAATGTCATTTGAAATGCTTTGCAGTCGGTGACAATCTTGAAGTGTTTTCCATATAAGTAACAGCGAAATTTCCTTACACCTTCTATTATTGCCAAGCCTTCAAGTTCATAGCTGGTATACTTGCTCTCAGCTGGTGTCGTCTTTCTGCTCATGTAATACACAGGATGCAGCTCTGCATCTTCTCCTTTTTGTAAAAGTATTGCAGAGATCGCTGCCATCGAGGCGTCTGTGTGCATCTCAGTCTGCAGTCTGGGGTTAAATATGCGAAGCACTGGCTGACTCACCAGTCTCCTCTTCAGTTCTTCAAAAGCAGCTCGGCATTCATCAGTAAACTCATAACTATTTTCTCGTCGTAACAGGTCCGTCAGTGGTTTTGCAATCATAGCAAAATTCTGTATATATTTTCGAAAATAAGATGTTAGTCCTATAAAACTCTGTAATTGCTTAGTATTGGTGGGCACGGGGAATCTGGCAACAGCGTCCGTTTTCTCTGGTGAAGGCCACACCTGTCCGTCTTTGATAACATGGCCCAGGTACTCGACTTGTCTTTGGACCAGTTGTGACTTCTTCCAATTTATGTCCAGCCCATACTCAGCTGCCACCTCCAATACTTCTGCCAGCCTGATCACAGCGTCGTCTTCATTTTCTGCGGGAATGATAATATCATCAATAAAGATAAGGATAGTGCCCCTAGCAATCAGGTCCCTGAAAATTGCTGTGATAAATCTGGTGAACACCTTTGGGCAGACTGAAAGCCCAAAAGGGGCCCGAAGGAACTCGAACTGGCCCGTCATGGACACAAATGAAGTGTATTTGACGGATTCTTCTTCCACAGGCAAATGAAAATAGCCATTCTTTAAGTCTAAAGTACTAAACACTTTGGCATTTGCAAGTCTGTCAATATGGTCTTCAATGACCGGGAGAGGATACTCGTCTTTAACAATCTTTTGGTTCAGCCGTCGGTAGTCTACACACACCCTTATACTACCATCTTTCTTTTTTACTAATACTAAAGGGCTTGCATAATCAGAATAACTCACCTGTACTATGCCGTCTTCAAGCCACTTAGCTACCTGCTGGTCTACCTCCTGCTGCTCCCTTGGGGCCAACCTCCTCGGCCGCTGAGCCACAGGGATGTCGTCCTTGAGCACGATCCTGAGCTTGATCGGAGCCTCTTTCGCCTTCCTTGGAACATACGACTGTACCATGTTGTTCACCTTTTCCCGTATCGCGGGGCTTACCTCGTTACCTATAACAGAAGGGTCATCCACACGTATGGTATACACCCAGCGAATACGCGGTATAATCAAAACAAAGCCGTCTTCCAACACTGTCGTACAATGTTTCAGTAATTCTTGCCCGATAATCATTCTAAACAAATGAACTGGTATATTATCTTTGCTAATAACAAAAAACTTCATGTCGTTGTACCAATATCCGTCAATTAACAACTTTAACTTAACTTGTCCATAACATTTCACACCACCGCCCAGTCTAGTTATGTTATCATCGGGATCGCATTCTACAAGCTCCCGCGCACTTAATTCACTGTAGCACTCGATCGTCAGAAGATTTACGTCACTACCGGAATCAATCAACGCAATTTCGTTCTTTCCGCACACGGAGATTTGCTTCAACGGCTTGTTATTAATCATGTTTGGTCTCGCCGTCGTCATAACAGTTGTCAAACACTGATAATTATTATTCGTCGTTGCAGTACGAGTGTCGGCGCAGCTTACGTCATGACCGCCGTCCGAAGTGAAGTTCGTGACATTCGCGTGACACATGAAACTCTTTTTCCCACCGCTGGCGGCGCCACCGGCGTTACTCGACTGAAGTTTTTTCGTGTTGCCAACTTCACTGCTACTCGCCGCTGCGTTTCCGTCGTCCTTGCCGCGTGAAGTTGTAGCTGGTGGCGTTTTGCACTGTGAAGAAATATGCCCAAAAGAGTTGCACCGGAAACATTTTAAACCCTTGTCTTTATGCGGACACTCAGCCGATGAATGACTCATTTCTCCACAGCTAAAACATCTTGTAAACGCCAGCCGCCTGTTTGACTTCTCGTGATCTACGTGCCTCGACTTAGCTTCTTTTTCTTTGCTCGAACCAGACATATTTTCTTTTAGTTGTTCGTATATTTTAATCTTCCCTTTTAACTCACTGTAGGTACTCACGCCGTACAACATGATTTTATTAACTTCTTGATCTTTTATTCCCTCCACGATGTACTTTATTGCTACGTAGTCGGGCATCTTGCCGCGTTTTCCCAATTCTTTCATTGTGAACATGTATTCCAGGCAGGACTCGCTCGGTTTCTTACACCTGGAGCTCATCAACTCGTGTATCGTCTTAGTATCAATATTGTCTGGAAACTCCTTAAGAACTGCAGCTTTAAATTCATCCCAAGTCTTGTATATTCGCTCCGCCCGGAACCATAGCAATGCCGTTCCCGCCAACGAACGTCTTGCCATCAGCAACTGCTGTAATGGGGTCCAACCACAGAGCTCCGTACTTAGTCATACTTGTTATGAACAAAATGCTGCACTTCATGATAAAAGCAAGCCGCTTTGCACAGTGATAGTAGGGACCAAACTGAGCGATTTGACCCGCAGCAGCGGCAGTTTCACCCCTTAGGAACAGAGATGGCGCCACTTCTTTAAAAAATATTTCAAAAAATTCTACAAGCTAAACCAATGAACCGATTTAAATGTTTAATATCTCAAATGAAAGCGCATTATATATATTACTTTTAAAAAAATACTCAAAAAATATATACTCAATACTTTTGATAAAAACGGGAATTTTAAGTTTGTTTTTTTACTCGATTGATAGTTTTTACTTGATTTCTCAAAAAAATTGTATGGAATATGAATAGTTTAATGCATGTATATATTACTGAATAAATAACAAGTATTATAAAAAAAACCCGACACCGATATCTCTCATACTTCTCGAAATATGAAAGTTTGAATGTGAGTGTAAATTTCTTCAAGATATATTCCAAATAATTCTACAAGCTAAACTATTTGACCGACTTTAATGTTTAATATCTCAAATAAAAGCTCATTATATATACTACTTATAAAAAACTATTCAAAAAACATATACTGAATACTTTTGGCAAAAAAACGGCATCTTAAGTTTTTTTTCTTACTCGATTGATAGTTTTTACTTGATTTCTTAAAAAAAATATCACGGAATATGAATAGTTTAATAAATATATATATAGTACTGAGTATAAAAAAGTATTACAAAAAAACCCGACACCCATACCTTTCATTCTTCATGAAATATTTAAGTTCAATTATGCACGTTCTTACAAATAAATTCTTTAAAAGAAATCTTCAATCTTACTGCGGTAAGTGCACTGATTTTAATATGAAATGTGTCATATGAAAAGAAATCACCCAATTTATTTTAATAAATAAAAAAATAGTAAATAAAAACTGAGTAAAGTTTTTTCCTGGTGCTGAATTACAAAAAAATATAACAAATCTAAAATTAGGAATTATTTTTATTTAAAGTGACTACATTTGTAAACAAAAAACTTAAATGTCCTCTTCGGGTTCACCGGTAGATGTAGAACTGAAAAAAAGTCGTTTTGAGAAGGACTCGTACCATTTCAATACTACAAAATCACCGATCATACATGAACTGGTTGCTATAGATTACTGTTGGATAATTTTTGTGCCTGTAGATTTACTGTTGAATTATTTTTGTGCCTAGTTGATTACCATTAAACCTATAATTTTGTGCCAGACCTATAATCAGTGGTCAGCATGCAAAATAACTCTGGATTGAAAATTACAATAACTTACTTTTGATTTGTACAGCCACCTTTGCATGATTTACACTGGGCTGTGCATGGTAAGCTGACGCGACGACACTCACAACGCATAGTTTCGCAGCCAGATTTGCAGCCACAATGGTCCAAGAGGCTTAATTGCGACCAAATCGCTGTAACTGCCGACTATTCCGGAGTCCAACTCTCTTTTTCCTCAGTACATCCCCAAGAAGATGGATGGAAACTTCTGGTTTCATAGCGTTTCCCCATATATGGCCCGCTTGGTAAGCCGCTCGAAGTGCAAGTTTATAGAGAGCAGCTGATGTAGGTGGCAGGCTTGACACAAGCTTGTTTTATGAAGCAAACAAATATTTGTGAACTTCATTTACGTTTTTGTGTTCCGTTTGGCCAAACAATAACACAAATCTAGGGTTACTTTATACTAAAATTAAAATATGTAGTTACACACCTGACAACTGACAAAATCAAAAACTTAAAAGTTGACATACTCCTATTTTCCCGTCTTTTTATAGTGGCCAGAGAAAGGCAGCTTGATCTGAACGAATTCTTCCAGTACGAAAACCAAATTTGTCCACCTTCGTTGTCAGTCAATGGAGGGCGTCGTTCAGGGAACAAATCTGATTTGGCCGAGAAATTAGAACCTGCCAACCCTGCCACCTACATCAGCTGCTTTCTATAAACATGCACTTCGAGCAGCTTACCAAGAGGGCCATATATGGGGAAGCGCTCTGAAACCAGAAGTTTCCATACCATGTACATCTTTTTGGGGATGGACTGAGGAAAAAGAGAGTTGGACTCCGGGATGGTCGGCATTTACAGCGATTTGGTCTCAATTAAGCCTCTTGGACCATTGTGGCTGAAATCTGGCTGCGAAACTATGCATTGTGGGTGTCGTCGCGTCAGCTGGCCATGCACAGCCCAGTGTAAATCATGCAAATGTGGTTGTACAAATCAAAAGTAAGTTAATGTAATTTTCAATCCAGGGTTATTTTGCATGCTGACCACTAATTATAGGTCTGACACAAAATTATAGGTTTAATGGTTATCAACTAGGCACAAAAATAATTCAACAGTAATCTACAGCAACCAGTTCATGTATGATCAGTGATTTTGTAGTATTGGAATGGTACGAGTACTTAACAAAACGACTTTTCTTTTTCAGTTTTACATCTACCGGTGAACCATATAATTTGACATCACCTAATAATAATTAGTTGCCCGTTTATTTTTGTATTTAATACACTGATAATTATCTGATTCAATTCGGCTTATATGTATAAAAACTACTAAATTGACCTACTTTTATATTATACACATAGATTTAAGATTAGATCCTAAGTATGCATGTAATATTGCTATGCCCCCACGGGGTCCATGTGGAACTACCAAGAATTTGTAATACCTATAAAACCATGGTTGCAATAAATAAATATGAAATATGAACCCGAAGAGGACATTTAAATTTTTTGTTTACAAATGTAGTCACTTTAAATAAAAATAATTCCTAATTTTAGATTTGTTATATTTTTTTGTAATTCACCAACAGGAAAAAACTTTATTCAGTTTTTATTTATATTTTTTTTATTTATTAAAATAAATTGGGTGATTTCTTTTCATATGACACATTTCATATTAAAATCAGTGCACTTACTGCGGTAAAAGATTTCTTTTAAAGGATTTATTTGTAAGAACGTGCATAATTGAACTTAAATATTTCGTGAAGAATGAAAGGTATGGGTGTCGGGTTTTTTTGTAATACTTTTATATACTCAGTACTATATATATATTTATTAAACTATTCATATTCTATAATATTTTTTTTAAGAAATCAAGTAAAAACTATCAATCGAGTAAGAAAAAAAAATTAAGATGTCGTTTTTTGCCAAAAGGGTTCAGTATATGTTTTATGAGTATTTTTTTATAAGTAATGTATATAATGACCTTTTATTTGAGATATTAAACATTGAAATCGGTCAAATAGTTAAGCTTGTAGAATTTTTTGAATTATATTTTGAAGAAATTTACACTCACATTCAAACTTTTATATTTCGTGAAGTATGAGAGGTATCGGTGTCGGGTTTTTTTTATAATACTTGTTATTTATTCAGTAATATATACATGCATTAAGCTATTCATGTTCCATACATTTTTTTTGAGTAACCAAGTAAAAACTATCAATCGAGTAAAAAAAAAAACTTAAGATGCCGTTTTTTGTCGAAAGTAATCAGTATATATTTTTTGAGTATTTTTTTAAAAGTAATGTATATAATGAGCTTTCATTTGAGATATTAAACATTTAAATCGGTTCATTGGTTTAGCTTGTAGAATTTTTTGAAATATTTTTTAAAGAAGTGGCGCCATCTCTGTTCCTAAGGGGTGAAACTTGCGCTGCTGCGGGTCAAATCACTCAGTTTGGTCCCTACTAGCACTGTGCAAAGCGGCTTGCTTTTATCATGAAGTGCAGCATCCGGGCAAAAAATGGCCATAACAAGTATGACTAACTGTCTTCAACGTCCTGGACCCACCTAGCCGCTGGGTAGGTCTTGTCCTGACCGGTAAACTTAGGTATGAGGCCTTCGGTGAGATGTAACATACCGTTGCCGGCGCCATGCCACGTATTTGCCGCGAGGTCGTCGTCGTCTTGTCGTCGTCGGTTTTTTCTTGGTGACATCGTCGTCGTCGTTCGTCGTTCGTAATCGTCGTTGTAGTCGTCGTATATTGTCTTCAATAGGAAAATCCTTCGTTTTCTGGTAGCGTCTTCGTCAAGGTCACGTCTTCAACTCATCATCTTTGCGTCGTATTCCGTCTTCTACTTAATTTTGAGCCGTTCCCACATCTGACACCAAAACTGTGGGTCGGGCGAACTCAAACAACTCAAAATAATTATAAAAACTTATATTTTTGGAAAAAACATGAAATTGCAGTGTCACATCGTAACGTCCGAAAACCAGTCTCTCGTATCCAGTTACCATTTTTTAAAATCTGCCGATGGCGTTTTGCCATCTCTTTCGCACGCACTAACACTCAGCATCACACTCTCTCATTTACTCATCGTTCATTCTGCAGTTCGTTCTCTCACTCACTCTTTCAGTCCTTACATTCCAATCCACGCATCCTACATATATATATATATATATAATTCAAGTCTCAATGTGCACAGACGGACGAGGGCTGACAGAGGACGAGTACAGCGCATCAGTGGCCACACTACAGTCGCTAGTGAGCGGGTCCCGCGTGTCCTGCGTGGAGCTGCGGCGCTGGGACTGCGGCGGCGGCGACGAGCGCGGCCTGCTGACCGGCCAGTACCTGCTGCGGGCCGAGCGCGACCACACCGACTTCATGGAGATCAGGTACACACACACACGCTACTGACTAGGTTAGGTACTACCACAGAATATGTGACGTTTTCAATCAAAAAGGTACCACATTGAAAAACCTGCCAGAGCGTCCGTATGGCAAGCGACAATGTGGTACCTTTCGCTTGAAAACGACAAATATATAATAGTACTAGGTAGATTCACTCCCTAACAAAACGCGACAACTACGCGCAAGGCGGCGCGAGCGCGTGCAGGCGTCCGTTCCATAGCGATGTGCGGCAGTTACTAATTTACTATGGCAAAACCTCAATATTGAGGCGGCCGCAGGTACTTGTAGCGACGCGATGAAATTGCGGAGTGAGACACGCCTGGTACTACTAGGGCCGACATCATTTAAATTGCCAACGGCGTATTGAGAGCTTAAAAGCCCGGGACGCTTAGGTGAAATCACGTTTTATTCCTAACATTACTAGGGAAGTTACGTATTACAAAAATTTATAGTAGGAACCGGTCCAACGTAAAAGGTTTCAGATTTTTACTCAGATAACTTTCAAAAACCCGGACGGGCTTCTAACGAAGACAAATCCAGGTAAACCTGGATGGGTGGCAGCCTGCAGCCCCAGGTACAGCGAGCAGCAAAAGAGCATTCCCACTTTTTGAGTGGAATTCATTCATAATGTGGGTAGGTATGCACTTTTGCAACTGGGTTTATAACTGACTTCGGGAAGTTTGGGGTTTACAACATGGTTTTCGCTCTTTACGATATCTGCATACCTTCTTAGTCCTCGACCTGTGCTCTTCTGTCTACATCCTATCATAAAAAGGATTATTTCTCACTTTTTCTAATATTGTCATTTCTTTCTTGTCCTAACAGAGTGGCAGTAGTAGGCAACGTAGACGCCGGCAAATCCACACTTCTGGGCGTACTGACACACGGCGAACTCGACAACGGGAGAGGATACGCGCGACAACGGCTGTTCAGACACAAACATGAAATGGAGAGCGGGCGGACCAGTTCTGTTGGCAACGATATCCTCGGCTTCGACAGTATGGGTGAGTGAGACAGACAAGACAATGGGAGTAAGTGAGACAACGACTTTTCAGACACAAACATGAGGTGGAGAGCGGGCGTACGAGCTCTGTTGGCAACAATATTCTTGGATTTAAATAAAAAAAAAAAAAAAAAAAAAAAAATCATTTATTCAGACGAAATAAACCCTATCTTACATTAATTTCTTCTGCCAAACTGCATGACAGTTTGTTGGCAGAGGGGACTCCCTTAAAACAGGTGGGTAGTCTTATCTAATTACATACTAAGTTAAACATAGCCTACTTAGGTACATCTTAGTGTTTACGGTAACTTCAATTTAACTTTGTCTAACAGAAACATTTTTATTTTACGCTTAAACATCCTAAATGACTTACATTTCCTTATATCATACGGTATATCATTATACAATTTGGGGACCAGGTACTTCCTACTTCTTTTTCCATAATGCTGTATAAATGCATTCTGGAACACTGCCAATCGTCTTTGAGGGCTCCTCGACGTAAAAAACTCAGGAAACTGAGTGGGTTTCGGTGGCAACAATGATTGAAGACCTTCTGAAAATGCAAATTCTCCTGGTTTTAATAATTCAGGCTAGCGGTATCATACACATTCGGTACATTTGAGCCCACTTAAACACGTATAATTTCTTTTCTCAGGCAACGTTGTGAACAAACCTGACCACGGAACGCTAGACTGGGTCAAAATCTGCGAGAAGTCTTCCAAGGTCATTACGTTCATCGACCTCGCGGGCCACGAGCGCTACCTCAAGACCACAGTGTTCGGCATGACGGGCCACGCGCCAGATTTCGGCATGCTTATGGTGAGCCTTTTCAACGGGTTGGATTTGGCCTCCGGACCCTAGTTTGAAAAGCTTTGGACTAGATCATTTAGAGACATCTTATGGTTTAAGATATTAGTCGACCACACTGGCAGGGAGCGTACCTTAAACTGTTTGGAATAAAAATGCCTTTAGCCAAGCGTGGCTCACTCCGCGATTTCGTCGCGTCGCTACTAAGTACATGCGGCCCACACCAATTTTGGTGTCTAGCCATAGTAGTTGCCGCGTTAAACAATAAACAATTGTCATTCTGTACCTAGTACTATTATTTATTATGTGCGTTAGCTTTGAACATTTTATTAATGCAGTGATATTGTTACAGATAGGGGCGAACGCAGGAATAGTGGGCATGACCAAGGAGCACCTAGGGCTGGCGCTGGCGCTCTCCGTGCCCGTGTTCGTGGTGGTCACCAAGATAGACATGTGCCCGCCTAACATTCTACAAGTAATTATCTATAGGAGGTAACAACGTAAGATAATGTAAACAAGGGCCAAAGCAGGAGTATTAGGATTCAACCTTAACACTGCCTTTATCAAGTGGAGTATAAATTTTACAGAGCTCTTAAAATTATATTTTTTTGGCTTCTTTAGAGCATTTTCTATGTTCCTGTGGGACTTTGTTTAAATTTGTTTGACGTTTCGTTTCCCAGGATAACCTAAAGCTGCTGATCAGGATACTGAAGTCGTCCGGCTGCCGCAAGGTGCCCGTGATGGTGAAGACGAAGGATGACGTCATCGTGAGCGCTACCAACTTCGTCTCACAAAGGTACTGTAAGGTTTAAAGGACATGGGCACCGTGAAAGAATTTATTTGCACTTTCGTGACACTTTCTCTTTCCTGTGTTTTCTGTTTTGTATAATTTATTTATTTATTTAAACTTTATTGCACAATCAAAGAAAAATGTACAAATGGCGGACTTAATGCCAAAAGGCATTCTCTACTAGTCAACCATTAGGTCAAACGTCAAACAGAGACATAAATGTTGGTGCAGGATTTTTTTTTTTTTTAATCTGGTTTTTATGGAGGCTTTGGACACTCTAGGTGAACATGTCAGCCTCATGGGTGCTATCATAGTTCCCTACTCAAGGGAGAGGTCAATAAAGTGGTAAACACTGATTGCTTTGTCCGATATAGGTTCTGCCAACCAACAATTGATCTGTCCATTGTGCATGGAGCCCAGACTACCAAAAATTCTTTTTCTCAAGTCCGAATTCCGGACGCATTCCAACAACACGTGAGACAAGTCATCAGTCTTCTGACAGTTTGCACACAGTGGTGACGATTTAACACCCATCATGCACAGAAATTTGTTTGTAGGGATGTGTCCGGACCGGACTCGGAAAGCTGAGACTAACACTTTTCTAGAGAGGTTAGCAGAATCAAACCAGGGTATCCACAAGGGTCTATCTTGAATTGTTCTGTACCAGATTCCAACACCCCTTGATAAAGCTTGTTCTCCAAAATGGTATTCCCGTTTCTGTAAACATCTTTTTTTAATTCTGGGAATTACTTCACTTGAATATGGTATAGAATCGAGTACAGAGCCATCCATTACAGCGGTTTTAGCAAGCTTATCTACTGCCTCGTTTCCTACTAACCCTACGTGGGAAGGAATCCACTGAATTTTAACAACTCTATCTTTACAAATAAACTCATGAATCAACTGTAGAGCTTCATATGCAACAGGCATGCCTCTTTGTCCATAAACACAACGATAGATTTATAAATTATAACGAGAAGTAGAACCAAAAAAAAAATTCAAATATAAATAATATAATTCTTCTGTGTTTGTGCTTACAAATAAAATATGTACTTCTATTCTATTTTAATTTGTGACCCCTAAGGTCTTAAATTGTATAGCTAATATTTAAGTTTCGTTCAGCCCCAATTTTATGTACATGTATCGACATCAATAAGGACGTACCACACGTAATTTTACTTTACATTCAGATGTTTCTAAAGGTTCAGTTAATATTGTTAAGGGAAAGTTAATTTCTGTCTGAGAAAGGAGTTTTCTATTTCTTCCACTATGGTATTGGAAAGTCCATTGGACCTGTGACACTGTTTATGATCCGAACCATGCTAAAAATGTTTTCTTTCCATCAGGCTATGCCCAATCTTCCTGGTGTCGAACGTGAGCGGCGAGAATCTGGAACTGCTGACGATGTTCCTGAACCTTCTGAAGACGCGGATGCCGTCCAGCGACGACCAGCCCGCCGAGTTTCAGATCGACGACACTTATTCAGTGCCGGTGAGTTACACAACAGAAATGTCGATTTACTTCTTTCAAATATTTGACTACAGTCAATCCTATTGTTCATAAGACTCAGAAAAATCGAAGACACTCTCCTTCATAAGGTATGATTTTTGTGGATTGCAAAGACGCTGCCTTTTCTGTTACACTTTTCCAACAGCATTTTTTGTACAGGTATTTCTTCATCTTACGTCTTTCTTCTTCTTTTTTTTTTTTTTTTTTTTTTTTTTTTTTTTTTTTTTTTTTTTTTTTATTAGCCAATTTTGTTGTCCCACTGCTGGGCAAAGGCCTCCCCTCGTTTTCTCCACTCGACCCTGTCATCGCCATTTTCCCACCATTTGGGGTAGAATGCGTCCAAGTCGTCCCGCCATCTCCTTTTTGGTCTGCCTGAACCCCGGCCTGCACCGTCTATGGTGCTCCGTGGGTCCCACTCAGTAACCATTTTGGCCCATCTTTCCGGGTGCATGCGACAGACATGTCCCGCCCAGTCCCACTTAAGCTTAGCGGTCTTGACGCCTACATCTGCAACTCTAGTTCTGGAGCGTAGTTCCGTGTTTCTGATTCGATCAGTTCTACGAACACCTAATATACTACGCTCCATAGCTCGCTGGCAAACCTTGAGTTTCGATTTTAGGGCCTCAGTTAATGACCAAGTTTGTGCACCGTAAGTTAGGATGGGCAGGATGCACATGTCAAGGAGTTTGCGCTTAAGACACAAGGGAAGGTCACCCTTCATTAGCGCTTTCATGGACCAGAAGCTCTTCCAGGCGTTCTCGATACGTCTATCGATTTCGATAGACCGCCTGTTCTCGAAGGATGCTATCTGGCCCAAGTAAACGTACTCGTCGACATATTGTATATCCTGCCCATCTACTACTATGCTATGTTTAGCTTGATTGGTCATCAACTGAGTTTTCGCTCTATTCATTGTAAGTCCAACCTCAAGGCTCGCCGTGCTGAGGTCTTGCAGCATTTGTTGCAGATGTGATGACGTGTGGGAGAAGAGGACTATGTCGTCAGCAAAGCGCAGGTTTGTTAACCTCTTGCCGCCAACTTCAATGCCCATCGTCTCCCATGAGACCGCCAGCTTTTGAAATATCTCTTGGAGACAACTGGTGAACAATTTTGGAGATAGCGGGTCGCCCTGTTTGACGCCTTTCGCTATGCTGAATACGGGACCGGGTGCGTGCAATTTAATGCTAGCTGTGCTATTATTGTAAATAGTTCCAACGAGCTCAACATATGCCGGATCTATACCTTGATTCTGCATGGCGGAAAATATAGCGGAATGTTTGACGCTGTCGAATGCTTTGCTATAATCAACAAAAGCAAGGTACAGAGGGACACTGAACTCGTTGGATTTTTCTATTATTTGATTAAGAGTGTGGAGATGGTCAGTGGTGGAGAAGCTAGGTCGAAATCCGGCTTGTTCGGGTGGCTGGTGTTTGTCCAGCAGTGGGGCAATTCTATTTTCTATTATTTTAATAAATAATTTATATAAATGGGATATCAGACTAATGGGACGATAGTTATTTATGTCTGATTTGTCTCCTTTTTTATGCAGAAGTACGATATCGGAATGGCAAAATTTTGTAGGGACCTTGCCAGTGCAAATAATGGAGTTAAATAGTTTTGTTAAATGAGGTAACAAAGTTTTCTTTCCCATCTTTAATGCTTCGGTTGTAACGCCATCTACTCCAGGGCTTTTCAGGTACTTCATGCTCTTGAGAGCGGCGTTTACTTCGGAACCTGTTATAGGGGGAATGTTATTTGGGCTAGAGTTACCGTTTTGTATTGAAAATAAAGAGTCGGAAGAGTATAAAGATTTATAAAATGATGTAGCAATTTCTGTGATTTGGTCCCTGCTACTACATTTTTTCCCATTTTCGTTTCGAAGGCTTGTAATCCACGGTCTTTCTTTATTTATACCTTCTTTTGCCGTTCGGAGAGATGTATGGGTTTTTAAGGCTATTTCGACAAGTCTCGTGTTAAAATTTCGTATATCTCGTCTTATGCTTCTTTTCACTAGTCTGTCTAAAATGTTGTATTGTTTTCTGTCATGTTTAGTATTTTCCCGGTCCTCAATTAACTTTACTGTGTCTTTAGTGAGTTTGTTATTGTTCTTTCTACTTTGTTTTATTTTACTGCTGGCAGTTTTTATACTGGTTATGATGGTATTGTATTGATTTTGTGCATCTTTATCTAAGTTGCCTTTGTCGAGTATATCAAAACTGTTTTTTAATTCTAAGTTAAAGAGATCGTGATTTGATAGCAGTGTGTCTTTATTTAAGCGTTTTATCTTTTTAATAAAAAGCTGTTTGCGATGAAGTTTTATATTGAATTGAATCTTGGCTCGCAGTGGTCTATGGTCGGAACTAAATTTGATCTTGTTTATAGTTGATACATCCTTTATTAGAAATTTATTAGATGTGAGGACATGGTCTATTTCGTTTTTGATGAGCCCATTTGGCGAGACCCAGGTCCAACGTCGCTGTGGTCTTTTAGGAAAGAAGGTATTACTGATACTCATGCTTTGTCCAAAGGCGAATTGAATAAGGCGAGCGCCGCGATCGTTTCTGCTGCCAAGGCCATGTGGTCCAAGTATGTCAGCATTATCCAATTCGGTCCTTACTCCGATTTTAGCGTTGAAATCACCGAGGATCACGGTCCATGTTCCTCGGTTCTCATCGCAAGCTTTGTTCAAGAGATCATAATATTCTTCTACCTCATCATCGCTGTGCGAAGATGTTGGAGCGTATGTCTGAATAAGTGTTAAGGTGTGACTTTCAGATATGCTTAATTTCAACACAGCCACCCTATCGGAATAGCCCAAGAACTCGACAATGTTATCCTTCCACTTCTTTTTGACGAGAAAACCTTTCTTCTTCTAAGTTACTAAATCTGTTTTAATAGTAATTTCCTGAAGGTGACGGTTTTAGGGAAACCCACACAATTTGATAACTTAATGTTACAATATTTTATGTTAAAATACCGTTCGAGAAATAGGCCCCTAGACAAATTCTTCCAAGTTGTCCGGTTGTCTTAACAGGAGTTTATTCCAGGGCGTCGGCACCGTAGTGTCCGGCACGACTCTAGCCGGCGTGATCCGACTGAACGACACGCTGCTGCTGGGGCCCGACCCGCTCGGCCGCTTCACGCCCATCACCGTCAAGTCCATCCACCGCAAGCGTATGCAGGTGTCGGAGGTGCGCGGGGGGCAGACCGCCTCCTTCGCTCTCAAGAAGATCAAGCGCTCGCAGATACGGAAGGTGAGACAGGCTTTACAACAGTTAGTCACACACCGGCAGGAGATACTGCTAATGGGCACTGTTATCACTGCAATGCATATCCAACGCAAACTTCGTCAGAAGATATGAACATTGGACAGGATGCCTCGTTCGCGTGCAAGAAGATAACGAATTGGTTAATCGTTTATGCTCTCTTGACGGATTTAAGTCACAACGAGTGTTACGTATGTCTGCCTTTCCTATTAACCTTATATTTTCCCCCAGGGCATGGTGATGGTATCCCCCGCGCTGGAACCACAAGCCTGCTGGCAGTTCGAGGGCGAGATCCTCGTCCTGCACCACCCCACCACCATCAGCTCCCGCTACCAGGCCATGGTGCACTGCGGCTCCATCCGACAGACAGCCTCCATTCTCTCCATGTCGCGAGACTGCCTGAGAACGGGCGACAAGGCGCTGGTGCGGTTCAGGTTCATCAAGCATCCTGAGTACCTGAAGCGAGGGCAGAGGATGGTGAGTTACATCAGGGTGTACTACAGCTCCATCCGACATACAGCCTCCATTCTCTCCATGTCGCGAGACTGCCTGAGAACGGGCGACAAGGCGCTGGTGCGGTTCAGGTTCATCAAGCATCCTGAGTACCTGAAGCGAGGGCAGAGGATGGTGAGTTACATCAGGGTGCACTACAGCTCCATCCGACAGACAGCCTCCATTCTTTCCATGTCGCGAGACTGTCTGAGAACGGGCGACAAGGCGCTGGTGCGGTTCAGGTTCATCAAGCATCCTGAGTACCTGAAGCGAGGGCAGAGGATGGTGAGTTACATCAGGGTGTAAAGTTCGTAGATTTCAAACAGTCCCCTTTCGGCTTATCCTTTGTCTATTGTTAAATGAAACCGCACGTGCTACTTACTAGCATAAAAAAATGGTATGGCCGTTTTAACCGGTTATTCAATTACCACTCTATGGAGATTGCAATAAGGTTTAAAATGAACTAATGGGAAAACATATTCCTTAGCTGTGTGGTCTTTGCGGTTACTGAGTGCCGGCAAGTCGAACGCTACAGAACCAGTCTAAAATGTGTCATCGATATGCGTAACAAAGGCGCGTTATCGGAGAGCGCACTTACACTGGTTTTTTTTGCGTTGGACTAGCCCGCGCTCGCCACGATGCACGAACCAGGTAAAGGACAGGGACGGATTGCGATTAAAACATTTTGATGGATTCATGACAAGTATGTATTTACATATTTAAAACAAACAATAATAACATTTTTTTACTAATCAGTTAAATAATAACATTAGGTAATAATCCGTTTTACAAATAATCAACTATTAAAATATTCCTCTCTAATGTTACAGAGTAAAAACTAAAACTATATTTAACAAAATTAATACATATATGCCCTTTTTAAACAATATCGGCTTTTTTACAATATATAGGTAGGTATTACAGACAAATTTTTAATAAACTAAAATAACGTTTTTTTATACAATGTAAATAATAAACAACCACCCCTCTGTCATAATTAATGTGACAGAAGATTCCGAAGATGAAGAAACTAGTTAAAAAAAGTAGTCGTGATTTTTGCTATTTATTAATTGAATATATCTACATCTTTATTTATATAGGTATTGTACCAATGCATGTTTATTTATATCTTTAGTTAGTAATTTATATTTTATGTATGTATAACTCATTACTGTTTGGCTGGTTGTTTATTATTTACATTGTATAAAAAAACGTTATTTTAGTTTATTAAAAATTTGTCTGTAATACCTATATATTGTAAAAAAGCCGATATTGTTTAAAAAGGGCATATATGTATTAATTTTGTTAAATATAGTTTTAGTTTTTAGTCTGTAACATTAGAGAGGAATATTTTAATAGTTGATTATTTGTAAAACGGATTATTACCTAATGTTATTATTTAACTGATTAGTAAAAAAATGTTATTATTGTTTGTTTTAAATATGTAAATACATACTTGTCATGAATCCATCAAAATGTTTTAATCGCAATCCGTCCCTGTCCTTTACCTGGTTCGTGCATCGTGGCGAGCGCGGGCTAGTCCAACGCTAAAAAACCAGTGTAAGTGCGCTCTCCGATAACGCGCCTTTGTTACGCATATCGATGACACATTTTAGACTGGTTCTGTAGCGTTCGACTTGCCGGCACTCAGTAACCGCAAAGACCACACAGCTAAGGAATATGTTTTCCCATTAGTTCATTTTAAACCTTATTGCAATCTCCATAGAGTGGTAATTGAATAACCGGTTAAAACGGCCATACCATTTTTTTATGCTAGTAAGTAGCACGTGCGGTTTCATTTAACAATAGACAAAGGATAAGCCGAAAGGGGACTGTTTGAAATCTACGAACTATACTACAGCTCCATCCGACATACAGCCTCCATTCTCTCCATGTCGCGAGACTGCCTGAGAACGGGCGACAAGGCGCTGGTGCGGTTCAGGTTCATCAAGCATCCTGAGTACCTGAAGCGAGGGCAGAGGATGGTGAGTTACATCAGGGTGCACTACAGCTCCATCCGACAGACAGCCTCCATTCTTTCCATGTCGCGAGACTGTCTGAGAACGGGCGACAAGGCGCTGGTGCGGTTCAGGTTCATCAAGCATCCTGAGTACCTGAAGCGAGGGCAGAGCATGGTGAGTTACATCAGGGTGTACTACAGCTCCATCCGACATACAGCCTCCATTCTCTCCATGTCGCGAGACTGCCTGAGAACGGGCGACAAGGCGCTGGTGCGGTTCAGGTTCATCAAGCATCCTGAGTACCTGAAGCGAGGGCAGAGGATGGTGAGTTACATCAGGGTGCACTACAGCTCCATCCGACAGACAGCCTCCATCCTCTCCATGTCGCGAGACTGCCTGAGAACGGGTGACAAGGCGCTGCTGCAGTTCAGGTTCATCAAGCATCCTGAGTACCTGAAGCGAGGGCAGAGGATGGTGAGTTACATCAGGGTGTACTACAGCTCCATCCGACAGACAGCCTCCATTCTCTCCATGTCGCGAGAGTGCCTGAGAACGGGTGACAAGGCGCTGGTGCGGTTCAGGTTCATCAAGCATCCTGAGTACCTGAAGCGAGGGCAGAGGATGGTGAGTTACATCAGGGTGTACTACAGCTCCATCCGACAGACAGCCTCCATTCTCTCCATGTCGCGAGACTGCCTGAGAACGGGCGACAAGGCGCTGGTGCGGTTCAGGTTCATCAAGCATCCTGAGTACCTGAAGCGAGGGCAGAGGATGGTGAGTTACATCAGGGTGTACTACAGCTCCATCCGACATACAGCCTCCATTCTCTCCATGTCGCGAGACTGCCTGAGAACGGGCGACAAGGCGCTGGTGCGGTTCAGGTTCATCAAGCATCCTGAGTACCTGAAGCGAGGGCAGAGGATGGTGAGTTACATCAGGGTGTACTACAGCTCCATCCGACAGACAGCCTCCATTCTCTCCATGTCGCGAGACTGCCTGAGAACGGGCGACAAGGCGCTGGTGCGGTTCAGGTTCATCAAGCATCCTGAGTACTTGAAGCGGGGGCAGAGAATGGTGAGTTGGTTGGGTTATTGTATTAAAAATAGGCGTTTTAACTCGTAATAATGGCGAATGCACTGCGCTATCAGATCACATTTTTTGTATAAACCGATTTGGGGTCATCCATTAATTACATCACACGTTTAGGGGGGCGTTTTTAATAGTTTAATTTTTTTTTCTAATCTGTTTTGGGTTATAAAATTACGAATATTTCTTTTGTCAAAAATTTTTTAATAAAATATTATACTTAATTCGATTTGCCGATTATATTGAAAAAATGTGACCTCACACCAGGGGCGGGGGGGTGTTGCCAAATGTGACCAAGTGTGACAAGGAGGGGGGGGGGGGGGGTCAAAAAAACCTCGAAATTCGTGTGATATAATTAATGGATGAACCCTTTGGGTCCATAGAGAATGAGCCGACTTCGTTACGAGGCGGTTCGATTTGTTTTTTTATTTTATTTGTACCAGTTTTATATTGTACGTGTATGTGTAGGTGTTCCGCGAGGGCCGCACGAAGGCCGTGGGCAACGTGCTGCGCCCCGAGCCCGCCAGCGCCGCGCCGCGCCACAAGCCGCCGCCGCGTCACAAGCAGCGCGCGCCGCCGGCGACGCAGGGCGACGTCAGGGACAACGTCACGGTACGGTACATACACATGTGTTCCGCGAGGGCCGCACGAAGGCCGTGGGCAACGTGCTGCGCCCCGAGCCCGCCAGCGCCGCGCCGCGCCACAAGCCGCCGCCGCGTCACAAGCAGCGCGCGCCGCCGGCGACGCAGGGCGACGTCAGGGACAACGTCACGGTACGGTACATACACATGTGTTCCGCGAGGGCCGCACGAAGGCCGTGGGCAACGTGCTGCGCCCCGAGCCCGCCAGCGCCGCGCCGCGCCACAAGCCGCCGCCGCGTCACAAGCAGCGCGCGCCGCCGGCGACGCAGGGCGACGTCAGGGACAACGTCACGGTACGGTACATACACATGTGTTCCGCGAGGGCCGCACGAAGGCCGTGGGCAACGTGCTGCGCCCCGAGCCCGCCAGCGCCGCGCCGCGCCACAAGCCGCCGCCGCGTCACAAGCAGCGCGCGCCGCCGGCGACGCAGGGCGACGTCAGGGACAACGTCACGGTACGGTACATACACATGTGTTCCGCGAGGGCCGCACGAAGGCCGTGGGCAACGTGCTGCGCCCCGAGCCCGCCAGCGCCGCGCCGCGCCACAAGCCGCCGCCGCGTCACAAGCAGCGCGCGCCGCCGGCGACGCAGGGCGACGTCAGGGACAACGTCACGGTACGGTACATACACATGTGTTCCGCGAGGGCCGCACGAAGGCCGTGGGCAACGTGCTGCGCCCCGAGCCCGCCAGCGCCGCGCCGCGCCACAAGCCGCCGCCGCGTCACAAGCAGCGCGCGCCGCCGGCGACGCAGGGCGACGTCAGGGACAACGTCACGGTACGGTACATACACATGTGTTCCGCGAGGCCCCACGGAGGCCGTGGGCAAGGAGCCACGTCACAAGCAGCGTGCGCCGCCGGCGACGTCACGGTACAAACACATGTATAGCTTGCCAAACGTTTAGATAGCCGGTGCACGATCTAGCTTGCGAGTTTACTAACGGTCATCTGCAACCAATTCAATCGATTAATCAAATACCACGTAACGTAACTGAGTTTTTAATTGTCCAATAGTCAAGCTGACGGTGCAGGCGATGCCTTTGGGTGGTGACTTTAATCATATCCCAATTGAACGAACAGTTTTGGGGAGGCCCACATTTTCTTTATCTTTATACGTGTGGCAGGAACTTTACCATTGACTTGGGCACTTTTTGACTAAAACAGTATCCATACTTCAAGACAGAGTTAACTAAAACTTAATGAAATAGCGTATAACGTTACAAACCTATACCAATTAAGAATGAAACGTTTTCCCCACAGGAAGCGGACGTGACGACCCCCGACTCGCCCTTCGAGGTGCAAGCCGACAAGCGCGGCGCGGGCGCGGGTGGTGGTGGGGGTGGAGGGGGAGGGGGAGGGGGGCGGCGCGGCCGCAAGCGGCACGACAAGCCCGAGCCGCCCGCCGTCGCCGCCAACTAAACTAAGGGAGCTCCGACTTCAATCACAGGCTTCGCCGCGGATACGGACTTTCTAGAACACTGTGGAATCTGGGTTTTTATTTGGGTGTATCAGACTCAGAGCGAGCCGCCTCGCCAAGAAATTACCATGTGAAGCCGCTCGGTCTGTGTAGACATTTGGTCTGCGCTTGCCTCGGAGAGGCAGGCCTACAATGTCTACATAGATCGAGTTGCTTCGAGTGGTTTGGTCACTTTTTACGGTACATTTTACTGATAGTAGCGGTAGTTTCTGATGACGTTTTAAGTTATCTGGTAAAAGTGCGAGACATCAACCATATAATCGGAAATGTCATCAATTCCATCGTTTGTATTCTATCCGTTTGTAAGAAAAAAGTACAATTTTGCAGGCCACAACTCCACACACTATTCTAGAGAGTCCGCTCCGATTTCGCAGTGCTACAGAAATTCACACCTTTATTCAAATTTTTATAAATAAATATTTTTCTAATAGGTTCCTGGTAAAAATCCGCTGGCGTAACTATACGAAAAATTCTAGGGAATGGTTGTACTGAAATTGTATTGAATTTCTTCATTACAAAAAAAAATTTAGTACCAGAATCCGCCTAAATTTTGTAATCAATATAATCCGTATAAAATTAGAAGCACAGTGTATAATCAATGCTTGCTTACCAATAGAAATATTAGAAAAACAGCCTCGGCCAACATTTTACAACTATACTATAGCATTGCTAGATTCTTTCTCCAGGCACTATAATATCAAGAGTACAAGGTACTTAGGATCTATTCACTAAGGTAGATGTAATAATAAGACTGGATCATATTCACATGTATGTACAGTTGATCTTTACCAGCCAACATTCCAAAAATATATTCACACGCATCTAAGACCGTGACAATAAGGTCGTGTAAATTTTTGGAACATTGGCTTGTAAATATGTAAGTGAACTCAACCATACTACATAGTACATTAAAGTAATTTGTACTATGGGTAGGACCATGGGCCATCACATGATGTTGGCAAACAAATAGTTTTTCTCTGAAACTATTTATTTGTATAACAATATCCTTCTGTGTGTGAGTAGATGTATCCAGTTGTGGTCTCAACAGATTGTTCCATATTTTTGACAACTACTATTCTTATTGCTGTAAAAACGGGCGTTTACATTTATGTCTTAGACTCTAATCTGAAATAAATATCTTTCATTGTCTAGAGAGAAATAATCTTTGATTTATATAATGTTTATTATTATATATGTGGCAGTAAAAATATCTAATCTTATATGCCAGGTTGTATGAACATACTTTGGTATGTAATTACTTATATATTTTGTTTGATTTCAGTAGCAAAACAAGTACTATTGATTGTATTTTAATTTAACTTGTTGTTCTTATTAGTTAACTTGTGATTAAAAATGATTGTTTTATTAACATTGTTGAAGCAATAAACGTAAATATATTGTGATGTGAGCAGCTGAACTATGATGTTGTATATCATAGTTTCCACGAGTTTTTGTGTTGTTTGGTAAGGATAATAGTGGACATTTTTTGACAATAGTGATGACAAGCCAATATCTTGCCTGGTGCGAACTAGCACTATGTCTACAGGCATATGTTAGATATTATATTAGTTGTATTAGCGAGGCTAGCTGCTCTACTTCATATCATAGTTTTATTCAGTATTTTATTGTTTGCAGTACCATTATAATATGTGATTTTTCTAGTTTAAGTGAGAGAATATTTTTATTGATTTGTTCTGAGTGAGGGAAATTAAAATAGCTCGAACTATTTCAGCATTTTATTCTATAAATTATTCATAATATTATTGCAGCCTTGACTATATCTGGACACTGATTATATTTACAGTAGTCTGTTCGGAAAGAGAAGTCGTAGAATGTAGGGGTTCTACAACTTTCCACACAAACTCTACCTATGTGAAGCCGTTTACTTTTTTATCTGTTTTTTTGCATCCTCAATACCTGCTTTTACATTTTGTGAGAATTTTCTAAAAAATGACACTAGTCTATTGACTTGTTCAGGGTCCATTTTTGATACCTTTTCCTTTCCCCTATAAAACACGAAGATAGCTAGCTGTGCAGCACGGCGGACGGGGTAAGAATCAGCTAACTTTTGTACCAGGCGCTCATTGTCTGCCAGATATTTGAAGAGAGCACGGAGTGGCATCTTGTCTGATATCACTTGAAGGAAGTTTCAATTGAGCACATATTCTGGTACTTCTGGAGTAGTTCTCTCTTCAGTTGCAGTTGTGTCCGGAGCACCTCAAACTGCTTGATTTGATCTTGCTTGTTGTACTCAATTCCTGGTAAACGCCTTATCTGTAACATAACATGTTTAGAACTTTGAAAAGTGCAAAATAAAATACAAGTGCTTGATATACACGCATCAGGTGTATATCGAGCACTTGTATTTTATTTTGCTCCAAGAGCTGCTAGTGTATCAAATAAATAATAATAATAAATAAATATTTCAAGATGGGAAATAAATTTATGGCAATACATTATTGCATAATATGTTGTTGTTGTAGCCTGCTCGGAAATTAGAATTCATAAGGTAATAACATACCTGAGATCTAGCGTAATCGAGCTTCTTTTGTAGTTCAAGAACCTTCAGACTGCACTCCTGGGATTCTCGCACCTTTGCAGAGTTGTCGTGGAAATCACGCTCGACACTGAACAATGAGAAAGGTCAATACATAAGAGAAAAAAACAACAACAAGTCATGGGAAGCTAAAAATAAAAACAACATGTAAATACCTTCGTATGATTTCGTATACTATTGGTAAAATATCTACGTCTACTTCTTGCACAGATAATGGGGTGAAATTATTTCTTTCGGGATTGTCGGTGTTGCTTTCCATCATACAAATTCAAAATTACAAGCAGTCAACACAAAATAAAGATCACTTGCCTAACAATGTGAAACGCTATTTATTTCGCATGAGAAAAGGGAAGCAAAGAAATTTCTATAAAAAAACTGCACACAAGCATGAAGCACAAGCCCTCCAGTCATGTCTAATCTTTTGTGTCAAACTAATGTCAATTAGCGATGGGCGAGTCGAGTTGTCTGATTCGAATGATTCGAATCACATTACAGGCGAGTCAACTCGAATGAAGTCTCCGTGCAATTCGAATCAACTCGACGTAGCGATTTCCGCGCGCGAACAACGAACATTTGTTATCCGATCCGGTGAGTCGGTGATGCCATTCGAATCGCCAACTCGCCGAGCCGGGCTAGATGCGATTCGGATCGAACCAATTCACAAATGAAAACTTACCTACTTGCCTTACACTTACAACTGGCCAGCGTTAAGTGACTCCTCTGAACATATACATATTATGAAACGAGGTGTCAAACAACACTGGCCACTTGCTCACAGACGAGAGAAATTTTTGGTGAATTAATAGCGTACTATCTGTCGCCGTCGCCCCGTCGCTCTCGCTCCTACTAATGGGAGTGATAGTGATGGCGATAGGATAGGTACACGAATTTTGAAAATACTTGACTATAGTCGGAGAGTCCGAGTAAGGCGATTCGCTTTTAAGCAAATAAATGATTACATCGATAAAAAAAACATTTAAATATCACTGCAATGGTTTACATTGGTGAAAAGATTTTGTTTGTTTGGACACTTTCTTTACTAATCGCACTTAACTATCGTGAGACATATTTAAAAAAATATTTAGATCAGTACGGTTTTTACTCACTATTATTTTTAGTCGCTTTAGTCTTCTTTACTATGGCATAAACAAAAAAATATTTTCTAGGAATAAGAAATGCATCAATAACAAGAAACATTTTAAAAACGAAATAAAATACGGCCCAAAATGGGGAATTTCCTTTTTATCGTTTCTATTTTGATTAGTTTCTTATTACGGGGAAAAATAATGAAAAATTCATCAAAATGAACAAAAATGACCTGTAAACTTTTCTCTGCTGATCACCATTGCACACATATTTCAATTTCAATATATACTTTTTGAGACTCATATAAGGATCTTTATCTATATATTAACGACATGGAGCTACAATTTCTCAGTCCACACATTATCTAATAACATACTTACTACACATAACATACGTAGTCTTAGATTGAATTAATTAAGAGGTGAAGGTACGTAAAAATTAGTTATCGTTTCTTAGACTATGTCATTGACCTTGTTAGGTCTGGCGATGTCCTTGAATTAGACGAAAAAATATTGTTTATAAACAAACTCTTTAGTTGCCGTGTCGCTAAAGACGCGAATCACGATCCTTCGATCCTACGGCCAAACATTTTCGTCGAGTCGAATCAACTCGAGTTTCAATTCGAATCAGCAGACGAATCAATTCGAATCATTCGAATTGGAAAAAAGTGGACTCGTCCCATCGCTAATGTCAATCAACTGAATCAACTCACTGTTTTATGGGAGCTGTTTTCACATATACTCAAACAGACTGCCACAGATATGAACAAATCCTAAAACCGTATGGCCTATGGTCTTAGTTAGCCTGTCCAGAAGGACGAATATAAAAAAAAAACAATTGTGAATTGTGAGAATTGTCAATGTCATAATTATTGTTGCGTCTTATGGCGTAAACATGTTGGTTTGATGGGGAAGATAATTAATTTACGATAAATGAGTTGATTTTAAGTTATTACTAAGGGCAATATAAAAAAACAACAATGGATGAAGTTGCTAAATTAGAACACTTGTCCTTGGTGTCAAAAATATGCACAGAATTGGACAATCATTTAGGATTGAATGACAAGGATTTGGGTATGTATTATTTATTGTTTTACAACTTTTTGTGTTAATAATGCACTTGTTTTATCGTCGATTTAATTTATTTTTGTTTTTGTTTGCAGCCGAGTTTATAATTGACTTAGCAGACAAGAACCCTACTTTCGACGCATTCAAGAAGGCTCTCACAGAAAATGGGGCTGAATTCTCAGATTCATTCATGACGAATTTGCTTCGGATCATCCAGCACATGAAACCGACAAACTCTAAGCCTGAAACTAATGAAAAAGAAATAGTGAATAAGAATCCCTTAGCCAACAAGTTTCCAGGCCTGGCTATACCCAATGAGAAACCAGTTTTCTCGTCAGATGAAGAAAGTGAGGATGAAAAAGATAAGAAAAAAAGGCTTACAACAAAAGAGATATTCAAGGATGAGAAAAACAAATCTTCAAATGACAATGTAGTTGATCAAACTATGGCAGAGTTAGAAGCATTAGCTCCATCTAATTCTGGGACTAAAAAGGCAGAGGGTAAGAAGGAGGATGATCGCAAAAGAGTACGCAGTAGCAGTATAGATCGTAAAGATGGGAGGAGTAGGAGGAGAGACGGTTCTAGGGACAGGAGAAGAAGTAGGAGCAGACATAGGAGAAGTCGCAGTAGAGATAAAAGAAGCAGAAGCAGGGACAGAAGGAGTAGAAGTAGGGATAGAAGACGTAGGTCTAGGAGCAGACAGCGGCACAGATCCAAGTCCAGGGACAAGGACAGACGCAGGAGGTCACGGGGCAGGCGCTCCAAGTCTCGGGAGCGCAGGTCTCCTTCTCGTGACAGAGATCAGAAGGATAGATATGGTGACTTTGGCAAGAAAGTTAGAAGAAAGAGTCCTGAAGTTGAAATGAGTGATGACCCAGAGCCAGGAAAGGTATGATTTTTTTGTTACAAATTTATTTCTTGCCTTGCATATTTTGGTATTGCTCAGTCTAAACTTTTCATACTACATGTTAACTCAGGTTCTTGTAGGTAGCCTGAAACCTTAAGGTTGTCTGGAAGAGATCACTCCTTATTTTTTAGTTATAAGAGCACCTGTTGTTACCTAATACTAATGTTAAAATTAACTCATATCTATAATCATTAATCTTCTATTCTAGATATACAATGGGCGAGTGGCGAATATAGTCCCTTTTGGCTGCTTCGTCCAAATAGAAGGAGTGAGGAAGCGCTGGGAGGGGCTGGTACACATCTCACAGCTGCGTAATGAGGGCCGCGTCACCAATGCGTCTGATGTCGTCTCTCGCGGGGACAAAGTCAAGGTACCTACTCCAGTTTACAAAATATATAAGTAAATGGGATTTTAAATAAGAAATATTATTATTATTATTATTATTATTTCATTTTAGACAGGCAGCTGATGCTGGTACGTCTAAATCATAGTTCACTTAGCACAGTTAGCATATTATAAAAAAATTATAAATATAATTTTCAAAAGCCCAATACAATAAGGTAAGATAAGATAATATTTATTCATTAAAACTTATGCTATTACAATAAAACACATTTGAATAATATTAAGTAGGAAATTAAATTAACAAAAAATTCAAATTCATGATTAATTCACTTACCATCAAGTAATCCGTCTGCTCGTTTGCCTCCTATATCATTAAAAAAAAACAATAATGAATTGAATGAAATGCCATTGCATTGCTTGCTCTTAACTTTAAATTGGATTAAAAAACGAATAGGTGTTATAGGTAAAAGTTTGATATTGGAAATATGTGTTAAGTAATGAAATTAGTCAGAATTCTTAACTATTAGAAATATTGACTATAACATTTGTCGCAGATCAAAGTTCTGTCGGTCACTGGACAAAAGGTATCTCTCACAATGAAGGATGTCTGCCAGGACACAGGCAAGGATCTCAACCCCACATCACACGCGCATTTAGAGGTAAGTGCAATATTTTATTTGAGGAAAAAGAAAATGTACTTTTATTTAGAAATAAATATGTTACAACAGCAACATCTAATTAAGTAAGTAAATCCAGTCTAAGAACCATCACTGTTGTGTCACAAATCCATTATAGAATTGGTTCATCCAATATATCAGATTCAAACACAAAGATACACATGTTAAATATGCAAATAAGGCTAAAGCTCTGATTTTTACAAGAAATACAAGAGTGTACCTACACTTAGTTTGGTCTTGAAATTTTAAAAAATCACTTCAGAATGGAGTAAATGAAACAGTATACCAAATAGAATGTGATACAATGTTGATATATTTGTGTGTTACAGGCGGAGCGCGAGGGCCGCAACCCGGACCGGCCGGCGCCCGCGGCCGCGGTGCTGGCGGGGCTGCAGGGCGCGCTCGACCCCGACGACGACTCCAGCCGCAAGCGCGTCACCAGGGTCTCCAGTCCCGAGCGGTGGGAGATCAAACAGGTAACGTGCTGTGCAAACACTATAATACAACAAATCATACATGATATTTCACATCCCCCATATGTCAATTTGAGCCCCACACCACAAAATCTCACATGATATCTGGATGAACCCTCACAGAGGAATAAAATCATTAAATCGCTTGCAATATTTATGTTCGCATGTCATTTTCTATAGATCTTGTATACATACTCCTTGGAGGTTTAACTGTCTTGTGGCCTACATCGAAAACATAAGTTTGGTATTTCTTTGCGCCATAAACAGGATCGCCGATCAGTTTATAATAAAATAAAAATCCTGTGCTGCCCCCTACAGTTCACACACGCTCTTCAGGCCACGGCCACTTCGGAGGGGTTATTAGACTTAATTCCCTGATAAGAAAAATGTGCTTATTCCACAGATGATATCATCAGGCGTAATAGACAAGAGCGAACTACCGGACTTCGATGAAGAAACCGGTCTACTGCCCAAAGAAGAGGATGGCGAAGCCGACATAGAGATAGAACTAGTAGAAGACGAGCCACCCTTCCTACAGGGCCACGGGAGAGCGCTCCATGATCTATCCCCTGTAAGGATAGTCAAGAACCCCGACGGTTCACTAGCACAAGCTGCCATGATGCAGTCAGCTTTAGCGAAAGAAAGAAGGGAACAGAAGATGATACAGAGAGAGGCTGAAATGGAAAGCTTACCTACCGGCTTGAACAAAAACTGGATAGATCCGCTACCGGAATCTGATGGTAGAGCCTTAGCAGCCAATATGAGGGGTACTGGTATCACGCCGCAGGATTTACCAGAGTGGAAGAAGCATGTGATTGGAGGGAAGAAATCTTCGTTTGGTAAGAAGACGAATTTGTCACTGCTGGAGCAGAGGCAATCGCTCCCGATCTATAAGCTGAGGGATGAGTTGACTAAGGTGTGTATTTGGTATTTTCTCTTTTTAATAGATTCATTTGTTTGCCTGCACCCTGCACCTTCACACCAATACATCGTCAATGTTTTTTAAATTTATTCTCAAACAGCCTCCTTTTTTTATAGGATTAAATTTTTAAATTATGAAAATTTAATGCAAGATTTTAAGCCATCAAGCGATTCCTTTGCGGATGTATGCAGGTTTCCCCACAATGTTTTCATTCATCGAAAACCATAGAAAATACCAAACGATATTCGGTACAAAACTTCCGAAAAACTGGTTGGTAAGTACCAGGATTCGAACCCGCGAACTACTCTGCCACTACAGCTTTGATATTATTGTTTTAGACAATATCAAAGTAAAAGACTAGTATACTTAGAAATCAAGTCGTGTTCTTACACTTGTTTCCTTCCAGGCCGTCTCCGACAACCAAATCCTCATAGTGATCGGCGAGACCGGGTCAGGCAAGACGACCCAAATCACCCAGTACCTCGCCGAGTGCGGCCTCACGGCGCGCGGCAAGATCGCCTGCACGCAACCCAGGAGGGTCGCCGCCATGTCCGTGGCTAAAAGAGTGGCTGAGGAGTTTGGGTGCCGACTGGGACAAGAAGTTGGTTACACTATTCGATTTGAAGACTGCACCAGCCCTGAGACTGTTATCAAGTAAGTACAGCTTCTTTCCCACCAAATTATTGATCAGATTCATGTTCATTGATAGTGATTAGAGATTTTATTTTACAACCCTTAAAAATGTGCCCGTTACTTACTAGCTGAAATTAAGGAGATCGTCTGTTTTGTAAGGAATAAGCACAACAAGCTTATTCTGGTAGGATAGTTAGTATCTCATTATTTATAGATCTTGACCAACTTAACCTTATTTATTGTGTGCAGGTACATGACAGACGGCATGTTGCTCCGCGAGTGCCTCATGGACCTGGACCTAAAGTCCTACTCCGTGATCATGCTGGACGAGGCGCACGAGCGCACCATCCACACCGACGTCCTCTTCGGCCTCCTCAAGCAAGCCGTGCAAAAACGACCCGAACTCAAACTCATTGTCACCTCCGCCACTCTGGACGCTGTCAAATTCTCCCAATACTTCTTTGAGGCACCAATCTTTACTATCCCTGGCAGAACTTTCCCCGTTGAAGTTTTATACACTAAAGAACCAGAAACTGATTACTTGGATGCTTCATTAATAACAGTCATGCAGATACATTTGAGAGAACCGCCTGGAGATGTACTCCTCTTTTTGACCGGTCAAGAGGAGATTGATACGGCATGTGAGATACTCTACGAGAGGATGAAATCTCTAGGCCCTGATGTGCCTGAACTGATCATTTTGCCAGTGTATTCCGCCCTGCCTTCGGAAATGCAGACCCGTATTTTCGAGCCCGCCCCGCCCGGGTCCCGTAAGGTGGTGATAGCTACGAACATTGCGGAGACTTCTTTGACTATAGACGGGATATACTATGTGGTGGATCCTGGTTTTGTGAAGCAGAAGGTGTATAATTCGAAGACCGGTATGGACTCGCTGGTTGTCACGCCGATTTCGCAGGTGAGAATAAATTAATGTAAGAGATTTATCATTGTTTGACCAATATTAAGATCCAGGATTGCTGACCAAAATCGGCTCTTTTCAAGATCTCTGTCAGTTTGATGAAAAAAATTCTGTTTTAAAAGTAGGATACAGGCTTCGGTTTGCCCGTATTGTTAATGGAATACAGTTGTCTACTTTTTAATTTATTTTGTTAAGATGAGACCATCACAGCTTAGAATATTGTCATTTCTTGACAGGTTAGGCACCGAAGGCACAGACCTATTCGGCATTCAGCCACGATTGAAAATTATATTTAATTTTTTTTTTAAGTCAGTATTTTATAAGTAAAACTCATTTACGCTACTTGGTTTGTATGAATTAGTGACAAAAAAAAGCTGTAACTCCCTAGAGTGTTATAGCTTTTTTTTTTCAGAATTCATAACCCGCGGGAACAATATAGGCCTTTGTCCTTCAGTACGCATGCATGAAATAAGATCTTTTTCGAGCAAGTGTGATGAAAAACATCTATCTAACCTTCATACTTCGTGAAAATACATCCAACTAAGGCTCAGAACGCACTGCAATTAATTTCTTGCGGTTTCAGTCTAATTTCTTGCGGTTTCAGTCTTTTAAGTGCGTGCGCTTCTGAAGCATGCCGTACCGTACGTTCTACCGTACTTCTTGCGGTTCTGAAACCGCAAAAAAATAATCGCAATGCGTTCTCAGCCTAAACTGATTAGTCTGCCCACTGCGCAGGCCGCCGCGAAGCAGCGCGCCGGACGCGCCGGGCGCACCGGCCCCGGCAAGTGCTACCGGCTCTACACCGAGCGCGCCTACCGCGACGAGATGCTGCCCACGCCCGTGCCGGAGATACAGCGCACCAACCTCGCCACCACCGTGCTGCAGTTGAAGACTATGGGCATCAATGATCTACTCCACTTCGACTTTATGGACGCGCCGCCGGTCGAGTCGCTCATTATGGCCCTAGAACAACTGCACTCGCTGTCCGCGTTGGATCAGGAGGGGCTGCTGACGCGGCTCGGTCGCAGGGTGAGTCCATTATTTGTATCGACTCCCTAAACCTAGCGGACTACTCTGACGAGATGCTCCCCACACCCGTACCACAGATACGACGGACTTATCTCGCTACCACTATGCTTTAGATGAAGACTGGGTATTAACGATTTACTCCACTTTAAACCGAAATAAATGTCATATACGAAGGAAAAAATGACCGAAGCCTCCAGTGTCTAGAGCTGGAATCGAACCAGCGTCCCCCATTTACCGGACAGGTGCCTGAACGACTCGGCTATCCGGTCACGGTAGCATGGGTCGAAATTTCCAAGTATATGACAATTTCCTGAAGGCTTGTGGAGCCCCCTGGCCATCTCTAAGGTAGGTTACTCCACTTCTTTATGGCCGCACCGCCGGTTTAGTCGCTTATTATGGCCCTAGAACGACTACACACCTTGGCCGTCGCAGGGTAAGTCAATCATTTTTACTCTATAGTCTACGACACCGTGTTCTTTTATTTGTATTTGTATGCATCGAGAAAACCAAATGCCTATTGTTTAAAACTGTCTTCAGTTAGAAATGGGGCCAAAACGTCCATCTTAGCTCATTCTATAAGTTTTAACGTCACCATGTAAACGTCAATCGGCTCTTTCAATTTAAGTTGAACTCAAATCTCACCCTAACAAAATTATTACATGAATACGTTAGTATCATGTTCTTTTTTATGTTACAATAACTCCAAATTAGAAATTATAGTTAAAATCTACAAGTGTGATTGCTGATTACTAAATACTATCTATACTTTTCTTTTCAGATGGCCGAATTCCCTCTAGAACCCAACCTCTCGAAGATCCTAATCATGTCCGTAGCCCTCCAATGCTCCGACGAGATCCTCACCATAGTGTCCATGCTCAGCGTCCAGAACGTGTTCTACCGGCCGAAGGACAAGCAGGCCCTCGCCGACCAGAAGAAAGCCAAGTTCAACCAGCCGGAGGGCGACCATCTGACGCTGTTGGCTGTGTTCAACAGTTGGAGGAATAATAAGTTTTCGAACGCGTGGTGCTATGAGAACTTCGTGCAGATTCGGACGCTGAAGCGGGCGCAGGATGTGAGGAAACAGCTGCTTGGGATTATGGACAGGTAAGGACCGTGTTTGATAAAAAAAACCAGACTAAATTAAATGTCTCATTCATGAGTAGGTGTGTACCGTTGAACCAACGAAAATTTTCCAAAAAGGCGAATTTTTCACATTTTGCATTTTGGACATTTCTCAAAATCTTTGTAGGTTTCTAAATGGAACTAACTTTCCTCAATGAACGTTTTTTTTAAGTTACCAATAACTTTTTTACAGTAGGTACTTGAACCCGTTCCCTCACGTGAGCATCGCGGACTTTGGCATTAAGATTTTGCAATATAACGTTTAAAACTTTCGCGTTTTGAACAGCACATATTAAATCACATTTACAATCGGGTCTATCGCGAATTTATTTTGTTACCTTTATTTACCGACGTTCGACACAGGTATAATAATGGTAACAAAATAAATTCGCGATAGATCCGATTGTAAATGTGATTTATTATTAAGATTTTGCGTTTGTTGAATTTGAACACTGAACTAACATGTAATATATATTCCAGGCACAAATTGGACGTAGTCTCTGCCGCGAAGAACACCGTCCGCATTCAGAAGACGATCTGCTCCGGGTTCTTCCGGAACGCGGCCAAGAAGGACCCTCAGGAGGGCTACCGGACTCTGGTGGACAGCCAGGTGGTCTACATCCATCCTTCCAGCGCGCTTTTTAACAGACAGCCCGAGTGGTAAGAACATACATATTCTCAATTGACACAATGTATCCTTTATTGGCTTTCATTTCCACAACAATCCTATTAATAACAATTCAATTAGTGTTATAAACGGTATACGAGACATGGCACGGTATTAATTTAATCAAGTTTATATTTTAAAAAATTTATCAATGATTAAGGTAAAAAATTAAATGGTTTGTAAACCGTATTTGTGCAGCTACATCTTTATATATTTAAAAGCGATATTCTTTCCTGATGATTCCGAATGATATGAACCTATGAACTTTAACCTATCAACTTGTTTCCAGGGTAATCTACCACGAGCTAGTCCAAACGACGAAGGAGTACATGCGGGAAGTGACGACCATCGACCCCAAGTGGCTCGTAGAGTTCGCGCCCGCCTTCTTCAAGTTCTCCGACCCCACCAAGCTGTCCAAGTTCAAGAAGAACCAGCGTCTGGAACCGTTGTATAATAAGTACGAGGAGCCCAATGCGTGGAGAATATCGCGTGTGCGGCGTAGGAGGAACTAGGGATAGTGTGTTGATAATACTTCAAGTTCTCAAAACCTATCAAGCTTACTATGTTTAAAAGGAACCGGTAATTTGAACCATTTTAAAACAAGTATGAAGATGAAGAGCCCAATGCGTGGAGAATGTCACGTGTGCGGCGTAAGAGGAACTAGGAATAGTGTGTTGATTATTCTTCAAGTTCCCCAAACCTATCAAGCTTTTCATCAGCTGGACTAGTGTGTTATTGACCGCTTCAAGACAAGTGTTAAGTTCAATGTTGAAAATAGAATTATGTCCGTATTAGTTCCAAGTTTTATTGGCTCAACCAATAAAAATAAATGTGTAAATACTGATGCAGTTGTTTCTATTACTTGTCCATAGTAAGCACTATAAGTGAAGTAGAAGGTAAAACAACATCTCATCAACTATATCCCCGTTGCCGTTTGGGCTAAGGCTCTATGCTGGTTCGTAAGATTCTTGTGAGGTCATTATATTATACTGTATAATAGAAACCAATTCATTAAACAAAACTTCGTAAATGTCAATTAGAAAATTTATTTTAACTTTTACTGTTACATAATTCCATTTGTACGTATTTAACAAAAAATAACTATATACATTAACAAGTGAGCCCGCAACATACTAGTTCATCTGTCACCTATTAGAGCCAAAGAAAGACTGTATAGATTTGCAGGGCATTTTCGTCTTCTTTACTGGTGATCCAGAACTTCTTTTCCGCTTAATGTTTGTCGGTACTACGGGACTAGGTTTCGCGTTCAACTGTCTACTCAGTTTCCGGGCCTCGTGAAAATCTAAATGCTCTGTCAACTTTTCTACCGGTACCCTCTTTCCACACTCTCCACATTTTTCTGTAGGTACGTTATTATCCACCTTAACGAGAAAACTTGCAATTGAACACACGGATTCGTTCTTTACTTCAACTTGTTTCTTTTTCGCGGAACTGTCACTATTTACAACAGTTTTCGGAATTGGCTTCAGTCTCTCATTTCGCACTTGCTGTCTCTCTTCATCGCGTAGCTTCAAAGCGAGATGGTAATCTGCATGTGTATCAAACATATTCACAGGCACCTGTTTCATGCATTCCGAACATTGGAATGTTTCTAATTCGTTCGGAGAATGACGTAGGTGTGTAGCTGTTGAAGGGATTGGTTCTGGATGTATCAAGTTAGGAGAACCTTCTAATTCTATGTCAGAACCTTGTTCTTCCAATTCTGTAACAGCTATTGCAGTAGTATTAAGCAGTTCTCGCATACTGCTTACTCGGTTTGTTTTCTCAGGGTCGTCGTCAAATAATGCAATGCTCCTGTTGATTTCTAGCTCAATAGTGGAGCCGGAGCAATTTGTATCGTTGCTGTCTTCGCCACAAGGGATAACGTTGCAGACAGGAGTTGCAGGCCGAACAGCATCTGACTTTAGCAAGAACTTTGCAAAAAACGATTCTTGTTTATCTAAGTTCGATTCTAGTCCGGAGCTACTTTGCTCAGGTGGTTTTATGTCAATTATATCTGCACGTTTATTTAATATACTATCTTCTGCTCTATGTATGATTGGTTCTTTTAATTTACTATCAGATTTATCATTCAAAAATCTTTGCATGATGTAATCTTTGTCAGATTTTTGTTGTGTATCATCTGCTTTGGTTTCAACAGTTCTTCTATCTTTCGGTAATTCAGGGTTGGATTCATCACTTTCCTTTGGTACAATATTAGTTTCTTCAAGTTTCTTTTCAGACTTCTCTTCATTTTCATTGATCTTGAAGAATCTACGCATCATATTCTCTTTATCATTCTTTCGTTTATCTTTAGCCTTTGATTCATTAGGTCCCGTTTCTTTGGATTTGTTGGTGGTAGTAGCATCTTTAGAAGAGCCGGCTGTGAAGAAATCCATTATTTTCTTAGTTTTCTTCTCTGAATGGTCTTCAAATTTACCGACACTAATGCCTAAAAACGTTATCGATGCTTTGAGTTTTCTATTTGCTTCTCCCTCTGAAATTATAAAAAATGTCATATCATTTTCGAGAAAACTTGTCTATTACCAACATACTTCTATTGCATGTACATGTAACATATTGCAGACATTCTAATCAAAGTTCTACATCTTACCTTTCACTTTCACACCTTCAACACTCTCCATAACTAATTCCAAGGCTTTATTTGAAAAGAATTCAGCACACAACTCTTCCTCGTTCACAAAATTGTATGACCTTGAACTACTAGTCCCTCTCCCGTCCGGCAACAATGTTGAAAAGCTCGCAACCATCTGCCTCGGTGCCCGGTTGTTGTCCACTGCGTCCTTTTCCAATCTATCTTCTATCTCATCTCCTAAGTCCTTTAGCCATTTTGTTAGATTCTCCAAGTCAAGTATAGCAGATTTGCCTTTGAAGTTTTTGCAGCATCCTATGCTCTTTGGGTTGAATTTTGCTTGAACGGGCTCTAAGTCGATCCCGCGCGCTATATTGTAAAGCCATGTCCTGAAATTAACAAATATATTACTATCTGGTAGAAGTGCTGGTGCGACTTACAATCCGGATGTCGCGGGTTCAAACCCCGGCTCGTACCAATGAGTTTTTCGAAACTTATGTACGAAATATCATTTGATATTTACCAGTCGCTTTTCGGTGAAGGAAAATATCGTGAGGGAACCGGACTAACCCCAATAACTGGGATTGGGTTGGAAGGTCAAATGGCAGTCGCTTTCGTAAAAACTAGTGCTCACGCCAATTCCTGAGTTTAGTTCCCAAGCGGATCTCAGGCTTGCATGAGCCGTGGCAAAATGCCGGGACAACGCGAGGAAGATGATGATGATTACTATCTGGTATCTAGTACATTTTCAAGTATGAGGGATGTATATTTCATTTCTAGGTGTCGCGCAAATAATTAAGACACAACATACTACAATTATCATATCTGCAATTGTTTTTTGCGTATTTACCAAAAAGGTGACTTATTAACAACTTTCGGTCAAGATGATATTGCACTGTGTTATATTTGTGGTTCAACTATATGTAAGAAGGAATAAGAGCAATAAACTGATCGGTTACCCATTTTTCTCGTCGAATTTTGCCTGAAGTTCCTTTTCGGAGAATTTCTGCAGCTCATACATGTTGTTAATTTGCAGCGTACCACAGACTGATAGCCCAAACTTTCCTCCCAAATGTTTCACCTTTTTGACTGGCAAAGTTCTGAAACAGAAAAATAAATGGTTAGTTTTCGGTTTTATTGATAATATAATAACAAGATTCATGGCAAGAGACTACCCATCAAGGAAAACGTCACGGTTTAAAAATTTACGGACATTTTTTAAATAACTACAGTAGGCCGAGCACATGATTGACGCGACAGTATCTCGCCGCGAGATAGACTACCCGTCTTTTACCAACTGTATGAATTAAAGGGAGACGGGTAGTCTATGTCGCGGCGAGATACTCTCGCGCCAATCATGTGCTAGCCCGGCAGGCAAAGATAGATATAACTCCGTAATAGGTGGATACAGTCTAAGGAAAAAACGTGCCTCGAAAATCAAGAAAATTTGATTCTCGTTCAGAGGGCGCTACTAGCTTTGGCCTACTGTCGTATAGATGGCGTTGACGGTTTCGTTTGTTATTTAACAATTTTAACGCATATCAGTGAAAGAACATGGGTCAAAATCGTAAAAATAATTAATGCAATAAAAAAAATCATTTATACATATTTAAATACATTTTATCGTATTTTTATAAATCTTCATTTTTAGTTTTAGGGTGTGTCGATAGATGGCAGTGAATTTACAGGGGTTACAAAATTTACTATGACAGTACCGCTCTATCTTATTATATCCTCTTTGCTACAGGCTACAGCACTAGGCACGCAAAGTTGTGTTAAAAACCGTTAACCCCTAGAAGAAGAGGTTTTAATCTTAAGTAAGTTTTTATCATAGTCTACACAGTTAACTGAGCTTATTGCAAAGACATACAATCTACCAATGGTCAGTAAGAGTCTTACTAAGTACAACCACTTGTAAAGAATGTTGACAGTGTGTTTGGGCAACACAGACTGTTAGGCTTGTTCGTGCCGCAGACCAGCTTGGCCAAGATCTTGTTGTGGGCAATGCCAGCTGAACATGTGTACAAGAGTGATGGTAAGTACAACCACTTACTTGTAGAGTATGTTGACAGTGTGTTTCGGCAGCACTGACTGTTTGTTGGGCTTGTTCATGCCGCAGACCAGCTTGGCCAAGATCTTGTTGTGGGCAATGCCAGCTGAACATGTGTACAAGAGTGATGGTAAGTACAACCACTTACTTGTAGAGTATGTTGACAGTGTGTTTCGGCAGCACTGACTGTTTGTTGGGCTTGTTCATGCCGCAGACCAGCTTGGCCAAGATCTTGTTGTGGGCAATACCAGCTGAACATGTGTAAAAGAGTGATGGTAAGTACAACCACTTACTTGTAGAGTATGTTGACAGTGTGTTTCGGCAGCACTGACTGTTTGTTGGGCTTGTTCATGCCGCAGACCAGCTTGGCCAAGATCTTGTTGTGGGCAATGCCAGCTGAACATGTGTAACCTGAGGAACATTTTAAGACTAATTAATTACCGAAAATTGACATTACCTTCATTAGAAGCATATTTATTGGTTTTAAAATGAAACTTATTATTATACAGCTGTATGAAGGTGAGAAGTTAGAACTTTCTTTCAATATGTAGACAAAGGATTTATTAGAATTCTTCAAATATCGTTTTTGCCATTAGCTGAAAAAAACTTACAGCTTTGTCTAGTATTGCCACAACAAAAAAGCTTTTTTTTTTCACATTTTGCAGATTTGACCAGCCAAACTTTTTGTAAAGGATAAAGTATAATGATAGGATCTAGTTGGTACATTAGGAATCACAGACATAGGTACAATGTATGCTTTCATGAAATACCCAGTTTTTATATTTTAATTCTTACCAGTTTCCCTGAACACAGCAGCCCTGATTTCGCTAACGAGCACAGCTCCAGCGAGCAACATCCTGGCGTGGTCATGGTCAAAGTCGATAGAGTCGCAGCCGTAGTTGTGCACGTCACTTATGAACTGCTCAATGCTGTCGTAGCCCAGGGCAAACGTGTTTGGCATCATGTCACTGTTGATTGTACTTATGTTCAAAGTTTTTAACCTTTCTTTAATCTGGAAATGAAAAAAAAATGACGAGTTAAGTAATATGAAAGCTATGAATATTCCAATGTGATAACTCCTCAGGCTTCGTTCGGGGCATATTCCGTTAAACAAATTCAAGCACCTTATGAAACTAGCTGCATCACCAAACTGCCCTGAATGCAATCAAATAGAAGATGTTCACCATGTGTTGATGGAATGTGTCTGCAACGAGGCGCTAAGGAGTGACATGACATTTAGCAAAACTACCAACATAGTTCAAGCTATACTTAGCTAATACTAATGCTGCAGCATCATCCTGGCATCGCCACTCTCAGACGAGGCCAGGATGATGTGCAATCTATGCTCAAAATAATGTAGTAGTGTAGGTACTTAACTATAGATCTCACTACAGGGGTGACTAAGTAAACCCTATCCTTAAAAAAATAGAAAAAAAAGAGATAACATTGTTTCTATGCAGGGTTAGCATATCTTATTGATATCTTCCATTTTATATCATCATAGTGTTGCTTACAAATGCTATTATTTTGTTATTTCAGTGAAAGATAAAAACACAAGTTTGGGTTGGATGCTGCTAAATTTGCAAAGACATGAAACATAAGACCAAAAATAACAAGAATATGTGTCGACACAGAATGTAACACACGACATATAACATTTAGCCAGAGAAAAGCGAAATTTACCCCTCAATTTTAACATTATTCATGTTTAGACAGAAAATCATAAAATCGTCACTTACTGGTGCAGTAATATCTAAATAGGCTTCATCAATGGAGGCCCGCTCCAGGAGAGGAGTGAAGGTTTGCAGCACTTTAGCCACCTCTATACCTGCATCTCTGTACCTACAATTTAATAAAATAATTAGTATAGGCATAGAGAAATAAGCAAGCATAGTATGTTAAGCCAATGGTCCTGGGTTTGAATCCCGATAAGAGCAATTTTTGTGTGATGAGCACAGATATTTGTTCCCGAGTCATGGGTGTTTTCTATGTATTTAAGTATTTATATATTATATATATCGTTGTCTGAGTACCCATAACACAAGCCTCCTTGGGCTTACCATGGGACTCAGTCAATCTGTGTAAGAATGTCCTATAATATTTATTTATTGATTTATTATTATTTATTTATAGTATGCTCACTCCATAAATCAGTTTCATTACTGTAGAGTAGAACAATAAGTTGTATTGAAGGTATGGAATAATGTACCTATTTATTAATAAGTTAGAAATTTGCTTTAAACTATTAAGTTTAAATTTCATTACAAATAAGTAAGTTACAAATGAGACTCACTAAAAAATTATTATAAATGGGTTTTATCTATTTCTCTTACTTATTTCTCTTTGGTATAGTTAATATTGAAATTTGGTTGTGTTATGTATTAAAATGGCCTGTGATAGCAGGTTTACTAAAATTTGAAATAATTTACTTTGTAGTCGGCAAGTTCCCTGCTAATAAAATGAAGGATATAGTGAAAATGTATGCTGCAATTATCTCAGGACCACAATTTGAAGAGCCTTGAATTACCAGTCTTGAAATGGAATGAAATGAAATGAAAATGTTTTATTACATTAATAAAATGTTACATTACAAGGTAGTAGGTTGGGAATTCCTATTAAGTATATTATACCTGTATCAGGAAAGTCTTGTAAGCGTGATTCTCACCTTAGGCTGTAGTTTCCCAACTTTCCTTCATTTACAAAATTCAAATAATGTCCTTGCAGCAAGCTACTTACTTTGAGATATTAGCCTTCCCTCTATTGCATGGTACTGAGGGTAGCTGTATTTCAGGACACTTTTCTTTCGCTTCGTCTCCACGCATATGGCGCGTGACTCCGCGAGCCCTGGCCACATAGTTCACTGCTATTATGCTGCAAAAAAAATGATTATTATAACTTACAAATTAATGTAGGCTTTGCAAGTGTCTGAGTCAACAAGTAGCAGTGCAAAATATCATAAAGGCCGTTGAGGTGCGGAAAAGTACTAAAAGTAGCCACTACAAAACAAACAAGCAGTTACAAAAAGAACATAGCAGGTTACAATATATGATGCAAGTAAGAAGAAACAAAATACTGAGTCCTGAATATAAATTGTGTGATTATTATTTACCCGCCACCCTTCCAAGGGTTATATTGTACGACGGCAATAGGTTGCCCCTTTAGTTCGGGGTTCAATTTCTCTTCAACTTGGCAATAAAAACAGTCCATATCAATTAACACAACAACGCGATTTTCTTGTTCCATTGTTATTAGATTAATGATTCCACGTTACGGCGAAATTATACCAGGCGTATTTTATACACGAAACAATGCAGTCAATGCATATAAAATTAAATTAAAATCAAAATATTATACATACAGGCGCCCGCCAAAACATATACATGATTTTTTGACAATTCCAATTTCCAATACAATAAAGTGTCACTGTCAAAGTAAGCCAAAATGTACAGCCATGTAATGCGAGGACGGATAATCCGCTATTAGGTCCTTTTTTTTTTACTTGTATTTTACACAGATAATTTCAGTAGCTTAAATTGGCAATACTTGCCAACAGGGTATTGACTGAAGTTTATTGTACTTAAGGACGGGAGCACAGAGAACATTAAATTTAACTTTGTATATTTAGACCATCTCAATAAGGTTTAACTTTAAATGCGCTCATGCATCCATTGATATGCCCCGGAGTAGCATGGCCTCGGGAAGGAAGGGCTTTTAGCGGATGACGGGGAAGACCACCCGCATATTGGTCACAAATCCATTTCGATATAAAGCAGCATTGGGCGTCGGTATGCCAATCGCCGGAGGAAATCGTCTTTGATGATCTTCGCTACCATCCGCCGGTATGCATAGGCCTTTACGGTAACATTTTGACCTCAATAAAGGAACCAGTAGGTAAATACTAAATATATTTTTCAGCACTGCTATTGTGTCGTTTATCATACTCTTTAGGGTTTTATTCAAGTGTCAGTTTTTTTTCTTTTTATGGGGTGAACGTCTGTTCACAAGTCTGTAACAAGGTAGGTAAGTAGGTCAGAAAATAAAACAAATTGTTAAACGAACAGTATGTAATAACATAACTCAAAACCCTTGGCCGTAAGTGTTGTTCCAGTGAACATACTGGCCAAGGTCGTCCTGCGACACGCTGGGCCGGACGCGTTTAAGCGCGTTTTTAAAGTCTTGCACGGTCACTGGACGTACCTGGAAAAACAAATAATTTGACATTGCATAAAATGCAATTTTAAATGAATTACACTTAACCCTTAAATGCATATTGTTGCCAAATGTATACAAAGCATTGGACAGCTCACAGATTCAACAGAAAAAAGCTAAAAACATTTAAGTTAAAACATTTTTTCCAACCAAAAATAAAAAAATCATGCATTAAAGGGTTAAGGCCTGTAGGCCCTGTAGGGCCTAGCATACACATGCTAAGAGACTCCATACTCCGTCAGACTACAAGCAAAGATTTATTGATTGGCGAATGCCGAGCCGCTTATATCTAAGAAAAAAAATATATTTTTTGAATGTACCTATGAAATCTCGGCTCGGCACTCGGCGTCGGCGAATTGCCTCAATCGCCACACCCTAAGATGTGTCATAGACAAATTTGTGCTTCGAATTTGACTGCTAATGTAGATGCAGTATTTCATCTGCCAAATCAGGGGCACGTTTTTTTAAAATCTATAACTACGAGTATATTATTTATTCTCACACAAAGCTAGGCAGCAGTAAGATTTGCAACTTTCGCTTGATGTTCCATAATACATGAAGAGTTTCTGTGAACTACGGCAAATCTTATGATTATGTAATTAATTTCTAGATAATGTTTACTACCTTATCACGGTCAATAGTACAGATCTGTGACAGCGGCACAGCCCGCACCGGCCCCATGGCGGCCTCGGAGCACAGCGACTTCATGTCGGCGCCCGAGTAGCCGTCCGTTAGATGCGCCACCTCGTTCACGTCCGCGGCGGACAGGGCGTTGTTCTCACACTTTAGCAGGTTATTGATTATCTGTTCACGGGCCTAAAGAAAAGAGTCGATATTAAACAGTGTCATTTTTTCGTTGATATAATGCTCTAACTCTAACACAGCGGTCCTCAAACTATTTTGGTAACGGGGCCACAAATAAAAAAAAATCGTTCTTCACTGTGAACCAGACATATTGCATCTTTGTTACAAGTATTATCGCGGAGCCCCAACAGAAGCCTTGCGGAGCCCTATGGGTACGCGGAGCGCACTTTGAGAATGGCTGCTCTAACAAGATAAACCCAAGTTCTCAACTGGAAGCAATATATAAAAAGTAGTTCAGTTGAGGCCTTCAATTGATGATTGGTCGAAGACTCTCGCCTCTATGATCGCCCACTGTGTTTATCTGCTCCTTGTGGAGTTAGGAACATCTCATTCTGGAAGTGGACAACTCACATCGGCATCGGGCAGCGGCACGTAGAGACGCTTGACGAGGCGCCGACGAGCCGCTTCGTCCAGCTCCTGCGGCCGGTTGGTGGCGCCGACTATCAGCAGCCGCTCCTCCTCACCTAAAGAGCATCACCATCAGCCATGAGACACCTTTCACCAAAACATCCAGCCCAGCTATATGACATGTAGAATGTAGAACGTAAGTGATAAAGAACCTACATTATGAGAAATATTTAAAAAGGCTCCATGCTCTTTCAAATTCGTAAAGGCGATGCAGTTAATGTATTTTCAGACTTTTCATATTTTGCCCACGGACGAAATATTTATTTCAATTTGCACGGTGCTACTGTGTGATGCGCGGATTATCAGCCGGGTCACTAGGTGGCTGTACATTAAACGGAGCTTGCATGCGGGGTAGGTATATTAATATAATAATAAGCAACCTGTAGCAGCTCCATCAAACTGCACAAGGAATTCAGTCTTGATTCTCCTGGTAGCTTCATGTTCGCTGTCACTTCTCTGGGTCAGCAACGAGTCAATTTCATCTATGAATATCACCTGACATAAAGATAAATTCAACAAGTTATAAAAGGAAAGCTGTGATTTTTAGGGTTTCGTACCCAAAGGGTAAAAACGGGACCCTATTACTAAGACTCCGCTGTTTGTCTGTCCGTCTGTCACCAGGCTGTATCTCATGAACCGTGATAGCTAGACAGTTGAAATTTTCACAGATGATGTATTTTTATTGCCGCTATAACAACAAATACTAATAACAGAATAATATAAATAATTAAGTGGGGGAGCCCATAGAACAAACGTGATTTTTTTGCGTTTTTTGCGTAATGGTACGGAACCCTTCGTGCGCGAGTCCGACTCGCACTTGGCCGGTTTTGTCTAAACCAAAAACAGAACGTGCGAACACGCATTTACTACATTGAAACGAAGGTCGGCAGCCTGCGTGCCGCGCATTTTCATTGGATCTCAACTTTTTTTTTTACTGGGAGGTTTTAACGGTTATTCCCACCTGTTACCTATTTGTTACCGCTGGTAGTCTTGGCTTGCCACTTAAGTGAACCACTGCTGAGATTAAGGACTGTAGAAGACTTACAGCAGGTTGGTGTACTCTGGCCACGGCGAACAGCGCGCGCACCATCTTCTCCCCGTCTCCGATCCATTTCGAAGTGAGAGACGACGCTGAGATACTGAAGAAAGTCGCGCGGCATTGCGCCGCTACACATTTCCCTGATTAACGATATTGAATATTATTACTCTGACATAAAGTTTATAAATACTCTGGCAAACTTTGTATTTTTATTTTATTGTGATTTTAGATATTATAAAGCGGCAAATTTCAAAAATGTAGGCGCGAAGGATCAACCTCAATACAAGTTTTGAATTTCGCGCCTTTTTCTACTGACAATGTTGGCTTGCCAAAGTAATTTAGTCTCGTGAGCATGCCTAGTCTTTAAACTTAACACCATGTTGGTATGGCCACATAGGGCATATATATCAATATTGCTTCAATTAGCAAGGAATAAATTAAAAATAAGAATAATTTTATTTGTTTCCTAGGTTGATTAGCAGAGTTGTAAGGAAGGCTGGGTCACTTTGTGTTTAGTATCTATTTCAGTTCATATGTATAAATAATGTTACCAATGAGTGTTTTCCCAGTGCCAGGCGGGCCGAAGAGCAGGATGCCCTTGGGCGGGCGCCGCAGCCCCGTGAAGATGTCGGGCCGCAGTAGCGGCCACACCACGGCTTCTTGGATCACCGACTTTACCAGATGCAGGCCTGCTATGTCGTCCCAGCCTAAAATATTCATAGACACATTTTATAATGCCAATTTTGAGGTTTGGATTTGCGTAAGGATGCGTCACTTTCGTTATGCCATATCAAAAGAGATGTAACACATTCACACACACACACACACACACACACACACACACACACACACACACACACACACACACACACACACACGTGTGTGTGTGTAACACATTCGTAGTACATTTGGGTTGAGCAAATCTTGATAATAAATCAGTCTGTGTGGGATTAGTCCATTCGCGGCAAAGCTGAAAGCTGCAAGTTTTGTCATGGATATCAATGATTCCATGTGGGAAATTAAAATCTTTATAAAAATAATTAGGGCACCTTCAGAGCTAAACATAGTGCTGATGATGTCTTAACTTTTTTTTGTCCCTAATGTCTTTAAACTTTTATTGCCAAACATAAATAACTCCAAAGGGCAATTTTAGCGAAGAAAAACCTTGGCTTGGCTGATCCACACACACCGGCCTGTGTACCCTGTGGGCCCAGGCAATTTCCTTGCGTGTCAGCTTGTTTTGTGTAAACCTGGGCCTGCCTATTGATGAACATAAATACTACATACTCACCAATAGGTGTTCCCTTATCAATGATCTCACTCTCAATGAGTTCTATCATTTTGGGGTCAATGTGCTTCAGCCTATCATCAGCTATTGCTGGAGGTGCCTCCATACTTTCTTGCTTATCCCTAGAAAAATCAGACATAAGTAATATAAAAACAGAAAAAAAAAACAATAGATTAAGTCTTAGTTTGCCTTGTGGGTAGCTTTACTCGAGCTTTGACGAAGTTGACTTACAAAACATGTTGAGTCACAAAACTACATACAAAAATTTATAAGGTCTATTCAGATAACTCCAAATTCCTCCTGAACATCAGGTAATTCCGAAAATCACCCATAATTCAATGACCTCAGAATCCATTTCTGAAATGACAACATGCAGGATTGATTAAAAGTGCTGCAGGTTGGGTTCCCAAGACCCCATGCAAAGTATGCTTAATTACAAGTTATAAGGTCTATTCAGATAACTCCAAATTCCTCCTGAACATCAGGTAATTCCGAAAATCACCCATAATTCAATGACTTCAGAATCCATTTCTGAAATGACAACATGCAGGATTGATTAAAAGTGCTGCAGGTTGGGTTCCCAAGACCCCATGCAAAGTATGCTTAATTACAAGTTACACTAGTTGCCGCAGCAAAGGTGTGCACTGTAAATAGAACTTACTGGGCTCCAATCATGGGTGAAACAAACTTTGCTTGAGCCTTCCGGGAAGTGCCCAAAGTCCTCTTGGCAGCCGGATTAGCAGCAAACAAACAATCCTTGGCAGTTTTAAATGTAATCTTAGCCACATTTGCTTTATGGGTTTTGGCCTCTTCCTCTTCTTTTGTAAGGTCTATCTCCATTTCTTGAGATATTGGTTTTGGTAAAAAGTTTTTAACTACAGACTTCGGACGCCCAAATTTTGGCTTAAATAATGGCCTCTGCTCCTCACCCGAGTTCATTTCATAACTCGAACTATTTGAATGTAGAGTTTTGACAAATAATGATTTTTTGTTTTCATAGACATTTTCTTTCTCTATTCTTTTCGTTTCAACTTTTGGGATAATACATTTGCAATCTGAGTTCATGAGCTGCTGTAGAGACATACTTTGAGAGGTATTAGAGGTGCAGCTTTTGCAGGCCGGTATTGATTGTTCAAATAATGTCTCAGGGTCTGTGAATTTGCTAAAAATATAAATTATAAATATTAACATTACATGCGAGTGATGCGAGAAATTTAGGAGCTTCATTGAGCGTAATTGTAAGCTATCAGTGAGAAAATAAAAAGGAACTCCACAAAAACTGTTTTATTATGAATAGATTTTAATCTCATAAAACAAACCAACATGTATATTCTTACCCAAGTGAGCTTTTCCATGTTTTCATGTTACTTGTATCATTATTTTGCAGCAATAAGTTAGCAGAATTGGTAATTTGATCCCAAGCTTTTTCTTTGCATAGATCCATGTGGGAATTCCAAACATCTTTCAACAGAATGTTGGAAGATGCATTAGTTGAGCTGTGATATAATAAAGTAATTAGTATTTTCTGTGAATATCACTAATCACCAAAGATTAGATACAATATTTTGATTCTAAACCTTTCAAGAGAAACTTTGTAATGTTGCAAGTTTGTTTTGTTGACTGTAGACAAATGATTTCCATAAGTATCCTCCGGAGCAGTTCCGTAATACGTTTTGGAATTATCCATTTTTCAGAAGCAATGTCGTAGTCGTAGCAAATTAATGTAAGTAAGTATTTTAATTAAATATACGACGAAAATAATATAAACAACACAACACAACTCAACCATCCAATGTCATGTCATGTCACTCGTCACTCATGTCATTTGTCAAAACTCCCGCCATACCACAGACAAAAAATTAAATATGGAACAAAATTATCTATATTTTTTCGGTTTGAGACATTTTTAAACACGCCTCAATTGTTCTAAAAAAAATTATGAGCATTGATATGCGCTTGACGCTAACGCCGTTATTTTTTATTAAAAAATGTCATAAATATTAAGAATTTGCCCCTAGCCATATGGCTTTAAGGGTTATTTCGCAATAGTTTTATATTAAATTCACTAGAACGGTAATTAAAACTATTGTAATTATAACTATTGCATTCGTAAATCTGTCAAACGCACTTGTCATCACAAAATAATCGTCGGGTTTTTTGTAAAATTGTAATAATTGCTGTGATTAAATTAATTAGTGAGAAAGACTGCTAACGGCGTAATATTTATTCGTATTATTTAAACAAAAGTTAAACCATGTGTGTTTTTTGTTAGAAAACTATGTAATTTTTAATGTAATCGGGATGTCTGCAAAACCGACGATTTACCATGAAAAACAAGTTAAAGAACTGTGCGCGCTGCACGCACTTAACAATTTATTCCAGGCACGTATTACCCTCATCATTGTATATAGCATTAGCAGGGGAATTGGAATAAATTTGAGTTATAGACAGAGAGTATGTAAACATGATACTTGTTGCTAGGTGCGCGGGACATTTTCGAAGAACGAGCTGGACGGGATCTGCAGCCGGCTGTCGCCGAACGTGTGGATCAACCCGCACCGCTCCATGCTGGGGCTGGGCAACTACGACATCAACGTGATCATGGCGGCGCTGCAGCTGAAGGGCTGCGAGGCCGTGTGGTTCGACAAGAGGAAGTGAGTCTCAAGGTCGCGGCTCTGCCGACTCGCTCATTAGCATGATTTGCTCTGATTTATGTAATACCTTGAAAATATTGTGTAATCTTGAATTTCAATGGCTAATAACCTGTATGTTGTGTAAATTTGCAATTTATACTAATTCTCCTGTGGATGTACATAATGTGGCATGACAGTTATTCAGCAAATAACTATGTTTCTAAAGTAATAAGTTATATAATTTAAATCATGAGTTGCATGTAAATATCTTCTTTAATTAACTCTTCCATGTCCAGTGACATCATGATATGTTGGTGTTGTATATTGTTAGTAAATGACATTTAATTCCTGAGTTCTAAAGGTTAAAGAAACTTAGACTTATATTGACCGTGATTACCTTTTGTATTGTTTATAAACTCCCAATATTTCCGCTAACCGTGAATCATTCAAAACTTATAAAGAAACATGATTATAAATTTTTTCTTACTCATTTTTAATATTAGAAATATTTATAAGAATAATATCTGCTTGAAATTGTATAGAAACTATTATTTTACACATTAATTCCTGCTGTAACTTTAGCAATTTTATATTCAATAAATGTCGACTATGACCAATATTTTCAGAGACCCGGGCTGCCTTGACCTATCAAACATCTGTGGGTTCATTCTGAATGTGCCCTCTGACTACAAGTTTGGCTTCGTCATGCTGCCCCTGCGCCGACGTCACTGGATCGCCATCCGTCAGATCCAGGGAAACTTCTACAACTTGGACTCCAAGTTGGACGCGCCCCAGCTCATTGGAAGAGTAAGAATATCGTTTTTATTCATATAGTGTGTTAGTTTTCGTCCAATTATAGGAGTTGCCAACTTTGAAATGCGAAAAAAAAATCTTAAAATACTCTTACTTAAATGTGTTATATTTGTTTGTATTGCTCATATTGTCTATTTTAGGTTAATACTACTTGACCGTAAATAATATTTCCGGTTTTTTTTATAAAAAATATATTTTACAAAACTAGTGTTATTTTAGTTTCAGTCCATCTTTGAGCTAGTTTTCGTCCACTGCATTATTGAGTTGAAAATCAATTATATACTAAATATTCACCTAGCTGCTTGGGTTTCCGTCCGTCCGACGAAAATTAAATACTTCATAAAATTGGTATGTTCCCGTCCACTAAATTTCTCTATAATTTCATTAAAAAACTTCCTAAAACTAATAATTTTTCGTTTTGTTATATTTCTAAGTATACATACATGCTAAAAACATTACTTAAAATAGCTAGAACAGTTAATAAACTTACCGTGAACATTTCCTGCCTGAAATTTTTTTTCTTGGTTTTAAGACCTCTGAAAAGCACGGATGAGAAGCTGTACCTAATATGTTTTATTTTTTAATTTGCTACTCGCGAAATATAATTTTTATGTAGATTGTTATGTGATTAATGTCTACATTAAGTCCAAAATTGTGCGGTAAGGTAGGTTTATATTCAAATTTCACGCTATTCTTTGTAGCAACTCTGTCAAGTGGACGAAAACAAGCTGGATGGTAAACTAGTAATCAAAAATTACTGGAAAAAGGCTATTTCCCAGTAGTGAAACTAATGACGCTAAGGACTAATGAGGCCTTTCTCCTTCCTCACAATAAAGATTAAAAAAAGTTTAACAGGAAAAATAATTACTGTATTGCCCACTAACAAATATGAGGTAATCAATCATGAATTGTTATAAAAGTTGTTTAATGTATGTTCTTGATAATACCAATATGATTATAAAAAAAAACTGTTATCTTCACTGTTTGCAGACAATTCATTTTGTTTTTCAGTTTTAAAACTTTTTTTTTTCGTACATATATATGGTGCTCCAAATTGTTATTAGCACTTTAAGTGCCTATGTCGAAAATTTAAATGGCCATATGTACTGTAAAACGTTGTACGATACACATGCGATATGTAATTTTAATTTATCGCCACTCATCGCGAATTACCTACTTATCACACTTGTATCGTAATGCACTATTATGAGCTCATTATCAAATTCTAAATATATTACGTTTCATTTTTCAGAGCAGTGATCTTATAGCCTACCTAAAGCAACAGATGGAGTGTAAAGAAAAAGAGCTCTTTGTGGTCGTAAGCAAGGAAGTAGAAGAAAAGCAGCTCTGGATGAACCAGTTCACCGTCACCTCGCCAACCCACAGCGCCCCCCTCAACCACTGTGACAGCCCCGACAGCGTTTCAGACACCAGTAACCCGTATGAGTCTAAAAATGATAGTGTGGAGTGTCTTCAAATTCATGAAGTGCGGAACTGTTCTTTGGCAGTTAATGACTTTTAAAACTGTACTTCTAATTCCATTAGACTGACTGTGTGTGGATATTGAACTATAAGAATCGATTAAATTGTTGTTTACAATATTATTAATCCATTTATTTAGCCGTTTTCCGTTAAGAGCTTATTACACTATCCTAATTTAGTGACTAACAAGAGAGACGCCGCTATACATGAGACGCGATAAGAGATACATCCTATCGTTTCTCACGTATAGCGGTGTCCCTCTTGTTAGTCACTAAATTAGGATAGTGTAATAAGCCCTTTATGGAAACGATTTTAAAGCATGTGTATTTATACACACCTGATAAGAATGATTAACATCTTTTTTTATAATTAGAATTAATGGGCTCTTACTATTTTGCAGCTAATGACCTACAATTATTAAATTGGAGGTATTAAATTGAATGCCCATCATTTACCTAAAACTTTTAATAAATTTAACAAGGCGCGGTTGATGTTTGTATTTAAAAAGGTATATGAAATTTACTCTGCCTTTTGCTCTCTCAGTGTAGCAGTAAATACAGTTTAACAAGTCACCTCAATAGTTTGGCCTAGGTATGTTTTAAAAATTTACATTTGCAAGTTTTAATTTGTTTGGTGCTAATAAAATTTGCACACTTATTTCTTTAGTATGAAAGTCTAAACTGGTATAACTTAACAAATGAGTGAAACGCCAAATGCCATTGTGAACTATGCCTTATAAATGGTAATGTAAGATCTGTTTTAGATCCAGTAGTGAAAATTATACATATTTGTAAATAATTTAGTCAAATTACGAAATTACTGCATGTCTATTTCTCAAGTTTTCATATAAAAAATCCAATAAAAAATAATATTGTTATTTGAATCTTTTGGATCGGATTTCTAAAACAAACATATAGCTCATTATTAAAAAAATATTTCGGCATAAGTCTAGCATCTTGAATATATACAAATATAATATACTGTCTTATATATTCGATACCAATTACAACCTGTAATTAAGGGTCAAAAGTTGACACTAGATTACTAACAATGCGGCGTTGGATAATATATATGTTTGTGCATTTCAATAGGTATACAAAGTAATTAAAATGTGATTCCAAGTCTACAACGAAGTAAATATCCTTGCTCCTTAGGTTAACGTTGACGCCAGACGACAAATAGTTTGATAGACGTATGAAGGCTACCCATTGCCACATTGTTATGACTCTGTTTAAAATTGTATGTGTAATTAGAAAACATATCCTCGTATATTAATGATGACCATATTGTAAAATTCTTGCTATACCATAAAGTAACTATAACAGATAAATGGAGACACGAGTTTTGGGCGCTTACAAATTTAATGTATTTATTTAAAACTATCTAAATATTCTACGTTACCAAAATCGGATTACCAGCGAAGTGTCCTAGTGTATAGTCAGCATCAAATATATAGTGACGGCCAAACTGGCCAAATATATCGGAACACATCCTTATAATGATGTTACGATATATTTGGCCACTTTGACCGTCATTATCTGTTAGATGCCAACTGTACAGTTAAGTGTAAAATTATGGATGCATACAACTTACTAAAAAATATGTCCTATATTTAGTTTTTGATTCGCCATAAAAGAGCTATAGGGCAAGAAACATACTTAGGTACCAACGCAAGTATCTTTTCTCGGTATCTGCCCAGAATTCGTAGCAATACCTACCTCTTTAATATTTTCTGGGTTTGCGATATTTATTGTTGTGTTTTTGTGTTGTGTTTAATTTATTTGTTTTGTACAATTTTGTTGGGTTGTAATACATGGAACGAGTTATTTGTTGCTGTGTTGGTTAAGTGGTTATTAACACCAGACGTAGCTGTCCAAAATATATTCAGTGTGACAGACAACCGAAGACAAAAAAAGTGGCCCCCATGTTTAAAATTCATTTGTTTAAGTTACATGTCTGTGTTTGGGTCACAAAGTTACATATGTGTACCAAATTTCAACTTAATTGGTCCGGTAGTTTTGGAGAAAATGGGCTGTGACAGACGGACAGACAGACAGACGCACGAGTGATCTTATAAGGGTTCCGTTTTTTACCGTTTGAGGTACGGACCCCTAAAAAAAGTGTGTCGCTTTCACTGTTAGACATTGTCGGTTGTTCTTAAAGCCGGTGTTTAACTGCATTTCTATGGCAGCGGCGCCCTACGCGCCTAATAATTTGGTGACAACCATTTGCCTCAAATCTGTACAAACGTTTATGTGGTTACGTAGGGGTCCTAGGGCTGTTGAAACAAATTGTATCATGATTACCAATATTACCATCTACAAATGTACACAGTACTGCAATAAATCATTCTTATTCTTATTCATAGGCGTAAAAATAGTCAGCAACTTTGGTAAATTTTTGGGCAACAATTATATATATACCAACGTATCTACAAATGACTAATTCCGTTCATATAGCCAGTGTATGTACTGACTTTGTATGTAAATTATTTTTGTTTTATTTTAACGTTAAATGTGTAAAGGGGCCCTCTGATTACCAGTCCGCCGGACGATATCGGCCTGTCAGTTGTTCGGAACTGTCAAATTTTTGTTCTAAGTGACAGGCTGATATCGTCCGGCGGACTGATAATCAGTGGGCCCCTTTAGTGTACGATAGTCGATAGACGGCCTAAATTAATGATATTCGGTGTAGAGGTTATTTAAGACTAACATTCACTGTCTTCTATAAGGTAATGTACAATTACCACCACCAATATAGGAGTATTTTAGTCGTCTTATGACTATTTATAATTTTGAAAACTTCTTATTTTTTTTGGCTTCGGACTTAGTTGATAGCGTTCCAAACTCAGGATGGTAACTAGTATATTGTCTTTTCTAACTTGTGCCAACGATATATTCTTTAGTTTAAACCGCCCACACCCCTAGCACAGATCCACCGCGATACCATGTCGCGCAAGATTATTCTAGGCTGACACAACTCACACGGATCTCAATTTCCTGAAAACTCCTATATTTGATGATGATTGTAAAAGCGGCTTAATTTTTAGCACTTTCATTGAACCCATTCTTTTTTTCTCTCTCTTCAAAATTAGACTAAATTTTTATTTTCAAATGGCAGTGAAAGTGTTAACAGTGCTGCGACAATAATGACTTATTCACGTCTTAAATTAGGGATATTGTGAATGATATTCATTCGTCTTACCTTGCAATCTATCAGTATATAATAAGTATTTAGATTTAAGAGCATATAGGCGCTGAAAATGGGTACCTCCCAGTTGTTACTGTTGTCTACAACCTTATACAATAGAATCTAAACTTGAACACCAAAGCTGCACTATGGCGACCACTAGATGGGTTATTATATCTAACTAATGATATCAGAAAAAATTGACTAGTGAAAAAATTACCCTTTATAAAAATTACCTTGTATAAAATACGAAAATCCCGTGTCTCCTAGTAATTAACCCTTTTCCAGGCATAGTACGATTTAGCATTGCGATTTAAGGTTTTAATTAGATTGCGCTTACGAGAAATATGCTGAATTAATTGGAATATATTTAGATTTTTGGGAAAACCTCGTAGATTGGTGCGGCCTGGAAAAGGTTATGTTTTTATTTAGGTAATTACAACACAATATCTAAACCTAATTACAAAAGTATTGTTAAACCAGTTAGGTTTGTCTCGATACTCCATAAATAGATGGCGCTCTGCTCTGTTCTACTTCGCGCTATAAGGGCTTATCAAAGCTAGAGGGACATACAATGTATACGATACGAACTGATGCACTTTATTACAACTAAGTAAGGTCTATTATTGGTTGCCTTAGTACATTTATGGATTCTATGGTTTTGGTGCCTATTTCACCAACATGACAATTGACACTGAGAATTTCCTGGACATCTATGGGTCGGTAAGCAACGACGGTATAAAGCGTCAATATTAATAATAATAATAATAAATACTTTATTGTGCACTACAAAAAAAAACATGTTACAAACAAAGACAGGACATAACAACATAGGTAACAACAGGCGGGCTTATCGCTAAAAAGCGATCTCTTCCAGACAACTTTCAGATAGCGATTCAATATTCATATTTATTTAAAATTTAAATCAGGCAACAAGGCCCATATTACAAATACATTACAGACTAACATACATATGTATTTTATTAACCAATATCCATATATATGTTGGACCAGCAATGTATAGTGAATTGTCAGCTTGGTGGAACAGGGGCCAGAGTAGGTACTAAAAAGCAACTGGGATCTGTCCGTTGCAATATGAGCCTTATGCAGTAATGTCCAAGGCACAACACCAAATGCGGCCGCACGGCTAGGTACAAGCAATAAAACCAAATGAATAGGATAATTTTATGTAACACAAGTTTATAAGCACTCGTTGTATCTACTGTTATTGTGTTTGTCTTTTGATGGTTCAAGTAACTGGTATTTTATTCCTCATCCAAAATCACATAAACGTTTTAATCTACCTACTTGTACTATGCATTGTAAATATAAGATATTTTCTTAGAAAAATAGAAGGTGTGATGACTAATTTGGGAAATTTTATTTTATCTCAGATCCTTATTCACGAAGACTAAAAATTTGACTTCCAAAGTGAATAGTTTTGTAAAAAAAAATTATAACTTCATTAAATTAAGTTATTTTTATAAATTTGAAGTTTAAAGTTTTTTTATTTGCGAGAATCATGGTACAATGTGATGGACTTAAAGGTAACATGGCTCAGCACAATTCACCATTTTAGTGGCATGCAAATTAATATTACAGTTTTAAATTAATTAATTAATTGAAAATAAACTAAAATAAATACAAATACAACTATTTACAACTAAAATAAAATAAAAATCACAGTCATTAAGAATATACAATCAAATTTTACAATGTCAACTTCTTACGTCAGAATGTGAATTATTAAAAAATTAATTTAATTTATAAAAGCATTTATCAATTAGCCAATGTCGGAGTTTGCGTTGAAATAAAATTTGAGACTTATTAGTATTCGATTTTATGTCATGATCATAACGCCATTTAGAACCTTTTTATATAGCGCCATATATTAGGCAAGGTTTTGTGGTCGCTTTACTCCGCGGCCCTGAGGGTCTACGGCGAAAATCGATATTTCGTTATCTGCCTTTCTGTAGCTCGAACATGCCTTTAACCTACTAAGTCCCAGTCATTTTTGGAGTTTTGAACCTTCTATTAGTTTAGTTCAAAATTAGATTTGATTTTGTGGTATTTTCTATAAAAAGGGACCTTATTGTCGATGGCGCTTACGCCATTATTAACGATGCTCCGATATAAATACAATGCCGCACGACGCTGTGCGGCGTAAGCGCCATCGACAATAAGGTCCCTTTTCATAGAAAATGCTCCATTTGTGCTTTTAAAAGGACATCGGGACTTAGGTCAGAGCTCATCAGAATGAAAGTATAAATAAAACATCTGTTAGAAGTATTACTTTAATATTTGGTCGGGGGTGTCCACGCAATTGTTGTTCTTGGATAGCAGCAGCCGGTCGGGGTCGAGCCGCAGTTCCTGCAGCAGTGCGTATATGTTGGCGCGCAGCTCCGCACTTAGCTCGCGTCGCCGCCCCAACACCCAAAAGCGATCTGTAACCAACAAGTAATACTTATAAGTATGTACTTATTACTGG